>NC_090654.1:103652594-105135094 GCF_040937935.1 Hyperolius riggenbachi | reverse complement strand
AATTGTAGAGATAAGGAGAATTAGTACTACATAGTATAATACAGATATACTGTATATAGACAATGGCTGACTGAGGAAGTCAGTGTGTATTATATTGTTGTTATATGATGTAACCATGCCATCTAGCTGTGATTTTCAAATACTGCAATTTATAGTGAGAGAGCGAGAGAGAGACATCCAGTATATACATTTTTAAACTGGTACATTTAAAAATAATGAAAAGCTGGCATACTTATGTCCTATAACTGTATGACACATTACACATACACTACAATATTCTAAAATTATCTAATAGTCTACTCCACACATACTTAAACACTAATGAAAACATATATAATCTGTGAAGTCATCAGTATAAAACAAGGTAGTAAGCTTGGGCCTTACATCTCTTACGTCTCTTTGATCAGCAGAATTAATTGCCAACTCCACAACTATATGTTGCTTTAGCTGAGATTTATAATGATCCTAAGAGGGCAGCTTCCGCAGAGTCCACCTTGCAAAGTTTGTGTCAGGGCAAAAGACATGTTGAGGACCAAGAATTCCGTAGATGGAGTACCGACACTGAGTGGAATGATACTGCTCTTAAAATCCAGTTTCGTCTCGATCTCTCTGAGGATTTGAAATATGAGCTAACCAGGGTGTGAGTGCCAGAGACTTGAAAAGATCGTATCGCTTTTTCAATTCAAATGGACAGACATCTCTGAGTGCTAAAAAAAATGGTGAGGTCTGGAAATCTACGTAGCACTTGGGTGCCCAACAACTCAACTTCTGCTGCCTCAGCCTCCTCCTCTATTTTACCAGTTTCAGACAAACCAGAACCCATGCAAATTGGCCTAGCTCGAGTTTCGATTTCTTCTGAAGAAAGACAGAGAAAGAGAACTTCCAATTTCTAATTAGATCCAAGAAAAGCAGTAGTGCGACACTCTCTCCTCAGGGCATACATGTGAGAAAGTAAAAGGTCGGTGGCAGGTAGAGATGGGGGACAAGCAGTGCCTCGTCTCTTAGCATCATAAGATGACCCTGATGTAAAGCATTTCTTGTTATGGATTGGATCCACTGCCAATAAACACTATCAGCAACAGACGGAAGGTGCACGTGCTGTTCTTTTTGTACTACAACTTCCAATTTCTGCCTGGAATGTGGAGGCTCAGGTTGTTTCCTTCATAACTGCCTAGTTAGAGCTACCAGTAAGACCAAGTACGAGTAGAGTACGTATATGCAGATGGTTCTGCCACTCACCAAGTTAGAGCGTTCCACTTCCTGCAACTCACAGCACAGGTCAAAAACATATATAAGGCTGGGGCTCTCAATGTGTTTGGCTGGTAAATCAATTTATTAATCACTGTACAATAGGCTTAATTATATGCAAAAATTAGCCATTTAAAAAACGATTAAAAAGCTTGCTAGAATATCTGTGCGGCACAGGGATATATACATGGCTCTGACTGATATACACCTAGTCTAGGCCGGCATATCATCCATTCCACTACGCTCACACGCCCATGCACACTTCAGTGGCCACAGTTCGATGATTTATTGCTTCAACCAGCAAATAAGCACCCCCATGGGGGGCAGGAGGGTCCACCTGCATAGCAGCAATAGCGATTCAGGAGCAAACTTGTACTTTCACAGAAATGAATCAATCCATGGCACTACAACGATGGTACATGGCCATACAATACATCTGTTGACACTGTTTGTCTCACCACTTCCATCGCTCAGTTGCTTTCAGTGAGTACCCACACTCTTACTACCTGAGGCTGAGTATATTCTGGCCACTTAGGAGCTCCACCATGTATAGCTTGTAGCGGTGCGGCATCCACTCTCGCTCCAGCACTCATACACCTGGCCGTCTCCCGTTTGAGGGGGTCAGCGAGATCGCATGGACACCGGCGGTGATTTCCGCCTCTTGGTCAGCGTGCAGGGGAATTGCCAAGGATGCACAGACTCCGCTCACAGCACAGGCCCAAGTGCTCCATTTACACCAGAAACCCGTCCACTACCACCAACGCCCCCCACTTTCACTCAGGCAAATCTGCCACCCATTTATAAGGAGCGCAGTACTTCCTACAAATCCCAGCGCAGGCACGAGCACTCCATAGACACTCTCGTCCCTCACCTTTCACCCGCCCACAACTGCTCATGCCTCCTACTTTCGCTCACTTGGGCACAGTATTTATTACAGATTGTACCTCCGATCAGTACAGAGGCACTTTGGTCTTTGCTGACGGAGAGCAGGTATTTATTTGCTTTATTCATACACTACGCTCTATGTTTTTTCACACCATTCTCGAAGCTGATTTATGCAACGTTCTTAGACACAGTGTAAGGCTTGGTGGTGTATTCTCCACAGTCAGCATGCAACGCATGAGCTGGCGTTGAGGAGGTACACACACTAGCACAAGGAAACAGGCTATCCCTAGTATAGTGGAGGGGAGGACTGACTCCAATAGGAGATTGTGGCGCACAGAGCCGGTGCAGATCTGACAGCCACAAACAATGCTTTCGTTATAACGTCTCAGCGCAAAGTAGTGCTGAGCGCATAAACCAGAACTGAGGAGATCAGGGCAGGTAGACAGAATGAACGCTTGCTAGCTAGCGGCTACTTAGCGACAGCAAGCGTCCAAAACAAGACAGACTGGAATGAGGCAGCCAATGCGATAGCAGCGATGGCGTGCCTCACAAAGACAGGACAGGATAGTCAGGAAATAGCAGGATCAAGATAGATGAACGTAACACAGACAAATATACAATAAGTATGTTTTCCTAGCGTATTACAATTACAGCTATCAATGAAACTATTTGTAACGTCTGACTAACATATGTATATATCGGCAATGAACCGATATATGACATAAGCAGGAACGCTGACTAGCACTGGAGCAATACAGGGAACAGGACTCAGAATGATTCGCTATCTCTTCGCAGAGATGAACGCAATCCACAAACGGTAACAGGACAGGATTCAGAAGGATTCATTATCTCTTCGCAGAGATGAACGCAATCCACAAACGGTAACAGGACAGGATTCAGAAGGATTCGTTATCTCCTCGCAGAGATGAACGCAATCCACGAACAGGACCAGGAGCAGGATACTAGCTCAGCACGGGTGCTCACGATACGCGCAAACTACCAAAACGTGCTGGAAAGCTAACTAACTGCACACAGGATATAAACAGTTCGTGTACGTATACATCAGCGACACTGATGTATCAACGTAACACAAATACAAGGAAAATAATAAACGTGCTGGTATGCATATATATGGGCAATGAACCAATATATGATGCAAAACCAGCAAAGTATCTTTTAGAACAAGAAACACGATCGGGTGCTGAAGCGACAGCAAGACAGGCTAAAACTGAAGCTATGAAAACCCGAGGAGTCCTGCAGGAAGCAGATCTTTATACTGAGGTCATCCAATGGGAGCAGACATGCAGATTCCCACACAGGTGAATGATAATCAGTCACAAGCTGACAGCAGGGGAAGGCAGACAAAGCTATGCAGCTTGCATGGAAAGAGATCAGAACTGCCTGAGCTGCAGCACTACTACTTCCAGCAACACCTGCTGCAGCAGCGATCATTACACACAGCTTGTGTAAATGTAGTAATTTTGATATGGCGATCTCCTCTTCCAATCACGCCAATAGATGGGGACTGTTAACTGCATGTATACATGTATATATGTTATTAACTTATTTATATACACACTAGCAGACCCAAGCCTGAACCACTTCAGCACCACAGGGTTTTTTGCTTAAAAACCAGAGCAATTTTCACATTTCAGCGCTCCTCCCATTCATTCACCAATAACTTTATTGCTACTCATCAGATGTAAATGATCTATATCTTGTTTTTTTGCCACAAATTATGCTTTGTGAGGGTGATATTTGCTTTTAGTAATTATGTTATTATCTGTGCATTTTAAAGGGAAAAATGAGAAAAAAAAAAAAGAAAAAATACACTATTTCTCCATTTCCATTCACTATAGTTTTCAAACAAACAATGTTACCATAGGTAATACCCACACATTGTATTTGCTAATTTGTCCTGGTTATCTCAACATTTAAATAATGTTCCTAGTACAATGTATGGCGATAATATATTAGTTTCTGGTTTTTGTTTTTTGTTTTCTCATTGTACTCTATCAGTAATTAAAAGCCCTTATCTTCATGATTAACAGTAATACACTCTCATGGCATACATATTTTGAAAGCTAAAGCCGCATCTACACGAGTAGATGCGGCCCCGATGCTGCTTATCAATCGAGCCGCTGATGCGGCTCGATTGATAAAATCCGACAGGACGGATCTCCGTACCGCCGATTCCCTGCTCGATCCCCGCGAGGGGACAATGGCAGGGAATCGTGCGGGAGATAAGCGGCGCCGGCGGGGACGAGCGAGCACGAGCGGGTAACCGAATGCGGCGCACGCGCGGCAAGCGGGGGACGTGGCAGGCACGCGGAAGAGGCGATCCGGCGGCTAATCGAGCCGCCGGATCGCTACAATGTCCCTCCGTGTAGATGGGGCTTAAGTCCCTAGGGTAACTATGTATTTTCTTTTCAATGCTGTCACTTTTGGTTTTTTTACAAGTATTTATTTAGGGGTATAGAGTACATGAAAATAACAGTTTTATTGCTTTTCATTCAGTTTTCCGGTAAAAAAATCACATGACTTAACCCTCAGTTGTCAAACAACACAAAATCTATTCTCTCACTTGTCACGGTTAAAATGATACCCTATATACATAATCAGATAGCTTATTGGGCATACAGCACACTGTTTACCACAAGTACGCCTATCTACTCCCCTGAGCTTCAGATGAAGTTTTGTGGGGAGTAGATAAGCGTAGCAAGGGATTCAACGTGGTTAAAAACGGGCTCTAGGGTCTGTGTTTCTTGCAGCTGCCTGCCGTATATTACTGCGCACACACGCGCACCCAGCCGCCCGAATCCCTGGCTCCGTACCTCCTGTCTCTGTGAGGCTGGGCCCGTGCTGCGCAAATGCGCAGTAGCAAAAAGCACAGACTAAGCTACACAGAGACAGCACATGCAGGGACACTTCTTACCTGAGTGGGAACAGGATAATTTCCCCACCTGCCTATACAGTGGTTGCCATTTTTGTGAGTAGTTTGAAATATCACATTCAATTAATTTCCTATCAGACATACTACACCATAGCGGGCTCTCTATTTTTGTCCCCCTGTTTTTGTACCAGTAAGACCAGTACACCCATAGAGACTTTGCCTCCACTACTCCTTCAGACAGTCACATTTCCCTCCCTTTGTTGTTAAGGGGTTCAGAAAGAGCAATTAAAGTGTGTGCTATAATCATCTTTTGGGCCTGTGGCTGCTTTATTGATTCTCTACTTGTTCAGCAATGGCAACTTTGTCTACTACCAGGGACTCAAGTTTTAAATATCCGTCTGCCCAATGGGTCTAACATCAAGTCTGGGACTATTGTACAAGAGACGTATCCAATCCTCACTGCCATTGCTCCTGATCTTTCTGACTACCTGTGTTTTGATTTCATTCCTTCTCCTTTATTTCCAGTGATTTTGGGAATGTCATGGCTCCATGTGCACAATCCTGTCATCAACTGGCATTCACTTTCCTCCCAGCATTGCCTGCAAGCCTCTTTGTCACTTCCTGCCTCTTTGTGCTGCCTTGAATCAGATAAAAAATAACTCATTCCAGAAGCTTATAAAGATTTTCTTGATGTTTTTGATAAACTCTCAAATGTCTTTGATTGACTCTCTACCCCCTCATCAAATCTATGATTGTCCTGCATACTTGCTTCTAAGGGCAGAGACTCCTTTTGGGCGTATCTATTCACTGACTGAATCAGAAAAAGCTAAATTAAAAGAATATACTGACAAAAATGTATTTTGAAAGGATGCATCCACAATTCCGCATCACCATGGTATCTTATTTGTTGAAAAGAAAGAACTCACTTGCCCATGCATTGATTTTAGGGAACTCAACAAATATACAGTTAAAAAGCAATATCCCTTGCCTCTTCTTCCAGAACTCCTCTAACAACTGCACTTCTCAAATATTTATTAAACTGGACTTCCATTTTGCCTAAGTATGTATACCACAAGGAGATGACTGGAAGACGCTTTTAGAACCCGTTTTGGACAATTTGAGTATACCGTCATGTCTTTTGGATTATGTAACGCCCCAGCCACATTCCAGCATTTTGTTAAAGCAAACCAGAAATGAAAATAAACTCATGAGATAATGAATTGTATGGGTAGTACAGCTAAGAAATTGAACATTAGTAGAAAAAAAAAGTCTCATAATATTTTCCAGTAAATGAAGAGTTAAGAAATTTCAGTTGTTATCTATGCAAAAGAGCTTCTCTGAGCTTTTCGACCCAACTTGGGTCAAAGAAAGTTGTTTTTACTTAAACAACCAAGAAACAGTGAGAGATAGCTTGAGATAAGGTTTTACTGCAGGAACGTTCAAAGGGTCATTAGCTCTGCTCTGAATTATAGTTTAAAATACAGATTAGTTTATAAACTGCAAATATGACAAAATGATGCAATATTATCAAAAAATATATAAAAGTCCTATATAACTGAAGATAAAAATAATAGACTTTTTTCTTTGCTACTAATGTCCTATTCATCATTATCCGTACTACATATACAATTCATTACATCATAAGTTTATTGTTCGCTTCAGATTTGCTTTAAAGATATCTTTCGTGATTTTTTGGCTGTGTTTCTAGTGGTTTATTTAAACATATAACATTTAAGCTTTGTCTTCATCCCTTGAAGAACACAGAAGTCATGTTAAAAAGATCTGTCAATTAGATTTTAGACTTAGATTGTAAGCCTTTGGCAGGGTCCTCCCCCCACCCCCTTAGTTTGTCCTATTTGATCTTGCAACCCCAGCTTTGACACCCTTCCCATGGACTAACTCGGACATGAATTCCTGGGTCTTTGTAAAATCACATGATTATGCATCTTATACAACATAGCACAAGGTTATCCATGCAAACAGAATATAACTGTTGCTACCTCTCTGTCTGTTACCCCTTGTTTATATTGCATGTATCCCTATATATTGTCCAGTGTTGTGTAATATGGTGGGGCGTTATAAATACAAGAAATAATAATAATAATAGTCAATCCTTTGGAACACATGGACTATATGTGAAACCGGAAAATGTGATTTTAAAAAAATTTAGTTTTTTGTTTGATACTCTCCACTGATGGAGTAGCTTTGGATCCACGGATGGTAACATCTCTCTTAAATTGGCTAGCACCCACTGATCATAAAAGGGGTTACATAGTTTTCTGGGTTTCACTTTAATTAATGATTTTTTTTCTGCTATTGTTTCACCACTCCCTCAGCTGACTAAAGCCAACATTACATTTCAATAGTCTGACAGTGCTTAGGTTGTGTTTGAAAAACTAAAGACTCTTCACATCTGCACTTGTACTCCTGGTAGATCCTGCTCAACCTTATGGTGTAGGGGCTGTTCTTTTCACTAAGTACACTCTCCACCCATTAGCTTTTTTACATAAATTATCCCCAGGTTTGGAGAGTTATGGTACAGAGGAAAATAAACGACTTGCTATCAAATCTTCTCTAAAGGAATGGCGTTACTTACTGGAAGGCGCATCTAATCCAATTTTGATATTTACTGATCGTAAAAAGTTAGACTACCTCCGATCTGCCAAAAGATTAAAGCCTAGTCAAGTGAGGTCATAATTTTTTCAAGATTTTAACCACTTAAGCCCGAAGGGTTGAATTTTTTTTACATCCGAGCAACTTTTACCCCCCATTCATTTGCCAATAACTTTATCACTACTCATCACAATTAATTGATCTATATCTTGTTTTTTCCGCCACTAATTAGGCTTTCTGTGGGTGGTATATTTTGCTAAGAGCCACTTTACTGTAAATGCATTTTAACAGGAAGAATAAGAAAAAAATGGAAAAAATTCATTATTTCTCAGTTTTCAGCCATTATAGTTTTAAAATAATACATGCCTCCATAATTAAAACTCACGTATTGTATTTGCCCATATGCACCGGGTATTTCACCGTTAAAATTATGTCCCTATCACAATGTATGGCGACAATATTTTATTTGGAAATAAAGGTGCATTTTTTCCGTTTTGCGTCCATCACTGTTTAGAAGCCCATCATTTATTAAATCATATTGATATACTCCTTTTTTATTATTGTAATTTTTTTTTTTTTTTAATTTAAACTTGTATGTGGGTATTTTTTGGTGTGGGAGGTAAACAGGGTTTTTTTAAATATATTTATATGTTTATCTTTAAAACTTTTTTTTTAGGTGTAATTTGCTATTTGGCCACAAGATGGCCAGAATCAAAAAGTCCTGGGAGCGATCGATCTCGCTCCCAGGCAGAAGAAAGGAGACCAGAGCTCAGAAAAGCCGCAGCGTCTGAAGAGACGCTGTCGGCTTCTCTCCGGGGGGGTCCGATCAGCGAAAGGGATTTATAATCCCTTTCACTGATCGGTGGGCTAGCGGCCAGCAGCGGGGGAGCGCACGGGGGGGCCCGCGGGAGCGCGCGCGACCCGCGGGAGTGCGCGCAGCCCAACTGGACGAAAAATCTCGTCCAGTTGGGCTTAAGTGGTTAATACCACCTAACCTATGACCCTGAGTCTAAGAATGCCAAAGCAAATGCATTGTACAAATGTTTCCTAAAGATCCCATCAACCTTGTACCTTACACTATTTTACAATCAAATATTTTTGTGAGGATTTAGCCAGATCTCTTTCATAACAAGCATCAATGCATTGAGTCTAATCTTAAATAGTCTACCTCACAAAGAATCTTTTTTCATAAAGAAAAGATTTTTGGTTCCCTTGAAGCTAGTTCAGTGTTGCAGAATTGTCGTGACAGTTTTCTTGCTGGGCATTTTGGTTTCAGTAAAAACTTGATTTAGTTCAAAAGGATTTTTGGTGGCCAAAGATGGTGGGAGGATGTAGGCGGTATGTTTTAGCTTACCCTACCTGTGCTTGAGCCAAAGTCCCTAGAGTTAAGCCTTGGGGTTTCCTTGAACCACTACCAATCCTATTGCATCCTTGGGATATGTTATCATTAGATTTTATTGTGGATATAACCACCTCCAATGGGTTGAAGTCTATTTTGGTGGTTGTGGATCGACTAAGACAGCCTTTCTCAACCTTTGTACCCTGGAGGAACCCTGCAAACAATTTTTTGATCTCGAGGAACCCCTGCATTTATTTTTCAGGAAGCATGGTCTTTAAAGGTATGTGTAGCTGTTTATTTCACTACTCCCTATTACACTGCCACTTATTATACTGTCTCCTGAGCCCCAATTTAGTGCTTCTTGTTACAGTACCACCTATTATAATGTGCTCTATTATACTTTCCCCACGATAGGGGAAAATGCCAAGGAACCCCTGCAGAGTGCTCAAGGAACCCTGGGGTTCCAGGGAACCCTGGTTGAGAAAGCCTGGACTAAGATGAGTCACTTTTTGCCAATGTGTGGTAGCCCTTCCACAGGTGAAATTGCTGACATTTTCATTAAAGGGCCAGTATCGTGAAAAAGGAGGCAGTTAAAATCTGAAAGAACAGACAGGTTTTGGGTCAGTCCATCTCCTCATGGGAGATTCTCAGAGTTTTCTTTGTTTTCAACAGCATTTCCTGAACAGCTATTTAAATGCCAAAATAATAAGATACCAGCCAGCCTTCCTACTTACTTGCACACTATTTTGTCAGTTAGACTTTGCAACTGCTGTTCAGGAAATGCTGTTGAAAACAAAGATTTCTGTCAGATTTTAACTGCCTTCTTTTTTCATAATAGTGGTCCTTTAAGGAAGTGGTTAGGCTCCATGGTATTCCTGATGATATAGTATCTGATAGAGGTGTACAGAGGGATCTTTGTTTAAAGATTCACTTTTTTCTCCCTTTCTTCTGGTTACCATCCACAATCTGACGGACAAACTGACGGTACCAATAAGCTATTAGAGCAGTATTTGAGATTTTTTTCCTCTGCTGCTCAGGACTACTGGTCCACTCTTCTAGCTGCAGCTGAATTTGCTTACAATAATCTAGTCCACTAATTATGTCCCAGAATCCCAAGTACATTCAATTCAACATAGATTTGCCTTTTCATCCTCCAACAATTCCACGCTTAAAGGAAACATCCAGAAATTGTAAAAAAATTAGATCTACAAACCTGCAGCCATGCTCTAAGCCGGTCTACTGCGTTGCAGCTCTACTCCAAGCCAGTCTCCTGGCGTCCCCTCAAGAGCAGCCGCCGACCCGGCTAGGTAGGCTGCTTCTGCACATGCGTGAGCACACAGCCACGCCACTCGGTATCGCACAGCTACTACGGACAGTACCCCGGGAGACTAGCTTGGGGCAGAGCTGCAGCAAGGGACACATAGGTTTTCAGGGCAAGAGGAAGCCCCAGGTAAGTATATATCATTTTTTTTCACGGGTGTTTCCTTACTTACTGTCACTTACTGTCAAAAGCCCAAGAAAGAACCAGACCCAGGTTATTAGGCTTAGAAGGGAGTGTCCTCAGTTCGGTCCTGGCGTTTTAGTATGAATATCCACATCTACCATAAAAAATGCGTTGTTCCTCTAAAAAAACTTGGCACGAAATTTTTAGGCCCATATCCTGTCAAGAGAATGATTAATCCTGTGGCTTTCGAGTTAACCCTGCCTAAAACTATGAAGGTACATCCTGTATTTAGTGTTGCCTGTCCTAAGTCATACATTGCAGTTTTTTCTGCTCACCACACTTCTCTTCCTCTGCCTGTATTTGCAGAGGATGGGGAAATTTGAGTTTGAGACTATTTTGGACTGTAAAGTGGAGATCTGGGCAGTTATTTTATTTGATTAAGTGGAGGGGTTATGTGTGCCTGAATGCCAGTGCTGTTAGTTCTGACCAGCACTGGTGTTTACCTGTTAAAGACCTGGCTTGCTTCTGACCTTGCTAATTTCTGTTGATTCTGTTACTGAACACTGCTAGTTTGCTGAGGCTCATTAATTACTGCCTGCCCTGACACTTGGCTTGTTACTCCTAATTGCCGCCTCCCTTGACAGTTGGCATGCTACACAGAGACTCCGGTTTGCCGCCTGCCCTGATCTGTGCCTGTGTATGATTCCTGCAGTTGATCTCTATACTGCAGGCTCGATTGTTCTCTTTGTCTCCGGGGGATGGGGTGATCCTAGGGGTCGCGACCTGGTGGCCACTTGCAGAAAAGTAGTCCACTGCACTTGGACACGTTTTGCAGCTGATATTATCTTTGCTACTAGTAGCTAGCATTGGCTCCTTCAGGGTACAGTGTCCTGCAAGGGACGTGGGATGCCATCTTGCTTTTTTCTCTAAATGAAGAAAGGACACTGAGTAAGAAATAACAGTTGCTGCAGATATAATAAATTGTTATGTCTTCCTCTGCAGCTTTCCTGATAGAAGTTTGTTCATACTAGATATTAGAGCAGTATTAAACTATGAAGCAATGCAACTGACAACTCAGAGTTTTATAATTAGGCTCAGTAAAAAAAAAAAAAGAATCTCTCTGGAAAACACTACTGTTATTTTAGGCAAAGCTTTTGTTTTTAAAAAAAGGTCCTGGGCTCCAATTCATTCTAACAAGGAGTAGAACAAATAACCAACTCCTGCAAAATGTACAGCATGGTGGGGTAACTGGTTAGTAAGCACAGCCTGTGCTTATCATCATCTGTTCCTTGTACTCCCAGTGGAGCATAGGGCATCCATGAAGAATCTGCATTCACATCTATTTGTTGCTATTCTCTTGATCTCCTTTCATGTTTTCACCATCTTCCTAATTTCTTCTTCCACTGATCTTATCTTCTGTTTTTCAAGGCGGTCACCTTCTATTTGATCTGTGGATTCTATTCTAGGGCTCTTCTTTCCATAGAGTCCTCTGATGTGTGGTCTATCCAACCCCATTTCCTTTTCCTTAACCACTTAATGACAAGCTGACTTATAAAAACGTCCTGCTAGAGCCTTTTAACGACTTAAGCACAACTGGACGAACATTCTCGTCCAGTTGGGCTGCGTGCACTCCCGCGGGCCGCGCGCGCTCCCGCAGGGGCTCCCGTGCACGCTCCTGCTGCCGGCCGTTAGCCCAGCGATCAATGAAAGGGATTATAGATCCCTTTCATTGATCAAAGCCCCCCGCAGAAAAGCCGACAGCGTCTCATCAGACGCTGTGGTTTTTCTGAGTTCAAAAAGTTTCCCGTCTTCATTCTTGTTCAGTGGCTGGATAGTGTAATGGTTAAGGGCTCTGCTTCTGACACAGACCTGGGTTCGAATCTTGGCTCTGCCTGTTCAGTAAGCCTGCACCTATTCAGTAGGAGATCTTGGGCAAGTCTCCCTAACACTGCTACTGCCTATAGAGCGTGTCCTAGTGGCTGCAGCTCTGGCGCTTTGAGTCCGCCAGGAGAAAAGCGTGATATAAATGTTCTGTGTTTGTTTGTTTGTTTGTTGTTCCTGGGAGCGAAATCGATCGCTCCCAGGACTTTTTGACTGTGGCCATATTGTGGCCATATAGTAAAACTACACCCACATCCACTTTTTTATTGAATAAATACATTTTTTTACATTTAAAATTAGCTGTTTACCTCCCACATTAAAAAACACCCCAATAAAATTTGTAATAAAAAAAAAATAATAACAATAATAAAAAAAACATAAACCATACATAGTTACCTGAGGGTCTGAACTTTTTAAATATGCATGTCAAAGGAGTATATTAATATAATTTTTTAATTGTGGGCTTGTAAATAGTGTTGGTCGCAAATTAAAAAATGCTCCTTTATTTCCAAATAAAATATCAGCGCCATACATTGTGATAGGGACATAATTTAAATGGTGTAATAAGCGGGACAAATGGGCAAATAAAATACATGGGTTTTAATTATGGTAGCATGTATTAATTTCAAACTATAATGGCCAAAAGCTGAGAAATAATGAATATTCCTGTTAAAATGGATTTAAAATAAATTAATTCTCAGCCAAATGTATCACCCAAAGAAAGCCTAATTGGTGGCGGAAAAAAACAAGCTATAGACCAATTCATTGTGATGCGTAGTGATAAAGTTATTGGCAAATGAATGGGAGGTGAAAGTTGCTCAGATGCAAAAAATAAACAACCCTTCGGGCTTAAGTGGTTAATGACAGTGCTGCTTTGGGGTGAAGTGGTTGAAGAGGAACTTCAGCCTACACAAACATACTGTCATTAAGTTACATTAGTTATGTTAATTTAAATAGATAGGTAATATAATCTCTTACCCAACCTGTTTTAAAAGAACAGGCAAATGTTTGTGTTTTCATGGGTGCAGCCATCTTTTTAGGTTAAAAGGAGGTGACAGGGAGCACGAGACACAGTTCCAACTGTCCTGTGTCACCTGATCACCCCTCCCAGTTGCTAGGCAACGAGAACAGCAACATCAGAAATCCAATCATGCTTTGCACAGCATCAGGGGAAAAATGCCTGGGCAGTTTTCTTTGATGGGGCGGAGCTTAGCTTCTAAGCAGCTAAAAATGATGCTTTGGTAAGAAACACAAAGTTCTGATGCTGGGAAACTGTTAAAGAAACACCAAGCCTTTTCAATGCTGCTGAGTAGATTTTTAGTCTGGAGGTTCACTTTAACTGAATTTCTATAGGTATTTGGTTGGTGTTTTTCCACGGATCTTAATTTGTTACTTTCTCTGGCCATTTAATATTCATATGTCTTCACAGAAACCTGTTTACACAGATTTGCGTTTACTAACCTGTTAATGCACCGTGTTATAAAGGTCTTTTTTAGCTGAATTCTGTCTGGAAAGTTATGCGTATACACTTGTTCACCTATATTGCTTATATGCTATATACAGTGGTGTGAAAAACTATTTGCCCCCTTCCTGATTTCTTATTCTTTTGCATGTTTGTCACACTTAAATGTTTCTGCTCATCAAAAACCGTTAACTATTAGTCAAAGATAACATAATTGAACACAAAATGCAGTTTTAAATGATGGCTTTTATTATTTAGTGAGAAAAATAACTCAAAACCTACATGGCCCTGTGTGAAAAAGAAATTGCCCCATAAACCTAATAACTGGTTGGGCCACCCTTAGCAGCAATAACTGCAATCAAGCGTTTGCGATAACTTGCAACGAGTCTTTTACAGCGCTCTGGAGGAATTTTGGCCCACTCATCTTTGCAGAATTGTTGTAATTCAGCTTTATTTGAGGGTTTTCTAGCATGAACCGCCTTTTTAAGGTCATGCCACAACATCTCAATAGGATTCAGGTCAGGACTTTGACTAGGCCACTCCAAAGTCTTCATTTTGTTTTTCTTCAGCCATTCAGGGGTGGACTTGCTGGTGTGTTTTGGGTCATTGTCCTGCTGCAGCACCCAAGATCGCTTCAGTTTGAGTTGACAAACAGATGGCCGGACATTCTCCTTCAGGATTTTTTGGTAGACAGTAGAATTCATGGTTCCATCTATCACAGCAAGCATTCCAGGTCCTGAAGCAGCAAAACAACCCCAGACCATCACACTACCACCACCATATTTAACTGTTGGTATGATGTTCTTTTGCTGAAATGCTGTGTTACTTCTATGCCAGATGTAACGGGACACGCACCTTCCAAAAAGTTCAACTTTTGTCTCGAAGGTCCACAAGGTATTTTCCCAAAAGTCTTGCCAATCATTAAGATGTTTTTTTTAGCAAAATTGAGACGAGCCTTAATGTTCTTTTTGCTTAAAAGTGGTTTGCGCCTTGGATATCTGCCATGCAGACCATTTTTGCCCAGTCTCTTTCTTATGGTGGAGTCATGAACAATGACCTTAATTGAGGCAAGTGAGGCCTGCAGTTCTTTAGGTGTTGTCCTGGGGTCTTTTGTGGCCTCTCGGATGAATTTTCTCTGCGCTCTTGGGGTAATTTTGGTCGGCCAGCCACTCCTGGGAAGGTTCATCACTGTTCCATGTTTTTGCCATTTGTGGATAATGGCTCTCACTGTGGTTCGCTGGAGTCCCAAAGCTTTAGAAATGGCTTTATAACCTTTACCAGACTGATAGATCTCAATTATAGTACTTTGTTCTCATTTGTTCCTGAATTTCTTTGGATCTAGCCATGATGTCTAGCTTTTGAGGTGCTTTTGGTCTACTTCTCTGTGTCAGATAGCTCCTATTTAAGTGATTTCTTGATTGAAACAGGTGTGGCAGTAATCAGGCCTGGGGTTGACTACAGAAATTGAACTCAGGTGTAATAAAGCACAGTTAAGTTATTTTTTAACAAGGGGGGCAATCACTTTTTCACATAGGGCCATGTAGATTTGGAGTTTTTTTTCTCACTAAATAATAAAAACCATCATTTAAAACTGCATTTTGTGTTCAATTATGTTATCTTTGACTAATAGTTAATGGTTTTTGATGAGCAGAAACATTTAAGTGTGACAAACATACAAAAGAATAAGAAATCAGGAAGGGGGCAAATAGTTTTTCACACCACTGTATATTAAAAGTTGCATTTTATAACTATACTTGCCGCAATTAAACCTTACTCCAATTTTTCTGGAATTGCATACTGTATATGATTCAACTAGCTATTAGAGATGGTCATGTCTAGGAGAACTCATGGAGAAGCATGTGATCAGTTTGGACAGGTGAGAGATATGTAAGTCCCTGATTTGCTAGTTTTGATCATGTACCAAAGCAGGATGTGACTACAGCAAATCAGAGCTTTGCAAATGTATCAGCTGATCAAACAAATCACATGCTCCTCCATGAGTTCTCCTAGACATGACCAGAAGTACTACCTATTAGTCCCATTAAATTAATGGAGCTAGGTTGTGTCTCCCTTTGAAGTCACCCACCCCATTAACATACTGCGCATGCACATAACGGCAGCACACAGTGTGAAAAAACGCGGAAAAGCCGCCGCAAGTACTCAGAGTAAGGCGGCTGATTCCGCGTTCAACATGGCAGCTTGCGCGCAGAGACCTGCATTCACTGGCTTGACGGAGCGCGGAGAAACCGCCGCATGCCCAGAGAACAGGGCGGCGGATTCCGCATACGACGCGACGGTTTGAACGCATAGGCCTACTTCTGTCAGTACTGCTGAACGCGGAGAAAACGCTGCACGCTCGGACAGCGGTGCGGCGGATTCCGCATCCAAAACAGCAGAGGCATTACAACACATGTCTGGTGTGGCTGCGACTGATAGTCCACACAGGTTCAGAAGGACGCGTGCACGCGCGGAGAGGCAGAGCATTTATGACAGCCAGAGGGGTCAGGCGACAATTCTTTCAGTTTTCATTGGTCCAGCACTTAGGGGAGGCGCAGGAGAGCGCTGGTGTATATATACTGGGTGCTGGTCATTCTTCTGGTGTCTGGTGTTGCGATCACTACGTGGTAGCACTCAGACCTTGTCAGTATCTGTGTTACATTAGACCAGTTTCCAAGGTGTTGATGACCAAGGAACTCACACCTTAGTCTAGGAAATTCTGTTATTATCTGTGTTATTATCTAGACCAGTTTCCAAGGTGTTGATGACCAAGGAACTCACACCTTAGTCTAGGAATTGTTGATTATTTGTTATGACCTTCTGCTTTCCTGACCATTCTTCTGATCTCTGATTTTGTACCTTTTGTCATTCTGATACTCTGTTGCCAAACCCGTCTAGTCTTAGGATTCTGCATCTGTCTCCTGTATCTGTCCGTGTGTTAACGACCTGGCCTGCCCGACCTCGAGAACTATCTCTCCTGTTGAGAGATAGTTCACAGATCTGTCAGTGACACTCCCTCTTTGGTGTCACTCACGTTCTGTCCTTCCCACTCTCGGTCTGACTCCTCCCTGCGGAGAGCTCAGACCAACGGAAGGAACTTTCTGCGGAGCAGTACTCCTTATTGCTCTAGCACCTGATATTCAGGTGCGGTCCTCAAAGTATTACTGTTGCACCAAAACACTCTCATCTCTCAGGTGTCCAGAGGTTAGAGATATATCTGATTATCGGTGATACTGCAGATCATCAATAATCGGGTATATATCTGCATTCTCGGTGATACTGCAGATCACCGGTAATCAGATCCTCTCTGTGTTACACCGATCGTTACACACAGACATATGGACACAGAGACCAGGGATTATATTCTATAGGATAAGGGGTGTGTGAGGCAAGCCTACTTTTGACAATGTTATTGTATATTGTTGGTGATTTGTTAAATGTACGCTTAGTGTAAAAATGAAATCTTTTATTAGCCAACATTAACTTAAGTGTCTCAGATTACGTCAAATCAATGATTTCAATAAAGAAAGAAAAAGACATAGCAATTGGAGTTGCCATTGTGTTCCACCTGTCACAGTAACTGACCAGGGATATCCCTTGGGTTATCCCAAATCATAGTCAGCATCCATCCATCCATCCGTAAAATAACACAAGGAGTATCTTATAGGTTATATCTGGCAGATAATACTGTAGTTTAAAGGGGGAAAAACAGCAGTTTTAGTACTTAATGGAAAAATAAATGAAAATATCAAAACTGGAGTTTCAATCATTCGATCATGTGCATATACTTATACAGAATTTGTATATATATCTATCAGATTAATCCTCAGATTAAACAACTTTTTTATATCACTGCTCCTCATTTTGTACTTCTCTCATGTCTTCTTCTATCTCTCCCTCTCTTCCTCCTCCTTATCTGTATATTAAGTAATCTTCATAATATATAGTATGCGTAAAAATAAGCATTATTATATTTGTTAAATGTTTAAAAATGTGAAACACTTTTAACAATTCAAAAACACACATAAAATCTGCTTTTGGAAAAAAAAAAAATCAATCTAATTTCCTGCAAACAGTACAAAGTAATAAATATAAACTTTAATGTAACATATTTTTTCATATAAAAAGGGTAAAATATTGAATAACAAGATTATGCTAGTAAATACATTTCTAGCAATTTGCAAGTATCTGTGATTAAACAGTCTCTGTATCCCATCATCTTATGTCGGCAGTGATGCTCATTGTAAATTTAATTAGATATCATAATATGTGTTCTATGTTAAAACAAAAGGAATTGGTAGGAACCATCTCTGCCGGGACTCGAACCCGGAACCTCTGGATTAGAAGTCCAGCGCGCTCGTCCATTGCGCCACAGAGACCTCACCACATGCTCAGCATCAGCACCAGCTCTGAAAAAGGATATACCTTCTGCATCCACAGCATCACTGCTGCATCATCTCAGCATCCTCCTAGTACCAGGGAGTGCTGTAAAATCAGGATGCAGGAATGTATTGAACCTTTTCGTGCTTTCACAATCTGCTGGAGAGAGCAGGCTGGCAGGAAAGGAATGTGTTAATTGAGAACACAGAAGCATCCTTACAGCAAGCGATGTGATAGATTCTGCCAGATCCACGCACAATGATATATAAAAGATGGAGTGGAATACAGGATGCTTCAGGGAAAGAAGCACGGCTGATTCAGGCTTCATGTCAGAATTAAACAGTAGGCTGACATCTCTTTAATGTAAAAATGATGGCTGGGACAGAAGGAAAACATGCACAGGAATTTGCTCTCCAGTTATTCAAGGTTATTCATATCAGTGTCATCCGATGTAGGATTGTGCGGGAGGGGCTGTCACACAGCATAGAGGAGAAGGGGAGAGAGCTGCCTGCTACATAGGGTATACAGGCACAAGCTCATGTACCACATATATGGTTATAACAGAGTCACAGGAAGCATTGAAAGAGCTCAGTGCTCCAGCTGGAATCAAGACATGATAAGTGACAGTTATAACATGAAATAACAGAAACTGCCTAACTGTTTCATGATTGTTATAAAATGATGATGGAGTAATAAAAAAAACAAATTTTTTATGTTTTAACATACACAATCAGATATTTATAGAAAAATCCTCAATCACATTTTTTTTTCAAGATAATCAATCACTAAAAAGATAAAAAGAAAATCGATTGATTTGTTTGAAACATGTATGGCCATGTTATGACCAGAAGCAGCAGGGATCCAGATCATATGCACATTTACACAGAAAAGTGAGTTCTGAAATGCACCTATGCATAGGGGATGGGGGTGCACTAACTGACTACCTATACTGAGGAATGGAGGGGAGCACTCTGGGGCTACCTCTATTAGGGGGAGAGCTCTCTGGCTACCTTTACTGGGGGTGGGCGCTTTCTGGCTACCTACACTGGGGGATACACATTAATGGAGAAGCACTAAATAGATAATTACATTTGCTTGGGGTCAACTAACAAATACTTCATTCCAAGATAAGAAACCACATAGGAGCACCAAAGAACTCGCGATCATCACAAAATAATAGTAAATGTAGGCACATTTCGAAGGATAACCAAATCTTTATTACATCAATCAAGGTTAGGGAAAGCCGAGCCAGCCGTGATTGGTACATTTTGACAAGATTCCGCAATGTGTATATCATGACAATGTGATGATGATGATTGATAGAAAAAGAAATCAAGAGAAAATAGGGGAGTGACTGATGCATATAATAGTTATTGTTGTGTCAGTACTTTTACATTTAAAGCTATAAACAATATTCCACTTCTGGAAAAACACTCAGATCGCCCAGGAGGTTAATGAAAGTCCCATTAAGGTACTTCAAATGGTTGTTTATGTGTGCCCATCAACAGGGACGGATTTGTAGAAGCTGAGGGGCAACTGTCACCAGCCGCCCACTGACCAACAGCATCTCAGCCAAACCCCCCCCCCCTCCCCATTTCAGTATAAGTAGGCAGATGACCCCCTCTTCATTATAGGTAGCCAGGTGCCAGGGACATAGCTAGACTTAATAGGAAGTGCCTGCAAAAATGATAGCATGAGGCCTCTTTTGTCTCCAAACCCCACAGGATTGGGAGCCGGTGAATGGAAGCCTCTGGAAGCAGCAAAAAATTATAGATGCTCCTGCATGCGGATAACGTGAGTGAATGGGGAGGTTTCTTTGCTAATTGGCTGCACTTGCAGTTGGGGAGAGGGAGGGGGGCCCCCAAAGCATCTGGGCCCCCCTGCGATGGCAGGGGTCACAGGGGTGATTGCTATGGCAAGGCCAGGTGCTTTGCCCCCTTGCAGTACAGATAGCCAGATGACCCCTCTCCATCCAGAATAGACAGCCAAATGCTACCCCCTCCCATCAGTATAGGTAGCCAGTTAACCTCCCCCATCCAATATGAGTAGGTAATAGAAAATTGAAAGAACCGACTGGTTTTGGACTAGCCTATCTCCTCATGGGAGGTTCTCAGTATTTTCGTTAATTTCAAAAGCACCTAGTGAATGGCAGTTGCTCTGTCCAACTGCCCAAAAAAAGTATGTATCAAGCAGGGAAGCTAGCCAGCATCATTGTAGTAATCCGTTTCTAAGAGTGTCTTTATAAAGAATAAAGGCCATATAGAAAATCCCCCATGAAGAGATGGACTAGTCCCAAACCTGTTGGTTCTGTCAGATTCTACTATCTACAGTAAGTGACAGCAACATAGGAGAAAAGTAATTTATGGCTCATTTTACTCTGGAAGAAATGTACTTCTTATTTGTATGTGTTTACATGTATTTTAAATGTTACACTTTTTTGTGATAATGGTCCTTTACCAGGTATATTTGTGAATGCATTTGGCCCCATTTCTTTCCAACAGGGGTATGGTGGTGTGAGTGGGGTGGTGGTGGGTGGGGTGCCCAGTCTTGGTGGCCAGGAAAATCAATACAAAGGAGCATGTATCCAAGTCTCCTGTTTCGTAACCAAAGTTTGTCCCCTTCACCATCTGGGGGTTCCCTGGAAAAAGGGGTGGCAAATCCTGAAAAGTGTTATAGGGTCTAGTTAAGTCCAATTCACATATTTTAAGTAAGTTAAGCAAGGAATGTTTTTACCCAGAAAAAACTTCCTTGCATTGCTGTTACAAAATTGCATGTCCCCAAATGTATCACAAAAAGTCCCTATGACAACACTTTCCAAGCAGGTGACCACCCACATGTGCATCTATAAACTATCTGTCTGGTAAATTGTTGGCATGTAGCAGTGATTTGATGATAATTGCCCCTGGTCCAGTACTTGTAAGTTTCAGTGGTACTCCCACCAGACAAAGAAGATTCAGCTCTCTGGCTTTAACCTCCTCTTGTTGAAGCTCTACCCACCTCATAGTTGGAGCTAGTGCTATAAAATACAGTGTCCCATTTGCAGGCCGCCAGTAAAAGGAGAGTGGGAAGAAAGAATGGCAGCTCACCTAATGGAAGATAGACATCAGCAGCCATAGGCCGTATACCATGCCTGATAAAATTGAATCACCTCTAACTGATCTTGTCGGCAGTTCCTTTTTAAGCTATGGTCACATTTTGGAATTCCCTAGGCCAAATTGATCACACCATCTTGAAAACAGGCTGTCAATCTAACATTTTGCTTTTAAACTGATCTTGGACTGATAAGCTAAATGCAGCATATTTTTCTTTTTTAGTCCCTGTCCAAATATTAATGAACCTAACTGTATATACCTCTGATATATTTCGCAGCACTAAACAGAGATCACTGATTCACTCCCATCAGTCTCTGCTTTCTAATGTCCACACCACTTTCACACATTACTATTATTTTGCATTTACTGTATTTTTTGGACTATAAGACTTTTCTACCCCAAAAGTGGGGGGAAAAAGTCACTGCGAGTTCCTGACTTGTGAACGCCTGCCAATACAAACCTCCAACCTGCCGCAATGTTAGGGGCTTTCCTGTACTGTGCCCATGCATACGAAGACACAGGGGGACAAACAGACGACACAAGGAGACACAAATGGACTAGAGGAGAACACAAGGAAGACAGAGGTGGACACATAGAGGACACAAGGGGGACAGAGGAGGACACAGGGAGACACAAGAGGCACAAGGGGGCATGAGGTACAAAGGGGGCATAATCCACAAGATTCAACATGAATGCTCAAATCAAAAAGTGATAGGTTGCCGGCACTACAAAGTCTCTAGCCATGTTACTGGGAGAGAGGATGGATGGATGTTCTATAAGCCACCTTGATATTATAACAGATACTGCGTGCTCATGACTGAATAGCGAAACATACACATTGGATCAGCATCGCCCAATCCCATTGAGAATTGGTTACAAAAATGTCTGCCGAAGGGCAACCACAGATGTAAATTTTGCTCCCACTGCCAATTTATGTGTACCGGAACGTTGTATCGCGTAGGTGCCTTGCAGTGGACAGTGCGTGACTTAATGACTTGTAATACTAAATTCGTGGTCTATGCTCTGTGGTGCCCTTACGGCCGATTTTATATTGGCAACACTACACGCCCCCTAAAAGAGAGAATACAAGAACATTGGCGTTCCATTGAAAACGGTAAAGGCGCCACGAGAATGATAGAGCATGTTAGACAAATACATGAAAGCAATCCAGACGTGTTGAAATTTTGTGGTCTGGCACAAGTCATGATTCCCAAACGGGGAGGAGATTGCTCTCGACTTTTACTAAGAAAAGAGTCGCTCTTGATATCAAAAGTGAAGCCCTAGGTCCATTGGGTTTAATGACCACAACGATTTGGCATGTTTTCTAGATCCATAGATGTAGCAATTTTTGCATCTGAGATTATTTTATAAGCTAAAAATATGCATTTTTGATAAGTAAATTTAGATGCTGCAATTTTTTGTAAACAGGTTTGCAATGAGGATTGATGATATCTGTAATTATTGTCTCCACTGTTCTTTAGTTCCCCTTTTCCCTCTCGCATTTTTAGCGTTTTCACGCAATCCCACGTTCCACATGCACGTTTGAGTCATTGTATTCCACAGTTAGCCTCAAACGGCTCTTCTTACGATTGAATCTGCAATCTGGAGCAATGAGCTCCTTTAAGATGGTGAATACGCCTCCTTTTTGATTGCGTGCGTACAGAGTTACGCGTCCGCATGCCTTCCATGCTGATACGCATGGTTTGTGCCGACGCGTATTTTGTTACGCATACGGTAACGCATTCCCGTAAACGCCTGGTTGACGCTTACGTTTTTACGCATGCGGCCGGAAATGCGTACGTCATAGCGTACCCGCCCCCAGTTCATGACACAGGAAATAAAAGTCTGTGCATTCACGTGTTCTAACGTGGATCAGCCTCGGAAGAAGCACCGCCATGCGAAACGGCCGTTAGGCTACCGTTTTTGCCCTGCACCCACCACCGCCACCTTTGATATGGTAGGACATCCTCCTCTTGCAACTGTTTGAATGCACAAGATGTTTGCACATGACGATTTTTCTACAGATGATGATGTTTTGTACCTACCTTTTTGAATGTCACAATTTTTGATACAGCAATGGTGATTTTATTCACCATCAGAAACACCATTAAATCAGTTATTACTGCAGTGCCTGATTCAACTGTTTTCCTTTTCTGATGCTGATCCAATGTGTATGTTTCGCTATTCAGTCATGAGCACGCAGTATCTGTTATAATATCAAGGTGGCTTATAGAACATCCGTCCATCCTCTCTCCCAGTAACACGGCTAGAGACTTTGTAGTGTCGGCAACCTATCACTTTTTGATTTGATCCGTCTATACTGACTGCCAGAGCACACGAATATGTCCAGCCGAGGGGATTCCATTGATATGGATGAGGAAGCAGAAATCCAGGAGGATATCACTGAGGAAGATGATGACACAGTCGCTTCAGGAAGGACGGATCTGACAAACTTCTTTAAGAATCTGTCAGTAGCATCTAAAACCAATAAAGCGGTGGGTGCACGGGTATTAGAAACCAGACTAGACCGACTATGCGAGAGGGAAGTCAAGCTGTTCTGGACAGTGGAGACTTTGAAGCAATACAAACATGATCAAATCTCTGCAAGGGGTTTCCATAAATATGAGGAACCATCTGAGTATCAAGATGACCCCGCTTTCGTGGAAAAATGGCAGAAGGCTTATCTAACTCATGCTGCAGTACTACAAGGAATTGTTCTAGAAAGAACGCAACAGGAACACGCCCATGTCACTAAGCAAATCGATACGATTAAACAGCAATACAAAACGCTAGTGAAAGGTTTTCCGGAACCGTTGGGAAAATTGATAAAAAATTAACTTCCTTGCAAAATAATATCAAAAAAAGAAAATTACGAAAATTCCTTAGGGATAAAGAGGACTTTGCTTTGGGTAAATACTTCGCATGGCAAGCCACTTTTAGAAGGAAATCGTTTCCCAGAGGGCAAACCCCACCCCGTAAGCCACCATCTGGGTATTGGACTACCGACTCAGATTCGAGTGGCGAGGAAGTGCCAGTTCAAAAAGTTCCTACCACTCCCAAGGGACCACCAAAAGACACACCTGGGGCCCCTTTGGAAGGCGCGTCAGGAGGGGAAGAGGCAAAAAGAAAGCCAAAAAGGAAAAGAGTAACATGGAGAGACCAAAACAGGCGCCGTTATCCGAGACGGTAATCACGGAAATATCACCAAACTTGGAAGTTATCAACCTCTCAGATGTGGAGCTGATAGAGGGATGTATACCCTTACTTCAGAGGGGACTCAATTTTTCACTCGTTCAGGAATTCGATTTTGCGCAATTTAAGGTGGACCTATACAAGAACATACGACAAGTGAATATAAAGCAAATGTTTCATAAGCAAGGGACTCAGACATTTAACAGCAAAAGTATCCAAAGCCAAGCCGATGAAAGTAGCCCTTTGGGGTTCAGTACCCAGTTTACATGGTCAAAAGAAGATCAGGACATCTTAACAATCGTACATGAGATGGAACTTGAAACAAGAATTGAGGAGGAGTTAAACAATATGATGGCTGAATGTTTCTCCACCGATCCCACCCCCTCTTCCCCTTCCCCCTCTTCCCAACTGTCCCACACAACCCTTCCCCTTTCCCCTTCCCCTTCCATCCTTGCTTCCCTAACATCCTTTCCTGAGTCCATCCCCCCTCCCAATCAGCCCATCCTCCTACTTAAATTAAAACAACCGTATAGGGCAGGGCTGCCCGATCGTGATCTACCGGTAGATCGCGACCGCCTGATTGGTAGATCGTGGCCTCGTGGCCGCGTCCCATTGAATTTTGCAGCCAGCAGCTTACGCGTCCTGTCGGACTATGCTGCTGGCCGCTATTATCTTGCGGGGAGGAGAGGGGCGCGGCAGAGAGGCCAGGGGCGGCGACGCAGTGTCATGGCTGAGGGGCGGTGACGCAGTGTCATGGCAGATGGGCGGCGCTGGAGACAATACTTCCGCCTCCATTCACGCTGCCCGCCGGAGCTTCCCTCAGCCGCCGAACTGCATATCTGCCCTCCAGGCAGCTGCGGCTGAGGGAGTGAAGCCAGGACGCCACCGCTGGAGCTGGAGGGAGGTAAGTTCCGTGCACCCGGGCTCCTATACCCAGCTAACCTACACTAAGGGCACCCAGCTTACCTACACTAAGGGCACCCAGCTAACCTACACTAAGGGCACCCAGCTAACCTACGCTGAAGGCACCCAGCTAACCTACACTAAGGGCACCCAGCTAACCTACACTAAGGGCACCCAGCTAACTTACACTAAGGGCACCCAGCTAACCTACCCTGAGGCAACCAGCTAACCTACCCTGAGGCACCCAGCTAACCTACACTGAGGCACCCAGCTAACCTACACTGAGGCACCCAGCTAACCTACACTGAGACACCCAGCTAACCTACCCACACTAAGGGCACCCAGCTAACCTACACTGGAGGCACCCAGCTAACCTACACTGGAGGCACCCAGCTGACCTACACTGGAGGCACCCAGCTGACCTACACTGGAGGCACCCAGCTGACCTACACTGGAGGCACCCAGCTAACCTACACTGGAGGCACCCAGCTAACCTACACTGGAGGCACCCAGCTAACCTACACTGGAGGCACCCAGCTAACCTACACTGGAGGCACAGGCACCCAGCTAACCTACACTGGAGGCACAGGCACCCAGCTAACTTACACTGGAGGCACAGACACCTAGCTAACCTACACTGGAGGCACAGACACCTAGCTAACCTACACTGGAGGCACAGACACCTAGCTAACCTACACTGGAGGCACAGACACCTAGCTAACTTACACTGGAGGCACAGACATCCAGCTAACCTACACTGGAGGCACAGGCACCCAGCTAACCTACACTGGAGGCACAGACACCCAGCTAACCTACACTGGAGGCACAGACACCCAGCTAGCCTACACTGGAGGCACAGACACCTAGCTAACCTACACTGGAGGCACAGACACCTAGCTAACCTACACTGGAGGCACAGACACCTAGCTAACCTAAACTGGAGGCACTGACACCTAGCTAACCTACACTGGAGGCACAGACACCTAGCTAACCTACACTGGAGGCACAGACACCTAGCTAACCTACACTGGAGGCACAGACACCTAGCTAACCTACACTGGAGGCACAGACACCTAGCTAACCTACACTGGAAGCACAGACACCTAGCTAACCTACACTGGAGGCAGACACCTAGCTAACCTACACTGGAGGCACAGACACCTAGCTAACCTACACTGGAGGCACAGGCACCTAGCTAACCTACACTGGAGGCACAGACACCAAGCTAACCTACACTGAAGGCACAGACACCTAGCTAACCTACACAGATGGCACAGACACCTAGCTAACCTATACTGAAGGGACCTATACCTAAGTACCTTTGCAGGGGAGTTCCAGGGAGGGGGGGGGGGCGGTTGCCTTTGAAACGTCGGTAGATCTCCTGGCCTCAGCGAATTTAAAAGTAGCTCGCGAGCCGAAAAAGTGTGGGCACCCCTGGTATAGGGCTTGTAAATCTATCAAGCCCTTTACGGTACAAGCTGGATCAAGTCTGGATCACTTCCAGACCATAGTAGAGAATGAAATGAAAGCACTTTGCTATCCCAAGTTGCCCCCAAATATTACCAAGCCTGAAATTCGAGCCCTTAAATGGCTAAAAAATCGTCCCATAGTTGTCATGTCGGCCACCCAATACAGGGAGGAGGCGATGCGGCAGCTGCGGGACCCCCGGGTCTATGCATCAATCAGTTTTGATCCCACTTTGAAATATCAAGGGGCGTTGAGGTCACTCCTCAGGCAAGGGGTTGAAAAGGGCTTTTTGACCCCCAATTTAGCAACCAATTTGCTTCCTGAATTTCCTCGAAAACCAGTGTGGTACTGTCTCCCCAAAATTCACAAATCCAGGACCAGACCACCAGGACGTCCGATTGTCTCAGGGGTCGGTTCTATCACCGAGAGACTCTCTCGCTACCTGGACCATCTCCTGAGACCCCTTTTACAATTAGTGCCTTTACATATGTCTGACACTTTAGAGGTCCTTCAAGGAATTGAGAATTATGAATGGTCCCCAGGAGACCTACTTATGTCCATCGACGTTGAAAGCCTCTATAGCCGCATACCTCATAATGCAGGCATAGAGGCGGTCGAACGGTTTTTAAACCGGGTTTGGTCCGACCAAGATCATGTAACGTTTGTTTGCGACTGTTTGCGTTTTGTTCTTACCCACAATGCGTTTAAATTTGACGGCGTTTGGTACACACAAGTGTCGGGTACCGCAATGGGAACACCGGTCGCATGCGCATACGCTAATTTATTTTTAGCAGCTTGGGAGGAGGATTGCGTCTACAGCAGGCGTAATCCCTACAGAAGCTGTATCAGGAGATGGTCCAGGTATGTGGACGACGTCCTGGTGTTCTGGTCTGGGTCCCCCTTGGAATTTACCCAATTTGTAGATTATCTCAATCTAAATGAGGTCAACATGGCCTTCACATTTGAAATAGGCCTCGAAAAAATTGCCTTCCTTGATTTGGAGCTGCGGGTTTGCGGCTCTCGCCTAGTGGCAAGGGGACACCGCAAACCCACGGCCACCAATTCACTATTGCGAAGGGACAGCTTCCACCCTGATCATGTTACTATATCATTGCCTTACGGCCAATTCCTCCGCCTAAGGAGAAACAATTCAGAATTGGAGGACTTTGTAGCTCAAGGGACTGCTTTGAAGAAGCGACTTCACAGTAGAGGTTATCCCGAGAATGAACTTGATATTGCCTTCCGTAAAGTCTTACAAACAAATCGAGATGACCTCCTGTTCAAGGATCGCGATCTTAAACTCGATGACAAAATCGCTTTCACGTTCAATTACACCCAAATGGCCAATACAGTCAGAAATGTTATTAAAAAGAATTGGTCTATCTTAGTTAAGGATCCCAATTTGAAATCCCTACTGCCTCCTTCCCCCTTAGTGGCGTTCAGGCGTGCGCCCACAATTGGGGATCATGTCACTAAAAGTGAATGCACGCCCAGTCACATTGAGAATTGGTTGCAAAAATGTCGGCCGAAGGGCAACCACAGATGTAAATTTTGCTCCCACTGCCAATTTATGTGTACCGGTACGTTTTATCGCGTAGGTGCCTTGCAGTGGACAGTGCGAGACTTAATGACTTGTAATACTAAATTCGTGGTCTATGCTCTGTGGTGCCCTTGCGGCAAAACTACACGCCCCCTAAAAGAGAGAATACAAGAACATTGGCGTTCCATTGAAAACGGTAAAGGCGCCACGAGAATGATAGAGCATGTTAGACAAATACATGAAAGCAACCCAGACGTGTTGAAATTTTGTGGTCTGGCACAAGTCATGATTCCCAAACGGGGAGGAGATTGCTCTCGACTTTTACTAAGAAAAGAGTCGCTCTTGATTATCAAAAGTGAAGCCCTAGGTCCATTGGGTTTTAATGACCACAACGATTTGGCATGTTTTCTAGATCCATAGATGTAGCAATTTTTGCATCTGAGATTATTTTATAAGCTAAAAATATGCATTTTGATAAGTAAATTAAGATGCTGCAATTTTTTGTAAACGGGTTTTCAATGAGGATTGATGATTCCTGTAACTATTGTCTCCACTGTTCTTTAGTTCCCCTTTTCCCTCTCGCATTTTTAGCGTTTTCACGCAATCTCACGTTCCACATGCACGTTTGAGTCACTGTATTCCACAGTTAGCCTCAAACGGCTCTTCTTACGATTGAATCTGCAATCTGGAGCAATGAGCTCCTTTAAGATGGTGAATACACCTCCTTTTTGATTGCGTGCGTACAGAGTTACGCGTCCGCATGCATTCCATGCTGATACGCATGGTTTGCGCCGACGCATATTTTATCACGCATACAGTAACGCGTTCCCCTTTTGGACGCGTAAACGCCTGGTTGACGCTTACGTTTTTACGCATGCGGCCGGAAATGAGTATGTCATAGCGTACCCGCCCCCAGTTCATGACACAGGAAATAAAAGTCTGTGCATTCATGTGTACTAACGTGGATCAGCCTCGGAAGAAGCACCGCCGTGCGAAACGGCTGTTAGGCTACCGTTTTTGCCCTGCACCCACCACCAGGCTTTCTTTGGGTGGTACCTTTTGCTAAGAATTTTTTTATGTTACATACATTTTAAAGAGAATAATAAGAAAAAAATTGAAAAAAATCATTATTTCTCAGTTTTCGGCCATTATAGTTTTAAAATAATACATGATGCCGTAATTAAAACCCACACATTTTATTTGCCCATTTGCCCCAGTTATTGCAACATTTAAAATATTTTCCTACTACAATGTATGGAGCCAATATTTTATCTGGAAATAAAGGTGCATTTTTTCAGTTTAGTGGTTTTTATTTCTACATGTCTACTTAAAATCCTTTATTTGCACAATTAACAGTTATATTCCTTCCTGACATACACATTAAAAAGTCTGTAAGTTAACAATTTTTTTTTTCATGTTTTTTTTTAAATTGCCTTTTTTATTTTTTTTTTATAATTGTTTTATTTGGGTAACTATAGGGCAGGAGTGGAATGAGTTAAAATGTAATAAAAAGTATGCATAACTATTTATAAAGTGTATGTGGGTGTATGTGTGTGTATGTTTGAGTGCACTTTACTTTTTGGCCACAAGATGGCACTACACTTAACTTCAGAGCACGGCAAACAGTACTCGGAAGTAGTTACTATATCTGTTTACGTGAATGAAATGCCAGAAGTCAGCGTGATGCCGGCTTTTCATTCATCGTGGGGACAGTGATCAGGACGGGAACAAGCTGTTCCCAGTCCCTAATCACCTTATCGGCGGAACTGCAGCGGAGATAAACGGCGGAAGTGCAGCGATTGTGAGCGGCGAGGTAAACAACGCAGGTACATGTATTTACGCCCCTGGTTATGAAGCATTGTGCAGGGGGCGTAAATACACTATGCGGCAGTTGTGAAGGAGTTAATATCTGGTCCAAGTTTGGTGAATGTAGCTTTGGGTTGACTTCAAGAATATTTGGTCAAAGTTTGTTGACTATGGACCCAATCCGATTCACTTTTTCTCCTAAGTTTTCTCCTAGGAGATAATTTTTGTATCTTCTGTTTAAATTAACTTTTCAGCACTCTGCAATTGAAAAAGTACCAAAAAGTGGGTAAACATTTTTGTCAAAAGTATTTTCTTGCTTGCTGGTGGCTTACAAGGCATTTTTTTAGGTTTGGAAACATCACCTTGGAGATAACTTAGGAGAAAATAATGAATTGAATAAGGGCCCGTAGCTTCAAAATTGTACAACTGTCAGTGATTGGAAAAAAGATACATTTTGATTAGATTAGCTGCAGGGGGCAGGGATGTCAGTGCTTGTTCTGTGGGAGACTGTATGTAGAGAGTACTGTATCTAGAGAATTTTCTAGAATGTTCAAGAATTTTCTTTGAGGGACATGTCTGTAAAATAATCCAGAATATTCTGTTGGGGACATGTCGGTGGAATGTTCTGTGTGGGTCATGTCTAGGTTGTTGTCTGGTATATTTGATGCCCTAGTACTCTTCGGACAATGAAAATGTGGTGCTGGCAGCATTTGAGGCAGTGGGCAGAATGAGGCAGAGGTGCCTTGCAGCTCTGGGTCTCTGGTTGGAATCCCAGTCAGGTCACTCCGAATCTGCACAGTGTTTGTATGTTCTCCTTATGTCTGCGTGGGTTTTATCCCGCCACTCCCAGTTTCCTCCCACATCCCAAAAACATATGTCCGGTGGTCATGATGTGGTAATCCTCTTCTGGGGTTTTGGAACGGTGGGCATAATCCAGCCCCTTTGGTACGAACATTAGGGCAAGGATCTACTCTCAGCTCACCTAAATCCAGAAGACCACTTCTGAGACATTGACCCATATTCAATTAACTTTTTCACCTGAGTTTTCTCCTAGGAAATAATTTTTCATCTTCTATTAAATTAACTTACCGGCGTTCTACAATTGAAAAAGTACCAAAAATTAGGTAAAAGAGTACTATCAAAATTATTCTGAGAACTTTCTTGCTTGCTGGTGGTTTAAAATGTATTTACAAGTTTAAAACTATCACCTAGAAAAAAACTTAGGAGAAAAAACAAATTGCATATGGGTCATTCTGTCTTGGTCTATTCAATGCTGCAAAGTTGTACCTTAGCCAGGGGCTCAGGGATGCTCTAATCCAGATTTGGCATGCGTTGTCATCCATTGTCTGGCATGCATAGAAGCATACAAGCATGTGGGAGCTATGTAAGATACTAAATACAATTTTTATTGGCTCCCATTACATTTTAGCAAAACGGATTAACCTGATTCGCCATTTCATCACGTTCACTCAGCAAGTTACTAAAAAAATTAAAAATCCTTCTCTCTCCTAAGGGCCCGTTCAGACTGCACGTGTTTCCAGTCGCGTTTTGGAAAAGCGTGCAGGAGGCAGACACGCACGACATCAGACAGTGCATAGAGTGCACTGTCTGATGTTCCCACTGCATGCGTTCCGGACCTGTGCGGTCCGGGAACGCATGCTGCACGCAGATTTTGTAAAAACGCGCGGCTGTCCCATTCACTTTTCAGTGATGGGATCAGCCACGCAACGCACACAAACGCGGATGGCGTGCGTTCGTACGCGTTGCGTTCCGCACGCATGGCCATCCGCATTTGTGATCTGAACGGGCCCTAAACATTTCTCTCTTCTGTACTTCTCCTATTATTGCTCTACTTTTGATAGGGAGAAATTTTGTGGGGTTTTTTTACGAGGAAACCCATTATTTCACATATGCAGATTCCATATTTTAGTATTTTGGATCTGATCGTAAATTCAGGCCTGGAAGCCAAAATTCCAAATGACAGAGTAGGTAAATGTAACAAGTCAAGCGGTATTAATTCTTATTTTGTTAATGTTGTTCTAATGTTATGAGCTTTTATAACTAATTGAACATACTTTATCCTAATTATTATCTTCATTCTTTTCTATATGAAATATCTATAATAATAATTTCCAAGCTGTCTGCTGTTTGTCTGTCTGAGCATCCTGCTGTCCCACATTTGCGCCCTTGTGCCCTGCCCTGATTGGCCGTGGCACTGATTGGCTTCAGCCCGCTCTAAAGCGAAGTACCCATGGAAAGATAGATTTTGTGACTTACAAGACAAAACGATTATTCCACAAGCTATCTTTGAAGATATCCATGACATGATGTGAACAACGTGATGTGTTGATGGGCAATACGGTAAACAACCTGATCGTTAAACGATGGGGAACATCCAAAAAGCGCCATAGACTTCGCAAACAAATAATTTAATAATTGTTCATAGCTCTGTGCACACGGCTGACTATGAACGGTTATCTGCACAATCTATTATGTGATCCGTCATTATGTTATTTTTCCTGCATGAGAATCGTCAATCGTCGCTTGCTACATGCTTACCCACTAATATTGGAATGATTCATCATTTGTTTTGCTCAATTTTTTTCTCCAATGGGTATGAGGCTTTATTGAATACAGCTAGCGTGACCCTCATTGGCTGTGGCCCGCTGTAATTGGCCACAGGAATTCACCATGGCCATGGTGCCCTTTGGCTGGCTCCCCGTGTCCCCTGGCCTGTACCAAATTGTTATTATTACTAGAGTTGGGCCGAACGGTTCGCCTGCGAACGGTTCCATGCGAACTTCAGTGGTTCGCGTTCGCGTCCCGCAGGCGAACCTTTGCGGAAGTTCGGTTCGCCCCATAATGCACATGGAGGGTCAACTTTGACCCTCTACATCACAGTCAGCAGGCCCAGTGTAGCCAATTAGGCTACACTAGCCCCTGGAGCCCCACCCCCCTTATATAAGGCAGGCAGCGGCGGCCATTACGGTCACTCGTGTGCTGCCTGCGTTAGTGAGAGTAGGGCGAGCTGCTGCAGACTGTCTCTCAGGGAAAGATTAGTTAGGCTTAACTTGTTCCTGTCTGGCTGCATACCTGTTCTGTGAACCCACCACTGCATACCTGTGCTGTGAACCCACCACTGCATACCTGTGCTGTGAACCCACCACTGCACACCTGTGCTGTGAACCCACCACTGCATACCTGTTCAGTGAACCAACCACTGCATACCTGTGCTGTGAACCCACCACTGCATACCTGTTCAGTGAACCTGCCACTGCATACCTGTGCTGTGAACCCACCACTGCATACCTGTGCTGTGAACCCACCACTGAATACCTGTGCTGTGAACCCACCACTGCATACCTGTTCATTGAACCCACCACTGCATACCTGTGCTGTGAACCCACCACTGCATACCTGTTCTGTGAACCCACCACTGCATACCTGTGCTGTGAACCCACCACTGCATACCTGTTCAGTGAACCCGCCACTGCATACCTGTTCTGTTCAGTGGACCCGCCACTGTATACCTGTTCAGTGAACCCGCCACTGCATACCTGTTGTGTTCAGTGAACCTGCCACTGCATACCTGTTCTGTGAACCCGCCACTGTATACCTGTTCTGTTTAGTGAACCCGCCACTGCATACCTGTTCTGTTCAGTGGACCTGCCACTGTATACCTGTTCAGTGAACCCGCCACTGCATACCTGTTCTGTTCAGTGGACCCGCCACTGTATACCTGTTCAGTGAACCCGCCACTGCATACCTGTTGTGTTCAGTGAACCTGCCACTGCATACCTGTTCTGTGAACCCGCCACTGTATACCTGTTCTGTTTAGTGAACCCGCCACTGTATACCTGTTCTGTTTAGTGAACCCGCCACTGCATACCTGTTCTGTTCAGTGGACCCGCCAATGTATACCTGTTCAGTGAACCCGCCACTGCATACCTGTTCTGTTCAGTGGACCCGCCACTGTATACCTGTTCTGTTTAGTGAACCCGCCACTGCATACCTGTTCTGTTCAGTGGACCCGCCACTGTATACCTGTTCAGTGAACCCGCCACTGCATACCTGTTCTGTTCAGTGGACCCGCCACTGTATACCTGTTCAGTGAACCCGCCACTGAATACCTGTTCTGGTCAGTGAACCCGCCACTGCATACCTGTTTGTGTTCAGTGAACCTGCCACTGCATACCTGTTCTGTGAACCCGCCACTGTATACCTGTTCTGTTTAGTGAACCCGCCACTGTATACCTGTTCTGTTTAGTGAACCCGCCACTGCATACCTGTTCTGTTCAGTGGACCCGCCACTGTATACCTGTTCAGTGAACCCGCCACTGCATACCTGTTGTGTTCAGTGAACCTGCCACTGCATACCTGTTCTGTGAACCCGCCACTGTATACCTGTTCTGTTTAGTGAACCCGCCACTGCATACCTGTTCTGTTCAGTGGACCCGCCACTGTATACCTGTTCAGTGAACCCACCACTGCATACCTGTTGTGTTCAGTGAACCTGCCACTGCATACCTGTTCTGTGAACCCGCCACTGTATACCTGTTCTGTTTAGTGAACCCGCCACTGTATACCTGTTCTGTTTAGTGAACCCGCCACTGCATACCTGTTCTGTTCAGTGGACCCGCCACTGTATACCTGTTCAGTGAACCCGCCACTGCATACCTGTTCTGTTCAGTGGACCCGCCACTGTATACCTGTTCAGTGAACCCACCACTGCATACCTGTTGTGTTCAGTGAACCTGCCACTGCATACCTGTTCTGTGAACCCGCCACTGTATACCTGTTCTGTTTAGTGAACCCGCCACTGTATACCTGTTCTGTTTAGTGAAACCGCCACTGCATACCTGTTCTGTTCAGTGGACCCGCCACTGTATACCTGTTCAGTGAACCCGCCACTGCATACCTGTTCTGTTCAGTGGACCCGCCACTGTATACCTGTTCTGTTTAGTGAGCCCGCCACTGCATACCTGTTCTGTTCAGTGGACCCGCCACTGTATACCTGTTCAGTGAACCCGCCACTGCATACCTGTTGTGTTCAGTGAACCTGCCACTGCATACCTGTTGTGTTCAGTGAACCTGCCACTGCATACCTGTTCTGTGAACCCGCCACTGTATACCTGTTCTGTTCAGTGAACCCACCGCATCAGTGCGCATACCTGTGCAGTTAAGTGAACCCACCTACCTACGTGAGTGCACGCAGTGTGATATACCACTCCGTGCATACCCGATATGGACAAAACAGGTAGAGGAAGAGGTAGTGCCAGAGCCAGAGGAAGGCCATCCGGCAGGTCTGCGCGAGGTCGTGTAAATGTAATTTCGTGTGGACCTGGCCCACAGTACAGTGCTCGGAAGAAGGCACGTCCCATCACCTCCCAAGATTGTCAGGACGTGGTTGAGTATTTAGCGACACAGAACACCTCATCTTGCTCAGCCACCAGCGCTACTACTAGCACCACTTCCGCTGCATTTGACACTTCGCAAGAATTATTTAGTGGTGAAATCACTGATGCACAGCCATTGTTGTTACAGCCAGATGAATTTTCACCAGCTCATATGTCTGAGTTGCGCGGCAACACTATGGATGTAACGTGTCAGGAGGATGAAGGACCTACTGATGGTGCAAGTTTGGATTTGTCTGAGGCAAGCGAAGCTGGGCAGGATGACTACGATGATGACGGTAATAGGGATCCTCTGTATGTTCCCAATAGAGGAGATGAAGAGGGGGACAGTTCAGAGGGGGAGTCAGAGAGTAGTAGGAGGAGAGAAGTTGCTGAAAGAAGCTGGGGCAGCTCTTCGTCAGAAACAGCTGGTGGCAGAGTCCGGCACCATGTATCGCCACCTATGTACAGCCAGCCAACTTGCCCTTCAGCATCAGCTGCTGAGGTCCCCATAGTGCCCACATCCCAGGGTGGCTCAGCGGTGTGGAAATTTTTTAATGTGTGTGCCTCAGATCGGACCAAAGCCATCTGTTCGCTCTGCCAACAAAAATTGAGCCGTGGAAAGGCCAACACTCACGTAGGGACAAGTGCCTTACGAAGGCACCTGGAGAAAAGGCACAAACAGCAATGGGATGGCCACCTGAGCAAAAGCAGCAGCAGCACACAAAAGCAAAGCCACCCTCCTTCTCCTCTTCCTCCTCCATCAGGTGCATTATCTGCTTCTGCCGCTTTCTCCCTTCCACCTTCACAGGCACCCTCCTCCACTCCGCCTCTGCCCTTGAGCGGTTCCTGCTCCTCTGCCCACAGCAGCAGTCAGGTGTCCGTGAAGGAAATGTTTGAGCGGAAGAAGCCAATTTCGACCAGTCACCCCCTTGCCCGGCGTCTGACAGCTGGCGTGGCGGAACTGTTAGCTCGGCAGCTGTTACCATACCGGCTGGTGGACTCTGAGGCCTTCCGTAAATTTGTGGCCATCGGAACACCGCAGTGGAAGATGCCAGGCCGCACTTATTTTTCGAGAAAGGCCATACCCCAACTGCACCGTGAAGTTGAGAGGCAAGTGGTGTCATCTCTTGCGAAGAGCGTTGGGTCAAGGGTACACCTGACCACGGATGCCTGGTCTGCCAAGCACGGGCAGGGCCGCTACATTACCTACACAGCCCATTGGGTGAACCTGGTGGTGAACGATGGCAAGCAGGGCGCAGCGGACCAAATTGTGACACCTCCACGGCTTGCAGGCAGGCCTCCTGCCACCTCCTCTCCTCCTGCTACATGCTCTTCGCTGTCCTCCTCCTCCTTGGCTGAGTGGCAGTTCTCCTCTCCAGCTACACAGCCCCAGCTCCGCAGGGCCTATGCTGCATGCCAGGTAAGACGGTGTCACGCCATCTTAGACATGTCTTGTCTCAAAGCGGAGAGTCACACTGGAGCAGCTCTCCTGGCTGCTCTTAAGAAACAGGTGGATGAGTGGCTGACCCCGCACCACCTGGAGATAGGCAACGTGGTGTGCGACAACGGCAGCAATCTGCTTGCCGCTTTGCATATGGGGAAGCTGACACACATACCCTGCATGGCACATGTCATGAATCTAGTGGTTCAAAGATTTGTGGCAAAGTACCCTGGCTTAGCGAATGTCCTGAAGCAGGCCAGGAAGTTCTGTGGGCATTTGAGGCGGTCTTACACAGCCATGGCACGCTTTGCGGAAATTCAGCGCAAAAACAACATGCCGGTGAGACGCCTCATTTGCGATAGCCCGACTCGCTGGAACTCGACCCTGCTCATGTTCTCCCGCCTGCTAGAACAGAAGAAAGCCGTGACCCACTACCTCTACAACTACAGTAGAATGAAACAGTCTGGGAAGATGGGGATGTTCTGGCCCGACAACTGGACACTGATGGAAAATGCATGCAGGCTCATGCGGCCGTTTGAGGAGGTGACCAACCTGGTGAGCCGCAGTGAGGGCACCATCAGCGACTTAATTCCCTACGCTTACTTCTTGGAGCGTGCTGTGCGTAGAGTGGCGGATGAAGCTGTGAATGAGCGTGACCAGGAACCGTTACGGCAGGGACAGGCATGGGACCAATTTTCATCAGACCCAGCTGTTTCCTCAACACCTGCGGCAGCACAGAGGGGGGAGGAGGAGGAAGAAGAGAAGTCGTGTGCAGAAGACGAGTCAGACTCAGAGGATGATGAGCAAGGTGTTTCTTTGGGGGAGGAGGAGGAGGAGGAGGAGGGGACAGCGGCAGGAGAACAACCTCAGCAGGCATCGCAAGGGGCTTGTGCTGCTCAACCTTCCCGTGGTATTGTTCGCGGCTGGGGGGAGGAGGTTGACTTACCTGACGTCACTGAGGAAGAGCAAGAGGAGATGGAGGGTACTGGATCCGACTTTGTGCAGATGTCGTCTTTTATGCTGTCCTGCCTGTTGAGGGACCCCCGTATAAAAAACCTCAAGGGGAATGACCTGTACTGGGTGGCCACACTACTAGACCCTCGGTACAGGCACAAAGTGGCGGACCTGTTACCAACTCACCGGAAGGTGGAAAGGATGCAGCACATGCAGAACCAGCTGTCAACTATGCTTTACAATGCCTTTAAGGGTGATGTGACGGCACAATGCCAGCAAGGTACCACTGCCACTAATCCTCCTCCCGTGTCCACGCAGTCAAAGACATGACGCTCCAGCGATCTCATGGTGATGTCGGACATGCGGACATTCTTTAGTCCAACGCCTCGCCGTAGCCCTTCCGGATCCACCCTCCACCAACGCCTGGAACGGCAGGTAGCCGACTACCTGGCCTTAAGTGTGGATGTAGACACTGCTGTGAACAGCGATGAGGAACCCTTGAACTACTGGGTGCGCAGGCTTGACCTGTGGCCAGAGCTGTCCCAATTTGCCATCCAACTTCTCTCCTGCCCTGCCGCAAGCGTCCTGTCAGAAAGGACCTTCAGCGCAGCTGGAGGCATTGTCACAGAGAAGAGAAGTCGCCTAAGTCACAAAAGTGTTAAGTACCTCACCTTTATCAAAATGAATGAGGCATGGATCCCGGAGGGCTGCTGCCTGCCCCAAGACTAAGTCAGTCCCCGCACACACAGCATCTCTGCCTGCACGCCGTGTGACTGGCTGCCTGGCCTGCCCCAAGAAGACTAAGTCGCTCCCAGTCCCTGCACACAGCATGTCTGCCTGCAGGCCGCTTGACTACCTTCTCCGTCACCACCAACAGGGTCCGGGACTCCAGGCGGATTGCTGAATTTTTTAGGCTGCTGCTAGCAGCGGCCGCTGTAATAATTTTTCTGGTGCGTGTACATGACTGCCTAATTTTTCTGGCTGCACTGCGGGCAGCTGCAACAACAAAAGAAAAGGCATGTACATGCGCCCATTCCCCTTCGTGATCATTACCTTGCCGTGGTGAAGGGGCTTGCGTATCACAATGAAGCAATGACCGGCGCCTAGATGAGTGTCTCGGGGGGCACACCCACGATAATAAGGTCGTTTCCTCATTGTGGTCAGACCAAATTTGATCAGCTGGACAGTCACTGTTCTGTCATTCAGCTACATCAGCCAGGCGACCATATGGGCTGTAAAGCCACCAAAACCTGCACTCTCGCCATGGTGCGCACCAGTCCAGCACGGCCGTCACTACACAAACAGCTGTTTGCGGTGCGTTACACGGTGAGTTTGGTGTGTCAGTGTGAAGCAGTACCTTAATTACACTACCTGATTGATGTATACACATGCAAGATGTTTGAAAGCATTTTAGGCCTGTCATTTAGCATTCAATGTGATTTCTGCCCTTAAAACGCTGCTTTGCGTCAAATCCAGATTTTTCCCCGGGACTTTTGGCATGTATCCCACTCCGCCATGCCCCCCTCCAGGTGTTAGACCCCTTGAAACATCTTTTCCATCACTTTTGTGGCCAGCATAATTATTTTTTTTTTTCAAAGTTCGCATCTCCATTGAAGTCTATTGCGTTTCGCGAACTTTAACGCGAACCGAACCTTCCGCGGAAGTTCGCGAACCAGGTTCGCGAACCTAAAATCGGAGGTTCGGCCCAACTCTAATTATTACTATTTAGTATTTATATTGCTAGTATGGAATAATTACAAAATAATGCAACGTTAACTACAAGAAGGATTTGTTTTTTACTTTTGACTTTGATATATCAGTGATAAAAAAACAAAACCTATCATGCCACATTATAATACTGTAGGCCATTGCAGAATATGAAATGTGGCTAATGTCATCATAAATTTAATTAATATGGTTAGCTGAATATCTAAATAAACTAATAGTCAAGAGATACATCAGGACATAGAGAAAAAAATAAAATCAAAGGCAGGAATGTCAAAACAGATCCCTAAGCCCTAAGCAGAGATGCTGCTGTTGTCGTCATTGGTCCCCACTAGAATTGGTGTTACTACAGGAGCAATACTTGGGGGGTTTGATCTGTTTGTCTGTTCCTTGTTTAATTACATGTTAAATTAAAGATATCTTCCTCTCTTCCCCTCTTGTCTCTGGTGGCCTTGATCTCAGGTGCATGGACCTTTGTGATTTTCTACGTTCAATTATAAAAAAATAATATATAAATATATTGTGTCTTCTGAGACTTGTGACGTGTGCCTAATGTTTATCCCCATGTTTATTCTAAACTGGTTGTCTCTCATTCCCTTAGCATCCCTATCCTGTCTATGGCAATTTAGCATTTCCTGATTAACAAGTCTCCTGAGCCACGAAGATAAAGAAAAAAAAATGTGTCGAGGAAAACAGTCAGATTATGCAGGTAAACAAGTCAAAGACAGTTCAATTAAAAAAAAATTCACATTGCTAAGGAAGATTAGAAAAACATGAAAAGTTAGATGACAGAAGAGATTAAATCAATAATGAAATAAATTTAAGCAAGGGTGAAAAGCATGCACTGAAATTCTCATAGGATTGAAGGAGTGTTTATTTATCTTTGCATGTGTCAGAGTGGTGCAACTAAATATTTTGAATTAAAAAAAATTTTGGTTTGGGTCCGCTTTAAGAACAAAAATGTATGGTTTTAATCAAATTTGAACTGATGCATTATACAGTATAAATTACAACGTTTTAACTACTTCAGTCCACAGGCCATTTTACCCTTAGGGCCTGTTTCCACTACACACAGATTGGATGCAGAATGGATGCAGAAAACTGACTCCAATGAATGCCTATGGGAAAATCTGCATCAGAAAAATCACGTTTAGTGGAAACAAGCCCATAGGCATTCATTAGAGTCAGTTTTTCTGCATCCATTCTGCGTGTAGTGGAAACAGGCAGAGCCATTTCACGTCAGCACTCCTCTCATTCATTTGGCCATAACTTTATCACTCCTTCTCAAACCTGAATGATCTATATCTTGGTTTTTTTTACCACAAATTAGGCTTTTTGTAGACGATATGTGTTTTCAGTAATTACTTTATTTTCTATGCATTTCACAGGAAAAAGACAGAAAAAAAAGTAAAAATACACTATTTCTCCAATCTCATCCCCTATAATTTTAAAATAAGAAATGCTAGTATAAAGAAAACCCACCCATTTTATTTGCCCGTTAATCCCGGTTATCAAAACATTTAAATTGAGTTCATAATACAATGTATAGCAACAATATATTATTTGGAAATAAAGGTGTATTTTTTTCTGTTTTGGGCCCTTATTTGCTAAAATGACAGTAAAATACCCTCATGACATGCATATTAAAAAAGTCCTTAACCTATTTTGGTTCCTGGACGTGGTTTCTACGTCCAGGAACCATGCGCGCTACCGCGCGCCCCCGCGGCCAATCGCGCGCGTGCACGCGCACTCCCGGCAGCGGATTCGGTAGCCAGGGAATCAATGTATCGGTCTACGGTGTCCGATCATTGATTCCTCTCCCCCGCTGAAAAAGCGACAGCTTCTCTCGGAAGCTGCGCCTTTTCTGGCCGTTCCCTCTGCGATGAGTCACTCTAAGCGTGTGTTACGCTTAGAGTGACGTCATGTAAACAAACTCATGGCCGCCATCTTGTGGCCAAAAAGTAATACTACACCTGTAAAAAAAAAAAATTAAAATTAACACACATCTACATTATCAATCTATTGTTTACCTCCCACCCTCCCAAAACTACCCAAATAAAATGTTTACAATAAAAAAAAAAAAACATTACAATAAAAAAAAAAAAACATGTAAATATTTACCTAAGGGTCTAAACTTTTTAAATATCAATGTAAAGATGAAATATTTCTATATTTTTTTTATTTTAAACTTGTAAATAGTGATAGATGCAAAACGGAAAAAATGCACCTTTATTTCCAAATAAAATATTGTCGCCATACATTGTGATAGGGACATAATTTTAATAGTGTTATAACCGGGACATATGGGCAAATACAATACGTGAGTTTTAATTATGGAGGCATGTATTATTTTAAAACTATAATGGCTGAAAACTGAGAAATAATGAATTTTTTCCGTTTTTTCTTATTCTTCCTGTTAAAATGCATGTACAGTAAAGTGGCTCTTAGCAAAATGTACCCCCCAAAGAAAGCCTAATTGGTGGCGGAAAAAACAAGATATAGATCAGTGCATTGTGATAAGTAGTGATAAAGTTATAGGCTAATGAATGGGAGGTGAACATTTCTCACGTGAAAACGACGGAACCTGAATGGGTTAAAAACTATTTATGTATTTTTTAACTGTTATTTTATTTTTTGCTTGGTAACTGGGGTGGGGCTTTTATTAAAAATGAATTTTGACTGTAAGTTTTTTTGCCAATAGATGGGTGTCTATTTTTTTTTTAATGTCACTATTGTGAATGGACATGGTCCATGTACGGGGTCACGTCCATTCATTCCAGGCATTGCGCTTGGCTCTGGGAACACTTGCTCCCCTTCACCAATCACTGCCACGTAAATTAACACCAACCGCAGCAACACTGGATGTGAATATGTGTCCAGTTAGCCTTTAGCAACTTCTCTCTGGACAGCCGACTTTCATTATGTGCGTTTTTGATGCATTTTTGCATATCATGCAACAAAATCAGCGTTTTCAAAAACGCATGCATAGAAAATGCATATGCGTTTTTTCCCTGGGGCCCATAGACTTCTATTAGCGGCAAAAATGCAGCGTTTTCCACAACACTAGCATTTCTGCTAAATTTGCATCTAACCTTAGACTTCAGAAAAAGGTAGATGACCAGCATGGGGATACTTCGGATTTAGCTTTATTCACATAGATTAGTGAATAACATCAGCCATCATCCATATAAAAGTTAGATGCAATTATAGCTCATATACGTAGTTATAGCTCATGCTAAGAATGGATGCGTCACCTGGTGGAATGGGTAGTGTCACACTGTAGTTAGGTTCCAGTTATTCATTAATCTATGTGAATAAAGCTAATTCTGAAGTATTCCAGTGCTGGTCATCAACCTTTGTCTAAAGGAAAATATTTATGGGGTGTATATTGGTAATAAGGAGTATAAAGTGGCTGCTATTTCAGACAATGGGCTTGATTCACTAAGCTGCGCTGCTTTAGACCCATAAATCCAGGCAGAAATATATGCCTTAGAAAATGTCTGATCTTATTCAGCTGAATTTTAAAGTTCTTAGTAAGCAAAATGTCAGCCACCTATCTTGATTTCAGAAGGCATCTGATAAGATTTTCTTAGTCTTTGCCAGATTATTTCCATTGACCTACCAAAGGTATTTGGTCAAAATGTGTAGAAACATCCCATTATGTTTGTTTGAGGTAACTCTGAATGAGCTTTTAGCTTTTCACTTTAACAAAGCTTTGGGGCAGTTGGGGGAGGGGGCAGGACTCTAAAAAAAAATATCATTGTGCACACACCTGGCCAAGACTATCGACTGAAATATTAATAGCAAGTTAAAGGACTGGGTCATACTTCAACAGCAAGCCCTGGACATACCTTAGCTACAGTTTCGTGGATCCATCCACCTACATCGGAATTGAATCACGGCTATGCAATTTCCAGCAGTCGAAACCACAAGGGAGAAAATATTATAAATGTATTACAAAAACTGACACAAGTTATCACCAACCTCAACATTCTACAAATGAGACATCTCTCCTCTAGCAATAACTTTTGGCCCTATTTTCAAAATAACAAACATACTAACTTTTGTTAAAAATAACACAATGATCTTCAGACATCTGGTGAACTTTCCATGCCCTAATAGTGCATTTGGCTAATGTTCTTTGCCCTCCAGTGACCAGAATAAATACCACAATTTTTCTCCTTTTGACTTGAATGATGTTCATGTCAACACTAGCATACCTGCGCCGCTTTCCAACGCAGTCGGGAAGTGGTAAATAGACTCTAACAAGACAAGGTCATTTCTGGGCACTGCCATTCTAGTCTGATGGCTGGAGCGCCCACAATGCAAAGGGGCACACTCTGTGCCAATTAAATCCCCTGGGGCAAGGCCCCATTAAACCCATGGGAGATTTCTCTATCCACTCCCTTCCTCCAATACGTTCATGGTTAATATGACAAATGCCCTCCCCAAGTAGAGAAAGGAGGAGGACGACGTGAGCTTGGCTAAGGAGGCCCTGCCACCTCATGAAGAAAATAAGGACAGTGACAACTAAATGAAGAAAGAGGAGAGCCAGAGGGTGTGTACTGTCTGACTGCAGAAGCACCGCCTACTCACGAGGAATAGAGGACAGCGCCACCAGCAGGAGGAAGAAGTAAAGCGAACGGGGCAAGGAGAAGGACAGTGGCACTAGTGGAGAGGAAGGAGGAAAGAAGGAAGCTAAACAGTTACTCATCCACTCTCATCAGGATGATCCACTATCCTTCTTGACTACTGTGTGTGAGTGACTTCCTCACTCTGGCCACTAGAAAACTGTCTCTTTCTTTCATCTGCCATTTGTCATTTTTTGTCACCTGTTAGCGGTCGCTTATCATCATCTGCTGCCTGTTGCTACTTGTCACCCGCTAGAATTTGCTTCTCATCATCACACGGCTATAAACAGTACAGCACTGCCGTAGATCGCATTGCTGTACAGAGTAAATACACAACGGTTTCGCCATTAAACAGTCCTCTAACGGCGACTGATGACGGAGCGGAGATGCGTGAGTGATCTTCTGCAAAACCCCACCCCAGGACTTCCCGCCAATTGGCTTGGAGTGGTCCTGGGGCTGCCATGCGTTCACACCAATCAGCATGGAGTGGTCAGCAAGAGGTTAATTGCCTACCACCTGTCAATGCTTGTTATCCACACTTGTCTTCCTATCATTACCGCTCAGTACCTTCCTAGCACCAGAATCTATTGATGACTGCCTGCATGTAATTGGTAGATTCCAATATCTGCCTGCCACCAGGGGCGTAAAAATCACCCATGAGACCCCTGCCATGGCAGTGGGGGCCCAGAGGCTTTGGTGGCCCCTCCTCCTCCCTATCTCTTTCCCCATCCGCAAATGTAAAGCAAATTAGCAAAAAAAAAACCCCTGTTTGCTCACAAAAACCGTGTGCAGGAGCGCAATTTTTTCCTACTTCCAGACACTTCTTCACAGCAGAACACTCTTTGCTGCCATTCACCGGCCCCCGATCACGTGACCAGCATGGAGTTTGGGGACCTAGGGGGCTCCATGCTATCATTTTTGCAGGGGGGCCCTATTAAGTCTAGTTACACCCCTGCCAGCCACTACACTGTACCTATCACTACATGTCTGCCACTAGCATTTAATTATCAATATCTGCCTACCAAAACAATCTACTCTTCATTGCATGAGCCTTATTGGAATCTACCTATCACTATCTCTCTACCTATTGAAAGGAGTCGGATCTATTTAAGTTCATATCAGATATCAGATGCCTTAGACTACTTCATTTCCTGGCGCCAGGACATGTCACATAACGTGGTTAACAGGACACACACACACACAGGAGTTGTGAGCACAAATTATGCTGAATCTTTATTACAGTTGCTTTCCTTATATCCTACTCAATACAGGATTTTGCTCATGCGCAGTTTATCATCATATGTCACCATAATTACAGAAAGTCATGTGATTTACGAGAATTAACACAGTTCAATGATCACGGGAAAACATGTTATTTATGACATTCCAGGTGTCCCCAGTTGGGGCATTTTATGGGTTTTGCCCAGAGAGAAGAATTTGGCTATTCTCTACCACAATCAGCCAGCTCTTCCTGCACAGATATGTGTGGGTGGCTGATTGTTCTATAGACACATTAATATCCCACTGAATAGATACATGAGGCACAGACTTAGATACATGTATGCTTGTATATGAAATTGATCTATATACTAATATATATACATACATATATATATATACATATATACCTACATATCCTTTCAGTCCCCCCTTTGGTCATTTCTTCCAAAGGAAGAAGATGACCATACTAAAGCCAATACCTAAAGCAGGCAGAGCTAGCATCACAGTGGGCAAAATTTTGGTCGAAGTCTCCTAATGGTCAAAACACGAATAGCTATTTGGTAAAGTACTCATACCAAAGAAAATGATTAACTAACCTGTAACCTTAAATAATCAATTAAACAATGTTGGCCAATCTAATGGCCGAACAAATCAGAAAAATCAGAAAAGAACCAAATCAGGAATTATTCAGGAAAAAACCCAATAATTATTTTTCCTGATGCAAGAACATTTCTCTTTCCTGATGTGATCTAGTAAAGATCTTATGCGGACTACATGTGAGGATACACTCATGTGTTTAACTTAGCCTGCGGCAGGAATATTTCTCTTAGATCAATATAAGAAGCTTTCTTATCTCAGCACTTACTCCAAGAGAAACTTCCATCTGCTCTATTTTAGAAAAGGCTTGTCTAAATACTAGGCCTCGGGAAGGCCAGGGTCAAAAACCCTTATGATGGCAACTAACTCATGCATAAGGTGGCTATATTTGGGAGATAGTGGTCTTGACTCGACAACCGTTTGTGAGGCATGGCAAACTTCTCACCTTCCATCAGCCACTGTACTCCAAGCTATCTCTGTATCCTTTACTCAAAGTCACACACTCCTGTTAACCCAGGGGGTGGACACCAACCCAACTACAATCATACTCAGGTCTTAATGCCCAGAGTACAGAGGCTGAGGTCAGAAATACAGGAGTACTGCCAGAACTCACAAAGCAAGTCAAAACGTAGCTACAGGCCTCAGTCCAGGACACATTTGTGAGAGGGAATACAGATCACAGCAGAAGTCTAGGGAACAAGGCTGCATGAGACCATCAACATCTCTGGCCTTCCAATTATCCCATATTAAATATACCAATCCGGTTGCTCAAGGCAACTGTGTTGCTGTGAAATTGTAGTCCATCACACCAATCATACCGACCGAAGCCTGTTATGCTTGCTCAGACAAACAGATACAACTCTGATTTAACAAGGGAAGGGAATGTTAGCTAATCGACTTTTTACCACAGTAATGGTAAATATCTATACAGACATACTACAAATCAAAGCAGAAAAAGATGTAACTAATAGCAACCGCTGCCAAAGATACTCTTTCAAGGTCAGGACTAACAGGACAACTGTAATGATGGCTACCTTCAGATTTAACCATACTAGAAGGACTCTGCTAATCACACATATGAACACTCACCAACTATATTCTCAATCAGGATAGGACACAACACAATAGCAACATGGACCCTTCACAAAACAATTATGGCCAGATTGAATCTACTGAAGACCAAGGTATCAGAGAATAGGAGACTTGTTCCCTGAAAATTGCCCACTGAGATCAGGCCTGCTGAATTATATGTGTAGCAACACGTAAGCGTGGGTATGTAGATATATATATATTTTACTGTCTGATAAATATACACTTTTATAGTTATCTGGGTTGAAGAAAGATGTGTGTACATAAAGTTTAACCAAAACAAAGCACCACACCGGCCCATTTCACTGCTGATCCAGAGGAAGGCGAAAAACCCTCATAAGGCATAGTTTTATTAGCCCCATAAAGGGAAAATTCCTTCCTGACTCCACAATGGCAATCAGAAAAAATCCCTGGATTATTCAGCATTTGGCCTTAGTTAGTAATTGAGATAAAAATATCAGCTCATTACATATCAACCCATTATCTAACTTACAACCAGCTCTCTTTCTATCATATCCTTAATATAGTGACCCACCCCTCATAGCAGCTGATTCAATCATTGATCTAAGATCGGCATTAAAAATATCCAAGCCTTGATCAGACAAGTGAACCCTATCCGGGCGGAATAAGTTAGGCCGCGAACCCTCAAGTTTATTATGCCAATAAGAAAAAACCCCTATAGCTGGCAGGGATCTAGATAATGCCCTATTAATGAATGTCTTAATGGCCCTTAATCTATCTTGGGGAAAAATCCACACCCGTCTGGGAATGATTTCAGAAAAAACCAACACCCATTGGGGAATGATCTCATATCAAATCATATTTCATGCGGTGTAACAAATCAATAGTGTTAGCTTTACCCACGTCATTCCCACCCAAGTGACAAATAAGAATGTCTGGCATAGGAAATTTCCGCATTAAAGAAGTAACCCTACCAAAAAACATATTCCAAATCATCCCTCTAATACTGAACCAATAGATCATGAAGTTATTTCTAGATAACCCAAGGTTTTCCCCATAGTCACTATTAGTAGCTTTCCTACGAGCCCAATACACATAAGAATGTCCCACAATCCATACAATCTTCCTGGGTCTGAGATCCAGATCTTGTTCCATTCTTCAACAGATGACACACGCAACTATGGAGTTGATGAAAAAGTCTCTTTTTTTGGGATTCAGGCCTTAGTCGAATTTTTCACCCAAAACAGTGGATCCAATAGAAAATCCTTCTGTGAGAATAGACTCAGGATAGCCTCAGACTCCCTCTGGATGGATGACTTCCGGATGGCTCTGGTCAGGTAGTCAACCCTTATCCTCCTCAGGATAGATGTCTGGCAAGTTGTTTCTGAAAGAATAAAGAGACATGTGCGAGCATCAGGTTTTTCCCCAAAATCCAATAAGTCATTTATTTTTCCTAGTAGTTGTAATACTAATAGGATTCATACTCTCCACCATGAACTTCAAAACATACTTAGCGGATCTTTCTATGACCCTAGCGGATTTCTCGCAATACCCCGTTCGCATGACGTCATGTCGCTGTACCCGTGCGAGTATGTGACTCCATACATGGCAGAGAGGATAAATTCCCAATGAATTTTTTACACCATAATGAATTCCCATTTTTCATTTTTCCATTACCAGTCACCCTCTCATTCCATCATACCTTCCACAATCATACCACAATGACCACAAACAATAGCGATGTATTTAAAGAGCTTAGGTGGCCCTAATGCAATATCTACCTCACTACCCCTTCTTACTACACCACTGCATGAAACAGATCACTAGGCCTGGGCAGGGCGGGCTCTTTTCCCCTCTTTGACCATACATTAAAGTTATTTTAATGTCTGGTCAGAGTCAGAGTTAGCAAAAAGGCTATATGGCAGGGTTACAGTAAAGTGGAACAGTGGCCAGCACTGTCTCCCTGTAGTAGGGTTGGGTCCCCTTTTAGATTTAAAGCTACAGACATACAAAGAATATCTATAGTGTCTTTTTCCTCATAGTGCGCTTAAGGTATTATACCTATGGTTGTCCCCGAGACACACTTCTATAGGTACACATACAAAGAACAGCACTACAGAGACTAGGCTAAGGCCTCCTTACTAAACAGACACTGACCTACAGATCAAGCAGAACTGAAATTAAAATTCTGCCAGAGGTAAAGCTTCTAATCATTACACTATAAAATTAAACAGTGTATTTTTTTCCTGGAGTCTTCAGAACAGTGAAAAATTCAGTCAAAAATCCAAAAATCCATCCAAATAATTGTCATATCAACATCAAATGATTCTGCAGTTTGTCAAAAAGGTTCAAGCATTAAACTAAGCTATTTTCCTAAGGCTAAGAAAAATGTACTTATTTTCCTATGCTGAGTGTAAGGATTTAATTTTAATTTAATTTTAATTGCAAGAGTTTTGGGCTTAAAAAACATATATTTTTATTAAATACAGGAAATGATCACAATAATGGCCTGGACCCATATATGAAGCCCAAAATGGCATTTCTGCTAAAGCATTATGCAGTTACAGCATATTACTCACAGAAACTCAAATACAGGAAATTCAGTGTTTATATGCAAATCATGCTGACGGATCTCAAAATTGCAGTCATTGTTTTACAGAACTACGATCAGATACAATATCTCCGTAACAGTGATACCTATTTGAATCAGAGTGTAGGCAGTTGCATTTCATTTTAACAATGTGGAGGAGCATTTTTTTCCTTTCTCTCTGTGTGGCGAAGAGAGATAGATTTGTGATGAGGATTTATTATTATTTTTGTATTCTGGTGGACTAGGCCAGTATGGAGGACTTTCAGAGGTTTTACAGAGGCAGCATTTCAACAAAAAGGTAGGTGCATTTTTATATAGGATATCTATCTGTTAGGAGTTTTAATTAGAACATTCCCTACCAACATATGAGCAAAAGTTTTTCCTCAATGTGTCTAGGATTGATCTGCATGGAACCACTGTATATAATATATGAATCCTATATGACTCTGAAATACAATGTTATTTCAGCAGTCCATAGAAATTCTGTTCAAATGAACACCATTAACTATTACTTTAAATAAATGTGATACAATTTCTACCTTTAAGTACACGTTTTTATGAGTCCAAGTGACAATTGCCATCATATCCATAAAATTATTAAGTTGTACTAAAAACTCAATTCATTTTACACAAAAAAACTATACTAACATGGTGGTGTAACAACCAGTGCTTTCACCTTGTAATGTTACTCAAATCTCTGACTAGTCAACATCTGCACGGAGTCTGCATGTCCTCCCCGTGTCTGCATAAAACACAGACAAATCTATTCTGTAACATGGGAACCTTCACTCACATACGTATAGACCTGGGTGACAGTTGATATCAATTAATTAATCTAGTTTAATTTAAGGACACTAAGTTTCAGGAGAAAAATCATTCTCCTTAAAACTTCCTATACTAGACGTGTGGATTTATTTACAGACTGCCACGTGTGTAGTGAACAACACAGTAGCAGGTATATTAAAGAAAGATAGGGACAAAAGAAATATATATAAATAAATTATTCACTGTTCCAAATACTCCAATAATATAACTCATATGTATACAGATATACGGTATATTCAATATTCAGAAAAGACTTCTGAATGTGCTTTTTTTTTTCTCTCTCTCTGCACAGTAGTACGCTAGTTCCTCTTTTTTTTCTCTCTCTGCTGGCAGAAAAAAACCCATAAGCAGGCGTTTTGTGCAGCCACCCGGAAACACCAAAAGAAAAAAAATGAATCCTTTGTCACAGAACCAAGCCTATTTAGATACAATTTAACTCTTTTATTTCTAATTATTAAGAATACATCCGTATATATGCAGAAATCATTATTAACAGATAAAAAGAGTTAAAAATACTACTATTTTATAAGGCAAGTAGTATACCTGACATTAATCCATACATACGGACATATATGTTTCCTAATTAATCTAATGTTTTAATGTTAGACCCCATTAGATTAAAAAGCAATACTTTTTACTTCCTCATTTTATTTTGCTGTCACTGACTGATTCAGAGGAGGAACCCACGCAGATGTTGGCGGGCGCAGATTAGATCCCTTAAAAATGACGTGTACTAATTTTTAACCCTTTCAAACTTAAAGGGGAATTCTAACACTATTTAATAAGACAATTTAAGTATTTCTGATGATTTCAAGATTACCTCTAAAAATCATTACCTATTGGAGTGTGTATCTGTCTAATTAACTATTTGCTAAGAAAATCTATTTTATTGAGGCAGATATACCCATAGTTTCAACATATAATTTAGCGGGTGCCTAGTGACGTAACTTAAGGAACTGCGGGCCCTGGTGTAGATTTTACATCAGGCCCCCCTCCCCCAAGAACTCTATACAGGGCAATTGATACAGCGCGCCAAAATTTATCAAAGACAACTACAGCGTCAGAGATACAAGAAGGGGATTAGGGATTGCTACTATTCAAAGCATCTATAGAAGTGATTATTACCACTACAGGACAACTAGAGAGCTAATACTGCGATAGAGGGTGGACCCTTCGGGGCCCTTGTGGACCAAAGGCCTAGGTGCGGCCACTACCTCTGTACCCCCCCTATTGCTACGTCCCTGCGGATATTACCTCTCTCTACCATACATATGACAATCATGTACTCGATACAATCTCTCAATTTTCACACATATGTGTCAGTTTACACATAATACATATGAATACATTGTGATACATGTTATTTTATAACTATACCCAAATTTGCAGGAAATTAATTATATTACTGTATTTCGGAAATGTTTTTTTTCAACGAAGTTTGTATTAAATGACCCATGGATAATTCAGACAATATTAATGATCGGTCATCTACAAAAAGTCCAGTATAACAGAATTTTTCCCAAGGTGGCATCTGAAACCAGTTTTGTACGTACATAGAATTTATACTGGCGATTTTCTGCAAGTGACCGCTCTTATCTGAGTTTCATGAGTGTCCTTAATATTAATTTTACTAACCATCTCTCGGAAATACAGTAAGAATCTTATAACACTTTATATAATACTTTTTTTCATCGCTGGCGCAACCAGACGGAAAACAGACATAAAACACACATTACTAGTCAAGATTAACACCCAAACAAGACAGACTTGGACATATATAATTCTAATCACCGTTAGACATAGTTCTTTAACCATTTCCGGACCGCAGTGATAGAGATCTACGCCCTGTTTTGATGGGCTCCTGGCTGGCAAGGCGTAGATCTCTATCACCGGCGCCGCCGCTCCCCGCCGCGATCGCGCGCACCGAACCGGCTGCACTTAGCTGTCTTATGACAGCTAAGGCTTCCGGGTATCGGCAGGAGCCGTCACTGATTGGCTCCCTGCCGTGTGATCGCTGTGAGCCAATCACAGCGATCACCCTCCGAAAGGCAACATAGTTGCCGTTCCGCCTCCCTCTCCGCCTCCCTCTCCCTGTCACTGTGGATCTTGTGTGACAGGGAGAGACGCACAGCCTGCAGCCGTGACAGGCTGTGCGATTTTAGTGTAAAAATAAACTTTTTTCCAGCTCTCCCCCCCCCATGTATCCCTTGATCCCCTCCCATTCCCAACCACCTATATATAGATCTATATATATATATATATATATATAGATCTATATATATATATATATATATATAGATCTATATATATATATATATATATAGATATATATATATATAGATCTATATATATATATATATATATATATATAGATATATATATATATATATATATATATATAGATCTATATATATATAGATCTATATATATATATAGATCTATATATATATATAGATCTATATATATATATAGATAGATCTATATATATATATATATAGATCTATATATATATAGATCTATATATATATAGATCTATATATATAGATCTATATATATAGATCTATATATATATAGATCTATATATATATATATATAGATCTATATATATATAGATCTATATATATATATAGATCTATATATATATAGATCTATATATATATATATATAGATCTATATATATAAATAGATCTATATATATATATAGATCTATATATATATAGATCTATATATATATAGATCTATATATATATAGATCTATATATATATAGATCTATATATATATATATATATATAGATATATATATATATATTACTGGATTGTGATTTTAACCACTTGCCGGCCGCCCCTACCTAGGGGCGGCGGCAAAGTGGAGCCCGCAACGACCGCGCAATACGCCGATCGGCGGCGGCTCGTTGCGGACTAGCTGCCGGGGATCGCACGCTGGATGTGCCCACCCGCGACGTCAACCCGCCAGCCAATTAGCAGCGGCGGCGGGTTGTTAACCCCCGATCTTCCGCATGTAAAGCGGATAATACGCTTTGTAATGTATACAAAGCGTATTATACAGGCTGCCTCCTGCCCTGGTGGTCCCAGTGATTAAGGGACCACCAGGGCAGGTTGCAGCCCTCCTAGTAAGTACCCAAGCACACTGATCCTGCCCCCTGATCGCCCACTGCACCCATCAGACCCCCCCCTGCCCACCCCTGGGACACCTGTTTGCACCCAATCACCCCCCTAATCACCCATTAATCACTCCCTGTCACTATCTCAACGCTATTTTTTAGATTAGGTCCTAAACTGCCCCCTTGGGGCTCCTGAACACACCCCCCCCCCACACCCTTAGATCCTCCCTAGACCCTCCCCCCTGTGTACTGTATACATCTATTCTTCCCTATAATCACCCACTGATCACCTGTCAATCACCCATCAATCACCCCCTGTCACCACCTGTCACTGCCACCCATCAGATCAGACCCTAACCTGCCTTTTGTGGGCACCTGATCACCCACCCACACCCTCAGATTGCGTGCAGACCCACCCTCAGATCACCTCTGAAAGTGCATTGTTTACATCTGTTCTCCCCTCTAATCATCCACTGATCACCCATCAATCACCCCGTCACCACCTGTCACTGCTACCCATCAGATCAGACACTAATCTGCCCCTTGCGGGCACCCAATCACCTGCCCACACCCTAAATTAGCCCCCCAGACCCCCTCTGATCAACTCACCAGTGCATTGCTTGCATATATTCTCCTCTGTAATCACCTACTGATCACCTATCAACCACCCCGTCACCCCCTGTCACCACCTGTCACTGCTACCCATCAGATCAGGCCCTAATATGCCCCCTGCGGGCTTCTGATCACCCGGCCAAACCCTCACCCGCCCCACCGCAGTGACAGAAATTTTTTTTCTGATCACTGCTGGTACGACTTAATTGCCATGTCCAGGTCATGATTTGAGAACATTCCTGCACTTCAGTGCCAATACAACCTGTCATCTAAGAAGCCACCCTGCTTATGACCGGTTCCACAAAATTCGGCCCCTCATAGACCACCTGTCATCAAAATTTGCAGATGCTTATACCCCTGAACAGTCATTTTGAGGCATTTGGTTTCCAGACTACTCCTCGTGGTTTTGGGCCCCTAAAATGCCAGGGCAGTATAGGAACCCCACAAGTGACCCCATTTTAGAAAGAAGACACCCCAAGGTATTCCGTTAGGTGTATGACGAGTTCATAGAAGATTTTATTTTTTGTCATAAGTTAGCGGAAATTGATTTGTATTGTTTTTTTTCACAAAGTGTCATTTTCCACTAACTTGTGACAAAAAATAAAATCTTCTATGAACTCACCATACACCTAACGGAATACCTTGGGGTGTCTTCTTTCTAAAATGGGGTCACTTGTGGGGTTTCTATACTGCCCTGGCATTTTAGGGGCCCTAAACCGTGAGGAGTAGTCTAGAAACCAAATGCCTCAAAATTACCTGTGAATAGGACGTTGGGCCCCATAGCGCACCTAGGCTGCAAAAAAGTGTCACACATGTGATATCGCCGTACTCAGGAGAAGTAGTATAATGTGTTTTGGGGTGTATTTTTACACATACCCATGCTGGGTGGGAGAAATCTCTCTGTAAAGGGACAATTGTGTGTAAAAAAAATCAAAACATTTTAATTTACAGAGATATTTCTCCCACCCAGCATGGGTATGTGTAAAAATACACCCCAAAACACATTATACTACTTCTCCTGAGTACGGCGATACCACATGTGTGACACTTTTTTGCAACCTAGGTGCGCTAAGAGGCCCAACGTCCTATGAGTACCTTTAGAATTTCACAGGTCATTTTGAGGCATTTGGTTTCTAGACTACTCCTCACGGTTTAGGGCCCCTAAAATGCCAGGGCATTATAGGAACCCCACAAGTGACCCCATTTTAGAAAAAAGACACCCCAAGGTATTCAATTAGGTGTATGGGGAATTCATAGAAGATTTTATTTTTTGTCACAAGTTAGTGGAAAATGACACTTTGTGAAAAAAACAATAAAAATCAATTTCCGCTAACTTGTGAAAAAAAAATGAAATCTTCTATGAACTCCCCATACTACTAACGGAATACCTTGGGGTGTCTTCTTTCTAAAATGGGGTCACTTGTAGGGTTCCTATACTGTCCTGGCATTTTAGGGGCCCTAAACCGTGAGGAGTAGTCTAGAAAATAAATGCCTCAAAATGACCTGTGAAATCCTAAAGGTACTCATAGGACTTTGGGCCCCTTAGCGCAGTTAGGGTGCAAAAAAGTGTCACACATGTGGTATCGCCGTACTCAGGAGAAGTAGTATAATGTGTTTTGGGGTGTATTTTTACACATACCCATGCTGGGTGGGAGAAATATCTCTGTAAATGGACAATTGTGTGTAAAAAAATCAAAAGAAATCTCATTTACAGAGATATTTCTCCCACCCATCATGGGTATGTGTAAAAATACACCCCAAAACACATTATACTATTTCTCCTGAGTAAGGCGATACCACATGTGTGACATTTCTTTTGCAGCCTAGGTGCGCTAAGGGGCCCAAAGTCCTATGAGCACCTTTAGGCTTTACAGGGGTGCTTACAATTTAGCACCCCCCAAAATGCCAGGACAATAAACACACCCCACAAATGACCCCATTTTGGAAACTAGACACTTCAAGGTATTCAGAGAGGGGCATGGTGAGTCAGTGGCAGATTTCATTTTTTTTTGTCACCAGATAGCAGAAATGGAAACTTTTTTTTATTTATTTTTTTTGTCACAAAGTGTCATTTTCCGCTAACTTGTGACAAAAGATAAAATCTTCTATGAACTCACCATGCCTCTTAGTGAATACTTTGGGGTGTCTTCTTTCCAAAATGGGGTCATTTGGGGGGTATTTATACTATCCTGGAATTCTAGCACCTCATGAAACCTGACAGGTGCTCAGAAATGAGAGAGATGCTTCAAAATGGGAAAATTCAATTTTTGCACCATAGTTTGTAAACGCTATAACTTTTACCCAAACCAATAAATATACACTGAATGGATTTTTTTTAATCAAAAACATGTTTGTCCACATTTTTCGCGCTGCATGTATACAGAAATTTTACTTTATTTGAAAAATGTCAGCACAGAAAGTTAAAAAAATCATTTTTTTGCCAAAATTCATGTCTTTTTTGATGAATAGAATAAAAAGTAAAAATCGCAGCACCAATCAAATAGCACCAAAAGAAAGCTGTATTAGTGACAAGAAAAGGAGGTAAAATTCATTTAGATGGTAGCTTGTATGACTGAGCAATAAACCATTTAAGCTGCAGTGGTCTGAATGGAAAAAAGGCTCTGGTCCTTAAGGGTGAAAAGACTGCGGTCCTTAAGTGGTTAACCAATTGTATATGGATTGAACTATTACTCCTCTCTCCCCCCCAAGGGAATGACAGCCCAAGACTAATATACTATATTATATTCTACCCAAAGATGAACAAAATATTTTTCTTCCAGATATTCTGGCAACACAAAGGTTCATAAATTTCATCTATATTAGGGATTGGGATAGGAAACATTTTGACAATATTTTGACCCATTGATCTAATTCCAGTTTTACACTGTAATTTATTGGCCCTCTATTAAATCTGTGTGTCAACTACAAATATAAGATATTGCCGTACCAATAGACAATTCTTATCTAGATAAATTATAATTTATATATTTTTAAAATTTATCAACACTATTTTTATCAATAACTACTATTTATCAATAATTCTATCTATAATTCCCATCTCATGAGAACAAAACAAACTTTGTCTAGGGATTTTATCTTTCTACAACCTCACTAAACCCAAACTGTTTCTCAGAGTTTAATAACTTTTTTGTTAACCTTACTAATAAAACAGATTATTAGTTACAAAACAAACGCAGACAAATAATCTAAAACATCTGAATCTTATCTGACATTATAAAAACCTTACAAAAATAAACTGTAATAAACCCATTCAAAACCTAAGAAGAACTACAAATACCCAGAAATCCATACTATATGGTGTCCTGTTCATTTCCCAAATGAACTCTATTTTCTTACCAAAAGAAAATGTATTGAAGTTGATCAGACTTCAAATTTGCTAGATTTTTCCCAAAAAAATCTATATTTCCCTTAGACCTACTAAGAGAAGTGTAATAGACTTACCAAAAGTCTACATTTTCCCTAAATTTTTTTTTTTTTTTTTTTTTTAAACTAAGGCCTTCTAAAAACCTTATAATGTATATAATTAAATTATACTATCAAAAAACACAAACTCCAACACCGGATTCGTTTTGGTATCAACAGAAATTTCACATAAATAATATAGACACCTCTCTCTTTAAAAAAAACAAAAAGAGAAGTATAGTCATATTACTTACGTGAACTCTGCAGAAGACCATCCGCGGCGAGCCCTCAGCTGAAAGGAGTCGGATCTATTTAAGTTCATATCAGATATCAGATGCCTTAGACTACTTCATTTCCTGGCGCCAGGACATGTCACATAACGTGGTTAACAGGACACACACACACACAGGAGTTGTGAGCACAAATTATGCTGAATCTTTATTACAGTTGCTTTCCTTATATCCTACTCAATACAGGATTTTGCTCATGCGCAGTTTATCATCATATGTCACCATAATTACAGAAAGTCATGTGATTTACGAGAATTAACACAGTTCAATGATCACGGGAAAACATGTTATTTATGACATTCCAGGTGTCCCCAGTTGGGGCATTTTATGGGTTTTGCCCAGAGAGAAGAATTTGGCTATTCTCTACCACAATCAGCCAGCTCTTCCTGCACAGATGTGTGTGGGTGGCTGATTGTTCTATAGACACATTAATATCCCACTGAATAGATACATGAGGCACAGACTTAGATACATGTATGCTTGTATATGAAATTGATCTATATACTAATATATATACATACATATATATATATACATATATACCTACATATCCTTTCACCTATCACTACTTGCCTACCGCAACAATCTAATTATTACTATCAGGCTGTATCACTACAGTTATTGCATCAGGCTGCCACTATAACGTATTATCTGTGTATCAATTGTGATATTGAGTGGGTAACTTGCGGCGTAGTGGGTAGCACTTTCACTTCGAAGCATTGGATCCCTGGTTTGAATTTTGGCCAGGACACTATCTGCATGGAATTTGCATATTCTCCCTGTGTTGATGCATACAAAGAAGGTTAAAGAGAACCCGAGGTGTGTTTAAAGAATGTTATCTGCAAACAGAGGCTGGATCTGCCTATACAGCCCAGCCTCTGTTGCTATCCCAAACCCCCCTAAGGTCCCCCTGCACTCTGCAATCCCTCATAAATCACAGCCGTGCTGTGAGGCTGTGTTTACATCTGTAGTGTCAGTCTCAGCTGCTCCCCCGCCTCCTGCATAGCTCCAGTCCCTGCCCCCGTCCCTTCCCTCCAATCAGCAGGGAGGGAAGGGATGCAGGCGGGGACTGGAGTTCTGCAGAAGGCGGGGAGAGCAGCAGACTGACACTATAGAGATAAACACAGCCAGCTCTGACAAGCTGTTTGTCAGCAGCGTGGCTGTGATTTATGAGGGATTGCAGAGTGCAGGAGGACCTTAGGGGGGTTTGGGATAGCAACACAGGCTGGGCTGTATAGGCAGATCCAGCCTCTGTATGCAGATAATATTCTTCAAACCCACCTCGGGTTCTCTTTAAGGGAGTAACACAGGTTACCTTGCCTGGGGCACCAAATAAGTCAGAAATGGCCCTGTAACAAGAGGAGCTGGAGGTTGAAAGCCAAAGAAACTGCGCTCTGAAGGTTAGCTAATAATGTTATAATGAGTGTGAACTCCAATCAAGACTGGACATTGACGTTAATACAAAGCCAAGCCTGCATTCAGCAAGTTAGAATAAAGAGTTTTCTTCCAAATGTGCAACCTAGAAGCCTATGCCTAACACTAACCTTCACCTCTATGGTGCCTAATGGTTCACAGTGGTCAGTTGCATTATGCACACGTTATAATGAGTGTAAACTGCAATGGCGACTGAACATAGACCTTAATACAAAGCATGCATGCAGCGAGTTAAAATAATGTGATCATTTACAACACGGTACTGCGAACATGCCCATAGAATTGTATGGGCAGTGAGTCGACATGAAGAATCATTCTGCAACTAACTAGCCTGACACTAATCTCTCCTCTCCTTTGCTTAAAATGAACTCCCGCCTACTGTACCTAACATTAACCTTCCCTCTTCTTGCCCCCTTTTTTGCCACCAACAGATCTTTCTGTTGGTGGCAACTGATCGCTGCTGCAATGTTTGATTGTTACGGCCAGGGCCAGAAGTAGGCTTCCCGACGCCTATCAGCGTTAGGCAGTCAGGAAGGAGTTAAGCCTACCTCTGGCCCTGGCCGTAACACACACATACTGTACATATTGTAAAATTTGTATGCTCCTCCAGGAGAGGAGACATACTGAGAGAATTGTGTTACTAAAAACAACACACAAGTATGGTGTCAATGTGTAGTCCCCCAGTGGTTCAGATCTTTCTTTACACAACACAGAGAGTATCCCTAGGACCTGTCATGTCCAAACCTGCACCTCTAAAATTTGGAGTGCCACAAGCCTTAATCCTATCCCTTTAGCTATTTCCAATCTACGTGCTACTACTTGGTACAATTATCCGTTGACATGGCCTGATGTACCACTGCTATGCCGATGACAAGCAGCTATACTTGTCCTTCAAACCAGGTGGAACAGACCCTACTCCAAAACTAAATTCTTGCTTAACTGAGCTACAAGAGTGGATGAATGACAACTGGTTGAAATGGAATGCTGAAATAACTGAGGTCCTTGTTGTCAAAGGCTAGTGCTTGACATCAAAATAGCTCTATTCTAAATCAACACCAATCAGGATTGGGAATTCAAACATAAACAGCTCCGACTTTGTGCGGAGCTTTGTTGTGCTAATAGATGGGGAATTGAGCTTCAGAAACCAGATCTCGGATGTAGTCAAATATTTCTACTTTCATCTAAGGAACATTGCAAAAATTATACATCTCATTCCCACAGACTCACGTCTTCATCACATCACGGCTGGACTACTGCAATGCCCTCTATGCAGGCCTCCCAAACAAGGACTTGTATTGCCTGCAACTAATACAGAATGTTGTTGCCAGATTTCGAACAAACCAGCCTAGCACTGTCACATTACACCGATTCTTCGCTCACTGCACTGCCCACCTGTATAAAGGATAATACTCCTCAAGATTGAACTATTGACATTCAAATCCCTACACGATTTGGCCTCTGGATACATGAAGGACTTGGTGAAACTGCACCACACCTCTCACCTCAGCAGGATCCAAAAACTTGGTCACTCCCAGAGTGCACCTCAAAAAACCTTTGGAGCCAGAGCTTTCTGTCATGCTGCCCCTACCCTTTGGAATTCCCTACCACACCCAGAAAAGACAGCCCCATCCTTGGAGTTATTCAAATCCAGACAGAAAAGCCACCTATTTAGCCGGCATTTGCAGACTTGTAGAATTTTTCCTCTGTACCACAATTAACCAATCAACCAATTACTGGTCTGAGCTATGCTTATGCGCTTTGAGTCCTTTGGGAGAAAAGAGCTTTACAAATGTTATTCGTTGTAGTATAGTGATGGCCTGAACAGTTCGGCAGTATTCTGCGAACATTGGCCTGTTCGCAATTCGCCTTGAACATAATTTAAAAAAAAATTTGCGTTCACATTTTTTCCCATAGACTTTAACCACTTGAGGACCGCCCCCAGCTGATAGGCGGCGGCAAAGACTGGGCCTAAACGACCACAGTACGCCCATCGGCGGGGGCGGCGGCAGGCGTGGTTATGCGGCGATCGCGTCATTCGTGACGCGATCAGCCGCCGGCGACTGGCTCCGCCCCCCTCGCGCTGTAACCTGCCGGCCGTTCGGAAGCGCCGGCGGGTTACTAGCACCCGGATCGCCGCATGACACACGTATAATAGGCTTTGTAATGTATACAAAGCCTATTATACAGGCTGCCTCCTGCCCTGGTGGTCCCAGTGTCCGAGGGACCACCAGGGCAGACTGCAGCCACCCTAGTCTGCACCCAAGCACACTGATTCCCCCCCCCCTGCCCCCTGATCGCCCACAGCACCCCTCAGACCCCCCCCCCCTGCCCACCCCCCAGATCACTGTTTGCACCCAGTCACCCCTCTAATCACCCACCAATCACTTCGTGTCACTATCTGTCAACGCTATTTGTTTTTAACCCTAAACTGCGCCCTGCTCCCTCCTGATCACCCCCCCCACCCCTCAGATTCTCCCCAGACCCCCCCCCCCTGTGTACTGTATGCCTCTATCCCCCCTGTAATACCCCACTGATCACCTGCCAATCACCTGTCAATCACCCATCAATCACCCCCTGTCACTGCCACCCATCAATCAGCCCCTAACTGGCCCCTTGCGGGCAATCTGATCACCCACCCACACCACACACACCATCAGATCACCTCCCAAGTGCAGTGTTTACATATGTTCTCTCCTCTAAACACCCACTAATTACCCATCAATCACCCCCTATCACCACCTGTCACTGTTACCCATCAGATTAGACCCTAATCTGCCCCTTGCGGGCACCCAATCACCCACACGCTCAGATTGCCCTCAGACCACCCCTTATCAATTCGCCAGTGCATTATTTACATCTGTTCTTCCCTGTAATAACGCACTGATCACCTGTCAATCACCCATCAATCACCCCCTGTCACTGCCACCCATCAATCCCCCTCTGTCACTGCCACCCATCAATCAGCCCCTAACCTGCCCCTTGCGGGCAATCTGATCACCCACCCACACCAATAGATCGCCCGCAGATCCGACATCAGATCACCTCCCAAGTGCAATGTTTACATCTGTTCTCTCCTCTAAACACCCACTAATTACCCATCAATCACCCCCTATCACCACCTGGCATTGTTAGCCATCAGATTAGACCCTAATCTGCCCCTTGCGGGCACCCAATCACCCACCCACACGCTCAGATTGCCCTCAGACCACCCCTTATCAATTCGCCAGTGCATTATTTACATCTGTTCTTCCCTGTAATAACGCACTGATCACCTGTCAATCACCCATCAATCACCCCCTGTCACTGCCACCCATCAATCAGCCACTAACCTGCCCCTTGCAGGCAATCTGATTACCCACCCACACCAATAGATCGCCCGCAGATCCGACGTCAGATCAACTCCCAAGTGCAGTGTTTACATCTGTTCTCTACCCTAAACACCCACTAATTACCCATCAATCACCCCCTATCACCACCTGTCACTGTTACCCATCAGATTAGGCCCTAATCTGCCCCTTGCGGGCACCCAATCACCCGCCCACATGCCCAGATTGCCCTCAGACCACCCCTTATCAATTCGCCAGTGCATTATTTACATCTGTTCTTCCCTGTAATAATCCACTGATCACCTGTCAATCACCTATCAATCACCCATCAATCACCCCCTGTCACTAACACCCATCAATCAGCCCCTAACCTGCCCCTTGTGGGCAATCTGATCACCCACCCACACCATCAGATTGCCCCAGACCTACCCTCAGATCACCTCCAAAGTGCATTGTTTACATCTGTTCTGCCATCTAATCACCCACTGATCACCCATCAATCAGCCCCTGTCACTGATACCCATCAGATTAGACCCCTATCTGCCCCTAGGGCACCCAATCACCCGCCCACACCCTCAGAACGCCCTCAGACCCCAGCCCTGATCACCTCGCCAGTGCATTGCTTGCATCTATTTCCCCCCTCTAATCACACCATGAGACACCCATCAATCACCTCCCGTCACCCCCTAGCACACCTACCCATCAGATCAGGCCCTAATTTGCCCCGTGTGGGCTCCTGATCACTCGGCCAAACCCTCAGATCCCCCTCAGACCCCCTTCCGATCACCTCTCCAGTGCATTGATTGCATCTATTTTCCCCTCTAACCACCCCCTGAGACACCCATCAATCACCTCCTGTCACCCCCCTAGCACTCCTATCCATCAGATCAGGCCCAATACAACCTGTCATCTAAGAGGCCACCCTGCTTATGACCGGTTCCACAAAATTTGCCCCCTCATAGACCACCTGTCATCAAAATTTGCAGATGCTTATACCCCTGATCAGTCATTTTGAGAAATTTGGTTTCCAGACAACTCACGGTTTTGGGCCCGTAAAATGCCAGGGCAGTATAGGAACGCCACAAGTGACCCCTTTTTTAGAAAAAAAGACACCCCAAGGTATTCTGTTAGGTGTATGACGAGTTCATAGAAGATTTTATTTTTTGACAAAAGTTAGCGGAAATTGATTTTTAATGTTTTTTTCACAAAGTGTCATTTTTCACTAACTTGTGACAAAAAATAAAATCTTCTATGAACTCACCATACACCTAACGGAATACCTTGGGGTGTCTTCTTTCTAAAATGGGGTCACTCGTGGGGTTCCTATACTGCCCTGGCATTTTAGGGGCCCTAAACCGTGAGGAGTAGTCTAGAAAACAAATGCCTCAAAATGACCTGTGAATAGGACGTTGGGCTCCTTAGCGCACCTAGGCTGCAAAAAAGTGTCACACATGTGGTATCGCCGTACTCAGGAGAAGTAGTATAATGTGTTTTGTGGTGTATTTTTACACATACCCATGCTGGGTGGGAGAAATCTCTCTTTAAATGGACAATTGTTTGTAAAAAAAAATCAAAAATGTGTCATTTACAGAGATATTTCTCCCACCCAGCATGGTTATATGTAAAAATACACCACAAAACACATTATACTACTTCACCTGAGTACGGCGATACCACATGTGTGACACTTTTTTGCAGCCTAACTGTGCTAAGGGGCCCAAAGTCCAATGAGTACCTTTAGGATTTCACAGGTCATTTTGAGACATTTGGGTTCAAGACTACTCCTCACGGTTTAGGGCCCCTAAAATGCAAGGGCAGTATAGGAACCCCACAAGTGACCCCATTTTAGAAAGAAGACACCTCGAGGTATTCTGTTAGGTGTATGATGAGTTCATAGAAGATTTTATTTTTTGTCACAAGTTAGCGGAAATTGATTTGTATTGGGTTTTTTTCACAAAGTGTCATTTTCCGCTAACTTGCATTTTATTTTTTGTCACAAGTTAGCGGAAATTGATTTGTATTGTTTTTTTTTTCACAAAGTGTCATTTTCCGCTAACTTCCGCTAACTAAAAAAATCTTCTATGAACTCACCATACTCCTAACAGAATACCCTGGGGTGTCTTCTTTCTAAAATGGGGTCATTTGTGGGGTTCCTATACTGCTCTGGCATTTTAGGGGCCCTAAACCGTGAGGAGTAGTCTTGAAACCAAATGTCGCAAAATGACTTGTGAAATCCTAAAGGTACTCATTGGACTTTGGGCCCCTTAGCGCAGTTAGGATGCAAGAAAGTGCCACACATGTGGTATTGCCGTACTCAGGAGAAGTAGTATAATGTGTTTTGGGATGTATTTTTACACATACCCATGCTGATTGGGAGAAATATCTCTGTAAATAGACAATTGTGTGTAAAAAAAAAAATCAAAAAATTGTCATTTACGGAGATATTTCTCCCACCCAGCATGGGTATGTGTAAAAATACACCCCAAGACACATTATACTACTTCTCCTGAGTACGGCAATACCACATGTGTGGCACTTTTTTGCAGCCTAACTGCGCTAAGGGGCCCAAAGTCCAATGAGCATCTTTAGGCTTTACAGGGGTGCTTACAATTAGGCACCCCCCAAAATGCCAGGACCGTGAACACACCCCACAAATGACACCATTTTGGAAAGTAGACACTTCAAGGTATTCAGAGAGGAGCATAGTGAGTCAGTGGCAGATTTTATTTTATTTATTTTTTTGTCGCAAGTTAGAAGAAATGGAAACTTTTTTTTTTTTTTTGGGTCACAAAGTGTCATTTTCCGCTAACTTGTGACAAAAAATAAAATCTTCTATGAACTCACCATGCCTCTCAGTGAATACTTTGGGATGTCTTCTTTCCAAAATGGGGTCATTTGGGGGGTATTTATACTATCCTGGAATTTTAGCACCTCATGAAACATGACAGTTGGTCAGAAAAGTCAGAGATACTTCAAAATGGGAAAATTCACTTTGGCACCATAGTTTGTAAACGCTATAACTTTTACCTAATCCAATAAATATACACTGAATGTTTTTTTTTAATCAAAGACATGTAGCAGAATAACTTTCGCGCTCAAATGTATAGGAAATTTTACTTTATTTGAAAAATGTCAGCACAGAAAGTTAAAAAAGTAATTTTTTTGACAAAATTCATGTCTTTTTTGATGAATATAATAAAAACTAAAACTCGCAGCAGCAATCAGATAGCACCAAAAGAAAGCTGTTTTAGTGACAAGAAAAGGAGGTAAAATTCATTTAGGTGGTAGGTTGTATGACCGAGCAATAAACCGTGAAAGCTGCAGTGGTCTGAATGGAAAAAAACGCTCTGGTCCTTAACCTCCCTGGCGGTACAAAAAAATCCGCCAGGGGCAGCGCAGCACCTTTTTTTAAATTTTTTTTTTTTTTAAAAGCATGTAGCTAGCCTAGCGCTAGCTACATGCTTCCCCCCTCCCTTCGCTATCCCTCCCACCCCTCCGATCGCTGCCGGCGCTTTTGCCCTGCAGGGAATCCCGTTCTGAACGGGATTCCCTGTATGGGCTTCCCCGTCATCATGGCGACGATTGCGATGACGTCACAGACGTCATCGACGTCAGCGGGTGCTCCGATCCACCCCTCAGCGCTGCCTGGCACTGATTGGCCAGGCAGCGCAAGGGGTCTGGGGGGGGCAACGCGGCGCGGCGGATAGCGGCGAATCGGCGGCGGCGATCAGACCAAAGTGCTAGCTGCGTGTTTGAAAAAAAAAATGATGTAAATCGGCCCAGCAGGGCCTGAGCGGCACCCTCCGGCAGCTAACCCAGTGGTTAAGGGGCGAAAAGACTGTGGTCCTCAAGTGGTTAATGGCAGGTGAATGGCCGCCAATTTTAACGGTTAATAACAAAGCCCCCGTACATGCTAGAAACACCAAATTTGCAGGGTATGTGGATAGGGACAGTGGGTACAAAATTGCGTAGTGCATATGGACCCCCTGGAAACCCCTCTGGAGCCACAATGCTTTGGCCAGGGATCGCTGTACAGCCGCAATATGGCTGTATGAAGATCCCTGACAACTTTTCCTATCTTTTTACACTTTTTTATGTTCAGAGTGTGGGAAATTAAACACCTATATAAGGTTTTTTTTTTCCTCTTATACCCCTCTTATCCACATCCCCTGCAAATTTGGTGTTTCTAACATTTAAGGGGGCTTTGCTGTTAACCGGTAAAGTCGGCAGCCATTCCCCAGCCAGTAAAGTCTATGAAGCCTGCTGCAATCCGCAGGTTCGCAAGTTTTTGAGGAAATTCGTGTTCGCTGTTCGCGAATGGAAAATGTTATGTTCGCTACATCTCTATTGTTGTAAAGAGTGGTAGTGTTACCTAAACTAGACTACAGTTGGTGTATTGAACCTGCAATTCTTCTTTTTGGCCACAAGATGCCACTAAAAGCAAGCGTGTTGAACAAAATCAGAGATTACCAGTTCATTTTTACAACATAGAACTACAGGACTGGACATTTGCAACATATAACAACACTTTATTTTGCTCTTTTTCGTAATAGTTGTGCCATTTTGGAAATATATTTCCAACTTTGGCATTATGGCAGACATTAAGGCCTTCACAATAGCTGTAATTTCAAATGCTATTAAAAAAAACTGTTTCTTTGACATTTGAATAGGCATATCTGTACAAGTGATTGTGTTTTGTATTGTTACAGCTTAACAGAAGCTTTAATCCCCAGTTCACCTTAATATCTATGTAATTAATGTCTTAGTAAATGAGTACAAAGGTGCATTTAAAGAGACACTGAAGCGGAAAAAAAATATGATATAATGATTTGTATGTGTAGTACAGCTAAGAAATAAAAAAATAGGAGCAGAGACATAAGTCTAATATTGTTTCCAGTACAGGAAGAGTTAAAGGAATCATCAGGCGATTTGACAAAAATCTCATTTACTCACCTGGGGCTTTCTCCAACCCCTTGCAGCCGACTGTCCCACGCTGTCACCTCCGCTGCCTGCTGACGCCGCACAGTGCAGAGGACCACTGCGAGGTCGCCCTTACTGCATCTGTGTCAAGCGCTGCTGTCAATCACGGCTACGTTGTTCGCGGATTACTGCGCAGGCGCAAAAGCACTGCACCTGCGCAGTAAGCCTAGGACAACGTGGCCGTGATTGACAGCGGCGCTTGACACAGGTGCAGTAAGGGCGACCTCGCGATCATCCTCAGCACTGTGGCGACAGCGGGGCAGCGAAGGAGAGCAGAGGTGACAGCGTGGGACAGTCAGCTGCAAGGGGCTGGAAAAAGCCCCAGGTTAGTAACACAGATTTTGTCAAATCGCCTGATGATTCCTTTAAGAAACTCCAGTTGTTATCTATGCAAAAAAGCAATTGAGCACCACGCCTTTCAAAGTCGCAGAGAGCTCTGTCTTTTAAAGTTTATTATCTCAACTGTCAGTCATTGTAATGTTTTTTTCTTCAGCAGAGGACAGGTCAATAGTTCGCAAGATTGCTCTGTAAAAACATTTGGAATGCTGAGTAGTGTGTAAACTGCAAATATTAGAGAATGATGCAATGTTATAAAAACACTATATAACTGAAAATAAAAATGAGAATATTTTCTTTGCTACTAATCGTCTAGTAATTATTTGTACTACACAACCAATTCATTATATCATGATGATTTTTTTCCGCTTCAGTGTCTATTTAAAATTCTTCTATTAGAAAGCTTTATCTTTGCCAGGGATGGTCGGAAAAGCCGATTTCCGATTCCGCGGAAATTCTGATTTCCGCCATTACCGATAACCGAATCCACGGATTTCCGAGTAGTAATTTTTTTGGTCATTGTTTGCATTCTCTGATTGGCCAAATACTTCAGAGTTGACTATGCATTCTCTGATTGGTCCAATGCTTCCAAGTTCTGTGACTGGCCTAAAATTACTGAGTTGCGGTAATGCTGTGTATCCGCAGAAATCCAATTTCCGAGTTCTGGGATGAGAAGAGAACACCAAGAGCCCAGTATAGTGTAGTATGTACTGGTAATGGAAGATTTGTAGAGAAATTCAAAATGTAATAAAAACCAGGGTTACCATTAGGCAATCACTGTCTAGGCAGGTGGTTGCAGGGGAGATTGTCCTGACCCCATTCAGGATTAAGAAGTCGCTCTCTGTAGTAGAAGGAAGTGGGTACAACCCCCACCTAGGGTGGACTCAATGTAGCAATAAGATAACAGAGGCGCCAAAAGGATAAAAGGGACTAAATGAGCTTAAAAAACAATTTGGTAATAGAGGAGGCAGTGGTGGACTTACCTCCTCCAAGCAGAACACACGACTGTAGATTTTCAGTCAAAAAACGTTTATTGGGTACTCCAAAATAAAGTGCTATAAAGCGCTTGCAGGGGGAAAACCGCTTGGCTAATGAAAGTGAAGGTGCACACCAGAGCAGGTCGTTTTGCCCCCAAATGCAAACTCCTGTCCTGCATCATTTTCTAGATTTCTGGGGCGTTTCTGCCTCAATGTTAAGTATAGGAAAGTGGAAAACCGCTCTAAAAAATGCTAGATCAGAGCGGTTTTCCAGGCGTTTTTGTTACAGAAGCTGTTACAGCTTCTACTGTAACAATATTTGTAATCTGCTACACAAAAACGCTCCAAAAAATGCTAGTCATGTTTAGAAAATCTCTAAATATGCCTAGAATCGCTCTGAAAATCTGCTTCAAAAACCTCTAGCGTTTTGCGATTCTGCTAGAGGTTTTTGGTGCGCACTGGCCCACAGGCACATTTAGTTAGTGACTGGCAGTTTATTCCTAAATCATGATCAGTGACTGACCAACTGCCGAGTTTTATTCTGGTGTGGATAGTAATTTAATAGCAATTTTTTCAGAAGTATGCTTTTATATTTGGGCTGTCTTCAACTAGTAATTGCGATTCCTTTTGCACATAATACACGCAATGAAGTTGAAATCCAACAGACACTTGGGATCGGGTAAAATTGTGTTGCAATCGCATTACACTAATGAAAACACTCGCATGCGTTTTGTGATCCCATACCAAAATCCTGATAGTGGAAAAATCCTGAAGTGTCTTAGGGCTTGTTCACACGGTGAGAGTTTTTGTTTTTTTTCTAAGTGCTGGTGATTTTTGAAATCGCCATAAAAACGCTTTTTTTTTCCCAATCGCAAACACAGCTTCTGCAGCATTTCTAGAATGTTTGCGCTTCAGTGCAAGGTATAGGAAAACCGCAAAGCGATTTGGTGAGCGCTTTGTAAAAAAAAAATTTTTTATGTCATCAGGAAGTAAAAAAAAAAAAAAAACCTAACAAAAGTGCTTGGAAAAGTGCAAATTGCCCTGAAAGTGCTGGGGAAAGCACTTACAAAAGCGCTCACGAAAGCACTCGGCGCTTGCACTGGCGATTTATAATGTAAACAAAGCCTCAAACCTGTAAATGTGTTCCTGTTTTTATACTGAAGGTGAGATAAAATGAAAATAGATAGCCCCCTACTTACACACACTGGAGCTGCAAACATCTCAGACATACAAGGTTGTTCTCATGAACAAAATAACAAATTGAGCTGCATGGTTTTTGTTATTACATATTTTTATTGTATATTACAGTATTTTATAAAGTGTTGCAAGTTGAACTTTAAAAAACAACCAAAAACATTGTTTATACTTTATGTACAAAAACACATTATTTATTCACACGTACCAGAATAACACATGACTCAACTTACAAACAAATTCGACTTGTAAAAAAACCTCCCAGATCGGAACCCATTTGTAAGCAGGGGACTATATGTATTTTTCTTATGTCCTTCACTTGATGTAAACAGTGCTTTCAGCTTACAAATCTACAAGCTGTACCCAAACACATGCAATCTGTTACAAACACAGAATATGCAATAGTCATTGTAATTACTGTAAAAAGTAATTACCATTATTCTGTCCTTTTGGCATAATTTGTTATTATTATTCATTAGATTTATATAGCGCCAAAATATTACTCTATTGGGTGTAGTTAAAGGATAACTTTAGGGTATGATAAATAAAAGCATATCCTTTTTCTACCAACTTTGTAATTACGTTTTGAATACTGTATTTCATGTCGTATAATAAAAACACTGTTTTTGCTATTGAAAACTCTGCATCATTGAGGGAGTTTAAATGAGCTTTCACAAGCATTGTCACATTATCTAAGCTGTAAACCATGACAGGGAGGTATTCTTTAAGAAAACCTGTAACGAAGAAAACCTCCCCTGGGGGTACTCACCTCGGGTGGGGGAAGCCTCCGGATCCTATTAAGGCTTCCCCCATCCTCCTCGGTCCAGTGGTGATAAAGCTCCCCGAACAGCGGAGATGTAAATATTTACCTTCCTGGCTCCAGCACAGGCGCAGTATCGGTTCTCCGCCTCTGAGATAGGAGGAAATAGCATATCACTGTCGGGCAGCTCTACTGCGCAGGTGCAAGTCTCCTGCGCCTGTACAGTAGAGCGGACCCGACGGAGATTGGCTATTTTCGCCTATCTCTGTGCGCAGAGCCGCATCAGCGCCCCACGCTGGAGCCAGGAAAGGTAAATAAATCAGCGCTTATGCGCGCTTGTCGAGGGAGGATTCCGGGACACTTCGGGAAGCCAGCGCTGGACTACCTGCAGCTACAGGGGTGGGGGAAGCCTCATTGGGACCCTAAGGCTTCCCCCTCCCGAAGTGAGTACCCCCAGGGGAACTTTTTTTTGTTACAGGTTCTCTTTAAAGGATGTTAAAACATCGAAAAAATTGCCAAAAAGATTCCATGCTGAAATCTACTGAAAATCTGTATAGTGTGAAAGAAATAGATCCCTCTGATCAGAATCAGATCAGAGAGGGATCCATCTCTGCTCAATAAATGTGTGGCTACCTTCACCCTAGGTCCACACTATGCTGGATGCACAACGGTGTGTTCACAGTGTATCCTGAGTGGATACGCTGTGCCCCGTCACAGTGTCCAGCGAGATATTCACACTAAACACAGATGTGCATCCTGTCCTCTTCAGCGCTGGTACATAGAACAGAGTCTTGCCAGAGGCAGGCTCCCATTGGATTGCAAAAGACCAATGGGAACCAGCCCTAGCAACAGGGAGGATTCTCATTGGTCCACCACTCAATGAACCAATCAAAATCCTCCCTGGTGCCCCCTGATCGGAACTCTGATAGCTATATACCGAACTTGTCTCCTGAGCCCAATTGGCAGTGCCAGCAGCAGCGGTGTGCTTGAATATGGGCGGAAGACACAGAAGATAGCTGAGAAAAGCAGGAAGAGGAAAAAAGCCTATTGATAATGGACACTGTATGTTTCCACAGGCTTGCACTGATTCTGTGGGCATCCGCAGCTTCATGCCTGTCATAAACATGCACTCTGCTCCCCCTTCGCTCCACTCCGTTTTAAATGGCAAGTGTGAATGTATGTGCTTAACATATGATCCATTTACACATGCGCTTCCACCCCACTGAATCCTAGCGTTTTTGGGCCTAGTGTGAGTCGCCCCTTAAAGAGGACCTCCACCCAAAAAATAAAAATCTGTCAGCGCTGCTGTAATGAAAAGTTATATTTACCTCCGGAGTCTTGTCCCAAGAAATCGCCCTGAACACCCCGCATCACTCCACTTCTGCCACTTGGCCCCGCCTCCCCTCTCTCCTCTGAGAAAAATGCCAAAATATTTACTGCATTAAATTTCCGGGCGTTTTTTCTTGGAGGAGAGAGGGGAGGTGGGGCCAAGCGGCGGAAGTGGAGTGATGCGGGGTCTTCGGGGCGGCTTTATGGAACAAGACTCCGGAGGTAAATATAACTTTTCATTACAGCAGCGCTGACAGATTTTTATTTTTTGGGTGGAGGTCGGGCGACTCACACTAGGCCCAAAAACGCTAGGATTCAGTGGGGTGGAAGCGCATGTGTAAATGGATTTTTTTTTTGTATGGAGGTCCTCTTTAAAGCGAACCTTAAGTCACCTAAAAAAAATGAGATGAACTCACCTGGGGCTTCCCTCAGCCCCCAGCAGACGATCGGTGCCCTCGCAGCTCCGCTCCGATGTCCCAGGACCCGCCGGCGACGACTTCCGGTTTCGCCATCACCGGCCGACAGGCATGGGAACGCGAGTGATTGTTCGCGTTCCCAGCCTGTATATCGCCCCCTATGCTGCTATTGCGGCCAGTAGCATAGCAGCATAGGGGGCAATATACAGGCTGGGAACGCGAACAATCACTCGCGTTCCCATGCCTGTCGGCCGGTGACGGCGAAACCGGAAGTCGTCGCTGGCGGGTCCTGGGACATCGGAGCGGAGCTGCGAGGGCACCGATCGTCTGCTGGGGGCTGAGGGAAGCCCCAGGTGAGTTCATCTCATTTTTTTTTAGGTGACTTAAGGTTCGCTTTAAGCAGACCAGAGACATCTGTTGTATTTAAAGTTAACACTATTGTCAGAGGCTGTAATGCAAAGAAATGATTAAGGAGACAAAACGCACACACCCTGCCTTGGTTGGGGTCTTGACAGATCAACTGTTTAAAAAAATAAATAAATAATAATAATTTACCATTTCTGAAATCCAGCAGTATTTCAGTGCTTTGATTTCAGGTTTGTTTTAACTTCATTAACCTTTGCTGGAATTGTTCAACCGATTAAAATCAGAGCAGTGTTGTAACAGCTATAATAGTGCCATCTGCTGGTGCTATGTTAAACCTGAAGAACATACCACCAGAGGCGTCTCGACTGATTTTGCACTTACTATGTAAATACCACTGCTGAGCCCTATAACAGACGGTCTTATAACTAAGGCTGCTTAACCTCCAGTTTACTCATCAGCGAAGGGCAGTGTTGTCTCAAAAGCTGCAGAAAAACCGTACAACTGTGTTGTCCGTTGTTCATCATCAGACGTAGAGTCTTCCTGATTTGTTCGTGCACAGAGTCAGATTTAATTATCCTGTCCATATCCTCTCCTGTTAAATAATTTTGTGCAAAGAGGTCATCCCAAACACCGGTCAACTCAGGTTTTTCCTGGATAATCTTAGAAAAGTTCTCTTTTAAAAACTCTGTAAAAAAGAAAAAAATATATAAGGTTTCATGGCTCTAAATACTAAAGGAAAGCTCGCAAGAGCCTGCATGTAACTTCACTGGAATTCTGAGATTCTTTTAAATGCACTAACCGCCCTCCAACACCTCAAAAGAATGTAAACCGTCATTTTGAATGCAGTTAAGTGACTAGGGCTGAGCCGTCTATTACATTGCAAAAATGGGAATTTTCTATTCTGGAAAGAAATCACGGATTTTAATTACCGTATTTTACGGACTATAAGACAGGAATGACCATAAGTCGCAACCTAGTGCATTCATGGTGAAGTGGCATCTTGTGGATTATTCCCTCTTTGTACCTCATGCCCTCTTGTACCTTGTGTCTCCCTCTGTCCCCCTTGCATCCTCCTATGCCTGCCTCTGTCCTCCTTGTGTCCTCCTCTATGCCCCTTTGAGTCCCCCTTGTGTCCTCCGTTTGTCCCCGTGTCCTTCTCTGTATGGGCACAGTACAGGGAGTCCCCGACATTGCGGCGGGTTGGAGGTTTGTATTGGCAGGCACTTGTGGGGGGAAAAAAGTGAATCTTATAGTCCAAAAAATACAGTAATTATGGAAACATTTGTTCAGGGAGAAAAATGAATAGAATGAGGAAAAGAGGTCTTGCTCCTCCCAAATGCACTGTGCTGCGTTTCCTAATGCTAGAAAATGAAGGTACTGCAGTTTTGCCATGTGCCATCCCCATCACACAAAGGCATTGCTTATTTTGACAATAGATGGATGGGAAAAAAACTCACTTTGAGGATCTTCAATAACAATCGTATCATCAGGTACCTGAAGAGAAACAAGACAATTAGAAATTTGACAAAACGTGTGCAAGCGATTATGCTTATCACATTGAGTGGCCATTTGTAAGTGGCTAGCTTAAAGAGGAACTGTGGTGAAAATGACAAACCTTAAAGTGAACCAAGCACCATATTTAGCACTCAGGGCATCTAATAGCACATTAAAAATGCATACTAACAATGTGGCCCACTACTAAAAAAAATAAATTCTACCTCTTATTTATAATGAAACCATGTGTGGCCATTTTGTAAGGAGCTTATGGGATGTGGAAGTGGCATGGCAGCAATGGGATCTGTCAGCGTTCCTGCGAACCATCTGGGTTCTGTTGATCTCATCACTGGTATCAAGGGGTGAGCAGCCCCAGGGCATGGGGTCTAAGCTAGCACGGGTCTTCACCAGCACACCCCACAAGGGATAATGGGCCATCACCCCTAGTGGGTGGCAGAATACTTTACTGCCTGGTGCTAGCCAGGTCACGACCCCCAGGACTACCGCACCAGTGACAGGAAGAATAAAGGGTACCTGACGGGACAGGAGGCGTCTCGAGCAGAGCAGACTAGACCGTTGAGCTATAGGACCAGGGCAGGCTGGCTGGACAGGAAGGCCTAACCTCTAGGGATCCCAGGAATTACACGGACAGGAGGAGTTCCCAGGAGGGGAGTGGGCAGAGAGTATAAACTCGGAAGGGAGATGACTGAAGGGGTTCCCAGGAGGGCAGTGAGCAGGCAGGGGGATTCTGGGACAGGAGCCGACAGCAAGTGATCACAGGAAGATACTGACTGATGGGGTAAGTCCCAGAGATACTGACAGTCTAGCATAACCTTGAGGAAGGAAGCTGACAGGCTGGGAACCCAGGAGGGGAACAGACAGGTTGGAGGAAACCCCAGGAAGGGAGCTAGCTGTAGCGAACACTGGCAATCAAGCCCAGGAGATTTGGGCGCAGTCGGCGCCACCATAGACCGTAATAGGAATTAAGGCTATAGCGGCGCACAGTGAGTAACTTCGGTGCCGTCACAAGACGGAGCTGAAGTTACTTTTAAAACACTGTAATTTGGCCTCCAGCAATAGCTGTAAGCCGAATTACATCATTCCCCACCATCCACGTGGACCTGGAGGGGGAATAGTAATTAACGCAGCCGTGACTTGTGCAGCAGCAGGATAAGCCATATAAGCCATAAGCGAATCCTCTCGTACACAGCTGCAGGGGCTCCCTGGAAGGAAACAGGCAGCTGGAGGAATACCCGAGATGCTGCAGGTGCCTGGAAAGTTCCCAGAGGGGAACTGGTAGGCAGAGGGAATCCCTGGGATGCTGCTGGCAGACAACTGAACAGCTCCCAGGAGGGATACTCACAGCCAGAGGGTAACCCCGGGATGCTGCAGGTGACTGGAGAGTTACTGGAGGGAACTGGCAGGCTGGGGGGAATCCCCAGGGTGCAGCGGACAGGGAGATGACTGAGGGGAGAGATTTCAAGGAGGGATTACACAGGCTGGGAACAGGGATGGAAAGTGAAGGCTGACTGGCAGGGAACCAGGTTAGGCTGCAGGCAGACAAGTGTAGCGACAGGGATTTAGCAAAGGGGATCCTGGAAGGGACAGCCTAGTCGAGGGAGTAGCCAACAGGGAGGAAAAAAAGGAAAGAGAAGGGAGTACGGTGGCGAAATGCCAAGACTGTGACCAGGAATGCAACAGCATCCATCTGTGGGAGTGCAGGGTTTAAATACCCTGGCTCTCAATTAGGGAAGGTGCAGTACTGTCCTCGGCCACTGCATAAATATGCGAGCACACTCGCATAGCAACAGAGGACGCCAGGCCCGAAAGCACGTCGAGGTGGCGTCCTCCGCCATGTAGGAAGACAGAGACAGTCTGGGACTTAGTGGCTGGAGTGTAACGAGTGATCGTTACACTCCGCCGACCTGACAGGAGCCATAAATATGGTAGAGAGAAGCGAGGCACTGATGCAATGAAAAGTGTACCTTTAATCCACGGTTGCAGACACAGCGGGGTGTACAGTGGGGGTGAGGGGATGCCTGACAGCTGTTTCGCTTAAAAAAGCTTCTTCAGAGGCACGTGGTACCACGTGCCTCTGAAGAAGCTTTTTTAAGCGAAACAGCTGTCAGGCATCCCCTCACCCCCACTGTACACCCCGCTGTGTCTGCAACCGTGGATTAAAGGTACACTTTTCATTGCATCAGTGCCTCGCTTCTCTCTACCATATTTATCGTTCATTGTTTGTTCTCGGGAGCACGTTGCAAGATGAAGTACACAATCCGGGTTAACCCATGACCTCCCTACTCGCAACTAGTGCCAGTCTTTCCTTTCTTTATTGCTGCAAGACCTGACAGGAGCCGGAGAAGGCTACGAGGAGAGGTAAGTTCACAAGCAATCGTGACAGGATGCAGCATAGATACATTTTATGATCATTTGCACCACATTAAGTTAAACATATCTTTTTTTATTGCTACTCCTGTGCCCTTCGGGGAGGGGGGGGGGATTTCTATAGTAACATCAATGTTGGGGGTATATCCACCCATGGGGATCAAACACATCAATTAACAAGTAATTCAATCTTCTACTCAGTGTTCTCCCCAGGCCTAATTAGGTGAACGGGCCGCCCAGGTGTTTTGAAGCCCTGCTCGGCTGCCAAAAGTCGGTGCTGTGGATTGTGATTGGCTGGGGCGGGTTGATCAAGGCGCGTTGTTATTGGCGGGGGGCAGGGAGTCTCGGCCAGGAGCAGTGCCGAGCAGTGTGGGGTAGGGGAATGCTCGTCCGGAGCAAAGAAGCTCCCCCTTCCCTCTCTGCTCAATGAGCTCCTCGGGCGGTAGATACAGCTTTACTGGCTCTGGGCTCTCTCAGACACTAGAGCAGTGTTTCTCAACATTTTATCGGTATGCACCCCTTTTAAAGCCCTGTACTCACCAAGTACCCCCTAGCATAGTAAACGTTATCACAAGTACCCCTTGGCAAATATATATTTAATTGTAGTACACTATAATTGGTTCTAAACTATTTCCAAGCATTTACTATTGCTTTTAATTAGTTAAAACACTAATTTGGTGTTGTTGAAATAAGATTTATCATTTTCTGAAACTCTACATTTGTTATTCTTGGTGAAGTATATCAAGCCCAAGTACCCCCTGGAACCAACAGATGTACCCCCTGGGGTACGCGTACCACACGTTGAGAAACTAGGCACTAGAGCACCAGCCAGCTGCCTGATCCACGCGGTCTCTGATCTGATCCTCTCTGCGATGCCGCATATACTACTGCTCGCAGCATTGCACAGAGCAGACAGCGTGGACAAGGCAACTGGCTGGTGCTCCAGCGTCTGAGAGAGCCTGGAGCCAGTGAAGCTTTATCTACCGTGTGGGGGGCCCGAGGTGAGCTGCAAACCCTCCCCACTAGCTCACCAGTGTAACCCCCCAGTGGCCAGACTCCAGTCCGAGCCACCCTCCCCACTAGACACCAACTTCTAGCCTGACCAACCCCACTAACCACCAGCCTTACCACCTACCCACCCCACTAGCAACCAGCCTGACCACCTATACACCCACCCACCCCACTAGCCAGATCACCTACCCACCCACCCCACTACAACCAGCCTAACCACCTACCCACCAGCCTGACCACCTACCCACCCCACTAGCCACCAGCCTGACCACCTATCCACCCCACTAGCCTGACCTATCTACCCACCCACCCCACTAGCGACCAGCCTGAACACCTACCCACCTCACCAGCCTGACCACCTACGCACCCTATTCACAACAAGAGAAAGGTGTGTGCATCAAACCAAGTAGAACCTGATATATATGGCTTTGCAAACTTGGCCTAATTGGCTTAATCAAGAGACACTGCTGCACCAACTGGAGCACCCACCCCACCTGCCACAAGCCTGACCTACCTACCCACCCCACTAGCCTGACCTACCTACCCATTCCACTAGCCACCAGCCTGACCTACTCACCCCACTAGACACCAACCTGACCTACCTCACTAGCCACAAGCCTGACCTACATAAACACCCACCCCACTAGTCACCAGCCTGACCTACCCACCCACCTGACCTACTTACACACCCAACCCACTAGCCACCAGCCTGATCTACTTACCCACCCACCCCACTTCGGTGTAACCCTCCCTTTCCATCCATCATGCCCTATTTCACTAGCTGTGATCGGCTTAAAAAAGCAGATTGCAGCAGTTTTGCTGGTCACAATGAGCACTGCGATGATATGTTAATCGCGGTTCTCATTTCCCATTAGCATGCATCATTTTCTTTCTTAATCGCAATTGTCGTACGATCGTGCTCTGTTCCTGGCAGCTATATGCTGCAATAACGGGTAGTGGAAATTGTAGGTTGCGTAAACGCAGCGCAATTGCGATTGCACTTCCTAGTGGAAAAGGGCCCTTACTTCCCCACCCGGCTACTTTTTCATGCCACTCAGCTGAAAAAAATATTATTGGGAGAACACTGTCTACTGCTTTATTTTAACACCTTATCTAAAATGGTAAAAGTGTAACTTTCATTCCTCAAAGTATTGTTGTATCTGTTGTTGACCTTCAGTGTTTTTCAACTTACACGATTAAGCGATTTGATGAAGAGATTTATCTTGTAAGTATCAAGATCTGAAATGAACAGAGATGATATTACACTGTATTCTCCTCTAATATGCAATACAGCAAAGCCCCCGGTATCCGGCACTGGCGGAGATTGCCTATACATGTGCTTGCCGGTGATAGAATAACACTAACCTCCCACCAGCGGAGCAATAGAAACAACTTACCGGTCATCCAGGCACAATCTGCTACACATCCTGCAGCTCCCAGTGGCTTTCCGGCGTCTTCTGTGTATGACACACATGACACGCCGGGAGCCGTGCATGGACCTGGGAAAGCCATAGGTAGGTAGGGATAGGCAGTGCTGGGCGTTGCAGGATATCGTCATGTCACCCTGTCTACCCAAAAAATGGTGTATGGGCTGGAGGAGGTGCAATTATACTCTTCCTGTACCAGGAAGTTTTACCAATACAAAAATCTGATATAGCTCTTAGTTTCAAAACAATGACTGTAGGAGAGGTAGCGGACACTGTGTCAAGTTTAGCACATGTACAGTGATGTGAAAAACTATTTGCCCCTTTCCTGATTTCTTATTCTTTTGCATGTTTGTCACACTTAAATGTTTCTGCTCATCAAAAACCGTTAACTATTAGTCAAAAATAACATAATTGAACACAAAATGCAGTTTTAAATTATGGGTTTTAGTATTTAGTGAGAAAAAAAAACTCCAAATCTACATGGCCCTGTGTGAAAAAGTGATTGCCCCCTGAACCGAATAACTGGTTGGGCCACCCTTAGCAGCAATAACTGCAATCAAGCGTTTGCGATAACTTGCAACAAGTCTTTTACAGCGCTCTGGAGGAATTTTGGCCCACTCATCTTAGCAGAATTGTTGTAATTCAGCTTTATTTGAGGGTTTTCTACCATGAACCGCCTTTTTAAGGTCATGCCACAACATCTCAATAGGATTCAGGTCAGGACTTTGACTAGGCCACTCCAAAGTCTTCATTTTGTTTTTCTACAGCCATTCTGAGGTGGATTTGCTGGTGTGTTTTGGGTCATTGTCCTGCTGCAGCACCCAAGATCGCTTCAGCTTGAGTTGACGAACAGATGGCCGGACATTCTCCTTCAGGATTTTTTGGTAGACAGTAGAATTCATGGTTCCATCTATCACAGCAAGCCTTCCAGGTCCTGAAGCAGCAAAACAACCCCAGACCATCACACTACCACCATATTTTACGGTTGGTATGATGTTCTTTGGCTGAAATGCTGTGTTACTTGTACGCCAGATGTAACGGGACAGGCACCTTCCAAAAAGTTCAACTTTTGTCTCGTCGGTCTACAAGGTATTTTCCCAAAAGTCTTGGCAATCATTGAGATGTTTTGTTTTTTTAGTAAAATTGAGACGAGCCTTAATGTTCTTTTTGCTTAAAAGTGGTTTGCGCCTTGGATATCTGCCATGCAGGCTGTTTTTGCCCAGTCTCTTTCTTATGGTGGAGTCGTGAACACTGACCTTAATTGAGGCAAGTGAGGCCAGCAGTTCTTTAGATGTTGTCCTGGGGTCTTTTGTGGCCTCCCTGATGAGTTTTCTCTGCGCTCATGGGGTAATTTTGGTCAGCCGGCCACTCCTGGGAAGGTTCATCACTGTTCCCATGTTTTTGCCATTTGTGGATAATGGCTCTCACTGTGGTTCGCTGGAGTCCCAAAGCTTTAGAAATGGCTTTATAACCTTTACCAGACTGATAGATCTCAATTACTTTTGTTCTTATTTGTTCCTGAATTTCTTTGGATCTTGGCATGATGTCTAGCTTTTGAGGTGCTTTTGGTCTACTTTTCTGTGTCAGATAGCTCCTATTTAAGTGATTTCTTGATTGAAACAGGTGTGGCAGTAATCAGGCCTGGGGGTGACTACAGAAATTGAACTCAGGTGTGATAAACCACAGTTAAGTTATTTTTTAACAAGGGGGGGAATCACTTTTTCACACAGGGCCATGTAGATTTGGAGTTTTTTTTCTCACTAAATAATAAAAACCATCATTTAAAACTGCATTTTGTGTTCAATTATGTTAAGCTTAATTATCCTTGTATTGTCCTTAAAAAACAATTTATACATCACTTAATGTCATAAGTGTTGTATAAGTTATTGCGGTTTCAATCAGGGATGTCAATAAGACGCAAATAATTTTGAGTTGATGCAGCATTATGCAAATTTTGTATGTAAATGTATGCAGCTTGAAAATTAACCAATCAATTCCTGCTGAGGTAAAATTCGATTAGTCCATTTACAAGCTGCATAAATTTGCATACAAAATTGGCATAATTATCAACTCAAAATTATTTGCATTTCATTGACCATTCCTAATCTCAATAGCGACACAGCTACAATGTCAACATTGCCAGGAACCTGGACTGGTTAAATAAGCCCATGATGTTATGTGCAGCTAGCCTTACTCTGTGACTGAATATACACATTCAATTTAGGAGGGTGAACTGCAAGTCATAGTGTAACGATTGGTGTCAGCACACAGAGAGAATCTGATTATTGATGATCTGCAGAATCAACAATACAGATGTATACCTGATTATGGATGATCTGCGGAATTACCGATAATACAAGTATGACTAACCTCTGGACACCTAATGAAGTGTCAGTGTTTGGTGCAACTGTAGGCTATCTCCCGTGGAGCGGGAGACACAGATATTACTATGGCCAGCGACCACCTGAGGAGCAGGTGGCCTCCGGCTGTGCAGGGACTATCTCTTTAAGAGGAGGAGATAGAGATAATCTTGCAGCCAGTGATTCCCTGGTAGACTGGAAATCAGACTGTACTGCAGCCCAGGATTCCCAGATGGGTTAGGAATCAGACTGTACTGCAGCCAGGGGACTCCTATGGAATAGAGGCCACTGGCTGCACTGCGGGAAGGACTCTCTGAGGAGCAGGAGGTCCTTGCAGCTAACTGACACCTGGTGGATTAGTGTCACGGGTAGTACAGACAGACTGACCACTCAAGGGATGAGTGACAGCCAGAAGGGTCGGACAGGCCAGGTTGGCAACACACGAACAGATAAGGTACAGAGACAGAAGGCTGATTCGGTAACTGGGTACAGGCAAGGTTGGCAACTGGTAGACAGATAGGCAGAGGTACCGAATCAGAAAGCAAGAGAGAGGTCAACAGAGCCAGAGGTTATAACAGATATCAAGCACAATCCTAGTCTGGGGTGTGAGGTCCTTGGTCTCGACACCCGGGAACTAGTCTAAAGAATAACACAGTATCCTATGCTTGGGTGTGAGGTCCTTGGTCTCAACACCCTGGAACTGATCTAAAGTATAACACAGTAATGACACAGCAATCCTATGCTTGGGTGTGAGGTCCTTGGTCCCAACACCCTGGAACTGGTCTAAAGTATAACACAGTAATGACAAAGTAAATATCAAGAGCGGAATCTGGCTAAGTGTGAATTCCCAGTTCCAACTGGTTCTAACACACTGTAGGATCTGACTGAGGTCTGAGTGCTCACACGTAAGTATTCGCAATGGCAGACAACCAGCAACTGACAAGCAAGATCTATATATACTACAGAGCTCCGCAGCGCCGCCCCCAGCCACTCAGCCAATCAGGAGTTCCGCTGGGATCAGCTGATCGTCCTGATCAGCTGATACCTCTCCTGCTGGCAGAAAGGTCCTGTCTTCTAGCGCGTGCGCGCATATCTCTCCATCTGTGTGCACTAGAAGGCCCAGACACATGTTGCTGTGCGGAAACCGCCGGTCTGAACGCGGAGACAGCCGCCCCGCCGCCAGACCGCGCGGCGGCATCCCCGCTATTCATTAAACACAGCTTGTGGGTGCACCTTACTCTTTGCATGGATGGTGCCACTCATGAAGAAATTATATAATATAGTCAAGAGTCGGCACTCTGTGCATATGTGGCTTTATTTGAACATAAAACAACAAGTGTATGGAGTTCTGACTCTTGAGTATATTAACCACTTAACCTCCCTGGCGTTCAGTTTTTCCTAGATTTCTGTGCAAAAAGTGATCTTATTAATTTTCACATCCCTTTTTTCTGTAACTTATCAAAATGTGCCAAGCAAGGGTCTAGTATACATTTTGAGTACAATAAAAGCTCAAAACACAAAATCAAATCAAAACTAAAACTTCAAAATGGCTCTCTAAAATCTCTGAACATTTACATTTCCGAGCTTCAGCTGCTCAACCTGCGCGGATACGAATTTAAAGGTGGCCATACACCTAGTGATGATGGGCAGATTCGACCAAGAGGCAAATCTCCAAGAGGAGATCTGTCGGCTGCCCATACACCGCAGGGCAATTCCTGATCAATTTCAGCATGAAATCTCTCGGGAGTTGCCTCGCCGCTGCCCCCCCCAGTCTATAAATGTACTCCCCGCCGTGTGTGCATTTATACATTACCTGTCCTGTGTCTCCCACTGTGCAGTGCTCATATGTCTTCAGAATTCCCCCTGCAGGTTATTGTATTGGATTCAATACAAAAAAAATAATAATTTGTCACTAAATGTTGACGCTACGTGACCCTGGCGTCATCAACATTTATCGCCGGGGAACATGTCACTATCGGGATGTACGCGATGAGGAATCAGCACACCGATGGTGAGTAGGAGTGCCTCCAGTATAGGTGCCACAGTACAGGTTAGCTACTATAGGTGCCACAGTGCAGGATAGCTAGTGTAGGCGCCACAGTACAGCATAGCTAGTATAGGTGCCGCAGTACAGCATAGCTAGTATAGGTGCCGCAGTACAGCATAGCTAGTATAGGTGCCGCAGTACAGCATAGCTAGTATTGGTGCAACAGTGCAGGTAGTATAGCTTCACAGGGCCGGATAGCTATAAGTGCCCCAATACAGGATCCCCCTGGAGCATCTCCCCGCTCTCTCTCTCCCTCCCTCTCCAGCGATCGCTCCTCTCCTCGTTTCCCTCCCTCTGCAGCCAAAGCTGATACAGTGACCTCCCCATTCCCTTGGTGATCACCCCCCTTCTCAATCCTCTCCCTCTAGCTCTTCTCACTCCCTTTGCAGCCATAGCGGGTGGGCAGCTGGCACTGATACTCAGCAAGTTTTCCTTGCCCGACACAGTGTCAGGCATACCGCTCTGGAGGTTAATGACAACTGGACATTTATAAACGTCCAGTGTATTTGTGGAAAGCGCACCATCAGTTTGTTACTAGGTGAGGCACATATGGTATCATTTTTAGCCGAGGCGAGTTGTAGAATACATTTTGGAGTGTCTTAAAGCTTGGGCACACATCACCTAAAAAATAGGTACGGACAAACTCAATCCAACGTAAAAAGTCATTTTCTAAATTATGATCAAATTTGGGAAAGTTTTAGCAAAACTACAAGAGACATATGTAGTAACATTTCAACCGTGATAAGTAGTAGAATAGAGTTGAGAAAGTTTTAGGGTTGAGGCTCATGTCTTGTGTATTCTTTTTAGTTGCAAACTGAATCAATCAATGCAATTAATTGTTTGCATATGCTGTACAAAAGTAAAAAAGACTTATAAAATGAACTCAAAGTGACAGAATATGAAAGAAACAACATATATTGTTACCTTAGAAATGTGGCTTTTTAAATGTTTGCCATAGAGGTATGTTACTATTATTTTTGCAAATAAGGTCTTATAATCATCAATAGTGTACAATGAGAAAACAAAAACACCATACATTGGGCTAGGAACATCATCTAAATGTTGTTGTAACCAGGATGTATAAGCAAATAAAATTAGTGAGTTTAACTTATAGTTAGCACTGTTTATCTGTTTATTGAAAAGCTATAATGTATGTAAATGGAGAAATAGTTTGTTTTTCATTTTTTTTCTCTACTTTTCCCTTTAAAATGCATTGAAAAAAAGGTAATTACTAAACAAAATTATCACACACTAAAAGCCTAATTTGTCCTGAAAAAAAACAACAATATATATATAATTTAGGGTTGATTAGTAGTAATAAAGTTATTGGCGAATGAATGGGAGCAGTGCTGATATGTGAAAATTCATTTGGTCCTGAAGTGGTTATATCAACTGGATATACATGTAACATTCAATCAGGTAAAAATGAAGGATCAATCATCGGCTCATTTCTTTCTACAATTGCCAAGGTTGTGAAGTAAGACCCTGACCTGAACACTGACTGCTATTTTTCAAAAAAAAAAGACCATGCACAAATTGCACCACACTTCAAAAAATTCAACTTTAGCAAGAGACTTATTGTCGCTGATAGTCTGTCTTTCACTAAGCCATTATTGCTAGTGTTGGTCCTAATGGGCAGCCAAGATACAGTATATCTGCAATTACCAACCTGTATCACTGGTCTCAGGAGTAGCACCATCAGGCACATCTGAAACTTGAACTCTCTGGAAGAGATAATTTTACATGAAATATACCATGGAAATACAATAGCATACAAGAGCATGTATGAGGGGCATTTGTACTTCACAAGTGCAGGCAGCTCCCAATTTTCAGGTTTTTCAAGCCAAGGATTCCCAACTACATCTATCAATGTAAGGATGTAAGGTTGAGCGGGACACAGTTTTGCAAGAAGCAAAACTGCACCAGCGTGTGTATAAGTAGGGGGACGGGAGGTTTAAAGGTAACTGAGCACCTGGCAATAATATTTTTTAAAATGAACCTCGTCATAAGAGAGGTTTGTAATGGAGTGTGCCGTTGGGGGGGATGGGTTTGGAGTGAGCGTCACTACTAGTGAAGATTGCAATGGTACATTTCACTAACGTGTAATTTTCGTCATTACGACCGTAATAGCAAAATCGGAATTGCAAAAAATTATGTGAAATTTAGCCCAATTACAAGTATATGTGTAGTTTTCATAACTTCAAATACTTTCGGAATTACGATTATTTTCATAATAGCCAATTCATAATTACACAATTTCACGTAATTATAACCAATTTTCACGTAATTACACTTGTTTGCAATTAATTTGACGTAATTATGATAAATTAAGCGAAATTATGACTAAACATGAACTTACGCACAAAATTACGATTCAACATTACAATGAAATTGGTCATTACGACTTTGCTAAAAATTATGATTTTGCGTCGTAAATGCAAAATTACAATGCAAAATTACACAAGTGCAAAATCGTTCCAGTCGCTACTTACCTATGAGGTGCTGCTCCTCTGGCCCCTGACCCGTATGGAATGCACCATCTTTTCTAAGGAGAATCCGCAGATGTGCCGAATTTTCAACTTCCCAGATAAATGTTGCACGCGCGTCTGACGCAATGCATTCCGAGAGATGTAGTCAGTGGTTGTGAAAACATTTGTGTACTTGCATCCACGGACTACATCTCCTGGCAAGCTTTGCTCCGCGGCTTCATCCCCGCTATGTAATGCTGCAATTTTCATAGTGGGAAGCCTCTGGGTGCCAGAACTTCACTTCGTTGCCGCAAATCGTGGCTCTGCGGCGGGGAGTAGGTTAAGGTTTAGTCACCATCGGGGGTAGGGGGGTTAGGGTTAAGTGCCACTGGGTGGGGGGTGGCTAAGGGGTAGGCGACACCAGGGGGGTTAAGGATTAGGCATAGGTAGAGGGACAGTCCTGTGTTAGGCATTGGTAAAGGGTGGCATCTGAGTAAAGCATCTGTAGAGGGAGGGTTCTGTGTGAGAGTAGGGTTAGGTTTAGTCATAGTAGAATATCGGCAAAAGATAACTGATATTTTACTATTGGAATTCAGTAGTAGAATATTGCTGATTTTAATGGTATTCTACTAGTGGCAGAAAGACCAGAAGGAACATCTGTGTGTCATACACAAATGGTAGCAATGTGGTTAAGAACCATGTGGGAAGGCATTACTGAGGTGGAGCCCACGCTGACTCTACCTTATAGTCTAATACCAGCCAGAATGTGGCATTAGGAGTCATTAAAGCTTCAGGGGGCCTGAAATGTCAGAAAAACAATTTATGAAATATCACTGCATGTTTTAACATGTGAGCGTAGAAGCACCGCCAGCTTTGAGCTTGCAAGTACTGCAGCCATTGTCAAGAGCACAGCAATAGCTCAGAATCACTTTATGAATTCTGATCTTTCAGCCATCAAAGGTACTGTGTATGTAATATAAATGCCAGTGCGAGGCACTTTTAGCTTCTTAAAGTGAACCCGAGCCAAAGCTTGAGTCAAAAAGGAAATGCTTACCTAAGAAAAGGGAAGCCCCAGGATACGGGAGGCATCCTCAGGTCCCCCGCTGCTGCTCACGGACCCCCAAAGTTTTTGCACAATGAATTTTTGGAAATCTGATTGCGGCCCCGCTCCTCATCAAGCACGGCCATACTGCGCGAGTACGGCCGCACCTGTGCAGTAAACCGAAGCCGCCCGTGCACGAGCAGCTTTATACTACTGTGCAGGCGCGGCCATGCTTGACTGGGTGCAGCACAACCTAGCTCATGCTTGAAGAGACACGTGGCCCCTATCAGCTGGAAGGTCCCGGGAAGCAGCAACAGGAACGAGGAGGACCAAGGTACCCTCTATCGGATCCTGAGGCTTCCCTCTCCTTAGGTAAGCATTTCCTTTCAGACCCGAGCTCCAGCTCAGGTTCACTTTAAATACATGATCAGGAAATTTTCCTTATGGTGAGACCTTGCCGTCATTACTAAACCAGGCTCCATATGTCGCTATTACATAAATCCTAAATGAAGCCTATCCAGCCCTGATGAGGTCCATAGCACCGGTAACATGTCACTGTACCTGTGATGATGAAGAATTACTTCTTAATTGATTCAAAACTGTGATAACTGCATCCTGAATTTCATCAACATACTGTCTGTTCATCTCCCATGTCTGATCCTTGCATTCTGTAAGAAACATAAAGACATGTAGAGATGAACACTGATCAAATGTGTTTTTGACCATTTTTAAAGGACCACTATTACAAAAAATGGTTACAATCCAAAACACATGTGAACAAGTACATATAAGATATACAAGAGTACAATGCATTATAAATTACCTTTCTCTTATCCTATGTCACTGTCACTTATAGTCGACAGTAAAAATTTGACAAATCTGCCAAGTTTTGGACTAGTCCATTTCCTCATGGAGGATTTCTAGTATTTCCTTTAATCTTTACAAAAACACTCCCTGGAAAGGATCTATACAAACATGTTGGCCAGCCTTACTTCTACCGCTATTCAGTAAGTGCTTTCGAAAATAATGAAAACCTTGAGAATCTCCCATGAGGAGAATGGAGTGGTCCAAAAAAGGCAGTGGTGTGTCACTTCACCTGTTAACAATATTTACAGAAAGATTTTTAACATTCAACCCAGAACAGACTGTTTATTTGATACAGTAACATAAAACAGAAATGGTAAGGACCTACATACGTCTGAAGCCACATAAATAATAATTATTTTGATAAAACATGTTCACCAACCCACACTGTGCTAGAGTGGTACGAGAGAACAGTTCTTAAAATGAACCCAAGATGAGAGGGATATGGAGGCTGCCATATTTATTTCCTTTTAAGCAATCCTGCGGATCCTCTGCTTCTAATACTTTCAGCCATTCACCCTGAACAAGCATATGCAGATCAGGTGTTTCTGACAATATTGTCAGAACTGACAAGATTAGCTGCATGCTTGTTTCTGGTGTAATTCAGCCACTACTGCAGTCAAATAGATCAGCAGCAGGGCTGTGGAGTTGGAGTTGAGGAGTCGGAGCAATTTTTGGGTACCTGGAGTCGGAGTCTGCAAAAAATGCACCGACTCTGACTCATAATGAATTTAAACTGTAATTAAAATAGAAAATATGGTAAAATGTTCTATTTCTCAGATAATAGTCATCATAAATTATATATACAGTAATAGCTGTGCTTAGCCCACAAAAATACAATAAACCAATCAAAAATAGTTACTTGTGCTGCTTCAATAAAGCAGTCCCCGTATGTTTAAAGTCAGATATACATATCTGATTGTGACTGTACAGTATATATGATGTGTACACAGGAATCTTATATATACTAAATAACATCTATGCTGTAAGAATAAACCCTGATGTGTAGCCGTGTCACTAATAGAGATGGTCAATAAGATGCAAATAATTCCGCGTTGATGCTGGTTTATGCAAACTTATGCACTCCTTTTGATCATGAAATCAAATAATTTGATATGTTGTTAAAATTTAGTTTGGCGACTGCGAATTAAAGGGTACCTGAGACGGATGAAAGGAAAAGTGTTATACATACCTGGGGCTCCTCCAGCTCCCTTCAGGCTAATCAGTCCCTCGCTGTCCTCCTCCCCCACCTGGATCTTCTGCTATGAGTCTCGGTAATTCAGTCAATCAGCGCAGTCCGGCCGAGTGCTGCTTCCACAGCCAGGAGCGTTCTGCACCTGTGCAATAGTGTTGCGCAGGTGTAGTACGTTCCTGGCAGCGGAGTGTGTGCATGCGGACTGCGCCCGACTGGCTCAAGTGCCTGGACCCATAGCAGAAGATCCAGGTGGCGGAGGAAGACAGCGAGGGACTGATTATGATTAGCCTGAAGGGGGCTGGAGGAAGCCCCAGGTATATATATAAAACTTTCATCTGTCTCAGGTATACTTTGTTACACGGTAGTACTATACTCCACATATGCACTCTCCACAGAGCTGCAGGGAATCCAATGAGAATGTTGTGCACATTGAACACAGAGGTGTTGTCTATAAACCTGGTTCAGATTGTACATGAAGAATGTGTAATGGAGGAAGGATCCCCTCATTCTCCTGCAGAGTACCTGCACATCACTCTTACATGTACCCACAGTTACATTGCCTAGGGCCTGATAGATGTTCTTTGTGCCGGTCTGTACCTTCTACAAGTATTCTTACCAAAAACTAGTTTTAGGCCTCGTTCACATCTATGTAGCACAGATGGCCGTGCGATCGGAACGCAACATATACGATCGCACGCCATCTGCGCTGCTACCCACTGCACTGCTGATCCCATCCATTGATAATGAATGGCTCAGCTCTGCGCTTGCGGGCAGAATGCATGCAGCAGTACGCAAGTGCATCATAGCGCATTGTATTGCTGCGCAGCTCATTTGATGTGAGCGACAGAAGGGCTGTTTATACCCTTCTGCCGTTCTTACATGTTACCACTTCATATGCGCTTCTAAATGCGCATGGAAGCGCATATGATGTGAACGAGGCCTAAGTCTATGACTTAAAGGGAACCATAACTGTAAAAAAAATGAATTTTACTTACCTGGGGCAACTACCAGCCCCCTGCAGCCATCCTGTGCCCTCGCAGTCACTAATAGGCTTTCTGGTCCCCCGCTGCCAACTAGTTTTGTTTTTGCCGACTGGGAGTCGGCCGGCCGCCATGCGTACATTTTTTACGCATTCCTGCTGGTGCAGGAAGCTATTGCAGACATCAACAAGTACATTTTTATGCGTTACGGGTGTAATGCGTAAAAATTTAGCCATGAGTGACAGCGAGGGCACAGGATGGCTGCAGGGGGCTGGTAGATGCCCCAGGTAAGTAAAACTCATTTTTTTTTTACAGTTAAGGTTCCCTTTAAAGTATTAGAGGCAGAGGATCAGCTGGATAGCAAGGTAACTGATATTGTTTAAAAGGGAATAAATATGGCAGCCTCCATATCCCTCTCAGTTCAGTTGTCTTTTAAAAAAGACTCTGAGGTCTCACTAAAATGCTGTGGGGAAGGTCCAGGCAAAAAAAAAAAATGAGTTTCACTTACCTGGGGCTTCTACCAGCCCCATGCAGCCATCCTGTGCCCTCGTAGCCACTCACTGCTGCTCCAGTCCCCCGCTGGCAGCAAGTTTTGTTTTTGCCGACCTCGGAGGCCGCATTGCGTACATTTTTACGCATTCCCGCTAGTGCAGGCACATTAACACATACAGTGGAGGAAATAATTATTTGACCCCTCACTGATTTTGTAAGTTTGTCCAATGACAAAGAAATGAAAAGTCTCAGAACAGTATCATTTCAATGGTAGGTTTATTTTAACAGTGGCAGATAGCACATCAAAAGGAAAATCGAAAAAATAACCTTAAATAAAAGATAGCAACTGATTTGCATTTCATTGAGTGAAATAAGTTTTTCCTCCACTGTACATTTTTACATTTCACCTAAAATGCTGCATCCCTGCAGTTGAAATTGCTAGAAAACCCCCTGAAATCCCTGGGGGGGGGGGGGGGGGGGAGATTTGGGCAGCGCTTCCTGTAGAGGCAGAGCTTTGAGCAGTATCTCTGCCTCTAGTCCTGTCAATTGGCGCTGATCGCCGCCTCTCCCAGTCTTCTTTCACTGAGAGGGGCAGGGGAGAGGCGGGGATTAGCGCTGATTGACGAGAATGGAGACAGAGCTACAGCCCCAAGCTCTGCCTCTTCCAGCAGCAAAATCCTTGACCAAGAAAGTCATGGATTTTTGCCCTGGTATTTGGGGGGTTTTATAGCGATTTTAGCCACGGGATGCAGCGTTTTAGGTAGGGCATTAGTGCTAATGAAGTTAGTTAAGTAAAAACAAAATTTTAGCGAGACTTCAGAGTCTCTGTAAGTGTTGGCAGTTAAGAGATGCATTTTATGTTATATACTTTCATTCAACAAGATTGTAATATGAAAATTAGAGGAGTCGGAGTTGGTGGAATACTAACCTGAGGTGTCGGAGTCGGAGGATTTTTGTACCTCTATACAAGAATCTTTAGTGAATACAGCCCAATATCTCTATACAAGAATATTTAGTGAATACGGCCCAATATCTCTATACAAGAATATTTAGTGAATACTGCTCAATATCTCTATGCAATAATCTTTAGTGATATGGCTCAATATCTCTATACAAGAATCTTTAGTGATTATGGCCCAATATCACTATACAATAATATTTAGAGAATATGGCCCAATATCTATATACAAGAATCTTTAGTGAATATGGCTCAATATCTATATACAAGAATCTTTAGTGAATATGGCCCAATATCTATATACAAGAATCTTTAGTGAATATGGCTCAATCTTGCTATACAAGAATATTTAGTGAATACAGCCCAATATCTATATACAAGAATCTTTAGTGAATACGGCCCAATATCCCACTACACACTATGCACACTAGGTAGAAGAGTCTGTTTTTTCGGTCATTTCTAGAACATCTAACTTTACAAGAACTTTAGTGTTCTTGAAATCTTTGTTTTGGAAATATATTAAGTTAATTAAAAAAGGGCATCTCGTACAGGAACTGTCCCCCCACTCCACCTACTATCTACCAATATAATGCTAATTGCTACAAACTAGACGATTTTATTTTAGCACCTAAAATAAATTCTGGAGAGGGTACATTTTTAATATGTACTTTTAAATCTCTACCATTGAAAGTCGGTCGTGCTGCAGGATCACCATCCCAACATTTCTCCATCATCTGTATGGCTTCAGGGACCATCTTCACATCCTTCCACTGGGCGAGCTGCTGAACATCAGGTCGGTCATTTTTACACACGTGGTGCTCAACCACTTCTTGGTTTACCACTATAATGAAAGAAAAATGAACTCCAAGGGACCAAGCAAAGTAGTTTACTAGATCAGAAGTTCACTATATCAGACATGGTCATATTCAAGCATTTAAAATATACTACAGTACTGGATATTAATTCAGACAATAATTGGGAATCATTTTTTTCTTTTCAATGTTTTAGCAAGCGAGACACAGACAATGTCTAAGTTAGATCAAAATGTGCAGTCCTCAATATGCAGTCATCATGTAATAATCACGCAACAGCTTCCATAGGAAGCATAGGTCACACCAGTTAATGCAGGTGCAGTACTGATAGTGTGCTCCCCTGTTAACATTTCTATGCAGCCTGGATGATACTGTAGTGTTGCAGCCATGCACACGCACATCACAGATGACTGGCAATTCCCTCAGTAATCAGGCAGCAGCTTATATGGGATGCATAGCTCTCACCGGCTTTTGAAGATATTCATGCAGGCCCAAAGCCTACAAGTGGCTGCCAGCTCGCCCACTGACCACGGCTCATGGGTCTCCAACTGACAAATGATGCATGCCACACCCACTTTCCCCAATAGCCAGATACAGAATACCGAAGGGGGCAAAAACAGGGTTACTAATACAGATGTTCTATTATACCAGTCTTTACTATACCAGGCGTTACCCCCATATACTTAAAATGCTGCTTGGTCAGGACCTGGACACTTAGTTTAATATACTGACTGTTTACCATAATGAGATTATACTGTATGATCCCAAAATTGGCAATAGTCTATTATAGAAAATGTTGCTATGTCTGTGGCAGGAATTAGGCCTGGTACACATATCCAATTTTGATTGGCCAATTTTACCACTTCCATGTAGTATAAGGGCCACCACATATATTATGATATAATATTATGAACAGATTGTGTAGCTAATCTCTCCTGCTACATGGAAGTGATAACATTGGCCATTGATTATCCAATCAAAATGGGAAGTGTGTATGCACCCTTAGATTGTAGACTCCTCCTAGTGATAGTTAAGCCTGGTACACACCTTTAATTGTGATTGGCCAATCACTGACCAATTTTACCATGAGGGTCAACTGATTTTGAATACTATGAACAGATTGAGTACATAAACTCATACTACAAGGAGGTGATACAATTAGTTAGTGAAGGGCCAAGAAAAATTAAGGTGTGTACCAGGCTTGAGAGATAGACTATATGCTCTATGAAGTGAGAGGGACAGTAAAAATTCCCATCAATGATGAAATTGTAATTGTACAATCTTACCAAAGGTATGTAATAGAAGGGTAAAATGAAGTAATATACTTTGAATGAATACTTAAATAGAAGTGGAAAGATTTTACCAGGGCTGTGGAGTCGGTCCAAAAATCCACCGACTCCGACTCCTCAGTTTAGGATTCCACCGACTCCGACTCCACGACTCCGACTCCTCTAATTTGCATATTACAATTTTGTTGATTAAAAGTATGTAACATGAAATTCGTCTCATAACTGCCAACGCTTAGGAATTTTACAAGACAACTGAAGTGAGAAGGATATGTAGACTACTATATTTATTCCCTTTAGACTAAAACTAGTCCTTAGTAATAGTACTTGTAAAAGGTACAAACCGGAACAAAGAACATCTATCAGGCCCTAGGCAATGTAAGTGTGGGTACATGTAAGAATGATGTGCAGGTACTCTGCAGGGGAATGAGGAGATTGTAAACAGACAACACCTCTGTGTTCAATGTGCACAGCATTCTCAGTGGATTCCCTGCAGCTCTGTGAGGAGTGCATATGTAGAGTATAGTACTACTGTGTAACAAAGTAAACCTGAGACAGATGAAATTAAAGTTTTATACATACCTGGGGCTTCCTCCAGCCGCCTTCAGGATAATCAGTCCCTCGTTGTCCTCCTCCACCACCTGGATCTTCTGCTATGAGTCCAGGTACTTGAGCCAGTCTGGCGTAGTGCGCATGAACACACTCCACCGCTAGGAGCATACTACACCTGTGCAGCACTATTGCGCAGGTGCAGAATGTTCCTGGCTGTGGGAGTGGCATGCGGCCGGACTGCGCTGACTGGCTGAATTACCAGGACTAATAGCAGAAGATCCGGGTGGTGGAGGACAGTGAGGGACTGATTAGCCTGAAGGGGGCTGGAGGAAGCCCCAGGTATGTATAAAACTTTACTTTTCATCCGTCTCAGGTACCCTTTAATTTGTAGTCACCAAAACAAATTTTAATAACATATCAAATTATTTGATTTCATCAGCAAAGGGAGTGCATACATTTGCATAAATCAGCATCAGTGCAGAATTATTTCCATCTCATTGACCATCTCTATTAGTGACACAGCTACACATCAGGCTTTATTCTTACATAGATGTTATTTAGTATATATAAGAGATTCCTGTGTACGCATCATATATACAGTCACAATCAGATATGTATATCTGACCTTAAAAATACGGGGACTGTTTTATTGAAGCAGCACAAGTAACTAATTTTGATTGGTTTATTTCATTTTTGTGGACTAAGCACAGCTATTACTGTATATATACATTATTTTTAATGACTATTATCTGAGAAATAGAACATTTTATCATATTTTCTATTTTAATTACAGTTACAAATTCATTAGGAGTCGGAGTCGGAGTTGGTGCATTTTTTCCCGACTCCGACTCCAGGCACCCAAAATTGCCCGACTCCACGACTCCGACTCCACGACTCCGACTCCACAGCCCTGGATTTTACGGTCAAGATTGTATCATTAATGGTTACTTTATGCCTATGCTTTTTGTAATTAAAAGTCAAAATAAACATACAGATGTCATACTTACCTACCGCGTAGTCTACTCATCAATCTTTCTCCTCTCCTGTGTCCTGTTTGTCCACTGTGATCAATGGAGTTCTCCGTCCTCCATTTTGAAAATGGCCATTACCCCATAACAGCTTCCTGGTAAGCACACAGTTAAACTGTAATATCACCCATTTGAGCCATATGGAAACATGTACATTACCTTGCTCATCAGTTGTCCTTTCAGTTATAAATGACAGCAACTGATAAATGTAAGTTCTGACAACATCTTGTCAGAACTAGGAGGAATCGTTGTAAGAAGAAAATGGTGAGCTTCTGAGAGGAACGGATGGCTAGGTAAGTATGTAATATTCATTTGCAGATACATCATGTGCTCATTTTATGGTAAATAATTTTATTCAGTTCAGGTTCACTTTAAGAGACATGACTATATGCTCTGTGAAATGCTGGATAAAATGCCAGTGCTATATAAATACAGATTATTACATTGTATTAAAAAAAAAGACACAGAAAGCTGAAAAGTGATAAGCTATACCTTTATACGGTTCCTGACCTGCCAGTATTCCCCAAGTTAAAATGGCAAAGCTGAAAAACAAGATGGAACAAAGTAAAACAGACAATTCAGTTGTGTTTGTATATTTCTCCGAGTTCAGCTTTGTCTAACCTGATTTTGATGCTGATTTTGTAATAAGTATACAGGTAGGGAGAGTTTTGACCTGGGAGCTCTGGGTGGTTGGAGGTAGCCAAGAAGAGTCTGTGGTCTGTATAAGAAGATGCTGCACAGACCTCTACTGTTTTGAAAGACTGATCAGTGGTTCAGGAACTCACAAATCTGTAAGTGTGTGGGACAGCCACTTTGTACAGAGCAACAACAAACAAAAGTAAACATACCAGTGCGTTAGGGGACATCTCCTATTACCCTCTGTCACAATTTCGCCGCTCCTCGACGCATTAAAAGTGGTTAAAAACAGTTTTAAAAAGTTTGTTTATAAACAAACAAAATGGCCACCAAAACAGGAAGTAGGTTGATGTACAGTATGTCCACACATAGAAAATACATCCATACACAAGCAGGCTGTATACACCCTTCCTTTTGTATCTCAAGAGATCATTTGTGTGTTTCTTTCCCCCTGCAGTTATCTTCCACTGAAGTTTCAGGCTGCTCTTTTCTTCCTGCAAACAGCTTTGCCCTTGTCTGTAATTCTTCAGTATGTGAAAGCCCAGCCAGCTCAGAGGACGATTTATCCAGCTTGTAAAAGATAAGAGAGAAGAGAGAAGCTGCTCTAATCCTAAATAACACACAGGCAGTGTGCATAGAGGGGCCTGGAGGGGGGAGTTCATAGCAGAACCATAACACTGAAGAACTTGGCAGCCTTCCAGACACAGGCCGACAAGTCTGACAGGGGAAAGATACATTGATTTATTACAGAGATTGTGATAGTAGAAAGTGCTGCAGTAAGCCAGAACACATTAGAATAGCTTTTGGAACTTGTAGGATGATAAAAAAAGGATGCAATTTTTGTTACGGAGTCTCTTTAAGCCTGGTACACACTTCCAATTATGATTGGCCAATCACTGACCAATTTTACCATCTTCATGTACTATGATGGTAAACAGATATTGACTATTATGAACAGATTGTGAAGTTAAACCCTTACACTACATGCAAGTTGTAAAATTGGTCAGTGATTGGACAATCATAACTGAAAGTGTGTACCAGACTATAGGGGGGCACACACACATTCAATTTTTATCAACCCATCTCTGGCCAATTATCACCTGCATGTAGTAAGAAAGCTTACCTACACAATCTGTTCATAGCATTCAAGATCTGTTGGCTCTCATACTACATTGGCAGTGTTAAAATTGGCAAATCACTGTCAAATCAAAAGTGGATGCATGTACACACCCTTAAGGTGCATACACACATCCAATTTTGATTGGCCAATCAGACCAATGTTACCACCTCCATGTAGTTGGAGGACCAACAGATCCTGAATACTATGAACAGATTGTGTACAGACATGTGTACATGAAAGTGGTTAAATTGGACAATAAAAATTGCATGCGTGTACGCACCCTTCGATAGCTAGGACATCTCTGAGAGGCAGGTAGGTCAAGACCGTGAATGTCTTTTCTGTTTTGTATCCCACTGTGGGCTATTAACTGCATGGCAGTAGCTATGCACAAGAGGATATAAACAGCAATCCCTTATGTCTCTTGCATTTGTAGACCCTACCAGTAGCCCTTCACTTTACAAGGCTCCGCAGCTAGTACTGTCACAAATTATACTGTATCAGAAACAAAACATAACAGAGTTAAACAGAATTAGCCCTCTGTCCCACAGGAGGCTGAAGGCTATGAAGTCACCGAGTGTGATGCTACCACCGAACACTTGGTATGGGTAGTGGCAAGGCACATCTTAGCCTGGAAGCTCAGTTTTCTGGCCTACTTACACTAGGATGGATTAAGTGAATATTTTAGCAAGTTTAACAACGGCGTGTCTGGCTTATCTAGCTGGGTGGTTGGTACAAACTGGCGAGTGTGGGCAAAATTGTGCACCAAAACGGGGTGGCAGAAATGTGGCCATGTTTTCCCATGTGCATGCAGGACGTGGTGTGCAACACAATTTAGCGACAAGAGGACAAAAAAGCCCAGGGAGCAAAACAGGTAATTTGAGAACGTACCTCAGAAAGAGTCTGATATTGACACCAGTACTGAGTATCGGGCATCCATGTGTTGAGTTGGATGCCTGATGCTGAAGTAGCTAATCAGATACTTTATAGGTTTGTATTACAGTAGCTGATCGGGTAAAATAGTGGGTGCCGAAGGGGGGAATTAGGTTCAGCATGGGAAGGGGTGATTAGTATTTGGTATTGGGGGGGCTTCGTTTTAGGCACTAGGAGGCAGGATAAGGTTTAGGCATAAGGTGGGGTTGTTCCCTTTTGGTACTAGGAGAGGGGAAGTTAGGTTAATGCTTGGGGTGGTCATTTTAGGAAGCAGGGCGGAGGGTTCAAATGAAAAGGACGCCTGAATTAAGAGTGATTTGAAGGCTTTCATATTTATTCCCTTTTAAACAATACCAATTGCTTGGCAGTCCTGCTGATCTCTTTGGCTACAATAGTATCTGGATCACACATCTGAAACAAGCATATAACTCAGTGGTTTTCAAACTTTTTAGGGTGAGGGCACACTTGATGGCTTTGAATATTTTTCAAGGCACCCCTCGTCAAAAGTAACTACCATCCAAATAGTCATTGACTCCCCAACGGACAGCCCCCCCATCCAAATAATCAGTGACCCCCCCATTAAGCAGCATCCCCCATTCCAATTAGTCAGTGAGGCAAGAAAATGACAAGGATAAAGGGTCAATCTTGTAGAGCACATAGACATTTCCCCATATGGGGACTGCAGTTCCTAACACCCACTTTAATTATGCAGCATCACTCACATCACACTCCAGATTGTAAGTCACCACCATTAGCTCAACAAATATTTCCTTACCTATCCAGGCCAAGCCACACTGATCCGTTTCTCCTTCCCAATTCCTCTGATGTCAACTATGGCAGCCGGGACTAAGGCTTAACCGGCAGGTAGTTCAGCTGCATTGTATATTAATGTGCGGTTGCATTACTGATGTACAAAGAATGAGGATGAAGGCTGAGGCACCCCAGGAGGTGCACCAGGGCTCTGTGGCACCCAGCTTGGTATATGGCTAAAAGGATTAGAGGCATAGGATCAGCAAGACAACCAGGCAACTGGTATTGCTTAAGAGGAAATAAATATGGCAGCCTACATATCCCTCTCAGTTCAGGTTCAGGTAGATGAGAAGGGAGGAGGGGGGCTTTCTTCTGCATGCCCTTTGCTGGTAAGTATTCTTGTATTCTTGAGCACTTTTATTCATAAAAATTTTAGTTTGTTTTGAAAGGATCAATGAAACCTGAATAAAACCCACCTGTAGACATCAAACTTCTGCGTTGCCTTGTAACCGGGCCTAAAAGCTTCAGGAGGCATGTAGGAAAGTGTACCAGCAAATGTGGCTGAAACAGATGCTTCACTTCTGGCTAGGCCAAAATCTGTCAACTAGAATGAGACTAGAGTTTCATAAGGTGCATATAAGTCAAACTAAAAAGGTACAAATACAGTAATCAGTGATTTGTGAAGATAGTACATTCCTCTGCATCCCAAATGATAAGCTAAGTACCCACGTGAAGATGGATCGGGGGATTAGCGGCGACCAATGATTGTTCTCCGATCCATCTTCACGATCGCGCAAACGATCATGTAACTGGTGGACTGAGGTTAAATTATCCGCAGTGGTCAATGGGGATCTGAACGATTGTTCTTGAATGATCCGACCTGATGGTTGGGATCGTCACTAAACACAGGGCTGTGGAGTCGGTACAAAAATCCTGCGACTCCGACTCCTCAGGTTAGGATTCCACCGACTCCGACTCCTCGATTCCGACTCCTCTAATTTGCATTTTACAATCTTGTTGATTGAAAGTATGTAACATAAAATGCATCTCTTAACTGCCAATGCTTAGGAATTTTAAAAGACAACTGAACTGAGAGGGATATGGAGGTTGCCATATTTATTCCCTTTTAAACAATACCAGTTACCTGGCTAGCCGGCTGATCTTCTGCCTCTAGTACTTTTAGTCATAGACTTAGGCTCCGTTCACATCATACGCGCTTCCGTGCACATTTGGAAGCTCGTATGACATGGTAACATGCAAGAACGGCAGAAGGGTATAGACAAGCCTTCTGCCGTTCACATCAAATGCGCTGCACAGCAGTACGATGCGCTATGATGCACTTGCGTATTGCTGCATGCATTCTGCCCACTAGCGCAGAGCTGACCCATTCACTGTCAATGGATGTGATCAGCAGTGCAGCGGGTAGCAGTGCAGATGGCGTGCGATTGTACACGTTGCATTCTGATCGCATGGCCATCTGCACCGCATAGATGTGAACAAGGCTTAAAACTAGTCCTTGGTAAGAGTACTTGTAAGAGTGATGTGCAGGTACTCTGCAGGAGAATGAGGGGATTCTTCCTGTATTACACATTCTTCATGTACAATCTGAACCAGGTTTATGGGTGATAGACAGCACCTCTTTGTTTAATGTGCACAACATTCTCAGTGGATTCCCTGCAGCTCTGTTGGGAGTGCATATGTAGAGTATAGTACTACTGTGTAACTTAAAGTAAACCTGAGACAGATATACCTGGGGCTTCCTCCAGCCCCCTTCAGACTAATCAGTCCCTCGCTGTCCTCCTCCGCCACCTGGATCTTCTGCTATGGGTCCAGGCACTTGAGCCAGTCGGGCGCAGTCCGCATGCACACACTCCGCTGCCAGGAATGTACTACACCTGCGCAGCAGTATTGCTCAGATGCAGAACGCTCCTGGCTGTGGAAGCGTTCTGACTGGCTGAATTACCGGGACTCATAGCAGAAGATCCAGGTGGCGGAGGAGGAGGACAGTGAGGGACTGATTAGCCTGAAGGGGCTGGAGAAAGCCCCAGGTATGTATAAACCTTTTCTTTTCATCCGTCTCAGGTACCCTTTAATTCGTAGTCACCAAACCAAATTTTAACAACGTATCAAATTATTTGATTTCATGAGCAAAAGGAGTGCATTATTTTGCATAAACCAGCATCAACGCAGAATTATTTTCATCTCATTGACCATCTCTATTAGTGACACAGCTACACATTAGGGTTTATTCTTATAGCATAGATGTTATTTAGTATATATGTTACGGCCAGAACCCGAAGTTTGGCCACTTTGCGTTCTGGCCGGCCGCTTCGGGTTCTGGCCGGCCAATGTGCGAACTGGCCGTGGCGGTGAAGCCAATGTTAGAAATGAAATTATTCCAGTAAAGATTAATGTATGTTCTGGCCGTCTCGCTGCGGGCAAATGTTTCAAAAGTGTGTTCATTTAATGAAATAAAGCCGGCGGCAATGTAACAAATGAAGCCGCAGGCTTCAGCTCTCTCTCCTCCCCCCGCCTCTCTCTCCTATAGAACACTGGGCAGTTCGTCGCGCCAGGGCAGCAGAGCGGCGAGGCTGCAGACATTTCTTCTGCCAGCACCCGCTCTGCAGGAACGAACGGCAGGATTCTCTGCTGCGACAAACGACTCTGGGGGGACACGCATGTCCCCGCCGGCTGCCAGGAGAGAGAGAGAGGGGCAGGGGGACGAGAGAAAGCTGAAGCCGGCGGCTTCATTTGTTACATTGCCGCCGGCTTTATTTCATTAAATGAACACACTTTTGACACATTTGGCCGCAGCGAGACGGCCAGAACATGCAGTAATCTTTACTGGAATCATTTCATTTCCAACATTGGCTGCACCGCCGCAGCCAGTTCGCACATTGGCCGGCCAGAACCCAAAGTGGTCGGCCAGAACGCAAAGTGGACAAACCTTGGGTTCTGGCCGAAACATATGTAAGAGATTCCTGCATACACATCATATATACAGTTACAATCAGATATGTATATCTGACTTTAAAAATACGGGGACTGCTTTATTGAAGCAGCACAAGTAACTATTTTTGATTGGTTTATTTCATTTTTTTTGTGGGCTGAGCACAGCTATTACTGTATATATAATTTATGATGACTATTATCTGAGGAATAGAACATTTTATCATATTTTCTATTTTAATTACAGTTTAAATTCATTAGGTGTCGGAGCATTTTTTCCCGACTGCGATTCCAGGTACCCAAAAATTGCTCCGACTGCTACTCCTTAACTCCGACTCCACAGCCCTGAATAAACACTTATAAGATTTTCTAAAAACAGTATGCGCTTATGAAGTCCACCTGATAAAAAAGATTGCACACGTGGTTCGCGTTCTCAAAAAACTGCCTGTGTAAAGCAAAATATGCTAAAACAATATGTAAAAATGCTTGGCAAAGGAAGGAGAGCAGAGCAGCGTGCGATCAAGCGTGGACCTTAGGCAGCATCAGTTTGAGTGGTTTCCCTGGGACCATCACTGTATACTATGTGCCTGTTTTCCACTAACCTCATGTGAGTGCAATACTTTTTTATCTCGAATTAAACGCTGGTTTTACACTATATGAGTGTTTTTAGTTGCAGTAACTTGTTCAGAAGAGTGGCAACTGAGTATCTGCCTGCTGGATCTTTATCCCCCAACACTGTCATTCCTGCCTCCGGGTATTTTGGAGGTTTCTAGGGTGAGTGCGGGCGGGTTCCTGGTGACAGAGTAAGAACAGAGGAAAGGTGTTTGGAGATTGGTCCTGGCAGTTATACGCTATGTGATGAATTTGTTTGTTTTTTATTGCATATAAGGTGAGGGTCTGGCTCTAGAGAGCGACAGACAACAAGTGTCGATCTTTTACAGTGTAAACCCAGCCTTCACGATTTTTGGATCTTCTTGGGCCACAGACTATGAGATAGTGTATCTCTTTATCTTTGAGACTGTGTGCACGATCTTAGTCCCATTGTCTGACTAAACACTGTTTAATCTAGATTAAACAATGTTACACATCACAAAAGATGATTGTTCGTCATGGGAAAAGGTTGTTCGTCCCCACAAAAGTCACTGCAAAAATGGTGTTGTGGGTACGACCTTAAGACATTGTAGTAGATACAGAAAGGAATGTAAACCCAGGTCTTAAACTGGGATCAAGCAACTGAAGTACAAGTAGGTACCCTCCTGTGGTCAGAATTAACTGGACTATGTCATAGTTACATCGGTGCTAAGCCCTGCATTTGAACACGCTAAATCCAGCACTGGAGACTTGGGCGCAGCCGGCGCCACCATAGGCCGTAATAGGAACTACGGCTATAGCAGGCACAGGGATTAACTTCAGCTGAAGTTGCTTTTAAAACAATAATTCGGCTTCCAGCAATTGCTTTATTTCATTCCCCTACTATTCATGGCGGCCTGGAGGAGGGGGAATAGTAATTAACACGGCCGGACTTGTGCAGCAGCAGGAACAGCCATATATACTGGCTGTGGCCTGCGCCCAAGTCTCCAGCGCCGATACCTCGCTCTCCCTGCAGTGACACCACCCCCCCGCGACACACTTCAACAATGCAGCAAAAATGAGACAAAGGGTAGAGCAATCGCACTGCAGGAAAAGTTGAAACCCCTCCCACGGTGTAGGCCTAATTAATATTCAGCCTACTGATGCACAGCCTTGTGGCTAATGACATCTCATTACAAAAATCCACCGACTTCTACTCCTCAGGTTAGGATTCCACAGACTCCGACTCCTCTAATTTGCATATTACAATTTTGTTGATTGAAACTATGTAACATGAAATGCATCTCTTAACTGCCAACGCTTAGGAATTTTAAAATACAACTGAAGTGAGAGGGATATGGAGGTTGCCATATGTATTCCCTTTTAAACAATACCAGTTACCTGGCTAGCCGGCTGATCTTCTGCCTCTAATACTTTTAGTCATAGACTAAAACTAGTCCTTCCTTGGTAAGAGTACTTGTAGACAGTACAAACAGGAACAAACAACATCTATCAGGCCCTAGGCAATGTAACTGTAGGTACATGTAAGAATGATGTGCAGGTACTCTGCAGATGAGGGGATTCTTCCTCTATTACACATTCTTCATGCACAATCTGAACATGGATCAGGCCCTAGACAATGTAACTCTGGGTACATGTAAGAATGATGTACAGGTACTCTGCCAGAGAATGAGGTTATCCTTCCTCTATTACACATCTGAAAATGGATCAGGCCCTAGGCAATGTGACTGTGGGTACATGTAAGAGTGATGTGCAGGTACTCTGCAGGGGAATAAGGCTATTCTTCCTCTATTACACATTCTTCATGTACAATCTGAACCAGGTTTATGGGTGATAGACAACACCTCTGTGTTCAATGTGCACAACATTCTCAGTGGATTCCTTGCAGCTCTGTGGGGAGTGCATATGTAGCGTATAGTACTAATGTGTAACAAAGTAAACCTGAGACAGATGAAATTAAAGTTTTATACACACCTGGGACTTCCGCCAGCCCCCTTCAGGCATATCAGTCCCTTGCTGTCCTCCTCCGCCACCTGGATCTTCTGCTATGGGTCCAGGTACTTGAGCCAGTCGGGCGTAGTGCGTATGCACACACTCTGCCGCTGGGAGAGTATTACACCTGTGCAGCACTGTTGCGCAGGTGCAGAATGCTCCTGGCTTTGGGAGCGGCCTGTGGTGGGACTGCGCTGACTGGCTGAATTACCGGGTCTCATAGCAGAAGATCCAGGTGGCGGAGGAGGACAGCAAGGGACTGATTAGCCTGAAGGGGCTGGAGGAAGACCCAGGCATGTATAAAACTTTATTTTCATCCATCTCAGGTACCCTTTAATTTGTAGTCACCAAACCAAATAATTTAACATAAAATTATTTGATTTTATGAGCAAAGGGAGTGCATAAAATTGCATAAACCAGCATCAACGCAGAATTATTTTCATCTCAGTGACCATCTCTATTAGTGACACAGCTACACATCATGCTTTATTCTTACAGCATAGATGTTATTTAGTATATATAAAAGATTCATGTGCACACATCATATATACAGTCACAATCAGATATGTATATCTGATTTTAAAAATACGGGGACTGCTTTATTGAAGCAGCACAAGTAACTATTTTTTGATTGGTTTATTTCATTTTTGTGGACTAAGCACAGCAATTACTGTATATATAAATTATTTATGATGACTATTATCTGAGAAATAGAACATTTTATCATATTTTCTATTTTAATTACAGTTTAAATTCATTCGGAGTCGGTGTATTTTTCCCCAACTCCGACTCCGAGTACCCACAAATTGCTCAGACTCCTAGACTCCCACTCCACAGCCCTGTGCAGCATTAAAGGCTTGATATCTCAGCACTCATAGCTCCTGATAACTCCTAGCTCCTACACTTTTCACTTTTTGAGGATAGGGAGGGGACCCACTTCTGTACCAAAGTACAGCGCCCCAGCCGCACTGGTTAACAAGGTAGATACGATATACCTTCTATCAGGAACTAGTAGGACTGGAGGGCACAGAGGTAGTTTGAGGGGGGTCCCCTCTCTACCCTCAAAATTTGGAGTGTGTAGAAGCTATGAGTGCTGAGATATCAATATAAATATCAGTAGCATAATATAATACTGCAGACATAGGAGGATTAGACACAGCATCGGCATAGCAACTAGTGGAGTGCAGAGAAATAACAACAGCAGCACAGGATCAGACACAGCCCTGACATGTCAGCATAGTGGAGGGCAGAGAAATAGAAGAAAAAAAACTGTATAAAACAAGGCCCTAAGCTAAGTGGATAAACCTGGGCTTTTATATATAGAAAAAAGGGGCAAGTTTTCATCTATGGGAATAAAAAAAAACCTCTAGCCCTGCATGCCAGTAGTGAACATGATTCCTCCCATACTGCAATGGGCACTTTTTCTACACGACGCTGACATGGATTTTTTTTCTCTCTTTTTCTTATCTCCTCTTCTTCTCCGCATAACACACTTTCTATTCCTTTGTTTTGTAAAAAAAAAAAAAAAAGATCTCCTTACAGTTCTTCTTAATCATTTTAGTGCTCCTTGCCAAAATGAAACCTAAAAAAATGTCAGGTTTTTGTTTAGGATTTTCAGACGTAATGAAGACATTACCATATTGTAATTTTTTGAAGCAAAAAGGAAGTTCTGAGTTAAGTTCCACTTTAACCCTGATCATATAAAACATTTTATTTATACCGCTAACCTGGACATCTAAAAACTTGTTTAACAGGACGTTGTGGGGCTTTAGATCTCGGTGGATTATTGGTGGATTAAGAGCATGGTGGAGATAGTTCATGCCTAGAGCCACCTGGTGAAGAAACTGAAACCTCAAGGCCCACGGGATGTCCTTTACTCTGCCAAAAAGAGAGTGTAGCGATCCATGGGGCATGTACTCCATCATCAGTCCATATTCCAAAAGAGTCCCATTCTTTATTTCATATATGCCAAGTACGCGAAGAACATACGTGTAATTTGCTTTGCACATCAGGTCTTTTTCTTTCATGAGACTTTCAAAATCTGCACTGAAATTGAAGAAGAAAACCATCTTACAGGGTGACAGTAGATCCACAAATATAAGATGCAACATTTCAAGGTAACAATCAGGGCTGTGGAGTCGGAGTTGGAGCACTTTTGGCGACCTGGAGTCAGTGGTTTCATAAACTAAGGTCAGATGATTTTTGTACCAATTCCAAAGCCCTAGTAAGTCTTAGACTAAGGAGTCGGAGTCAAAAAGTCGAAGCCATTTTGGGTACCTGGAGTCAAAGGTTTCATAAACTGAAGAGTCAGGAGTTGGATGATTTTTGTACCAATACACAGCCCTGGTAAGTATTAGACTAAGGAGTCAGAGTTGAGGAGTCAGAGCCATTTTGGGTTTCAGAGTGAAGGAGTTGGAGTCGGATGATTTTTTGTACCGACTCCACAGCCCTGATAACAATCCTTCTATACTAGATGCCCAATAATCAAACAATCAGATTTTTAATACAATCATTCATATTAAAAGAAACATTACTTTTAAAGGATCCTCAGCAACCAACTTGTGATTGTATCTAAACCAGTGGCAATCGTACCTATGAAAAAAAAATGCTACGCCGATCGACCATTTGTTTAATCAAATAATTGGTAATGTGATTGTTCAGGATTGATTTATACACTACAATCTGAATTTTAAGGTTATTTCAGGTAACCTCATACTAGCATCCCTCACACACTGATACCCAATACCACACACACACACACACACACACACACACACACACACACACACACACACACACACACACACACACACACACACACACACACACACACACACACACACACACACACACACACACACACACACACACACACACACACACACACACACACACACACACACACACACACACACACACACACACACACACACACACACACACACACAGTCCCTTGCACATAGTGGAGGATTTTTTGGTAAGAGATCACGCACCGCCTGTTGGCACTGCTCTAGAGTGCCGGCATGCTTCTCTACCAAGTCACAAAGTACTGTAAGTTAAAGCTTAAGTGTACCTCCAATATAAAAGACAGAGGCTGTCATGTCAGGCAGGACTGGTGCAGGATTGAGGGCGGGGTCTTGGGGTTAATATCTTACCGGATCAGCCGTGACCTGACCAATCGTGCATCATTAAGAGAGAGCCTGAAATGACAGGTTCTGTCTTTTATACTGGAGATACTCCAAAAAATGCATGAGAATTAATTGTACTAACAGTAAATAGTACTTTCCTGACGTCTCACTGAATTTTAAACAGCAACCACCAGCATAAAATCTACTTCATCTAGCTGCAAATTCAATACAATATTTTAAAATGAGTTTTATTCACCTGGGGCTTTTACCAGCCCCCTGCAACCATCCTGTGCCCTCGCAGTCTCAATCGGATCCTCTTGTCCCCTGCCAGTAACTACTTTTGTTTTGTGGCGACAGGCCCAACATGCCTGGCCACACGTCTGCTTTTACGCGTTCCTGTCCGCAATAGTGCCCTCTATCATGCTATTGCGGATAGGAACGCAAAGAAGCAGTATCGTGGCCAGGCCTATCGCCGAAAACAAAAGTAGCTCCCGGCGGGGGACAGGAGGATCCGATCGAGACTGCGAGGGCACAGGATGGCTGCAGGGGCTAATAGAAGCCCCAGGTGAGTAAAACTCATTTTTTTTTTTTCCCTGCCTTAAACACATGTATTTTAACCACTTGAGGACCACAGTGGTAAACCCCCCTAAAGACCAGGCTGTGTTTTGTGTAATTGGCCACTGCAGCTTTAAAGGAATACTGTAGGGGGGTCGGGGGAAAATGAGTTGAACTAACCCGGGGCTTCTAATGGTCCCCCGCAGACATCCTGTGCCCGCGCAGCCACTCACCGATGCTCCGGCCCCACCTCCTGGTCACTTCTGGAATTTCAGACTTTAAAGACTGAAAACCACTGCGCCTGCGTTGCCGTGTCCTAGCTCCCACTGATGTCACCAGGAGCGTACTGCACAGGCCCAGTATGGTCTGTGCCTGCGCAGTACGCTCCTGGTGACATCAGCGGGAGCGAGGACACGGCAACGCAGGCGCAGTGGTTTTCAGACTTTAAAGTCTGAAATTCCAGAAGTGACCAGGAGGTGGGGCCGGAGCATCGGTGAGTGGCTGCGTTTGTACAGGATGTCTGCGTGGACCATTAGAAGCCCCGGGTAAGTTCAACTCATTTTCCCCCGACCCCCTACAGTATCCCTTTAAGGCCAAGCTGCAGGGCCGCACAACACAGCACACGAGTGATCCCCCCTTTTCTCCCCAGCAACAGAGCTCTCTGTTGGTGGGGTCTGATTGCCCCCCCTTGTGCTTATTTATTTTTTAATGAATATTTATGTTACTTTTTTTAATGTTTTATTACTAATTATTATTTTTTTTTGTTTCTATGAAATCCTCTCCCTCCCCCCAGCCGGCCAATCATGCGTTCGGCTGTCATAGGCTTCTGCCTATGAGAGCTGATCACTCTCTTGTCCCCCAGGGGGACAGCCGTGTCACATGGCTGTGCCCAGTGCAGCGCTGCTGCTGATCGCAGCGCTGCACTGTGTAAATAGACGGCGATCACGCCGTCTAACAGTCTCCCGAGCGGCAATAGCCGCTTGGAGCCTGAAAACGGGGCAGAGCTCCGCCCCCCCGAGAAGGAGATGCGCGCGCACCCTGCGCGCGATCTCCTTCAGTAGCCAGCTCCAGGACCTGACGCCAATTGGCGTTAGGCGGTTCTGGGGCTGCCGCCGCGTTCACGCCCGTTGGCGTGACGCGGTCGTTAGGTAGTTAAATTCTACTTTTTTTTGCGATAGTGGTCCAACCACTTAAGGACCAGGGGTGTTTTGCCTGATCTGTGCTGCGTGGACTCTCCAGCCCGCAGCACAGATCAGGATTATGCCAGGGTGATCAGACTTACCCCCTTTTTTCCCCACTAGGGGGATGTCCTGCTGGGGGGGTCTGATCGCCGCCGGCTTGCTGCGCTTTGCGGGGGCTCTTCAAAGCCCCCTCCGCAGCGTTTTCGGCGCTCTCTTCCTTCCCGTCCCTCCCTCTCCTTCCTAGGCTGCAGCCTATCATATGCCGGCGATCCCCGGCCAATCAGAGGCCGGGGATCGCCGATCTGCCTTTCGGCGCTGCTGCGCAGCAGCGGCGTATGATGTAAACAGCGGGGATTTCTTCCCCGCGTGTTTACATTTTGCCGGCGAGACGCGATCGGCGGCTCTCCGGCTGTTCACGGAGACACCCTCCGTGAACTGACATGGAAAGGCCGCTTTCCATGGTAAACCACTTAAGACCTGCCGACGCCTATGGGCGTTAGCTGGTCGTTAATTAACTGAATGCGTGTTTTTTGCTTTTGAATCTATGTGAACAAGTACATATTTTAGATTCTCCTTCAGGTCTCCACATAGCAATCTACCTGGATAGATTAGTGTCCCCCTTATTTTGTGTAGGCCCTCTAAGGCCACATTCACAGTCGCCATTGTTTTGTGTTCCATGTGAGAGCAGGAGGGCAACGCAATGGATCAGGACAGTGGCGCCCTACGTTATGCTTGTGTTGCGTACAGTTAAGCAAACAGTCAATGAAAAGTATGCTTCACCCCTACTTTTAACGCGCACGTTTACCGGTAATGCACTGCATGGACCGCAACGCACATGCCACACTGTGAACAGATGTGCACTGCAGTAGTAAGCCACGTTACAAAGCAGCCGATACACTGCACTATTGTGAACGTCGCTTTAGGGATTTCAAATGGAATTTCTTCAAACTGGTGCCCCTTATATATCTCCCCCATTACTTCTCCTTCAGCAGAACAAGCTGCATAACTAGTAGTTCACCATTTCAGTTTAGTTCCCTGCTCTCTGTAATACTTTCATACCTCCCAACTTTTTGAGATGAGAAAGAGGGACACTTAACCTCCTTGGCAGTATTGACGAGCTCAGCTCGTCCATAACCGCCGAATGGGCACCGCTCAGGCCCTGCTGGGCCGATTTTCTTAATTTTTTTTTTTGGTTGGTGACGATCGCCGCCGCGTTACAGGCCCCCCCGAGACCCCGTGCGCAGCCTGGCCAATCAGTGCCAGGCAGCGCTGAGGGGTGGATCGGGACTCCCTGTGACGTCACGACGTCGATGACATCATTCCGTTCGTCGCCATGGCGACGGGGGCAGCCCTAAAGGAAATACCGTTCAGAACGGGATTTCCTTATGGGCATACGCGCCGGCGGCGATCGGAGGGGCACCGCAGGGAGGGGGGCATCATGTAGCTAGCGCTAGGCTAGCTACATGATTTAAAAAAAATAATTCATAGAACGCCAGGCCACGCCCCTGATCATGCCCCCGTCACACATACCATAAAGATTTCTTAAGAAAAATATGTTGTTTTATAATTCAAACCGCCCTGGTCCTTTCTATCCTGGGTCATTTCCTTCATATTAAAGGGAAGGTTCAGGGAACTCTTGAAAAAAATAAAAATCCCTATCCACTTACCTGGGGCTTCCTCCAGCCCGTGGCAGGCAGGAGGTGCCCTCGCCGCCGCTCCAGAGGCTTCCGGTCGTCTTCGGTGGCCGACCCGACCTGGCCAGGCCGGCTGCCAGGTCGGGCTCTTCTGCGCTCCATGGCCGGGCTCTTCTGCGTCCCACGCCGGCGCTCTGACGTCATCGGACGTCCTCCGGGCTGTACTGCGCAGGCGCAGTAGTTCTGCGCCTGCGCAGTACAGCCCGGAGGACGTCCGATGACGTCAGCGCGACCGCGTGGGACGCAGAAGAGCCCGGCCATGGAGCGCAGAAGAGCCCGACCTGGCAGCCGGCCTGGCCAGGTCGGGTCGGCCACCGAAGACGACCGGAAGCCTCTGGAGCGGCGGCGAGGGCACCTCCTGCCTGCCACGGGCTGGAGGAAGCCCCAGGTAAGTGGATAGGGATTTTTATTTTTTTCAAGAGTTCCCTGAACCTTCCCTTTAACATTTTAATATTAGTAATATATCAATTTAAAGGATGAGAATAAAGTTTAGACTCAATCAAACACATTTTTAGTAGAGAAATATATATATATTTACATAGAAAGAGGGACAAAGTCCTGAAAGAGGGACAAATGAGGAAGACAGAGGGACAGGGCTCCCAAAGAGGGACTGGACAGTTGGGAGCTATGTACTTTGAAAGGGAAAACTGACTACTGTAACAAAAAGTACAATTTCTACTTACTAGCATAAACTAAGTATTTAATGTCTACTGTCCATGCTTAGCCTCCCTCCCTGGGTTATAAAGTAGGGATCAGTGAATAATGGCGCACAGTGCCTATGCATAGAAATGGCGCCGCATTAAAAAGATACGCTTATCGCTATTTATCGTTAGTACTGCATAATAATGGCGCACAGGGAAAAAAAGAAGAAAAACGGCACACAGTAACGTTATTTATCAATAGTGGCACACACTAACGTTATTTATCAATAGTGGCACACACTAACGTTATTTATCAATAGTGGCACACACTAACGTTATTTATCAATAGCGCCCTACATAAGCAAAACTGCAGAAGTTATTTAACTGCAAAACGATGAATGGATTTAATGTAACACTGTCAAGGTTAGGGTTAGGCACCACCAGGGAGGTGGTTAGGGTTAGGCACCACCAGGGAGGTGGTTAGGGTTACGCACCACCAGGGGGTTGGTTAGGGTTAGGCACCACCAGGGGGTGATTAGGGTTAGGCACCATCAGGGGGGTCTTAGGGTTAGGCACCACCAGGAGGGTCTTAGGGTTAGGCACCACCAGGGGGGTGGTTAGGGTTAGGCACCACCAGGGGGGTCTTAGGGTTAGGCACCACCAGGGGGGTGGTTAGGGTTAGGCACCACCAGGGGGGTGGTTAGGGTTAGGCACCACCAGGGGGGTGGTTAGGGTTAGGCACCACCGGGGGGTTTAGGGATAGGTACAGAGAGGGTTCTGTGTGTTAACGCTAAATAACAATAAGGCTTTAATGCTAAATAACAATACGGCTTTAACGCTAAATAACAATAAGGCTTTAACGTTAAATAGCGATAAGCGGCAAACGGATTAGCGGCAACACTGTGCGCCATTATTCACAGGCGCCATTTTCAGATGGAAGCTACTAGCAGCACCATTATCTATTGCTTGGAGATAAGTAACCAGCAGGTGCAACGCATGGCACGTGCCCCAGTGTAACATCACCACTGTGCAGAACATGCAAGAGGGATCAGATATAAGTGACGGAGAGTTTATTGCAAGTTCATTCGGTTTATGTCCTCATGTGATATCAAAGCAAGACCAAAGTGAAAAGTACATTAAAAAAGAAAAAAACAACCTTCAGCTTTTCAAACCCTTCCTATCGATTCGCTACTAAAGAGAAGCTTTCTGTACAGGTCCCGCTCACATAAGCCTGCTGCTCAAGCTTACCGAGTGTGTCCATGCAGAATCTTCAAGGCGATGTCCATTCCTAACTTCCTGCTCCTCCCCTTATAAACTCCACCGAACCCTCCGCGAGCCACCAGCTCCAGCCCCTCCAGATCCCCCGCTGGCAGCTGCTCCATGGCTTCCCGCTGGTGCGAGTATAGCGGAGTCCCCGTAGCCTCCCTCCCGCCCTACGCCCGCAGCGCTGACAGTGACAGCTCGGTGCCCCCAGCATAGGAAGCTAACGCCAGGGGGCGGGGGCGGCAGCCTTGTGCAACCTTCAGGAGTGTGCTGCAACCACAGATTCTGGATTGTAGGAGGCTAAAGTATCTTCCTCTTTATTACGCTGAGCCTGGTGATCACAGCCATCAGATAGATCCCCTTTGTGTTCAAAATCTGATCAGATAGGGATCTATTGATGCCACACATTGTTTACTGATTTTTAATAGATTTCAGAAGAAATCTATTGAAAATCTGTGGAGCTGCCACCCACCCTCGTCAGGCACCCCAGGTCGACCTCCATGTAATGTGTTCTACTTATGTGTGTTGCAGCAGAGCTCAGGGACGGATCTAGACCAAGTTGCGCCTGGGGCAAGGTCAGGGACGGATCTAGACCAAGTTGCCCCAAGTTGCGCCTGGGGCAAGGTCAGGCTTTGGCGCCTAAACTGCCATTCCCCATCCAAATTTTTCCGCCTTTTTAAGAATTCAACAAACTGCGCCTGGGGCAAGAGCCCCGCTTGCTCCCCCCTAGATCCGTCCCTGGGCAAGGTCAGGTTTTGGCGCCTAAAGGTCAGGTTTTGATGCCTAAAAATCAGGTTTTGGCGCCTAAACTGCCATTCCCCATCCAAATTTTGCCGCCTTTTTAAGAATTCAACAAACTGCGCCTGGGGCAAGAGACCCGTCTGCCCCCCCCTAGATCCGTCCCTGGCAGAGCTCACTGGTGCACAACACTCCTGCGTCTTCTCACCATCACCTCTGGGTTACCTGTACCCTTGATCTGGTGGCACATACCTTACGTGACCACATATGTGGTGTTGGGTTATGGGGTACAGGCACCCAGGCAACGATGGATAGAGGACAACAAAGAATCCCACCAGCGGATAAGTGAGCGTGAACACTGCTACACTGCATGGCAGGGGGAGCACATATTAGACTGGGGGATGTGTTTGAGCAACATCTTTCCCACTTGCGTGATCGATAATTTTAATCTGTCCGGAAGTGAGTCAAAATTACGATCTGGTAGTCATGTGCGCGCACAAATCTCCGGCAGATTCTATCACTATAATCAAATCTGCCAAGGAAAATCTAGAAATGTTCTCCTTATCAGTAAGTTAATTTGGTCAAAGAGTATGAGGAATGATGATTATACACTGTTGCTTCAAGCTATCTGTAGCACTTCAAGAAGAAATATGCAGATATTCATCAGAGAAATCGGAAAGCTTCAGGTGTCAGTGCCACTCACTCACTATGTCCAGGAATCAGGGCCAGTTCTAGCTACAATGGTGCCCTGGGGCAAAAGTAACTTGGGGGGCCCCCCCTGACATTCCCTTGCAGGGCAGTTTCTAAGCTAAATTGCACCCAGGGCGAGGGTGTAAAAATTGCACACACCCCACCACCCATGGACTCTTGAACCCATACTCTTTAGGGACAGTCACACAGCCACAGGTCACAAGTAGATCTACCTACTTACTAGTTACCAGCCGCTCATACAGGAGGAAGCAGGACCAGGAAAACACACAGGGGAAAAGAGCCCGGAAAGCCGACTCCTCCATGGGCGCCCTGCACTGACATCCTGCAGTACCTCTACAGGACATCAGGTGTCATCACCCGGTGGTAACGTGATGATGACTTGACGTTGAACGCAGGCTGCCCAGGAGGAGTCAAGGAAGGTGATTGCACTGGTAATCTTCTTCTTCCATTTGGCTGCACCGAGCGTCACCAGCTCCCTAGCAGTTATGTCCTTCTGCCTGCGCCCCCCCTCTTCTACTTGCCGATCTGCGTCCAGGGCGGTCGCCCTGCCCGCACTGCCCAAGAAACGGCCCTGTTCCCTTGCAACCAAATCACCCCCAGGGCCCCTGAGGCTTCTGCCAGGCCCAAGCCAACCCCCTTTTCCCCGTTACACAATATCATTAGAGGTGTCCATCATATGTCCCCTAAAAAGCATTTTTTGGGGTTCCCATTACTCACCTCCCCCTTTTCCTATATGGAGTGTACACACAGCATCCCCGCTCTAAATGAGAAACCATAAGTGGAGGGGCACTTGGGGCACTCTAGGGCAATTTCCCCCTTTGCTTCCAAGGAAGTGCCGGCCCTGCCAGGTATTTAAAGGACAACTGAAATGTGAAGAATATAGAGGCTGCCATATTTATTTCCCTTTAAAGGGACTCCGAGCTCACCCAAAAAAAGAAAGTTGTACTCACCAGGGGCTTTCTCCAGCCCAGTGCTGGTCGGGAGGTCCCACGCCGGCGTCCTGGCTCCTCTCCTTCTCCCCGCTCCGGAATGGCTGACAGGCCGCAGCCCAGGCGACACTCGGTAGAGTGTCGGGCTGCTCCTTCCGCGTATGATGCGGCTGACATCACACACCGGCCGCCTCGTGTCATCACGGCGGCCGGCGTGAAAGTACTGCGCATGCGCGCTTTAATCGCGCATGCGCAGTACTTTCACGCCGGCCGCCGTGATGACGCGAGGCGGCCGGCGTGTGACGTCAGCCGCGTCATACGCGGAAGGAGCAGCCCGACACTCTGCTCATTAAGCTCATTCATTTAAAACCCCTTTTATCCTTTTGGCGCCTCTGTTCTCTCCTATATATCCATATTATTCTCACTACAGTTGTACTTTAAAGTGAATGTGAAGGTAAGAAATTCCCTTCAAGCTGTGGATACCATAGAGCCTCCCTGATCCTTGGGCCGTCCAGTCATTCCAGTGCTATCCTTCATTGAAGTTATTTGACTTGCTAGGTCAAACACCTCTTTGGCACTCCTCAGGTAGCCTTCAAAGTACTTGTGTCCCTGGGTACTCTGAAGAAGTGCGCATCCATACTGCACATGGGCAGGTCTGGGCCTCTCATGCGCAAGATGAATGTGCCCTTCTTGGGAAGCACTCGGTGAAGACACAGCCAGATGCAGACAGAAAGGGGACCAGAAAGTCTCTATACTATCCAGAGTGTTGCCATTTTTATTTATGAGGTGGGATAACTGGCCTGATGCTGCTGAGTTACAGCAGATCTCTGACGGAGGATAAACTGCACACAGACACCATGCTTTGGTTTCTCTCAGGAACAAGAACACTGTTCTTTTTTCTTTTTTTTCTCTTTTATCTGCTCTCAGAATAAACTTTATTTACTACTTCCTGGTTAACAAACAGACAGCATTGTCACATGACTAGATGAGTGGATAAGCTGTATAAGGCACGAGAGGGATGGGAACTTTTGGCCTGGGGGGGGGGGAACACAACCTAGAGGCCCTTTCACGGCAGTCCAGCCCCAATCCATATCTTTCTTGAGTCCAAATTTAAATAGTGTTCATACACGAATTGATTTTCCACAGCAGATTCGATCACTGTGATCAAATCTGCTGGAGACTGATGCTCCATCATTGCCGCTCAATCATATTTTAAATCAATTTTCCAGTGAAATCAAAGTTATTGATCGGTCCAGATGGAATATTTTGCTTGAAAAGGAATGGAGGACAGCGCTATGAAACTTGAGTTCCCAGGTACCCAGAGCCAATGATGGGTCCTCCAGATCTCCCCCCAATATTTTTCTCCTTCCCCCAGGCCATTGTAGAATGCTGGCAGCAGAGCGCACTCACCTGTCCCAGCGTGCTCCCTCCTTTGTGCTCTTGTCTTTTTCTCCAATGTCTGTTCTCAGTGACCCCATGGCAAGTACATATATGCCCCCAGGTCATAGAGAACTGGTAATTCCTATGAAACTGCAGAAGAAAGGAGGGGGAGGCAGAGTGGTGACACCGGTTGGCCCTACACATTGGTGCATGCGCCACCACAACAATGGCCCGTGGGCTGCATGAAAATAAAATGTCACAGGAGTTTTGGGGGCCACTGGAAAAGGCTTGGATGAAGGTCATCTGACGAAGGCGGAGTTACGGCAAAACAGGGAAATTACGAGAATGGCACACTAGAGCTCCTGATCCTGCCTTTTCCCACCACCACTCTCTCGATCAGCTGACATGGAAGTCCGCACAACTGGCCACAGTGGAGAATTTGAGCCACTGGTGTGTCCATCCGAGGTCCTGGAGACTGCACATTGGTGCTATATGCTTTTATGACACTATACAGTCTGTAAGTGAGATTCTTCAATTTGCAGTTCCATTAAAATGTTTAATGCACTATAGAGAGCTCCTTTTTAAAATGCTTTGCCCACAAGTTCCAAGGAACAGCACTGATTGTGTCATTATTGGATTTATTCCCTGGGTGTAACTCTTTTCGGCACAAGTGCAGTTTAACTTTTTGGGGATTTTGCTACCCCTGTTTTAAGAACTCCTTTGTACACTTCCGGCTCCCTCGTCCCTCTGCATGATGCTGCAGGCTAATGCAGATGTGTTCTGACTTATAGTCTCCAGTGAGGTTATGTTGTGCTGCTGAGCTCAGGCCAAATCCATACACACACACACACACACACACACACACACACACACACACACACACACACACACACACACACACACCTTTAAGACTGAGAGCACACTTCTGCAAAGCGTGCTGCCAACGTAATAATAATATAGCTTCCAATTTATTTGTATTGAGGCTGGGAGCACACTTGTCTTTTCCGAAAATCATTGTGCTTTTCTGCGTTTTTTTCTTTGTGTTTTGTAATAATTGCAGTGCATTTTTGTATGCAATTGCATTTTGCGTTTTTTTTTTAGTCACCTCTTTTTAATGTAGAAAAATACAGTATCGTATGTATGTTGTAAAAAATGCATGTGAAACGCGTTCATCTTTTTCCCCAAAGGAAAGCATTGTATGCAAACCACATGCAATTCACCTACAGTATGCAGACATAACCTACATGTTGTGCATTTTAAAAACATTGTTGTGCTAAACACAGATAGCCGTGTTTTGCACTGCGGGCCATAGACCTCATTATGTGCGATTTTGCGTGCATTTTCTGCAGCCCCGGAAAACGTACGTGATCCAAACAGTGTGCTCCTAGCCTGATTGTTTATGGTAAATTAATATGGTCGCATGGTTTCAGCAAGCTAAAATATTTCCTTGGGAATGGGAATGTACGCTGAGCCCACGGGAGGGGAACCTGGTTAACAAATTAGGTCATGGCATAATATTCTCAATCTCTCACTGCAACCACGGCTGCAACTTCCAACCAGGTTTAGAGGGTGGGGCTTATGCTAGGTAATACATGTAGTCAGGGGCGTAACAATAGACCCTTCAAGGAATGCCTCCGCAGGGGGGCCCAGAAGCCACAGGGGGCCCGTGGGGGGAAAAGTTTGAGAGACTGACAGCTAAGGGCATAGAGAGAAAAAACATATTCTGCTCTCGTACCATTGTTATATTAACTGCATGTGTCCACAACACAGATAAGGACTCATACACACTTTGGAATTTGTGCACTGTCCCTGCTCCCTAGGGTTCGTAAAAAACATCTGTCTCTCACTGCTGCAAAGTTCTGATGACTTCATGTACAACCTTACAAACAAAGGAGTCACATTTTGAAAAAAAGTTGTAGACTTTCCCTTTTCAGCAATCACTCCGAAAGGATTCCTAGATTCTTATCACACACAGGCTAATGACCTTATGGCTCTGATTACTTTTACAACACAGTGGAGTGGAGATTGATGTCTTACTGTTGCTGCTTCATTGAGAGCTTTTTGTCTCATACTGAGTCCAAGTTCTTGTAATAACAGTATCAATCGGTGACATTCTGAATGTTTTGCCAAAGTTACAGTAAATACTATATCTTATGTTCAGCACGTCATTGTTGTTCCTCCATATAGCATGTGCTCTCATGTAGTAAAATAATAAGGCTGTGTGTGTATGTATGTACTGGGAGCAGAGCTGCAAAGAGGAACTTGTCGGCTGCAAGGGGCTGGAGGAAACCCCGGGTAAGTAGATCTAGGGGTAGCATAGATTACCCATCCAAAGTTTTGCAGGGGGGGCCCAGTGATGTCTAGTTATGCCCCTGCATGTAGTTTTGAAAAAACTACAGCCACTGGTGGTGATATTAAAAGTAAAAATGTAATACGGTTATAGTAATAGCCCATTGCTTTTTACAAATAGGATGCACATTACTTTTAGCATTATAAATGGCACTGGCAGTTCCCATTTTTAACATATTTATTAGATAGCCCCATCTTCAATTATTTTTGTTTGTTAGAATGAAATATATTGGTCTACAGGTTTGTACTATAAATTGTACCTACATTCTACTATATGAAACTATGTTCATCTTTAAACCAGACCTGAACTCAGAACTTCCTCTCTGCTCTAAAAGATACGCAACAGCATATCACAGGTAAATATCAAATGCGCTTCCCCTTAATGTATCTTGCCCTATCCAGTCCCGGCCTGCTGCACCTCCACTACAAGGTTACATGTACGCTTAAAGGACAGCTGAAGTGAAAAGAATATGGAGGCTGCCATATTTATTTCCTTCTAAACAATACCAGTTGCCTGGCAGCCCTGCTGATCTAATTGACTGCAGTAGTGCCTAAATAACCTTCCTTATGGTGCCCCTCCCCACCAGTACTCGACAGGAGGTGCTCCCCGGATCTAGAGCTTCTACTCATGAATTGCAGGCCGGCATACTCACCACGAGAGTTCTCCTCCTATGTCCTTGTCGGAGTGTATATCCCCCCCGATGCTGATGTCAAATCTGCCCTGAGTACTCTCAGCGACACCATCTCGCAGTGGGAGACGTCCCTCCCAGACTCACTCTTCATAGTCATGGGAGACATCAACAAGGCAAACCTTCGACAAGAGAGGCCACGCTACCATCAGCATGTTGCCTGCCCCACCAGAGGTCTGAACACCCTCGACCATTGCTACACACCACTAAAGGATGCCTACAAGGCTATCTCTGGGGCGGCACTTGGCTCCTCTGACCATTGCCTGGTTCATCTCATCCCCACCTACAGGAGGCTTCTGGAATCGGCAAAACCGGTCGTGAAGTCCTCCAAGGTATGGTCAAGTGAGGCCAAGCTCCACCGCCAAGCCTGCTTTGACAGTACGGACTGGAAGACCCTAGCGGCCCCAGACCTGGACGAGTGGGCGGACAATGTCACCTCATACATCAGCTTCTGTGAGTCCTCCTGCGTCCCAACCAAATCCTTCAAGGTCTATCCGAACAACAAACCGTGGTTCTCCAACAAGCTAAGGCTACTGCGGAAACGCAAGGAGGTAGCACACAAGGCGGGAAACCAGGAGGAATTCAGGAAGGCGAGAAATGCTCTGAAACGAGAGCTGAGAGCCGCAAAACAGGAGTTCGCTGAGAAGGTGAAGCAGAACCTGCGCTCGAATGACTCACGAGCCGTATGGCAAGGGCTTAAGGCTGCCACCAACTACAAGCCTCCCCCGCAACACCCACCACTGAATTAGCTGAAGAACTAAGCAAGTTCTACTACAGGTTCGAGAGTCTGGCTGAACCTGGGGGGCAACTACCACCTCCTCCCACTCTCCCTCCAGCCCCTGAGAACAGTGACCCAAGTGTGAACTCACTCTCTCTAGAAGTGAGCAAGGCAGACGTTCGGCACCTCCTGTCCACGCTAAATGCCAGGAAAGCCCCAGGCCCCGACGGCGTGTCCCCAGCCTGCCTCAAAACCTGTTCGGGGCAACTAACTCCCATCCTCTCTGCCATCTTCAACAAGTCACTGGCAGAGGGCAGAGTCCCGGCGTGCTTCAAGAGGTCCACCATTATTCCTGTTCCTAAGAAGCAAAGCATCTCCGACCTCAACAACTTCAGGCCTGTGGCCCTGACATCAGTCATCATGAAGTCCCTAGAGAGAGTGGTCCTTTTAATCCTCAAGCTATCAACCCTGCCCCTACTAGACCCATTCCAGTTCGCCTATAGGGCAAACAGGCCCACCGATGATGCTCTAAATATTTGCCTGGAATTCATCTACAACCACCTCGACAGACCAGATGCGTATGCTAGAGTACTGCTACTCGACTTCAGCTCAGCATTTAACACTATCTGCCCACGCATCCTCCAGAATGTTCTGACCACACTTGAGGTCCACCCCACCCTTCGCCTATGGATCACGGACTTCCTCTCTAATAGATCCCAAGTCGTCAGGCTGGGGGACATCTACTCGTGAGAAGTGATAACCAACACATGGGCACCCCAGGGCTGCGTTCTGTCTCCGCTGCTGTACTCCTTCTACACAAATAACTGTAGATCCTCGGTTGACTCTGTCAAAGTCATAAAATTTGCGGACGACACCACAATTGTCGGCCTCGTCACCAAGGACAACATCCAGGATTATCAGAAGCAGGTGGAGAAACTATGCCTCTGGTGTAAGGAGAACCGTCTGGTGCCTAACACGGCTAAAACTGTAGAACTAATAATTGACTTTAGGAAGTCTGCTCCAACCCCGCCTCCCATCTACATCGATGGCACCGAGGTGGCCAGGGTGCCCTGTGCTCGCCTTCTGGGTACCACCATCTCCAGGGATCTCAGTTGGAGGGCCAACATCACCTCAACCCAGCGGAAAGCCCAGCAAAGACTCTTCTTTCTCCGCCAACTACGGAAGTTCAGCATGGCGCAGGAGGTTCTAACATGTTTCTACTCTACCACCATTGAATCGATCCTCTGCTCCGCCATCTTGGTCTGGTATGCGGGAGCCACCATCGGTGACAGACACAAACTACAGAGGGTCATCAGGCCGGCGGAGTGGATCATGGAGAGACCCCTGCCTCCACTTGACCTCCTGTATAACACAAGACTGCGTGCCAGGGCACTGAGGATTGCAAGCGATCCCTCACACCCGGGCCACTGTTTTTTCACCCCACTTCCATTGGGCCGGAGACTCCGGGCCCTCCCCACCAAGACCACCAGACACAACAATTCTTTCTTTCCTATGGCCGTTAGCCTCCTGAACTCCCTTAACATTCTCCCACCCTCTATCTGTGACTCCAAACGGCACAGTAGCGAATTGGAAAAATAAGTTTTTTCTCCTCGAGCCAAGCAGACATCTTTTTAACTGCTCAGACTTTTCAGCTTTTTTGTAGATCTGGCTGTGTTTTTAGAACTATGCATACTGATTCTGAATGTTCACTTGTGGCTGAATGTATACTTGTGCATGTACATATGAGGATGATGTATTACTGTCATATTTTTTTGGGTATTCTGTCGCCTTTTCCTCCTGCCTTTCTATCTTTGTACCGCTCTTTATTGTGCCAAAACCAATTCCGGGCATGACCCAGTCATGCTTGGCGAAATTAATTCTGATTCTGATAACGCCAGAAACAAGCATGCGGCCAATCTTGTCAAATCTAACAATGTCAGAAAAACCTGATCTGCTGCATGCTTGTTCAGGGTCTACTCTATGGCTAAAAAGTATTAAGAGGCAGAGGAGCAGCAAGGTAGCCAGAGGATGTGCATTGTGTAAAAGGAAATAAATATGGCACCCTCCATATCCCTCTCACTTCAGTTCTCCTTTAATAATAAACCACAATCCATCATCGGGTGCTTCCTATAAAGTTCTCACATCAGACACTGGAGTTTTAAAAGTCCTGTTAAACAGTCTTGAAATCGAATGCACTCTGCAACCGAATCCATGTGGCGATTGGAACAGCAATAAAAAAGACAATAAAAACAAAGAGAGGAAAAAAAAAATCATAGTATAGTCTGTTTGCACTATTTGATCAGGGACCATCACACTAGGGTATATTCCCCATGAAGAAAAAGAGGCTAACAGGACCACCTCTGCCACCAGGTGATGCAATCTATTAGGTGGCACCCTCACCTGGCCCCAGGGCTGCCTCGACCCACAGACAGCACACCAAGTTCTACATCAGATCACTGGTACTGCTACAGTATACATGGTCTTCTCTTCACATCACCAGTACATCAAAACTCATGGGAAACTATCATAGTGCAGACATCCGTGTATATATATTCCACACACTGTATCACCTGCTCACCCTTTACAGCCGCTGCCCACCCTCACAGACAGCTGTACACGCTTTACAGTGTGTGGACTTCCCACTGGCGGATCAAACTCCTCAATCTCCTTGCATCCACAACAACAATTGACAAGTCTATGGACTAAAAAGCCTCCAATAGTGTAAAACCAAGCACTTATTTACTTATTACTATAAAAAGGATAACATACTCACAAACGTGATAAAAAGTGCTTTGTATATGAAAAGCACGTAGGACGTCTCCTTCTGCTGCTGCTGGTCACTTCCTGCCTCTAGCTCCGCTAGGGTGATGATCCCTGATCAAATAGTGTAAACAGACTTTGCTATGATTTTTTTTTCTCTCTCTCTCTCTCTCTTTATTGTCTTTTTCATTGCTGTTCCAATCTCTTCAGTGGTGGAGTAAATTCGATTTCAAGATTGTTAAACAGAACTTTTTAACATTCCAATCAGTGTCTGATGTGAGAACTTTATAGGAAGCACTCTCTGATGGATTGTGATTTCTTTGTTACAGCTGATACAAATCCTAAAATAAATCTCCGGTGTTTCTACTTCCTGTTTCCATGGAAGCAGACACAGTGGCGTAACTAAAGAGCTATGGGCCCTGGTAAGGGGATGGGAAACAATTTGTTAATGATTACTACTATTTAAAGCATCTATAGAAGTGCTTATTACCAACACAGGGCCAATAGAGAGCTAATATTTTGCTTGAGGGAGGGCCCCAATGCGTTCGCTACCTCTGCAACCCCTATTGCTACGCCACTGAGCAGACATATTGTTAAAGGATACCCGAACTGACATGTGACATGATGAGATAGACATGTGTATGTACAGTGCCTAGCACACAAATAACTATGCTGTGTTCCTTTTTTTTCTTTCTCTGCCTGAAAGAGTTAAATATCAGGTATGTAAGTGGCTGACTGAGCCCTGACAGGAAGTGACTACAGTGTGACCCTTACTGATAAGAAATTTCAACTATAAAAACACTTTCCAGTGTTCTAGCAGAAAATGGCTTCTGAGAGCAAGAAAGAGGTAAAAAGGGGAGTCTGGACTGAGTCAGCCACTTTCATACCTGATATTTAACTATTTCAGGCAGAGAAAGAAAAAAAGGAACACAGCATAGTTATTTGTGTGCTAGGCACTGTACATACACATGTCTATCTCATCATGTCACATGTCATTTCGGGTATCCTTTAACATCTTGTTCTTTCAAATGATCTTATCTGTCGTGGCAGTCAGCTGTCATAGCTGAGGGATCAAATTATAATTTGAGATTAGACACAGATGAGGGGAATTAGACAGGCTAAACTCTCTAAATACATACAGGGTGCATTTCTTTATGTTTTCTTCTGTCCTGTGCAAGAGTTCAGGTCCACAATAAGATGTATAAATGTGTGAATGTATAGATGTGTAAATTCACATTCAAAACAAAGACAAAAGAAACATCATATTAACAATCATTTATTCTTACAAACAATTGATACACTGCAGGTATTTACAAATTTACAAAACATTACATAAAATAAATGTTCATTCTGTAAACAGCTATTGAAATAAGAAAAGTAAAATATATTAAAAATAATTATATTTTTAGGAAGAAATACATAGTGGTACTGAGAGAAAATAATACTGTATATACAGTATTAACCAACTTTTAGTTGGTATGATTACACAATAATATAAAAGTAAGCAATTTACTGCATTGTATCAGTGCGCACTAATCGGTAGCCAAATTCATCCACTTTCTTCAAGGTGTATACTAGCAAATCTGTGCCTATACTCGTAGTTCACAGCATTGGTTATGATGAAGCATCTGTTAAAGTAAACCTGAGGGGGGAAAACCGTAGTTTTACTTACCTCGATGATATACAATGTTTCCAGACAAGGGCTGCATTCAGAAATTTGTGGGCCCCATACTGGCAAACTCACTTCTCTGTACTGCTCTGTAATCTGACCTGTTGCTCAGCTATCAGAAGAACAATTGCATACACCCAGCTTACAGGGAGTGAATATATCTTCTGTTTATTTATGCTAAAAATGATATGTCCTGGTCTGGCTAGCCAGTGAATTAATGAGCTGATAACAGAGGACATGACCGGGAGACTGAAAAAATGCAGGAGGGGGGGGGGGGGTTAAAAAGAACCATTTGTGTGCTTGAGTGTGGAATTCCTAATCTCTGAAGCTGAGACAGTTTTTTTCCTTTTCAGCGCACACTGCTGGAGCCTGGAAACAGTTTAATGTATGTCACTCAGCAGGGAGGGCGGGCCCCAGTCACTGCTCGGGCACCGTACAGGAGTATGGATGGTACCCCCCTGGCGGCGGCCCTGTTCCAGACACCTCCTGGCTTCTTTTGTGCTTTACCATTATAGCCCTAGTTTGAAGCTCAGGTGGGATCTCCAGGGCGCATGCTCTGTCTATCCATGCCCCCTCTCTGTATATGCTCTCAGACATCCTGGGCATGCACAGTTCTAAATGTTTCTGAATTGTGCATGCCCAGGACACTCTCATCCACGGCAGCTATGCACAATAGTTCGGGAGCGCAGGTCTCGAGGATGCAGGAAGAGGACAGAAAATGCACCATACTATGACTAGGACCAGTCAGAGCTCCGAATGGAGCTACAGCAGCAAGACAGAGGGGAGGACACAATAAGGAGACTGGAGGTGTTTGGAGACATTATATATTATCGTGGTATATAGCTATTGACATTTTCCCCCCTCAAGTACACTTAAACAGTTATGGACCTCGAAAAGTTATATATCCAACACCATCTTGGGATAGCTTTAGCTTTAGAAAAAAAAATAGCACATTCCAACTTTAAATGGCAGTTACTACTGAATGTATGCCTGCACCTAAGCCTCCATCCTTAGCACTATTTTTCTAAAAGGACGTTGTGTGTGTGAAGTTGTGCAGAGGCTTACCGAACTTACCGTGCCAATGCGTCTCCCTTCATTCTGCGTTAATGATCCAAATTCTTCACTTACTAGTTGGCGTGGTCATGACCTCTGACCAGAACATACTGCATTGCGCATGCGCAGTATATCTGCTTGGGCTCCCAGGCAACCCCATATGACGTAAGTGCGCTCGCACGGTTGCAACGCCAGAGGTCCATGGGCACCGATGGCGCCAACCAGGAAGTGAAGTGCTTGGATCATTACTGGAGAACAAAGGGAGATGCCGGGGCACGTAGGATGCGGTAAGCATCTGCACAGCTTCCCACACACACATTAGGCGTCCTTTTTAAAAAATAGTTAGCGCTAAGGTATCCTTTAACACCAACAACAAACAACATTTGTAAAACCCTTTTCTCCCATAGCATTTAAAGTGCATAAGCATGGCTCAGACCAGTAATTGATTGGTTGGTAAACTGTGGTACAGAGGAAGAATTTTACAAGTCCGCAAAAGACCTAGCTGAGTAGAAATGGTCAATGAGGTGCTACTACTGTAAATGCAGCTTGCATGCAAATTTAATGCAAATTGTATGGAGCTTGGCACTGCACCACTTCAAATTAGTGGGAAGTGCATTTGATTGGCCCAATTCCAGGCTTCTTGCAATTTGCATTAAATATGCACGCAAGCCAGAAATAATAGCATCTTATTGACCATTTCAACACCTATGCAACTCTGAAAGTTATCATTTTGTCAGCAACGTCAATGGATGAATGTTATTGTTTTACCTAATAGAACCAATTCATCACTCAATGAAAAGTTGCATCTTAGTAGAATATATTGCTCATCTCTAATCTTGTATGAGTACGGCCACACCTGTGCAGTAAGCCAAAGCCACTCGTTCACCAGCAGCTCCGTGCTACTGCGCAGGCGTAGCTGTAGTAGCACGACCATGAACTAAAAGGAGGTCCAGACCAACGGTGGTGCAGTCAAGCAGAACACAGGAAGCCTCCGGAATATGCAGAACAAGGCTGGATTTAAACTTTATGTGCCCACGGGCAAAGTATGTGGTGGCTGCGCTTTCATGTGCAGCAGCGCCCCTCTCTTTTCATGTGCAGCCCCTTTTCCATGTGTACCATCCATGTACTGTAGCACATCTCTTTTATGAACAGCTTCCTTGGGCATCAGTTTCCCCTTTTCATGCCCATTTTCAGCCTCCTCTTTCATATATAACAGCCCCCCTTTCGTGTCCAGATGCCCCCTTGGGCTGCAGCTACCCAAGACCTGGGCCTGTGTGGCCTTTCCAGAAATCCAACCATGATCCAGAGGCTCCTCTCTAACTAGGTAAGTGTCTAACGTTTTCTTTTTTGTTTTGTTTTTTTACTTTGGGACACTATAGGTGTATTTTAATAAGTTAGATTTGCTAACCAATTTCTGCCTCTCAGAAGAAGCTAATGCTAGAAGAATGCCTGGTGTAACACAAACATAATAGCCTTTCAATACAACATGTCAATAAGCCAACATGCCAACAAGCCTCAGCTCCACAGTCTATAAGGATTCCTTTAGTAGAATATTTTCCCAACCTACGTGTTTCTCTGACTTGAAAGGTATTCCAAACGTTCATCTGATTAATGGAATAGCTTTTCCTGCTTCAAGGCAAAGAATTTTTCAGATATTTTCAACTATGACTGAAAAGCAGGGACCTCAAATAAGTATTAAAAGTCTTCTATTGTACACTTACAGCCACCAAGATAAACAATTCTAAATGCATCCCTCAATAGGACTGTAGGTAATACGATGTCCAATGATAGCCACATTTTCCTCTTTTGTAATGTTTAGTTGTTATTCACTTTTGCATAATTGTTTGGATCAGCGGAACAATCTGCCTAGCTTCTTCTGCAGGATCTTGGGGTTATTCAATTTCTGTAGATCTTTTTCCACCCCAGAATCCTGCAGTTTTCCCATGATCTTCTTGTAGTCACCAGAATTCTTGATGGCCGTGAAAAGGGTATTACCAAAGGCTTCTGAAAAAGAAACACAACATCAGTATATCTGGCCACCGATCTGTACTACGTGTCTTACACTGTACAGAACAGCTGACAAACCTGCACCGGAAATGTCCTCTTCATCCTCAGGTGGGGTTTCACTTTTGACCATGGCCTGAAAAGCAAAACCAAGCAAGGATAAGTATTTGGCATGGTTATAAACTTCTCAACACAACTGGAAATACACGTTGTACTTACTATTTTCACTATACGATCTTACATAAAACATTACAGACTTTTGTAGGTAAGCCCAGATATCACAAGCCATATGGAAAACTATTTATAGGCATAGCTACTATGGCTAAACTATATTTATATGATTGCAGGAACCCCATCAATACACTCTATTGCAAAAATTGTCAAATGCTGCAGAACATGAGTGCTTTCATGAATGACTAGAAACATCCCAGAAGGTGCAGGGTTCTTTGCAAAGGCATGTGGGTCCCACAGGCCAGACATAAGAAAATTCCTAACCCTGTCACATACCATCTAAAACTAAAATATTGTTTTCATTTAGGACTTAAGAACTGTAGGAATTCTGGTGGAGACATCTGTCTGTGAGAGATTTTTGTCTAGGTTCACAGTGGGACATTGCGTTGTGATTCAATGCGACATTAAAGTCGCAACACAAAATTACAACGCAACAAAAGTTGTAATGCACATTAACATTGCATATAGAAGATGTACTGAAGCATGCTTCTCTGTATCTATTAACTTGTGCATTTAGCGGTAATGCACTACAGCAGTGTGTTACCATAATGCAACATTTACAACTAGATGCCAACATTGCACTGTGAATGTCTCATAGTCTTAACATTGCAGTGCCTTAAATAGCGTTATATAACGTGGGACCAAAACTTCCCACTGTGAGCCTAGCCTTAGTCATCTCTCTACATAGTCTTTTTGCTATTTTCTTTCTTTCATGTGCCCAAAAGATAGGTTCCTCTCTAATCGATTCACAGATGGATCTATTGCCAGGGCCGGATTTACCATAAGGCATTGTAGGCATGTGCCTACAGGCTCTTTATGTAGGAGAGGCGGCTTCCCTCCCCAAGTGTCCCTCTACCCATTGGGGGGCTACTTAATACTGAGGTGGGGCACATCTGGCTCCCTTTACTTAGGGTGGGGAACACATCTACTAGATAGATTAATGGGGTTACCAAATGGGGAGGAGGGATGCCTACCTAATATGGGTGTGTGGCCTGAGTTGAGGGGTGGGGTTTAGGGCACCAGAACGCCTGTGTCTACAGGCTCCTCCTGAGCTGTAAATCCGGCTCTGAGCACAGCATAGTAAAGTCATACCGCCTGGAGGCATGCTTCTTCCTGTGTGATTCCAGCATCTTTCAGTGCCCTTACCCCATGACCAGACGATATGTGCATGTTCATGGGTGATGGCCGGATAGGTGAGTGTGACACTTATCTCTATTGTGCTAATACTCTATAGGGCACCGAGGAGAGCAGTATAAGCAGAGGAGACACCTGTGGTGACCTGTCACTGTCTATAGTGTGTCCACATGGATACCACTGCACCCTCGCCCATACCCTTCCAGCCACCCTAAAAACCGTCCTGTCCATAATGTCTGTCAATTTCTGCCTAAAACCGATTGAAACTACGACTGGGTGGCACATTGGGGCATCAATTCTCAGAAGATTCAAATATGTTGAGGAATATTGCATAATGTATGGGCACCTTAAAGGAAAGGTCCGAAGAAAAAAAAATCTACTTACATGGGGCTTCCCCCGCAGCTGATATGTTCCTTGCCTCAGCTCTGGTGTCCCGGGGTCCCCTCCGTTCCAGATGCCGACCTCTCCAGGTCGGCATTTTCTGTGCCCCGGAATCATGCTCACGTGGCCTGGAGCCCCTGCGCAGAATTCTCCCAGCCACTAGAGCGTGAGCATCACACCCATGCGCAGCAGCAGAAGATGCCAACCTGGGGAGGTCTGCATCTGCAATAGAGGGGATCCCAGGACACCGGAGCTGCGGCAAGGGACATATCGGCTGCCAAGGGCTGGAGGTAAGTAGAAGTTGTCTTTTTTTTATTTTCCTCGGATGTGTCCTTTAAGACCTGCCATGTAAAGCATGTACTCTTAGATATTCTTGGAACATCAGGTCAAGAGATACTGTCAAAGGCCAGTTTTGTCACGTTTAAAGTAAAATACAGGCGCTGATCCAACTCCAAAGATCCTCTGTGTATTTTTCACCAGCTGCTCAGGATAACCATATCCACAATAGGTATCAAGAATGGCAATTATATATCCACAGTGCCAGGTGGTCAAATCGGTATCTGCAGCATCACCACAGTGTACAAATATATTCTCTGACAGTGACCATCACCAAATGTAAAAACATCAAAAGGTCACTCAGGCCCAGTGCACACCGAGCGGATCCGCCGGCCGCATCTGCCTGAAATTCCGCTTGACTAATGTATTTGAATGGGCTGGTGCACACCGGCGGTTTGAGGTTTTTAGCAAACCGCAAACGTGCCTCCTGCTGCACGTTTGCAGTTTACTGAAAACCTCAAACCGCCGGTGTGCACCAGCCCATTGCCCAGTCTCCAGTTCCGAGATCGTGAGACTATTTATTGTGTACTGGTATACACTATACGCTTGTATTTACTAAGGGTCCCTGTTAAAAGGACCCTGGAAGTAACTTATTGTATAAGTGCTATTTTATGGATCTTGTTTAAAACTTTATGTTTTTAAGGACAGTGAGGCCCAGTGCACACCAAAACCACTAGCAGATCCACAAAACGCTAGCGGTTTTTGGTGCGGATTGCGAGATTTGGCCCAGTGCACACCGAGCGGATTTGGATGCGATCCGCCTGAAAATCCGCTTGACTAATGTATTTGAATGGGCTGGTGCAAACCGGCGGTTTGAGGTTTTTAGCAAACCGCAAACGTGCATCCTGCTGCACGTTTGCAGTTTACTGAAAACCTCAAACCGCCGGTGTGCACCAGCCCATTCAAATACATTAGCCAAGCGGATTTTCAGGCGGATCGCAAGATCCATAAAATAGCACTTATACAATAACTTACTTCCAGGGTCCTTTTGACAGGGACCCTTAGTAAATACAAGCGTATAGTGTATACCAGTACACAATAAATAGTCTCACGATCTCGGAACTGGAGACTGGGCAAATTGACAGAGATCGTGAGACTATTTATTGTGTACTGGTATACACTATACGCTTGTATTTACTAAGGGTCCCTGTCAAGAGGACCCTGGAAGTAAGTTATTGTATATGTGCTATTTTATGGATCTTGATTAAAACTTTGTTTTTAAGGACAGTGAGTGACCTTTTGATGTTTTTACATTTGGTGATGGTCACTGTTTGAGAATATATTTGTACACTGTGGTGATGCTGCAGATACCGATTTGTTCACCTAGCGCTGTGGATATATACTTGGCAAAGGCCATTTTTGTGTTGAAGGACTCTTGATAATAACCATAACCATCATCATTATCTATGTTCATGATTATGTGTCTGACAGGACACTTCTAGACCTATCATTCTGTACCCAAAGCCCTGTACACGCACTAGATGACCGCCTCTGCCGAGAATCCATTGTGTGTACAGCACAGCAGCCCTCGAGCCCGCTCAGCTAGCAATCAGCCTGGTGTATCACTTCATCCAAAGATATGGCAGAGGGCAGTGTTCTCTCCTCTTACTCCACCCACTATGTGTTGTCACTCCATCGCTGGTCCAGCGACTACATAGGAACAGAGCGTGTCACAAGCCTGCAGGCTAAGGACATGTCTGTCAGCCTTGGCCCAGCCATGTCGCCGCAGGGATTGGGTACTGATTCCTAATGGACGACATGCCTCATATGTGTGTACAAGGCTTTAGCCATTGACATAATCATATAGCTATTGCCTATAAGAAAAATGTAGTCCACCCTGCAGAAAACTGTTTTTCTTACCGTTTCAGGCTCTGAAACTTCTCCATTTCCCACGGGGCAACTTGATTCTTGGGTGTCTGGAGTCATTTCCACATTTTTTGCTAAGGCTAAAAATGAATATTATTATTATTATGTATAATATGCAACAGTGTCTATAAAAAATGATAATTCGAACAAGATCTCTTTTTGCAGTGCACTACCCAGCAAGCTGTACATTTATGGTGAATAAAATGAAAGAAAAGGTAAACTGGGCATCCTGCAAATAGTACTGTATATACTCGAATACAAGTCAATCTCGTGTATAAGTCGACTCCAATATTCAACTCTCTTAAGCTGGAATTTTTTATTGACACAGATCTACCCAGCAAAGTTAATGGCTGCACTTGGGGCTCAGGAGGGCTTACTGACTGCACTACATACAATATTGCATCCATTGACCCCTCCTGGTCCTTAAACGGTATAAAACCCTGACATAATATTCAATAAAAACGTTTTCCTACTTTTTATATGCCATACGGTTAGCATATTTTACTCTGAGAGCTGACTTTGCATTTTATTTATAACTGCTTTATTCATCCTCTAACTTAATCAGAAAGCATTTATGCTTGTCTGACTTTGTTCAGGGAACCTGGCAGTGTGAGAGGAGGCTTTGTTTACATTTCTCACTTGATACAATTAAACACAAGATAACATTATGTAAAGTTCGGAAGCGACCAGTTCTGCAGGCAGGGAAGCTTCTAAAGCCTGTGTTAACCCTTTGAATGCAGTTCTAGTTAAAAAAAAATGCTGGTTGTATATACAGTAATATTCTGTAAATAATCTATTATAGAAAAGTAGAAATGCTTGGTTTCATTCCACTTTAAGTGCATCCAATACCTCATCCAGGCCCCCAAATGCTGCAGTCATTCACTCCCTTTTATGCAGCCCAGTATTTCCCCCCTGCCCCTTTTCTTGTTAATTCTTGTGACCAGGACTTTTAGACCTGTGTTTTCTTTGCATTTCCATTCCTCAAAGTATTACTTACCACAAGGTAAATTGCTGCAAATGGGAATGTCACAATTACTACACACATTACTCAGTGTGCTCAGTGTTGCCTGTGACTCGTGTATAAGTCTACCCCTATACTTTTATGAAGTGAATCAGACCTAAATTTCTAGACTAATACGCGAGTATATACAGTAACTTCTGAAGAATTTGCTTTAAGTAGACAGCGCATCTGTTCAGTTCAATACTAATGGTACGTTGCTGAATAATTTGAATAATAACTATTATTAATTCATATTTCATGTGTACTTTGCTCTTTGGATGATGCGGTTTGCACAGGGTACCATCAAACAAGGAGCGACAAACTGTACTAACTGTACAACATAAAATAAATGGACTGTGCTGGAATGGGGCAAAAGCACTACGAAGAGGTAAAGAGAGCTGTCACAACACAGTGGATAGCACAAGACTTTGTTCTTGTCTGATGCTCGGTCCTTTCATAAAGATGGCACTTCTAAAACCTGGTACACACCTTCAATTTTGACTGGCCAATCTCTGACCAATTTTACTGTAGTATGAGGGTCAATAGACATTGAATACAATTAGCAGATTGTGTAGGTAAACTTTCATACTACATGGAAATGGTAAAATTGGTCAGTGGTTGGCCAATCAAAATTAAAGTTGTGTGTCAGGCTTAAGCCAATGGCTTCATCTGATTTTATAGTCAAATTATTTTAAGTACTATTTGCCATTCTAAACTAATACTACTTTAATTTGAAGTGGCTCTACTGTCATTAGATTTGATTGTGGTAATTTTACTATAGCTTGTGTAATTTGATAAATGGCCATGTGAAGTCACATATGAAGATCATGGGTAGGTAGGAAGGTAGTTAGATAATTAATAAAGTGCATAGTTCTCATTAACTTCTGCCATTTACATAAAAGTGAAGGCTGTTGGCAACAGTTAGATACTTACTTATGAAGAGGCTTCCCACATCCTTCTAAAAATCACAGCTGCTGCTGGGACCCTCTGAAAGTTCATGGCCACGCTCCTCTTAGTACACGAGAACTACCATACTGCGTCTGCACAAGTATGACTGCGTCTGCGCAGTAGCATGAAGCCACTTGTGGTTAAGTGGCTTTGGCTTACTGTGCAGACATACCTGTACTCGCACTGGTGCAGTATGGCTGCGCTTGTACACAGCTAGGAGTACGTCCTCGAGAACATGAATTGTCAGATATGTTCAGAGGGTCTTCCTGTGGCAACAGTGGAATGGAAAAGGACAAGAGAGCCTCTGAACGATCTAAAGCAGGGCTGCCCAATGCGTCAATTGCGATCTACCAGTAGATCACGAAGGACTGGTGGGTAGATCGCGGTCGGCATTTTAAAATAGTACGCCAGATGCTAACTATGCAGTGCCGACGTACCATCTAATTGTGCTACTCTGCTGCCGTACACAGAGCAGCACACAGCCAGTAGGGATAGGTGAGGCAAGCGAGAGCTGTGTCCTGCCCACCCCCCTTCCTTCCCAGCCCACGGGCTCCTTCCTTCCTCAGCCCGTCTCCCTTCCTCTCAGTCTCCGTACACTGCTCTCCTCCACCACGTTGTTGGGATGCCCCCTCACTGACCCTGCATGCCCAGCAAAGCATTTGGCATTGTATCCTCTGATTAGCGGCGATCCGCAGTAGAGAGGAGAGTGGTGGGTTAGGGCCCTTTTACACTTAATCAGTTGGCGTTAAGTGTAAAAGAGGCCATAGGAAAACATGGGCATTACTTTGAAAATCAGTTTTCTTTCCATTTTAACTGAAAGGAACTGATTAAGTGTAAAAGGGCCCTAAGGACGCGTATAGAGGAAGTGCTTTTCCTGTATACTTACTCTCCTCTCCACTGCTGGTTGCCGCTAATACAAGGTCTCAGTGCTTCATGCCCTGCTGGGCATGCAGGGTCAGTGAAGGTAGGGGGTGAAAATGGGGAGGAGAACGGTGTATGGTGGAGGGGGGAAGCACCTATGCTTAGCTGTCTATATGGGAGGCACATATTCCTAGCTATCTACTGTATATGTGGGGGGGGGGGGGCACCTATGCCTAGCTATCTATATGGGGGGTACCTATGCCTAGCTATCTATATGGGGTGCACCTGTACCTAGCTATCTATATAGGGGCACCTATGCCTAGCTATATATATGGGGTGCACGTATGCCTAGCTATCTATATGGGGGCACCTACGTCTTGCAATCTATGTGGAGTGCACCTATGCCTAGGTTTCTATATGGGGGGCACCTATGCCTAGCTTTCTATATAGGAGGGGCACCTATGCCTAGCTTTCTATATGGGGGCACCTATGCCTAGCTTTCTATATGGGGGGCACCTATGTCGTGCTATCTATATGGCGGGACCTATGCCTAGCTATCTATATTGGGGGCGCCTATGCCTAGCTATCTATATGGGGGCACCTATGTCTGGCTACCTATATTTTGCTATTTTAAATAGTAGATCTCTCGAGCTTGGGAATTTTCAAAATAGCTAACGAGTCAAAAAAGTGTGGGCACCTCTGATCTAAAGCATTCCCTCAACCAAGATTAGTATCTATTTTTTTTTTTTAAATCTGCCTCGGGTTCAAGTTTCCTAAACCACACCTGAATTGAGAAGAATATGGAGGCTGAGCTGACATATTTATTTCCTTTTAAACAATGCACATTGTCTGTCTATTCTGCCGATCTTCTGCTTCCAATACTTTTAGTCATGGACTCTGGACAAGCATGGGCATCACATGTTTCTGACTGAAGTCTGATTGGATTATCCGAAACGCTTGTTTCAGGTGTGTGATCCATACACTAACCAGGACCATTAAGAAGTGTTCCCCTTAACGCTTGTTTTAATAGTTGTTAGTCTCCTTTAACTTATGACTAGCTCCATCAGATCCATCAATTTTGAACTTGTTGATATGCGTATAGGTATTTGAAAATTGTTCCATATTTCCGCAACATTGTCATAATGCCAAGCACGAACGCTGAAGGGAAGCTGGCCCCGAGTCTTGACTAAACGGTCAGGAACTCCCACAGTACGGACTATGCATAATCTGCGGTTAGTTGGGCCGTAGCGGCAGCCTGTGGGTGATGCAGTTTATCGATCCTTTGAGGAATGGTAACTATAATAACAATAGACTGTTGATGCTATATCTGATCAATCATGATGAGAGGTATAACTTTGCATATGGAATGGCATTATGACAATGTTGCAGAAATATGGAACAAGTTTCAAATACCTATACGCAGATCAACAAGTTCAAAATTGATGGATGTGATGGAGGTAGTCATAAGTTAAAGGAGACTAACATCTATTAAAACAAGCGTTAAGGGGAATTTCTTGATGATCCTGGTTAAGTCTGGAAAAAAGAGACATTTTATTATCTTTTCGACTTGCTAGAGGAACTCCTTCTTCTTTTAGAACTTAACCCTATTTTTTGCATGTGACCGGCTGCCAACTTTTTGAACTATTTAAGTGCCACCCTTGAAGAACTGGTACTCTTAGCTACTGGGGTGACGACCCCTAGGTTAGAGGAGATACCTTAGATATACAGTACATATATGTGCACGATTTTTGAGCATGGTGGTGTAATTGCGGGGGGGGGGGGGGGGGCACATGGTGTTTTGCTGTTCATTCATGATATGTGGTACATACCACTTGCACATGGGTCAAAAGTCTGAGCATGTTTTATAATTGGAAATAATTATTATTGAATATTGGTTTATATGCTCGGTTGCCCGGTGTGCAAAGATAGTAATAATTTATGTATGAACACTATTAATGATTCCTGTTGCGGATGGTCGCTTTGGGTGTTTATACAGCTTTAAGACCAGGAGGAGCAGATTTGCCCATATTGATGATTATTGTACATGTATTTATATGTAACAATGACCATATTTCAGTATGAACCGATAAATACATTTAATACAATTTTTATTCAATAAAAATCAGGTGGTTGAACAGCAGATACTGGTAGTGTGTTGGTGTTTTTCTAGTTGTCTTTGACCAGTGCTAGTGGGGATATGTACAATAGTTTCTTAGTTTTTGCAAGTAGATAATACCACTTGACCATCACTATTTACTTATTGTGTACCATCTCTGCCCATTCCATTTCGCTTCATCGTCTGTATGTGGATACCAATTCAGGAGAAAGCCCACTTGGGCCTGTATGGCACAACTAAAACCACCATTTATTAATCCTGTAGCAGTCCAGCCCTCAAAATGATTTTTCTTGTGTGCTATTTTACTTGCCTTTCAAGAACTCCTCAGAGTATCCAGTAATTAATTCAGTCACTTCACATAACTGTATAAAAAAACACAGAATACAAGTTAGTACCGGACCTTTATTTTATATATTAATGTATTTATGTATTATTATGTAATTATTTTCTGAAGATGAGGACTGGCGTAATGGTAATCATAATAATAATAAGTTTATGAACCATAATAAATGATAAGGGGTGATGGCAACTATAACAGTTATATTTGCAATCAGCAGCATGCCCACCAGCACTAACCTTTCACTCCTATACTTCTTTCTTACATACTATTTACAGGACTTTTGCTGCTTCCATTAAGTGCATGAAATGACACATCACCATTAGGAAAATATTAAAGTGTAAGGGGCCCCACGTGTATTTTTTAGGAGGAGCCTTGTGGGAGGAGCTTAAAGGGAAGGTTCAAGCAAAATAAAAAAAATTAGTTTCACTTACCTGGGGCTTCTACCAGCCCCATGCAGCCAGCCTGTGCCCTCGTAGTCACTCGCTGATGCTCCAGTCCCCTGCTGGCAGCTTGCCGACCTCGGAGGTCGACGGGACGCATTGCGTACATTTTTACGCATTCCCACTAGTTCAGGAACATTAACACATACGTTTTTACGCGTTACTGGTTAAATGCGTAAATTTTTACGCATTAAACCAGTAATGCGTAAAAATGTATGTGTTATTGTTCCTGCACTAGCTGGAATGCGTAAAAATGTACGCAATGCGTCCCGCCGACCTCCGAGGTCGGCAAGCTGCCAGCGGGGGACTGGAGTAGCAGTGAGTGATTACGAGGGCACAGGATGGCTGCATGGGGCTGGTAGAAGCCCCAGGTAAGTGAAACTCACTTTTTTATTTTGCTTGGACATTCCCTTTAAGCTAAACTTTCACTCAACCTTCTTACCAGTTGGAGGCAGGAGCAGCCCAGGGATTGGGGTGGTGATCCCAGTGCTGCTGTAAGAGTGTGTAAACATGCAGGGATTAGGACTTGATCCAAGAACAGTTTGCGGGCAGGTCCTGTACAGGTGCATCATTGGCCGAAGGGTGTGTGTGGGGTGGGGTGGGGGTGCTGAAAGACAGAGTGGGGAGGGGGGGGGGGGGGGGGTAAGGAGGAAAACAATGGCTTAGGCATGAGCTCAGTTGAGTCAATTCCAGCTATCCAGATCTCTAGGCGACGCTGGGAGCTACAGGAAGATTACAAGGTTTGGTAAGTACTAGTTTCTGCTGCATCGGTGGGGGGGGGGGGGGCAGTGCTATTTTCAGCCAATAGCTCAAACATATCTGGCATCAGGCAATCCCGTCTGTGCCAAATACTGGGGACTTTTCTGTATATGTATTATAGAAGGTGCTATGCTGTTTGCCAGGCTGTTGTGCTGATCCAGTGCCTTCCATAGCTTCTGACACAGAGCAGGCATGAAAATCAGGTGTTTTTCCCAGCCCTAACTCTGCTGGCTGCATACTTGTTGCCATGAACATGGGAGTTGTGGACAGCCTAGGGAGGATGACACCAGCCACAAATAGCGCATGCCAGTTACTCCCCCTCTCCAACAAGGACACCCTGTGTAGTCACATATATAATATTACCGGACTTGCAGAAGATGACTGCTGTACAAAATCTTGGACACTCCGGACAGCGCTGACAATCTCCTCCTGATAAGCTTCATACATCACTGTTGTAGACTCACTGCAGTCTATAAAACAATCAGTCATAAATTAACAAATATACATTGATCAAACAAAGAATGGGATAGCAGCCTAGCATTATTGTACAGTTTTATCAAGAGAGGTACAAGGAAGCTGGCGCTAAGAGGGAGGAGCTATGGAAAGCATCCATCAGAATTTTTGTTTCACTTAACAGGTGAGACCTGATTAGTGGCTTTTGCTACTTGCTCTTCTTTCACTTCAGTTTGTTTTGGTAAGTCAGCACCCCGAGTAGTCATAATTTATTTGCGAGAATTACCATAAAATAGTCATAAATAAATTGCTGGAAAACGTAACCTCCCCTCTGATAGCGTCTCGGCCTCACAAACTAGCTATGGCACTGCTCATCAGTATGTGGAGGCCCGGATAAGATAAAAATGACATGGTAGGTGCCATTCATGTAATAATTTAGCTATCATGGTTTTACATTTGGTCTGTACTGATAGTTATAACTCTTCTGTATTTTTAGGACAATATTCTGATCTGTAAATACCAAGACTGTACATAAACAATATAATGTTTTTCATAAAGTGGCTACACACCCTTCATAATTATAAGAAAACTTTGTTATGTGGGTTCAGTGCGTTTTTAAACCAGTGAACCTACACTTTAAATACAAATTAACACTATGGGATTCCAAGAGAGTCCTATAAAGAATTAGGACTATTGATACAATTGTACTCTATACATAACACTCTATACATAACAATTGATATGATGCACCAAAACCTGCCAATGGCAACTACAGGGTCAGAGGTGCAAGAAGGGGATGGGGAACAGCGTGTTAATTATTACCACTGTTCAAAGTATCTATAGAAGTTATTATTATGAGCACAGGAACAATAAAGAGCTAATACTGTAGTTGAGGAAGGGCTCTTCGGGGCCCCTCTGTCCCAAGGGCCCCGATGCAGTGACTACCTCTGCACCCCCTACTGCTACGCCCCTATTCTTATGCTTACATGCTTATATGCAGTATACTTTTATATACAGACACATATATATGATCTTTTTAAAACTAAGTATCATTTATAATACTCTTTGCATTCAGTTTAGTTATTATGAGTTAAAATCATGTTAACACGATATACTCGGTACATTACAACCTGATTGGGAAATATGTCTGATGTTCTGATATATGCAGCATAAAGTTTGGTGTTGTGCTCTCTGCTTACCATGGAAACTAGGCCTTCTGCCTGGATTGTGATCCCAGCATCTGATCATTAACTCCTTTGCTTTTGGCACCATTTTGATATGTTCATACCGGTCTAAGTCACTTGCCCTGGGCCTCTGACCCTCACATACACACCGCTGTATTACTGGTGCGGGGATACCTAGGAAGTGAGTAAAAAATATAATTGCACCCCTGTGTCACCTAGAACTCACAGTGGAACATCATCAAAAACATTTATTTAATCCTTGGACAGACTGAATAAGTGATAAAGCTTTAGCCAGGTTTTATTTCCTGTCATTGAGAAGTTCTAAACTCACTTCCTGTTTCATGCTGTATCAGAAAACATGAAAGGAAATCCACTGGGCAACACAGGTTTCCATTTGCGAAGTGATGCGAGTGTGGCTACGCAGCTGCATCGCATCACTTCCGCCACCGGCCGCATCACTTCCGCATCTCCGATGCGGAAGTGTATTGAGGAGATGGATACAGCTGCGGGCGGATGCGGCCGTGCGAAAATCTGCAGCATGCTGCAGATTATCGGATCGCACCGCTCCGCACACCATGCACGCAGTGGAAACTGTTCCACTGGCGTGCATGTGTTTCAGCACACCTGCGGTGCGATGCGGCTCGCACCGCTCCTAGTGGAAACGAGCCTAAATCTACAATCTCCCTTTGAGGGAATTTTCTAACTTCCTGCTTCAGAAAACTAGCAGTAAAAAAAAACTAGCAGTACAAAATGGGTAACATACCTAATTTAATTGTGTTGAATAAAATATAACTGAAAAATGGCCCTTATATAACAGATAAGGGGAAACACGTATCATCCACATGCAGGGCCCTATGTCTAGCCCCGGAGTCTATAAGTACAAAAAAAACAGAAGCCATAAATTCCATCCTTCTACAGATGCCATATCCTAAATTGCTGGAAACCATAGAAGAAACCATATGCTTAAATAAATGGTAGAGAGGGACTGGGTGGGTTACAATTTATATTCTTGTCAGATAATAGTTATTGCCTATTGTTTGGATCTTTGGAATTTGTGAGGGGGGAACTTACGACCATTTTATTTGTCAACTTGTCTAGCCAATTTTGAGCTTCAGGTTTGTCCACAAATATTTTATCGGAGAGCAATGGCAGGAACAGACATAGAGACCTACATATAGTTGAGAGTTAGTCACCCTTCCATCCAGGGGTCCACATCACACCTATGCGTCCAGCTGTAGGGTCGGAAAGTGAACACCGTTATATAAAGGTGTTCAAAAGGTCATCATGAGTTGAAGAATCTCATTTTGAAGTTCCTCGGCCTGGTAAATTAGGCCTGGTATGTTTGTGACAGGTGTCTTTAGTAACTAAAAGCACTGTAAAGTCACAAGTACGGCCCACGTGCACGCAGTGCTGCCATGCTCGTACACAGGACTGGGGCATGGCTGCAAGAGCATACTCAAGGAAAAAAGAAGCAGTCCTAGAAGCTCAACTGTAATAATATGTAAAGCCAGGGAGTCAACCAGTCCACACCCGGATCCCCCAAGGTGCAACAATCCACAGCAATAGAAGAAAAAGACTGGGTCTCCACCTGGATAAATGCAATTATAGCACTATTTTATTGCACCATAGTAACAAAACAACACGACGTTTCGGCCAGCAGGCCTTTATCAAGTGGTAGATGATAAAGGCCTGCTGGCCGAAACGTCGTGTTGTTTTGTCAGTCTTTTTATTCTGTCGCGAGAGCATACTCAACAAACTCTTGTTGAATATGTTTGGAGGATAGCAGCGCTGTATAAGTAAGGGTAAGGAGGATGGGAAAGTCTCTGGGTTATCCAGAGGCTTTCCTCAACGGTAAGTACTGTATCTAACCTTGATCTTTTTTTAATATAAATGTTATGGTAGATTTTGGCAGATTTTGAAGAGTTTAAGGCTGTATTCACAGTGGGACATTGCGTTTTAATGCAATGTTAAAGTCGCAATGTGTCTGCGTTAAGAGGTAACGCACTGCAAGCAGTGAGTTACCACAGCGCAACATTTTTAACGCAACTTAAATGTTGCACTGTGAACGGCACATAGGATTAGCATTGCAGTGCGGTAAGCTGCGTTATACGACTTTATAACGGCAACCATAACATCCCACTGTGAATGCGACCTTACAGATTTGTGGGGAACAAACCAAATTGTATTTGTAAACAGTCCGTGGTTATGTGTAAACTGAGACTGTGATCCTGGACGCATGTGCAGTAGCAAACTCGAAGCTGGCAGATGAGGCTACCTGCCAGGTTACAGCACATGCATCTAAGATCACAGGTACACTTTACACATAACCACAGATTACCCCTGCTTAGTGCTCTGTCACTACGAGTGACTCTTCAAAGGTCCATGCTAGAAATCCTCATGCAGTGGTAAGGACCTTCACTAAAAGACACAGTGCTGTTTCTCATGAGGGAGAGGAGGCAGTTGGACTGCACCAATACTCCTTCCTCACAGGCCTATCAGTTATAAATAAGGCCCAGTGCACACCGAGCGGTTTTTGGAGCGATCCGCCAGGCCGCATATGCCTGTAAAAACGCTTGGCTAATGTATTGCAATGGGATGGTGCACACCGGCGGTTTGAGTTTTTTGCCAAGCCGCAAACGCGCCTCCTGCTGCGCGTTTGCGGATTTCGGAAGCGTTTCGTCCTCAATGTAAAGTATAGGAAAAACGCAAACCGCTCTGAAAAACGCTACTTCAGAGCGGTTTGCCAGGCATTTTTGTTACAGAAGCTGTTCAGTAACAGCTTTTACTGTAACAATATGTGTAATCTGCTACACAAAAACGCACCCAAAACCGCTAGGTATGTTTAGAAAACCTCTCTAAATATACCTAGAATCGCTCTGAAATCAGCTCCCAAAACTGCTAGCGTATTGCGGATCTGCTAGCGGTTTTGGTGTGCACTGGGCCTAAGTGTGAGGCCTGGGGCACACCAGAGGAGTTTTTCTGAGCGTTTTGAGTTTTTAAATCTGCTGCTAATGTTATCCTATGTGTCTGTGCACACTGGAGCAATGAGGTTTTGTAAAAAAACCCATAGCATTACATTGGGAAGAGCTTTTGAAACCTCTAAAAGCTCTTCCCAATGTAATGCTATGGTTTTTTTTACAAAACCTCATTGCTCCAGTGTGCACAGACACAAAGGATAACATTAGCAGCAGATTTAAAAACTCAAAACGCTCAGAAAAACTCTTCTGGTGTGCCCCAGGCCTAAAAAAGGTTGCAAAACAGTGGGAACCCTTTGCAAGGGGATGCTTTGATCCAAAACCCATCAGAAAAACTGCAGGCTGTCAACTTAATGTAATGATAGTAGGGTTCAGAATTGGATACAAGCAACCTTTTCAGTTCCATAAATTACCACGAAGCATGCACTTTAATAATGTATAGGTAAATGTGAGTGTTAATTTTATGTTTGTTTTTTGCTGTAGTGCCCCTTTAAATGAAAGAAAAAACTGTGGAACCTCAGAAAACTTACCTAGATAAGGCTCTACACTTGAAAAAACTGTCCACGTTAGGATTGCAAAACTAGAGCAAGAAGATAGAGAGAATAATTAGTGAACGCTAATTACAACCGGAAGATTGTTTACCACAAATCTAGTTGCATCATACAGTATGTGCTAAGAGTAGAAAAAAATTACTGTGCCAGGAAACATAACTTTTATTTTGGAAAGGCAATTTTTTCAGTTACGTCAAGTTCGCTGTAACTTCCTCATTCTTTAGTATTAGTGTGAAGTTTTGGAGATGAGGAAGCGTGTTGAAATATTAAAAGTCCACAAATGTCATGAAATATTAAACTGAAGTGGACTTAAGTTTCATTATTGAATAGAGGTGGGAAACATTAGACTCTTTGGGCTGGTGCACACCGAGCGGCTTTTTGGGCGTTTTCAGATCCGCTTGCGGCTGCGGATCTGCTTGGTCAATGTATCTCAATGGGGTGGTGCACACCAGAGCGGCAGGCGTTTTGCAGAAACGAAAAATGCCTGGGTGAGGCATTTTTTGGATTTCGGATGCGTTTCTGCCTCAATGTTAAGTATAGGAAAAACGCAAACCGCTCTGAAAAACGGCACTTCAGAGCGGTTTTGCAGGCGTTTTTGTTACAGAAGCTGTTCAGTAACAGCTTTACTGTAACAATATATGAAATCTACTATACTGAAAAGCGCAGCAGCAATCCGCAAAACGCTAGCAAAACGCCTCATAAAAATAAAAAAAAGCGTTTAAAAATCTGCTAGCATTTTGCGGATCTGCTAGCGGGTTTTGGTGTGCACCAGCCCTCAGTTATAGTTTATTGCTGTCAGGGTTCAACTAGGGAAGATTACTGTTTACGTCCTGTCCCAGTGTCATGGACACTGTAACAATAAATGAGGTTTAGGGCCCTTGCACACTGAGGCTGTGCGGTGAGGTAAATTTAGCGCACCACACTGCAGCCTAATGTTAGTCTATGGGGGAATTCACACTCCCCACATTGTGGTACGCTGCGCCTGAAGAGCCCTATCTAACGCGCTTCAATACCTAAGTTTCCGCAAGGCTCCTGCAGCATCCTGTGGTGATCTGTGTTGGGCTGGAAGTCATGAAAGTCTATGGCAATGCGCGTACTTTCAAAAAACCTGCCACAGATATCTGCATTGCGCATACACAGAAGTGTATTTTAGAAATACGATTTTGCGCATGTCATCGATTGCCCAACAGGAAGTGAGCGCACTTCCTGTTTGGCCAGATGCCAGACCGAAGGCCTGTTTTTGGTGGTACAGTGTGGCCGCTGCACTGCCAATCTACAGTGTGAAGCCGGCCTCAATCTCTCTGGCTAGCACTCTTAAGGCTTGATTCACAAAGCCGTGCTAACTCATAGCATGGTCAAGCTAGCAGTTTGTACGCGTTAAAACACGCGTAAAGTTTTTCTCGCAAATTTGCGATAGTGCGTGGAAAATTCGCGATTGCGTGCAAAAATTTGTGATTGCGCATGAAAAATGTTACGAGTGTTATAACGCGACCAAAACGCTAGTGCAACTGTGCTATGAGTTAGCACGGCTTTATGAATAAAGCCCACAAAGAGAAACCATGACCAAGAATTAAACTTCATCCCAATCAGTAGCCGATACCCCCTTTACCATGAGAAATCTATTCCTTTTCACAAACGGATTATCAGGAGGCTCTGTGTGGCTGATTTTGTGGTGAAACCCCTCCCACAGGAAACTGGGATGACCATGGTCCTGGCAGTTTCCTGCCTGTGAACCCCGTTGCATTGTGGGAAATAACTGTTTACAGCTGTTTCCAACTGCCAAAAAAGCAAGCAGCAGCTACTTCCAGTGGCGTCACCTGCCAGCAGTAAAGATGTCACCATGTGATAAACGTCAGAATGTAAATCAGGGAGAGGAAAGCTTTGAGGCCTCGTTCACATCTAAAAACGTAAACGCAAGTGTTTTGTGTTTTTGTGCGCATTTTCTCTACTGCGTGCTGCGTTTTTATTAACCTCTTGACGACCAGCTAACGCCGATTGGCGTAAACTGGTTGTCTGAGGGTTTCCATGGAAACGGCCGCTCGTTCGAGCGGCCTTTCCATGTCAGTTCACGGAGGGTGTCTCCGTGAACAGCCGGAGAGCCGCCGATCGCAGCTCGCCGGCAAAATGTAAACAGGCGGGGAAGAAATCCCCCAGCAGCGCCGTGACATAGATCGGCGATCCCCAGCCTCTGATTGGCCGGGGATCGCCGGCATCTGATAGGCAGAAACCTATCCTATCAGGCGCAGGACGGATATCCGTCCTGTGCCGCTCAGAGGGGAAGGGAGAGGGAGGGAGCGGGCGAGACGGCGGAGAACGCTGCGGAGGGGGGCTTTGAAGAGCCCCCCCCCCGCTAAGCAAATGCAGCCGGCGGCGATCAGACCCCCCCAGCAGGACATCCCCCTAGTGGGGAAAAAAGGGGGGTAGTCTGATCGCCCTGCTGCACTCCTGATCGGTGCTGCGGGCTGTAGAGCCCACGCAGCACCGATCACTGAAAAATCCCCTGGTCGTCAAGTGGTTAAAAGCACTTTTCTAAGCGCTTTTCCAGAGCGTTTTTTTTTTATTCACTCCCTGACACAAGTCAGGAAGTGAACTCTTTGACCTGGAAAGGAATAAATACAATGTACTTATTCTTAAATACGCAGAAAGACACAATTGCTGCACAAAACGATTTTGTGAGCGTTTTGCAATTTTCCTATACCTTCCATTGAGGCAAAATCACTTCAAAAATAGTATAGGCACCTCTTTTCTGAGCGGATCGGAAACAAACCACACAGATGTGAACTCTCTAATAGGGAATCATTGCACAAGCGTTTTTAGGGCGATTTTGAAAATCGTCTGCACTTGAAAAAAGGTCCAAAACGCCCTAGATGTGAATGAGCCCTTACAATGAGCAAACACTGACTAAATAATTTATACATAATTATTGTAAAAATTAAGCACTTTTTTTTTGTTACATTATTTTCTCTGGCGTTCCTCTTTAAGGTGTCCATACATCTAGAGATGATGGGCAGATTCGACCAAGACACAAATCTCTCTCTGTTTGAATCTGATTAGAGAGAGATCTGTCGGCAGCCCATATACCGCAGGTCGAATCCCTGATCGATTTCATGCCATAATCAAGCGCAAATCGCCTTGTGATGCCGCATCCACTGCCTTGCCAGTCTGATGCTGCCCCCCAATATAAAATGTGCCCCCTCCCCTCTGTGTCCGCCGCTGACTCCGGGGTACGTCTGCAATTAGCATACACATGGCCCACGTGGTTGCTGAAGTATATGTGGCGGCGTGTGACGTGTCACCCGTGTCCACATTACTACAGCTACCACATGGGGCGCATGTATGTGGGTTGCGGATGAAGCCCAAAGCCAGCGGCGGATACGGACAGGTGAAGTATACTGCACCGGGTACATTTTACATTAGAATGGACATCGCCGGGGGTTCCGTCCCGTTTATCGCTCATCCAGATATTGCTTGCCGTTCCCACTGCGCACCTGATTGACCATGATGGCTCGACATCTTGCAGCCCGAAATTGGTTGCTCTTGGCAGCACCGATTTTCATTTGATTCGATAATAATTATCAAATCTGACGGATGATCGGCCGCCAAGTCGATAGATGTAGGCCACCTTACATTTACAGGCTAGATTCCCATGTCTGATCCCCAGCCAAGAGCACTATCTGGAAATGGTATATTCTCCCCATATACCGTATACACTCGCATATAAGCCGACTCGCATATAAGCCGAACCCCCAACTTTTACTCCAGCAATTAGAAAAAAAATGATTGACTCGCATATAAGCCGGGGGTAGGAAATGCAGCGGCTTCTGACAACACGGGATTGGCTGTTGTATTTCATATGGGGGGTAACTGTATACTATGCACCTTGTGTCTGCACCCTGCGCACAGAATTCCATCCACATAGCCTCTGTCAGCGGGTGCATGTGTACAGTTCACGTGCTTGGGCAGACTTATCATTTATCTTATACAGTTATACTGCTAAATGGAAAGTGAAGTCAAATTAAGATCAAGTCAAATTTCAAATTTTACAAATTTAAGGGGCTAATGAGGTCCTGCAACTTAAAATCTGTACAATTATTATATGACAGAACACATCCTAATTAAAATGAATATGAGAGGATTATGAATAGTGATATTGCTGAATTTCTCTTAAATGCTGCTTACCTGCACTGTGGGTGGCCGAAGGGGAGCGCAACAGCTAATCTGCAGGCAGATGCCCGGGTTACCGTATGGCAGAAGGGGTCCGATGGAGAATGCTGCTGGAGCGATCAGAAGCCTGGGGGAGAGCAGAGCTGGATGGATGACTGGCACAATTATAGCAGAAGCGCTACCCGAAAGCATAATCTCACATTTGGCTGGCCAGAATTGCAGGGGAGCGCTCCTCTGTGCACTCGATATGCGCTTCCTGAAGCTCGAGATTACCGTATGTGCAAGGAGAAGTGATCCTCTATGATTCTGCCCAGCCAAACGCGAGATTATGCGCACGGGGAGCACTTCTGCTATGATTGTGGCCAGCCATCCATCCAGCTCTGCTCTTCCCCGGACCTCTGATCGCTCCTGCAGCATTCTCCATTGGGCATCTGATCCCTCCTGCCATACGGTAATCCAGGCATTTGCCTGGAGATTAGCTGTTGCGCTCCCCTTCGGCCACCCACAGTGCAGGTGGCTCCAGTGTGTGCCAGTCACTACACAGCTGCAAGCCTTCACCGCTGCGCTCTCTGATCCCCTCCGTAGGTCAGCCTGATCAACTCCTCACCACAGACACCAACTTAGTACGTTGGTGACTCGCATATAGGCCGAGGGGGTGACTCTTCAGCACATTTTGTGTGCTGAAAAATTCGGCCTATATGCGAGTGTATACGGTAGTCTATGGATCAATTTACCAAAGTAATTCACATATTTATGTCAATTAAATACATACAAACCACCTCTAAGGCACCTCTTTTTGAGGCTAATTAAGCCCATTTTGAGAATTTCTTTGTAAAAGAAACCATTCATTGCTTCACTTTAGTAGCCTGTTTTTGTTCCCATCATTTTTTCTCGTTATGCATCACAAAATTGTATTTACTTTGACATTCGCTGCTTCATATTGACTACAATTGTTTAATTTATCAAGAAGTACTCAGTTTACAATGGTGCTATTTCATTGCATGCATGGACATTTAGTTCTTATTTCCATTGCCGTGTCTGTTTCCGATGTGGCACCCATGCTGCTGCAAAGCCACAGCCGAATCGCTTAGCCTTGCAATACTCAGCTATAGGAATTTGAGATTCTGCAGCATGAAACTGTAGAATGCCGTCCAGATTTGCACCGCAGTGCATTTTGGACATCAAGTCATATCCCAAATAGGCAGTGTTTCCCTGTTCAACTCGCCTGCAGGGAAACGCTCCAGAATTGGCACGCTCCAGAATTGTGCCATCTGCAAAAACAACACTATTACTTTCTATTCTCACCATTGGCATCATTCACACTGTGTGTTTCTTTATTCTCATCATTGGCATCATTCACACTGTGTGTTTATTTATTCTTATCATTGGCATCATTCACACTGTGTGTTCCTCTATGCTCACCATTGGCATCCTTCACACTGTGTGTTCCTCTATTCTCAGCATTAGCATCATTCACATTGTGTGTTCCTCTATTCTTACCATTGGCATCCTTCCCATTGTGTGTTCCTCTATCCTCACCATTGGCATCCTTCATACTGTGCGTTCCTCTATTCTCACCACTGGCATCCTTCACACTGTGTGTTCCTCTATTCTCACCATTGGCATCCTTCACATTGTGTGTTCCTCTATTCTCACCACTGGCATCCTTCACACTGTGTGTTCCTCTATTCTCACCATTGGCATCCTTCACACTGTGTGTTCCTCTATTCTCACCATTGGCATCCTTCACACTGTGTGTTCCTCTATCCTCACCATTGGCATCCTTCACATTGCGTGTTCCTCTATTCTCACCATTGGCATCCTTCACACTGTGTGTTCCTCTATCCTCACCATTGGCATCCTTCACACTGTGTGTTCCTCTATTCTCACCATTGGCATCCTTCACATTGTGTGTTCCTCTATCCTCACCATTGGCATCCTTCACATTGTGTGTTCCTCTATTATCACCATTGGCATCCTTTACACTGTGTGTTCCTCTATCCTCACCATTGGCATCCTTCACACTGTGTGTTCCTCTATTCTCACCATTGGCATCCTTCACATTGTGTGTTCCTCTATTATCACCATTGGCATCCTTCACACTGTGTGTTCCTCTATTCTCACCATTGGCATCCTTCACACTGTGTGTTCCTCTATTCTCACCATTGGCATCCTTCACACTGTGTGTTCCTCTATTCTCAGCATTAGCATCATTCACATTGTGTGTTCCTCTATTCTTACCATTGGCATCCTTCCCATTGTGTGTTCCTCTATCCTCACCATTGGCATCCTTCACACTGTGTGTTCCTCTATTCTCACCATTGGCATCCTTCACATTGTGTGTTCCTCTATTATCACCATTGGCATCCTTCACACTGTGTGTTCCTCTATCCTCACCATTGGCATCCTTCACACTGTGTGTTCCTCTATTCTCACCATTGGCATCCTTCACATTGTGTGTTCCTCTATTATCACCATTGGCATCCTTCACACTGTGTGTTCCTCTATTCTCACCATTGGCATCCTTCACATTGTGTGTTCCTCTATTATCACCATTGGCATCCTTCACACTGTGTGTTCCTCTATTCTCACCATTGGCATCCTTCACACTGTGTGTTCCTCTATTCTCACCATTGGCATCCTTCCCATTGTGTGTTCCTCTATTCTTACCATTGGCATCCTTCCCATTGTGTGTTCCTCTATCCTCACCATTGGCATCCTTCACACTGTGTGTTCCTCTATTCTCACCATTGGCATCCTTCACACTGTGTGTTCCTCTATTCTCACCATTGGCATCCTTCACACTGTGTGTTTCTCTATTCTCACCATTGGCATCCTTCACACTGTGTGTTCCTCTATTCTCACCATTGGCATCCTTCACACTGTGTGTTCCTCTATTCTCACCATTGGCATCCTTCACACTGTGTGTTCCTCTATGCTCACCATTGGCATCCTTCACACTGTGTGTTCCTCTATTCTCACCATTGGCATCATTCACACTGTGTGTTTCTCTATTCTCACCATTGGCATCCTTCACACTGTGTGTTCCTCTATCCTCACCATTGGCATCCTTCACACTGTGTGTTCCTCTATTCTCACCATTGGCATCATTCACACTGTGTGATCCTCTATTCTCACCATTGGCATCCTTCACACTGTGTGTTCCTCTATCCTCACCATTGGCATCCTTCACACTGTGTGTTCCTCTATTCTCACCATTGGCATCCTTCACACTGTGTGTTCCTCTATTCTCACCATTGGCATCCTTCACACTGTGTGTTTCTCTATTCTCACCATTGGCATCCTTCACACTGTGTGTTCCTCTATTCTCACCATTGGCATCCTTCACACTGTGTGTTCCTCTATGCTCACCATTCGCATCCTTCACACTGTGTGTTCCTCTATTCTCACCATTGGCATCATTCACACTGTGTGATCCTCTATTCTCACCATTGGCATCCTTCACACTGTGTGTTCCTCTATCCTCACCATTGGCATCATTCACATTGTGTGTTCCTCTATTCTTACCATTGGCATCCTTCACACTGTGTGTTTCTCTATTCTCACCATTGGCATCCTTCACACTGTGTGTTTCTCTATTATCACCATTGGCATCATTCACACTGTGTGTTTCTCTATTATCACCATTGGCATCCTTCACACTGTGTGTTTCCCACATATTTATGTGGATTTTGTGTATCCACTCTGGCTTGGCTTCCTCCTGCATCTTAGCAGACAGGCATTAGAATGAGCAGGTGTACGTTTTGCCTGTGTTAGTGACATAGGATTGCAAGATCTGATTTTGCAGAGAGTGATGTGAATAGTTCTACCAACATTTGAATGCTTTAGAAAGCAGTGGAATAAGTCAGTGTTCTACAAACAATGAAGTGTATTTCATTTTTTCCCTTTTTTCTGCAGCCATATTTCCTTACCTGTAAACGTCAAATGTTCTTGTGATCTCGTAGTTAATGTCATTTAAAGCTTCGGGTGGCATGTAGGACAACGTCCCAGCAAAAGACGGCGTTGCGGATGTAGTAGCCCCTGCAATCTTCGACAATCCGAAATCTGTGATCTGTTAAAGAAAAATTATCATCTATTATTATTATTTAGTATTTATATAGTCCCAACGGTTGATATGGCTGTGTAAAATGTAAAGCTATAGGCATGCTATACACCAGCAGTTTTGGATCCAAGCCTGGCTACAAGGGCATAAAGATTTAGGGCCCTTTTACACTTAAGCAGTTGGTGTGCGTTAGTGTGCGTTAGTATGCGTTGGTACGCGTGAGTGCGCGTTGGTACTCGTTTTTTCCATACAGTGCATTGGGAAGAAGATTTCAGTTAAAACGCGTTAAGTGTGAAAGGTGCCATAGGAAAACATGGGCATTACTTTGAAAATCAGTTTTCCTTCCGTTTTAACTGAGAGCAACTGATTAAGTGTAAAAGGGCCCTTAATTTGCATATTCAGTAACGGTGCATTGTGGGAAACCACAGATGTTAACTTAAAGCTAAAGCTTAATTATCGCAAGTACCTTCTGGTTTAAGAAGGCAAATCACACCAAACATTGCTTTTTAGCAGGTGGGCTTTTTGGTCTCTTTAAGTCCCCTATACTTTTCTAGTGGTTTGGGTCCCCCCGAGCTGCTTGGTCTCTCAAACATCTTCCACAGCTCTGTACAGAGTATACTGTCACTTAATTGTCCCTCAGAGTAACTCACAGTCTAATCCCTACTATAGTATTATGCCCATTGTAGTCTAGGTTTTTTTTTTAGGCGGTAGCTGAGTCACTTATCTGTATGCTTTTGGGATGTGGGAGAAAACCAGAGTGCAGTATAGGGGAGAACATACAAACTCCTTGCAATTGTTGCTATACCCGCACTATTAAAATACTGCTTATATTAGACCAATTTGAGGCAGTTCTGAATTCGAAATGTGTTTTAAAATGTCCAAGATGGTAAAAATATATGGGAGCAGCATTGTAAATGTTATTTTTCATATAAAATCCATAAAAAATACCCGACCCTCTATTTAAATAAATCTGAGCTATTGGCAACGGTGACATTACGTCCCAAATCCATGAGATTGGGCAAAGCTGGGGAGCTTGAATCCTGCATGGACACTATGGGCTCGATTCATAAAAGTGTGCTAAGTGTTAGTACACCAGTGAAAAGCCGCTTGTCACGTGCAAACTGCCTCTTCGCATGCTAATGCGCACGTAATAGTTTGCGTGCGTAAAGTTTTATGCACACTACTTCACGTGCAAAATCAGCCGTTTCGTGTGCTAAGTAGCATGATAAGCATACTTTGCACGCAAAGCAGTTGATTTTGCACGCGATTTTGCAGCTGATTTTGCACGCGTGCAAACTTTTACACGCGCTAAAATAGCACGCGAACAATAACAGCTTTGCCGTGCAAACTACTTAGCACCCTAGTTTGCACGTGCAAAGCTTTTAGGCGTGCTAACTGTGTTAGCACCCTTTAGTGAATCAAGCCCTATGGAGGATCCTGTAAGACGAGGATTAGTAGCAAATGTTGTTCTTAGAATCAAGGCTGCTCATTGTGGAGCTGTGGCTTGAGGACTTTGAGAATAGAGCTCGACTCTCCAACGTACGGATCAGAGCCTGCCTAAGTCCTTTACCTTATTAAAAGAAGTTGCACCTTGCTATAAACCCGTTCACGGCTCTCTTGCCGCAAGGAGATGCAGACATGTTTAGAATGGACATCACAGGTAAGCCAAGATCCCCTGATATGCCCAGAGATGTGATTTTTAAAATTGCACAACAATGAGGCCAAACATATGATACTTGCTGCTGCAAAGGACCTCACCAGTCTTTCAGGAGTTACAGTATCTGTCCACCTGTATTCTGACCTTGCCCCATGAGCCTGTAAAAGTACAGAATTCTACAGCCAATAATGGTGTGGATTCCCGTTCCTGCTATGACCATTACTATTAATGGCCGCGCCCACTTTGCGTGCACTCTAGAAGAGGGTAGATACATCTTGGAATCGGCTTCCATTCATTACAACACCCTGGACTCTCAACATTTGCAGCAGTGCACTCCAAGGCTGGAGAGAGTCTGGATGACTGAGGCCAGCAGATTGCAGCATTCCCCGAGAGCTTCGCAAGCCCTGTTGAGTATTGAATCCAGCATAATTTTCTTTCTGGAAGACTCTGACTAGTCCACATGTTTCCTCGGCCTATTCTTCAAAAATTGCAGCTTGCCTGGTTAACCCTCACTAGTGTTGGGCGAACATCTAGATGTTCGGGTTCGGGCCGAACAGGCCGAACATGGCCGCGATGTTCGGGTGTTCGACCCGAACTCCGAACATAATGGAAGTCAATGGGGACCCGAACTTTTGTGGTTTGTAAAGCCTCCTTGCATGCTACATACCCCAAATTTACAGGGTATGTGCACCTTGGGAGTGGGTACAAGAGGAAAAAAAAATTAGCAAAAAGAGCTTATAGTTTTTGAGAAAATCGATTTTAAAGTTTCAAAGGGAAAACTGTCTTTTAAATGCGGGAAATGTCTGTTTTCTTTGCACAGGTAACATGTTTTTTGTCGGCATGCAGTCATAAATGTAATACATATAAGAGGTTCCAGGAAAAGGGACCGGTAACGCTAACCCAGCAGCAGCACACGTGATGGAACAGGAGGAGGGTGGCGCAGGAGGAGAAGAAGGCCACGCTTTGTGAGACACAACAACCCCGGCCTTGCATGAGGGCAAGAAGCGTGCGGATAGCAGGCTTTGTACCGCCATGCAGTCATAAATGTAATAAAGATAAGTGGTTCAATAAACAGGGACCACGCGGCAACGCTAACCCAGCAGCAGCAGACGTGATGGAACAGGAGCAGGCGCAGGAGGAGAAGGCCACGCTTTGTGAGACACAACAACCCAGGCCTTGCATGAGGGCAAGAAGCGTGCGGATAGCATGCTTTGTACCGCCATGCAGTCATAAATGTAATAAAGATAAGTGGTTCAATAAACAGGGACCACGCGGCAACGCTAACCCAGCAGCAGCAGACGTGATGGAACAGGAGGAGGCGCAGGAGGAGAAGGCCACGCTTTGTGAGACACAACAACCCCGGCCTTGCATGAGGGCAAGAAGCGTGCGGATAGCATGCTTTGTACCGCCATGCAGTCATAAATGTAATAAAGATAAGTGGTTCAATAAACAGGGACCACGCGGCAACGCTAACCCAGCAGCAGCAGACGTGATGGAACAGGAGCAGGCGCAGGAGGAGAAGGCCACGCTTTGTGAGACACAACAACCCAGGCCTTGCATGAGGGCAAGAAGCGTGCGGATAGCATGCTTTGTACCGCCATGCAGTCATAAATGTAATAAAGATAAGTGGTTCAATAAACAGGGACCACGCGGCAACGCTAACCCAGCAGCAGCAGACGTGATGGAACAGGAGGAGGCGCAGGAGGAGAAGGCCACGCTTTGTGAGACACAACAACCCAGGCCTTGCATGAGGGCAAGAAGCGTGCGGATAGCATGCTTTGTACCGCCATGCAGTCATAAATGTAATAAAGATAAGTGGTTCAATAAACAGGGACCACGCGGCAACGCTAACCCAGCAGCAGCAGACGTGATGGAACAGGAGGAGGCGCAGGAGGAGAAGGCCACGCTTTGTGAGACACAACAACCCAGGCCTTGCATGAGGGCAAGAAGCGTGCGGATAGCATGCTTTGTACCGCCATGCAGTCATAAATGTAATAAAGATAAGTGGTTCAATAAACAGGGACCACGCGGCAACGCTAACCCAGCAGCAGCAGACGTGATGGAACAGGAGCAGGCGCAGGAGGAGAAGGCCACGCTTTGTGAGACACAACAACCCAGGCCTTGCATGAGGGCAAGAAGCGTGCGGATAGCATGCTTTGTACCGCCATGCAGTCATAAATGTAATAAAGATAAGTGGTTCAATAAACAGGGACCACGCGGCAACGCTAACCCAGCAGCAGCAGACGTGATGGAACAGGAGCAGGCGCAGGAGGAGAAGGCCACGCTTTGTGAGACACAACAACCCAGGCCTTGCATGTGGACAAAAAGCGTGCGGATATAGCAGCAATGCTTTTTGCCGCCATGCAGTCATAAATGTAATACAGATGAGAGGTTCAATAAACAGGGCCCGGAAACGCAACACCATCCCAGATGTTCATTGGTCATGTTACTTGGTTGGGGTCCTGGAGTGTTGCGTAGTCATTTCCAATCCAGGATTGATTCATTTTAATTTGAGTCAGACGGTCTGCATTTTCTGTAGAGAGGCGGATACGCCGATCTGTGACGATGCCTCCGGCAGCACTGAAACAGCGTTCCGACATAACGCTGGCTGCCGGGCAAGCCAGCACCTCTATTGCGTACATTGCCAGTTCGTGCCAGGTGTCTAGCTTCGATACCCAATAGTTGAAGGGTGCAGATGGATGGTTCGACACAGCTACGCCATCTGACATGTAGTCCTTGACCATCTTCTCCAGGCGATCGGTGTTGGAGGTGGATCTGCACGCTTGCTGTTCAGTGGGCTGCGGCTGCATGGGTGTCAGAAAATTTTCCCACTCCAAGGACACTGCCGATACCATTCCCTTTTGGGTACTAGCTGCGGCTTGCGTTGTTTGCTGCCCTCCTGGTCGTCCTGGGTTTGCGGAAGTCAGTCTGTCTGCGTACAACTGGCTAGAGGAGGGGGAGGATGTCAATCTCCTCTCTAAAGTCTCCACAAGGGCCTGCTGGTATTCTTCCATTTTGACCTGTCTGACTCTTTCTTCAAGCAGTTTTGGAACATTGTGTTTGTACCGTGGATCCAGAAGGGTATAAACCCAGTAATTGGTGTTGTCCAGAATGCGCACAATGCGTGGGTCACGTTCAATGCAGTCTAGCATGAATTGAGCCATGTGTGCCAGAGTCCTACCAGAATCCTCATCATCCTCTTGTGAGCGTTGTGATAGTTGTTGTGATGCATCATAGTCGTCACCTTCCTCCTGGTCTGCTTCTGCTGACCATTCGCGTTGAATTGTGGAAGTCCAACGTGCACCGCTCTGGCCCTCGTCAGTGGTGGCATGAAATTCCTGCTCCAACTCCAGCTGTTCCTCCTCCTCTTCTTCGTCATAGCTGCTGGGGCCAGCGTTCCCTGAGGCGGATGGCCTGATGTTGGTACCATCACGCTGATCGTTTTCTCCTTCAGATTCCCCCAGTTGCATCATGACAGCTGTTTCCTTGATTTTTAACATCGACCTCTTCAGTAAACACAGCAGTGGTATGGTAATGCTGACTGAAGAGTTGTCACTGCTCACAAGCAACGTGGATTGCTCAAAATTTTGGAGGACTTGGCAGAGGTCCAACATGTTGGCCCAATCGGATCCACAGAAGCTTGGCAGCTGGCCGGATGCGCCTCGGTACTGCGCCGTCATGTACTGGACCACTGCACTCTTCTGCTCGCAAAAGCGGGCTAGCATGTGCAGCGTAGAATTCCAGCGCGTAGGGACATCACACAGCAAGCGATGGTGGGGGAGATTGAAGCGCTCCTGCATCTTGGCGAGTGCCCCCGAAGCAGTACTGGAATTTCTACAATGTTTGGACACTCGACGCACCTTCAACAGCAGATCGGGCACGCCTGGGTATGTCCTCAGGAACCGCTGAACTACTAGGTTCATCACGTGCGCCAGGCAAGGGATGTGTGTCAGCTTAGCCAACCTTAAAGCGCGAATGAGATTACTCCCATTATCACACACAACCATGCCCGGTTTCAGGTCCAGCGGTGCCAGCCACAAATCCGTCTGTTCCTTTATTCCCCTCCAAATTTCCTCCCCTGTGTGCTGCTTATCCCCAAGGCAGATTAGCTTCAGCAACGCTTGCTGACGCATGCCAACAGCTGTGCTGCACTGCTTCCACGATCCTACTGCTGCTGGGTTAGCGTTTCCGGATGAGGTACAGCTTTGAGATGCGTTGGAGGAGAAGGAGTCAGAGAGGTAGGTGCTGCTGTTATCCAGTGGGAGGGACGGCGGTGCAGCTGTTTGTGGCGTGGGCAACACCCGTGCCGTAGCAGGTGAGGAATCGCTGCCAGGCTCCACAAGGTTCACCCAGTGCGCGGTAAGGGAGATGTATCGACCCTGGCCGAACGCACTCGTCCAGGTGTCAGTGGTGAGGTGAACCTTGCAGGCAACGGCATTCTTCAAGCTTCGGGTTATTTTGCTGACCACGTGCTCATGCAACTCAGGCACTGCAGAGCGTGCAAAGTGGTAGCGGCTGGGAACCACGTAACGTGGGATGGCCACTGACATCATGCCCTTGAAGCTGTTTGTCTCCACCAATCGATATGGCAGCATTTCGCAGGCCAGAAGCTTGGCTATGCTGGCTGTTACTGCCACGGCCCGGGGGTCATTTGCTGGCAATTTCCTCTTGCGCTCAAACATCTCCGACACAGACAACTGAACCGTAGCGCTGCACACGGAAGGGCTGTTGGTTGTTGTGTTTGATGAACACTGGGAGACCTCAAGAGCACTACTCCGGAAAGTGACAGTGTCAGCGTCGTCTGATGTTTGTGAATGTTGTGAACCACGCAATGGCTGGGCTACTGCTGCTGCTGAGGCGGGTCTGGTGGTGAGTCTGGTGAACCCAAGGGAGGCAGTGTTGTTTCTGGTACCCTGTCCTGACGCGTTTGCCCAAAGAGTGGGATGTTTGGATAGCATGTGACGGCTCATGCTGGTGGTGGAGAGGTTGTTAATATTTTTCCCCCTGCTCAGGCGGGTCTTGCACACCTTGCAAATCGCCATGGTAACATCCTCAGTGCAGTCTTCAAAGAAAGCCCAGACTTTGGAGCACCTGCCTCCTTGCTGGCGATTTCTGTTTGCTCCTCTTTTGCCTCTCACTTGAACTTCCACGCTTGTGGTGCCTGAAATTGCGCGCCGCCTACCTTGTGGCACAAGGCGAACTCGTGCAGCAGTGTGTTCTTCAACAGACTCATCTGTGCTGCTGCTACGACGGCGATGTTCTCGTTCACAAACAAAATCTGGGTCTCTGTCCACATTGTCCATACCCTCCTCTTCCATCTCCTCAAACTCGTCATATGTCATTGTGGGCCACCGCCGTGGAGTAGAGCTCCCCACAACAACCTCTGCGCAGCACACTCCAACGTCGTCTTCCAGATCTTGTCGGCCGACCTCCTGCAATTGCAACCCCTCCTGCCCAAATTGCTCTGGGATTTGGGTTTCCGAGTCCTCTTCGGACTCGCCTTGTATTTCAGTGCGCGGTGCATTTCCCACAGTTAACGGTTGTGAATCCAGGCACAACATTTCTGGCTGTTCCTCCATTGACCTTTGAAAGGTGGAAGTTTGTTGGGCTGGGAATAGCTCCTGCGAATACCCCATTGTGTCCTGAGGTAATTCATCGGACTGGTTATCTGGCAGTTGTGTGCGTGGTGTCGCTGCCGGTTGTGTCAGCTTTGTGCCCACTGGCTCCTTGTAACTGGCTGAGGACTCGGACCTCGTGCGTGATGTGCTGGTGCTGCTTAACCCACTGCTGGACGCTTGAGAGGTCATCCAAGTAATTATCTGGTCCTGTTCTTTTGGATTTGTGAGGGTTGTTGTCCTGGACAACATGGGCGGTATTGAGTGGGTTTTCTTGGGTGCTCCCCTGTGGCCTGTACGTGAACCGTCAGGGGAAACACCTCTTCCCTTGCCCCTCCCTCTTTCACCGGATTTCTTCCTCATTTCACTTATCCTTACAGTACACGCTGACTGGCAGCAGTACAGTGGCAGTACAGAAATGCTATACAGTACCACTATTCCCAGCAGCGACACAGAGCACAATGCTATACAGTGACGGGTGAGCGGTGTACCACTATTCCCAGCAGCGACACAGAGCACAATGCTATACAGTGACGGGTGAGCGGTGTACCACTATTCCCAGCAGCGACACAGAGCACAATGCTATACAGTGGCGAACGAGCGGTGTACCACTATTCCCAGCAGACACAGAACAGTACACAGAATGCTATATAGTGTGGCTGAACGAGCGGTGTACCACTATTCCCAGCAGACACAGAACAGTACACAGAATGCTATATAGTGTGGCTGAACGAGCGGTGTACTACTGTTCCCAGCAGACACAGAACAGTACACAGAATGCTATATAGTGTGGCTGAACGAGCGGTGTACTACTGTTCCCAGCAGACACAGAACAGTACACAGAATGCTATATAGTGTGGCTGAACGAGCGGTGTACTACTGTTCCCAGCAGACACAGAACAGTACACAGAATGCTATATAGTGTGGCTGAACGAGCGGTGTACCACTGTTCCCAGCAGACACAGAACAGTACACAGAATGCTATATAGTGTGGCTGAACGAGCGGTGTACCACTGTTCCCAGCAGACACAGAACAGTACACAGAATGCTATATAGTGTGGCTGAACGAGCGGTGTACCACTATTCCCAGCAGACACAGAACAGTACACAGAATGCTATATAGTGTGGCTGAACGAGCGGTGTACTACTGTTCCCAGCAGACACAGAACAGTACACAGAATGCTATATAGTGTGGCTGAACGAGCGGTGTACTACTGTTCCCAGCAGACAGAACAGTACACAGAATGCTATATAGTGTGGCTGAACGAGCGGTGTACCACTATTCCCAGCAGACACAGAACAGTACACAGAATGCTATATAGTGTGGCTGAACGAGCGGTGTACTACTGTTCCCAGCAGACACAGAACAGTACACAGAATGCTATATAGTGTGGCTGAACGAGCGGTGTACTACTGTTCCCAGCAGACACAGAACAGTACACAGAATGCTATATAGTGTGGCTGAACGAGCGGTGTACTACTGTTCCCAGCAGACACAGAACAGTACACAGAATGCTATATAGTGTGGCTGAACGAGCGGTGTACTACTGTTCCCAGCAGACACAGAACAGTACACAGAATGCTATATAGTGTGGCTGAACGAGCGGTGTACCACTATTCCCAGCAGACACAGAACAGTACACAGAATGCTATATAGTGTGGCTGAACGAGCGGTGTACTACTGTTCCCAGCAGACACAGAACAGTACACAGAATGCTATATAGTGTGGCTGAACGAGCGGTGTACTACTGTTCCCAGCAGACACAGAACAGTACACAGAATGCTATATAGTGTGGCTGAACGAGCGGTGTACTACTGTTCCCAGCAGACACAGAACAGTACACAGAATGCTATATAGTGTGGCTGAACGAGCGGTGTACCACTGTTCCCAGCAGACACAGAACAGTACACAGAATGCTATATAGTGTGGCTGAACGAGCGGTGTACCACTGTTCCCAGCAGACACAGAACAGTACACAGAATGCTATATAGTGTGGCTGAACGAGCGGTGTACTACTGTTCCCAGCAGTGACACACAATGACTGGGGGGGACCCTGGCTAGCGTGGCTGGAGCGCGAACTACCCTGCCTGCCTACCCAAAGCTAAACCCACAGACAAATGGCGGAGATATGACGTGGTTCGGGTATTTATTTACCCGAACCACGTGACAGTTCGGCCAATCAGAGCGCGTTCGGGTCCGAACCACGTGACCCGTTCGGCCAATCACAGCGCTAGCCGAACGTTCGGGGAACGTTCGGCCATGCGCTCTTAGTTCGGCCATATGGCCGAACGGTTTGGCCGAGCACCGTCAGGTGTTCGGCCGAACTCGAACATCACCCGAACAGGGTGATGTTCTGCAGAACCCGAACAGTGGCGAACACTGTTCGCCCAACACTAACCCTCACCTGTCCCCCTATTTTTACTGCAATGGAGATAACCGGCACCGATGTCCTGCCACTCTTTCTACCTGTCCTGCATCACTCTGCCCTCTTGATCCTCCTCCTGTACATTTCATTGCCTGCTTCCAGGTCGCTGCTGCAGGTTTCCGCTAGACACTGTATGGTAAGACTTTTTTTAAAAATAATAATACATTTTATTACATACCAATAACAACAACAAACCCAACCCCCACCATCCCCCTGCCCCACGGTCTGCTCCACATCAAAAGACAATTAGAGGATTACAGGTACATAAAGAGGAAGTACAGATTATACAATGTTAGAGATCAACACCTAAGAGCCAGTTGTCTCATAGTCAATCCCTTGATCTTTAAGATACATTGACCAGGGCGACCATATCCTACATCAAATTTTGCAGGACAGTTCCTTTGCATATACGTAAGTTTATGCATCTGTAGGGAAGAATTAAGCAGCCTAACCCATTTACCTGTCGTGGGGGACATTGGACGAATCCAGTTCAAAATTATAACCTTTCTGGCATAGAAGCATAAGATATACCATAATAGGACAGCTCTTCTGAATGTGGTAATATCACCCCCAAACCCTAGAAGCAGCATTTTTGGATCCATAGTAAGCGATATATCAAAGACCTTCTGCATAATAATTTTAATTATACGACCCCAGTACGCCTGTAACAATGGACATGACCAAATCATGTGTATGAAATCGACAACTCCTGTCATACATCTAGGACACATATCCTGCCTTCCATCAAACATGTTTTCCAACCTTACAGGAGCATAATAGATTCTATATATACTTAAGTTGGATCAAACAATCCTTCATTGATTTAACCGGTTCAGCCTCACAGCTATTTTCACCTTAAGGACTGAAGCAATTTTCCCCTGTCAGCGCTGCTCTCATTCATTCGCTAATAGCTTTATCACTACTCATCACACATAAATTATTTAGATCTTGTTTTTTTCACCACAAACTTGGCTTTTGGGGGGTGACATTTGTTTTTAGTAACTACTAAAATGTCTATGTATTTTAAAGAGAAAAACGAGGGAAAAAATGAAAAAATACACTATTTCTCCAATTCCAGCCTCTATAGTTTTAAAATGAACAATGCTACTGAACATTTTACCCACACATTTTATCTGCCTATTTGTCGTGGTTATCACAAGATTTAAATTATGTCCCTAGTACATAGTATGGTGACAATATGTTATTTGGAAATAAAGGTGCATTTTTTCTATGTTGTGTTTTTTGTTTTCTCATTGCACACTACCAATGATTACAAGCCTTTATTTGAAAAAAAAAAAAAAAAAAACAGTAATACATCCTCATGACATACATATTTAAAAAGCTGAGTCCCTAAGGTAACTATTTAAGTATTCACTTTTCAATTCTGTCACTTTTGGTGTTTTTTACAAGTGTATTAGTTTGGTGCAGAGTATATGAAAATAACAATTGCATTGCTTTTCATTTCATTTGCTGCTAAAACAAAACCACATCACATATGCCTAATCTCTCAAAGACCCCAAATACTATTCTCTTGCTTGTCCCGGTGAAAATGATACCCTATACACATAATCAGATAGCTTCTTGGCCACGCAATACTCTGTTAACCATGAGCAGCACTAATGCAATTTTCAAGGCCATTTTTTGCAACAAAAGTAATACAGTCATTCTTTGTTCGCAAAGCCCCTGGAGTGTCAGAACATTTGAAACAGGTCACAAATGTCACCATTCTGAAAACTAGAGACCCAGGCCTACTGAGATACACATATTTTGAAACAATTGGACTTCTGCGGTTTTGTTAAAATTGAATCATAACTTGGAAAATGATATTTTTTACATCTTTTTTTCACTTTGGCACTATAAAAAAATCTGATGATTTAGGCCTCAGTCCTAAAACACACCAAAGTGTATTCTACAGCTCATCGCGGTTAAAATGATACAACATATGCCTTACTTAGTAACAAATGGTTGTGTGCAGCAATCAATTATACCCAATGTGCACTATTTTTTTTTGCACTAATTGTTGCAGAGCTATTGTTTGTTTGCATATTCCCAGGAGAGATTGGAATCAAACAAAGACCACACATGACACCATCATAGAAGGCTAACAACCAGGGCTATTCATCAGTAGGTATTTTGTGAGACGCACTTTTTCTCCCCCAAAAGTGGGGGGAAAAAGTCACTGCGTCTTATGGTCCGAATACAGGGAGTCCCCGACTTACAAACACCCGCCGATACGAACTGCCGCTGCGCCGCAATGTCGGGGACTCCCTGTGCAGTCCACTCTTTGTCCTCCTGTGTCCTCTTCTTGTCCCTGCCCCCCCCGCAGTGTAATTAGCGGCCCCCGCTGTGTAGTTAATGTCAGCAGTGTATAACCCGATAATCCCCGCATCAGTACAATGACATTGCCCCCCCCCCTAGTGTAATTAGCGGTATCAATATAATCCAATTAGGCGCCCGCTTTGTAGTTAGTGGCAGCCATGTATTACCTGATAGTCCGCATTAGCATATTCCTGATAGTCTGCATTAGCATATTCCTGATAGTCCGCATTAGCATATTTCATTGTCTCCCGCTGGCGCTGTGTAATTAGCAGCCATCCGATCCTAGAAGTCCGCGCTGCTCAGAGACTTTTCCTATGCGTCATTCGCCTCTAGTGCCGGCTTTTCATGTTGCGTCATTACAGGCGGCCGGCACTAGAGGGAAGAATGACGCATAGGAGAAGTCTCTGAGCAGCGCGGACTTCTAGGATCGGATGGCTGCTAATTACACAGCGCCAGCGGGAGACAATGAAATATGCTAATGCAGCGAATACACTGCGGGACTATCAGGTAATACATGGCTGCCACTAACTAGCGGGCGCCTAATTGGATTATATTGATACCGCTAATTACACTGCCGGGGGGGGGGGGCAATGGGTATCATTCATAAAGCATTTCCGCATGCGGAAATGCTAAAAACAGCTGACTTTACCGACCACTCGGCAAAGTCAGCATTCATAAAGGCTCTTTCCGCATGAAAAAAAGACATACCGAGCAGAGTGATAAATCACCGCCTTGTGCGGTGATTAACGGAACAAATGTAGCAAAATGTTAATTCATAAAGAATACCGCCAGCGGTGTCAGGTCGGAAAGTCCCGCTCCCTCTGATGTGGCGATACCAATGCAAGTGAATGGAGACACACAGACCTCCCAGGCAGCTGCAGCAGAGCGGAACACGGAGAAATGTATCAACTCGGCAGCTTCCGTGTCTCCGCCTGCCTAACGCCTGCCTACCGCCAGCCTAGTTCGGGGAATCTCCGCACTGCCACCGCACCTACACACTTCTTTATGAATGCCCCCCCAGAAGTCTAAAGTACCGGTTGCGGAGAAGAACGGTGTTTTCCCGCACTACCGACAGCCTCTTTATGAATGATACCCAATGTCATTGTACTGACGCTGGGATTATCGGGTTATACACTGCTGACGTTAACTACACAGCGGGGGCCGCTAATTACACTGCGGGGGGGGGGCGGAGACATGCAGAGGACACAGGAGGACCAGCAGAAGACACGGGGGGCCAGCAGAGGACACGGGGGGGGGGGGATGCCAGCAGAGGACACGGGAGGCCAGCAGAGGACACAGGGGGGGCCAGCAGAGGACACAGGGGGGACCAGCAGAGGTCACAAGGGGGACCAGCAGCACAGGGGGGCCAGCAGAGGACACGGGGGGCCAGCAGAGGACACAGGGGGGACCAGCAGCACAAGGGGACAAGCAGAGGACACAGGGGGACCAGCAGAAGACACAGGGGGACCAGCAGAGGACACAGGGGGGGCCAGCAGAGGACACAGGGGGGGGCCAGCAGAGGACACAGGGGGGGCCAGCAGAGGACACAGGGGGGGCCAGCAGAGGACACAGGGGGACATGCAGAGGCCAGCAGAGGACACAGGGGGGACCAGCAGAGGACACAGGGGGGACCAGCAGAGGACACAGGGGGACCAGCAAAGGACACAGGGGGACCAGCAAAGGACACAGGGGGACCAGCAAAGGACACAGGGGGACCAGCAGAGGACACAGGGGGACCAGCAGAGGACACAGGGGGACAAGCAGAGGACACAGGGGGAAAAGCAGAGCACACAGGGGGACAAGCAGAGCACACAGGGGGACAAGCAGAGCAAACAGGGGGACAAACTGAGGAGGTCAAGGGGGACAGATGGGGACTCAGAAGTCACAAGGGGGATAAGAAGAGGACAAAGAGAGGTACAAGGGGGGGCACAAGAAGTACAAGAAGTCCATAATAATTGGGGTGAGAACATCCACAAGATGCCCCTGGACCATAGACGCACCAGGTTAAAAATATTTTTTTCCCCTGATTTATGCCCTCTAAATCTAGCTGCGTCTTATGGTCCGGAGCGTCTTATGGTCCGAAAAATACGGTATCACTTCTCTTCACAGTGATAACAAATACATTGGAACTTACCATTGGATGTCTTGCAGAATTAGAGAAAAGCCAGAGGCCATAAGTCAGGGGTCAAGCAGATCCAAGAGTCAGAAGATGGGAGCAGCAGGGTCCAAAGTTCAATTTTGAACTTACTTTGTGTTTTCTTTTTCCTCAAAAAATTCAGTTTCCGCCAACACCCCAAAAACATAGGGGTATGCCAAATGTGAGCTCCTTTGAGGGTCTGTAAGTTACATGAATATATAGGAAGGGGGAAAATGCCAGTCAAATATGTCCAGGTAAAGAAAAAAAAACCCACAAAAAAAAGAGAGAAACAAAAACACAAAAAAAAGGAAAAAAATAAATTAGTAATCTGCAAGTGTGTGGTATGCCCTAAAGCACTTGATAACACACAGTGCTGGGGCTGAGGGGGAATCTGGGCAAAAATACCGTGACTCACACCGTCTCTTGTGTTTCACACACACTCTGCATCTTCTCAGGGGGGCTTTTTTCACTTCATTGGGGGGAATTAGTTCAGGGAAATGTCTCTCCCTCAGTCTAATTGAGTTCTCCAAATGGATAGGATCCTGTTGTGCAATTTGGCCAGGGGAATACATTAGGGACTTGTGGACTTGAATCTGGAACTCAAGAAAGGTCATCTGTTGGCTTGTTGGTGTTGTGGTGGTTTTTAGATAGACCACAAATGCATTGTGCATGGTCATCTGCAACAAGAAGAATGTTATTTTTTTGTACCATGCTTTCCTTCTTCTTAATAAATAAGGCGCCAAGACTTGGTCTGATAAGTCCACTGCTCCCATATTTTTATTGTAGGCGACTATGGCCTCTGGCTTTGTACGTTGTTCCGTTCTGGATGTGGCAAGAACTGTGGCCTCAGTATGGATGGTGGATAGCATCATCACCTCCCGCTTGTCGTGGAACTTTAATGCCAGGAGCTCTTCAGATCTGAGTGCGTAGGACTCTCCTCTGCATAGTTTTTTATTTACTACCTGTGGGGGGAGGCCTTTATGGTTTGCTCTCACCGTCCCACATGCGCCAGTCTGGACTGAGAAGAGGAACTTGAACAGTGGCACACTTGTATAAAAGTTGTCCAAGTAGACGTGGTAGCCTTGGTGGAGAAGTGGATTCAGTAGGTCCACCACTATTTTGCCACTGGTGTTAATGTACTCAGGGCACCCAGCTGGCTGCAGAATGGAGTCTTTGCCTTTGCCTTCATAAATTTTAAAAGTGAAGGTATAGCCAGTGCCACTCTCGCATGCCCTATACATTTTCACCCCACATCTTGCCCTCTTGCTTGGGATGCACTGTTTCATGGAAAGTCTCCCATGAAACGGTACCAGGGATTCGTCCACAGCTATTTCCCGGTGTGGGGTATATACATCCATAAACACTGCACTTAGGTGGGTCAACAGGGGTCTCAATTTAAACAGTCTGTCATGGTCAGGGTCGGTATGATTCACACTTTGCGTGTTGTCATTTAGGTGAAAAAACTTTGACAACAGCTCAAAACGCTGCCTGCGCATTATTGCTGGATAGAGGGGTGCATTATGATAAAGGTCCCTGGACCAGTACATTTTTATCTGGGGCTTTGGGGTGATGCTCATGCTGAGCGTGAGGCCTACATAAGCCTTCATTTCAGGCACGTTGGTGGGGTGCCATTTTCTGGTGATATAGTTGGTGGGGTGGTCAGCTAAAAATAAATTAGTTTGCTCTACTAAATGCTACCACATTGCCTCTGTCATGAAAAGCTGGAAAATGTCAATTGGTGCCTGATTGACAATGGGCACTGACACACCAGCGGTGGCTGTGAAGGGTGGGATGTTGGGCGCAGCATAATTAGGGGGTTCCCAGGTGCCATTTAACATATGAAGCGGTACCTCCTGCCTGCGAGGTACCTGTGGCTGCCTACCCTGTCTGCGCCTAGCTCCCCCTGGCGCACTGCTGCTAGCAGCAGCGGGGTTGCCCACGGAGCCCTCTGCTGGGTTGCCCACCGAGCCCTCTGCTGGGTTGCCCACGGAGCCCTCTGCTGGGTTGCCCATGGAGCCCGATGCTGGGTCGCCCACGGAGCCCGATGCTGGGTCGCCCACGGAGCCCGATGCTGGGTCGCCCACGGAGCCCCCTGCTGTGGACAGTCCTGATGGTCCCTCATCAGCGGACTCAGGACTTGGGTCCCTCCTCAAGCAGCGTGATGGCGGCCCTTTGGACTCTGAAGATTCAGATCCTGAACCAGAGCCGGACGGAGGGAGCCAATCACTACCTGACTCATCCTCGCTGCTGCTCTGCTGGAGGATGGCGGCTGCCTCCACCACAGAATAGAGCCTCCTCGCCATTATTTAGAAAGGGATAGATAAAGATGAAAAATATAAAGCGATAGAAAGATTTTTTTTGGGGGGGGGGGGGGGGGGGTGTAGAGGGGGGTTGTAGAGGGGGTAGAGAGGGGGGGGGGAGGACAGTAGAGTATAGATAGTAACAGATAGGAAGAAAAAGATCACAATAGATCAGTGATCAATAGATCTGTAGGGAATAAATGGCCAAGGAGAGGGAGAATCAGGGATTCTGGGCAGTTATGGGGTTAAAAATTCAGGGATGGGGGGCACATTTTATTAAAAGAAAGTCCTACCAGTTTATCTGTCAGTCTGTCTCTCAGCTCCTGTCACCACAGAACAGTGATTGATCTGTGTGACAGGAGCTGAGAGACAGAGAGAGGGAAACGTTTTATTTACAAACATTATTAAGAATTCACATTGTTACTGGATGTAACTATGTGAATTCTTTACTTCCTTTGCTCTGATTGGCTCAGAGGAGCGCTGGCTCCTCTTCACCAGACAGATCGGCTTGTCAGTCGCCGGGCACGAGCACGCACAGCGCGCACCACGCGACCATGCGTGCGCACACGCAGAAGTGCGCCTGGACGCGGACTCTCGTCCAGATAGACTTCAGCTGCCGCTGCCTGGACGAGCTTGCTCGTCCATATAGGCTGAAGCGGATAAGGTAGTCTCTCGTGTCTGTAAGACTCTTTTGACCGAACAGCATATCTGCCTTCTAGCCATTGTGTTTTCACAAGGTTTACCCCATTTCCTGACTGTATTTTGCAAACACAACAGCAGCACGTTTCAGTGGACTGCTTTGAGGTCTCTAGGATTTTTCTGTCTTCTCACCCTATTCTTTGCAGGTTCCTATGGTTGCACAAATTATAATGCCTGACAAAAACCGTTCATCATCTTGCACAATCCTTATTTGCTAACACTTTTTTGAGGAATGTTATTTTGTACTACTTCTGCCTGATCTCTATCATTTCTGTGAAATGACCACTAGAGAGCAATATTACTCTTCCAGCTTAATTTTTAACATGTCTGGAGATCGTCTGATCCAAGCACTGTCTGAGTGTACTGTATTTGAAAGCTGCTATGCAAGGGTATGGGAACAACCTAGGAACTGGTCTTAGAAGCTTGTTAGTACTATTGAATAAGGGGAAGGGATCAAGCCTGGACCCTGGGGCCTGGAGGGCGGAGGAGCAGGGGGTGTGGGAACCCTGTGGATTTTGGATTGGCCGAGGAAGCCTTCCCTAGAGCCCATCAGTGCTTTCCGATTTGGGGGGGGGGGCTCATGATCACTTTCTGATGCCTGATGGACTTCCCACATCTTGACGCTTGCTCCTCGGCCCCGGGGACGGTCAGGTCTCACTACTGACTGATTTTACTTCCTCCTCCATCCTTTTTTAGCTAATTAGGAGATAGCCCTTGGCTGGGCAGTGTTGAATGTTGCCTCCTACTGGGAAGTTGGCTTTGCTTTAACCTCCCCCACTTCTCACTATGCCAAGTTGGGGAGTGAGCAACTTTCTTATTGTTCTTTTTTTGGTTTGTGATTCTATCTGGCCACATCTCTGAAGAAACACCGGTGTGTCGTAACTTTGTTGCACAATGATCTTCCCCTGGCTATCTTTAAGGCCCCTTTCACACCGAGGTGGTGCAGTATTTTTACCACACTCCATCGCAGTGCAATGAAAGTCTTTGTAGACTTTCATACTGCAACGTTATGGCACAATGCAATGGAAGTGACTTTTTCACCGCATCATCCAAAACTACGTTACCGCTGCAGTGATGCGGTGAGTTGCAGCAATCTGCGTTGGCCTGGAAGTTATGTTAGTCTATGGCGACGCGTACCTTTTTTAAAAATCACTGAGGCGACCATTTCAGCCCGCTGGGATTTTTCACCTTATGCATCAGAGCAATTTTCACCTCCCATTCATTCGCTAATAACTTTATCACTTCTTAACACAATTTATTGATCTGTATCTTGTTTTTTCCGCCACTAATTAGGTTTTCTTTGGGTGGTACATTTTGCTAAGAATTATTTTTTTATAAATGCATTTTAACAGGATTAACAAGAAAAAAATGGAAAAAAATAATTATTTCTCAGTTTTCGTCCATTATAGCTTTAAAATAATCCATGCTACCATAATTAAAACCTGTGTATTTTATTTGCCCGTTTGTCTCAGTTATGATACCATTTAAATTTTGTCCCTATCACAATGTATGGCGCCAATATTTTATTTGGAAATAAAGGTGCATTTTTTCCGTTTTGCGTCCATCACTATTTACAAGCTTATAATTTAAAAAATGTTCGTAGCATACCCCCTTCAAATGCATATTTAAAAGGTTCAGACCCTTAGGTAACTATGTTGTTTTTTTGTTTGTTTTTTTAAATTGTAATTTTTTTTTTCCATTAAAACTTTTATTTGGGTAATATTTTGGTGTGGGAAATAAACAGTTAATTTTTAATGTTATTATATGTGTAAATTGTAATGTAAAAGATATGTAGATGTAGTTTTACTATTTGAGGTTTTTTTTCTCATTATGCTTCTCGCTAATCGGAAGCACAAGGGGGACGCGTAAAATTTTATTTGCAGAAAGACTGAAGCCTTTAGTTAGAGCGCTTTGGTTTTTCTGCTGGGGACACGGATCGGTGATCGGGAACCATGTTCCCGTTCACTGATCCCAGAGCTACCGGGGGACAGCACGGGGGCGCGCCCGCCATCGCGTGCGGGAGCGTGCCGAAGTGTGGCAGAGCAGCCGCCTGGACGTGAGCATCAAACACTACGCTTTCGTGCACTTTCACATACCTGAAGCAGGAAGAGACGGCAAATGCGCGATACGCACGTGTCACTGAGGTGCTTCGGGCACGCCTCATAGCACCGTATCACTGACCCTGGTTTCTGGTGTGAAACCAGCCTGAGGTTACAGCAGACCCACATAGAAGATATCTGATTCTTATGGGTAAACTCCATAACAGTGATATTTGTATGATAAACAGCTATAAATAAACTTGATACTTGGTTAGCTAAAAAGCTACTACAACAGGAAACACTTAACATGATTCACAGGCTTAAAAGGGGAAATGGTCAGATTACCTGTGACTCTGCCAAAATCCATTCTACCTTTGATAAACTTATCGAAACCATAAAATTCCTGCTCCAAGTAGGCCTACCTAAGCTTTCCTCGAGCGCTGCCAGATCGCTGGACATCCCTTTTACTGAGGAGGATGCCCAGGACGGTATTAAGTGTCTTAATGAGGATCTGTAAGATCTATAACCCCTATGGGTTACTTACCTCAGGAGGGGAAAGCCTCTGGATCCTGATGAAACTTCCCCTGTCCTCCTCCATCCTAGCGCTGTCAGCTGCAGACGATCCTACTGAGGAGTTTTGCTCAGTAACGCAGAGCTGGGACAAGGTCCTTCAGCACCCAAGGCTGAGACACCAAAGTGCGCCCCTCCATCCCTACCCCCCAGCCGTCACACACTGATTGCTATTAGACTAAGAGGCGCCACAGGGCCCCCAACCTCCCCAACACCATAATCTCTAGTTATCTGACTTGCAGTCACTGCCATGTATCCCCTTTTCCTATTTCTTTCTGCTTCAATCACAGTTGGGAATGACAACTGAATGAATTGTGCGCCCCCTCCTACACTGCGCCCTGAGGCTGGAGCCTCTCCAGCCTCTGCCTCGGCCCGGCCCTGCAGTAACGGTTTTCCTTCTGGCCCAGGCAGAAATAGTCAAGGAGTTGCACCTTAGCGCAACTGATAAAGGACCCATCATGCTTACTTTCCTTCAAAATCAGAAGTCCAGAGCAGCCATCAGCTCTGAACTAGCCCAAACATGTGAGACCTAGATAAACTCATCCACTGTCTGCAGAAATCACGCCAGAACAGGTTTTCATGGAAGAATTGAGACCAAAAAGCCATACCTCAGTTTTTACAACTGTGTTATAATCTCAGATTTTCACTACAGGAAAATCTGCAGATGAATTCTACTAATATCACACTGTAGAGGAAGCCATACGTAATTCTATTAAATGTGTTTAATTTGGCTTCAGGTGACTAGAAAGAGCTAAAAAATTAAGGTTACTAATTCTTCACCACTTATACAAATAATATCAATTATCTGTCAAATTAAAGAGCAGAATCACTCACCTGAACATCTAAGTATTTATTTAAAAGGACATTGCAGGGTTTTAGATCCCGATGGATAATAGGAGGATCCATACTGTGAAGATAGTTCATTCCAAGGACCACCTGGTGCAGAATCTGGAACTTTAAAGCCCATGGGACATCTGGGATGTTGTCAAAGAGAGAGCGCAGGGAACCATTAGGCATGAACTCCATGACCAACCCAAGTTCCAAAAGTTTGCCTTCTGGTTTCTCATATACTCCAAGGAGACGGAGAACATGTGGGCTGCTGGCTTTTTGCATCACATCTCGTTCCTTCATTAGACCTTTCATCAACTTTTTCATGTTAGAGCTGAAACACAAGACACCATATTCAGAAACTAGACAAGTTATGCAACTGAAATTCAACCAGAACTGGTAAGTTCAGTGTGGTGCATTGGCTGATTTCACAACAGTATGTTTATAAAGGAATGTAGATTTTTAACAGGAACATTTAATAGGAAGTGTACCAGAGATCTTGAAAATGAAAGATTTGATGCTCACCCGTGGCTTCCTCCCGCCCCATAAACACGTTTGTGTCCCATGACGTCCTCTCGCGGTCTGCCGTTCAGCCACTATCAGCCTAACTTGCTCGGTCAGGTCTAGTTTGGATCTTCTGGGCATACGCTGACCTCCCGGGCTTGCGCAGTAGACCTGCACTGACGCGACTGAGCAACTTACTGAGGCTGATCGCGGCTGAATGGCATACTGCAGGAGGATGGCATGGGACTCAGACGTGTTTATGGGGTGGGAGGGAGCCCCATGTAAGTATTCAATTTTTAGTTTTCAAGATCTCTGGTGTACTTTAACCCAGGAAGGAACTTAATCTCAATCAGTAGCTGATACCCCCTTTACCACAAGAAATGTTTACCTTTTCTCAAATAGATCATGGGGGTGAGCGTCTGTGTGGCTGATATTGTGGTGAAACCCCTCCTACCACATGATGTCACGACCATGGTCCTGACAGTTTGCTCAATGTGAACCTTGTTGCATTGTGGGAAATAATGCCTTTTTCCAGCTGCCAAGCAAGGAATATCTTCCTCTGTGCAATGAACTCTCAGTAAACGAACATTCCATACTGATCAGCAGGACTAAAGATGTCACCACCAGAGATAAATTTCACAATTTACAATGGGCAAACACGGACTAAATAATCTACGGTTCCTCTTTAGTCAAGTCAGTCCTAGATATGACATTTTGGATTGATTTACTAAAGTAGCAGAACTGGTGTGTGCACACTAGGCCCACTGTCAGATCATTTCTCAGAGCAGATGACAAAGAACCAGTCGGCATGAAGAACAGATCCAGTCTTCCCTATGGGCTCATGTACACGTTCTCACCAGGTCCAGGTTTGTCCAATCCACTTCTGCAACACATGGACAGCAGATGAATGACAAACATTCACTCCAGAGTAGCAGAGGACCTTGGAAAAGATCCCTGGAGCCATATCCATACAATATGAATACAGTAGAGCTCCTGCTGGGTCTGTTGCAGTATCTCTAGTCAGTGGCGTAGCTAAGGAGTTGTGGGCCCCGATGCAAGTTTTACAGTGGGGCCCCCCAAGCACTCTATACATAGCAATTGATACGGCGCACCAAAACCTGCCAATGGCAACTACAGTGTCAGAGGTGTAAGAAGGGAATGGGGAACAGTTTGTTAATAATTACCACTATTCCAATTACCTATAGAAATGATTATTATGAGCACAGGACCAATAGAGAGCTAATACTGTAGTTGAGGGAGGGCCCTTCGGGGCCCCTCTGGCCTAAGGGCCCCGATGTGGTGGCTACCTCTGCAACCCCTATTGCTACTCCCCTGTCTCTAGTAATCCAGAAGGCCTTTTGCTACGCTTGTTTAACCACTTAAGGACTGCGGTGTTAAAATCCCCTAGTGACCAGGCCATTTTTTACTAATTTGGCCACTGCAGCTTTAAGGGCTCGCTGCAGGGCAGTACAACTAAGCACACAAGTTATCCCCCCCCTTTTCTCCCCACCAACAGAGCTCTCTATTGGTGGGGTCTGATCACTCCCCAGCTGTTTCTTTTTATATAAATATTTATTGTATTTAATTTTTAACAAATTTGCTCATTTTTTATTTATTTTTTTATTCCCCCCTCTCTCTTCCTCTCTCACCCCGCCAGCCAATCAGCGCGATCGGCTGTCATAGGCTTCAGCCTATGACAGCCGATCACTTTCCTGCCTACAGAGGGGACAGCCGTGTCACATGGCTGTCCCCAGTACAGAGCTGCCTTAGACCACAGCACTGTACAGGGTTATTAGATGGGTTACTAGTGGGGCAGAACTCCGTCATCCATGCGATCTCCTACAAACCTCATTACCACCCATTCACGCCAATCGCCGTGGAGTGGTCCTAGGGCTGCCGCCACGTTCACGACAATTGGCGTGGAGCGGTCGGCAGGAGGTTAAGTGTCTGCTATTAGGTGGGGTATGTTTGCAACCTTTGCCTAGGTCATATCAGAATATGGTAAGAAGCACTAAAATTATTGTGAATTATAAAGGTGGCCATAAATCTATTCATTTTGCAGCCCTATTGACCGTCCAATTAGATAATTTTAACAAATCGGATGAAAATTGGTGCTGCAACAAGCATTTTGACCAATTTCGATCCAACATCGGTTTAATTTATTGAATGAGCTTGCTGGAAAACCTCTGGCCCTTGTGGTGGATCGGGTGCACGGCGGTAACGGAATGTGGACGGAATATCATGATAAAAGACAAATGTTACGGACCCCCGGCCACTGTCCCCCCAAATATAAAGCCAACAGATCTCCCTCTGATCAGGGTTTAGGCTTATGCAATTGTCTAAATGCCCCCGGAAGAATTTATCTTGAAGTGAACCCTAAAAATGACTTTTCTAGGGATCCCATGGTTTTCTTTTATAGTTACATTTTTACTATTTTAAGTGGGTTGAATGTGTTACTGTCTCTAATCAGTGGTAGCCTATTAAGTATCTCAGAGTTAGAAAAAGATCAATAGTTCATGTATTGTATCTCTCCCTGCCTCAGAAGTTGTATCCTGCCAGGAAAACTTTTATGGCTGTGATTTGCTTATCAGTTAAGATTACTATATTTCCGACAAGGTAACAACAAGACAAAAGCTGTCACTTCCATGCTTAGAAATTAACTCTTTCAGGCAGCAAAATAAACCAAGTAAAACAGGCTGGTTATTAATATGTTTTGCACTGTACATACACATGTTTATCTCATCATGTCGCATATTGCCTTGTGTACACTTTAAGTGAAATAAAGGACATGTAATGACTGCAGTAATAAAATTGCTATTTTATCAATCACTCACTAACTTTAACTTCTGTTAAATTGATAAAACCCAGGAGAAGGTTGCAAAGGTTTGCCACTTACCGTGGTGTGAAAAACTATTTGCCCCCTTCCTGATTTCTTATTCTTTTGCATGTTTGTCACACTTAAATGTTTCTGCTCATCAAAAAACGTTAACTATTAGTCAAAGATAACATAATTGAACACAAAATGCAACTTTAAATGATGGTTTTTATTATTTAGTGAGAAAAAAAACTCCAAATCTACATGGCCCTGTGTGAAAAAGTGATTTCCCCCCTTGTTAAAAAATAACTTAACTGTGGTTTATCACACCGGAGTTCAATTTCTGTAGTCACCCCCAGGCCTGATTACTGCCACACCTGTTTCAATCAAGAAATCACTTAAATAGGAGCTATCTGACACAGAGAAGTAGACCAAAAGCACCTCAAAAGCTATCATGCCAAGATCCGAAGAAATTCAGGAACAAATGAGAACAAAAGTACTGTAATTGAGATCTATCAGTCTGGTAAAGGTTGTAAAGCCATTTCTAAAGCTTTGGGACTCCAGCGAACCACAGTGAGAGCCATTATCCACAAATGGCAAAAACTTGGAACAGTGATGAACCTTCCCAGGAGTGGCCGGCCGACCAAAATTACCCCAAGAGCGCAGAGAAAACTGATCCGAGAGGCCACAAAGGACCCCAGGACAACATCTAAAGAACTGCAGGCCTCACTTGCCTCAATTAAGGTCAGTGTTCACGACTCCACCATAAGAAAGAGACTGGGCAAAAACGGCCTGCATGGCAGATATCCAAGGCGCAAACCACTTTTAAGCAAAAAGAACATTAAGGCTCGTCTCAACTTTGCTTAAAAAACATCTCAATGATTGCCAAGACTTTTGTGAAAAAACCTTGTGGACCGATAAGACAAAAGTTGAACTTTTTGAAAGGTGCGTGTCCCGTTACATCTGGCATAGAAGTAACACAGCATTTCAGCAAAAGAACATCATACCAACAGTAAAATATGGTGGTGGTAGTGTGATGGTCTGGGGTTGTTTTGCTGCTTCAGGACCTGGAAGGCTTGCTGTGATAGATGGAACCATGAATTCTACTGTCAACCAAAAAATCCTGAAGGAGAATGTCCGGCCATCTGTTCGTCAACTCAAGCTGAAGCGATCTTGGGTGCTGCAGCAGGACAATGACCCAAAACACACCAGCAAATCCACCTCTGAATGGCTGAAGAAAAACAAAATGAAGACTTTGGAGTGGCCTAGTCAAAGTCCTGACCTGAATCCTATTGAGATGTTGTGGCATGACCTTAAAAAGGCCGTTCATGCTAGAAAACCCTCAAATAAAGCTGAATTACAACAATTCTGAAAAGATGAGTGGGCCAAAATTCCTCCAGAGCGCCGTAAAAGACTCGTTGCAAGTTATCTCAAACGCTTGATTGCAGTTATTGCTGCTAAGGGTGGCCCAACCAGTTATTAGGTTCAGGGGGCAATTTCTTTTTCACACAGGGCCATGTAGGTTTTGAGTTTTTTTTTCTCACTAAATAATAAAAACCATCATTTAAAACTGCATTTTGTGTTCAATGATGTTATCTTTGACTAATAGTTAACAGTATTTGATGAGCAGAAACATTTAAGTGTGACAAACATGCAAAATAATAAGAAATCAGGAAGGGGGCAAATAGTTTTTTACACCACTGTAGTTGCAGCCACCTAGTAACTGTTAAGTCCAGGTTTGCTAAAGCATGTCCACATCCACTAAAAACAGATATTTAGAGAACAAAATTACATTTTCATGTTGACTTTTTGTATCCTTGAAAATGTATACTACTGTCTGTCTGTTTCTGAGATACTCTGATATTGTTTGCTCATATCTAGTCAATATTGATTTTAGTTCACAAACAGCGGTAGTAGAAATGATGGTATCATCTTACTCTTCCGTGGTTGTTTTCAAATCGTAGTATACTACAACTTCTGAATAAATGTAATGTATTGCTGTAACACCAATGGCCACTTCGGCCTACCAGATATTCGGTAATTGCTTTAACTCTAGATTGTAAGCTTGCAAGGGCAGGGCTCAGAGTTGGTATAAAATACAGAAATGGTACAAAATATAGTAATGTAACGGTTGTGTGACCAAGCCGTCACAAGTGACACTACTTAATGTAACGGTCCTGTGACCGAGCCGTCACAAGTGACACTACTTAATGTAACGGTCGTGTGACCGAGCCGTCACAAGTGACACTACTTAATGTAACGGTCGTGTGACTGAGCCGTCACAAGTGACACTACTTAATGTAACGGTCGTGTGACCGAGCCGTCACAAATGACACTACTTACTGCCCTATAATGCAGGGGCAGCAGAGAGTCAAGGTTCTCAGAGAGTGGATTACTGTATACAGCAGAATGTGGGATAAAAGCTGTGGACACTTTTACACTATATGTAACACTGAAGATTCAGGAGGATAGTCCAATACACGCCAGGTCATACACAGATAATCAATAACAGGATTGCTAGGATGAGGCAAATGGATAGTCTAAAGATCAGGCCGGGTCATTCACAGATAATCAATAACAGGATTGCTAGGATGATGCAAATGGATAGTCTAAAGATCAGGCCAGGTCATACACAGATAATCAATAACAGGATTGCTAGGATGAGGCAAATGGATAGTCTAAAGATCAGGCCGGGTCATTCACAGATAATCAATAACAGGATTTCTTGGGTGAGGCAAACAGATAGTCGGAGGATCAAGCCGGGTCATACACAGATCAACAATAACAAGCAATGCAGTGGCACAATACTAGGACAATGATAATAGCCCACACGTGGCAAGCTCACGTTATCACAGACGTGGAGCCGCGTTCCGGAAGTGTTTAAATACCCACCGGCCGCGTCACCTCCGGTACGCCTGCCACCTGGTTGCATAGGGAGGACGCGTACCCTGCAGCGTATGGCCCATGCGACCAATGGAACGCACGCGCCTGTGCAGAACCGCCGGAGAGGACATTGTGGGACGCAAGCAGGAAACGCCCGGATCGTCACAGGCGCGTGGACCAGGTAGTATTATTACAAGTAGTTGGTAATTACAGTGACAAAATTAATATGAATAAATGTGTAACAAATTCCAAGAAACAAAAGAGACTTTTGTGTTTTGGAATTTGATACACATTTATTCATATTAATTTTGTCACTGTAATTACCAACTACTGTATTTTGTACCAACTCTGTATTTTGTACCAACTCTGTATTTTGTATATTGGTGTATTCCATTGTTAAAAATTATTTTGTACCCCATGTTTGTTTCTTAAATTATACACCGCCACGGAATATGTTGGCACTTTATAAACCAATAATAATAACAATTCAAGATTTATCTGTTACAAATATAATGAGAACAAACGTATTAGACCTCGATCACATTATGAAACCTAGATGTCCAGGCGTTCAGACCTCAACACATGCGATCACACACCATCTGCGTTGCCGTCAGTTGTGCTGCTGATTCCATCCACTACAGTTAACCGGTTCAGCACCGCAGTGTCAAAAACCTCATGCATCCGAGCAACGTTCACCTCCCATTCATTCGCCAATAACTCTATTGCTACTTATCACAATTAATTGATCGATATCTTGTTTTTTCCGCCACTAATTAGGCTTTCTTTGGGTAGTACATTTTGCTAAGAATTATTTTTTTCTAAATCCATTTTAACAGGAAGCTTAAGAAAGAAATGAAAAAAATTCATTATTTCTCAGTTTTTGGCCATTATAGTTTGAAATCAATATATGCTACTGTAATTAAAACTCATGTATATTATTTTCCCATCTGTCCCGGTTATTACACCGTTTAAATTATGTCCCTATCACAATTTATGGTGCCGATATTTTATTTAGAAATAAAGGTGCATTTTTTTCAATGTGCGTCCATCACTATTTATAAGCTTATAATTTTAAATAATATAATAACATACTCTCTTGACATGCATATTTAAAAAGTTCAGACCCTTGGGTAACTATTTATGTTGTTTTTGTTTTTTTTATTGTATTTTTTAAAAATTTTTTTAATAAAAAATGTATGTGGGTAATTTTTGGTGTGGGAGGGAATTTTAAATGTAAAATAATAGAATTGTTTAATTAAAAATGTATGTGGGTGCAGTTTACTATTTGGCCACAAGATGGCACAGTAAAAAAAAGTCCTGGATGCGAACGATCTCGCATCCAGGAACTAAAAAGAAGAGGAGAAGTTTCCTGGGGGCAGAAATACCGCGCTCTCTGAATAGAAAGCGTCAGTTTTTCTGCGGGGAAGTTAGATCGGTGAATGGGAATTATATTCCCATTCACTGATCGGGGGGCTAGCGGCGGGCGGCGGGAGCGCGCGCGGGATAGGCCGAACTGGTTAATAGGTCAGCCCTGCATTTGCCAAAAATGCGTGCAGCAGTGCATTATATAACACTCTACTACACGCCGCAATAATGCTGGGCATACACGGGTTGATCCAGCAGCCGATTAGCCGCCGGATCGACTCCCGCCGCGTCCGCGCTCGTCCGCACGTGCGCGCGGATCGATTCCTGCTCGTCCCCGCCGGCGCTCCTTATCAGGCACTCGATTCCCTGCTATTGTCCGCTGGCAGGGATCGAGCGGGGAATCTATCCAGCAGTTCATCGGACCTGTCGGATATTATCAATCGAGCCATTAGGCTCGATTGATAAGCCTGTGTTAACAGCCGTGTATGCCCAGCATAATGAGATCAGACAGTGCAATCTATGCACTTCTGATGTTCTTGCATATCACACACTTTATGACAGTGAGTATAGTGTAAACAAGGCCTTTCTGAAGCTGCATTTGCAAACTGTTGAGACATGAGGTGACTCACATTTTAAAAATTGTGAAACTGGAATTCAGGGTTAACCTCAGAGTACACTTTCTCACATCCTCATTTTAATGAAAAGAAAAAAAACAACTGTTACAGTATGTGAGTTAAAGGACAACTGAAATGAGAAGAATATGGCGGCTGTCATATTTATTTGCTTTTAACCACTTCAGGACCACAGGCTTTACACCCCCCCCTCCCTAAAGACCAGGCCATTTTTCACAAAAATGGCCACTGCAGCCTTAACCAGTTAACGGCATCTTGACTTATTAAAACGTCATGTTTGAGCCTGTTAATGGCAACAGGACTTTTTAATAAGTCGCTCGTTCCCGCTGCCACTCCGCACGTGTGCGCGCAATTCCCACCACCGTTTCCGTCAGGTCTCCGCGATCTGTGATTGGGAAAGAGGACGGAGTGGTCCTCTACCCATTCGCAATGCCTGGAATGAATAGGCATGACCGCGATCAGCGGCCACGTCCATTCATAAAACAGGAAACAGTCACAGTGTAGTTAAATTTTTAAAAAAAGTGAACACTTCCTATAAAACAGAGAGTGTTCACTAGCGCCATCTTGTGGCCAAAAAGTAAAATTACACATACAGGCACATACAATCCTGTGTGCGAAAATGCCTTGTTGAGGCCTATAAGTCAGAGGAGAATGGGATGACTGATCCAAGCTGATAGAAGAGCAGCGTTGACTGAAATAACCACTCGTTACAACCGAGGTATGCAGCAAAGCATTTGTGAAGCCACAACACGCACAACCTTGAGTCGGATGGGCTACAACAGCAGAAGACCCCACCGGGTACCACTCATCTCCACTACAAATAGGAAAAGGAGGCTACGATTTGCACATGTTCACCAAAATAGGACAGTTTAAGACTGGAAAAATGTTGCCTGGTCTGATGAGTCTCGATAGAGTCAGAATTTGGCATAAACAGAATGAGAACATGGATCCATCATGCCTTGTTACCACTGTGCAGGTTGGTGGTTGTGGTTTGATGGTGTGGGGGATGTTTTCTTGACACGCTTTAGGCCCCTTAGTGCCAATTTTGCATCATTTAAATGCCACGGGCTACCTAAGCATTGTTTCTGACCATGTCCATCCTTCATGACCACCATGTACCCATCCTCTGATGGCTACTTGCAGCAGGAGAATGCACCATGTCACAAAGCTTAAATCATTTCAAATTGGTTTCTTTAACATGACAATGAGTTCACTGTACTAAAATGGCCCCCACAGTCACCAGATCCCAACCCAATAGAGCATCTTTGGGATGTGATGGACTGGGAGCTTCATGCCCTGGATGTGCATCCCACAAATCTCCATGACTCCATCAACTGCAAAATGCTATCCTATCAATATGGGCCAATATTTCTAAAGAATGCTTTCAGCACCTTGTTGAATCAATGCCACGTAAGATTAAGGCAGTTCTGAAGGCGAAAGGGGTCAAAAACCATATTAGTATGGTGTTCCTAATAATCCTTTAGGTGAGTGTACATACACAATATTAATACAATTAATAACTTACACTTCCAAAGCCCCCTCCCTCCCCCCCCCCCCCAAAAAAAAATAAATCTCGTAAAAAAAAAAATCAGTTTAAAAAAATACATAAATAGTTGCCTTAAGGACTCAGCTTTTTTACTCTATATTTTATGAGGGAAAATTACTTTTACTTTACTACATAGGGGCTGGTAATTATGGACCGGACAAAAAAAAAAACTGAAAAATTACACCTATATTTCCAAATAATACATTGTCACCATACATTGTGATAGGGATGAGATTTAAACGGTTTAATAATCAGGACAACTGGGCAAATTAAATGTGTTGGTTTTATCCACAGGAGAATGTTTAATTTTAAAACTATAATGGCCAAAAACTGAAAACAACGAATTTTTTCTTATTTTTCACATTAAAACGCATTTAGAATAAAAAAATTCTTAGCAAAATGTACTACCCACAGAAATCCTCATTGGTGGTGATAAAAACGAGGTATAGATCATTTTGTTGTGGTAAGTAGTAATAAAGTTATTAGGGAATAAAAGGGAGGAGCACTGAAAGGTGAAAATTGCTTTGGCCCGTTAGAGTAAAAACCCTTGGGGGTGAACTGGTTAAGGGCTCGCTGCAGGTCCTCACAACCAGGGATGCTCGGATAGTACTTTTTGAAATCCGAATTGATCCGGATACCCAGATATCCGGATCCGGTTTGGATATCCGAATCCGGTCTTTTAGATATCCGCGTGAACGATATCCGGACGCATTATCCGTGGATATCCCACCTATTCGGATATCTGGATAGAAAAACCGGAAGTGCCCTTTAAAAAGCTTTAACCACTTGCCGACCGCACACTCATACCGTGCGGCAGCAAAGTGGTAGCTGGAGGACCAGCGACGCACATCTGCGTCGCCAGGTGCCTCCCTAATTAATCAGGAAAGGCCGCTCGCGCGAGCAGCCGTTTCCTGTTAGATCACAGAGCGGGTCTCCGTGAATAGTCTGCTGATCGCGGCTCGCAGACTAAATGTAAACGCAGGAGACATTTGTCTCCTTTGTTTACATTGAACGGCGCTGCTGCGCAGCAGCACCGTAAGGCAGATCGGCGATCCCCGGCCAATCAGCGGCTGGGGATCGCCGCCATGTGACAGAGGACGTCCTGTCACAGGCTGCACAGGACGGATAGCGTCCTGTGCAGCCCAGATCACCAGGGGGGACAGGTAGGAGAGGGAGGGGGGAATTTCGCTGCGGAGGGGGGCTTTGGGGTGCCTCCCCCCCCCCCCCCGCAAACCTCAGGCAGGCAGGAGCGATCAGACCCCCCCTGCACATCATCCCCATAGGGGGGAAAAAAGGGGGGTGATCTGATTGATTAGCCTGCAGCCTGATCTGTGCTGGGGGCTGCAGAGCCCACCCAGCACAGATCATAAAAAACAGTGCTAGTCCTTAAGGGGGGGGGGGGGGGTAAAGGCTGGGTCCTCAAGTGGTTAAAAGGGGTTTTTAGGGTAAATGAGGCATGTATCATCATTCTTTTTCAAAGGGTAATACTAATTCATGATGTGGGGACTTCAAATCTCCCCCCCCCAAAAAAAAAAAAATAGCTGTCAATTCACATTAGGCCTAGGTTCCAAACATCGGTCGGGCAGCCCACATTGTGTCCAAAGTCCAACCGCACAACTAGGACATGACAGTTTTTAGCCAAGACACCTCCCAAAAATTATGCAGCAATTGTGTTTTGGGTTAAATATAGGTGGTATCAGTGGCCTGTGGCACCCTGGCCTGGCGGTGTGAGCAGCACAGGCAGCAGGAGGAGGGCAATGCAGCAGCAGCAGGTGTAACGTGTGCCAGGAGCATGCCGGACGTGGCACTTGCCAGTTGCCAAGTGTTACTTGGCACGTGTCACATGGCACTTGTCACTTGCCAAGTGTCACGTGGCACTTGCCACACGTCACGTGGCACGTGCCAAGTGTCATGTGGCTTTTGCCACTTGTCACGTGGCACTTTCCAAGTGTCAAGTGGCACTTGTCACGTGGCACTTGCCAAGTGTCACGTGGCACTTGTGACGTGGCACTTGCCAAGTGTCATGTGTCACTTGGCATGTGTCACGTCGCACTTGCCAAGTGTCATGTGACACTTGGCAGGTGACAAGTGGCAAGTGCCATGTGACACGTGCCAAGTGCCACGTCACAAGTGGCAAGTGCCATGTGACAGGTGCCAAGTGCCACGTGACACTTGGCAAGTGCCACGTCACACTTGGCACTGGCAAGTGCCGAGTGACAGTCAGACATCAGATGAGAAGACACTAATGCACACTAACATATTAATGCTTTAACAATAGTGTAGTGATAGTGAAGGGGTTAATCACTGAGCTTATCACTGTGTAAAGCCCTAGGCCCAGCAGCACTGCAGCTGTGCAGCACATACTCTAAGTGTCACACTATGAGACATCAATCAAGCTAATTAACGATTACTATAGAGTAGTGAAGGGGTTAATTAATGAACAGCTTTAGGTTTATAACTGTGTACAGGCAGCCCTTGCTAGGTCACCAGCACTGGAGAATGTCTCTCAGGAAGCATTCAGCAAGCCAGGACGATCTGTCTCATCATGGCAGCCCTCCTTATTATACAAGGGGGGCTGGCCAGTGTTCCTTTCTGTGATTGGGTGCCAGGGCTTAGGCTGGGAGGCCTCTGAGTGGCTCAATGAGGTCAGGTGGGGTTGGCCAGGGTTCCCCTCTGTGATTGGTTGCTAGGGCTTCTGCTGGGAGCCCTCTGATTGGCTCCAGGACGTCATCACCTTAGTTACAGTATTTCGGATCCGGATATCCCGGATATCCGCTGATAGCTATCCGGATTTGGCCCCAACTATCTGGAATCTGGATCCGGCCATATAGCGTAAAAATGGTCGGATATCCGGGTTACTCGGATATCCAGAATCCGGATGAACATCCCTGCTCACAACTAAGCACACAAGTGATTCCCCCCTCCACTTTTCTCCCCACCAACAGAGCTCTCTGATCGCACCCCAGGTGTTTTTTCCCCCCTATTTTTTAAATAATTTTATAGCTCCCCCTCACTCCCTCCTCCCACCAGTCAATCAGCGTGATCGGCTGTCATAGGCTTCAGCCTATGACAGTGGATCACTTCCGCAGCAACAGAAGGGACAGCCGTGTGACACAGGCAGTGGTCTAGCTGAGTAAGGTTTCAGGACAATATGCTGAGTGTCAGGACCAGTTTTATATAAATAGACCCATCCACCCTGTCTCAACTAACTTGATAAAGTTTAAGACTAAATTAATGGTAATAACATCACCAATATCTCGATGTGAAAGCCCCATAGGAATATTATTGCATTGCGTTGCCATGATATTGTCCATTGTGCCTCAATGCAATGAAGTTAGCATGAAAGAATCAGAAATGTTTTATTTTCCAAGCATGAGTGGGTCGTGTCCAGAATAGTCCTGGTACATACAGGGAACATACAAGCACAGAGTAGGTGGGAAAACAAGAACTGGTTAGAAATGACTGCAACTGTGGTACAACATGGCAATAAAAACAATTAACCATACCAGCAGCAAAGGCTGCAGCCTAAGAGGGGAAAAGGGGGGTGTGTGACCGCAGGAGGGGGGCATGAAGAAGGTTCAGAAGTTTGACAGCGAAGGGGAGAAAAGTGGTCCTATGCCTTGAGGTCTTGCTGGAGATGACCTGGAGTCTACGGCCTGATGGGAGCCGCCTAAAGCAGCAGAAGTGTGGGTGTGAGGGGTCATTGGCAATCCTCATTTCTTTGGAGTGCATTCTGGTGTATTGAAGGGGATTGAGAGGAGGAAGGGGTTTCCTGATTATCCTGTCCACCAATTTCATAAACCTCTGCAGTTTGTATCTGTCGCTGGTGGTGGAACCGGCAAACCAGACCAGGATGCATGACAAGAGGATGGATTCATTGGTGGAGGAGTAGAAGGAACTAAGAAGCTCATGAGCCAGGCCAAACTTTTTTTTAGTTTGCGGAGAAGTCTCTGCTGAGCTTTCTTCTGGGTGGAGATGGTATTGGCCTTCCAGCTCAGGTTGTCAGGTTGTGCCCAGGAGGTGGACACTGGATACTCTTTCAACCTCTGTTCTGTCAATATAAATCAGAGGTGGATTGGGTTGTGCTTCCTAAAGTCAATGATCTTCTCAATGGATTTGGCTGTGATGAGGACCAGCTTGTTCTTTTTGTACAAGTGGCATATTCTGTCAACCTCCTGATGGTAGGCTTGCTCATCATTCTTAGTTAATAGGCCTATGATGGTGGTAAAAGGGCCCTCAGACTGATTCTTTTTACCTTCAGTGGTGCTGATAGTGGAACTGTAGTTTGGCTAAGCAAGAGATTTATTGTTGGAGTAGGGTCTGTCATGTCAAGTTTGAAGAATAAATATAACAGAGTGTCATCCGGATAGTAGTGATAAAACAGACAATGTTGTTGGATGATTTTTTTTTTTTACAAGTGCTATCATGTATGCAGTGAATAGCAATGGGAACAGAATTGAGCCATAGGGCACACTATATTTGAGTTAAGCAGGTTTGGACAAGAAAGATACCTGATATGCTGTTTGGATTCCACTAGCCAAGAAGCATCTGAACCACTGGAGAACTAAGCCTTCAACAGCACAGTACTCCTGCAACTTGCTAAGCAAAATCTCATGGTCAATCATATCAAAAGCCACTAAAACATTTAGCAGACTCAAGGTGGAACACTTGTCTCTGTCTCTTGCCATGAGCAGATCACTGCGGGTCTTGATGAGGACTGTGAGGTTTCTTTAAGACTTGATTGGAGTGGATGTAACATACAGACATCCCTTAACATAGGCCTCTCTTTTTGTGAGCTGCTGTGCTAGTTACTATTCTTCCAACCACTTTCTCTAGCAAAGTAACTCTATGTTTGTAAGGGCATTTTTTTCTGTACACTAAATGTTTCTTCATATGGGTGGCACAGTGAATAAGTTATTAGAAAAGTATTTCACACCTTAAAGAGAGTCTGAAGCGAGAATAAATCTCGCTTCAGACCTCATACACAGCAGGGGCATGTGTGCTCCTGCTAAACCGCCGCTATCCCGCGGCTTAACGGGGGTCCCTTCACCCCCAAATCCCCTCGGTGCAGCGGGGGAGCGCTTCCTGGTTGGGGCAGGGCTAACTGCCGCAGCCCTGCCCCACGCGCATCTGTCAGCGCGTATCTCCGCCTCTCCCCCGCCCCTCTCAGTCTTCCTTCACTGAGAGGGGCGGAGGAGAGGCGGCGATGCGCCGCTGATAGACGCGACTGGAGGCAGGGCTAACGGCTGCAGCCCTGCCTCCACTCACGACCAAGTCTACGACCAAGCATTGCGGGGGTGGGTTTGGGGGTGAAGGGACCCCCGTTTAGCCGCGGGATAGCGGCGTTTTAGCAGGGGCACGCATGCCCCTGCTAACTATGAGCTCTGAAGCGAGAATTATTCTCGCTTCAGAGTCTCTTTAAGTCTAGTTCAGTTCTGTGACAAAAATCACCAGTTTGCAATCTAGTATATTGATTTTCCTTCTCCATAGTACACTTAGTATAAGGGTAAATTGGGTGAATATATTGAATGGATAATTTATGCAGTCCCTTTATATTACATAGAAATGGTAAAATTGGACAAAAAAGATTGTATCATTAGTGGGCACATTAGAGCTTGTTTAAAGTGCATATTTTTTAGTTGTTAGGTTTAGGTTAAAAGTAATTCTTAATTAACCACTTGCCGACCGCCCACAGCCCATGGGCGGCGGCAAAGTGGACGCCTAAAGGACCGCAATACGCCTTCAGGCGGCGCGTCCTTTAGGCATGCCGGGGGAGCGATCGCGTCATTGATGACGCGCGCTTCCCCCGGCAACTGGCTCCGCCCACCCGCCGTAACATCCCGCCGGCCATACGGAAGCGCCGGCGGGATGTTAACCCCGCGATCGCCGCTACAAAGTGTATAATACACTTTGTAATGTATACAAAGTGTATTATACAGGCTGCCTCCTGCCCTGGTGATCCCAGTGTCCGAGGGACCACCAGGGCAGGCTGCAGCCACCCTAGTCTGCACCCAAACACACTGATCTGCCCCCCCCGCCCACTGATCGCCCACAGCACCCCTCAGACCCCCCCCTGCCCACCCCCCAGACCCCTGTTTGCACCCAATCACCCCCCTAATAACCCATCAATCACTCCCTGTCACTATCTGTCAACGCTATTTTTTTTTTTATCCCCCCCCCTGCTCCCTGCCCCCTCCTGATCACCCCCCCACCCCTCAGATTCTCCCCAGACCCCCCCCCCCCAGACCCCCCCCCCCCTGTGTACTGTATGCATCTATCTTCCCTGATAACCTGTCAATCACCCGTCAATCACCCATCAATCACCCATCAATCACCCATCAATCACCCCCTGTCACTGCCACCCAACAATCAGCCCCTAACCTGCCCCTTGCGGGCAATCTGATCACCCACCCACACCAATAGATCGTCCGCAGATCCGACATCAGATCACCTCCCAAATCCATTGTTTACATCTATTCTCTCCTCTAAACACCCACTAATTACCCATCAATCACCCATCAATCACCCCCTATCACCACCTGTCACTTTTACCTATCAGATCAGACCCTAATCTGCCCCTTGCGGGCACCCAATCACCTGCCAACACGCTCAGATTGCCCTCTGACCCCCCCTTATCAATTCGCCAGTGCATTAATTACATCTGTTCTTCCCTATAATAACCCACTGATCACCTGTCAATCACCTGCCAATCACCTATCACCCATCAATCACCCCCTGTCACCCCCTGTCACTGCCACCCATCAATCAGCCCCTAACCTGCCCCTTGCGGGCAATCTGATCACCCACCCACACCATTAGATCGCCCGCAAACCCGCCGTCAGATTACCTCCCAAATGTATTGTTTACATCTGTTATCTTCTCTAAACACCCACTAATTACCCATCAATCACCCCCTATCACCACCTGTCACTGTTACCTATCAGATCAGACCCTAAGCTGCCCCTTGCGGGCACCCAATCACCCGCCCACACGCTCAGATTGCCCTCAGACCCCCCCCCCCCCTTATCAATTCACCAGTGCATTAATTACATCTGTCCTTCCCTGTAATAACCCACTGATCACCTGTCAATCACCTGCCAATCACCTATCACCCATCAATCACCCCCTGTCACTGCCACCCAACAATCAGCCCCTAACCCGCCCTTGCGGGCAAACTGATCACCCACCCACACCAATAGATCGCCCGCAGATCCGACATCAGATCACCACCCAAGCGCAGTGTTTCCATCTATTCTCTCCTCTAAACACCCACTAATTACCCATCAATCACCCCCTATCACCACCTGTCACTGTTACCCATCAGATCAGACCCTAATCTGCCCCTTGCGGGCACCCAATCACCCGCCTACACGCTCAGATTGCCCTCAGACCCCCCCTTATCAATTCGCCAGGGCATTATTTACATCTGTCCTTCCCTGTAATAACCCACTGATCACCTGTCAATCACCTGTCAATCACCCCCTGTCACTGCCACCCATCAATCACCCCTGTCACTGCCACCCATCAATCAGCCCCTAACCTGCCCCTTGCGGGCAAACTGATCACCCACCCACACCAATAGATCGCCCGCAGATCCGACATCAGATCACCACCCAAGCGCAGTGTTTCCATCTATTCTCTCCTCTAAACACCCACTAATTACCCATCAATCACCCCCTATCACCACCTGTCACTGTTACCCATCAGATCAGACCCTAATCTGCCCCTTGCGGGCACCCAATCACCCGCCTACACGCTCAGATTGCCCTCAGACCCCCCCTTATCAATTCGCCAGGGCATTATTTACATCTGTCCTTCCCTGTAATAACCCACTGATCACCTGTCAATCACCTATCAATCACCCATCAATCACCCCCTGTCACTGCCACCCATCAATCACCCGCTGTCACTGCCACCCATCAATCAGCCCCTAACCTGCCCCTTGCGGGCAATCTGATCACCCACCCACACCAATAGATCGCCCGCAGATCCGACGTCCGATCACCTCCCAAGTGCAGTGTTCACATCTGTTCTCTACCCTAAACACCCACTAATTACCCATCAATCACCCCCTGTCACTGCTACCTATCAGATTAGACCCCTATCTGCCCCTAGGGCACTCAATCACCCGCCCACACCCTCAGAATGCCCTCAGACCCCAGCCCTGATCACCTCGCCAGTGCATTGCTTGCATCTATTCCCCCCTCTAATCACACCTTGAGACACCCATCAATCACCTCCTGTCACCCCCTAGCACACCTACCCATCAGATCAGGCCCTAATTTGCCCCGTGTGGGCTCCTGATCACTCGGCCAAACCCTCAGATCCCCCTCAGACCCCCTTCCGATCACCTCCCCAGTGCATTGATTGCATCTATTTTCCCCTCTAACCACCCCCTGAGACACCCATCAATCACCTCCTGTCACCCCCCTAGCACTCCTATCCATCAGATCAGGCCCAATACAACCTGTCATCTAAAAGGCCACCCTGCTTATGACCGGTTCCACAAAATTCGCCCCCTCATAGACCACCTGTCATCAAAATTTGCAGATGCTTATACACCTGAACAGTCATTTTGAGACATTTGGTTTCCAGACTACTCACGGTTTTGGGCCTGTAAAATGCCAGGGCGGTATAGGAACCCCACAAGTGACCCCATTTTAGAAAAAAAGACACCCCAAGGTATTCTGTTAGGTGTATGACGAGTTCATAGAAGATTTTATTTTTTGTCAAAAGTTAGCGGAAATTGATTTTTATTGGGTTTTTTTCACAAAGTGTCATTTTTCACTAACTTGTGACAAAAAATAAAATCTTCTATGAACTCGCCATACACCTAACGGAATACCTTGGGGTGTCTTCTTTCTAAAATGGGGTCACTTGTGGGGTTCCTATACTGCCCTGGCATTTAAGGGGCCCTAAACCGCGAGGAGTAGTCTAGAAAACAAATGCCTCAAAATGACCCGTGAATAGGACGTTGGGCCCCTTAGCGCACCTAGGCTGCAAAAAAGTGTCACACATGTGGTACCGCCGTACTCAGGAAAAGTAGTATAATGTGTTTTGGGGTGTATTTTTACACATACCCATGCTGGGTGGGAGAAATTTCTATGTAAATGGTCATTTGTGTGTAAAACAAATCAAACAATTGTCATTTACAGAGATATTTCTCCCACTTAGCATGGGTATGTGTAAAAATACACCCCAAAACACATTATACTACTTCTCCTGAGTACGGCGGTACCACATGTGTGGCACTTTTTTTACACCCTAAGTACGCTAAGGGGCCCAAAGTCCAATGAGTACCTTTAGGATTTCACAGGTCATTTTGCGACATTTGGTTTCAAGACTACTCCTCACGGTTTAGGGCCCCTAAAATGCCAGGGCAGTATAGTAACCCCACAAATGACCCCATTCTAGAAAGAAGACACCCAAAGGTATTCCGTTAGGAGTATGGTGAGTTCATAGAAGATTTTATTTTTTGTCAAAAGTTAGCGGAAAATTGATTTTTATTGTTTTTTTCACAAAGTGTCATTTTCCACTAACTTTTGACAAAAAATAAAATCTTCTATGAACTCACCATACTCCTAACGGAATACCTTGGGGTGTCTTCTTTCTAAAATGGGGTCATTTGTGGGGTTCCTATACTGAACTGGCATTTTAGGGGCCCTAAACCGTGAGGAGTAGTCTGGAAATCAAATTTCGCAAAATGACCTGTGAAATCCTAAAGGTACTCATTGGACTTTGGGCCCTTTAGCGCAGTTAGGGTGCAAAAAAGTGCCACACATGTGGTATTGCCATACTCGGGAGAAGTAGTACAATGTGTTTTGGGGTGTATTTTTACACATACCCATGCTGGGTGGGAGAAATACCTCTGTAAATGACAATCTTTTGATTTTTTTACACACAATTGTCCATTTACAGAGTTATTTCTCCCACCCAGCATGGGTATGTGTAAAAATACACCCCAAAACACATTGTACTACTTCTCCCGAGTACGGCGATACCACATGTGTGGCACTTTTTTGCACCCTAACTGCGCTAAAGGGCCCAAAGTCCAATGAGTACCTTTAGGATTTCACAGGTCATTTTGCGGAATTTGATTTCCAGACTACTCCTCACGGTTTAGGGCCCCTAAAATGCCAGGGCAGTATAGGAACCCCACAAATGACCCCATTTTAGAAAGAAGACACCTCAAGGTATTCTGTTAGGAGTATGGTGAGTTCATAGAAGATTTTATTTTTTGTCACAAGTTAGTGGAAAATGACACTTTGTGAAAAAAACAATAAAAATCAATTTTCCGCTAACTTTTGACAAAAAATAAAATCTTCTATGAACTCACCATACTCCTAACGGAATACCTTGGGGTGTCTTCTTTCTAAAATGGGGTCATTTGTGGGGTTCCTATACTGCCCTGGCATTTTAGGGGCCCTAAACCGTGAGGAGTAGTCTGGAAATCAAATTCCGCAAAATGACTTGTGAAATCCTAAAGGTACTCATTGGACTTTGGGCCCTTTAGCGCAGTTAGGGTGCAAAAAAGTGCCACACATGTGGTATCGCCGTACTCGGGAGAAGTAGAACAATGTGTTTTGGGGTGTATTTTTACACATACCCATGCTGGGTGGGAGAAATAACTCTGTAAATGGACAATTGTGTGTAAAAAAAATGAAAAAATTGTCATTTACAGAGATATTTCTCCCACCCAGCATGGGTATGTGTAAAAATACACCCCAAAACACATTCTACTACTTCTCTTGAGTACGGCAATACCACATGTGTGGCACTTTTTTGCAGCCTAACTGCGCTAAGGGGCCCAAAGTCCAATGAGCACCTTTAGGCTTTACAGGGGTGCTTACAAATTAGCACCCCCCAAAATGCGAGGACAGTAAACACACCCCACAAATGACCCCATTTTGGAAAGTAGACACTTCAAGGTATTCAGAGAGGGGCATGGTGAGTCCGTGGCAGATTTCATTTTTTTTTGTCGCAAGTTAGAAGAAATGGATTCTTTTTTTTTTTCTTTTTTTTTGTCACAAAGTGTCATTTTCCGCTTACTTGTGACAAAAAATAATATCTTCTATGAACTCACTATGCCTCTCAGTGAATACTTTGGGATGTCTTCTTTCCAAAATGGGGTCATTTGGGGGGTATTTATACTATCCTGGAATTCTAGCCCCTCATGAAACATGACAGGGGGTCAGAAAAGTCATAGATGCTTGAAAATGGCAAAATTCACTTTTTGCACCATAGTTTGTAAACGCTATAACTTTTACCCAAACCAATAAATATACACTGAATGGTTTTTTTTTTATCAAAAACATGTTTGTCCACATTTTTCGCGCTGCATGTATACAGAAATTTTACTTTATTTGAAAATTGTCAGCACAGAAAGTTAAAAAAATCATTTTTTTGCCAAAATTCATGTCTTTTTTGATGAATATAATAAAAAGTAAAAATCGCAGGAGCAATCAAATAGCACCAAAAGAAAGCTTTATTAGTGACAAGAAAAGGAGCCAAAATTCATTTAGGTGGTAGGTTGTATGAGCGAGCAATAAACCGTGAAAGCTGCAGTGGTCTGAATGGAAAAAAAGTGGCCGGTCCTTAAGGGGTAGAAAGACTGTGGTCCTCAAGTGGTTAAAGTGAACCAGAGATGAAGCACCCTCATGTATTCTACCATATAGATCAGTGGGGACATTAGAGAAAACACCTACCATGCTTTCTGTTTCATTCTGCACTGCACAGTTTGTTTCTTATCAGACCAGATAAAATCCCTGACTGAGCATTCAGTCTGGCTTTGCTATAATGATTCAGTTATAATGATTCCTGAGCAGAGCCAGCAGGGGGCAGGCTTGGACTTGAAAAGACATGAGAGAACACAGACTGAGCTATGAATATTCCTGAGCAAATCCAGACTGAATGCTCAGGGCTCGTCAGTAGGCTCAGGGCTCGTCAGACAGAGGCGCTATTCGTGCTACTGACGAGCTACTGTTTGTCCCCTTTCTTATTGCCTGATGAAGCGGGCTGTGCCTGCGAAACGCATTGCATCTTTTGGGGTACTAATAATAAATGTATTTGTTTAATTAAGACAGTATTTTGAGTCTGCTTTCCGGAGGTAAGTCCACCACTGCCTCCCAGCTAATTTTAAAACTTTTATTATCTTTTATCCTGCTGGCGCCTCTGTTCTCTTAAGATAATACTGTGTCCACCCCTGGTGGAGGGGTGACCTACCCCTACTTTTCTGATCTACAGAGAGCGACATCTTAATCCTGAGTGAGGACAGGTCTGATCTCCTCACCTGCATCTACAGTGGTTGCCTAAGAGGTAACCCAGTTTTGTGAGTATATTCATCTCACACTTACATTTATCCACGGTTTCCAATACATACTACACTATATTGGGCTCACGGTGTTTCTTATTTACCTGAAGTGACAAGGATGTGGAGGCTACCATATTTATTTCCTTTTAAACAATACTAGTTGCCTGGAAATACTGCTAATCTCTTTGACTGTAGTAGTGTCTGAATCACACACCTAAAATGAGCATGTTTCTAATCCAGTCAAGCTTCAGTCAGAAATATGTCATCTTTTTAAAGCTAAAAGTATTAGAGGCAGAGGATCAGCAGGACAGCTGGGCAATTTGCATTGTTTAAATGGAAATAAATATGTCAGCCTCTGTAACCCTCCCATCTCAGGTGTCCTGTAAAAAAAATGCCAGATATTTTGTTAACATGCTGATGAATTGTCTTTTTTTCAGTTTCTAAATTTCACATCTTAAACCAGGAGTCCCCAAACTTTTTTGGTCAAGGACTGGGCCAACATACTACAAACTAATGGGGGGCCGAAATATACATAATATAATGTAGAAAACATTACATTGAACCTAGGTAGTGTAACTATACCTGTTAACACGTGCAGTCCTTTTGTCTCCCATTTAAAGCAGACTTTAAGCAAGTAATGCTACCCAGAGTACTACTTACCAGGGGCTTCCTCTAGCCCCTGGCAGCCGCTATGTCCCTTGCCACAGCTCCGGTCTCAGCCACTGGCCCCCGACCTCGTCAGGTCGTCCTCTACTGTGCGAGCGCCAATGTCAATCACCTCCACGTGGTCCGGAGTGTACTAAGCAGGTGCAATAGACCTTTGCCTGTGCAGTTTGTTCCAGACCATGTGGAGGAGACTGACTGCGGCGCTCGCACAGGCGCAGTAGAAGCCACATGGCGAGGCACCATCGGGGACCGGGAGCCAGTGGCGGAGAGTGGAGCTGCAGCGAGGGACATATCGGCTGCCAGAGGCTGGGGGAAGCCCTGGGTAAGTAGTACTCTGGGTAGCATTACTTGCTTGATGACTCTTTTGACCAACGCAGATATTATGCCCCAAAACAGCAGGTGCAAATATTATGCCCCCAACACAGCATATGCTGATAATAAAAAACTTCTTTGCGCCAGACAGTAAACCGTACCCAGGGGATGACCTGTCATCCAATTGGACAGCAGTGTCACTTGATGCAGAATTGGATTGGAAGCCAGCGAATGACTTCCCTGTGGTTTGGTGGTGCCAGCACTGCTATTCTATATGTGAGCCATCGATATTTTAAGATGCAGTGGACCGCATCAATAAGTTAAACATGTTGTGAGTGGAGGGCCGGTGAAAAAGCCTCAAGGCAGGGGCTTCATTCAGGGGGCCTCATTCGCCCGCGGGCCTTAGTTTGAGGACCACGGTCTAAAACAAATATGCAGACAGTGGAGTTGGAGTACTTGATTTCTGAAAGAATCAAAGGAAGTATTCAGGGGCGTAGCAATAGGGGGTGCAGAGGTAGCAACCGCATCGGGGCCCTTGGGCCAGAGGGGCCCCGGAGGACCCTCCCTCAACCACAGTATTAGCTCTCTATTGGTCCTGTGCTCATAATAATCACTTCTATGGATACTTTCAACAGTGGTAATCATTAACAAACTACTTCCCATTCCCTTCTTGCACCTCTGACACTGTAGTTGCCATTGGCAGGTTTTTGTGCGCCGTATTAATTGTTATGTATAGAGTGCTTGGGGGGCCCCATTGTAAAACTTGCATCGGGGCCCACAGCTCCTTAGCTACGCCACTGGAAGTATTAAATGTATTAAAGATATTAACCAATGTACCCTTCACATTTCTATCAGTATACAGAAGTCATCAAGAGAATAGTGACTGTCTCTACTGGTAATACAAAGCACAAAGTGTATTGCATTGGCTCTTTCTGCACAGGCCATATGTGGCTGTTTTGCAAATTTGTCTGCAGCAGTCAGCTATTTCCTTGCTGTGGTTTATCGGTTGTGAAACTGAAACTTGAAGTTCCGTCACAGTTGTGCTCTCCTCCCTTCTTCCCTCTCAGCTCAGGAATTCATACAGGGTTTCACCAGCTCTCTTGTTGTTACAACTCTGGAGTTTCTCAGTCCAGGAGTTTCCCAATCTGTGAAGAGATTCCCACATCTGATAAAGGCCTGTGTTTGCTGTACAAGCCCTGCTCCTTCATTGTCGGCCTTTTCTTGCTAAACATTCATGCAAACATTACTCATGATCTAATAAATTTCCCATAACTCCAAGCAGTATTGTCCACATAACCACCACATTCAAATTTCAGTACCTATTATTAGGTACATACAATTTTACAAAGATGATTTTAATATTATTTAAATTTTAACCTGAGAGCAGTACAACTATGTACTGCTCAAATAGTAGGTGTTCTGTCTAGTTCTGCTTCCTATCAAAGCACGCTGCGATTGCATTTGAGCATGTGCAGGAGCGCATGAGCTCGGTCCTGATGATATCCCTCGGCCAGCTTTGAAAGATCGAGGATTGAAGCGGTCCTGGAGGACAGCAAGGGGAGCCACGGCCTGAAGTAGGCTGGAGGAAGCCCCAGGTACATATAAATGCTTTCATTTTTTAGTCACAGGTACACCTTTCCCCACCACCTCATTGTGTATCTACGCCCCTCTGGGCTGGACTAAGAGCGTAGATACATGTATCGTATTACACGCTGTGCCCATGTGTGCTCACACTCCTGCCCGCAACCCCTCCCCCCAAGCAGAATACTTATCGGTGGGTGGGAACATGTTCCCAAAGCGATCTAACTGCCAGTGTTTTTACTTTTACTTTGATCACCAGCATATGAAAGTGAAAGTAATTACACAGGAACACATTACCTCCTGTGTACTATTCTGTACAAAGGCAAGTGTGGCGACATCTTGTGGACAAAAAAAGAAAAATACAAGCGAACTACATATAAATTACAAACATAAAATCCCCATTAATTACCGTATTAACCCTTTATTCTCCCCCCCTTTATTCTCCCCATTATTATCAAAATAAAACACTTGTAAGAAGTACTGTTATTTTTGCAAATGAAGGTTCGTAATTATTTATACAGTATAAAGAAACACAAAACTGAAAATAACCCACCTTTATTTTCAAATAAAATATTGTCACCATGCATTGTACTAGGGACATCGTTGAAACATTATAATAGCCGGGAGAAATGGACAAATTAAATGTGTGAGTTTTATCTACTGTAGCACGTTTTATTTAAAAACTATAATAGCTGAAAAGTAAGAAAACATTATTTTTTTTATTCTTCCCTTTAAAATGCATATAAAATAAAATAATTCTTAGCAAAAAGTACCAATCAAAGAAGGCCTAATTTGTGGCAAAAAAAAACAAAACAAAAAAACAATGTATAGATCATTTAGCTGTAATTAAGTGATAAAGTTATAAGTGAATGAATGGGAGGAGCATGAAATGTGAAAATTGCTCTGGTTTTAAAGAGACTCTGTAACAAAAAAAAAGTCCCCTGTGGGTTACTTACCTAGGGAGGGGAAGCCTCTGGATGCTAATGAGGCTTCCCCCATCCTCCTTCGTCCCACGGTAGCAGCGCTGGACCCACCGAAACCACAGCCGACAATTTGTCGTGCTGGGCGCAGGCACAGTAGGGCCTTCAATATTTACCTTCCCTGGCTCTAAAAGCATGCGCAGTAGCAGCCCCCGATGGGCTAAGGCGGAAATAGCCGAGCCTTACTGGGTCCGCTCTACTGCGCAGGTGCAGGTGACTTGCGCCTGCGCAGTAGAGCGGACCCGACTGGGATCAGCCATTTCCGCCTGATCCTCCCGTGCAGAGAGCTGCTATTGCGCCTGTGCTGGAGCCAGGAAGGTAAATATTTACAGGGGCTTCTAGCGCTGCCACTGTGGGAAAAAGTAGGACGTGGGAAGCCTCGTGAGAATCCAGAGGCTTTCCCCTCCCGAGATAAGTATTCCGCAGGGGACTTTTTTTTTATTGCAGAGTCTCTTTAAAGGGGAAAATCCCTTAGTGGGGAAGTGGTTAAGTGAGCAAGTGTAGTTTCCCATGATGCATCACTCTTGAATTTGCAAATACCTGTCTATGCCACTGAAAGCCAGTCACCAAAACTGCTGGTGTATAGCAAGCCTAGCAAGCCTATAACTTACAAATTTTACAGAGCCACATAAATCCAACATACATACAACCTGTTTCAAACATTTTGGTCCTCATCAGTGCATGACATGGATTGATATGGCTCTATATATATACAGTATATATTTTATAGATAAAGTTGTCTTGTAGTTAGACTGTTTACGAAACGTCAGCCGTCATGAAGAGACAGGTATAATTTAATCATAAGCTAAACAGTGGTGCAACTTCATTACGCTGGGCCCCCCTCACCGTGATCTCCATGTCACATGACATGCTGAGAATGTAGCCGCATGGTGATTGGCCGCACAGCGCAGGGATGAGCTGCACTGAAGAGGATTAAAGAGGGCCTGTCATGCAGCAGGAAGCAGGTATGCTGCCCTGCATTACATACAAGAGCGGAACAGCCCCCCCCCCCCCCCCATGACAGTTGGTGTCGCTGTGACTATTGTTACACCCCTGAATCTAATTGATGTTACCATAAATAAACCTTTAACTCTAGTGCATACCTATGTGCTCCTTGTATCATCTTCAGTGCTACCTCCATTTGCAACCTCCGGCTCCAACCTTTATAGACGCATCCAAATCCCCCGCTGCCCACCAGTTCCAGATTTTCCAAATCTCCATATGGAAGTAGATGCATTTTCCTTCAAGCTCCGCAGTACGTCTGCTCTGCTACTCTGGCAAAACACAGAATAATGACATGACTACTAGCTAAGCTACTCACTCACTACTGAGGGGGAGGAGAGATCTCTCAGAGCTGACAGAAGGCGTCACTGTATACAATGCAGTTCAAATTACAGCCTGAGCAGATTTATAGAAATCCATGAAGATCATTCTCTGTTCAAAGGTCTTTTGTAACTTCATTGTTTGCAGTTACTTTTCTTCTGTGCTTTTGCTTGTCTGATATCTAAAGTTATGTACATACACTGGAGGGATAACAACTATTTTAGCTTGTAAAAGTGACTCCTATTTTTGCCCAGATCTGTGAAAGAAAGGAAATTGATAACTGTAATCTAGCTTTTTCGTTTCGTTTAAAAAAAATATTGTTAATATCAATTTAGTTAATAAAATATTGTTAATATCTACCAATATGCATTGTTTTTAAAGTGTAGTATATATTATCACAATAATATTGCCGAATGAAGTTTGTTAACAACAATAGTAAAACAGTTAAAAATCTTACCGATATTTTACTACCCCTTAACCTAACCCTACTTTCTTACAGAACCATCCACTACTGATGCCTAACACTAACACTTCCCCCCCCCCCCCCCCAGCGGTGCCCAACCCTAAGACCTACCCTAGTGGCACCTAATCCTAAGACCCCCCGATGGTGCCTAACTCTAACCTCCCCCGGTGGTGCCTAACCCTAAGACCCCACCTGGTGATGCCTAACCCTAATCTTCCCTGGTGGTGCCTAACCCTAAAACCTCCACTGGTGGTGCCTAACCCTAAGATCCCCCCACCTTGCGGTGCCTAACCCTTACCATGTAATAGTTTTACAACAACTATAATATTGCAGGTTTAAAAACTTTAACATATTTCAAAAACTTTAATGTTCTAATGTTGAAAGCTATATTTACCGGGTGCCCAAATTTCTGCTTTGGGCGCCGTATTATTGATTTTTGATTGAGCGCCTATGGGGTGCTCAAATTGTCCATTAGCCACGGACGTCCAAATTTCCTGCTACCCATTAAACATCCCATACTTTAATTAATTTTCCCTGGCAGATTCTACCATGGTGATCAAATGTGCTAGTGTTCAACATTGCAACATGGCCACCCCATCATAATTCTGATCGATTTATGGAAAAATTCTTGATAACTATAGATTTAAGATCTCCCTCGAAAGGGAGAGAGGGGCAGATCGATGGCCGACTGGCGAACCCCCCGGGTTTTAAAAGTGCCATCATGGGGCCCTGTTTTGATGCATAGTACTTGCAGCGTTGCGCACTCACCAGTCTGCATGGCGCACCTTCTCCCATGTCCATTCCCGCCGGCCGCCTGCTTTCCGTTACCTGGTGGCATGCTACGCGGGTATATACATGCTGCCGGGTCACGGAGGACAGGCATCAGTATTTGGGGATGGAAATGGAGGAACACAGGAGGAAGCGAGCTGGCCGAGCAGGTGATTTGCAGTGTGTAACAGGAAAACATTACTCTCTAATCAGATTTCAGTCAGAGAGGGATCTATCTTTTGGGCACGTCAGGAGAGCATCTGCCAGTGTGTTGGCCATCTTTAGACGTTAGGACAATGACCCCCCCCCCCCCCCCATTCATATTAATTCATTCATTTCAAAATTGATGAAACGTTTGGGCAGTACAAAGTCAATGGCAGAAATTAGTATTTAACCACTTGCCGACCGCCCACAGCCCATGGGCGGCGGCAAAGTGGATGCCTTAAGGACCGCAATACGCCTTAGGGCGTTGCGTCCTTTTCCTATGCTGGGGGAGCGATCGCGTCATTGATGACGCGCGCTTCCCCCGGCAACTGGCTCCGCCCACCCGCCGTAACATCCCGCCGGCCATACGGAAGCGCCGGCGGGATGTTAACCCCGCGATCGCCGCTACAAAGTGTATAATACACTTTGTAATGTATACAAAGTGTATTATACAGGCTGCCTCCTGCCCTGGTGGTCCCAGTGTCGGAGGGACCACCAGGGCAGGCTGCAGCCACCCTAGTCTGCACCCAAACACACTGATCTGCCCCCCCCCCGCCCACTGATCGCCCACAGCACCCCTCAGACCCCCCCCCTGGCCACCCCATCAGACCCCTGTTTGCACCCAATCACCCCCCTAATAACCCATCAATCACTCCCTGTCACTATCTATCAACGCTATTTTTTTTTATCTCCCCCCCTGCCCCCTGCCCCCTCCTGATCACCCCCCCCACCCCTCAGATTCTCCCCAGGACCCCCCCCCCCCCCCAGACCCCCCACCCTGTGTACTGTATGCATCTATCCCCCCTGATAACCTGTCAATCACCTGTCAATCACCCATCAATCACCCATCAATCACCCATCAATCACCCCCTGTCACTGCCACCCAACAATCAGCCCCTAACCTGCCCCTTGCGGGCAATCTGATCACCCACCCACACCAATAGATCGCCCGCAGATCCGACATCAGATCACCTCCCAAATCCATTGTTTACATCTATTCTCTCCTCTAAACACCCACTAATTACCCATCAATCACCCATCAATCACCCCCTATCACCACCTGTCACTTTTACCTATCAGATCAGACCCTAATCTGCCCCTTGCGGGCACCCAATCACCCGCCAACACGCTCAGATTGCCCTCTGACCCCCCCTTATCAATTCGCCAGTGCATTAATTACATCTGTTCTTCCCTGTAATAACCCACTGATCACCTGTCAATCACCTGCCAATCACTTATCACCCATCAATCACCCCGTCACCCCCTGTCACTGCCACCCATCAAACAGCCCCTAACCTGCCCCTTGCGGGCAATCTGATCACCCACCCACACCAATAGATCGCCCGCAGATCCGACATCAGATCACCTCCCAAATCCATTGTTTACATCTATTCTCTCCTCTAAACACCCACTAATTACCCATCAATCACCCCCTATCACCACCTGTCACTGTTACCTATCAGATCAGACCCTAATCTGCCCCTTGCGGGCACCCAATCACCCGCCAACACGCTCAGATTGCCCTCTGACCCCCCCTTATCAATTTGCCAGTGCATTAATTACATCTGTTCTTCCCTGTAATAACCCACTGATCACCTGTCAATCACCTGCCAATCACCTATCACCCATCAATCACCCCCTGTCACTGCCACCCATCAATCAGCCCCTAACCTGCCCCTTGCGGGCAATTTGATCACCCACCCACACCAATAGATCGCCCGCAGATCCGACATCAGATCACCTCCCAAATCCATTGTTTACATCTATTCTCTCCTCTAAACACCCACTAATTACCCATCAATCACCCCCTATCACCACCTGTCACTTTTACCTATCAGATCAGACCCTAATCTGCCCCTTGCGGGCACCCAATCACCCGCCAACACGCTCAGATTGCCCTCTGACCCCCTCTTATCAATTCGCCAGTGCATTAATTACATCTGTTCTTCCCTGTAATAACCCACTGATCACCTGTCAATCACCTGCCAATCACCTATCACTCATCAATCACCCCCTGTCACCCCCTGTCACTGCCACCCATCAATCAGCCCCTAACCTGCCCCTTGCGGGCAATCTGATCACCCACCCACACCATCCGATCGCCTGCAGACCCGCAGTCAGATCACCTCCCAAGTGCATTGCATCTGTTCTCTCCTCTAAACACCCACTAATTACCCATCAATCACCCCCTGTCACTGCTACCCATCAGATTAGACCCCCATCTGCCCCTAGGGCACCCAATCACCCGCCCACACCCTCAGACCCCAGCCCTGATCACCTCGCCATTGCATTACTTGCATCTATTCCCCCCACTAATCACACCTTGAGACACCCATCAATCACCTCCTGTCACTACCTGTCACCCCCTAGCACACCTACCCATCAGATCAGGCCCTAATTTGCCCCGTGTGGGCTCCTGATCACTCGGCCAAACCCTCAGATCCCCCTCAGACCCCCTTCTGATCACCTCCCCAGTGCATTGAGTGCATCTATTTTCCCCTCTAATCACCCCCTGAGACACCCATCAATCACCTCCTGTCACCCCCCTAGCACTTCTATCCATCAGATCAGGCCCAATACAACCTGTCATCTAAAAGGCCACCCTGCTTATGACCGGTTCCACAAAATTCGGCCCCTCATAGACCACCTGTCATCAAAATTTGCAGATGCTTATACCCCTGAACAGTCATTTTGAGACATTTGGTTTCCAGACTACTCACGGTTTTGGGCCCGTAAAATGCCAGGGCGGTATAGGAACCCCACAAGTGACCCTATTTTAGAAAAAAGACACCCCAAGGTATTCTGTTAGGTGTATGACGAGTTCATAGAAGATTTTATTTTTTGTCAAAAGTTAGCGGAAATTGACTTTTATTGGGTTTTTTTCACAAAGTGTCATTTTTCACTAACTTGTGACTAAAAATAAAATCTTCGATGACCTCGCCATACACCTAATAGAATACCTTGGGGTGTCTTCTTTCTAAAATGGGGTCACTTGTGGGGTTCCTATACTGCCCTGGCATTTTAGGGGCCCTAAACCGTGAGGAGTAGTCTTGAAACTACTAAATGTCGCAAAATGACCTGTGAAATCCTAAAGGTACTCATTGGACTTTGGGCCCCTTAGCGCACTTAGGGTGTAAAAAAGTGCCACACATGTGGCAAAAAATAAAATCTTCTATGAACTCACCATACTCCTAACGGAATACCTTGGGGTGTCTTATTTGTAAAATGGGGTCATTAGTGGGGTTCCTATACTGCCCTGGCATTTTAGGGGCCCTAAACCGTGAGGAGTAGTCTTGAAACAAAAATGACCTGTGAAATCCTAAAGGTACTCATTGGACTTTGGGCCCTTTAGCGCAGTTAGGGTGCAAAAAAGTGCCACACATGTGGTATTGCCGTACTCGGGAGAAGTAGTATAATGTGTTTTGGGGTGTATTTTTACACATACCCATGCTGGGTGGGAGAAATACCTCTGTAAATGACAATATTTTGATTTTTTTACACACAATTGTCCATTTACAGAGTTATTTCTCCCACCCAGCATGGGTATGTGTAAAAATACACCCCAAAACACATTGTACTACTTCTCCCGAGTACGGAGATACCACATGTGTGGCACTTTTTTGCACCCTAACTGCGCTAAAGGGCCCAAAGTCCAATGAGTACCTTTAGGATTTCACAGGTCATTTTGAGAAATTTCGTTTCAAGACTACTCCTCACGGTTTAGAGCCCCTTAAATGCCAGGGCAGTATAGGAACCCCACAAATGACCCCATTTTAGAAAGAAGACACCCCAAGGTATTCCGTTAGTAGTATGGCGAGTTCATAGAAGATTTTATTTTTTGTCACAAGTTAGCGGAAATTGATTTTAATTGTGTTTTTTCACAAAGTGTCATTTTCCGCTAACTTTTGACAAAAAATAAAATCTTCTATGAACTCGCCATACTACTAACGGAATACCTTGGGGTGTCTTCTTTCTAAAATGGGGTCATTTGTGGGGTTCCTATACTGCCCTGGCATTTAAGGGGCTCTAAACCGTGAGGAGTAGTCTTGAAACGAAATTTCTCAAAATGACCTGTGAAATCCTAAAGGTACTCATTGGACTTTGGGCCCTTTAGCGCAGTTAGGGTGCAAAAAAGTGCCACACATGTGGTATCTCCGTACTCGGGAGAAGTAGTACAATGTGTTTTGGGGTGTATTTTTACACATACCCATGCTGAGTGGGAGAAAGATCTCTGTAAATGGACAATTGTGTGTAAAAAAAATTAACAAATTGTCATTTACAGAGATATTTCTCCCACCCAGCATGGGTATGTGTAAAAATACACCCCAAAACACATTATACTACTTCTCCTGAGTACGGCAATACCACATGTGTGGCACTTTTTTGCAGCCTAACTGCGCTAAGGGTCCAAAGTCCAATGAGCACCTTTAGGCTTTACAGGGGTGCTTACAATTTAGCACCCCCCAAAATGTCAGGACAGTAAACACACCCCACAAATGACCCCATTTTGGAAAGTAGACCCTTCAAGGTATTCAGAGAGGGGCATGGTGAGTCCGTGGCAGATTTCATTTTTTTTTTGTCGCAAGTTAGAAGAAATGGAAACTTTTTTTTTTTTTTTTTCCTCACAAAGTGTCATTTTCCGCTTACTTGTGACAAAAAATAATATCTTCTATGAACTCACTATGCCTCTCAGTGAATACTTTGGGATGTCTTCTTTCCAAAATGGGGTCATTTGGGGGGTATTTATACTATCCTGGAATTCTAGCCCCTCATGAAACATGACAGGGGGTCAGAAAAGTCATAGATGCTTGAAAATGGCAAAATTCACTTTTTGCACCATAGTTTGTAAACGCTATAACTTTTACCCAAACCAATAAATATACACTGAATGGTTTTTTTTTTATCAAAAACATGTTTGTCCACATTTTTCGCGCTGCATGTATACAGAAATTTTACTTTATTTGAAAATTGTCAGCACAGAAAGTTAAAAAAATCATTTTTTTGCCAAAATTCATGTCTTTTTTGATGAATATAATAAAAAGTAAAAATCGCAGGAGCAATCAAATAGCACCAAAAGAAAGCTTTATTAGTGACAAGAAAAGGAGCCAAAATTCATTTAGGTGGTAGGTTGTATGAGCGAGCAATAAACCGTGAAAGCTGCAGTGGTCTGAATGGAAAAAAAGTGGCCGGTCCTTAAGGGGTAGAAAGACTGTGGTCCTCAAGTGGTTAATAGTAGACCAGGAAAACTGATATCAGATCGATATTGACCTTTTAAACTGATCGTACATTGAAATGTATGTACACAGGCTCAATTGTGTGTCAATCGTCAGGGTGGCACTGCAGGGAACAAGCACTATATAAACACCTTGATCTGGACCATTTTTGGGCCTTTTTGGTAAAGTAGGTGAGGCAATCTGTGTCATGCTTCCTCAAATAAAAACACTTATGACTTATGGAGAGGGCTGAGCAGGGAACAAATGGTTTGCTGCCACCATGAGACTACAAAGCACTGGAATATATACTGCAGAATGTTTGAAACAAATGCTATTAAAGTGAACTGGGTGCCATTTTTAGCACCCAGGGCATCTCAGTAGCACATTAATAATGCACAATAACAATGTGGCTCAATACTAAAACAAATCCTTTCTACTTTTTTTTACATTTCAATGTTTGTTGGATGCTTTTATTGCTCTACTTCCGTGGCCTGCCATCCACAGAAAGAGCAAGCAGATGATGATTGCTGTAATTGGCAGTATATAAGACACTGTACTTCAAATAGTTTAGTGAGTCACACTTGATTACATTCACACTTTCCCTTGGATAAGCAGAGGGAAGGTGAGGGGGGAAATTGCAGCTCCTACAGCTATTAGAAACCAGGACAAACTGCAGAAAAAAAAGCTAGTTAGATCCCTTTAATACTGAGGGTGCAGTATAGTGCCTTGTACATTAGAGGGCACCACAGGCCTTCGCCTGGACTGCCTGTGCCGAGAAACAGCCTTGCCTAGTCACAGACGCTCAGCATGTACAGTTTGATGGAGAAGGGATGAAGGGATGACACACTATAGCAACAACAACAACAACAAATAACATTTGTAAAGTGCTTTTCTCCTGTAAGACTCAAAGCGCATAAGCATGGCCCAGGCCAATTGATTGTTAAATTGTGGTTCAGAGGAAGAACTCTATAAGTCCGGAAATGCCAGGCTATACAGGTGCCTTTTCAGTCTTGATTTGAATAACTCCAGGAAAGGGGCTGTTTTTACTGGGTGCGGTAGGGCAGTGTTTCTCAACATTTTATTGGTATGTACCCCTTTTAAAACCCAGTAATCACCAAGTACCCCCTAGCATAGTAAAAATGATCACAAGTACCCCTTTACAAATATATATTTGATTGTAGTACATGATAATTGGTTCTAAACAATTTCCAAGCATTTACTATTGCTTTTAACTAGCTAGAATGTTAACTTGGTGTTGTTTAAATAAGATTTATCATTTTCTAAATCTCTAAATTTGTTATTCTTGGTTAAGCATATCAAGCCCGAGTACCCCCTGGAACCATCAGAAGTACCCCCTGGGGTACGCGTACCACACGTTGAGAACCTAGGCGGTAGGGAATTCCAAAGGGTAGGGGAGAGAAAGCTCTGGCTCCAAAGGTTTTGAGGTGCAGTCTGGGAGTGACGAAGGTTATGGAACCTGCTGATCTGAGGTTGTAAGGGGTGTGGTGCAGCTTCAGCAAGTCCTTCATGTGTCCAGGGCCCAAGTTGTGCAGGGAGCTGAATGTCAACAGTCCAATCTTGAAGAGTATTCTCCATTTTACTGGTAGCCAGTGCAGTGAGCGAAGAATCTGTGTATTGTTGTGACAGTGGCGAGGCTGGTTTGTTAGCAATCTGGCAGCAGCATTCTGTACAACTTGCAGGCAGTACAGGTCCTTTTTTGTGAGGCCTGCATAAAGGGCATTGCAGTAGTCCAGTCGTGATGTGATGGAGGCATGGGCTGGGGGAATCAGATGTTTAATTTTTGCAATGTTCTTCAGATGGAAGTAGGAAGATTTGACTACCGCCGAAATTCGGTTTCTGAAGCTCAATTCCCCATCGATTTGCACACCAAGGCTGCGCTCAAGGTCGGAGCTGTTTACGTTTGAATTGCCAATCCTAATTGGTGTTGATTTAGGATAGAGCTGTTTTGATGCCAAGCTCTGGCTTTGGACAACAAGGGACTCAATTTTGTCAGCATTCAGTTTAAACCAGTTGTCATTCATCCACGCCTGTAGCTCAGCTAAGCAAAGATGTATTTTTGGAGTAGGGTCTGTTCCACCAGAGAGGCTTCTGGGCAAGGTAAGCATGAGAACAATGCCCTTGTCAATCATTTGTTTAATAAGTGCTGCTTACAGTTCCAGTGTGATCTTTGCAGATGAAAAGTTCCCCCAAAATACCTCCAAACTTTCTAAGGCGACAAAAAGGAACGCTTTTCAGTGCAAATATGTTTGACCGACATGCATGCCATGCAGGGTCAGCGCTACCATAGAGGCAAAGGAGGCAATTGCCCCAGGGCCCCAGAGCCTGTAGGAGCCCCCAGTGGCTACAAGAGGAAAAAAAATTCAAAAAGCTTAGTTTTTGAGAAAATCGATTTTAAAGTTTCAAAGGAAAAAAAAATACACATTTAAAAACCCACCGACTTTAACGGTTAATAGCAAATCCAGTTTAAATGCTAGAAACCCTAAATTTGCAGGATATGATAAGGAGATCATTGAGGTTAAAAGGACCTTATAGTTTTTGAGAAAATCAATTTTAAAATTTCAAAGGAAAAAAGTATATTTTTAAATGCGGTAAATGTCACTTTTAGTAGCAAACCTAACGGTAGTGTAATTTTACATGTATCAAAAGAAAGAGCAATGAATTTCCACATATGGACCTCCTGGAAACTCCTTCGCAGCCACAGCGCTTTGGCCAGGGAACGCTACACAGCCGCAATATGGCTGTATGAAGATCCCTGGCCTTTTTTCCTATTTTCCCAATTTTTATTTTTTTTTATGTTTAGAGTGTGGGAATTTTTTGTTTTTTAAATTATGTGGGGTCCCCCTCCTGCAACGTTTTAACCCCTCGTCCCCACATGCAGGCTGGGATAGCCAGAATGTGGAGCTCCAACCGATTGGGGCTTCACACCCTGACTATACCAGCTGCAAAAAAGGTCCCTTAATGCCGATTTTTGTTCCGGGGTATCTGTTGGGGGCCCCCCCAGGTTTATTTTGCCCTGGGGCCCCATTGTTGCTAAAACCGGCCCTGATGCCATGAAGAATTCATGAACAAAAAGACATACAAATCTTGCTGGTGCTTTCTTCCATCACTGGTCTACTTTTAGTATTTGCTGATAAACAAAAGAATACTTCTGAGACTAGATAAACTAAATATAAATATATATATCAATGCTAGATATAAATATATTTACTGATACACATCTGTACATCAGCTTAAACAGAGAAACACTGGAAGAGAAAAGAACATTGGAAGGGGGACTTGCTTAAAATCAAAGGTCTGACTGTCACTCCAAAAGTAAGAGACATTGGGCTCGATTCAGTAAACCGTGCTAAGTGTTAGCACGCCTGTGAAAAGCCCTATATCATGCCTAAAGTTAGTTTAGGCATGATAAATTCACATCTAAAGACTTTAGGCGTGATAACTAGATTCACATCGCGCGCACAGTCCCGCACGCAAAACTTTGCGCGCGCACCGCGAAAACAGCACACCGATGTGCCTATAAGGTCGCATTGTGTGCGACCTTAATGTCGCACCATGTGACGTTAAAGTCGCACGCTATGCGACCTTATAGGCGCATCAACACACCGTTTTCATCGCAGCGTGATGCGACATTTCGCGCACACCACGCTGTGGGCACGCAAAGTTTTCAGTGTGGGACTTTGCGCGCGATGTAAATTTAGTAAACGGTGCTGACCCAGTTAGCACCCTAGTTATCACGCCCAAAGTCTTTAGGCGTGCTAACTGGGTTAGCACCGTTTACTGAATCAAGCCCATTGGGCTCGATTCACAAAGCGGTGCTAACCCAGTTAGAGACTTTAGGCATGATAACCATTGCACCGCGCTGGTGAAAAGCCAGTTTAGGCGTGATAAGTTTAGGCGTGATAAGTTTAGGCATGATAAGTTTAGGCATAAGAGGCTCGATTCACAAAGCGGTGCTAACCCAGTTAGAGACTTTAGGCGTGATAACCATTGCACCACGCTGGTGAAAAGCCAGTTTAGGCGTGATAAGTTTAGGCGTGATAAGTTTAGGCATGATAATAAGTTTAGGCATGCTAAGTTTAGATAAGTTTAGATCGCACGCAAAGTCCCGCACGCAAAGCAGTGCCATTAAACTCTATGCGAAGTGCACCAGACTTTGCTAGCGCAAAACTTTTGATCAGCTGTGCACTGCTGTGCTAACCCAGTTGGTGCTTAAACTTATCATGCCTAAACTTATCACACCTAAAACTTAACACGCCTAAACTTATCACACCTAAACTTATCACACCTAAACTTATCATGCCTAAACTGAGTTTAGGCATGATAAAGGGCTTTTCACCAGCGTGCTAACTGTTAGCACCGCTTTCTGAATCAGGCCCGATAAGTTTAGATAAGTTTAGATCGCGCGCAAAGTCCCGCACGCAAAGCAGTGCCATTAAACTCTATGCGAAGTGCACCAGACTTTGCTAGCGCAAAACTTTTGATCAGCTGTGCACTGCGGTGCTAACCCAGTTGGTGCTTAAACTTATCATGCCTAAACTTATCACACCTAAACTTATCATGCCTAAACTTATCATGCCTAAACTTATTACACCTAAACTTATCATGCCTAAACTGAGTTTAGGCGTGATAAAGGGCTTTTCACCAGCGTGCTAACTGTTAGCACCGCTTTGTGAATCAGGCCCATTGGAAGTACACATTTCTTGCACAGCTGTTCGCTGCAAATCTGTTGGAAACATCAACTGTATGGGCTGGTGCACACCGAGCGGCTTTTTCAGCGTTTCTGCAGCCGCTTGCGGCTGCGGATACGCTTGGTCAATGTATCTCAATGGGGTGGTTCACACCAGAGCGGGAGGCGTTTTGCAGAAACGCATACTCCCGGGGTGAGGCATTTTTTGGATTGCGGATGTGTTTTTGCCTCAATGTTAAGTATAGGAAAAACGCAAACCGCTCTGAAAAACGCCTGTTCAGAGCGGTTTTGCCGGCGTTTTTGTTACAGAAGTTGTTCAGTAACAGCTTTACTGTAACAATATATGAAATCTACTACACCAAAACCGCTACACAAAACCGCAAAACGCTAGCTGAAACGCTACAGAAAAATAAGAAAAAGCGTTTCAAAATCTGCTAGCATTTTGCGGATCTGCTAGCGGTTTTTGGTGTGCACCAGGCCTATATGCCTTTTCCTGGAATTGCTGTACAGGTGATTCTTGACCTTGCTGCTACACGACCAAAAATTACCGAAAAACACGAAGCCCCTTTTGTCTTGCAGAGATGCTTATCTTTTTGCCCTATAGCAATGAAACCAGGCCAGAGTCTGCAGGCTACGACTAGATCCTAATGCTACGTACACACATGCGACAACGATCGTTCGTTAAGAACGACGAACGAACTTTTAATTGATGAAAGAACGACCTAAGTAAAGGTAGTTTTAAAATGTGTGTAACGATCTGATCGTTAGAATGAACGTTACATCACAGAAAGCAACTATCGCGCCTGCGCATAAAAATGAGAAGTTCCATGGAGAAATAGTGAAATGCGCATGTCAAGCCTAGTACGAACGATCGTTTCCAACGATGTACTACTTTTGCAAACGATCGTCGTTGGTTAAAATCCGCCGAGACAGAACTTTCTTTTGGCTCGTTCGTCGTTTGCCTTAATAGTCGGTGGTTCGTTTTTTGTAACGATCGTCGTTGGTAAAGATCGGGGAACGATCGTTACAAACGACTATAGTCGCATGTGTGTACGCACCTTAAGGAAGCACAAAAGATCTGCTTCTCCTCTTGGGGCTGTGGAGTAGCATTTAATTTTAACATTTATATTCATAGTAAAAATTAGAGAAAGTAAAACAAAAAAGAATGAAAGATGAGAAGACCTTATAACTGGCAAGAAAGGGTTCTTGCTGTCTTCCTGAGTTTGTTTATTTTATTTAATGTATAACACATTTCTGAGCTCTAATGCATTGCGTAGAATTCAAAAGATACAGTATATTACCGCCAGGTACCGCAGGCAGCTTATTGTGCACATTAATTAATTAAAGTGCACTTAAACTAAAAATTTCCTCTCAGCTCTAAAAGATAAGCAAAAGCATAATAACCTTTAAAGAAAAATATTTCTTTGTTACAGCTGATACAAATCCTGTAATAAATCTGCAGTGTGTCTACTTCCTGCTTTCATGGAAGCAGACATAGGGTTAACTTCCTATGTTTACCAATTAGCAGCTCTGCCGTGGCAGAGCTGATTCCTGAGCCGACACAGCTGAAGAGATCAAATTACAGTGGTGAATATGGTAGTCAAAAATGAGGGGGAATTAGACAGGCTAAACTCTCTAAATACAAACAGGGTGCATTTCTCTCTGCTTTCCTTCTGTCCTGTGCAAGAGTTCAGGTCCGCTTTAGCATAGCATGTTAGTTGTTTCACCATTGGCCACTTTTGCAGCATACAGCAAATACATGACATATTACACCAAGTTATTATTTTGTTAACAGAGGCCAAATGAAAATTTAGAAGCAGTGTGTGAAAAAATTTAATACGTATGTAGATATGTATGTATGTACTATATATTGTTTCGGTACTTATCCGTTAGCCGGGCGCATCCTCTAGGTGGCGACAAAACTCCACCAGAGTTACATCTTTCCCTACTATCCATGTCGGCCTGGAGGGGGAATAGTAATTAGCGCCACCTGCCGGATGCGCCCGGCTAACGGATAAGTACCATTGTTTCTTTGGAGAAAGGTAATATTCAGCCCTCGCCAGCCTTTAGGCTGCTTACACACCAAGACGTTACAGGCGCACGTTAGTGCGCCTGTAACGCTCCCCCAACGCACAGCAATGTAACACAAGTGGGCTGTTCACACAGCCCACGTTGCGTTACATGTAACGCTGCACGTTCTGTGCAAAGTGCAGCATGCTACGGCGTTGGAGCGGCTATAGCCGCGTTAGACTGTTTGCACATGCGCAGTGGGGGGCGGAGGAGGCGGGGAGAGCCAGCTACAGTAGCCGCGCTGCACTGGCGGGCGCTGATTGGCCGGCGGGACCACGTGATGCGGAGTGTCTCGCTCCGCATCACGTGGTCCCGCTGGCCAATCAGCGCCACTCTGGGAGACATTATAGGACTCGAGCCGCCTAACGCGGCTCACTCTACCGTCGGCTCTTGCAGCACCATACGTTGTGTTAGGTGCACGTTATGCGACCTTAACGTGCCACCTAATGCAACGTCTTGGTGTGCAAGAAGCCTTAGGGGATGGAGGATCCTTCAGCATGTAGGATCTGCTGTGTCCTTCCTGCTCATTCCACATGTGGAAAGCCTGCTCTTGTCTTGTGCAGCAAATCATATCAATAATATTTTATATGGGAAAAATGAAGGCTGGTACAGCTTAAAGGGAACCTAAACTGAGAAGAATATGGCTTTTTTCTTTTAAAATAATACCAGTTGCCTGACTCTCCTGCTGATCCTGTGTGTCTAATACTTTTAGCCACAGCCCCTCAACAAGAATACGCATCAGGTGCTCTGACTGAAGTCAGACTGGATTAGCTGCATGCTTGTTTCAGGTGTGTGATTCAGCCATTACTGCAGCCAAAGAGTTCAGCAGGACTGACAAGCAACTGGTATTGTTTAAAAGGAAACATCCATATCTCTCCTTTAATCCCATTATTTATTGTGAGTAAGGGAGAGGCACTTACAATTCTAGCAGGCAGGACCTTAGGTTTCACAACACTGTGAGCAAAACTAGACTTTGGCCTGCTGAACAGCATACTACTCTATACGGCTATTAATGGTTGCCTGAGAGTCCACTACGGTATCCTGTTAGTCTATGGTATGCATTGCTGGTCCCCTGCGCATTGGATGTGCGTTCAGTCTGTTAAAAACTTCAGTTGCCAAACCAAAGTTGTCAAAAAATTGTGTGAGGTATTGGTTCATTTTCAGAATACAGTACTGCAATATTCACCAGAGCTGTCCACTGATCAACATGATACCAACCCAAACCATGATGCCTTATGTGGGGCTGTTGTGATGCTTGTTAATATGGGCTGGCAACTTGGCAAGTGGTGCCACGCAAGTCCACGGTTGTCATTTTTCCATAGGCAGAATCGACTTTCATCTGTAAACAATACCTGATGCCATTAATTGGTCTAATTGGGATGACGGCGACGCCACCCCACCAGTCCTGTGTCAAGGGCTTAATAGCACCCTAGTTCCCGCCCACCTGTTGCGGATGGTGGTATCATGCTGTTTCGATTGTCACTTTCCACTGCAAATGGGTCTCCACGAGCTGTTCAGGGAATCTGCTAGTTTGTGTGCTCTGTTGTACACCTGTTCGATCCACTTCCTCTTTGGCGTGTTCTCAGATGTTCCCGTATCCACAGTGCCACACAGCCAAATTCAGCTCACACAACTCCTGGATGCGGTCTCAATCCCCAGACAGTAGCTACTGGTCTACAGCTCGCTGACGGTTTTTCTTTCCCCTCTTTGAAAATTCGACTGCTGCAAATCGGCACATATAGCATTAAAGGTACAAGCCTTCAGTTGGTCTTTGTTACATGAACAGATGCATACAAAAATGAATTTTCACGACTCTCTTTTCTACCGGTACTGTGATTTGTATATGGCTACGCATATTTCTTTATGGTGTTGCAATTTCACTTGTGACAGGTTTGTATAGATTTATAAATCCGATTTACTTACAGCTAGTCTGGGGTGTCACTTTTCTCATATTTAGATATGATAGATATGAATGGACAAGAATGACACAATCACCACCACCACTACCTATACAAGGAAGGCAATAGTGATGGTCATATTGAGAACTGATGGAGAAACGTGATTTTTAACACAAAGAGGGTAAGAAAGGGGTAAGAAGTCAGAACTTCCTCTCTGCTCTAAAAGATAGTCAACAGCACAATAACCTTTAGGCTACTTACACACCAGGACGTTGCGTTTAGGGGACGTTATAGGGCACATAACGTGCAGCTCACTCTGGTGTCCGTGATGCTGTGATGCGTACTCTTGGACGCATGCGGCATCACATGCTCCCGCCCAGCCAATCGCCGCACAGTGGGCCGCTCCAGGAAGTAAACACTGCACGTCACACCGTGCAGTGAATATTAATTAGCCATGTGCCTGGCCGCTCTCCACTTCTCCCCAACACTACTGAGCATGTGCGCACAGCCTAACGCGGCTTAGCCGCGCATAACGCACAGCATGCAGCACTCTCAACGGATGTGCTGCGTTACAATGTAACGCAACGTGGGCACTGTGAACAGCCCATTGATTTTTCATTACTGTGCGGTTGGGCTGCATTACAGGCTGCACTAACGTGCGCCTGTAACGTCTCACTGTGAAAGCAGCCTTAAAGAGAATATGTATTGTTAAAATCGCACAAAAGTAAACATACCAGTGCGTAAGGGGACATCTCCTATTACCCTCTGTCACAATTTCGCCGCTCCCCGCCGCATTAAAAGTGGTTAAAAACAGTTTTAAAAAGTTTGTTTATAAACAAACAAAATGGCCACCAAAACAGGAAGTAGGTTGATGTACAGTATGTCCACACATAGAAAATACATTCATACACAAGCAGGCTGTATACACCCTTCCTTTTGAATCTCAAGAGATCATTGTGTGTTTCTTTCCCCCTGCAGTTCTCATGCACTGAAGTTTCAGGCTGCTCGTTTTTCTCCTGCAAACAGCTTTGCCCTTGTCTGTAATTCTTCAGTATGTTAAAATCCCAGCCAGCTCAGAGGAGGATTTATCCAGCTTGTAAAAGATAAGAGAGAAGAGAGAAGCTGCCCTAATCTAAATAATACACAGGCAGTGTGCATAGAGGGGCCTGGAAGGGAGAGTTCATAGCAGAACCACAACACTGAAGAACTTGGCAGCCTTCCAGACACAGGCCGGCAAGTCTGACAGGGGAAAGATACATTGATTTATTACAGAGACTGTGATAGTAGAACATGCTGCAGTAAGCCAGAACACATTAGAATAGCTTTTGGAACTTGTAGGATGATAAAAAACAGGATGCAATTTTTGTTACGGAGTCTCTTTAAAGCAAAACATTTCTTTGTTACAGCTGATACACATCCTGCAATAAATCTGTAGTGTGTCTACTTCCTGTTATCATGGAAGCAGACATAGGGTTAACATCCTGTGTTTACCAATTACCAGTTCTGTTGTGGCAGAGGCAATTCCTGAACTGACACAGCTGAAGAGATCAAATTACACTGGTGATTGGTCACAGATGAGGGGGAATTAGACAGGCTAAAAGCTCTAAATACAAACAGGGTGCATTTCTCTATGTTTTCCTTCTGTCCTGTGCAAGAGTTCAGGTCCACTTTAAACAATACAAACTGCCTAGCCGTCCTGCTGATCCTGTGTGGAGAGGGGAGGAGGTAGTATGTACGGTAAACAAGTGGGTGGCATCCTGCAGCACGAGAGACAAAAGATGATAATGCGCTTTTTCATGGTTTAGCGACATATACAGTGGATTCTTATATGAGTTGGTCCAAAACACTTTTCTCAGTCATCATGGATCATCTAGTCCAGTGGTTCCCAACCTGGGGGCGATCGCCCCCAGGTGAGCCATTTGGGTTCTAAGGGGGGCGGTAAATTTGTGGGGGGGCGACAGGTGGGCGATCAGTATGAAAAGGCAGAAAAAATAAAGTGTCGCAGTGTCACTCGTTTTTAGGAAAATTATGGGCAAAAAATATGATCTGTATAAAATATGCAAGTGTGCATGATAGAGTTGCGTAATTCCTCAGGGCTCGTTGGCCACGCGCCGGTGTAATGTCAGATATTGCAGCCCGGAAGCAGCCTTCCTCACTGAGTATCGCGCATGCTCAGTGGGAAGTTAGATATTATTTGCCTGAAATATCTCCGCTTCCGCACCACGTACACTCCCGACATTTTCAGGGGAGGGAGGGGACCCCCAGATCTAGCTCTGTGTCGAATTGCAGCCCCCGAGCCCCGCTAGTTCCCGAGATAGGTTTGCTGCAATCAGTCTTGGGAACCAGCGGGGCTCGGGGGCTGCAATTCGGCACAGAGCTAGATCTGGGGGTCCCCTCCCTCCCCTGAAAATTTCGGTGCGGAAGCGGAGATATTTAGGACGTTTTACGTGGCTGCACAATTTAATGGGATGCAGGCTCCTACTGTGCATGCGGGGCTGCACAACGTGCGGGGCTGCAATAGCTGACATTACACCGGTAAGGGAATTGGCGCGAAGTAGTTGAGTCACCGGCTATTTTTAGCTGGCAAGGTCACAGCGCTACCCCCTCCACTGGTACCACCACCTGGCGTAAGGGTATACCGTACTAAGAGAAGGGGGGGGCGACAGGGGTGAGTCGTCTTCCCCTAAGGGGCGATACCTCATAAAAGGTTGGGAACCACTGATCTAGTCTGTAGGAGGCTTGGTTGAACTTTCCATTCCAAACATTTGCATTTTTATGCAACTCCACTTATTACATTATATTACAGGGATGCTGCTTCACAACAGTTATCACAAAAGTGAAAAACAGTGGATGGTACTGAAAGACTTCAACTTAATCAGAATTTGAACTGACAACTTAATTTGCACTGAGAAAGACTTGGCCACAGCCATACTCATATCCAGTGGCGTAGCTAAGGAGCTGTGGGCCCCGATGCAAGTTTTACAATGGGGCCCCCCAAGCACTCTATATGTAACAATTGATACGGCACATCAAAACCTGCCAACGGCAACTACAGTGTCAGAGGTGCAAGAAGGGCATGGGGAACAGCTTTTTAATGACTACCACTATTCAAAGTATCTATAGAAGTGATTATTATGAGCACAGGACCAATACAGAGCTAAAACTGTAGTTGAGGGAGGGCCCTTCGGGGCCCCTCTGGCCCAAGGGCTCCGATGCGGTCGCAACCTCTGCAACCCCTATTGCTACGCCCCTGCTCATATCAAAAGGCTTGTGTAGCCACAATTAAAGTAAAATACTAACGTGCATGGGAGGGGTTACAAACTCTGCCATTTGGCTGCATAAAACTTCAGCCAGAAGGCGCTCAGTGGCTAACAAGAATGAGGCTTAATAGCACACGTTCAGGCATCTGCATGCAAAAGCCCTAAAGATGGCAGCCTCCTAACACGTCACTACAAGTGCCCTTTATTCATATAAATTCCCAGAAATGTAAAAGGAGAAAAAGAAAAAAAATGCACACAGAAAGTAAAAAGTTACCTTTTAATAAAATAGCTAACAAACATTTACAAATATATAAGTAGAAGTATATAGAAGTTTTCAGGTGATATAATCAAAATGAAGTATAAAATTGAGGGCCATAAATGTTACTAAGGAAAACACTTCCTGCATCGTTATCCAATGAAAAACCCCACTAAAGGTGGGTACACACATCAGATAAAAGTCTTTGGAAAATGAAAGATCACAGACCAATTTTACCCCCTTTCATGTAGTATGAGAGCCATACACTACACAGTCTATTCTATGGAGCTGAACTCCCCATCAGATAAAATCTTTGCAAGATGCTGCACACAAAGATGCTGTACACATGCAACAGATCAGTATCTGCAAAAGATCAGTTCCTGCAAAGAATCCATTCCTGAATAATGCATTCATAGTCTATGATATCCTGCAGATCTTATACACACCTTGTTTAACGGACAATCATCTGCAGATCAGACCCACCAGGATGGATCTTCAGATGATTGTCTGATCTGCAGATCAATGTCCGTTAAACAAGGTGTGTATGAGATCTGCAGATATCATAGACTAAAGCTGAGTACACACGTACGATAATGATCGTTCAAAAACGAACGATAACGACAATCGGACCGATAATCGTGTGCTCCAAATTTTCCAACGATCGTTTTTTTGGACGATAACGACAGTTATCGTTCAATCCGACCGATCCAACCCGGCGGATTTTTTCGAAAGATAATCGTTCAATCGTTGTAGTGTGTACAAAGATCGTCCGATAACGCATGTTCTTATTGCCTGTCATAACGTCACTTCCGTTTGCGCACGCATTTTTTAATCGTTCGTCGTTCAGTACTTTATACTTATATCGTTCACATGTGTACACAATCGTTCATTACGAACGATCTTTTCGGTCTAATTTGAATATCGTGTAAACGTCACGAATCGTTCGTAACGAACGATCTTTATCGGACGTGTATACGAACCTTAAATGAATGCATTTTTCAGGAACTGATCTTTTGCAGATACTGATCTGTTGCATGTGTGCAGCATCTTGCAAAGATTTTTATCTGATGGGGAGTTCAGCTCAATAGAATAGACTGTGTAGGTATGGCTCTCATACTACATGGAAGGGGGTAAGATTGGTCTGTGATCTTTCATTTTCCAAAGACTTTTATCTGATGTGTGTACCCACCTTAAGGCCTGGTGCACACCAGAGGAGTTTTTCTGAGCGTTTTGAGTTTTTAAATCTGCTACTAATGTTATCCTTTGTGTCTGTGCACACTGGAGCAATGAGGTTTTGTAAAAAAAAACATTGCATTACATTGGGAAGAGCTTTTAGAGGTTTCAAAAGCTCTTCCCAATGTAATGCTATGGGGTTTTTAACAAAACCTCATTGCTCCAGTGTGCACGGACACATAGGATAACATTAGCAGCAGATTTAAAAACTGAAAACGCTCAGAAAAACTCCTCTGGTGTGCACCAGGCCTAAGGGCTGGTGCACACCGAGCGGCTTTTCCAGCGTTTCTGCAGCCGCTTGAGCTGCGGATCCGCTTGGTCAATGTATCTCAATGGGGTGGTGCACACCAGAGCGGGAGGCGTTTTGCAGAAACGAATCCTCCCGGAGTGAGGCATTTTTTGGATTTCGGATGTGTTTCTGCCTCAATGTTAAGTATAGGAAAAACGCAAACCGCTCTGAAAAACGCCTGTTCAGAGCGGTTTTGCCGGCGTTTTCGTTACAGAAGCTGTTCAGTAACAACTTGACTGTAACAATATATGAAATCTACTACACCAAAACCGCTACACAAAACCGCAAAACGCTAGCTGAAACGCTACAGAAAAAGAAGAAAAAGCGTTTCAAAATCTGCTAGCATTTTGCGGAACTGCTAGCGGGTTTTGGTGTGCACCAGGCCTAAGAGCTTAGTTTTTGGGATGCGCAGGTTAACATTCATCCACTGCAGTTCAGATCTGCCATGAAAGGGAGCAGAGAAAGTTAAACGAGAACCCGAGCGGGTCTACAAGTGAAAAAAAAAAAACATGCTGCCTTGTCCGTGAGGGTTGCTGAACCAGGCAGTGCTCATTACCTCCTCTCCTCTGATTGACGTGGAGGTGGTGGGGGAGAGGAAGGGAGCAGGCAGTGGAGAGCCTATTAAAAGGCTCTGATAGGCGGGGAAGAGGCACTTTGGCAGCGTTCCTTAGCCTGCAGTGGGGAGCCCCTTCCCCGTAGTTTATCAAGGTTCAGAATGTCGCCAGATTCCAGGGGGGTGGGGGGCAGGCTAGCAGAGCGCAGTGATCAGGGTACACATGCATGTCCTGCAGATGGGAACAAGCCTCTGTGTCCCTTTTTTAGATTTAATAAACCGCCTTGGGTTCTCTTTAAGATCAAGGTCACCAAACATTTACTGTATATCACGCTTATCTCATGGTGGATTCAAAGCGCCAGAACTGCAGCCACTAGGGCACCCTCTATAGACAGTAGCAGTGTTAGGGACCTTCCCAAGGTCTCCTTACTGAACAGGTGCTGGCTTACCGAACAGGAAGAAGGAAGAAGATATGAACCCAGGTCTCCTGTGTCAGAGGCATCCAGCCACCAAAGGATGTTCCCAAACTCTCAGGATAGAGTTTATAACAAGTAAATACAGAAAGACGCATGCCTTATTCAATCAGAATAAAATATATCATTTCCAAGGAGGAGGTAGAGAAAGTACACTACACCTTGGCTGCTTTGAATAGCAGTTTAGCCTTTAGTGTCCTTTCACACTTTGCCTGCTGCATTGTGGCGTAACGGACAATATAAAGGCATCACACTGAGATAAAATTATGTTCCAATAGCGCTTCCACACTGACGTGTTTGCAGTGTGATGATTTTCATCTTAACGCACAGTGTGCTGTGCATTACCGACCAATATGCGCAAACATAAATCTATGGACTGTATGCTGCACTGTACACATTGCATAATACCAGCAACATGTGATGCACCTTGTCATTATTGCTGCAATCCTAGTTTTCAGGATGCGCAAAGCAACAGGTATATGTGAACCCTAACGGTTCCGTCAAAAAAAACCTTGCAACTTTTAAAATATGCTTAGGCAATGATGGACTTACCTCCCCAAAGCAGACACAGAACTGTCACTTTCAAAAACACATCATTTTATTGACATACTCCAGAAAAGGGTTGCAACGCGTTTTACAGGAATCAACCCCTTCATCGGGCAATAAATGAGGAGTAGAACAACAGCAGTGAGTCGGGATAACACCTAGCCTCTGTACAAAGGCGTTTGGCGTTATCCCGACTCACTGCTGTTGTTCTACTCCTCATTTATTGCCTGATGATTTTCTGGAATATGTCAATAAAATTATGTGTTTTTTAAAGTGACAGTTCTGTGTCTGCTCTGGGGAGGTAAGCCCACCACTGCCTCCTCTGCATATTTTAAAAGTTTTATCTTATTTTTAGTCTTTTGGCGCCTCTGTTCATTTTATACTTGCAGGATGAATGCTTTTATGCACATGGCCAACTGGCAATACAGTATATGCTGGGTACCCCAAATTTAAATTCAAGTTCATGCACTTGTGTAAATATAGTAACTTTGCCATGCTTTGCGTGTTTGCGTATGCTAAAATACAAGTAGGTGTTTACAGGGAGGGAGGCAATGTACACAAAAAGGTACCGCAATTGCTGTTGTAGGAAATCTGAGGTATTATAATGCACAATGGTTAATACATTAGGGAAATGTACATTCATTAATACAAAGTCCAATCTGTCCTCTCAGCAGCTGCTAACCACATAACGTTTTTATGACATCAGAGCCTGGCCAAAATTCAACTGCCTTACAACGGATTTATTATTGTTACAGGGAAACACCCCTTCTATTATGAAATGGTCATAAATATGGAATGGTGCTGTGGAAGCCTTTTTTGTTTAATGTTATTCATGTCCAATTTCTGGACCATTTGTTGTAATTTGAAGTAGCAATTTCCAAAAGTTCAGTACAAATGTTGCAGTTCAAGAGAATGAAAATAACCTACTGTAACAGTTCACAGATACTCAGCAATGTCTTACTCCCTGCTCATTCCCCCCACCAATTGGTGTGAAGCCATGCTTTCCTCCTAGCGACTCAAAGCAACGATATGTCATCACTAGGGATGAGGAAGCAAAATCTACCCATGTGTGTTCAAGCAGGGCGCCATCCTCTTAGCACTTCCTCTTTCACAGTGGAGGTTCCAGCTGTGAAGCTGGAAGTGTTAGGAGGATGAGGTGCAGCATGGAGTGCTGTGGCTTGAGGTGGTCATGCAGGCAACTTAAAGTAAACCAGAGCTATAAAAAAAAAGATTTGATACTCACACGCAGCTTACTCCTGCAATATAAACCCGCCCGAGTCCCACGCTGTCCTCCCGCGGTCTGCCGTTAAGCCGCGATCAGCCCCAGTATCTGGCTCAGTCGCGCCAGTTCGGGTCTACTGCGCATGCGCGGAAGGTCTGCACATGCGCAGAAGACCCGGACTGGACCCGACTGAGCCTATTACCAGGGCTGATCGCGGCTGAACAGCAGACTGCGGGAGGATGGCGTGGGAATCAGACGGGTTTATGCTGCAGGAGGAAGCTGCAGGTGAGTATCTAATCTTTTTTTACAGCTACACTTTTACCCTCTGTGCCACGGCTTCCCACTCAAACAAAATCTGGTATAGTTTTACTTCATGCAAAACTGTGCTTGCTCATTCCTAGTTACCAGTCTCTGGGGGGGAACTATCCCCCATGAATGACCAAGTGGTTATAGGGAAGAGCATGGGGAGATTCACAAGAGTGAGCAGGTAGCAGATCATTAAAGTGGGACTGTAGTGCGCAAATAAAAAAGTTGCTTACCTATGGAGAAGGAAGGAACTGGACCCCATAGAGCCTTCCCTGTCCTCTCTCTGTCCCCTCGTTCCACTGCTGTGTTCTTCTACCAGCTTGGGTAGCCTTCGGAAGTACTTGCCCTTCCAAAGACAAGCAGCTCTGTACTGCGCATGCGCAAACTGAGAAATGCACAATATCGAGCCGCTCGTCAGTACTTCCAAAGCCTTCTGAGGAGTCCTGAAGGCGCCACATTTGAACAGGTGGGCAGTGGTGGACTGAGTGCACTGAGAAAGGACCAGGAAGGCTCTATAGGATTCAGAGCCTTCCTTCTCCAGAAAAGTATCACATTTTTTTTCAGCCACTTAACATTTGCTTTACGTAGGAGACAAGAATTTTCTTTTTTAATTTATGAAAACAATAACATGTTTACTACATAGGTTATGCCTTATTGTAATAACAATGTTCTATTAAATGCGCATAAAATGATCTGTTAAAAGTTCTCTCTCCATTACAACCTGAAGCCAGCTAACATCTTCCTAAACTGGCAGAAAATTCAAATAGGCAGGTAGCTGTATATACTGCATAACGATACGCAGAGCCGGGACAAGGTCCTCCAGCACCCAAGACTGAGACACCAAAGTGCGCCCCTCCATCCCTGCCACCCCAGCCGTCACACACTGATTGCTATTAGACTAAGAGGTGCCACAGGGCCCACAACCTCCCCAACACCTTAATATCTAGTTATCTGGCTTGCAGTCACTGCCATGTATCCCCTTTTCATATTTCTTTCTGCTTCAAACACAATTAGGAATGACAGCTGAATGAATTCTGCGCCCCCTCCTACACTGCGCCCTGAGGCTGGAGCCTCTCCAGCCTGTGCCTCGGCCCGGCCCTGACGATACGCAGTGCACTCTGCATATAATATCGCCCATGGACAGGCCAAATCCCTCCCCCCATCTTCACTTTTCATCCAAAGGCATTGTGCACAAGACAGGTGACAACCTGCGCGCAAAGCGATATATTGTTGCCATGGTAGGAAATTAGTGAAATTTAACCTTCCTGGCAGTTTTAGGAAATTATAGCTGACTGCAAATTGAAATGGGAAGAGATCCTTTTAATAACATTATAGAACTTGCACAGCACTGGTTTATGCTTGATCAGCTTTTTAACTAAAGTGATGTTACAATTAGAAAGTACTGCATGGAGAGTGTGGACATGTGACACAGAGACAGTATAAAAAATAACTATTGATTTTGCTCATATAAAGAGATATAATAAGGCAGCCAAATCTCATTTATATACATACATACAACCCTATCAGCACTGTACTTACTGTAATTGTCCCTTTATCCTTCTAACATACTACATTTAGTTTAAAACCAGCTTACTTAATGAGAATAAAGCCATCCAGGAGCCCGCTGGCTCTTTCGGAGTCCAGCCTGGAAACAGAGTTCTGTAAAGGCAGCTGGTTTGATGGGGAAGGAATATGAGAGTAGAACGAAGATGTGAGGCAATAGGTGAGCTTTTCATCCAACTCTGATCAGTATGTCCATTCACCTTATAAACAATAACACTCAGGCAACATTTGTTAGTGTATAACAGTGTGGGAGTGCAGGCAGCCTAGGCAGACAGGGTTCTGTATTGCAGCTGTCCGTATACAAAAGAGCTATGGGGCCTATTCAGATAAAGTGCGGAATAGACAAATACACTCTTATTTTTAAAAAATGAGTGCTACTTTTACAACACCATGTGTAGTCCCCAGGAAACAAAACCAGGTCCCAAACTTTTAAAAGCATCGCATTTCTAGCCCGAGATAATCTTAAAAGACAACCGAAGTGAGAGGAGTATGGAGGCTGCCATATGTATTTCCTTTGAAACAATACTAGTTGCCTGACGGTCGTGCTGATCTATTTGGCTGCAGAAGTGTCTGAATACTACCAGAAACAAGCATACAGCTAATCTTGCCAGATCTGACATACAATATGTTCTGCATATGCTTGTTCAGGGTCTAAGGCTAAAAGTATTAGAGGCAGAGGATCAGCAGGACAGCCAGGCAACTGGTGTTGTTTAGAAGGCAAGAAATATGGCAGCCTCCATATACATCTCACTACAGTTACCCTTTAAAGTGGCGATGAGAAGCTCCATTAACTTGAATGGCATAACTGTTGGTCATTCCTGACAGTTAGTTTAAGGGTAATGGTAAATGGCCCACTGATATTCATAGTGGTCAGGTACAGTTATTTACAGAAAAGTGGCGAATGGAGTGTTTGAAACAAACATCAATTTAACATTAGACTTCTTCCATTCCACTGTAACAGGATGCCTTTTATAAAGTGACCACCACTTACTGAATATGGAGATCGCCACTAAAGCGTCGATAAAAAACGAGAATAATTTGGTAATTCTAACTGTGGCAGTCTTTTTAAATGATCACCCTTCTCATAAGTGTTGAGCCAGCCAAGTGCTGAAATAATGGTACTTTTCTGGTGAATAGTCTAATTATCACTGCATAATAAGACCTGTGTTTCCTCCTCATATCCTCTTATAGAAGCAAAATCTGTACTGCTCAGTATTTGAATTACTGTTCAGGGAGTACCTATAAGGCTTTCTGTCAAGACAGATTTTAAAGCACAGGTACTCTTTTAAAAAAAAAGACAAAACAATCCTTCGAATAGTACTGTAAAAATAGGTGTATAATAAGTGTACCATTTCCATCAAGGCAAGTTATAAAAAAGTCAACCTGAAGATTAAAGAAACATAAAACAACAGAAAATGCAACAAGGAGGGCCTCATCCTTTCCTCCACCAGGGGAACGCCCCTTTTCCAGTCTCTTAAGCGTTAGTATAGGCCTTCCTAAGCCAGGCATAGAGTGTTATAAAGGCTCAGTGATTACTGTAGTCCATGTGCAGATACAGAGCACATATATGCTTTGGTACATCGCAGAGGTCCATGGAACAGCTGACCTTGTCAGAGGTGAGTCTGATTTAGTTAACTAGGCTTCCTCCATCTATATTAATGCATGTGCTTTGTTATTAGCAAATGTTATTGCTGCTGGTGTGAGTCACTATATGTGAGTCATTATAGCGCCACAGGCACTGGATGCTGCAGACACACTTGTCCCTCCCCCGGGAAGAGAAGAGGAGACTGGATATAATGCTGCACCATGTCAGGGATGCAGGGGAATGTTGGGCCGCTGTCCCCCAGCATGAAGCGGCCATCTGGCATGACGATCACCTTCACATGCAATATGCTGCTGCGCCCTCTGTGGAGGAAACAGAAATGGAAGGTTGTGAAACATCAGACATAACCATTATATATTTTACGTTTGTACTGCGACATATATCCATTATATTTCTAAAGTTGCCCATTCACTGTGAGACGTCCAACCATAGTTTAGATCGATTTCTGGCTGAAGTCAACCGATAGGACAGGATGTTTTTTTTCTTAATGGTCGAGAAAGGGTGGGGAAGCGGAAGAACCCTAGGGGGAGGTTAGAGCCGGTGACGGGCACCCCCTGGGTGTACCCCCTGCTAATACTGCTACCTTGCAGAGTGTAAGCGCAGAGATGAGCTGTCATACTCACCTCTTCATCAGACACGCTTTCTTCTCTGTGCTTCCATCATCTCCTGATGCCGTAGCGACCTGTCAACACGGATGCCCTCATATACGCCGCCAGGTCATGGGGTATGGGCAATGACGGCAGCCATATTAGCGTGGAGGTGGAGTATAAGGGAGACCTGGGGGATCCTCACTAGCTCTAGAATAGCGGTGGTACTATTGATTTTTAATAGATTTGCAGTGTGTAGCAGTGATAGATCGCTCTCTGAACAGAGGCTCTGCACAGATCTGCAAGTGCTTATGTCAAAAGAGGTACAGTTAGATTTGGGCTCCGGAGTTGTAGATTTTGGTGATTATAATTGTTGTAACTGTACTATGTGCTGAACTTCTTCTGTACCTATGGTAACCACTATTGTTTTGTACTACACTGAGAGGCCAGAAAAATAGAGACACCACTTATTTGAAAGTAAACCAGTCTGACAGTGACGTAACAACGCACAGTTGCTTATATAAGGACTTTGCAAAGGTTGGGCTATAGCAGGAGAACATCAAGAGTGCTAATTATATTACAGAAAAATAGAAAAAGATGCCTGTAGTGGGCCCAGGAACGATGACAATGCACCTTGCCACCATGTTCAATCAGTCACAGAGTGGTTTGAGGAACATCTGAGTTAAACCTGCTTCCATGGCTATTTTAGTTCCCTAACCTCAATCCTATTTCCGACTTCAAAGGCTGGAAACACCACCATCCAATCTCACCCAACTCAATGCTGCCATTATGTCAGTATGGGCCAACATTCCTCAACAACGGTGTCAGCATCTTGTTGAGTCCATGCCAAGAAAAATATTGGCTGTGATCAGAGCTAAAGGTGGACCGACACGTTATTAGAGGTTGCCTCTAATTTTTGGCCACTCATAGAAGATGTTGGTGCTATAAATATATTAATAAAAAAAATGTTGATGCCACAGATAAAGTTAAAGCTGAGGCTAGTATGAGAGTTAATATAGGTGTTAAAGATAGTCTCAGCAGTAATGTACGGTATACAATTAGAAAGAGGATTAAGTGTAAAGGTAAGGCAAATTTCACACTGACATGTGGCATTGCGTCAAATAGTATAATCGCATGGCAAACTCAATGTGATTATATTGTAATGGTACGGTCACATCGGCGCACTAGCAGTGCGGTGTGATAAAATCCATTGGTATAACCCGGTCCTGAACAACATGCACGTTTACAGTTGCGGTAAGGAATACTTTTTATGTACAGTATATCATACTGTATGCGTTGCCTTACATGCATTACCCACAATGTGGCTTTTCCCCTCCATTGTAAGCCTGATCTTACAGGATGTGCAGCACAGCACCCCAGTGTGCAACTGGTGTCGCAAGAACAGCGGACCAGCCCTTGGTGTAAAACGTTTGGGGAATCCTGCATGAGGGCTAGAAGCCATTTGGAATTGCAAAAAGCTATAAAACAAGCTAGCATATTCCGGAGTGCAAGAATGCGATTTTGGACCCTGTATTACTCCGAAAATGCTGCACCCTGCGCATTCGCAATTTCGGCAAATGCAGCAGTGGAATCACTGACATTAAGTCACATTGCCAAAAGAGCTTTTGGAATCCCCGGCTATTCCTTGAAAGTGCAAAGCGCTGTTGAAAGCGATTTAGTTGGCCCTGGGCCTTAAAGAGACACTGAAGCGAAAAAAATATATATGATATAATGAATTGGTTGTGTACTATGAATAATTACTAGAAGATTAGCAGCAAAGAAAATATTCTCATATTTTTATTTTCATGTATATAGTGTGTTTTCTAACATTGCATCATTCTATAATATGTCCAGATTACACAACACTCAGCATTCAAAATGATTCTTTCAGAGCAGTCTGTGAACTAATGACCTCTCCTCTGGCAGAGAAAAAGTAAATAGTTCAATAACAGTTGAAATAATAAAAGTCAGATAACAGCCCTCTCCACGACTTTGAAAGTCGCAGAGCTTAATGGCTTGTTTGCATAGAGATAACTACTGGAGTTTCGTAACTCTTCCTGTACTGGAAACAATTAGACTGATGTATCTGATCTTAATGTTTTATTTCTTAGCTGTACTACACATACAAATCATAATATCATCATTTTTTTCGCTTCAGTGTCTCTTTAAGGATGGAAACACCAAATCACAAGCCTGAGATTCTACAATTAATGGATTCCTAATGCTAGATTTTCTGGCAGATTTACTGTCAGATCGATTATTTCCAACATGTCCCATATGATTTCCGACCGTTTTCCGTTCACTTCAATTGGAAATCAATTGGAAAATGCTCGGAAATCGATCGGAAATCTGATCGGACATGTTGGAAATAATCAATCTGACAGTAAATCTGCCAGAAAATTTCGTATTGTGTATCTAGCATAAAACTACTAACTGAAATAGTCTTAAAGAGACCCTGAGATGGAGGATTAGCATTAAAATATACATACCTGGGGTTTCCTCCAGCCTCCTCAGGCCCGATTGCTCCCACTATGTCCTCTTCTTTCTCTCCGTTTGCCTGCAATTGGCCCGGGAAAGTCCTCTGGTCCAGGGCCACAGTGTCGGACTAGGAGCTGGAAAAGCTGAGGACATCCAATTGCTGGCCAAGCAGCAGTAATCAGGTGTTGCTGCTCACAGCGAAGATTTGCTGCAGGTTTCTATTGGGAGTGATAACACAGGGTTTCTGCTGCTTGGCCAGCAGGTGGATTACTTCAGTATTTCCACCTCCCAGTCCGACACTGCAGGGCCAACTGCGCATGTGTGACCCGGCCGTGTGCTCCAGCCACGTTCACATTGTCTGGAGCTTTCTGCGCCAACGCTCCTGGCAACGGGAGCAAGACAGGGAAGCATGTCTGACTGGACTGTGCATGCGCTGACTAGCCCCAGCTGAGGGATTGTCCAGGGCCAGTTGCAGGCGAACAGAGAAGAAGAGGACGCCATGGAAACGATAAGGCAGGAGGGGGCTGGAGGAAACCCCAGGTATGTATACATTTTTACTAATCCCCCATCTCAGGTGCATTTTAAAGTGTACCAGGGACAGCGAAATACAAAGTTTTTTACTTACCAGGGGCTTCCCCCAGCCCCATAAGCACGGATGCGTCCCTCGCCGTCCTCCAACAGTCCTCCGTTTAGCAGTAATTAGTTCCGGTATTCGGCTCAGTGAAGTCAGCCCAGGTCTTCTGCACATTCAGTGATGTCAGTCCGGGTCTTCTGCACATGCGCAGAAGACCCCGGCTGACTCAGTCTGGAGCCGACTGAGCCCATTACTGGGGCTGATTGCCAATAAACGGAGGACAGCGAGGGACACATCCATGCTTATGGGGCTGGAGGAAGCCTGGGTAAGTAAACATATCTACATTTCTGCATCTCTATACTAGTGCAGAATGCAATTTTTCAACTCTCTGCTCCAAACCCTTTCCCTGCTGCAGGCAATTAGAAGCATTACATATGGAAAGATGGAGGATTCACACAGAATAAACATATAGGTAAGATGAAGTATTCTAACATGGTGCATGGATTGTAGTATGGCAGATAGAGCCCTCAGCCCTGTGTTTGACGCACTTACCTAACAGACAGGAAGTACATGCTCTCAGCCTCCGTGCGCAACAAGAAGCTTCCTGGGTCACTTTTGTGCAACCTTTTCTCTGCATCCGTGCAGCTCAGAGGGCCATGAAACCACCTGAGAAGATAGTGGATGAGATATCAATCACATTATCCTGTACACAGCACCACAGCATCTCCATTAGCAACCCAGTGATTCAACAACATCTTAAGGTACCCACAAATCTAGCAATGTATGGGCAGATCGACCAAGAGACAGATCTCTCCCTAATTTAATTTATTGGTTTATGTTGGTTGCCCATAAACCGCAGGCCAATTCCCAGTCGATTTCATGAAATCTCTCAGAAATTGGCTTTGCGATGCCCCCAAATCCTGGCTTCCTCCACTGCATCGCCATTGCCGTCACACCGAGTGCCAATACGTGGTGGCACGTATATCACATGGTGCGTGTGACATCACACCTATGCGTAAAGCGGTGGTCGGGCGATACAGTGGAGGAGTCTGGGAGTCGAGGCAGCTGGAGAGCTGAGATTTACAATGCATGGGCACCGGGTGAGGACATTTACATTTGAGGGGACAACAGCCGGTGTCCGTCGCATTTGTCACAGTATCCCATGCCACTACCACCGCGTACCCAAACGGCCACGTCAGACTGAGATTTTCCAGCTTGATTGATCAACACATTCAAATAATTTTGCCATAAAAACAGTCAAATCATCGATCTGGCATGCTTGTGGCACAAATTTTCATCGAATTTGGGGCTTAATATCAGTAGCTGTATGGCCATAATAGCATAATAGGACAATAAATGCATTGTCCTCATTATACTTTGATAAAGCCGACCCACCATGGCCCCAAAACAATTGTCAGCTATTTGATGATGGATTGCTGATTAAATACATTTGGATGGACTTATGTTGGTGTTCTGACCTGCTTTGGACTTTTCTGTTGCTACGGAGGAAGGAGGTGAAGGGACAACAGAAATGTATGATGGAGCGGATTCCAGGGGGAAGGGTGAGGAGTAGAACATGCGCTCAGGTGTCACAGAAGTGCTGCTGTAGCAACATTGAGACACACCAGTACCAGGGCCGGCCCTAGACTTTTTGCCGCCTGAGGCAAATTTTGAAAAAATTGCCGCCCCCCCCCCCCCCCTGTGGGGGGCCGCCGAGCTGGAGGGGTAGCGGGCAGGGGGGTCGGACCCCCCCTCCCTTGCCTGGTCCCCCGATCTGCGCTCCCCTCCAGCTTTAAATAGTGAGTAAGCATCCGACAGTAAGAGGCACGGGCGGGGGATCACTCACCTCTTCCTCGTTCCAACGTGCGCTCCACTGACGTCACTTCCTGCAACGCCCGCCACGTACAATACAGTGGGCGGCGTTGCAGGAAGTGACGTCAGTGGAGCGCACGCCGGAACGAGGAAGAGGTGAGTGATCCCCCGCCCGTGCCTCTTACTGTCGGATGCTTACTCACTATTTAAAGCTGGAGGGGAGCGCAGATCGGGGGACCCAGGCAAGGGAGGGGGGGGTCTGACCCCCCTCCCCACCGCTAGGCCCAATACCCCTGTCCTGCCCGCTACCCCTCCAGCTTGGCGGCCGCGCCCCCCCCCCCCCCCCCCGCACCCACGGACGGGCGGATGCCGCCCCTAGAAGTTTGCCACCTGAGGCAAAAGTTTCACCCCGCCTCATGAGCGGGCCGGCCCTGACCAGTACACATGTTCGATTCTCAGTCGAGACAGCCCTGTGGTCTCTCCTGAAGAGTGTAATGTATTCATACCGCATGCATAGAAATCTAATGTTAAAGCTTTTTAAATAGCACATAATTCAAAAGTTCCTTTTTACTCTTGATTGGAGTTCAGTTTTAACAGTGTGTGAAGGTGCATTTATTTTGATGCAAGGACTTACGCATGTCTTTGTAGTTCGGCACACATGGGTTTCCGCACTCTCGAGCAGTCAAGCTCTTTGGGTGGCGAGTTAGGCTCTCTTTGAATAGCATTAAGCTCAGGACTTGGTGGATGCAGGTTTACCGGGCTCCTTGGTGTGGACTGCAGAAGCCGCGCCCTCATCTGAGGAGATCCGCACTGCCAGCCCGACCCCTCGAACTGCACTGGAAGAAGGAAAAGAAAATACCGTCAAAACTGGATGATGTGAGCGTATGTTTACGTAGGTTTCTTAACTCACGTTGAAGTCAGAGGGATTCCTTGGATTAAAGCTGGCCATACACTAGGCCGATTCCCCGCCGATCGACAGCAGATTCAATCACTGGGATCGAATCTGCTGTCACCTCGTTCACGCTACACGCTAAATTTCGATCTATTTTGTCCCGAAATAGATTGATCCCGTCGATCGCTCCTTGCGGGAAATTACTGTCGATCGCCCGCGGGTAGGGAGCGCGTCGCTAGCGCCGTTCGAGTGCCCGACAACCGACGCAATAGAGCGGCAATACATTACCTGCTCCGCCGGCGCGACTATCCCCGTTCACCGCTGCTCCGTCTTAGCTCTGGTCAGGAAGTTTAAACAGTAGAGGGCGCTCTACTGTTTAAACTTCCTGCCGGGCAGGAAGAAGTGAAGCATGCCAGCCCCGGAGACCAGACCAGAGCGGAGAAGAAGCTGCGGGGACAGAGGGACTCGCGCCAGCCGGAACAGGTAATGTATGCGTGGGGGGGGGGGGTAAACTGCGGCGGCAGCAGCACCTCCACCACCACAGATTGTGAACGGTTTCAGGCTGAAATCGGTTCGCAATCTGTTTGCAGTAAGTCAGCCATGCGATCCCTCTCTGATCAGATTCGATCAGAGAGGGATCTATCTGTTGGTCGAATCAGATGGCAGTGTTCGGCTACCTTAAAGAGGAACTGTAACGACAAAACGGCCCCTGGGGGGTACTCACCTCGGGTGGGGGAAGCCTCAGGATCCTAATGAGGCTTCCCACGCCGTCCTGCGTCCCTCGGGGGTCTCGCTGTAGCCCTCCGTGCAGCGGTGACGCAATATTTACCTTCCTGGCTCCTGCGCAGGCGCTCTGTTGCCTCTCGGCGCCGAAGTAGGCGGAAATACCCGATCGCCGTCGGGTCTGCTCTACTGCGCAGGCGCAAGTTTCCGGCGCCTGCGCAGTAGAGCGGACCCGACGGAGATCGGGTATTTCCGTCTATTTCCGTGCCGAAAGTTGCCACAGCGCCCCCGCTGGAGCCAGCAAAGGTAAATATTGAACTGACAGTCGGCACAGTCGCCGGCTGTTCGGAGGGCTGCGGCGAGACCCCCGTGGGACAGAGGACGGCGTGGGAAGCCTCATTAGGATCCGGAGGCTTCCCCCACCCGAGGTGAGTACCCCCCAGGGGAGGTTTTTGTTGTTACAGATTCTCTTTAAGGCTCCATTGCCATTATTTGGTCATTAAAACTGCTGAGATAATTGTTTATAAGAAATTCATCCATTGTCTCTTTAAATGTTGCTATTGATTTTGCTATTTGTGCCCCCTGCTTGCAGTAGGCATTCTATAATTGAACTACTCTTACTACAATTAAATAGTAACATAATACAGTGGGTTGCAAAAGTATTCGGCCACCTTGAAGTTTTCCACATTTTGTCACATTACTGCCACAAACATGCATCAATTTTATTGGAATTTCACGTGAAAGACCAATACAAAGTGGTGTACACGTGAGAAGTGGATAGAAAATCATACATGATTCCAAACATTTTTTACAAATAAATAACTGCAAAGTGGGGTGTGCGTAATTATTCGGCCCCCTGAGTCAATACTTTGTAGAACCACCTTTTGCTGCAATTACAGCTGCCAGTCTTTTAGGGTATGTCTCTACCAGCTTTGCACATCTAGAGACTGAAATCCTTGCCCATTCTTCTTTGCAAAACAGCTCCAGCTCAGTCAGATTAGATAAAGCGTTTGTGAACAGCAGTTTTCAGATCTTGCCACAGATTCTCGATTGGATTTAGATCTGGACTTTGACTGGGCCATTCTAACACATAGATATGTTTTGTTTTAAACCATACCATTGTTTCCCTGGCTTTATGTTTAGGGTCATTGTCCTGCTGGAAGGTGAACCTCCACCCCAGTCTCAAGTCTTTTGCAGTCTCCAAGAGGTTTTCTTCCAAGATTGCCCTGTATTTGGCTCCATCCATCTTCCAATCAACTCTGACCAGCTTCCCTGTCCCTGCTGAAGAGATGTACCCCCCGAGCATGATGCTGCCACCACCATATTTGACAGTGGGGATGGTGTGTTCAGAGTGATGTGCAGTGTTAGTTTTCCGCCACACATAGCGTTTTGCATTTTGGCCAAAAAGTTCCATTTTGGTCTCATCAGACCAGAGCACCTTCTTCCACATGGTTGCTGTGTCCCCCACATGACTTGTGGCAAACTGCAAACGGGACTTTTTATGCTTTCTGTTAACAATGCCTTTCTTCTTGCCACTCTTCCATAAAGGCCAACTTTGTACAGTGCATGACTAATAGTTGTCCTATGGACAGAGTCTCCCACCTGAGCTGTAGATCTCTGCAGCTCGTCCAGAGTCACCATGGACCTCTCAACTGCATTTTTGATCAGCGCTCTCCTTGTTCGGCCTGTGAGTTTAGGTGGATGGCCTTGTCTTGGTATGTTTACAGTTGCGCCACACTCCTTCCATTTCTGAATGATCGCTTGAACAGTGCTCCGTGGGATGTTCAAGGCTTTGGAAATCTTTTTGTAGCCTAAGCCTGCTTTAAATTTCTGAAATAGCAACAGAGGCTGGGCAGTATAGGCAAACCCAGCCTCTGTATGTGCATTGCATTGTCAGAACCCACCTCGGGTTCTCTCCGCTTAAAAGTCAATTGACTATATACTGTTATATACTGGGTAACACATACAGTACAGCACCAGTATCTGTTCATACATAGCACAAGTATATGATTTTTTTTATTTTTTTTTAATTGTGTGCATTGGAAGAGGGGTAGTCTTATACGGCGAGTATATCCCAAACTCTGTATTTTAACTGGAAAAGTTGGGGGTCGTCTTACACGCCCTATCGTCTTATACGCCGGAATATACGGTATTTACTACTGGCTTAGAACTCTCAAAAACCAAACATTCCTCAAAGATCAACTGCCAGGCAGTCCTGTGATTAATTTTTAGAATATATATCAGGGTGAGAAAAAAACTTACAATAGGCAAACAGTGACTAAATAACATATAAATGAATATTGTTTAAAAAAAACAACAATTTTATTCATTACGTTCCTTTCACTACAGTTCCTCTTTAAATTCTCTATATACAACTTACAGTATGTTCCCTTTTTGAAGTGGAAAGGTCACATGATGTATTTTTATGCTGATATTGGAGGACCCTGTATATGCAGTATGAGGAGAGGCATGAGCCTCACCTCACCACCTGTCCTGCTGCCTGGTCTGGGTGTATGTATGTGTGAAGTGGAGGCTTCCATAGGGGGGTGCAGACACAATGTCAGGGGGTAAAAGCCAGTCTTCAGTAATAGTCAAAAAGGTCAAGGAACTCGGTTAATAAAAGTTTGTGGATAGAGTTTTTTGGTATTCCAAAGACCACAGGAAAAAGGAAGTACAGTAATTATTAGTAAGTGGACTGAACGAGTATGAGGATGTCCCTACCACTTACAACTCCACCTCCCAACCATCCCCTGGCTGCAGTAATGACTTCCTCGATTGGAAGCATAAGCTGTAGTACTCCTCTGTGCTCATATTAAGGGCTGGGACAAACTAGAACAATTTTGGGCACAGTCAAAAACGGTTTGCTATTGTAAGTCAATTGTGTTGAGCCCACTAGTGCGCCCACTAATTCGGATGGATTTTCGCAGCCTATAGAAGTCTATGTAAGGCATCTGAATTCGTGGCCGAGGAAAAATCTGAGGCCCTGCAGCATAATTGCACACGTCAGTGTCAGAATCCCATAGCCGCGCACGGCGCAGCTAGAGGGATTCGGCTGCGAGACACGAGCAGCTGTGCCGGCATCACTTCTCGCAAGACGCATGCCGCGCACAAGTGGAAACGTATAAGGTTTTTTGCCTTCCCCTGGATCAACTGGGATATATAAGGGCTCAGGATGGTGTTTTTCTTTTCTTTCTTTTTTTTCTGGTTGAACTTGATGGACGGATGTCTTTTTTCGATCAAACTGACTATGTAACTATGACTATGTACCTAACAGCAAAATTGATCTAAAAGTATATTAGATTAGGGTGATCTGACACTTTACACACACCGTGGAGCTGCTAAAAGTTAACTGTTTGTAGAGAATGGGCTGGAAATCTGTAACATGCAGATGTCCATCAGGAGCCATGGTTTACAAAAGGCAAACTGATATAGCCACCAAAATGCTGAACGGATCAGTTGGAACCCAGATCAGCTCATTTCTACACAGCCATCAAACTGTTAAGACAGTCCTGCACTATAAGTATACTATGAAAGATTGATCTGCCCTCTTTAAAAACAATATCATAATAGCAGAATCTTCATTGGCTAATAGTAAGTTTGTGAAAGCTGTGAAGACCAATTGCTACTTCAATAGATGTCAGAACATTTGTGAGTACCAGTCTGCACTCTAAGATGCTTCAGAAAGTCAGACAGATATATCAGTTTGAATAACAGCACATCACAGCTCCTGACAGTGTGGTAACAGATACATTCCTTCAGTCTGTAGTACCTGCAAAGGCTCGGCTGATGTCATCCTTCTTCCACTCCCAGGGCTGGTCATACTCATCCGCTGGCCTCTCGTCCACAGAGGGTTGGCAGGTTTCATGGGGGAGTGTCTTGTATCTCTCATGGTATGGAGAGTCATAGAGCTGCAGAACCTTTTCTGACACCTCCCTGGAATCCTGATGATCTTTGGACATCCACAAAGAAAACTGCAGTCAGTTTACATACAAAGGTACCCATACACACGTATTGATGTTCCCATTCAATACCGCGCAGATGCAATCAATCCAATCAAATCTAATGGGACTCAATCTTTCAATACTGACAAAAAGAAGAAAAATCCTGGATGTGTGTTCACCCAAGCAGCACCTGACTCACGCTGGCTGCAAATTTAACCTCTCAGCTAAATTTGTAATTTCAAGCTATACAGCCTCCCGAAAACCTTCAGAAGCCGCGTGGCCATTGGGTCTCATCAAGTAGCCCCGCCCTCCCTGCTGAAAAAAATGGCATTCTGTTTTTCAACTTGAGTAGAGAGAAAACAGAATTTCATTTTTTTCAGCAATGGAGCTATGAGACATAACACGGCTGCCACGCGGCTTCCAGGAAATAATAACTTTTATGTGACAAAACAATAGCTGCATAAAATGAAAGTGTAATTTCAGGCTGTATAGCTTCTTTAAGGCTCCCTGCACACTGCAAATCCGTTTTCCGAATCTGTTTCCGATTTTCCCTGAATGCATTCAACAGAATAACGGAGGAAAAAACGCAACATGCAGTAACGATTAAAAATAGGAATCGGATGTAAAAAACAATTAAAAATAGGAATCGGAATCGCATGCAGTGTGCAGGGAGCTTAAGTGTACTCTGCTGTCTTGTGAAATGGACCCAAAATGTGTAATTATGGGTTACAAGGTGAAGAACAGTTCAGTTCACTTTGGCCTCGATTCATCAACACTTAGCAAATTTGTTAACAACAATACCGAATTTGTTAACTTCATTTCAGGATTCATCAAAGTTATCTACAGCTGTTAGCGAACATTCGTTAACAATTCGGTAACGATTCGCTAAAACGGAAGAAAGTGCAATTCATGAAAATGAAAGTGGGCGTGGTTTAGCGTTACATTTAGGATTAGCTATCTCCTTCACTGCTCTGTCGTTATTCCTGTCAGATCATTGCTGACAGAGAAGATGGAGCCATTTGAAGTGGTTATGTAGCAGCTGAGAGTGATTCAAAGGCACAGAAGGGCAAGAATAAGGTCTGCAACCATATAAATTTGTAAGAGAATAGATTTATTTGCTATACCAGGACATCTGCATTTCTCTTGAATCATCTTGTAAGAGAACACAGGCAGTGCCAGGGTTAACTAATTTTGCTAGCTGCACTATAATTTTTTAGAAAAGGCTCCTATCAAATTGTGGGATTGTCCCAACCACTTCCAGAATCCTGGTCCAGGTGTTAAGCCCTATTCAGAATGTTGCTACGTAGTGCTCAAAGGACTGCCTTTTACCCACAATTCCATGGGAATGTTATGGCCTTGTGTTAAATTACCGCTGTAAAATGGAAATATCGACACGTTACCGAATGTTTACCGAATTGTTACCGATTTCACACCGAATGCCGAAAAACCTTGATGAATACAACTAGAAATCGCTAAACTTCGAATTCGGTAATTTAACAAACTGGAAAAAGTTATCTCAAAGACAATGATGAATCGAGGCCTTTTTCTCCTAAGTGATATTTTACACCCTATCAATAAAACATCCTTTAGGGCTTGTTCATACTATAGCGCTTTGTGATTTTAAAAGCTCTTGCTAACGTTATCCTATGTGTGTGTTCACACTGGAGTGATATGATTTTGAAAAAATCCCTTATAGAATTGCATTAGCAAGAGCTTTTCAAATTCACTAGCGCTTAACCAGTTGCGGACTGCTCCACGCCAATTGTTGTGAACGTGGCGGAAGCCCCAGGACCGTTCCACGCCGATTGGCGTGAACGGCTTATTATGGGGCTTGCAGGAGATTGCACACGCATCTCCGCCTTAAGTCTCCCAGTGGCGCTCACAGCTTGGAGACTGTTAGACGGCGAAACCGCCGTATATAAACATTGTACATCGCTGCGATCTACAGCAGCGCTGTACTGGGGACAGCCGTGTGACACGGCTGTCCCCCGGGGACACAGGAGAGCAATCGGCTCTCATAGGCTGAAGCCTATGAGAGCCGATAGCCATCATTGGCTGACTGGGGGAGGGAGGGAATTAGAGGGGAAAAAAAGGAAAATTTATTTTAAAAAAAATAAAAATATTTATAAAAAATAAAATAAACACTGGGAAAGGAATCAGAGTCCACAAACAGAGAGCTCTGTTGGTGAGGAGAAAAGAACGGGGGGAAATCACTTGTGCGCTGAGTTGTGCCTTAAAGCTGCAGTGGCCAATTTACAGAAAAATGGCCTGGTCTTTAGGGGGGTTTAACACTGCAGTCCTCAAGTGGTTAAACAGCTCTTGTAGTGTGAACAAGCCCTTGAGCTACCAGTAATCAAGAAAATAATCAGAATAAACACACACAGGCTAGTTTCACAGTGGTCAGTTGTACACACACACGTTATAATGCTATATACAGTGACTGTGAACTACAATAGAGACTGGGCATGGACTTTAATACAAAGTCTGCATGCAGCAAATTAGAATGACATGATCAGTTACAACGCAGTATTGTGAACAGGCCTACCGAATGAAATGAGCAGTGAGTTGACAATGCAGAATTATTCTGCAGCGTTGCGCTGAGAGTTGACCACTGTGAACAGGTCCACATACACAGATTTTTTTTTTTGTGGTAGTTAGGGTTTAAATCCTGGTACACACACTTAATTTTGATTGGCCAGTTAAAAATTCTTGTACACACACTCCATTTTGAATGGCCAGTTTTACCACTTCCATGTAGTATGAAAGCTTACCTACACAACAGTTTTCAAGAATTCCATACTATATATGCATCCCAAAGCTTGGTATACACATCCAATTTTGATTGACCAATCACTGACCAATTTTACCATCTTCATGGTAAAATTTGAGAGTTTACCTACACAACCTGTTCAGAGTATTCAAAATCATCTGGTGCCTCCACAGTTACCAGAGTAGCTTTGATTTTACACATAATTTAACTGCTATGATTTTAAATAGTAAACATGTCACCTTCCACAGTCCTTTGGTCATCATATGGCTCCATGTAACTGGTATCTTCTATTTCTTCCTGATCAAAAATACATTTGTTCTTCATATCAAAGGGGTTAGAGTAGTCACCAACTTCATCAACCTGTAGTAACGATATAATCACATAGCTAAGATGAACCTTTATTCATATACTTGTCATCAGTCCCAAACTGAAAGGTTCACAAACTCTGGCAAGGCAATTACTTATCAAAATTCCTGGAAAGTTTTCCAGACACTCTTATAAACCATTGCTAAGTAGCTACAAAGTGGTGCGGGATGGTTAACCCTTTAACTCATTACCAAAGAGTGGTTTTGAGATTTTCATTGAAAGCAGCCCTGTACTGTACTGTGTGTACTCCTACTTAGCATTCTTATTTACAGTCATGGCCAAAATTGTTGGCACCCCAGAAATGTTTCCAAACCATCAAGTATTTCTCACAGAAAAGTATTGCAGTAGCACATGTTTTGCAATATATATGTTTATTCCCTTAGTGTGTATTGGATAAAAACAAAAAAAGGAGGAAAAAAAGCAAATTGGACATAATGTCACACAAAACTCCAAAAAAATGGGCTGGACAAACTTAAAACGTATTTGCACCTTTAACTTAATATTTGGTCGCACACCCTTTGGGAAAAAATAACTGAAATCAGTTGCTTCCAATAACCATCAATACGCTTCTTACACCTCTCACCCGGAATTTTGGACCACTCTTCCTTTGCATTCTGCTCCAGGTCTCTCTTATTTAAACAACACCTTTTCCCAACAGCAATTTTAACATCTCTCCACAGATGTTCAATGGGATTTATATCTAGAGACTTATTGCTGGCCACTCTCCAGGACTTTGTTGCCATCCATTTCTGGGCGCTTTTTGATGTATGTTTGGGGAAGACCCAAGGTCTCAGACGGAAACCCAGCTTTCTGACACTGGGGTCTACAGTGTGACCCACAATCCCTTGGTAATCCTCAGCTCTCATGATACCTTGCACACGTTCAAGGCACCCAAGGCCCAGTGGCGGCTCCAGGAAATTTTTTTAGGGGGTGCTATGCAGGTGCTGGACCAATTTCCGGGGGAGCTGACGGCAAAAAATGGGTGTGGCTACAACCTGCGGCGCGCGAGGCGAACAAATGGGCGTGGTCATGACCGGATGAGGGCGGGGCTAACTGTAATTTAAAGTGAACCCAGGGTGAGAGTGATATGGTGGCTGCCATATTTATTTCCTTTTAAACAATACTAGTTGCCTGGAAGCCCTGCTGATCTATTTGGCTGTAGTAGTGAACTGAATTACACCAGAAACAAGCCATGCAGCTAATCTTGTCAGTTCTGACAATATTGTCAGAAACCCCTGACCTGCTGCATGCTTGTTCAGGGTCTATGGTTGAAAGAATAAGAGGCAGAGGACCAGCACGGCAGCCAGGCAACTGGTATTGCTTAAAGGGAGATAAATATGGCAGCCTCAATATTATTCTCACCTCGGGTTCCCTTTAAAAGTGCAACGCAAAGACAGAGGGCCCAAGTTTTGGTGACCCTTTTCACAGAAAATTCACATAATTGTGCAGGTTTTCTCAAGAAAATACACGTAATGTGAGCAGATTTTAACAAAAAACACGTCCAATGACCCCAATATGCACAATCGTTATCAGATATGGCTCCAATATGCACAATCGGTAGCAGATATGACCCCAATATGCACAATCGGTAGCAGATATGACCCCAATATGCACAATCGGTAGCAGATATGACCCCAATATGCACAATCGGTAGCAGATATGACCCCAATATGCACAATCGGTAGCAGATATGGTCCCAATATGCACAATCGGTAGCAGATATGGTCCCAATATGCACAATCGGTAGCAGATATGGTCCCAATATGCACAATCGGTAGCAGATATGGTCCCAATATGCACAATCGGTAGCAGATATGGCCCCAATATGCACAATCGGTAGCAGATATGGTCCCAATATGCACAATCGGTGGCAGATATGGTCCCAATATGCACAATCGGTGGCAGATATGGTCCCAATATGCACAATCGTTATCAGATATGGCCCCAATATGCACAATCGGTAGCAGATATGACCCCAATATGCACAATCGGTAGCAGATATGACCCCAATATGCACAATCGGTAGCAGATATGACCCCAATATGCACAATCGGTAGCAGATATGGTCACAATATGCACAATCGGTGGCAGATATGGTCCCAATATGCACAATCGGTGGCAGATATGGTCCCAATATGCACAATCGTTATCAGATATGGCCCCAATATGCACAATCGGTAGCAGATATGACCCCAATATGCACAATCGGTAGCAGATATGACCCCAATATGCACAATCGGTAGCAGATATGACCCCAATATGCACAATCGGTAGCAGATATGACTCCAATATGCACAATCCGTAGCAGATATGACCCCAATATGCACAATCGGTAGCAGAAATGACCCCAATATGCACAATCGGTAGCAGAAATGACCCCAATATGCACAATCGGTAGCAGAAATGACCCCAATATGCACAATCGGTAGCAGAAATGACCCCAATATGCACAATCGGTAGCAGAAATGACCCCAATATGCACAATCCGTAGCAGATATGACCCCAATATGCACAATCCGTAGCAGATATGACCCCAATATGCACAATCCGTAGCAGATATGACCCCAATATGCACAATCAGCATCACCTGAAAAAGAAAAGAAAAACCCATTTACTCACCTACAGCCAGAAGACCTTCTTTCCCGACCTCCTGTCCCGAGTCCCGACCTCATTGTGGCGTGCAGCGCCCGCGCGCCCACGATCCTCTTCCTTCCCGACGTCACGACGAGACTTCCTGCCTGCATGCAGAGAGCAGGGCTACGGGAAAATGGCCGCCCGAAGCCATGCACTGCAGACTCGAAGTCTGCAGAACAGGGCTCCGGGCGGCCATCTTACCGTAGCCCTGCCTGCTGCTCCGTGCTGCCACTGTGTGAACTGACTTGGCGTCTTTTAGACGCCTGAAGTCAGTTCACTCCAGGGGGTGCTTTGGGGGTGCTTGGACAATTCTAGGGGGTGCTCGAGCACCCCCTTGCACCCCCCTGGCGCCGCCCCTGCCAAGGCCAGAGGCAGCAAAACGATCCCAAAATTGAACCTCCATCATATTTCACTGTAGGTACTGCATTCTTTTCTTTGTAGGCCTCATTCCATTTACAGTAAACAGTATTGATATGCTTTACCAAATAGCTCTGTTTGTCTCATCTGTCCACAAGACATTTTCTCAGGAGGATTTTGGCTTACTCAAGTACATTTTGGCAAACTATACTCTTGCTTTTTTATGTCTCTGTGTCAGCAGTGGCGTCTTCCTGGGTCTCCTGCCATAACATTTAATTTAAACGTCGACGGATAGGGTGCGCTGACACTAATGCTCCCTGAGCCTGCAGGACAGCTTTCTTTGGAACTTGTTTGAGCCTGCTTATCCACCATCCGGACTATCCTGCGTGGAAACCTTTCATCATTTTTTCTCTTCCATCCACACCTAGGGAGATTAGCTACAGTACCATGGGTTGCAAACTTCTTGATAATGTTCCGCACTGTGGACAAAGGCAAAACTAGATCTCTGGAGATGGACTTGTAACCTTTAGATTGTTGATATTTTTCCACAATTTTGGTTCTCCAACAACAACAACAAATAACATTTGTAAATCGCTTTTCTCCCGTAGGACTCAAAGCGCATAAGCATGGCTCAGAACATCGTGGTACAGAGGAAGAATTTTATAAGTCCGGAAATGCCAGGCTAAACAGGTCTAAAAGCCTTTCAGTCTGGATTTGAATAGCTCCAGGGATGGTGCTGTTTTTACTGGGTGTGGCAGGGAGTTCCAAAGAGTAGGGGCAGCATGACAGAAGGCTCTATCTCCAGATTTTTTGAGGTGCAAGTTTATAGAACTTGCTGATCCGAGGTTGTGAGAGGTGTGGTGCAGCTTCAGCAAGTCCTTCATGTATCCAGGGCCCGGATTGTGCAGGGATTTGAATGTCAGCAGTCCAATCTTGAAGAGTATTCTCCATTCTAATGGTAGCCAGTGCAGTGAGCGAAGGATCGGTGTAATGTGACAGTGGCGAGGCTGGTTTGTTAGCAATCTGGCAGCAGCATTCTGTACTAATTGCAGGCGACGCAGGTCCTTTCTGGGGAGGCCAGCATAAAGGGCATTGCAGTAGTCCAGCCGTGATGTGATGAAGGCGTGAATTAGGGTTGGAGGATCCTCTGGGGGAATCAGATGTTTAATCTTTGCAATGTTCTTCAGATGAAAGAAGGAAGATTTAACTACAGATGAAATTTGGTTTCTGAAACTCAATTCCCCATTGATTAGTACACCAAGGCTGCGCACAAGGTTGGAGCTGTTTATGTCTGAATTCCCAATCCTGATTGGTGTTGCTTTAGGATAGAGCTGTTTTGATGGCCAGCACTGGCTTTGGACAAAAAGGACCTCAGTTTTGTCAGCATTCAGTTTCAACCAGTTATCATTCATCCATGCCTGTAGCTCAGCTAAGCAATAGTTTATTTTTGGAGTAGGGTCTGTTCCACCAGGTTTGAAGGACAGGTATAGCTGTGTGTCATCGGCGTAGCAGTGGTACGTCAGGCGATGTCGTTGGATAAGTGTACCAAGTGGCAACATGTAGATTGCATACAGCAGAGGGGATAGGATTGATTCTTGTGGCACTCCGAATTGTAGAGGTGCAGGTTTGGACATTATAGGTCCTCAGACAGTTCTCTTCTCCTCTTTCTGTTGTGCATGCTTAGTGCGGCAAACACAGACACACAATGCAAAGACTAAGTGAACTTCTCTCCTTTTTATCTGCTTTCAGGTGTGATTTTTAAATTGCCCACACCTGTTACTTGCCCCAGGTGAGTTTAAGGTAGCATCACATGCTTAAAACAATCTTATTTATCCACAAATTTTAAAAAGATGCCCATCATTTTGCCCAGGCCATTTCTGGAGTTTTTGTGACATTATGTCCAATTTGCTTTTCTTCCTCCCTTTTTTGTTTTGTTCCAATATACACAAAGGGAATAAACATATGTACAGCAAAACGTGTTACTGCAATACTTTTCTGTGAGAAATACTTGATTTTCTGGATACATTTCTGTGGCGCCAACAATTTCAGCCATGACTGTAATGTAAAGGTTAGGTTTTACTCAGTCAGTAGCGCATCTCTGATACAAAACATGCACATTTATATGTGCGTGTCAGCAGCAACATAAAACAAGATATGAAAACATACACGTCATCCAAAAAAACAAACCTCGCCCACCCCTGTAAACACTTGCGATTATTGACACCTACCAGGGATCACACAAGCAAGGGAAGCTATGGCTCATTCTTTCAATGACCCTTGTGCTCATTCTTTCAAGGGCCCAGGATTTGAATAGGAAATGAGGTGCTGAGTAGAGTGATCAATTTAAATGTAAACAATCATTAACCCTCTGTGCTCAGACACTTAAAACAAGCTGGAACTCTAGTACTGTAATGTTAAAAACAACTTGAACCCACGTTGTATTTGGTTGCATTAAACGGAGGATATTCCCTTCCAATATGGTTTGAATGCAAAAGCATTCTGTATTAGACTTTTCACTCCAAGTCCATCAGAGATCAGGAAACAATCCCTCAGGCGACAAATCGAGGACCAATCCTGTACAGACACATCACTAGCCATAAGCCATAAGAGCTATGCACTCTGTCCGGAGCTTTGACAGAGCAACGGTTAGCGCACGTATGCATTGCTCAGCTCATTTACATATGTGGATAGGCCTTGAGAGATTATGTCAATCCATATGACTACGCTTGCTGAGAATGTGCAAACTTCAGAAAGCGTTCTCTCCCATCTCAACAGCAGGTGGCAGCAAAACCAAAAAATAATTGCAATAAAACACATGCACAACACAAAAGTAGTCATAAGAGAAAAAACAGGCATAGCTGTGCAAGGTAGGACAGACTTGTCCCTGCAATTGAGTAGGCAGTTTTTCGATTTTTTTTTGTTTTGTTTTGTTTGTGTGCTCATGAATGGTTTGATTGCAATTTTATGTTTGTTTGCAATTTTTTGTTTTGTAGCAAGATACAATACAATTGGAAATGTGTGCGATCTTCATAAAGAAGCAGATAGTTTTCCGATTTTTTATTTACCAGGGGAAAAAATGTGTTGACAAAACACAGACAAGCACAAAAAAAAATAATCCAATTCATGAGCAGGCCATTGACAAATAACGAGTGCAGCAGTGCGTGTTTTGCAGCATGTGGAAAAAACACAGACAAATCTAAAAAATATGTTCCCTGCCTGAGAACATTAAGTATATGGAATATACAGACATGATTCAGTAATCACATTATCTTGATTATTGATGATTACTTTTAGAGCAGTTTTTTTTTACCTATTTGGCGCCCCAAGTAAGACAAGTTGCCCCCCCCCCCCTCACACACACTATGGAGGTGGGAAAAATGGGAGGTGCCTGTTGCAGGAATTACAATAGCACTGGCCAAGACACCAGAATGTTGGAATACACTACAGGAGACACAGGGAAAGTGGAATATACTGCAGAGGACATTGGAATGCTAGTGTACACCACAGGGGGTAATGGGAATCTGGAATACAGGGACAATGGCATGGTCAAATACATTACAAGGGGCAATGAAATGTTGGGATATGCTACAGGGAACACTAGCCTGGAACACACCAAAGACACTGTAAAGTTAGATCCACTACAGGGGACTGCCCACTATAATGGGGGTCTGTGTGGACCAGCACACAACAGCAGTATCTCATTAGAGAAAACCTGTATCGAAAAAAAGGGCCCCTGGGGGTACTTACCTCGGGAGGGGGAAACCTTTGGATCCAACTGAGGCTTTCCTCGTCCTTCTCCGTCCCACGGTGGTCTCACTGGGCCACTCCGAACGGTGGCCATGTAAATATTTACCTTCCCGGCTCTAGCGCAGGCGCAGTAGCGGCTCGGGATCAGGCATACATAGCCTCTCGGATCTGCTCTAATGTGCAGGCGAAAGTCTGCACATTAGAGCAGGTAGAGCGGACCCGACTGGGATCGGCTATTTCCGCCTGAACCGAGCCAAGTGCAGCTACTGTGCCTGCACTGGAGCCGGAAAAGGTAAATATTGCAGGTGCTACTGCGCCTGCGCCACAGCCTAACAAATTGTCGACTGTTGCTTACGAACGGCCCAGCTAGACCACCGTGGGATGGAGGAGGACAGGGGAAGCCTCAATCGGATCCAGAGACTTCCCCCTCCCAATGTAAGTATCCCCCAGGGGCCTTTTTTTCAACACAGAGTCTCTTTAATAAAACGCAGCATCACATCCTGTGCACTGTGCCATGATGGGGCTATGCCTAGAAACTAACTTAACCACTTTACCACCAGCGGTGCGGATATCTCCGTCCCTTTTTCCACCGTCACCACCAGGGACGGAGATATCTGCACCTCCCGATGCTCCCGCTCGCTCGCGCGCCCCCACGCTCGTGCACGCCGCCGCCCGCTCGGAGATCAATGAACGGGAAAAACCGTTCCCGTTCGTTGATCTAAGCCCCCCGCAATGATCGGCTGCTTCTATGAGAAGCAGCGCGATCATTGTGAAGAAAAAAAAAGTTTTCCACCCTCATAACACTTCCTGCAAGCGTACTTCCTATGCTTGCAGGTCGCATAAACAAAAAGTTACTGTGGCCATCTTGTGGCCAAATAGTAAAACAGCACCCTAAAGCGTTTTTCATATACAAATACATTAGTTTTACACGAAAAATTAACTCATTACCTCCCACACTCCCCATTTTTTTTTTTTTGTAATTAACAAAAGAATATTACAATAAAAAAAAATACATAAATAGTTACCATAGGGACTGAACTTTTTAAATATTTATGTCAAGAGGGTATAACACTGTTACTTTATAAACTATGGGCTTGTAATTAGGGATGGACCCAAAACTGAAAAAAATGCACCTTTATTTCCAAATACAATATTGGCGCCAAACATTGTGGTAGGGACATAATTTAAATGGTTTTATAACCGGGACAAATGGGCAAATACATTTCATGGGTTTTAATTACAGTAGCATGCATTATTTAAAAACTATAATGGCCGAAAACTGAAAAATAATGCATTTTTCCCACATTTTTTCCTATTTTCCCATTAAAACATATTTAGAATAAAATCATTCTTGGCATAATGTCCCACCTAAAGAAAGCCTAATTGGTGGCAAAAAAAACAAGATATAGTTCATTTCATTGTGATAAGTAATGATAAAGTTATAGACAAATGAATGGAAGGTGCGCTGAAAGGTGAAAATTGCTCTGGTGCTCAAGGGGTAAAACCCCTCAGTTGTGAAGTGGTTAATGACCATCTTGGATTTGAAAAAGCAATTGAACTTGTCCAGCAAAAACAGGCAGAGACAGGCCCAAGGGCGGGGGACCTTGACTGCAGTAGGCAGGCTTACGAAAACATTTAATTATATCTTTATAACTATGCCATTTTAGTAGATAAGACTTAAAACATTGGTACCTGTGGCCGTTTTGCCTGCTAGTCTACTTTCTTTTCATTTTAGACCTACTTCAAATTCTATGGAACTGTAGCTCAGATTCACCACTACCCTAAAGTCAAAACTGAATGTTCTCTTACCATGCACCACAACTGAAGTGTGCAGCCATTAAAGGCTTAACGTTACATGCTGCTGCTTGAAACATTTCTGAGGTTTGTTCCTGTATGCAGCTTAAAGTGGAACAATTGTTTTGCGTAGGAGCAGTCTCGCTTGAGATTCCTTTTTTTGTCCAAAATTTCTGTCTTTTTCCATGCATTAAAGCCCTTGATAAGCCTCTCATCTGTCATTCTGTAGTACAGTTTGCAAGAATTAGTTCAGAGAAAGTTTTATACATTGAACAACTGTATTATTTGTATTGGTTATAGATTATATGTACCCGAGGTGATTAAAAAACTAAAATAAAATTATACCTAGGTAAAAGGGAAGCCTCTTGTTATTCCAGATGCTTTCCATGTCCTCCTTACCCCCACCGCTGCCACATGTGGACGGTCCTCTGAACATATCCGACAAGAACTTGTTGGACATGTCTGTGTTCAAGTTCTGCTCCGCCTGTGCAGTAAGACGAAGCCGCTCATTGTGCTACTGTGCAGGTACGGTCTTACTCATGCAGACATAGTATGGCCGTACTCGTGAGAGGACTGGATGACTGTAAACTTTCAGAGAGTTGCGGGCAATGGTTATGGTCTCTAGGACACGAGCAGCCTTCCCTCTTCTAAGGTAAGGTCACTAAAGATTACTTTGGGAGATTTAATGTGTGCGTGGTTTGGCCTCAATTAGTTACTAACCTGCCCTCCGGGGTCTTCTTCCAGTCCTATATGAGGCCTCCTCCTATACTCGGAGGGCTCCACCTTGATAAGACGATGTCTAGGAGACACAATGAGTTGCAGATCGTCGATCCTGGATGGGGATCCCAACAGGCCCTTGTCATTATTCTTCTCCTCATATGGGTCCTCAAAGTCTAAATTCTTCTGAGCTCGATAGGCACGAAGTATTTCACTCTCTGTGTAGTCAGGCTTTGGAGGCTGTGGTGGAGACTTCTTACTCCCAAAATGTAAATAATCCTTCAGCCACCTTGCCATTAGGACCTAGTATAATTAAAAGAAAACTCGATGAAAACAATAACATTTCCTATTTTCACATAAAAATTAAAGTAAAACCCAACTTTGGCTAGTATAGCTCAATCTAATTGGGAAACAATTGTATGTCTGTGTGAGCAATGCCCAGCCAATAGAACCTTCCCTGTTGGATTTTTCGCTTTTTGATAATAATAACTGTAACTTACGGTAGACGGAAACCAATGCTTACCTCACTTCCCTCCCCATTAATATTACATGTTCATATACTGTATATAGGAATAAACATATTTCTTGGCCAGGTTTGAAGACAGGTCATGTTTGTTATCCAAAAAGTAAAGTGTAACGAAAAACCAACAGGTGATTGTCAGAAAATCTTCATACCATTCAACTTTAGTATCTTATCATAAATAGTTATGTGGTGTGTGGTAGATATAAATTGTGATCACAGAGCAAATCGATTGTTTTGAAACATTGGGCAGCGGATATAGCACTTCTCTCACCTGCTTCGGGCACCTCCAGTTATGAGCGACCTCCACTCACCTTGAACACATGTGTAATTACCAGAAACAGATTATGGTGAAATGGGGCACTAGGCAAGAATCCACTTTGGGCTCACCCCTGATGACCATCTGGCTGTTTCTGTAAGATTTGCTGGGGACTAGTGTCAACTGGGCCCCTAGTTTCTCTCCAGGCCCTGGGCACCTGCCTAAATTACCTGTGGATGATCCAGCTCTGGTAATTACACAGTGCAGGAGAAGAAAGTACAAGGGGGACAAAAAGTGGCACAATGGCACAGAAGGAGGAACAAAGGGGAGCAGAAGGAGACACAAGGGGGGCAGAAGGTGGTGCAAAGAGGGACAGAAGAAGGCACAAGGAGGGACAGGAAGGGGGCAAAGGAAGCACAGAGGGAGCCAGTGGAGGTACAGGGTGGCAGATGTGGCACAAGGAGGGACACTGAGGGAACAGGGGGAAGGAAAGAGGTACAGGGGGAGAGAGGTGACACAGAGGGGTACACTGAAGGCACAGGGGAACAAAGGTGACACTGGAGGCACAGAGAAAATACAGGGGACAGAGATGGCACAGTGTTCGATTTATGGACAAATCAGGTTAAGAACAAACCTACAGTCCCAATCTCGTTCGCTAACCAGGGACCTGTATGTGTATGGTCAGCTTAACCCCCCTGGCGGTACAATAAATCTGCCAGGGGGGCAGCGCAGCACTTTTAAAACATTTTTTTTTAAAGCAAGCAGCTAGCTTAGCGCTAACTGCATGCTTCCCCCCTCCCTTCGCTATCCCTCCCACCCCTCCGATCGCTGCCGGGATTCCCTGTATGGGCTTCCCCGTTGCCATGACATCACCGACGTCATCGACGTCAGCGGGTGTTCCGATCCACCCCTCAGCGCTGCCTGGCACTGATTGGCCAGGCAACGCAAGGGGTCTAGGGGAAGGGGGGGCAGCGTGGCGCGGCGGATAGCGGCGATCGTTATGCACACGCAGCTAGCAAAGTGCTAGCTGCGTGTAGCAAAAAAAAAAAATTATGTAAATCGGCCCAGCAGGGCCTGAGCGGCACCCTCCGGCGGCTTACCCCGTGTCACACACGGGGTTACCGCCAAGGAGGTTAAAGCCTGGTACACACCATGCAAGTTTCCAACAGATAGATGGGTCGAACAGATAATTTCCGACAGGTCCAATCTGATCTCTGATCATTTTTCTGATCGATTTCCCGATCACTTCTATAAAAAATCAATCAGAAAAACAATTGAAAATCAGATCGGACCTATGAGAAATAATTGATTTGACCAGTCTATCTGAAGTTGCATGGTGTGTACCAGGCATAAAGGTCCGTACCTAAAACACGATTTTCTCGATTTTTCCAACGTCTGATGATTGTTTGAGCGACGAGCGGCACGTGGGTAAAGGCGTGCGATCATGTGAACAACGTTTAGCAACCCACGCCGATCACCATCACATAGGATCGTTAAGCTCCCCGACAACTCCACGCAAAGTACCGTGATTGCTTGACTTCCAGTTCGCGCTCGTCGTGTAGTGCCACAAGCAGGAAGGAGTCGCTGTACGCTCTTCCTCAAGGGGAAGTCGCTGGACCCGTCGGGTGGTGAGAACTCAGCTTAAAGCGGACCTGAACTCAGGACTTCCTCTCTGCTCTAAAATATAAGCAACAGCAGAATAACCTTTAAACAAAAAAACATTTCTTTGTTACAGCTGATACAAATCCTGCAATAAGTCTACAGTGGGTTTACTTCCTGCTTTCACGGAAGCAGCCATAGGGTTAGCATCCTGTGTTTACAAATTAGCTGCTCTGCCAAGGCAGACACCTTACACAGCTGAGAGATCAAACTACACTTGTGATTAGTCATAGATGAGGGGGAATTATGCTGGGAATACACGACTCGATTTTGAGCCATTTAGATGGCTCGATAGTTAATTTCTGACATGTCCAATCTCCCGCCCGATCGATTCCGCATTGAGGACAATAGAAAAAAGATAAGAAAAACAAGCAGAAAATAAGAGAATCGCCTGCGGAATCGAGCGGAGAATTGATCGGGCGAGAGAATCGAGCCGTGTATGCCCAGCATTAGACAGGCTAAACTCTCTAAATACATATAGGGTGCATTTTGCTTTGTTTTCCTTCGGTCCTGTGCAAGAGTTCAGGTTCACTTTAAAGGAGATCTCCATCACCTCTAGTTTCTCTGCCATATAACAGATGGTTTGATGATAGGTTCAGACAAATAAAGTCACCAGGGTGTGGCCTGCTGATTATTTAAGTCCTACAGGGCATCAATGGAAAGAGCCTTTTTACTCTAATTACTTTTTATAACCGCTTCAAACACAAAAGAGCCAGTCTGTCTATCCATCTGTCTTTAGGCTAAAGAAAGGAGCCAGCAATCCATGAGGAATCTAATGATCTCTTTCACCTCACTGTATTATATCCTATTACTGCTGATAATGAACAAGGTAGCAGAATGCGCAGTTGCTGCCTTCTTCTGAAGATCAGAGGGTACAGAGGTGCCACTTCTCAGGATTTCCCCCAGGCTCTGGCTGTTATGAAGGGGTTCCCATTTGTTGTATGAAATAAGACATGAGACTATTCCTGCTGTAGCCCATGACTCTACGGCTAGGAATTCATAAATCATCAGGAATCATCAGGGATCTCCAGGACTCTCACATAACGGATATATACTGTATATCTGCTTTAGATGGAGAGCTTTCTTAAAGGAAAAGTTCACCAATATAATTAAAGGGAACCTAAACTGAGAAGGATATGAATATTTCCTTTTAAAATAACACCAAAAAGTTCTGATGCTGTGAAACTGTTAAAGAAACACCAAGCCTTTTCAGTGCTGCTGAGTAGATTTTTAGTCTGGAGGTTCACTTTAAGCTTTAAAGAGAACCTGTACTGAAAAAAAGGGCCCCTGGGGGGTACTTACCTTGGGAGGGGGAAGCCTCTGGATCCAATTGAGGATTCCCCCATCCTCCTCAGACCCACGGTGGTCTTGCTGTGCCCCTTGTAAGCCACAGCTGACAATTGGTCAGGCTGTGGCTGGCTGTAGCGCAGGCACAGTAGCGCCTGCAATATTCACCTTCCCCGGCTCCAGTGCAGGCGCAGTAGCGACTCTCAGCTCGGATCAGGCGGAAATAGCCGATCCCAGTCGAGTTCACTCTACTGCGCATCCAAGAGCCGCTACAGCACCTGCGCTAAAGCCGGGAAAGGTAGATATTTACATGGCCACCGTTCGGAGCGGCCAAGAGAGAACACCGTGGGACAGAGGAGGATGGGGGAAGCCTCAATTGGATACAGGGGCTTCCGCCTCCCAAGGTAAGTACCCCCTAGGGGCCCTTTTCTCATTACAGGTTCTCTTTAAACAATGTAAATTACCAGGAAGGCCTGCTGATCCTCTGTCTCCAATACCTTTAGGACCTTAGGGCCTTTCACACTGGGTCTGTTGCATCGCAGCAGACAATACGACTACATTGCAACGCAATTTAATGCTATTTTTTCTGGCATTCCCCATCGAGTGCAGAGCGGTGGGTTCCGATGCAGTAATGCCAGGTTCCGATGCAGTAATGCCAGGTTCTGATGCAGTAATGCCAGGTTCCGATACAGTAATGCCAGGTTCTGATGCAGTAATGCCAGGTTCTGATGCAGTAATGCCAGTTTCCGATGCAGTAATGCCAGGTTCCGATGCAGTAATGCCAGGTTCTGATGCAGTAATGCCAGGTTCCGATGCAGTAATGCCAGGTTCTGATGCAGTAATGCCAGGTTCCGATGCAGTAATGCCAGGTTCTGATGCAGTAATGCCAGGTTCCGATGCAGTAACACACCGCATGCTTCCAAGGATGCACATTTTGAAAAGGGGACTCGTGAATTTTGAAAGAGGAACAGTGGGGGAAAGAGGAGACATAGACAGGGCTGGGAAGGTTCTATGGGATCCGAAGTCTTCCTTCTTCTTGAGTATGTAAGTATTTTTTTTAGGTCACTGCAGGTTTGCTTTAAACCACTAACAAGCAACATGAATAAAACTGATTATTACTTACGGTGCCCATCAGATTCATCCTGCAGCCACCTCCACCTGCAAGGCCCCATAGATCTATTCCATGTAATGTGCCCTCACCCTGGTCCAGGGTAAGTGTTAAAGCAGTGCTTAAACGTACCTGTCTGCTAGCACACGTCTCCTGTGTCATTTCTCCATCGCTGCCAAGACGCCTGAACCTCATGACCCCGTGGCAGATGTGTGACCACAGGTCATAGGGTCAGGCACACGGCAATGGAGAGATGACACAGGAGAATCGCTCTAGTGGACAGGTGAGTTACACATGGAGGGGGGGGGGAGGGGGGAGGCCGGCTGGGGGTTGAAATCGAACGCCGCTTCCAACGGCACCCGACTGCGCCTTTTCAAGGGACAGATTTACAGTATTTCCAGTAAGCCGGATATATAGTTTTGATTTTGTCTGATCAATCGAAATTGATTCTGCAAATCAAGTAATGTATGGACCCCTTTACTCATCCAGGGGTGGACTATATTAGGCAGCAATTAAACTGTTAGTTCTTGAAGTGGATGTGTTGGAAGCAGGAAAATGCACAACCGTGAGGATATCTGCAAGAGGTAAATTGTGATCGCTAAATGCCAAGGGGTCAAATTACAAAACATTACCACATGCGGTAAAGAAAAAAAAAACCAACGGATGTATTTTGTCAAATGTCAATTCACAAAGGCTGTTACCTCATGGAAAATACAAGTACTGATCAGTAAGGTAAGTTACCAAATTTGTGAGGTAAAACACAAGTAGCGAGGTAAATGCCTCATAAATGTCAATCGACAAAGGATGAAACATGTAAATCCAGTGAGATGCTTGTTATTTTATCTCCAGCCTGGAGGTGTCGGTGAGATAACAAAAAAACATTTGTGAAGTTACAGAAGGGTGGGATGAAGGAGAGAAGCAGAAACAGAGGGCAGAGAGAAGAGGAAAGATAATTAAACTTATCATGAAAGTAAAAGCTAAGTACCCACCATGGGCTTGATTCACAAAGCGGTGCTAACTAACACGTAAAGTGCCGTTCGCTGGCTTTTGCCGCGATTTGTGCGATCGCGGACTTTTGCACGCGCAAACTTCACTTGCTAACTGTTTAGCACACCCGTGCTAAACAGTTAGCACCGCTTTGTTAATCAAGCCCAATATGTCTTGAGGAATCTGTGGTAACAACCAGGCGATGAACGCTTGTTCCCTGATCCATCTTTCAAAACCGATTGCGGCTATTACACAGGACTCAATGGTCATCTGAACAATTACTCGATAAGTAATTTGTCATGATAGTCAATCAATATAAGCAACCGCTGTGTTGAATTTCAGTTAAACAACTTTACGCGATATTGCAAAAGCAATCGTTTGTCGCCCCCATATAATCGCATTGTGGGTGTGGACCGTAAAGGACAACTGAAGCGAGAGGAAAATAGAGGCTGCCTTATTTATTTTATTTTAAGCAAAACCAGTTGCCTAGCAGTTCTGCTGATCCTCTAAAGGGGCCCATACACTGGTCGATTTTAGCCATTAGATTTTAGACCGTTTTGATAGAATCAGCTAAAAATCAAAGCAGCAGAAAGCATGATCGATCGGCAAATCGATTGATTTCCGGCCGATTTCGATCGATCGGTCCGGACGGAAAATCTGGGTCGATCAGCTGCTGGCAGCCGATCGATGGCCCATAGGGTTGCATTGGATCGAATGGTGCAACACTGCATTCCTACTGTGTGGCACACATCAGATACATTCCTGTCAGATTCAACCTGACAGGCATCTGACAGAAATCTATCTGATGGTCGAATCTGCTGCAAATCTATAAGTGTATGGTCACCTTAACTCTAAAGCCCTATCTACACGATACGATTCTTTGTGCGATTCAATTACGATTCCATTTACGATCCGATTAAATCCGACATATCCGATCAGGATTCAATTCAATTCGATTTGCCATTGTTTTGCATTGGCAAATCGAATTGAATCGAATCCCGATCGGACATGTCGGATTTAATCGGATCGTAAATAAAATTGTAATCGAATTTAATAATAAAATCGTATCGTGTAGATTGGGCTTAATACTTTCAGCCACAGACCCTGAACAAGTATTCAGCAGATCAGGAGTTTCTGACATTATTGTCAGATCTGACAACATTATCTGCATGCTTGTTTCTGGTGTGATTCAGATACTACTGCAGCCTAATAGATTATAAAGGCTGCTGGGCAACTGGTATTGTTTAAAAGGTACTTAATACTGCAGCCTCCATATACTTCTCACTTCTGTTGTTCTTTGAGAAAGTTATTTCAAACATTTTCCCTAATTTCACATTTGTTGTAAAACACAAATCCTTAATATTATTGTGTAGTAAGTAAGAATAGTTCATACGATGCTAATGGTTTTGAGCTGATACAAATTTGATGTTCATTTTATGCAGCTTGGACTTGCTCTTTACTTGTTAGTATAATAAAAAATGTTTTCCGTATCAGATCTGGCTTCTGTTTTCCATGCACTGCAATAATCCACCAAATAACAAATGAAATACCGCTACTGCATGATTCTTTAAAACACCAAATTAAATACTGCATACGGATAAAAATCTTTGTAAATTGTCATTAAGTCGTTTGATAATTTACTGAACTATTACCTTAGATGTAAAAGCCTTAGTGGTTATTCAAGGAAAAAATAAATAGTTTACCACATGAGGCAATTTACCTCACATTAATTTTGTACCAAACAGGTCTTAGTGAATTGAGAACAAGGACATCGGGACTGATGCCAGAGGAGAGCTATTGTAGCTCAACTTGCTGAAAACTATAATTCTTTATACCGTAAATCAATAAAAATAATAATAATAATGCTGACCATGAGAGAAGGGTGTCGTAAAGCACAAGACATCACAGCTTATTGCATTAGAATTGTGCAACAACAGACAAGTCTGATTGCCTATGGAAACCGCTGTACAATGGCAAAATTGCCTATAATAGGGACATGAGCACCGGAACTGGAAGAAGGTGGCCCAGTCTGGAGATTGAAGTGGATGAGACAGTGTGACTCGTTTATCTGTAGGACGTACAAACAAAATTCCCATTTGCAAACCTTGGAATAGCTATATCTGTCCCTGCAGGTAAAACCAAGGTAGTTCCACACTTCCTGAATCTAATACAAGTCACCCCCCAGTCCCGCATTCATATGGGGGTAATTATCCTCAGCCCCTTGTCATCGACCTTGTCAGTGCTTCTGAGAGGGTGGGGGGAGTGGCAGGTGTGAAGTTCATCCGTCCAAGCAAAAGAGGCCTTCGGACCAGTCCCACCAAAACAGACACCTACACCACATCTATGGGCTCCATTTGCACAGAATGTTAGGGGGACAGCATTTGGCATGTGCTTATATCAGGTGTGTGATTCAGACACTACTGATGCATGAAAGATCATCAGGGTGCCAGGCAACCGGTATTGTTTAAAAGGAATTAGATATGGCACCCTCTCATTTCAGTTGCCGTTTAAGTTTTGTGCAATGGAAACTGGGCCCCGATTGGAGCATACAGTATACAGGTAGTCCCAGACTTACGAACCCCCCGACTTACAAACAACCCGCAGATACAAACGGCATATATTCTGTGTTTCCATGGAAACAATTAAAAAAAATAATTTCAAATTGGACTTTGTTTTTGAGAAAATCGATTTAAAAAAATTCAAAGAAAAATTGGCTTTTAAACTTATATAAGCATGTACACAGAGGGAGACACTGGAGGCACAGATGACATACAGGGCATTGAGATGGCATAGTGTTCCAACTTAAGAACAGATTCAGGTTAAGAACGAACCTACAGTCCCTATCTCATTCATTAACCGGGGTCTACCTGTATACAAAAATGTGAGGTTCTCAGTGCTTGGAGATGTGCAACGCAAGCTAGAGCATAAATAAAACATACGTATGGAGTATGCAGCTGGTTAGTTATCTGAACCAGTAAGCTTATGGGAGCATCAAGAATTACTGTATGTTATTTCATTGCAATTTTAGGCAGCTTGATAAATGAGGCCCGGTGTCGCAAGGAACAATGTTTTCCTCCCCATGGCAAACAGATGAAGTACATCTGTAATCTGTCTACTGCAGGTGTGAAAATAGGAAAGACAAATTGCTCGCTAAAGGCAATCTAAATGCTCTTCATACAAAGCCCTACTCAACCAGCCCCCAATAGGCAAACACAATTACTTGCAGGAAGCTCTATATATAATTTATCCTTAAAATGAACCTAATAGCTAATCCCACCAGGACAAGGGACATCATTATTGTGGCTAGTAAGGAGACCTGGACAGGAGAGGCCCTCTGAAGACCTGGAAGACAATGGACCTCTTGTTGAAGTGTGGAGTCTCTCCTTTCACACTCCGGCTTTAGAGGAAGCCAAAAAATGTACTAAATATATTTTAAGGGTTGAAATTCCACAAACAGGATCATTTGATCAGACGGAAATGTAGGCGAAATTGCTTGTGTAGCCTCTGCGAGAAACTGACAGAGCTTCAGCAATATGGCTGCTCTAATTTTCAAAGGATTATGGAGGCTCAGTGGTGAAATTCTGTCTCTGCCTTGGGCCAGCTAATATCCTAAAATGTCCCTGAACAGGAGACAGCCATTGTCCCTGGAGCAGCCTGCTATAGCAGAACATGTCAGAGACAAATGCCGTACACCATTATACCACAGGAAGTCTAATTAAACATGTTCCCTGGACTCCACAATAAAGCAGTTTTAGCTCATTAGGTGCTAGCCTTTTTTAGAGAACATGCAGGTAAAACAAAGCAAGCGCTGACTACACCATGCAATGGAAAGCTATAGTTTATTTTCACATTTGTTCTAAAAATACACCAGAAAACCATGATTTCATAAAACCTTTTTTTTTCTTTTACACATCTACATAGTCTGCAATGTGTGCTGCCTGGCTTTCAAGGGCATAAAGAGATGATTTGTATATTCGGGAGTGATGCATCATGGGAAACCTCACTTGCAGCTGAATTATTGCAAATACCTTCTGTTTTAGGAAGTCAAAATTACATTTAACATTGCGGTTTAATAGAGGGGTTTCTGGTCTCTTTAAACCCTTAATACCATCCAGGTGGTTCCGGATCATCATGAGCGGTCTTGGGTATTCCTTTAGATTTGTATATAGGTGACCATTTTTGCTTATTACATGCCTTTTCTGATATGCAACAAAATACGTTTCAGTGAATATTAAGTAATAATAACAATAAATTAAAAAAAAAAACTAAAAGGCTTCCCTGATCCCAAGTGATCCCTCTCTTGCTGGCCGGTACCCTCTTATTGCTCCATGTGTAAGCGCGCCCATACAGTGCAGGCATCAGTAGGGCTCGCGGCTGCATAGTAGCACTGAACCGCTCACGCACAGAGGAAATCTATTGTAAGTATTTCAGCTCCATTCACACAACGTACGTTGCGGAAAGATCACAATGGTACTGAACATTCACATCGTACATGAGAAGGCTATGCGACGCTTACATTGAAGCATACAGCACAATTGAGGCTCCTTAACCACTTCGGGACCAGCACCCTCTGCCCCCTTAAGGACCAGAGGGTGCTGGTCCCGTAAACCGCCACTTCCTGATGAATCGCCGCTAAAATCCGCCGCTCCCGACGAACACGGCGCTCTGTCCCCGCCGCAGGCTGCTCTCTCTGCCGTCAGTATGACGGCAGAGCGCTGTGCGCCGGTCAGGAGCCGTTTTCATTGGCTCCTGACCCTGTCGCTCCATGTAAGCCAATGGGAACGGCTTACATGAATGACAGGGCCAGGAGCCAATGAAAACGGCTCCTCCTGCCCGGCGCACAGTTCTCTGCCGTCATAGAGGCGGCAGGGCAGCACATTTCCGCGCAGACCGAGCGGGGACAGCGGCGGAGACGGGCGGGGGCTCGCGGTCAATGGGACGTAGAGTTTACGTCCGGTCAGAACCGCAGCGCCCCCTGCCCGCCGTAGATTTATACTGCGGCGGTCTGCAGTAGGTTAAACACTTGCCCGCTGCGTCGCCCAGGTTATGCTTCCCCGCCACAAGGGCCATGCAAGTCTATGGAGACTTGCACAGTTCACGTGATGCGGTACCCCGGAAGTATCAAAGTCGCCGCATTTCAGACGCAAAGTCTGCAGCACATTACCACATGACCAGTGCCTACCTCACGGATTATGCAGCAATGCAAATCAATGGGCAACACAGCAAGTGTGCACAACGGGAGCGTGGTGCGACACAGCGTGCATGTGCGGATCGACGGGAATTCCAGTGACGTACTTCCTGCCCAGCAGGGAGAACGTCACTGAACGGGGGTGGCGCTATGCATATGACCCTGTCGCCGCACCGTGGTGCAGGGTCATATAAAGGAGGATTTTTGTGATGCGATGCAGTGCTTGCTACAAATAAGGGCCTGGACACACTGCTGAGCTTCATTTTTAAATCGCAAAACCGTCATGGAAATAGAAAAATCGCACCAGTGTGTGCAGGTCTTTACGATTTTCATGATTTTTCAAAAGACCTTGCAATTAAAAAACGCATGTGATTTTAAAATCGCAGCAGTGTGTACAGGCCCTTAGTGTGCAGCCGTCCTGAAAGTGTGCTTTACTGACATTTTAAAGAGAAACTCCAACCTAGAATTGAACTTTATCCAAATCAGTAGCTGATACCCCCTTTTACATGAGAAATATAATGCTTTTCACAAACAGACCATCAGGGGGCGCTGTATGACTGATTTTGTGCTGAAACCCCTCCCACAAGAAGCTCTGAGGACCGCGGTACTCTGGGCAAACTGCCACAATGTAACAATGTTCACAGACAGGAATTAGCTGTTTACAGCTGTCTCTAACAGCCAAAACAGCTAGGAGCAGCTACATAACCTGCCCACAGTAAAAATGTCACCATGTAATAAATGTCAGAATGTAAATCGGGGAGAGGAAAGATTTTACAATGAGCAAACACTGACTAAATCATTTATACATAATTATGGTAAAAAATGAAGCACTTTTTTACTACATTATTTTCACTGGAGTTCCTCTTTAAATGCACATGTTGCCATGTAAATGCACTGCATGACGATCATTACAATGACAGAACCCACTGCGCCACTAATGCACCGATATAATAGACATACAATTGCACCACATCGCAACAGATGCAGTGTTAAAGCAATCTTATTAGTCCCATACCCTGTGTTAATAAAAAAAAAAAAAGTATGTACAGCAACACAGATCATGATAATAACATCACTTTTTTTGAGGCAGACATGTCTCTCTGGCTTGTCACCAATCTTTCTATTAGCCAAGCATCGCGGGCGGTGGGAGATTAAGACCATCCGCGCCTAATCAGGAATTTGTGTGGCAGGTCGATTTGTTCTGCCGCTGCAGAACGTTTAATTAGGTGAGTGTCACCGTCATCTGTAACTGCAAGACCGCACTTGTCCAGTCAATGTGACAAGTTTACAAGAAGCTCAGAGTTATGAGGTTGCTGGAATGTATTACTATAATCCAAAGTAGTGAATCCGTTCAATATACTGTGATATCCCTGGGATATTTATACTGATGTGTAATCAGAAATGATGTCATTGCCATCACTTAAATTGGATCTAAAGTCACAGAAATAGGCCAGTATTGAAGTCCATGAAGACAGGCTGTATCCAGCAGCTTATTATTAGAAACAGTTCTGATTACATTCTGGAATGTTGATGCACAGAGTGAAGTATGAGTGTCTTATCTGCTCCTGTCTGACCCCTGAGTCCTGCTTTTGTTGCCTCTGAGCAGCAGTGCAACTCTAGATTTACCTCTAGTGCTAGGCCTCCTTCACACTATACACATTGCTGTGCGCATTTTGGCAACGCATATGATAAGGTGTGATATTTGAGTTATTTCGGTTTAGTGAATCAAGCCCTAGGTGTGCAAAATGCACATACATCAGAAGTGCATAGACTGCAGTGTCCGACATTCCCACTTTATGCACTGTGCAGCAGTGCAATGTGATATTGCACCACCGAACACACTTTAGGCAAAAGGCAGTGTTGACCCATTCACTGTAGTGAATAAGATCAGCAGCACAATGCTTTCGGCCTAAGTGATCCGCCAGTGATCCAGATTGCGGTGAAGAGCATTGTAAAAAAATGGTAACACCTTTGTGTTATGATTCCAAGCTTATCTAAATACAGAAAGTAGAATAAGATATTAAAAAAAAAAAATAAGTAAAAGTAAAAAAATGAAAACATGCAACTAGAAAAGCATTCACAAAATCCTGGGTACAGCAATTTATAATAGAAAAACATATTCAAATATCACCCTTAATTCAGGACAAAAGAATGTGTGTTTACAAAAGGTCTTTGCTACATGAGTGATTTCCATGTTGGGCTGCCTAGCAACCAGGAAACACACCTGCCCTCCCAGGAGAGCTCCTGACTGCACACAAGGTAAGATAACAGGGACTTGCCATACAATTCACAGGAACGCATGAAAGCTGTGGATATGCATTGCTCTAATGGATATGGAAGATCAGGCCACAGGCACAGGCAGAAATGCCATTTCTTTACCAGTAATTCATCACTGCTTCCCCATCTGGCAGTAAGGTAGTACAGTATATGGCCTTACTTACAAGACCATTATTGTGAAAACAATTGTAAAATTTAAAATACAGTGGGTTGCAAAAGTATTCGGCCCCATTGAATTTTTCCACATTTTGTCATATAGCTGCCACAAACATGAATCAATTTTATTGGAATTCCATGTGAACGACCAACACAAAGTGGTGTACACGTGAGAAGTGGAACGAAAATCATACATGATTCCAAACATTTTTTACAAATAAATAACTGCAAAGTGGTGTGTGCATAATTATTCGGCCCCCTTTGATCTGAGTGCAGTCAGTTGCCAATAGACATTGCCTGATGAGTGCTAATGACTAAATAGAGTGCACCTGTATGTAATCTAATGTCAGTACAAATACAGATGCTCTGCGAGGGCCTCAGAGGTTGTCTAAGAGAATATTGGGAGCAACAACACCATGAAGTCCAAAGAACACACCAGACAGGTCAGGGATCAAGTTATTGAGAAATTTAAAGCAGGCTTAGGCTACAAAAAGATTTCCAAAGCCTTGAACATCCCACGGAGCACTGTTCAAGCGATCATTCAGAAATGGAAGGAGTATGGCACAACTGTAAACCTACCAAGACAAGGCCGTCCACCTAAACTCACAGGCCGAACAAGGAGAGCGCTGATCAGAAATGCAGTCAAGAGGCTCATGGTGACTCTGGACGAGCTGCAGAGATCTACAGCCCAGGTGGGAGACTCTGTCCATAGGACAACTATTAGTCATGCACTGTACAAAGTTGGCCTTTATGGAAGAGTGGCAAGAAGAAAGACATTGTTAACAGAAAGCATAAGAAGTCCTGTTTGCAGTTTGCCACAAGCCATGTGGGGGACACAGCAACCATGTGGAAGAAGGTGCTCTGGTCAGATGAGACCAAAATGGAACTTTTTGGCCCAAATGCAAAACGCTATGTGTGGCGGAAAACTAACACTGCACATCACTCTGAACACACCATCCCTACTGTCAAATGTGGTGGTAGCATCATGCTCTGGGGGTGTTTCTCTTCAGCAGGGACAGGGAAGCTGGTCAGAGTTGATGGGAAGATGGATGGAGCCAAATACAGGGCAAACTTGGAAGAAAACCTCTTGGAGACTGCAAAAGACTTGAAACTGGGGCAGAGGTTCACCTTCCAGCAGGACAATGACCCTAAACATAAAGCCAGGGCAACAATGGAATGGTTTAAAACAGAACATATCTATGTGTTAGAATGACCCAGTCAGAGTCCAGATCTAAATCCAATCGAGAATCTGGGGCAAGATCAGAAAACTGCTGTTCACAAACACTGTCCATCTAATCTGACTGAGCTGGAGCTGTTTTGCAAAGAAAAATGGGCAAGGATTTCAGTCTCTAGATGTGCAAAGCTGGTAGAGACATACCCTAAAAGACTGGCAGCTGTAATTGCAGCAAAAGGTGGTTCTACAGAGTATTGACTCAGGGGGCTGAATAATTACGTACACCCCACTTTGCAGTTATTTATTTGTAAAAAATGTTTGGAATGATGTATGATTTTCGATCGACTTCTCACATGTACACCACTTTGTATTGGTCTTTCACGTGGAATTCCAATAAAAGCGATGCATGTTTATGGCAGTAATGTGACAAACTGTGGAAAACTTCAAGGGGGCCGAATACTTTTGCAACCCACTGTACATGGAAACCGTAAATAAAAAGTACATTTCTACCAAAGTAAAACGTGCTATTAATTCTTTTTCTCCTATGTCGCTGTCGCTTACAGTTGGTAGCAGAAATCTGATGGAAATAACAGGTTTTGGACTAGCCCATCTCCTCATGGGGGATTCTCAGGGTTTTCTTTATATCCATAAGCAGCACTTAGTGAATGGTAGTTGCTCCGTCCAACTGCCACAATAGTGTGCAACCAGGTTGGGAAAGTGGCCTGCATCTTTGTATAGATCCTTTCCAGGGAATGCTTTTGTAAAGAACAAATTAAATACCGAGAATCCCCCATGAAGAGATGGGCTAGTCAAAATCCTATCACATTTCTATTAATTACTGTGGAGACTTGTTGACACTTAGGGCGTTTTGCATTTTTTTTAAGCACCGGCGATTTTTAAAAACGCCCTGAAATCGCTAGTGCAATGATTCCTCATGGGACAGTTCATATCAGCGCGTTTCGTCCGCTCTCCGCTCAGCAAAGCGCTGCATGTACCATTTTTGGGGCGATTTTGCTACAATGGAAGGTATAGGAAAAGCACAAAACGCTCACAAATCGCTTTATCTGGCGATTGTGTTCACACTTTTATGAATAAATTATGATTTATACAGGACTACTTCATTTACTGGATACTGTAGCAGCATTAATGTGTATGTGTGTGAGCGCATGTGGTGATCTGCGAGTTATGTGACGGTAACTTTTTCTATTGGGCTGGCCACCTAGCAACTATTTTTTTAGCTTTTTAATTGGTGTTTATTGATTATAGGAAATTATTTTTCATTTTTCATTTTTCTTCCTCCCCTTTTTTTTTATATTACTATTTTGTGTCTTTTTTGTAATAAATAGATTGTGATACCATTTTTCTTGGTCTGCATTCCTTTATGATATTATCCTTAAAAATGTTGTACCATTGTATTTATTCATATCCGGGTGAGAGAGTTCAATTCCTGACTGTCGTTAGGAAGTGAAAAAATGGTATTGCTCTGCAAAAGCGCTTACAAAAGCGCTTTGTACAAAATCGTAGCGTGCAGTGGAACGTCGGGATGGGGAAAAAAGTGGAAAAAAACTAAAGTGCTGGCGTCAGTGATTTCGATTTTAGATGTGAACAAAGCCTTAGTGACAGGATCACAGGACAAAAGTAATTAATAGCTCAGTTTACTCTGGAAAAAACATACTTCTTATTTGTATGTGTTGACATATATTTTACATTTGTACAATTTTTCATGATGGTAGTGCTTTAAGCTACACTAGATTGCACACATAATAGGTCACCGTCGAATTAACAACAGTGCAACAATTGAATGACGCCTGACAACTTGGCATATTTGAGTGCAACAACGGCACAAGCAATGGGATCATTTTCGCAAGCTCAAACCCGAGGATCAGGAAGTACATATCTGGCCACGCATGAAGGTTTTTAATGGAATCGGTACCGTTCATTCATTTCAAATGTTTTTATCAAATGTGTAACTCAACATTACCTAACCTTGCCATAACTCAGCAGCACAGACTGCTTCCGCTAAAGGTGCCTCTTAATGGCACATTAATATTTTGACTCAGCCTAGCGCATTGTTCTTTTCAGACACCCTGCTATATAAAAACATCCTGCTCTGATTCATTTCAAGGTATAGCTTTAGCCTCCCTGGCGGCAAGCTACGCTCGGGCTAAGGATTAGATGTTGGGAGCAGTAAGCCCGAGTTACGCTCGGGCTAGCTAAAAATCAATGCTGCTCCTTACCTGGGTCCCGCGCGCGATCGGCGCTGTACAGCGGGACTCCAGGGCTCTCATGCTGGCCACTGGGATCACCATCCCCTCTCTTCTTCCTGGATCCCGGTGACCAATCAGCAGCGGTCCGTGAGCGGCGTGACGTCATCGGGGGCGGCACCAGAATTGAAAGCGGACCTGAACTCTTGCACAAAACAGAAGGAAAACGAAGAAATGCACCCTGTATGTAGAGAGTTTAGCCTGTCTAAACCCACCTTTGGACCCCGATCTCTTGCACAGCACAGAAGGTAAACAGAGGAATGCAGCCTGCATGTATGTCAAGAGTTTAGCCTGTCTAATCCCACCTCTGGACCCTGATCTTTTGCACAGCACAGAAGGTATACAACGAGAAATGCACCCTGTATGTATGTAGAGAGTTTAGCCTGTCTAATTCCCCCTCATTTGTCTTTAATCACAAGTTCTAATATGATCTATCCCCTTTGTCACATGACTGCTATGGCAGAGATGGCAGATAAGCTCATTTGAAAGCACAGCATGTTAACAATATAGCCATTTGGTTCCCAGCTGCTTCTGAGCGAAGTGCTTATGTTGAACTGCCTCACGTTTAACGATTTTTCCCTGGATTTTGACTGATCTCTGCCTGCCGCCTGCACCTACCTCTGTCTGGATTTTGACTACTCTCTGCCTGCAGCCTGCACCAACCTCTGCCTGAATTTTTACTACTCTCTGCCTGCAGCCTGCACCGGCCTCTGCCTTGATTTTGATTACTCTCCGCCTGCAGCCTGCACCGACCCCTGCCTGGATTTTGACTACTCTCTGCTGACCACCTGCAGCGTCCTTTGCCTGGATTTTGACTACTCTCTGCCTGCCATCTACAACGACCTCTGCCAGGATTTTGACTACTCTCTGTCTGCCGCCTAAGACTGATAGCAAAGGGAAAAAAGTCTGAAAGGAATCATGCTTCTACTGCTCTGATTGTGATGTTGCCCTCCGTTTCAAAATATACCACACGTGGGAGGTGTATTAGGTATATACAGTATGTACATACTGTATAGTCTGGTGCCTTATTTGTAGAGTTTCACTATTTTTTAAAGTTTATTCATAAATTTAATTAATTCAAGAATTTTGTGTTCTAGTCTTTAAGCACAAGTGGGATGTCTACAAGACCTTTATTCTGACATATTTTGGTGAGTTATGATTTAACTTCTTGGCGACCGCGTCACGCCAATGGGCGTGCATGCGGCACCAGCCCCAGGACCGGCTAACGCCGATTGGCGTAAAGTCCTGGGGCGGGGATTTGCAGAAGATCGCGCGTGCATCTCTGCTTGGATGGATGACGGAGCTCCACCATCAGTCTCCCAGTGGTGATCAACGCTCGGAGACTGTTTATCACTGTACAGCGCTGCGATCCATGGCAGCGCTGTACTGGGGACAGCCATGTGACACGGCTGTCCCCTCTAGAGGCTCAGAAGTGATCAGCTGTCATAGACTGATGCCTATGACAGCCGATCACGTTGATTGGCTGGCGGGGGGAGGGAGGGCAAGGTTTAAAAAAAATAAGCAATAAATAGCAAAATGTATTATCAAAAAATAGAAAAAAATATTTATAAAAAACAAACAAACATCCTGGGAGCATCTAAGCCCACCAACAGAAAACTTTGCTGGTGGGCAGAAAGGGGGGGGGGGATAACTTGTCTGCTGAGTTGTATGGCCCTGCAGCGAGGCATTAAAGCTGCAGTGGCCCATTTAGAGGGGTTTCAGCCCGTGGTCCTCAAGTTATTAAATGATACCTGTGGTGACATGTGGCATGATGAGATAGACATGGGTACATGGGTACGTACTTTTTTTCTTTCTCTGCTTGAAAGAGTTAAATATCAGGTATGTAAGTGGCTGACTCAGACAGGAAGTGGCTACAGTGAGACCCTCACTGATAAGAAATTCCAACTATAAAACACTTTCCTAGCAATGGCTTCTGAGAGCAGGAAAGAGATAAAAAAAGGGTCAATAGTTCATAGATTTTAGCTCTGGCATACTTCAATGAATGTGTCATTAAGTAAAAACAATAAAACCAAAAACAAAAGTGGACCTCCGGACTAAAAATCGACTCAGCAGCACTGAAAAGGCTTGGTGTTTCTTCAACAGTTTCACAGCATCAGAACTTTGTTTCTCTTATACAAGCCTCATTTTTAGCTGCACAGAAGAAAACTGCCCGGGCAGTTTTCCCCTTATGCTGTGCAAAGCATGATGGGATTTCTGATGTTGTTCTCGTTCTGCTGTCTTTGTGCAATTTTTTTTTTTTAAATTTTGAATTTGACATTTGAAGCCTAGCGCATGCAGCTGGAAGGGGTTATCAGGACAAAGGACAGTTGGAACTGTGTCTCCTGCTCCTTGTCACCTCCTTTCAACCAAAAAGATGGCTGCCCCATGACAAAGATGGTAGCCCCCATGAATCACAAACATTTGCCTGTTCTTTTAAAACAGGGTGGGTAAAAGATTATATTACCTACCTATTCTAATTAACATAACTAATGTAACTTAATAACAGTATGTTTGTTTAGGCTGAGTTCCCCTTTAAAAAGTAGATTTAAACATAAAATAAAACTGGAATATCTTAAAAATTCATTTTTAGGAGAAGGAAGAGGCCTACAATTATTTTTAAAAGTACCACTTTTAGACCCATAAATCCAGCCAGAAATGAACTGCCAGGGAGGTTAATTTAGCAAAGTGGAGCATTCATCAAATGTTCATTTTTACATAAATAACACAATAGTGTCCGTCTGTCCACTGGAGAGGGAAGTCCACCACAACCTCCCTTTTTAAACGGCTTTTAACATGGTGTTATCCTATTTTGTTGCCTCTGTTCAAGTATTTTCAAAATACCATTCATCTACTGTGTAATCACTGTTATAGAAGGGTTCAGACCACACTCTGCCTGATTTATGATACCTTTACTGAGTTTGCAAAAATGCAAAGAGGGAAAAAACTTTTTTGACACCATCGTACTGCTTGTGCCCCGCTCCATCAGCCCTCTTCCCTCATCCGCATATCCATAGAACACATCACTAGCCTAGAGTAACAGGCCTGTACAGCGTCAGTCCTGCAATGTAACCCTCAGGATCCAGTCCCAATCCCTTCCAGACGACTTGGCACATATGTGTGTGCGAGTCTTTACTCCCAACCATTAAAAAATGCTCTTGTATATTAGTACTGCCCCCTGGCTCCTGGGAATAGGTCCAGCCGCATAAAGCTGGTCACATACCATACAATTTTTAAATTTTAATTTGATTCGAGCATTCTGATCCAATTCCAAATCTTTAAAAAATCCAAATCATAAAAATCAAATTTCAACAGCAACTGGTCTGAGTGTATTAAGTGATAAACATGCAAATCCTGCATTCAAAACTTTTTTTGCTGTTTTGGTTTGGAGTTATCACATACCTTAGGAAAACTGGCTCTTTAAGTGCCATTGCCAAACAGTTGCATGATGGGGGTCTTTTTATCTATAATATATTCCTCCTCTTCCCTTTAGTTCTCCCTCCTTCTAATGACATAAGACAGTGCACTTCCTAGTACAGACCTCAGTGGGAGTGACAATTAGCAAGAAAAAAGTGAAGGAGGAAATTATGTCAGGAAGGATGCCAAACGTAGCAAAGATGGAAACTGCCTAGAATAGGATTCTCTGCTTTTCCTTTATAATGCTCACATGAATCATAACGTGTACAGTGTAATATATCTGTTATGTAAGTAGAACTAGTATAGATCTTCTTATACTGTACACTTTTATCTGCTAGAAAAGGCATGGGCAAACTTGGCCCTCCAGCTGTTACGCAACTACAAGTCCCACAATGCATTTGCCTTTATGAGTCATGAATGTGGCTGTCAGACTCCTGCATTGCGGGACTTGTAGTTCCTTAACAACTGGAGGGCCAAGTTTGCCCATGCCTCTGCAGCTAGAATATAATTTCACAATCCATCACACACCATACAATTCTTGATAAAATTTGTCTAAATTTCCCAACATGTCCAATCTCAAAAAAATTAGAAAAAATTTGATTGGAAAACAAACCAAAAAAGCTTTCGATTTTTTGGGGGCAACCGATTGTATTTATCGAATTGGATCTGTTAAATTGGATCTTTTAATTGTATAGTGTGTGGCCTGGTGTGATTTACCGGGCAGATCAGAAGCAGCATTTAGCGAACATCACTGGTCAGGTGACTGATCATTCTCGCACAGAATAAAAAAAGAACTATTAGAGTCTCATTTCCCCCCACTTGTACAGACAGCGGAATATGCTAAAGGGTGTGGAAGAGTGTGTAGGTGGAAGTGTCTGGCCTGGTGTGCTTTAGGAAAAATGCCAGGAATTCAGTTTTAATTCTCGGAGTTCCTGCCGTCTTCAGATTAAGAACTGGGATACATTTTAAAGCGGACCTGAACTCAAAACTTCCTCTCTGCTCTAAAAGAGACGCAACAGCATAATAATATTTAAAGGAAAACATTCCTTTGTGAGGGCCCATTCACACTAGAGCGTTTTGCTGGTGATTTCGGCAAAAACCGCGCTATCGCTTTTTAAATCGCTAGTGCAATAATACCCTATGGGCCCGTTCTTACTTGGGCGATTTGCATCAAGCGATTAACGCAAATCGGCAAACGTGTAGCCTGCACCATTTTCAGGCGATTTCCCGGAGATCGCATTTCAGTGCTATAGAAACGCTAAATGCGATCGGTAAAAAAATAGCTGCAGTGTTCAGTGATTTTTCCGCGTTAATCGCAGAAAAATCACTCCCGCAAAACGCCGGCGGTAATCGCTGGCATTTTGCGCTTTTAGGCTTTTCAGCTGATACAAATCCTCCAATGAATCTCCAGTGTGTCTACTTCCTGCTTTTATGGAAACAGGCATATTGTTACCATCCTATGCTTTTAAATGAGCTTATCTGCCGTGGCATGTGACAGAGGGGAGTGATCAAATTACAGTTGTGATTAGTCACAAATGAGGGGGGATTCGGCTAAATGCTCTAAATACATACAGGGTGCATTTCTCTGTTTTTCTTCAGTCCTGTGACATTAACATTGTCAGTTCAGGGGAACAGTCTTTTTATGATTAGCTGAATAAGCATTTTTTTCTACAGCTTAGATATGATTGGTCCATGCATCGGTCAAATTCCAAACCTTTATTCCCAACCAATGAAAAACAACCTAGTATGCTTGCTTATCATGAACAGATCATCTCAGACTGGCTGTCTTCACTTATGTTCAAAAATAATATGAATTTAAATCATACATTTGAAACCTGTTGTAAAAGAGATGTAAAAGTTACCATTTTAATTCTGTCTAAGAAAAATATTTATATACAGAAAAACTCCAATGGGGATTGGCTTATGCTGGATAAGTGTAGTTTTATGCACCCTGCAAGGACAGGATTTTTTTTTCTCTGGTTGCTTGAGAGTTCTGGATAACAGGGGTTTTTACTGTATATATTGCATGCATGTGTTGTGTTTTTAGGTGTGCATTCACATCACACATGTTGCTTTGCCAAAACACAAGCATGAATGCATGGTGACTTTTTGTAAAGTAGGCCTGCAGTGAGAATGTTATGTTTGATACTCAAGTAAAGAAAAGGCTCTGGGCAGTAAAGTGCAGATGAGGCGAATCTATGGCACGTGTGCCAGAGGGGCACTCACAGCCCTCTTTGTGGGCACACACACAGTTTCTTAGCAGAGAGGTGCCGTGCCTGGGCTGTTTTAAGGGGCAGCAGGATAGGCAAGTTGCAGAGGAGGAGAAATGTGTGTCTGCACAGTACAGAACTGAGAAGTGAAGTAACTCACCTCTCCAGGAGCCACTGAGGGCGCACAAGATCCACCTTCCTCTTCATTCCATCTCTATGGACATCTGGCTGCCTATGATGGAGGGTCATCTGTGTACACAACAATCTGACTATGCTGGGTTCTGCTTATACAGTACTGGGTTGAGGGGGTGTTCTGGCTTCCTATACTGGAGGAGGGGGTGTTCTGGCTACCTATACTGGAGGAGGGGGTGTTCTGGCTACCTATACTGGAGGAGAGGGTGTTTTGGCTACCTATACTGGAGGAGGGGGTGCTGGCTACCTATATTGGGTAAAGTATTCAGGTTAAATTGTGCCATGTTGTCACTCTTTGCGATAAACAAGTGGGTTTTGCAGAATTGGCACTCTTTAGTCTTTAAAAGGTCCACTATCACAGGTATAGAGCCTTCCCATTCATGCGTCCAGCCCTCATTCCTCCGTCGCTAAAGCTATTTGACCTGCTCACGTCCCTCAGTACTTCCGAGGATGAGTGCACAGCTACTGCACATGTGTAAGTCCAGACTTGCACATGCGCAGCAGTGATGCACTCGTCTTCGGACACAAGTAGAGCTGTTAAGTCAACAAACTTTACCGGTTGACATCAGAGGACCGACAGGCTGGGTGGAGGAACGGAAATGCTCTATACTATCCAGAACCTTCCCTCTACTTAGGTATGTATCATACCTGAAGCAAGTTTGATATTCACCATGTAAATTGTTCATATTGTTTAATCTACAATCAACCTGCATGTAATCACCTTTACTACTGGGGAACATGAAAAAAAGAAAAAAAGACCACCAAATGCCAATATCTATAACCACACCCCCTAGCAAAGTGAGAGGCTAAAATGTTTTTTTTTATAGATCTACATATGCACAGAGGGAGATACTGGCTGCTTGGCAGTTGGAAACAGCCTTTATTTCCCACAATGATGTCAGGACCATGGTCACAACATCACACTGTGGGAGGGGTTTCACCACAATATCAGCCATACAGACGTCCCTGGTGATCTGTTCCAGTAAAGGAATAGATTTCTCATGGGAAAGGGGGTATCAGCTACTGATTGGGATGAAGTTCAATCCTTGGTTACTGTTTTTCTTTCAAAGTCTCTGAATAGACCCTATGGCTGCATTCACACTGTGCATCAGTGGCGTTCCTACCACAGGGCGCAGGGGGGCGTGGCACACCGGGTGCCAGACAGCCAGGGGGGTGTCACCACGACCCCCCATAGATAAAGTCATGCAGGAGCCGGGAGGGGAAGAGCAGCGCTAGGAGGAGGGGTGACAGCAGGGATAGCGGCGCAGAAGAGGCACGTGACGGCGACACAGCGTTCCAGGATGATACGCAAAAGTATTGTGAGTATTCTCTGCGCCCGCCTGCTCGCCGTTTGCTGCCCGCATTTTTTTTGGGGGGTAGGGGAAGAGGCAGAAGGAGGGGACCCAGGTGAGGGAGGGGATATGTCCCCCCCTCCCCACTGCTATCCCTGCTGTCACTCCTCCTTCTAGCTACACTGGGGGGTGGGGGGGCACTATGCTAGCTACACTGGGGGCCACTATACTACCTAAACTGGGGGCCACAATACTAGCTATACTGGGGGCAGCTATACGGGGGCCACTATACTAACTACACTGGGGGCCACTATACTAGCTATACTGGGGGCAGCTATACGGGGGCCACTATACTAACTACACTGGGGGCCACTATACTAGCTATACTGGGGGCAGCTATACGGGGGCCACTATACTAACTACACTGGGGGCCACTATACTAGCTATACTGGGGGCAGCTATACGGGGGCCACTAAACTAACTACACTGGGCCATATTACCTATACTGGGGGGGGGGGCACCATACCAGCTACAATGGAGGCCACAATACTAGCTACACTGGGGGCAACTTTACTAGCTACCTTTAGGCCACTATACTAGCTACACTGGGGGCCACTATACTATCTAAACTGTGGGCCACTATACTAGCTATACTGGGGCAACTATGGGGGCCACTATACTACCTATACTGGAGGACAGCTGTACGGGGGCCACTATACTAGCTACTATACTAGCTACACTGAGGGCAGCAACACTACCTACATTGGGGGCAGCAGCTATGCTGCCTATCCTGGGGGCAACTATACTAGCTATATTGGGGCAACTATACTACCTTCACTGGGGACAACCAGCTACCTATACTGGGGGCAACTACTAGCTACCTATACTGGGGGCAGTGGCGGCACCCCCCAGCGTGAACTGACTTTCGGCATCTAATAGATGCCGTGTCAGTTCACCGCAGTGGCAGAGCAGGGCTATAGTAAAATGTCCGAAGCCCTGCTCTGGAGATTTTGGGAGTTTCAGTTGCTGTCTGCAGAGGATCGTGGGAGCTGCGCACCGGACGGAGGCCCGGAACAGGAGCTCTGCTGCAGGTGAGTAAATGTTTTTTGTTTTGTTTTTTAAATTTATATTTTTACGTTTATGTTCTGGCCAGGTCTGCTACACGATTGAAGTGTTTTCTGGGCAAATCTGCCGACATGATTGCATGTATTTTCTGGGCAAATCTGCCGACATGATTGCATGTATTTTCTGGGCAAATCTGCCGACATGATTGCCTGTATTTTCTGGGCAAATCTGCCGACATGATTGCCTGTATTTTCTGGGCAAATCTGCCGACATGATTGAACGTATTCTCTGGGCAAATCTGCCGACATGATTGCATGTATTTTCTGGGCAAATCTGCCGACATGATTGCATGTATTTTCTGGGCAAATCTGCCGACATGATTGAACGTATTCTCTGGGCAAATCTGCACACATTACGTGTATTTTCTTGAGAAAACCTATACAAGTATGTGAATTTTCTGGGAAAAGGGTCACCAAAACTTGGGTCCACTGTCTTTGCGTTGCACTTTTAAAGGGAACCCGAGGTGAGAATAATAGTGAGGCTGCCATATGTATCTCCTTATAAGCAATACCAGTTGCCTGGCTGCCGTGCTGGTCCTCTGCCTCTAATTCTTTCAACCATAGACCCTGAACAAGCATGCTTGTTTCTGGTGTGATTCAGTTTACTACTGCAGCCAAATAGATCAGCAGGGCTGGCAGGCAACTAGTATTGTTTAAAAGGAAATAAATATGGCAGCCTCCATATCACGCTCACCCCGGGTTCACGTAAATTTACAGTTAGCTCCGCCCTCATCCGGTCATGCCCATTTTTTTTGCCGCAGCACATGTTATACCCCCACCCGTTTTTTGCTCCTTTACTTTTTTTGGGGGGGGGGTCCCCAGGTCCCCACCCGTGTCTTATAATACCCAGCACCGGGCGTCAAATACCCTAGGTACGCCACTGCTGTGCATGTTGCATATATGCATGTGTACTGCAATGGACACTGTGTGTTATTTCATCAATATTTCATTCAATATCTATCATAGTTCTCATAGTCTCATAATCCAGAAACACGCTGCATACAGGCTACTTTCGCAAAGTCGCATTGTGTGTTAGGAGTGCAATGCGCCGCATACGGTATAATGAAAGTATGCTTCACTGCCACTGATGAAACCTGTTGCAGTGCACTGCTGATGCACCTATGTGAACTTAAAATAGAAATATAATTGCATCGATATTGTACATTAAAACGAAAAGCAATGGCAGTGAGCTTGCATGTGGAGTTATTGCACGCACATTATTAAAAAAGAAAAACAAAACTGAAATATAAGTTAAGCAGCTGCCCAGAGCATTCAGTAATTCTCTTTTCATGTAAGAGCTGGAAGTGGACTGGTTGCCCAGAGCGACTGCTCTATTTTCACCCAATTTTTAGTGGCTACGATCTTGATAAGAACACACAATTGCTCCCTCTCCCACTAGACTAGAAAGATACATTATATGTAAGGGTATAAAAAAACCCTGTGACTATTTATTTTTGAATAAACAGCAGAGGTCATGTGACTACTATAAGTGTAACAATTCCTCTTTGGTCATGTTGGGAGGAAATCTAGGACTGAGTTGGCACTTACTACCTGGAAGGGGTGTGGCTTTCCTGTCATGCCCCCTCCTTTATAGAGGTTGATAAAATGCAGTGGCATGGCCAGTGTAAAGGACGGAGTTTGGATCTGCTAACCACTAAAGCACTACAAGTCACAGCAGGGATCATATGACCATTTACACCATGCATGTCAAACTCACGCTGGCCAAATCTGGCATGCAGAGCCATTAAATTTGGCCCCCAAGTGGTTTCCCCACTTTGCATTATGTCTGACCCACTCTAGACCACCAAAGTAACTATATTGGAGTTGAAGTCCAAAGCCCTAGATTTCCAGGGAAGCCATATGGGGGAAGGAGGGAGAAAGCACTAGACACCAGGGAACTGCATATTGGGAGCAGGGGGGGGGGGGCACTAGACACCAGAGAACTGTATAGGGGAGGAAGAGGGGCCATTAGACACCAGGGAACTTTATAAGAGAGGAAGTTGGCCACTAGACATTGAGGTTGGCCCAATGTTCAGTTTCAGGCCACTTTTTGAGTTTAACCACTTCAGCCTTCAGTCGTTTTCACATTATAAATCCGAGCAATGTTCACCTCCCATTCATTAGCCTATAACTTTATCACTACTTATCACAATGAACTGATCTATATCTTGTTTTTTCCGCCACCAATTAGGCTTTCTTTGGGTGGACATTTTGCTAAGAGCCACTTTACCGTAAATGCATTTTAACACGAAGAATAAGAAAAAACTGAAAAAATTCATTATTTGTCAGTTTTCGTCCATTATAGTTTGAAAATACTACATGCCTCCATAATTAAAACTCAAGTATTGTATTTGCCCATTTGTCCCGGTTATTACACCATTTAAATTATGTCCCTATCACAAGGTATGGTGACAATATTTTGCTTGGAAATAAAAGTGCATTTTTTCCGTTTTGCATCCATCACCATTTACAAGCTTATAGTTAAAAAAAAAAATTCATCTTTACATTGATATTTAAAAAGTTTAGACCCTTAGGTAAATATTTACATTTGTTTTTTATTGTAATTTTTTTTTTTAATTAAACATTTTATTTGGGTATTTTTGGGAGGGTGGGATGTAAACAGTAATTTTTTTTTGTAAATATGTGTTGATTTTTTTTTTTACATTTAGTTGTAGTTTTACTTTTTGGCCACAAGATGGCAGCCATGAGTTTGTTTACATGACGTCACTCTAAGTGTATCATGTACGCTTAGAGCGACGTAGGGGGAAGTAGGAGTCAGAAAAAGTGAAGCTTCCGAGAGAAGCTGTCGCTTTTTCTGCGAGGGAGAGGAATCAGTGATCGGGCACCATAGCCCGATTCATTGATTCCTGGGCTAACGATCCGTGGCCGGGAGTGCGCGTGCACACGCGATCGGCCGCGGGAGCGCACATGGCCTCCTGTATGTAGCTAATACGTCCAGGAAGCGAAAGTGGTTACCACCTCTAATTTACACCAACATAAAAGTATTTTATAGTTTATTTTTCAACTTGTATCTTGCTCATCTCTGGCTGGATTAGGTAGACAGGACATGGACAGTATTTCTTTCTGGACAAAGACTATGCTAAACTTATAAAAGAAAGATGATGTCAATATAGCCTTAAATGGATCCTGAAGTGAAAGGGATACGAAGGCTGAGATATTTATTTCTTTTTAAACAATGCAAATTGCCTGGCTGTCCTGCTGATATTCTGCCTCTTATGCTGGGTACACAAGATTCATTTTCCCATCCAATCCACAGGTAATCTGACAGGAAGTTGTATCGTGTGTACATGTTATTTTATCGATCAGAAACAGTTCAGACGTGTCCGAAATAATCATCCAGTTCCCGTCAATCGGAAAACTGAATCATCTGTTCCTAGCATTATACTATTAGCCATAGTCCCTGAACAAGCATTAAGTTTGAAACAGGGGTCACAGTTGGCAGAATTACATGCATTTTACTGCGGTGCAAAGTCGCAAGCAAAAACGTACGTAACGTATCTCTATTGGCCTGGCACGATTTCCGGAAGCATCTGCGGTGCTGCACTGCCTTTTCTCTGCGCAATAAAACTGAGTACATGCACTATTTTATCGCATGAAAGATCAGCAGGATTGCCAAACAACTGGGCATTTTAAAGTAAAAGTAAACCGGGGAAAATAAAACCCTAACAGATACTTAGCTAAGGAGAGGGAAGGTGCTAGGTCCTAGTGTAGAGCCTTCTCGCTCCTTTCCTCGTCCACTCATTCCAGCGCTGTAACCCCCGGTAACAGTATCCGAGCGATTAGTCAAATACTGCTGTGCCGCCTCGGGAGGCTTTAGAGCAGCCTTTCTCAACCTTTTTACCATGGAGGAACCCTGTAAATAACTTTTGGATCTCGAGGAACCCCTGCAAACTATTTTTGGTCTCAAGGAACCCCTACATTTATTTTTCAGGAGGCATGGTCTTTAAATAGTGAAATTAGCAGCCTAACCTATCTCCTATTACACTGCCAGTCATTATACTGTCTCCTGAGGCCCTAATTTAGTGCTTCTTGTTACAGTACCACCTATTATAGTGTGCTCTATTATACTTCCCCCACGATGGGGTAAAATGCCAAGGAACCCTGGGGTTTCAGGGAACCCTGGTTGAGAAAGCCTGCTTTAGAAGTTAGGTAACCCAAGTACTCCCAAAGACGGGCTGCTCCATATTGTGCGTGCGCTCTCTCTCTCACCCTCACGTATGCGCAGTACGGAGCAAAGACTTCCGAAGCCATTTAAATGGGGTGACATCCCTGGAATGATGGAACTGTGGAAGGAACGAGAAGGCTCTACAGGACCCAAAGCCTTCCCTCTTCTTAGGTAAGTATCTGTTTATTTTTTCCCCCAGTTTACATCAGCTTTAAAAGAAAATACATATGATAGCCACCATATTCCTCTCACTTCATGTGTGCTTTAAAAGAAAAATTCAAAACATAAAGGTGGCCACTAACAGTCCAATTTATAGCGAAAAATCGTTCGAGCAATTAGAAATTCTGATTGGAAGAAAAATCGTTCACTACACCATCAACGAACCAATCTTTGCTTTGCTATCACAACCAACAAGAAAATGCAACTTTTGGTTTGACAAAAATCCAATCGGACGACTATTTTTATGATCGTTCAGAATCGATTGTGCCCATCAACTGAGATTATTTACAACCAATACGATAAGAATTTCTGATCGCTCCAACTATTTTTCGCTAGAAATTGGATCGTTAGTGGCTGATGGAGAACAGTATATGAAACTTACCTTACAGCTTTATGACACCCAGACTGTGCACAATGAGATTCAGATCTGCCCAGCTGTAATCAGCACCACATGCTGCAGGGTACCTATGTGCACAACAAACAGATATTAAAAAAAAAAAAAAGAAAAGAAAAAAAAATCACAATCATTGTCCCAAACCTGACAAAACCTCCTTCACTGGTAAGCTTCGGAACAACATGGTCCAGCATGTTCTCTAAACCTTCCCTGAGCCCCTGCTTGCTGGGATCTGTAGTTCCTCTCGCTGGTGATGCTGAGGAGCTACAGGTCACCTAACTCAGCACAGAGCCTGTAAAATGAGAACAGGCTGCTAGCATCACACAAAGGATGAGGGGAGTGGAGAGAGGGGCTCCATCTAACCCGCACAAGTAACTCTGGAAACTTGTGCCCCCCATTACCAGCGGGCAGCCCCCCGCTCTGCCCAGCCCCACTAATGCCCAATACGTTCACCTGGACACGCCGGGGCTCCGGGATTAGCACATTCATCCGGGGAAAGTAGCGTATTATTGTGGCTGGAGGAGGATGGAGGAGGAGGGGGCAGATGAGGATAGGAGGGGCTGTCCTGTGAAACTCGCCCAGGGGGGAGAGACCCAACTCCCTATCTGATTGAAGGAGCTCTGGCTCTTTTATGGGGGAGGTATGGGGGGGGAGATGGAGGGAGGTGAGACATGGAGGAGAAACTGAACAATTGCGAGGGAGATGTAGAGGGACAATACAGAAGCAGGGGGGGTTTGGGCTGGTGAGATCTTCATCAACACCGCAGAGTAGCTGGAGCTGGCCAACTCTGGGGGAACTACAAGTCCATGCATGATATTAAAGTGTCTTTGATTTAATAGTAGTACAGCCATTAGTCCCACTCCCAGCATGCTTATACAGTCCTTTGTAGCTGATTAAACTCTGTGGTAAAAACACAAATCTCCACAGGATTATCCTAAATATCGAGAAGATCATACATTTTTATTTCAAAAGACATTTTATTTGATCCTGGAATTGTCACACATGACCTGCCCATTAAGCATATTCTATAATTTATTTTATTTGTGGGTAACATTTACGATGCACGCTATAGGTCTGAGAGCACACGCGTTTGAATTATGTGCAATTTGCTGCAGACGGCAAAACGCGCTCGCCTGCACTGGCAATTGAAGTCAATGGCCCACTCGGGAATCACAAATTGTTTTGCATTTTTCATTTGCGACTTTTTGCTGCAATTTTAAGTCGCACAGCGTGTTGCTTATTTCTGTGTATTTCCATGTTAAATACATTTCGTCGAAATCTAAATCATGAACATTCACGCAAAATCCCATGCAGGAAATGCATTCGGCAACGCGGACCGTGCGCAAACTGCTGTAAACGCACTTGAAATAGTACCCAGTGTGCTCACAGCCTAAAGGTGCCCATTAATTATACAATTTTGATTGTACAATCTTACCAAATCTATGTAGTAAGGCAGGGATCACACCTGAGCAAATCCATAGCATTTTGCTGCATACAAAAAACGCATGTGTCGGTGTGTTTTTCAGGGTCGCCTCAAATGACTGGAAAAAGAGGTGTTAAAATGCAGCAGTTGCACAAAAGATGGTAAACAGCAGAAAACAATGGTAACGGCGCTGCCCATTCATTGAATGGGCGCGCTTAAACGACAAGCGCCATGGCTGCCGTTTACCACCCGGCAAGCGTCCAAGTGAACGGTGCCTAAAACTGCTTCATGAAATCTCTTAAAATTCAAGCTCTGCATTTAAGATCTACCCAAAGAGTTCAGGAACGCAGATCAAGTCAAAAAATAAATGTCACTGTGTGTGCCGAAAAAGCCCTACCTCGCTCTCATGATCTCTAACAGTCTCTGGTCTGGTCTGATTTAGTAAACTAGGTCCAACGTATTATCAGGCGTATCATTCAGAGGCGGACATAGACCCGTGCAGTCGCACAGGGGCCCCATGTCCTCTAGGGCCCATGCAGCTGCACCACAATTAGGGCCTAATTATCTCCTAGGCTCTTCTCCCTGTATTTCTGTAACCCATGAGGAACAGTGATAATTGCTTATGGCACAACCATATACAAGTATAAAATAGGTGCTACATTAATACAGTGTCTACAGAATGTGATTTATTGTATTGGGGCAGCACGGTGGCGTAGTGGTTAGCTCTCTCGCCTTGCAGCGCTGGGTCCCTGGTTCGAATCCCAGCCAGGGCACTATCTGCAAAGAGTTTGTATGTTTTCTCCGTGTCTGCGTGGGTTTCCTCCGGGCACTCCGGTTTCCTCTCACATTCCAAAAACATATGGATAAGTTAATTGGCTCCCCATAAAAATTAGCCCTAGGCTACAGTACTTACACTACATAATATAGACATATGGCAATGGTAGGGATTAGATTGTGAGCTCCTTTGAGGGACAGTTAGTGACAAGATATATATATATATATATACACTGTACAGCGCTGCGTAATATGTCGGCGCTATATAAATACTAAATAATAATAATAATAATAATAATTGTAGGTTCATGTACTTTTATGTTATCAAATTGGATCCAGTCATGATCTGTTATGACCATGGCCATTCACATGGGGCCCTCTTTGCTAGCAGTGTAATAAAAGGAGCTTGGGGCCCCAGTGCGAGTTTTACATGAGGCCCCAAACACTGTATTATTATGGAGCCTCAAACCCTACCAAGGACAGCTGCAGTGTCGGAGAGTTGTAATAAGACTAAGGAAACAGTTAAGGATTACTATTATTCAGTGCACATAATACAATACAATATCATTTCTATAGCGCTTTATTCCCATAGGGCTCAACGCGCTTAGGCTCTCTCAGATTCAGTAATTGGTAGTAGGATGAAGTATTCACACAACAAAAGTTATATTTCTGCAAATGCCAAACTGAATAGGTGGGTTTTCAGTCTGGATTTAAACACGTCTACCGTAGAGATGGAGCTGTTCTGATTTGCTGAGGTAAGGAGTTCCAAAATGTAGGAGCAGCATGACAGAAGGCTCTGGGACCAAAAGTTTCCAAGTGGACTCTGGTTATGACTAGATTATTAGAACCTGTGGATCTGAGAATGCGGGGATTACTACGCAGCTGTAACATTTCTTTCATGTATCCAGGGCCCAGATTATTTTGTGATTTAAAAGTCAATAGGTCGATCTTGAATAGGACCCTCCGTTTTATAGGTAACCAGTGAAGGGAGTCCAGGACCGGTGTTAAGTGATGGGGTTGGTTAGCAGTCTGGCAGCAGTATTCAGCTGTAGGCGGTACAAGTCCTTTTTTTGGAAGAGAGAGCATTGCAGTGTAGAGAGCATTGCAGTAGTCCAGTCGGGATGTAATGGAGGTGTTCATTACCAGCATAGCACCAATGAAAAGCTAAGAAGATGGATGAAGGAGGGCGCCTAGGGGGCCCTCTGGTCCAGGAGCTCCGTTTCGGTTGCACTCTCAACCTCTGCATCCCCTATTGTTACAGGGCATAGTGGTTAGCGCTATTGCCTTGCAGTGCTGGGTCTCTGGTTTGAATTCCAGCCAGGACACTATCTGCTCTGAGTTTGTATGTTCACCCTGTATCTGCATGGGTTTCCTCTGGGCACTTCGCTTTCCTCCATCCCAAAAACATACAGATAAGTTATTTGGCTTCCCCCTAAATTGGCCCTAGACTACGGTACACACACTACATAAAACATACATATGACTACGGTAGGGATTAGATTGTGAGCTCCTCTGAGGGACATTTAAGTGACAAGACAATATATACTCTGTACAGCGCTGCGGAAGATGTTGGCGCTATATAAATACTAAATAATAATACTTGTTACACCACTGCCCTTCATTTATTCTGCGCAGCCTAGGGCCCACTGTTGGCTTTGTCCGCCACTGGTATCATTGCTATATACGAGAAATACTCTTGTACTGCCTGTCACATGAATTCAAATAGAAAACAAAATATCATGTAATACAATTATTAGCATGTCTGCCCTGTAACATCCTAGCAATAAAGGTAGCTGTCTCTGTTGATGTATGTCTTGTCTGTATCTGTTACACTCCTGCCTATATGGTACATGCACTTGATATATGCATTTAATTTTGACCCGCAGCTCCTGTTTGATTTTCCAATAGACTCATTACAGAGCGAGGTCCCTGGAGCAGGTACGTTTTCCTTACGTATCTTCTGCGGTCTGCCAATACAACTGTATTTATTGCACTGTAAACTACTTCCTGTGTATCTGTGAAGCTTATTATGGTGTACACATAATGGGGAAGGCTGTTACACCAGAGAGAGCAGAAGTTCAATGGTAACAAGCATTGGATAGCAGCAGGATGCACTCAAAATTATTATTAATGATTTGGCACCCAGCAATGTAAAGCTCAAGTTGATGGTATACGTTCTATAGAATATAAAGTACAGAATGCTGCTTCTAGATTCCTAAAAAAACAGCCTCACCACTGTCACATTACACCAATTCTTCGCTCACTGCACTGGCTACCTGTAAAGTGGAGAATACTCTTTCAAGAATGGACTGTTGACATTCAAATCCCTACGTAATTTGAGTTATGGATACATGAAGGACTTGCTGAAACTGCACCACACTTCTCACAACCTCAGATCAGCAGGATCCATAAACTTTTCCACTCCCAGAGTGCACCTTAAAACCTTTGGAGCCAGAGCTTTCTGTCATGCTGTCCCTACCCTTTGGAATTCCCTACCACACCCAGTAAAGACTTCCCCAACCTTGGAGTTATTCAAATCCAGATTGAAAAGCTGCCTGTCTAGCCTGGCATTTGCAGACTTGTAGAATTCTTCCTCTACACCAAAATTTACCAATCAACTAATTACTGGTCTGAACCATGCTTATGTGCTTTGAGTCCTACAGGAGAAAAGAGCTTGACAAGTGTTGTTGTTGTAAAGCTCAATGGGCCCAATTCACATAGCTCTGGTAATATTTCCCTGCACAGGCTAATTCTGGTATAAAGAACTGACAAATCGATGGAAGAACAGTGGATATCAGGAGGATCGTCAGTAGTTCAGATAATATCATCAGGGGTAGGAGGCGCCTGGGGGGTTAAAATAATGAAAACATTAAAAAGTAGTATAAGCGTTACCACCTGGAATGAGCAATGGATACAGTAAATCTGTCAAAGCTTTATTGGCACAATAGACAATGGCCCTTATTCAATTCACTTTTTCTCCTATGTTTTCTACTAGTAGATCATTTTTTTGTCTTTTGTGTAAAATAACTCTCAGCACTTGGCAACTGAAAAAAAGGCATTTTATTGATAAGAAGAACCCATATGCAATTAACTTTTCTCCTAAGTGATCTCTTCATACCTTGTAAAAAAAAGTGCCTTTTAACCCCCTTGGCGGTATGAAAAATACCGCCAGGGGGAAGCGCAACAGTTTTTTTTAAATTTTTTTTTTTTTTATCATGTAGCGAGCCGAGGGCTCGCTACATGATAGCCGCTGCTCAGCGGCATCCCCCCGCCCGCTTCGATCGCCTTCGGCGATCACCGATCAGGAAATCCCGTTCAAAGAACGGGATTTCAGCGACGTCGGGACGTCATTGGGAGACCCGATCCACCCCTCGGCGCTGCCTGGCACTGATTGGCCAGGCAGCGCTCGGGGTCTGGGGGGGGGGGGGCCGCGCGCCGCACCGGATAGCGGCGATCGGGCGCGCGGCGGCGGCGATCGGGGTGCTGGCGCAGCTAGCAAAGTGCTAGCTGCGTCCAGCAAAAAAAAAATTAAGTAAATCGGCCCAGCAGGGCCTGAGCGGCACCCTCCGGCGGCTTACCCCGTGTCACACACGGGGTTACCGCCAAGGAGGTTAAGCCACTAGCAAGCAAGAAAATACTCTTTTGACAGTACTTTATTACCTACTTTTGGTACTTTTACAATTGCAGAATGCTGAAAAGTTATGATAAATAGAAGATGAAAAATAATCTCCTAGGAGAAAACGCTGAAGAAAAATATTTTCAAACTTGTCAACAAAATGCCTTTTAAACCACCAGCGAACAAAAAAAAAAATAAAAATACTCAAAATATTTTTTATATTACGTTGTCACCTACTTTTTGGTACTTTTATCATTGCAACGTCCTGAAACGTTATTCTAAATCAAAGATGAAAAATTATCTCCTAGGAGAAAGCTCAGGAGAAAAAGCTACTTGCATACGGGCCCTTGTCATGATGAAATGCATTTTAAACCACCAGCAAGCAAGAAAAGACTGAGAATAATTTTGATAGTACTTTTTCACCAACTTTTGGGTGCTTTTATACTCGCATATAAGCCTATTTTTCCAGCACAAAAATGTGCTGAAGAGCTTCTATGCGAGTCAGTGGAGCAGAACAGATGGTGGAGCAGGTTTTGTTACTGGCAGAAGGGTGTAAGGATCGTGCACTAGTGATTCTGCTTTCGAAAGCTGGCTCCCTGTTGTGTCCTTGTCCCCCATACTCTGCAACATGGTGTGCAGAGTGTGCTGCTCAGGACTACCTGTGTCCCCTGGCTTGTGGAGTGGAGTGTGCAAGCAAAGTGTCAGAAGTGCAATGAAAGAGTGTTCTTCCTGTGTGGCAATCGCTGTGTCTCTCTCTATGACGCCATCTAGTGGCATCTTGAGACACAGCTGTATCATCCTTGGGGCACATCTGACTATGGGAATAAGGTATGACTGGCTACTGTGGAGGGGGCTATTCTGGGGAGGGGGCTTATAGGTGAATCAATCACTTTTTCCTGATTTCTGGAGGGAAAGTGGGTACCTTGGCTTATACGCGGGCCGGCTTATAGGCAAGTACATATGGTAGTAAAATGGTGAAAAGTTATTTTAAAGATAATATGAAAATTATCTCATAGAAGACAATTCAGGAGAAACATATAATTGCATATGGGACAATGTGTTGTGCTTTACAGAGCTTATGTGTGCTACATCAGACCTAGTGCCACTGGAATGGCCACTTGGGTAACATGAAGATGACTGTACACTATACAATTTTGCTTTTGATATTATAATCAACATTATGATCGACTGACCAAAAAGGAACATTGCAGTTCAGTGTTTCCATTGTAATATGGATAATAAATATGATTGCAAATTCAAATTGCACCTCAATTTACGATCAATTAGATGTATTTGTCTGATCAAACGACTTGGGAAAAAAACCCTGCATGACTACTTTGAGCGCGTCTGTGTACAGAGGTCAGCCAAATTCCAATCACTTCCAAATCGGACCATTTTCCGCAACGGACAAATGGACATTCTGATAGATCCTATGTTAACTATAAGATCCATTAACATATGCCCGTTGTGTCCATGTGAGGTTAGACTGCTGCTGTATCGGAACGCAAAGGGCAATCCTGCACAACGGCACTACAATGCTATCTATGACGTGTTTTGTTGCATCGGGCAAATGTGGACAGACACATCAAATCCACTTTAACCATTCATGTTTGTTCCAGTGGGCAGTGTGAACCCAGCCACAAGCTCTACAATAATGTCTATTTTGCCACAAAAGCTTTGACAAATTGACTACATTGCCTGCTCTCATTTCAGGAGGTACGTAGTTGCTTTTAATGTCTTATTTATTTGACCCCCCTCTTGTGCGCCTCTTACCCCTGATCATTTTAACTTAAAATTAAAATCCACCGTTATGACATGTAGTAGAATGCATTAAATTATTCAGGATACCCATTTTTTACGATGAGTTGCCTGGCTTCAGCATTGGAAACACCTCCTATATCTATATGTTGCTGTAAATTCAATGTAGGTCTGCTCTCGCACTGATGTTTAGCCTAGGCTGATTAGCTATGCGGAATTCCCTCCCCCCAAAATGTGTTTAATAGTTCCGGACTGTCTCTTCTCAGATTACAAAAATGTGAATTAACACCTTTTTAAATGCAAATTAGTGGATAAATGGCACTCTCACCTTGTAGTGCTGGAGTCCCCAGTTCAAATCTAGGCAAGGAGGACACTATCTGATTGTAGCTGATATGTTCTCCCCATGTCTGCATGGGCTTTGTCTGGACACCCCCCCCCCCAACTAAAAAAAAAAAAGTGCCACAATCCAGGATGAAATACAGGATGTATCTTAAAGTGGTCCTGAATTCTTGCACTGGAGAGAAGGAGAGCAAAGATAAATGCACACTCACAGTGTATGTATTTATAGAGTTTAGCCTCTCTGATTCCCCCTCATCTGTGATTAATCACGAGTTGTAATTTGATCTCAGCTAGTTAGCTGATTGAGTAAACACGTGATGTAACAGTATGTCTGCTTCCATGAAAGCAGGAAGTAGACACATGGCAGATTTATTGCAGGATTTCAAAGGTACATTAAAAATGCATGCTATCAACGCGGCTCATTGCTAAAATAAAATCCATTCTATCTTTTTTTACATTTAAATGTTTGTTAAAGGCTTTTATTGCCCATGTCCTGCAGCCCTCAGAAAGGGCAGTACTCAGAAAGATAAGTACTACTGTAATTATCAGTACCAGTGAGCAAACAAACTGTTTAATCAGCATCGGTAATCACGAGTTCAGCTCAGGGTGTAGAAAAACAAGCTAGGAGTGGTATCCCTGAGGTGGTAGCTGCCAGGAGGTCTATACAGAGCAATGCACGCAGCGGACATTTTAACTCACCTACCGGGGGATCCCAACGTCATCCGCCATTCTTCTTCTTCTCCTCCGAGGCTCTGCTTCCCCTTGGTGAGATCGTCGTCCATCGTCATGACAACAGCCAGCAATCTCACCATAGGGTTACAGCGACACCCGGAGGACGGAGGGAAAACTACAGCGCTGCATCCCAGGGAAGTGAGTTAGTGCTGGGCTGCTGCAGAACTCCCTAGTACCATGATTTTTTTCCAGGTTGTATGATCTAATAGCATGCAAAAAGATGCACTGCTTTTAGACCCTAAAATCCGGAAGGAATCATAACGCCAAGGGGGTTAAAAGAAAAACAGTAAGCTTTCAGCTTGTAAGCCTTCTTCAGTCTCTATTCCTGATGGCTGACAATGTTAGAACATACAATCAGAAGGAGATTGTTTTGAAAATTTAAGTGTCGTCCAGATACATTAATTACAAGGATTGCGAGGTATTTATGGCAAATAAAGAAGACCCTTGGTTTACCTAACGCCTACATAGACTCAGGCTGACATGGAGAGTTTTTTTTACAGGTCCTATCCTATTCACTGTATGCTGCTGGAGCCTGGATACAGTTAACTGTATGCTACTGATTAAGATTAAGGGGGGGCAATCGGGGGGGCGGGGGGGCACAGTAATTCTCAGGGGTGGGAGGCAGTGCCCCAGCGTGCCCCAGTGTAGCGCCACCCATGCCCAAAGAACAGTCCCTATTATCCCCTCAGGCATGCTGGTTAGTTGAGACGTCCGGTTGCCTACGTTCCGGATAACAGGGACTTTGCTGTATATATGTATAAAGAGAGAGATACTAAGCAGATGGTGTTTCCTGGGCTGAATCATAGGCCTGGTTCGACAGCACCAGGCATGGTCGGAATAGCCCATTTCCGTTTCCGGCACAATTCCGCATTCCGTCATATACAAATTCCGTTACCGTTCCATTCCGACGGTATACCGGGGCAGTTCCGCGGAATTCCGACTTATACGGAATTCCGTCGGAAAAAGTTTAATCTCTCTCAATCTCTCTCCTTATATACCATAGCTGGGATTTGAACCCAGAACCTAGTGTGTAGTAGGTATCTGTCTTACCCTCTAGACCATGAACCACACTGCATGGTAGTAAGTATCTGTCTTACCCACTAGTAAGGCTGAGGCTGGAGAGGCTGCAGCCTCAGGGCGCAGTGTAGGAGGGGGTGCACAATTCATTCAGCTGTCATTCCCAATTGTGTTTGAAGCAGAAAGAAATAAGAAAAGGTGATACATGGCAGCGACTGCAAGCCAGATAAGTAGAGATTAAGGTGTTGGGGGTGGGGGGGGGGGGTGTTGTGGGTGGGGGCCCTGGGGCACCTCTTAGTGTAATAGCAATCAGTGTGTGACAGCTGGGGTGGGAGGGATGGGGGGGCGCACTTTGCTGTCTCAGCCTTGGGTGCTGAAGGACCTTGTCCCACCTCTGACCACACTACATGCTAAAGCCTGGCCCTGAGTGTGGTTGATGGTCTAGAGAGGGTAAGACAGATACCTACTACACACTAGGTCCTGAGTTCAAATCCCAGCTATGGTATATAAGCATGCTTTTCAAAAAGTACAAATCCTTAATCATGCTACTTTTTCTATCGAATTGATCATAATGGAAGTATGGTTTATGCTACCGCCAGCTTTAGCATGTAGTGTGGGTCATGGTCTAGAGGTTAAGACAGATACCTACTACACACTAGGTCCTGGGTTCAAATCCCAGCTATGGTATATAAGCATGCTTTTCAAAAAGTACAAATCCTTAATCATGCTACTTTTTCTATCGAATTGATCATAATGGAAGTATGGTTTATGCTACCGCCAGCTTTAGCATGTAGTGTGGGTCATGGTCTAGAGGTTAAGACAGATACCTACTACACACTAGGTCCTGGGTTCAAATCCCAGCTATGGTATATAAGCATGCTTTTCAAAAAGTACAAATCCTTAATCATGCTACTTTTTCTATCGAATTGATCATAATGGAAGTATGGTTTATGCTACCGCCAGCTTTAGCATGTAGTGTGGGTCATGGTCTAGAGGTTAAGACAGATACCTACTACACACTACGTCCTGGGTTCAAATCCCAGCTATGGTATATAAGCATGCTTTTCAAAAAGTACAAATCTTTAATCATGCTACTTTTTCTATCGAATTGATCATAATGGAAGTATGGTTTATGCTACCGCCAGCTTTAGCATGTAGTGTGGGTCATGGTCTAGAGGTTAAGACAGATACCTACTACACACTAGGTCCTGGGTTCAAATCCCAGCTATGGTATATAAGCATGCTTTTCAAAAAGTACAAATCCTTAATCATGCTACTTTTTCTATCGAATTGATCATAATGGAAGTATGGTTTATGCTACCGCCAGCTTTAGCATGTAGTGTGGGTCATGGTCTAGAGGTTAAGACAGATACCTACTACACACTAGGTTCTGGGTTCAAATCCCAGCTATGGTATATAAGCTGTTTTGAAAATCTGCAATTCCCTACATGGATGGATGGATGGATGGAGGAGGAGGAGGGAGAGGGAGAGAGAGAGAGAGAGAGAGAGAGAGAGAAATTCCGTCGGAATTATAAAATTTCCGCGGAATTCCGTTTGAGAGGTATAGGAATTCCGATTTGACTACCGGAATCGGAATTAACCTAATTCCGGCTGGAATCACGGAATTTATAATTCCGCGGAATTTTCCGAACATCCCTAGACAGCACCATGAGTCTTGTGGAAAGCAATACATTTCACATACACTGTATTTCAGTTGTAGACTTGTTCTGTTCATCTGGAGTTCAAGGCTAAAAAAGCACACAGAGAGAAAAGACATACATAGGACCGGCAAAAACCAACTAATAAAATGGTTATTTATGGCTCAGCGCAAGGAAAATCTCCAGCTAATGAATCTCTTTTTCATTAAGGTCATTTTTTTCCTCATAAGAAGACAGGTTCAGCTTGATGGACACGTCTCTCATTCAGACTGAATAGAAAGGAAACTGTGAAAGGTTCAGAGGCAGTGACAAATGATCAGTAATTGACAGACAAGCAGTGTGAATGACAGGGAAAGGATTGAGTGTGGGGCAGTGATTGATGAGCTCAGCATGCTGAATGACACCGTTATAATGAGAAGTCTGATGACTTCATTAGCAGCTCCTGTAGTTGTTCCCTGGAGGTTACAGAATGTACAGGAGAGAGATATTACATCTTGCTTATGCAGAGAGTAGGAACTCCATTCAGAATAATGATCACTGGTAACCTTGCAATCTTGGGGGTCTTAAAGAGGACCTGTAGCCAAAATAACATCCTTTATAATAAAACCCCTGTTACCCTGCGTCACCCTGTCCCTGTGTAGCCGGGTCCATGCTTTTTGCTACTGTGCATGTGCGCAGCATGGACCCAGCCTCACAGAGACAGGACAGGAGCCGAGCGGGCGACGTGTGATTGGGCGGCCGGGTGTGCGGCGTGTGACCGGGCGGTCGGATGTGCGGTGGTTGAGCGGGCGGCCGCGTCGGCGGCGTTTGAGTGGGCGCCCTGGGTGTGCGGCGGGTGCATGCGTGGCGGACGCGCGTGGCGGCGGATGTCGGGCCCGCCAGGCGCGCAGCGAAAAACACAGACCTAGAGCCCGTTTTTAAACGGGCTTAGGTCCGCTAGTAATGAATAAAATAGTAGGTTTTTTTTTACAATAATCACTTATACATTATTTAGTCAGTGTTTGCCCATTGTGAACTCTTTCCTCTCCTTGATTTACTTTCTGAAATTTATCACAGGCAGCAACATTTTTAAAGGATATCTGAGGCGAGAAATAAAAGTTAGCTTTACTTACTTAGGGCACAGTGGTGTATCTTGAGATTATGGGGCCCCGCAGCAATACTTTCATGGGGCCCTCAGATGTAGGCACTCTTGAGCAATGCCACCTACCCCTGCTCTATGAATAGGATTTAATTGGGCAATGTACATTCTCATGCAATCTACATTGCATATAGTCCATGGGCAGTAAGACAAAGTCAGGAGGTGGAGGAACACAAGAAAGTTAATAGTGAATACATCAAGTACCAACTTGGTACCCTCTGCTCCAGGGCCCCATAGTAGCTGCTTTGGCAGCTATGGCTATTGCTATGCCCTTGTTGGGGCTTCTTTCAGCCTCTAGAAGTCACATGTATCCCACGCCGCAGCTCCTGTCTTCTCCCGGGCCCTCTGGTTGCCTCTGCAGTATCGTGGCCACATCAAGGAGAGCGTACTGTGCATATGCAGTACTACCGCACAGGCGCAGTATGCTCCCGGTGACATAGGCACGAGATTGCGCGCATGCGCAGAAGACACAGACCCATCATGAGTTGGCAACACAGCAGAGGCTGCCAGTGGGACTGGGTGAAGACTGGAGCTGCGGAGAGGGACACACATGACCGCTAGGGGCTAGAAGAAGCCCCAGGTAATTAAAGCTAACATTTATTTTTCGTCTCAGATATTCATTAAGGTGGCCATACATCTTGTGATTTGGCGGCCCGATCAACCAACCGCTTCGATAATTAATTGAATCGAGAGAGAGTCAAGTTTGTTCCAGTATGGGCAATTAACAACCTTTGAATGAGATCTGGTTCAATCATGCTGATTTGTTGATTGAGCAGGATGGAAGATACTGTAGATCGTAAAGGAATCGGCTATCGTTCACATGATTTTGATCGACAAAGAATCAAGTTTTGGATTCAGAGTATGGTGGCACAACATCGTTTAGATCGATTAGTGAAGGTGAATTGCATAGAATATCACTTATAGGGCTTGATTCACTAAACCGCGATAACTCATATCATGGCTGTGCTAGTGTTTTCGCGTTTTGTCTGCGTTTTTGTGCGCAGTTGCGGATTTTTCGCGTTTGCACGAAATTTCATGAATGCGCGCGAAAATGGTAGCGCGGACGTGATATGAGTTATAACAGTTTGGAAAATCAAGCCCATAGTGTGTGGGCCGCTAGTTGATCAACTCTTGACCAACCGAACTGTAGTTGATCGCTCAATGCAAAATCACTCGATGTACGGCTACCTGTAGTTCTGTCAGGTGATCTCTGTGAAATTTTCATTGACTTCTCTGGTCTCCCAGAATACTCGGGGGGGGGGGGGGGGATTCTAAATAATAAACAGCATACAGCCTCAGTGGGAGTGTAGGGCTATGTACCGACATACAGCAGAATATATAGGAATTGTTTTTCATGCTGAAACCAGGATATTAAGGCTGCTTTTACACTAGGCCTCTTTTTCACGTTGCATTGCCCTTTCTGCATGCAGGGTAACGCAACAGCAAGTCTATGGGTCCTAGTACACTTATCCTGTTGCATCACATTGGACCGGAAGTTTCCAGGGACGGCAAAGGACGTGCGGGGATGGGGGGCGGTCTGCACTAGGCATATGACCCTGTCGGAGCACTCTGCCGCAGGGTCATATGAATGTAGTTTTTGGCATTATGGTCAGGGGCATAATAATAGACCTTGCAAGGGATGCAGCCGCAGAGGGCCCAGAAGCCACGGGGACCCTGTCCTGAGAGACTGACAATTAAGGGCAAGGAGAGAAAAAACTTTCTGCTCTCCCACAATTGTTCTAATGACTCCATCTGCTCAGCCACTCATAAGGAATCATACAACGTTTTGTAGACAAAGGTTAGTAGACAGTCCCTATTCATTGTGCAGTAGGGTCTTGTGTATAGTGTTTTATCACAGAAGCTAATGTAATTGATAGAGAAAATGTGTGCAGTGCTTCACTGCTGTCAGTTTTTATCTACATGGGGAAAACACATTCAAGTGTGCACTAGCCAATTGAGAATAACATTGGTTCTCAGTTTACCTGTGCAGAAAGTGGGGGAAATAGGGGGAGGGGGGTGGGAAGGGGGCCCCAACCACAGTTTTGCAAGTGGGCCCAGTGATTTCTAGTTACGCCACTGATTGTGGTGCAATACGATGGGGGCTGCACATCGCACAGCAACACTTTGGCCAGGCGTAAAACCGTCCTTAATATAACAGTGGGAATCCTGGATAATGTACTGCATTCTACTATACATCATTACAGTTCCTCTATAAAGAGGAGCTGTCAGTCATACTATCTCAGAAAAACAACAACACATATATAAGTAGATAAATACTTGCTCTCATTGCATAACATATGTATTGCACTGTCCATGTTTTGATTTTAGTGATTTTTCTACAGTAAAAAAGGAGAAAATCCTTCTTAGTATTTCTCATTTTAAGTGTGGCTATTTTGAAGCCAATTCTGATGTCATTTCCTTCATTTAGTCTTCTCTGCCTGATTTGCCCGCCCTTCACCATAGAAAGTGCTTTGTCTCAGAATTAGAAATATTGGCCAATCAGAGAGGAAGAGAGGTGTGGGAGGGGAAAACAGGAGGGAAAGAGGCTTCAGCCAATCAGGCTGCATCAATTATGTCTAAGGGGAAGTACAGAAGAGTAAAAGGACAACCCAGCATGCCCTGCAACTTCCTTTTTGTGTACCAAATTTTGTGTGTACCAAATAAGAGTCAGGTAAACAGGGGAATGATCATTTATCAACAAGAAAAGTAATAGAGATTTTAACTTTTGGATTGCCTGGTTAGCATCCTTATTACTTGTTTACCAGATAAAAATAAAGAATTGATTTTTTATTTTATGCCCAACAGTTCCTCTTTAACATCCTGTGTGGTGCTCATTGGAATCTAATTTCGGACCTAAATAGAAAAAAAAAAAATAGAAGAATTGAAGCTGGACAATATTGCTCATCTTTAATAAGCATAACTTGCACACATAATGACCCACGTCCTGAAATGCATTACTTCTGCCTCCCATCAAAAGGATAAAATTGGAAACATCTTAAAGCACAAGCTCGCCTTTGTAACATTTTGCACCTGTTCCATATTTGCTGTGTATCCTTTATGTTCTCAGTTACATTCCCCTCTCTTACCCCTATTCAGGATCCTTCTCTTGTGTCTTCTCGTCTGCCCCCCACCCTTCCAGTTTTGTTGGTTGTCATGGTGATTTGTACACACATGGAACACATATGTGTGCCAAACAAAACGGCCACCAGAATGACCCTGACCTGCTTGTAGCTGCCAGTCATGCACAGCAGAGCTCACATCACCTCATTGCTTTTTTTTTTTTTTTTCATCCTTTGGAACCAATTCCCCTTGTTGCTTTGCTTTTTTCCCACTGAGCTCTGTTTTATGTCTGATATTTAGATTTAAAATTGGAAAGTTATTTGGCTACTAAAATTGTTAAGCTACTCTACATTTTATGTCTACCTCTAGAATATTGCATAATATATTTTTTAATTAGTAGGAAAACAAAAATCAGGTACAGTATTAACAAAAAAGCCCCAAGTGAAAGTGATTTACCTACAGGGGCCCTAGCTGAGGTTATCAACCACAATGTTTTTTTGGCATAAGATGTGCCAATAGTTTGAATATCAGTAACATAATGTTACCAATATTCTTCTGTAGGTAGCAAAAAATCTTTATTGATCGGCTGTTTTTCCAATGCCCCCCTTATATCCTCCTTCTACCCTATACACTAACACTCTTGACGATAATACACCTAACACTAACCTTCCTACCAATATGTTTAACACTAACCTTACTACTGATATGCCTTACACTAATCTTACTACAGATATGCCTAACACTAACCTTACTACTGATATGCTTAACACTAACCTCACTACTGATATGCTTAACACTAACCTCACTACTGATATGCCTAACACTAACCTTCCTACCCATATGCTTAAAACTAACCTCACTACTGATATGCCTAACACTAACCTTCTTATCGATATGCTTAACACTAACCTCACTACTGATATGCCTAACACTAATCTTCTTACCGATATGCTTAACACTAACTTCACAACTAATATGCCTAACACTGAACTTCCTACCGAACCCAGTGCGTAACACTTGCCCGGCTTGCTGAATCCTTCTGATGCCTGCCACCACTTGCCTAAACACTTACTGATATCGGCTGCCACTTACCAAACACTTATGCCGCTTGCCAAATACTTGTTAAATCAGGGCCGGTTCTAGACTTTTTGTTGCCTGAGGCAAACTTTTGAGGATGCCCCCCCCCCCCCCCCCCCCACTGAATTGGAATGATCGCACAGCACCTGACAATTTGCACCGCACATTAATTATAGATGCGGTGAGCCCCCCAAAAACACCCTCACTATAGGTAGGTAGCCAGGTATAGGTGCTCCCAGTATTGGTAGGTAGGTACAGTTGCCCCCAGTATAGGTTAGCCAGGTACAGTTGCCCCCAGTATAGGTTGGCCAGGCACTCTCTTAACTTATTGTTTGTGCTTGGTGCTGTCCCCAGACTTCTGCCACCTGAGGAAGTCACCTCACTTGGCATCATGGGTAGACCGGGCCTGTTGTTAATGCCTGCTGCTGCTTGCCAAACACTTTCTGATACCCGCTGCCACTTACCTAACACTCGCACTGCTGGACGCATCACTCGCACCACTTGCCAATGCCCCATGCCAAAATAAACATTGCAGTGTATAGTACTTGCGAAATGTGCATCGCCCTTGTGGTGCCTACTGTACATGATAGATTATTAACATTCTCAAAACACATGTTGCAAAATCATGCTGAGCCTGACAACTGGACAGTGAGAGATCACCCATCACAATACTCAAATACTGGAGCTATGGGCAGACGATTGCTGGTGCAGACTTGGGACCTGAGTAAACTCCTCCATGAAGATCTTGGTTCTTCCAGCACCCAAATAATTGCCTGGAACCAACAATCAGCAGTTTGGAAAGGTTACAGAAGGGAAAAAAGGGAAAAACGAATTAAACTATTCAGGAAAATTCAACGTTAATAAAATCATATTTTACTAATTTCACAATATTATTGTAGTGATTAATATTAGTTAATAAGATACTAATGGTTTGGAGCTAATACACATATAATGTTCATTTTATGCAGCTTGGACTTGCACTTTACTTGTCAGTATAATGAAAAAAAAATGTTATCTTTATGACTTATTTCATGCATTTCCCCTGCACTGCAATAATCCATCAAAAAACAAATGAAACACCTCATGATTCCTTAAAATACGGCATAAGGTTAAACATCTTAGTGAAATGTCATGCAGTTTTTCAGTAAAATTTAAAAGAGTGGGGAGTCTTGACACCCTGAGGAAAAAAAGACACAAAGACAACAGGAGCCTGAACAGCACAGCATGTTGGTAGCTAGAGAATGGTGTATAATAAAAAAAAACCCCACAAAGGTGTGTTCCAGGAAGGGCAACCAACCACTTGAGGCAGGTGGAGACACTGAACCCGACTCCGCTCAGGGTGTCCCAACGGAACAGGGTGCGGTCGCCCTCTTAGTTCAAAAACAACCGGATGTCACAATGGCGTTCCACCCTGTGACACCAGAAGGATCCTCTCCAACCTTGATGGGATGGGGGGTGGTATGCATACAATATGGGTAAAGAGGTGCCTAGTTGTAAAATACCAAACTCTTACCACATGTGATAAAATCGTATTGAATTTTAGAGAGTATCGGTGCATTGTGGGTAACCACAGAAGTTCACTTTAAGCTGAATTATTGCAAATAACTTCTGTTTTAAGAAGGCAAAACACACTAAGGAATGAATTTGGAAAAGAGCCTAAAACAATCAATGTGACATTTTACTAACCCTTTATTTTTTAAGTGTGTCTTAGTGAATTGAAGCCATTGTGAAACTCCCTGATGCGGCCAAACCCAGTTCACACTTTAACTGCCATCATTCCTGCTAAGGCCTGTCTTTGTGAGACCACAATAAGAGGGCAGATGGGAGGTATACAACTAAGACCTCTGCATCTGTTACTTCAATATTAGATCACAAAGCCCTGGTGTACATCTGCATTGATGGCTTACAGCAGCATCATAAGTACTGTGTTCTCATCTATGGATACCAAACACAACGCGTGGCTGTGAGCCTTAATTGGATTTTAAAGTGCCCACAGAGCACACATTTACCTTACACATAGACTGGTCTACTTATTCAGAGGCCTGGCTATTGATCACAGCTCCGTCATCAGTAAACAACATCAGTTTGTAGTCATCCCAAGAGGGACTATTGAGTGCTCGGAACCCTGCTGCTTGGTCTGTGAATGGAGATGGTATGAGCTGTCATAGCATTAGCAATAATTGCACAGTGATTAAAATGCAATCTGACCATCTCTGAGAGTGTGAGGAGTCTAACGGGCAGCTATAGATGACTTTATAAAGCCTGGCACAAAACATTAAGGAGGAAGGGCAGAGCTCGTGTGGAGGTGATAATAAACAGGGATTATTCCCACTTCCCACTTCAGCCACCACTCTTGGGCTTTTTTTCTCTTGGATATTTGTGCATAAAGCTGAATGCTCACCTGAAGATGGATCGGGGAACCTCACAGCGACGGCACCAGAGGAAGAGCGTCGCCTGATCCGGAAACGCGCGATGCACATGACGGGCACAAACGAGAGCGTAATCGATCGCAGCACTTTGTGTGGTAGTTATTGGGAATCTTAAAGATCCGATCCTTTGTGACGGTCGTAATCGCTGGGTGTTGCAAAACGCCATTTGTGTAATAATACACATGTACCCACGTCGCAAGATCGCGCAAATGATCACTTGTTGCTCACAAAAATCGCCAGTCATCGGAAGAATTGCGCAAAAAATCACGACGTGGGTACGAGCCTTTACGTTGTGAACCCCTGACAGTGATGAACGTAATCTGCTAATTGTGATTACGCTAAATTTTGTGTAAAATGTAGCAAATAATGCCACACATGATTACGAGTTGGAAATGTAATTGATTTCACGGAAATCATTCATAATTTTGCGTAAATATGAGTAATTTTGTCCTGAATTTAGCGGTTAATAGCAAAGTCCCCATACATGCTATCATCACCATAATTACTAAATTTCTTTCAAAAAGACCTTGTAGTTTTTGAGGAAATCGATTTTAAAAAATTCAAAGGAAAAATGGCTTTTAAAAATATAATTTTACTGAGTTAAAAAAAAAACATTTTTCCTTTGAATTTTCAAAATTGATTTTCTAAAAAACAACAAGGTCTATTTGAAATGTTTTTTTTACTTGTTCCCACTATAACATATGTAGCAATTTTGGTGACAATAGCATGTGGGGGCTTTGCTGCTAACCACTAAAATCTGCACAAAATGATGGGAAATTGTGAAATTACGGTTCCTGATTACAGTTACAAATGAAATTAATTATGATTTTTTTTCTAAAAGTTCTCATTACGATTTTGCATTGCAATTGCAAATTACTATGCAAAATTATGATTATGCGGAATTCATGCTGATCAATAATCCCTGATGCGTAGCTCCCAACAGTCCCTTTTTCGGCTGAACAGTCTCTCTATGGGAACCAAATCCCTTTGTCCCTCTTTCTTCCTTATTTGTCCCTCTTGTAGGACTGATGTACAGATCTATATAATTGTATTTATTTTCCCACTGAAAAATGGCTTTGATTGACTGTAAATTTTATTTACATGCTTTAAATTGATGTTATTTTCAAATGTTCTTATGAAGGAACGTTAATGATGGTAGAAAGTACCACTGTGGCCTAAATAAAACCACTTCTTTTGCTTATGGATTTTGTGTGGTAGGCATGACTAGGGGTGTGGTGGAGGTCATGATAAGATGATGATCAGAGGTGTGGCCGGGACGTGTGAGAAAGATGTTCCTCTTTCTTGCCTCAGAAAGTTGGGAGGTATGCTGATGTGTCCCTGGAGTGAAAAATATTGTATGTACAGTACATGTTTGTGGCACTCTTTCACTCATTGACTTGAATTGCTGAAGTTTCAGTCACCTGACAGCAACTTGTGGTTAAAGTGATTTTCAGGTCAGACAAGCTGCCCAAGTTCAGTTTCCATGTCCTGTGACATTAGAGTCTGACCCTCTGGAATCGCTTCTCCTTAGGCAACACCTAGATTCCCTGTTGTCTACCATTTATGCTACTTTGGTGGGCACTACCACTGATAGAGTTGAAAAGGCTTACGGCTGGTGGCAGGAAGATATCCCTATTTTAGATGATCAAGAGTGGTCAGATCTTCTGAAAAATACAGGGGATTACCTCATATCTATAAAGGATAGATTGGTCCAGATTAGAGTTGGGCCGAACCTCCGATTTTAGGTTCGCGAACCGGGTTCGCGAACTTTCGCGGAAGGTTCGGTTCGCGTTAAAGTTCGCGAACCGCAATAGACTTCAATGGGGATGCGAACTTTGAAAAAAAAAAAAAATTATGCTGGCCACAAAAGTGATGGAAAAGATGTTTCAAGGGGTCTAACACCTGGAGGGGGGCATAGCGGAGTGGGATAGATGCCAAAAGTCCCCGGGAAAAATCTGGATTTGATGCAAAGCAGCGTTTTAAGGGCAGAAATCACATTGAATGCTAAATGACAGGCCTAAAGTGCTTTAAAACATCTTGCATGTGTATACATCAATCAGGTAGTGTAATTAAGGTACTGCTTCACACTGACACACCAAACTGTTCACTGAACAGAACAGGTATGCAGTGGCGGGTTCACTGAACAGGTATGCAGTGGCAGGATCAATGAACAGGTATGCAGTGGCAGGATCACTGAACAGGTACGCAGTGGCAGGATCAATGAACAGGTATGCACTGGCAGGATCACTGAACAGGTATGCAGTGGCAGGATCAATGAACAGGTATGCACTGGCAGGATCACTGAACAGGTATGCACTGGCAGGATCACTGAACAGGTATGCAGTGGCAGGATCAATGAACAGGTATGCAGTGGCAGGATCAATGAACAGGTATGCACTGGCAGGATCACTGAACAGGTATGCAGTGGCAGGATCACTGAACAGGTATGCAGTGGCAGGATCACTGAACAGGTATGCAGTGGCAGGATCAATGAACAGGTATGCACTGGCAGGATCACTGAACAGGTATGCAGTGGCAGGATCAATGAACAGGTATGCAGTGGCAGGATCACTGAACAGGTATGCAGTGGCAGGATCACAGTACAGGTATGCAGTGGGCTGAGGGCTCACTGAACAGAACAGGTATGCAGCCAGGAAGAAGTTAAGCCTAACTAATCTTTCCCTATGAGAGACTGCAGCAGCTCGCCCTACTCTCACTAATGCAGGCACACGAGTGGCCATAACGGCCGCCGCTGCCTGCCTTATATAAGGGGGGGTGGGGCTCCAGGGGCTAGTGTAGCCTAATTGGCTACACTGGGCCTGCTGACTGTGATGTAGAGGGTCAAAGTTGACCCTCAGGTGCATTATGGGGCGAACCGATTTTTTGCGAACTTTTGCCGCAAAACGTTCGCGTGCGACACCCGCACGCGAACCACCTAAGTTCGCGCGAACCACGTTCGCCGGCGAACCGTTCGGCCCAACTCTAGTCCAGATGAAGTTCATATTTAGGATCTATTATACCCCGCTCTAGTTAGCACATATGTACGATGATAGATCGGAGTTGTGTCCTAGATGTGGCCTTGTCGCGGGTGATTTTATTCACATTAGTCTGGTCGTGCTCTCATATCCAGAGGTGCTGGGACTAAGTGGATAAGATACTTATTAAAATCTTTGAGAAACCCATAACGCTTGACCCTAAACTGCATTTACTGGGAATTGTTGGGGACACAGTGTTCTTCCAGAGGTTAATGCTACTATGGAGTATGTTGTGCTTCTATGCTAGGAAAAACTATTATCATACATTATACAGTGGATCGGAGATAAACTTTTACTCATTGCATAATTGTGTTCCTTTCATATTGTTTATAATGCATTCCTCAAGCCAAATACATTTTTGTTTTTGTTTTAATACTCTTATTACCTATAAACTAAACAAGCTTCACCCACAGCTTTTCAGAGTGCCTTGGCATTTTCAGACAGTAGCAAGGGCTTATGGGAGCTCAGTCTGGGCAGGAGGAGGGGGAGGTGTTACTAGCCAGAGATTTCAGAGGCAGAGGGGAATTAGGTTTTCACAGGCTGAGTGCTGGAGATGCAGATCAGCTTGCCTGTGTGTAATGTTTACAAACAACCTGGCTGCTGTCATTGTATAACAGGAAGAAATAATCATATTCTGTTGAAGCTGTTTGCAGCTATATTTGCTGTGTAAACTATCTAAACTTTAAATAAGATATATAGACAAGTTACTTGTTATAGTTAGTTTTTCATCTCTGATCTACTTTAAACAACAGGCCCCTTCAGCAGGAAATTGGGTTAAAATGGTGAATGCTGTGCTCCCTATGCACAAATTGACCTAATTGCAGAGGGATTGCCCTCTTAAGTTTGACAGAATATGGACTCCATGGGTGGAATACCTAAAGGATCAGGGTATTGATTATGAACAACCTGATTCGTAAATATTTTCATTGTTGCTGGGTTCTCCCTGGCAGACTGGACTGTGAAGGGATAGTTGGTGGGGTTGGGGATATTAATGTTTTGTATTTTTTGTACTGCTATTAAAAATAATAAAAATATAAAAAATGGATGCTAACAATGTGTCTTATCATTACATTCTACCGCCTCTTCTTACATTTAAATGTTTGTTAGAGGTTTTTTTTTTTACCCTACTTCAGTGGGCTGCCATCTGCAGAAATAGCATGCAGAAAAGGACTGCTGTAATTAGCAGTAGCAATGAGCAAACAAAAGCTTCCATCAGCAGGGGTGGGGAGATAGTACACTGTGCTTCAAACAGTTTAGAGAAGTCACACTTGATTACCTTCACTCCTTCCCATGGATAAATACAGGCTGAGGGAAAGTGGGGGGGGGGGGGGGGGGGGGGAAGGATGGAAGCTTCTACAGTTATAAGACAACAGGACAAACTGCACGTCTTTCAGACGGATGGCTAAACTGCTCACTTGTTGAGCAATTCAGCCTGCAATGAGGTTACCCCTTCAGCAAAAAAACAGCTGTGACTCGATATGGTGTCTGCCTCTTTATCACTCGTGCAGAGCACTAGTAAGCGCAGGAGGAGTGGACAGGTGATCAATTCACCACCTTCAGCCTCCTGTGTGAAAGAGGCATAAAGTCTTGTACACATGCTAGATGAAACTCTACTGAGGCGGCCAATAATGATCATGTCTGCTGAGAATCTAGCTCCCATACAGCCGTCTCCTATCCCCACTGACACCTCAGCAGAGTGCTGGCTGAGAGCATTGTTTTCCCTACTCACCATGGTCATCGTGTGACATCACTCCTGTGCCTCACTGTTGGCCCTTCACCCACCCCTGCTCCCCTCATAGCAACAGAACACATAGCTAGCTTGCAGGCTGGTGATGCATCTGTACCGCCTGATCCCTGCCTGAGAGTTGCCTGAGAGATCTAGTCCCAATCCCTGCTGGGCGTGATGCCTTGTACATGTGTAAATGCTTAAAAGAAACTTCAGGTGTGAGACCTATGGAAGCTGTCATATTTACAGTGGCTTGCAAAAGTATTCGGCCCCCTTGAAGTTTTCCACATTTTGTCACATTACTGCCACAAACATGAATCAATTTTATTGGAATTCCACATGAAAGACCAATACAAAGTGGTGTACATGTGAGAAGTGGAACGAAAATCATACATGCTCCCAAACATTTTTTACAAATACATAACTGCAAAGTGGGGTGTGCATAATTATTCAGCCCCCTGAGTCAATACTTTGTAGAACCACCTTTTGCTGCAATTACAGCTGCCAGTCTTTTAGGGTATGTCTCTACCAGCTTTGCACATCTAGAGACTGAAATCCTTGCCCACTCTTCTTTGCAAAACAGCTCCAGCTCAGTCAGATTAGATGGACAGCGTTTGTGAACAGCAGTTTTCAGATCTTGCCACAGATTCTCGATTGGATTTAGATCTGGACTTTGGCTGGGCCATTCTAACACATGGATATGTTTTGTTTTAAACCATTCCATTGTAGCCCTGGCTTTATGTTTAGGGTCGTTGTCCTGCTGGAAGTTGAACCTCCGCCCCAGTCTCAAGTCTTTTGCAGACTCCAAGAGGTTTTCTTCCAAGATTGCCCTGTATTTGGCACCATCCATCTTCCCATCAACTCTGACCAGCTTCCCTGTCCCTGCTGAAGAGATGCACCCCCGAGCATGATGCTGCCACCACCATATTTGACAGTGGGATGGTGTGTTCAGAGTGATGTGCAGTGTTAGTTTTCCGCCACACATAGCGTTTTGCATTTTGGCCAAAAAGTTCAATTTTGGTCTCATCTGACCAGAGCGCCTTCTTCCACATGTTTGCTGTGTCCCCCACATGGCTTGTGGCAAACTGCAAATGGGACTTCTTATGCTTTTCTGGTAACAATAGCTTTCTTCTTGCCACTCTTCCATAAAGGCCAACTTTGTGCAGTGCACGACTAATAGTTGTCCTATGGACAGATTTCCCCACCTGAGCTGTAGATCTCTGCAGCTCGTTCGGAGTCACCATGGGCCTCTTCATTGCATTTCTGATCAGCGCTCTCCTTGTTCGGCCTGTGAGTTTAGGTGGATGGCCTTGTCTTGGTATGTTTACAGTTGTGCCATACTCCTTCCATTTCTGAATGATCGCTTGAACAGTGCTCCGTGGGATGTTCAAGGCTTTGGAAATCTTTTTGTAGCCTAAGCCTGCTGTAAATCTCTCAATAACCTTATCCCTGACCTGTCTGGTGTGTTCTTTGGACTTCATGGTGTTGTTGCTCCCAATATTCTCTTAGACAACCTCTGAGGCCGTCACAGAGCAGCTGTATTTGTACTGACATTAGATTACACACAGGTGCATTCTATTTAGTCATTAGCACTCATCAGGCAATGTCTATGGGCAACTGACTGCACTCAGACCAAAGGGGGCCGAATAATTATGCACACACCACTTTGCAGTTATTTATTTGTAAAAAATGGTTGGAATCATGTATGATGTTCCACTTCTCACGTGTACACCACTTTGCAATCGTCTTTCATGTGAAATTCCAATAAAATTGATTCATGTTTGTGGCAGTAATATGACAAAATGTGGAAAACTTCAAGGGGGCCGAATACTTTTGCAAGCCACTGTATTTCCTTTTAAACAATACCAGTTGCCTGGCAGTCTTGTTGATCTTTCTTGTCAGTAGGGTCTAAATTACACATCGGAAACAAGAATGCAGCGAATCTTGTCAGATCTGTCATAGACATCTGATCTACATGCTTGTTCAGGGTCTATGGCTAACCACTTTGCAACCAGACCTTGTTTCCCCCTTATGGACCAGAGCAGTTTTGACATTTCAGCTATGTTTCTGTTTAATCAGCAATAACGTTATCCCTACTTATGACACCTAAATGAAATACAGTGGTGTGAAAAACTATTTGCCCCTTCCTGATTTCTTATTCTTTTGCATGTTTGTCACACTTAAATGTTTCTGCTCATCAAAAATAGAGTTGGGCCGAACCTCCGATTTTAGGTTCGCGAACCGGGTTCGCGAACTTCCGCGGAAGGTTTGGTTCGCGTTAAAGTTCGCAAACCGCAATAGACTTCAATGGGGATGCGAACTTTGAAAAAAAAAAAATTATGCTGGCCACAAAAGTGATGGAAAAGATGTTTCAAGGGGTCTAACACCTGGAGGGGGGCATGGCGGAGTGGGATACACGCCAAAAGTCCCCGGGAAAAATCTGGATTTGACGCAAAGCAGCGTTTTAAGGGCAGAAATCATATTGAATGCTAAATGACAGGCCTAAAGTGCTTTAAAACATCTTGCATGTGTATACATCAATCAGGTAGTGTAATTAAGGTACTGCTTCACACTGACACACCAAACTGTTCACTGAACAGAACAGGTATGCAGTGGCGGGTTCACTGAACAGAACAGGTATGCAGTGGCGGGTTCACTGAACAGAACAGGTATGCAGTGGCGGGTTCACTGAACAGAACAGGTATGCAGTGGCGGGTTCACTGAACAGAACAGGTATACAGTGGCGGGTTCACTGAACAGAACAGGTATGCAGTGGCGGGTTCACTGAACAGAACAGGTATACAGTGGCGGGTTCACTGAACAGAACAGGTATAGAGTGGCGGGTTCACTGAACAGAACAGGTATGCAGTGGCGGGTTCACTGAACAGAACAGGTATGCAGTGGCGGGTTCACTGAACAGAACAGGTATACAGTGGCGGGTTCACTGAACAGAACAGGTATACAGTGGCGGGTTCACTGAACAGAACAGGTATGCAGTGGCGGGTTCACTGAACAGAACAGGTATACAGTGGCGGGTTCACTGAACAGAACAGGTATACAGTGGCGAGTTTACTGAACAGAACAGGTATGCAGTGGCGGGTTTACTGAACAGTACAGGTATGCAGTGGCAGGTTCACTGAACAGGTATGCAGTGGTGGGTTCACAGAACAGGTATGCAGTGGTGGGTTCACAGAACAGGTATGCAGTGGTGGGTTCACAGAACAGGTATGCAGTGGTGGGTTCACAGAACAGGTATGCAGTGGTGGGTTCACAGAACAGGTATGCAGTGGTGGGTTCACAGAACAGGTATGCAGTGGTGGGTTCACAGAACAGGTATGCAGTGGTGGGTTCACAGAACAGGTATGCAGTCAGGGACAAGCTAAGCCTAACTAATCTTTCCCTATAAGAGACAGTGCAGCAGCTCGCCCTACTCTCACTAATGCAGGCAGGCAGTGGCACACGAGTGACCGTAATGGCCGCCGCTGCCTGCCTTATATAAGGGGGGTGGCGCTCCAGGGGCTAGTGTAGCCTAATTGGCTACACTGGGCCTGCTGACTGTGATGTAGAGGGTCAAAGTTGACCCTCATGGTGCATTATGGGGCGAACCGAACTTCCGCAAAAGTTCGCCTGCGGGACGCGAACGCAAACCACGGAAGTTCGCATGGAACCGTTCGCAGGCGAACCGTTCGGCCCAACTCTAATCAAAAACCGTTAACTATTAGTCAAAGATAACATAATTGAACACAAAATGCAGTTTTAAATGATGGTTTTTATTATTTAGTGAGAAAAAAAACTCAAAACCTACATGGCCCTGTGTGAAAAAGAAATTGCCCCCTGAACCTAACAACTGGTTGGGCCACCCTTAGCAGCAATAACTGCAATCAAGCATTTGCGATAACTTGCAACAAGTCTTTTACAGCGCTCTGGAGGAATTTTGGCCCACTCATCTTTGCAGAATTGTTGTAATTCAGCTTTATTTGAGGGTTTTCTAGCATGAACCGCCTTTTTAAGGTCATGCCACAACATCTCAATAGGATTCAGGTCAGGACTTTGACTAGGCCACTCCAAAGTCTTCATTTTGTTTTTCTTCAGCCATTCAGAGGTGGATTTGCTGGTGTGTTTTGGGTCATTGTCCTGCTGCAGCACCCAAGATCGCTTCAGCTTGAATTGACGAACAGATGGCCGGACATTCTCCTTCAGGATTTTTTGGTAGACAGTAGAATTCATGGTTCCATCTATCACAGCAAGCCTTCCAGGTCCTGAAGCAGCAAAACAACCCCAGACCATCACACTACCACCACCATATTTTACTGTTGGTATGATGTTCTTTTGCTGAAATGCTGTGTTACTTCTACGCCAGATGTAACAGGACACGCACCTTCCAAACAGTTAAACTTTTGTCTCGTCGGTCCACAAGGCATTTTCCCAAAAGTCTTGGCAATCATTGAGAAGTTTTTTAGCAAAATTGAGACGAGCCTTAATGTTCTTTTTGCTTAAAAGTGGTTTGCGCCTTGGATATCTGCCATGCAGGCCATTTTTGCCCAGTCTCTTTCTTATGGTGGAGTCGTGAACACTGACCTTAATTGAGGCAAGTGAGGCCTGTAGTTCTTTAGATGTTGTCCTGGGGTCTTTTGTGGCCTCTTGGATGAGTTTTCTCTGCGCTTTTGGGGTAATTTTGGTCGGCCGGCCACTCCTGGGAAGGTTCATCACTGTTCCATGTCTTTGCCATTTGTGGATAATGGCTCTCACTGTGGTTCGCTGGAGTCCCAAAGCTTTAGGAGTGGCTTTATAACCTTTACCAGACTGATAGATCTCAATTACAGTACTTTTGTTCTCATTTGTTCCTGAATTTCTTTGGATCTTGGCATGATGTCTAGCTTTTGAGGTGCTTTTGGTCTACTTCTCTGTGTCAGATAGCTCCTATTTAAGTGATTTCTTGATTGAAACAGGTGTGGCAGTAATCAGGCCTGGGGGTGACTACAGAAATTTAACTCAGGTGTGATAAACCACAGTTAAGTTTTTTTTTAACAAGGGGGGCAATCACTTTTTCACACAGGGCCATGTAGATTTGGAGGTTTTTTTTCTCACTAAATAATAAAAAACATCATTTAAAACTGCATTTTGTGTTCAATTATGTTATCTTTGACTAATAGTTAACAGTTTTTGATGAGCAGAAACATTTAAGTGTGACAAACATACAAAAGAATAAGAAATCAGGAAGGGGGCAAATAGTTTTTCACACCACTGTATATACTGTTTTTTTCAAGACTAACTAGGCTTTCATCCTATGACATTTTTTCCCTTGAACAATTTTGTTTTCAATGTATTTTAATGGGGAAAAGAGGGACAAATTGAAAAAACACATTATTTCTCACTTTTACCAATTCCAGTTTAAAAATTAAACACACTACTGTAAATAAAAAACACAAGTTTTGTTTGGCTATTTCTGTTTATCACAAAACTTAAATTAAGTTCCTGTCACAAATTTATGATGAGGAAATGTGATTCTGAAATAATGCTACTGTGTGTTTTGGTGTAATGGAAAGAACTGATCTTATTGGCTCAGGGAACATATATTCGCTTTCACCAATTAGTGCTGCAGCAGATGGTGCCAGAGGTTTTGCACAGGAGCCAGTCAAATCAAGCACAGCACTGCTTCAGCTACAAGACGTATATCTACGTCCTCGTGGCTTAGATGAAGTCAGAAATGACGTAGATATACTGTAGTTGTGGAAAAAGTGGTTAAAGGGATCCTTAAGCCTGTAAAAAAAAACAGCTTTACTCACCTGGGGCTTCTACCAGCCTCCTGCAGCTGTCCCGTGCCCTTGCAATCACTCGCAGATCCTCCTGTCCCCCGCCACCAGCTAGTTTAATTTTTGGCCGACAGGCTCACTGTGCCTGCGCAGGCCTGGCCACACGTCATCTTCTTCTCGTTTCCGTCTGCAATATCACTATTTCGGACAGGAATGCGAAGAAGACTACGCATTGCAGACCTGTCGGGCCTGTTGGCGAATCGAAACTAGCTGGCGGTGTGGAACAGGAGGATCAGCCAGTGACTGCGAAGGTACGGGACGGGGTGAGTGCTCTTTGGGAGCCTCTTTAGTTAGTAGCCTCTTTAAATTATTAGAGGCAGAGGATCAGCAGGACAGCAAGGCAATCTGCATTATTTAAAAGGAAATAAACATGTCAGCCTCCATATCCCTCTCTCCTCGGGTTCCTTTTAAGTTTTCTATGGTGTGTAGCAGTTAAGTTTGCAATATAATGATTTGCTGAGCAATGGTAAGATTAAAGAATAGTATTCTAAACATTGCTGTAATTGCAAAGCATTCCCATACATATCAATAGAAACAGCTAATGGCAGTGATTGTCACTATAGGGCAACTGTTGGTTGTGATTGAGGAAGAACTCACAAATAAGCCACTCTCTGCACTGTGCTGTGCCATTACCCTGAGAGTTATCAAATCAAAGATAGCTTTATTGCCATGACCAAGATTCATACAGGCATTGCCAAAGCAGGGGTGGGGTGGACGTGGAACAGTGGGTTAGCAGTTCACAAATAGTTCATTTATGTAACTTTCAGTCCGTGGCATGATTTGACATAGTGATCTAGTATACAGGTGGCTGGCTGAACGGCCCAATTCAGGTGAAGTGCAGCTTTCGCATCAAATGGATTCTGCAAGGTCATCAAAGTGATGCCTGTTGTTTTCACTGTATGCATTTCATTGTCACATCTAGTGTAACTGAATGAGGCCTGCGCTGCTGTAAATAAACAGAAACATGATGGCCATGCATTGTAGCCCCCTGAGGTTTATAGCATGAAAGCCTAAGGCCTCGTTCATATATTCTGCGTTTGGTGTGCTTGGGAAACGCATCAGAAAACGCATGGACAAAACGCGTACATTTGTACGCGTTTGTATGCGGTTTTTAAATGCGTTTGTGTGCGTCTTTATTTAGTATGCGTTTTTGGACACCTGGACATTTCTCAATAAAGGTGTGTTAAAAAAAATTTGTTTTTTTCTTTTCTTGATGTCACTTCCTTTCTGTGTGGGTTTTGTAGGAAGTGTGAAGGTGATAGGAGTGTGAGAGATGTCGGTCGCCATCTTGAGAGAGAAAGGAAGAGGAAGTGAGTCACGTTGTCCATCCCCAAACGCATCGCCAAATACGCATAAAAAAACGCATGGTCATGCGGCCATCTGCGTTTCCATTGACTTTCATTGCTATGCGCTTGTTCGCGTTCCGCACACATATGCATGCATCTATGCGTTTCAAAAACGCGTACGTTGGAAACGCATAGATGTGAACGAGATGCATAGCAATGCATTGTTTTTGCCCTGCACTAAAAAAACGCACACATCCGCAGTGGGAAAAAACGTACAGCACCGCATTTGATGTGAACGAGGCCTAAAGCTAGAACATATATTAGGAATCTCAGGTGACAAGACATAAGACTGTTTGGCAAATACTGGATTTTTGGACTCAAAAAGGAGCAGATGTAGGCAGTTCCTTCCTCACCTGTTTCAATAAGGAAAGTTGACAGCCTCATTCCATAGAGATATTCCAGCTGACTAGAAACTGGTTGTGCAGGATAATAAATATTTGCAGGTAGAAGTACACATTATAGCCACATAGGTCAGCTCTTATCATCTCATCAGCAGGGTTAAGCTAAGTAAACAGTCACCTGAAGCAATTGTCAGCCAGGGATTGTTTAGTGCTGTAGTTTTGTGATAAGCTTTGCACAGACACAGAATTTAGCTCATAGCTGAGCAGGTGGTTCCTCTGCTCTATGGAGAGGGAAGGGGAATTGAGGCACAAGTGACACCCTGCTGTAGGAACAATAGGGGACAGGTGAGGCAGATCCGTTTGTCTGAATCTCCTCAGGGCATGCATATAATTAAGGTGCCAGAAAATTTGGGCGCGGTAATTACTGTTCCATCTCCAGACCGCCATGGACGTAATACGTAATTCAGCTGTCAGCTATTGCTGACCTACCCTGAAAATAAGCCCTAGCTGGAATTTTAAGCATGCTTAAAATATAAGCCCTACCCCGAAAATAAGCCGTGGCGGAAGTTAAAGAGGAGGAAGAGGCAGCCAGCAAGCGGAGACACAGCGGTACAGTGCCAATCGGGCACCGGTCCTGTCATCCCAGCACACAGCCAGGTTATCAGCTGTGTCCGGGGGGACAGGGCCGGTAGGTACACATTGCACAGGAGGAAGAGGTGGACAGCCAGCGGGGACACAGAGGTGCAGTGCCAATTGGGCACTGGTCCTGTCATCCCAGCACACAGGGCAGGTGCCTGATCAGTACAGAAGCATACCTTCAAATCTAGGGACAGCACAGTATAAAGGAACAAGAAATGTTCTGCTGAGAGACACTTCCTGATAGAAATATAAGACATCCCCTGAAAATAAGCCCTAGTACATCTTTTGGAGCAAAAATTAATATAAGCCACTGTCTTATTTTCAGGGAAACGCGGGTAGTAATTTGGGCTCCATCTTTTGATGGTGCCCAAATTACTGTCTGAGAACCGCTGTAGCCGTGAATAACATTACGGCCTATGGCAGCGCATGGTACGCCCAGGGTACAGTGTGATCTGTAAATAATTAGCACCGGGTGTCAAATTCCCTAGCTACGCCACTGGATGTATATACAGACACTGTCACCGAATTCAGTCATTAATAATCACCTTAGGTGACCAGGGCTGGATTTCTGGAAAGGCTAAAAAGCTCCAGGCCTTGGGCGGAAGCTCCAGGCCTTGGGTGGCTGTTGCCCATGGGGGCACATGGATGTGAAAGAGGGGTTGATAAACATGAAAGAAGAGGCTGCAATTGTGGAGAAAAACATGAAAAAGGGAAGCTGATGCCCAAGGGAGCTGTGCATGAAAGAGAAGAGCACTGTCCATGCACATCCTGGGATCACGGTGGGAAAGTGCATAGCACTCTCGCCTTGTAGCACTGGGTCCCTGGTTCATATCCCAGCCAGGGCACTATGTGCACAGAGTTTGAATGTTCCCCTCATGCCTGTGTGGGTTTCCTCCAGGCACCCTGATTTCCTCCAAGACCCCAAAAATATAAAAAATTGGCTTCCCCCAAATTGTCCCTAAACTACGACACATACACTACACGATGCATACATAGACATATGACTATAGTAGCCCCTATGAGCAGAAATGGATTAATATGTAATGGGGTCCTAGGCAAGTTAGCAGTTTTTTGCTCACCGCTGATGGTCATCTAGCTTTTTTTTGTAAGATTTGGTGGGGCCTATCATCCACCAGGCATCTAGACTTTCTCCAGGCCCTAGGCAACTGCCTAGGATTGCCTTGTGGGTGATCTACCTCTGAAAGCTGGCAAGACAATATACTCTGTACAGCGCTGCGCAAGATGTCAGTGCTATATAAATACTAAATAATAATGATAAAGAGGGGGCTACACGTGGAATAATGTGCTGCTGCACATGGAAAAAGTATAAATCTGGCCTTGTTAGAGACACATGTGTCCGGCCTGGTGCACACCAAGTGTTTTTGGTAGCGTTTTCAAAAACGCTGCCACCTGTGAAAACTCTTAGCTTATGTATCTCAATGAGATCGGGCACTCCAGTGGTTTGAGTTTTTTTTTAGCAAACCGCAAACGTGGCTCCTGCAGCATTTTTGCGGTTTGCAGATGCGTTTCTGCCTCAATGTAAAGTATAGGAAAAGCTCAAACCACTCTGAAAAACGCTAGATCAGAGCAGTTTTCCAGGCGTTTTTGTTACAGTAGCTGTTCAGTAACAGCTTTTACTGTAACAATATTTGTAATCTGCTACACAAAATGCTCCAAAAGCTCTAGGCATGTTTAGAAAACCTCTCTAAACATGCCTGGAATTGCTCTGAAAATCTGCTTCAAAAACATCTAGCGTTTTTTGCGGATCTGTTAGTGCAGGGGTCCCCAAACATTTTGGGTCGAGGGCCGCGTCAACATACTTCAGACTGCTGGGGAGCCGGAGTATACATAAAATGCTGTAGAAGTCTTTGCGGGCCAGACAGTGAAGCATACCCAGGTGACAACCTGCAGTCCAAATGGACAGCAGTGTCACCTGATGTGGAATTTGATTGGAAACCAACTGCTTTCTGGCTTCCATGAGGAAGGGTGGTGCCAGCACTGCTATTCTATATGCGGACCACCAATATTTAAAGATGTCGCTGACTGCATCTACAAGTAATTCATTTTGTGTGTGGGGGGGCCGGTAAAAAAGCCTCAGGGGGCCACATGAGGACAACTGTGTTAGAGGTTTTTGGTGTACACTGGGCCTATGTTAGACTTTTCCATCCATCAATACTGACTGTAAAGTGCATAAAACATCTATAAAAAAACAAATCTGAAATGCTTTTTAAAACAACACAATGCCACAGTGATTTGCTTCAGTCAAAGGACAGAAAATACAGCAGTGAAGTGATTTATGAGCTCGCAGAGAGCCGTTCTGGGAGTGTCATAGAATTTAATTAAGAGATTTTTTACAAGGCTGGGTCATCTTAAGCCTCAAGTACATAATGTAATCCTATCCCAGGTCTCCAGAGAGTGCTCAGGGGTCACGCAGAGTGCCCGCTCTATCCCTCTCAGGAAGGCTCTCTTGTTTAATTGACTCAGATGGACCTTTTTGAGGCAGAAGTGCTTTTATTTACTGAACTGACTCCTATGCTGAGATATGGATTCATGCGATGGATTAATGCACTTTGCGTGTCTTTTTCGCTCTTTACAATGTCTGGTTGAATAAACCCAGCTGGCTTATTTGATAACAGGGACTAATGTATTCATTTATTCTATCAGTTCATAGAATGCCAGTTTGTAGCAGCAGTTTATGGAGAACACTGAATGAATTGCACTCCTAATGTCTGAAAATTATAGTGTAGCATATGAATTACACTGGCCTACAAATTTTTTGCTTCCTGAATAATCTTTGGTGTCTCTGATACCGCTTTTGATGCTGATCCCAGAATTAACGTTGAAATGTGCATCACGTAACGTTTTTGAGAAACTGCCAATGTTGTAATTCAAGCTGGTTACATTTCAAATGGTGAATGTTTTACATTATAAAGTAAAAACAACATTTTTCTGCTTTGTCGGAAAGTTCAGCTTATAGATTTGCTGCTGATCACGAAAAAGCACATGTAAAAGTATGTAACACATACCAGCTGAAATAAGAAAAGTTCATTTTACACTTTCTCTTTGTAATTTAAGGCTGAATCCTAACCTATTTCTTAAAGCACAACTGAACCAGTTGCTTTTTACTTACCTGGGGATGCCCCCCCCCCCCCCCCCCCCCAAGTCTTTAAAGTGGTCTGAAGCTCCGACATAACATTCAATAAAAAATGTGTTTTCCTGCTTATTACTCATACAGTTATCATATTTGGTTTTGTGCATAAGTAATATTGGCTGTTTACAAATTACAAGTTTCCAAAGTGTAGTTTATCGTGCCCTAAATGCTGCCATTGCATTTTATTCAAACTGCTTTTTATTATATATTAACATCTTCTAATGAGCTGTTCTGAGCTGTTTGTGTGCTTGAAGCACCGAGAGCTTCACAGAGAGCTCCTTTTAACTTGTTACACTGTGTTTACACACATGTATCAACACTGGAATGCAAACAAAGATACTGTTATCTCCAGTTTGGATGCGGATTTGAAGCTGAATAGCAGGACAAAGTGCTTTGCTTAACCATTTTAGTGATGTTCTGCTAAAAAATATGGGATAGTAGCCTTTAGACTTTCAGACCACTTTAAGCAAACATAATCTGAAAATTAAAAGTCAAAATAAACATACTTACCTCCTGTGTCTACTCATCTATCTCTTTCTCCTCTCCTGTGTCCTGTTTGTTCACTGTGATCGAAGGTATTCTCAGTTTTCCATCTTGGCGATGACCCTGTCACAGCTTCCTGGTCAGCACACTGTTAGGCCTTGTTCACGTCTAAAAACGAAAACACAAACGCAAGTGTCACAGACCGCAAGGCCGGTCTGCGGATAGGGTCAATCGATCAGCGTCAGAAATCCTCTCACACAGTCATTGTGTTCATCACGAAGGGTAACCCGACTTCGCAATTTGATGAATCGACTCGCGGAGGGAGCGTTCAGACGCCAACAGACTCACCTCACACATACAATTCAAAGATCTGCCACCAAGCGGGTTACACAGCCCGCTACTGTAATGATACTAGGACTTCGAGAACGCTCTATTAACCCTTAGCAGTATGCAGGAATCTGGGTCAGATCGTTATATCTGGGCCGGGTTCTCGCATACGGGTTATAAAGGCACACCTAAACACAGGGTAGCGATTTCAGGAGAATAGGTACGATTGTGTATGTTCAGCAACAGGTCATAACCGCTAAACGATTTTTAAAACGTTTAATAACAAAATTGCAATACATACAGTTGCATACACCAATTAACATATACACACAGAGCTTAAAAATAAAAAGGAATAAAATCAGAAAATTCTTACTTAGTTATGGCTGATAGTCTATTTGAAGAATGAAGAAACAGAGTCCAGTTTAAACGTAGGCATTCATGTTAAGAGTCCTTGAACACAGCATGCGTCGGTTCTCCTTGGAACGCATGCCTGGACTTTCCTGGTCGATGCAATTTGGAGAACTGGGGAGGTTTGGTCCCGCCCCACTTTTATAGGACCTGAGTTTTGGGGCTGTCACTACCTGAAAAGTAGGTGTGTTTAAGGCAGGGTTATCTCCTGGCATCCAGGTTGCCACCTCCAGACTAAGAGCAAGAAATGTACCAGTTATTAATAATCTGTGTGACTCCGCCCCAGATTGGCGCATCGCAAATCCGAGACTATATTCAGAAGCGGCCTGCGACCCTGTATTAAACGAGGCTACACATGCCTATTCTATTGCATTCGCTCTACGCAGGCCGGATAAAGTGGTTTCTCTACTGATTCCTGATAGCTAGAACATTGTAATTCAGGTGAATGATAGAACTGTTTTCTAGGTATCAGGAAATGTAATTTTTGTCTTGCTGTGCCAAACCTATTTTGAATTATTAATAAATTAAAGTTCTCTTTGTTTGAGTCTATGAGCTTGGAGGGAACGTTTATCTCAGCCAGTTTGAGCTGGCTTGGGGGAGATGAGCTGTGTAGCCAAATGGCTCTACCCAGGGGGGTTGGCCAGGTGTGAAATTCTTTCCTGACCTGACACAGGATGTGGGGGTGAGGGGCTGTGCTGTCAGTGGAAGAGAGCAAAGGAAAGATATTTGTGTTATTCTACACAGGACTGACAGTCACTTTTCCAAGCACTTTTCCAGAGCGGTTTTTATATTCACGACCTGACGCTTGTCAGGAAGTGAACTATTTGACCCGGAAAATAATAAAAACAATGTATTTATTCTCAAAAACGCGAACGCAACCGCTGCACAAAGCAATTTTGTGAGCGTTTGCGTTTTTCCTACACCTTCCATTGAGACAAAATTGCCTAAAAATGGTACAGTCACCGCTTTGCTGAGCGGATCGGAAACGAAACGCTCAGATGTGAACTCTCTCATAGGGAATCATTGCACAAGCGTTTTTATGGCGATTTTGAAATGCCCTGCCACTTGAGGGAAACAAGGACATTAGGGAAACAAGGACATTACCTTGCACATCAGTTGTCCTTTCAGGTATAACTGACAGCAACTGATATATAACTGATAGCAGCTGGACAGTATACAGTATTTCAGTTCTGACAAAATCTTGTCAGAACTGGACGGAATTACTAAGCTTCTGTGGGGAACTGACGGCGAGGTAAGTATGTAATATTCATTTGCAGGCACATCATGTCTTTATTTAAAATAATTTTACTCCGTTCAAGTTCCCATTAAGAGCCCTTCAGTGATTTCTGGATCCCCTATATTGTGTTGCCGTCATATGCTTCAACCCAGCTGGGTCACATCTATGGTGCATGTTTGATTCCATCCGCACGCCTCCTTAATTGCAATCACATAGCCAGGAGCATTCTGCCCAAACACTGGTATAATTCTTTGTGAACTGTGCATGTGCAGAAGACTCCTGGCCACGGGAGCATGGCCAGGAAGGTACGGAGACAGGACTGTGCATGCACTGTCCAGCTTTTAAAGAGGAGCTGTCAGCCATACTATCTCAGAAAAAAACACACATATAGAAGTAGATAAATACTTGCTCTACTTACATAACATATGTATTGCACTGTCCGTGGTTTGATTTTAGTGATTTTTCTACAGTAAAAAAAGAAAAAGAGAAAATCCTTCTTAGCATTTCCCATTTTAAATGTGGCTATTGTGAAGCCAATCCTGATGTCATTCCCTCCCTTACTTTTCTTGGCCTGATTGTGTATGCCTCCACTATAGAAAGTGCATTGTCTCAGCATGAGAAATATTGGCCAATCAGAGAGGAACAGAGGTGTGGGAGGGAAAAACAGGAGGGAAAGAAGCTTCAGCCAATGAGGCTGCATTAGTTAAAGAGAATCTGTATTGTTAAAATCGCTCAAAAGTAAACATATCAGTGCGTTAGGGGACATCTCCTATTACCCTCTGTCACAATTTCGCCGCTCCTCGCCGCATTAAAAGTGGTTAAAAACAGTTTTAAAAAGTTTGTTTGTAAACAAACAAAATGGCCACCAAAACAGGAAGTAGGTTGATGTACAGTATGTCCACACATATAAAATACATCCATACATAAGCAGGCTGTATACAGCATTCCTTTTGAATCTCAAGAGATCATTTGTGTGTTTCTTTCCCCCATGCACTGAAGTTTCAGGCTGCTCTTTTCTTCTTGCAAACAGCTTTGCCCTTGTTTGTAATTCCTCAGTATGTGAAAGCCCAGCCAGCTCAGAGGACGATTTATCCAGCTGATTAGAGCAGCTTCTCTCTTCTCTCTTATCTAAATACACAGGCAGTGTGCATAGAGGGGCCAGAAAGGGTGAGTTCATAGCAGAACCACAACACTGAAGAACTTGGCAGCCTTCCAGACACAGGCCGACAAGTCTGACAGGGGAAAGATACATTGATTTATTACAGAGACTGTCATAGTAGAAAGTGCTGCAGTTAGCCAGAACACATTAGAATAGCTTTTGGAACATGTAGGATGATAAAAAACAGGATGCAATTTTTGTTACGGAGTCTCTTTAAGTCTGAGGGGGAAGTATAGAAGCAAAAAAGGACCACCCAGCATGCCCTGCAACTTCCTTTTTGCATACCAAATTTTGTGTGTACCAAATAAGAGTCAGGTAAATTGGGGAATGATCATTTATCAACAAGAAAAGTAATAGTGATTTTAAGTTTTGGATTGCCTGGTTAGCATCCTTATTACTTGCTTACCAGATAACAATAAAGAATTGATTTTTGATTTTATGCCCGACAGTTACACTTTAATGAGACTTAAAGGGAACCAGAGACGCCAGAAAAAAGATTTTATACATACCTGGGGCTTCCTCCAGCCCCATACGCACGGATCGCTCCCACGCCGCCATCTTCCGTTGCCTGTATCAGCTGGTACCGGGTCCCGTAGTTTCGGCCAGTCGGCGTCAGCACGCGGCCAGTTGTCCACATCACAGGGGCTCCCAGCATACCCCTACGCGTGCGGCTGCATACTGCGCACCCGCATGCGGAAGGATATGGAGGGATCCCCTGATCATGCGGACAATTAGCCGCATCCGCCGGAAGTGACGGGACCCGGTACCCCCCTGATCATGCGGACAATTAGCAGCATCCGCCGGAAGTGACGGGACCCGGTACCGGTGGATCCAGGAAGCGGAGGATGGCGGCGTTGGAGCGATCCAGGCTTATGGGGCTGGAAGAAGCCCCAGGTATGTATGAAATCTTTTTTCTTTTTCCATGTCCGGCGTCTCTGGTTCCCTTTAAATCAACATTTTTTGTACTGTTACAGGTGTGCTTTAATGTAGGCATGTAGTAAGAAGTTTTGAATCATGGCTTTCGGATAATAAGATTTTTTTCAGACTCCTTCCTGTAGACTGACAAAATATTAGCGTACACAGCTTATATACATTTGAACATCAGAAGGGGGTACATAGATTTTTTTTGAAAAAAACAGGTAGCTATTCGACATAAGAACACCTGACTTATGAACAACCCGCATACACGAACAACCACAAAAAGGTGAAACGTGTCAAAAAAAAAAACACATTTTTCAAAAAGACCTTGTGGTTTTTGAGAAAATCAGTTTTAAAAAATTCAAAGAGAAAATGTTTTTTCTTTAAACTGGTGAAATTACATTTTGCTGCAGTACACTGAGGGCACAGGGAGACACAGAGGGACTGAGGTGGAACAGGGTTTCAACTTATGAACATTCAGAACCAACATACAGTCCCTATCTTGTTTGTCAACCAGGGACGACCTGCATAGGCAAATGTAGGCATTTAGCTCATAGTAAACCATCATTTATAGGTATGTCCAGGGGTGTATTCAAGGCAGCTTGCATTACGTAAATGGAAATGATCAAGTTATATTATGTTATTATATTATATACAATATTGGACCCGTTCCTATTCACTTTTTGTCCAAGGTTTTCTTCTGGGGGATATTTTCACTTGTTATGGATACCGTAAATGCCTCTTAAAGGACAACTGTAATGAGAGGGAAATGAAGGCTGCCATATCTATTTCCTTTTAAACAATACCCGTTTCCTGGCAGCTCTGCAAAACTATTTGGTTGCAGTAGTGTCTGAATAACACCAGAAACAAGCATGCAGATAATCATATCAGATTTGACAATAATGTCAGAAACACCTGATCAGCTGCATGCTTATTCAGGGTCTATGGCTAAAAGTATTAGAGGCAGAGGATCAGCAGGACAGCCAGGCAACTGGTATTCTTTAAAGTGGACCCAAATTAAAAATACAAGATTTCACAAATAAAATCTATTTTCTAAATTATAATAATAAATAGCAGCCTTTTTTCAGCTGCATGATAACAAATATAAAATATTTTACATTTATTAGAGAAACCCCTCCCTTCCTTTTATATTGCCGGAAAAGAATCCGGCAAACTGGTGGAGTAGGAGGTGTCCGGCAAAGGAGGAATTGCTAATGGCTGCCACCAGTATAACCCTAGTTATGGAAAGAGGAGGGTGAAAAGCATGCACTGAAACGCGCATGGGCTTGAAGGAGTGTTTATTTATCTTTGTATGTGTCAGAGTGGTGCAACTAAATATTTTGAATTAAAAAAAATGTTTGGTTTGGGTCCGCTTTAAAAGTAAATAAATATGGCAGCTTCCATAAACCTTTTGTTACAGTTGTCACCAGCAAGCGAGAAAATCACGTCACGCACCATGTGGAACGCATCTCCGTGACTCTCTCCGAACATAAAAATATTGAACTAAAAGTTTCATTTGCATTTGCTAATGGGTTAAATAGGCAAAATAATACAATTTTAGATATACTTAAAACAATGTGCTGTAACCTATTTTAGTATGTTTGTACTATTATAGAACCTGCTAAGCACCATATTATTTTTATATTTATGATACACATGTCCTTAGAATCGAAAGTGGGTGTTCTTTGTTTTTCTCATGACTGTAATCAGGGCCGCCACCAGAAATTTTGGGGCCTCTCACACATAATCAGGCCTGGGCCCTCCCTCCCTGGGCCCACCCACTGGTTGCTGTGCCCGCCCACTAGCCACCCCACCTCTGTGTCCGTGCGCGAAGTGCGCTGCAGCGAAAAATGTGCATGGCACCGACACTGAAGACAGCGGCATGCACAGCGTGATGCTGCAAAAAGTGGGTGTGGCCATGACATGTTGTGGGTGGAGCCAAATACTAGCAAAATACAGGTAGTCCCTGGTTAACAAATGAGATGGGGACTTGTAGGTCCGTTCCTATCCTTTATCCGTTCTCTTTTGGCCCCCTCTTTTCTTCCTGTGCCTCTTTTCTCCCCCTCTGTCTCTCCTCAGTTTGTGACCCTTTTTTGTCCCTTTGTGTGACCTCATGTTCCCATCTCATCTCTTTTTTCCCTGTGCCTCTTGTGTCCGCCTCTGTTCCCCCTTTGCCTCTTTGATCCCCCTGTGCTACCTCTTGTCCCCAGCTCGTCCCCCTGCCCTAGCCAGGTACAGGTGCCCCTAGTATAGGTATCCAGGCATAGGTGCCCCCAGTATAGGTAGACAGGTATAGGTTCCCCAGTATAATTAGCCAGCTATTGGTGGTGCCCCAGTATAGGTAGCATGGTGTAGATACCCCCAGTATAGGTAGCCTGGTATAGCTGGTGCCCCAGTGTAGGCCAGCAAGATACAGGTGCCCCAGTATAGATATTCAACCATAGGTGGTGCCCCGGTATAGGTAGCCTGGTATAGTTGCCCCCGGTATAGGTAGCCTGGTATGGGTGGTGCACCAGTATAGGTTAGTCAGATACAGGTGCCCCAGTAAAGGTAGCAAGCTATAGGCGCTCCAGTATAAGTAGCCAAGTATAGGTGGTGCCCCAGTATAGGTAGCCAGGTATAGGTGGTGCCCCAGTATAGGTAGCTAGGTATAGGTGGTTCCAGCCCCAGTATAAGTAGCCAGGTACTGTATAGGTAGCCTGTAGCAAGATATAGGTGGCGCCCCAGTATAGAAAGTCGGCTGTAGTGGGCTCACTCAACTGCTCCCCACGTTCAAGGGCTGATGTCACTCTTCTCTCAGTGCTGGAATGTGGTGTGCTGGTTAGTGAGCCACAGGCCCGCAGCCAGCACATGCGGCCCTTCCAGTGCTTTGGGGGGCCCAGGGTCCACAGAAGCCCGGGGCCCCTCACTGCAGTGTCAGTTGTCCTGACCTGATTGCTGCCCTGACTGTAATGTCTCATGGTGAATTAAATGGCACATCTCTATTGTTCTTCTTATTCTAGTTATTCTAGGGCTGGAATATGTCATAAAGGTACATTTATAATACTGTACATTCATTTATTGGAGCAGTTGTTCATAATATTTTATTAGTGCTTTAAATATCATGTAGAACGTCTGGAATAGGATTGAAAAGGATTATTATCTTGTAACTTGTATTTTCAAGCAAACAATCACAGTTCCAACAAGTTTAATAAAATTGTACAACACATACAAAATCACATTAAAGGATACCTGAAGTGACATGTGACATGATGAGATAGACATGTGCATGTACAGTGCCTAGCACATATATAACTATGCTGTGTTCCTTTTTTTTTCTTTCTCTGCCTGAAAGAATTAAATATCAGGTATGTAAGTGGCTGACTCAGTCCTGACTCAGACAGGAAGTGACTACAGTGTGACCCTCACTGATAAGAAATTCTAACCATAAAACACTTTCCTAGCAGAAAAGTACTTTTGTGAGCAAGAAAGAGATAAAAAGGGGAATTTCTTATCAGTGAGGGTCACACTGTAGTCACTTCCTGCCTGAGACAGGACTGAGTCAGCTACTTACATACTTGATATTTAACTCTTTCAGGCAGAGAAAGATAAAAAGGAACACAGCATAGTCATTTGTGTGCTAGGCACTGTACATACACATGTCTATCTCATCATGTCACATGTCACTTCTGGTATCCTTTAATTGTAGGTACACATGTTGCTTTGCCGCTATATAGATGCGTTCGATTGATACATTCCGTCATGTCCGATATTACTCTCGATCGTTTTACAGCTCTATTTCTCATAGATGTGAATGGAAAAAGATAAGAAAAATGAGCGGAAGATAAGAGAATCGAGCGGAAAAAATGATTGCGCAGAGAATTAAGCGGAAAAAATGTATTGTGTGTACCCAGCATAACAGTCACTGTAACTGAGTCATTATACATTCTAATTAAGGAAGGAATAATCTTTTATAAAATTATTTTACTATCAATAAAGTTTTATAAGTAAAGGAGATTTTTGTCATGTACAAAGCATACAGTACAGTATAATGTAAAAATAAAGTGTTGAAACATTGTTGGAATTTTTCTTTGGCTTAAAGGGGAACTGAAGAGAGAGGTATATGGAGGCTGTCATGTTTATTTCCTTTTAATCAATACCAGTTGCCTGGCAGCCCTGCTGGTCTATTTCTCTGCAGTAGTATCTGATTAAAACCAGAAACAAGCATGCAGCTAGTCTTGTCAGATCAGACTTATAAGTCTGAACCACTGAAACACCTGATCTGCTGCATGCTTGTTCAGGGGCTATGGCTAATAGTATTAGAGGCAGAGGATCAGCAGGGCTGCCAGGCAACTGGTATTGTCTAAAAGGAAATAAACATGACAGCCTCCATATACCTCTCTCTTCAGTTCCCCTTTAACCTCCCCCTCTCATTCAGTAACACAGTGGTTCCCTCTAAATCCCTTTAAACCCAGCAGGATTTTTTAAATTGAATTCAAGGCCCCATGTAGACAGGGACTGGCTTAAAGAGACACTGAAGCGAGAATAAATCCCGCTTCTTGTCTCATAGTCAGCAGGGGCATGTTTGCCCCTGCTAAAACGCCGCTATCCCGTGGCTAAACGAGGGTCCCTGACCCCCCAACCCTCCCCGCAAAACCTACAACCAACTTGGTCATAGATTTTGCTGCTCTTGAGGCAGGGCTAACGGCCGCAGCCCTGCCTCTCAGCGCCGTCTATCAGCGGCGCATCGCCGCCTCTCCCCCGCCCCTCTCAGCGAAGGAAGACTGAGAGGGGCGGGGGAGAGGCGGAGATACGCGCTGACAGACGCGCAAGAGGCAGGGCTGCGGTGGTTAGCCCTGCCTCAATCCGGAAGAGGGGATGCGCTGCTCGGAGGGGATTTCGGGGGGTAAGGGACCCCCGTTTAGCCGCGGGATAGCGGCGTTTTAGCAGGGGCACACATGCCCCTGCTGACTATGAGGTCTGAAGCGAGATTTATTCTCGCTTCAGACTCTCTTTAAGGGTAAACTGGTGATTTGTATATGCTATTTTTATGCAAATGTATGCAGCTTGAAAATAGATTGATTCTGCTGTTGCAGAATTTGATTGGTCCCATTTGAAGCTGCATTACATTTGCATTACCAAATCCAAAACCCTGTATCAACTTAAAAGTTAAAGTTAGCAATAAAACACCAGCAGGAGCAGGAGGAAAATGTATGAAATACAACTAACTGAAGGACCCTTTCAGTCAGGGCCGTACTTAGTAGTAAATTGTGGTGGCTGGAAAGTGTGCTGGTTAAGGGCTCTGCCTCTGACACAGGAGACCAGGGTTCAAATCTCGGCCCTGCCTGTTCAGTAAGCCAGCACCTATTCAGTAGGAGACCTTAGGCAAGTCTCCCTAACACTGCTACTGCCTATAGAGCGCACCCTAGTGGCTGCAGCGCTGGCGCTTTGAGTCCGCCAGGAGAAAAGCGCGATATAAATGTTATTTGTCTTGTCTAAATTGTCATCAAAACTTTAGCAGTCACAAGACTAAATTAAAGTAACTACAAGATCTCTTTCAGAACGGGCCCTTCTAAGTATTAAACTGGCAGTTAGAAACCAGCAGCAGTATCTACATAATAGCAAGGCCCTATTGCATCAAGTATTCCAAGAAATAATTTGACTGGAAGATGACATCAGCAGAAGCAGGACTTTTGAAGGCAGAACCCTCCATTAGTGTGAGACCCACACAATTTAAATAACAAAATGAAGAAGAAAAGTCACAAAGTAAATGTCAGCTGCAGTGCAAGACCTATGTAAATGTATGAAGTACTAATGTCAGGTGGCTGGGGCCAGGCTGTGCAGAGGATCTTCAAGGGAGTGGTGCTCAAATTTGACACAGGGCCCCTAATCAATTGTGCTCTTTCCAACCAAGTGTGTTGACTCCACCACCCTCAAATCAGAAGTGATAGGTGCCCAATATTTGACTCACCTATCATTACTGGGATCTCTGTCCCTTTTGATCAGCCCACAAGCTTTTTTTTCAAGAAGAAGAAGTGGTTGCCAATATGCAGTGGTTGCTATGCATTAGAAGGTGCAAAATTGCAGTACGTGCCAAGGTTCAGTATGTGTCCAGATGCAGTGGGTGGTAAGATGCTAAAGTTCAGTTTGTGCTAAGTTACAGTGGGTGCTGAGGTGCCAAAGTCCAGTCTGGGTCAAGCTACAGTGAGTACCGAGGTCCAGTTTGTATTGGGTGTTTTTTTTGCAGAGGGTGCTAAGCATTATTGGGTGCTGACAGAGTAGCAGATGGTGATAAACAATAGTGGGTGCCATGTGAGTGCGAATTGGTGCAGGAGCCATGTAAGTGCTGGGTACAGGCCCTGAGGTCTATAGCTACGCCACTGATAGGTGCAGTGGGCAGGACATGAGTGAGTAGGCAGTGCCATGTGGGGTCTGGATGTGTGACTGCCATGGGAGAGTACTAGGTCTCATGTGGGTTTATACTATTGGTCGGTTCTGGATGCTACCTGGGTGATGGCCATGGAAGGGTACTAGGTGCATATAATGGCTTGGGGACCTGGTGCAGTGTAAGTACTGTGCAATGTGGGTCCTTATTATGGGGGGCATAGGTGCAAATACTGTGTGCCAAGTGGGTACTGGGAGTGAGTACCTGGTGCCATGTGGGTGATGGGTGCTGGCTAGTGAGGTATTGGTTGTCATGCGGCTGATAAATACAGTTGCAGGGTGCCATGTAGGGTCTGACTACATGGGTGGGTATCAGGTATCAGGAGGGCACTGTGGGAGGTAGAGGTCAGTGTGGGTGCTGAACGAAAGGTAGGTCACTGTGGGTACTTGGGAGGGAGGTCACTGTGGGTGCTGGGGAAGCTTTCTCGAAGACCTGGGGACAAAAATAAAGTAGTAACATCAGACAGTTGTGACAGCAGCAGCAATAGAATAAGTGACAGCGATGTACCCAAGCCCCAAGATTTGGAAAAACGTATAGTATAGTAATGACAGACACCCTTCCCTGGCCAGTAACAGTTGATGATGTAAGAACATAGTGGTCCTTGGCCATGCAACTCCCCAACACACACAGACACGCACGCACGCACACACGCACGCACGCACACAGACACACACACACACACGTAAATATATAAATGTTAGTTCAGCTCCTTCAGATCCTTATTACTGAGGGTTCAACAAGTCTAAAATTGGTGTAAAGGCAGCAGTAAGATGTTTGGTGTAAAGCAGCAGCAATAATCATATTAGTTAGGGCAAGAACCCTATTAATAAGTGTCCTAGAAGTATAACATTGTGTTTAAAGGCATCAGAACTAGCAGCAGGAGTTTAAAGGTGGGAGGAGTCATATTAGGTGGGCTGGCTACCATAAGGTGGGTGGGGGGAAGGTTGAGGGAGTGGGGCACATGTAGCTACCATACTAGGGAAGAGGGGGGGGGGGGAGTCCATCTGGCTACCTTAATGGGGTGGGAGGGGGGCACATCTGGCTACTTTACTGGTGTGTGAGGGAGCACATTATTTAATGTAAGGGGGTGGGGACCCGGGTCCAAATTCCGCATCGGGCCCTGAGGTCTATAGCTACGCCACTGGTAGGGTATCTCCTAAGTATAAAAATTGGCAAGTAGACACCAACAACAATTTCATCACCCAAACCATACCCAGACTGTGATAGCATTGCGAGGGGGTGCATCAAGTGAAAAGATCTCCACCTAGCCCTGCTGTGAGGTACTGCATACTCCCAAATCTACTGGGATAGAAATAGGATCAAGGGGGTAGGTAGTGGAGTGTGCTTTAGAGATGACCAAAGGGTTAAGAGGTGCAGAAGAAAGTATAAAACTTAGTTAAGTTTGTGATAGTGTGCAGTCACTAGTTCAAGGCTGGAGAAAGAGGGTAAAGTGATGAGGGAATGCAGAGAGACTGATAGAGTCTGGAGAATAATGTTGCATATGTTTCTGTGCGCTTGTATGAGAGACTGTAGTGGGGAAGCAGACAGATTAGATGGAAGAGTGTATTTGAGTAAGTTGCGGTGGTAATACTGTAATAACTGATGATACGTCATTGGACAGGAAGAGGAAAAGCGATGCTGAAAAGTAGTCTACAGAAAGAGCTACTGGGCCTGGAGAATGGTAGATAACAGCAATTTGGAAGTGGAAGGGAGAATACATGTGGACTGAATGGGCTTCAAAACATGAAAAGGAGAAAGCAGATGCAGTACAAAGAGGGCTAAATGAGCAGTGTTGTGACAGCAGGATGTCCACAAGTGTGAGACCACTGTGCAGGGTAAGCAAGCCTGACCAAGGGCCCTTGCCCAGGGTTAGGTAATACATGCACTGGCCATTTTATTAGGTACATCTTGCTAGTACTAAGTTGGACCCTCTTTTGATGCAAATCTCCAGTTCCACTGCATCCCAGAGGTGCTCTATTGATGAATCGCTGCATCCACGCGGCTGAACGATGTATTTAACCCCCCAAAATCCCGGGGCAAAATTCCATGACTTTCCAGGTCATGGATTTTGCTGCCCGGGGGATGCAGAGCTTTGCGCTGTAGCTCTGTATCCAGTGCAGTCAATCTCCGTAGATCTCCGTCTCTCCCCGCCCCTCTCAGTGAAAGAAGACTGAGGGGGGCAGGGAGAGGCAGAGACACACGGAGATTGACTGGAGCAGAGGAGCAGAGGCAGCTACTGCACAAAGCTCTTCCTTCTCCAGGAAGTACCAGAGGATTTAGCCCCGGGTTTTTTTTGGGGGGGGGGGGGGGGTTAAATACATAGTTCAGCCGCATGCAAGCAGTGATTCATCTTTGCTTATACTGCTGAAGAGGACTAGATAGTAAAAAGAGGTAACTTTATTCACTTCAGACTCTCTTTAACCTTTTGCGAACCTACGCAAGTAAATTCTACGCTGCACTTGTGGCTGCTCTAGGCTAATTCGGCGATTTACACCACCCACTTCCGCTCCCGACGCAGTCGTGTGCACCCAAGAGGGAGGTTTAAGCTGTCATATGACAGCTGACATCTCCCCTCAGTGATCAGAAGCCATTGCGCATGGCTTCTGATCACATGATCACTATGATCCCCGGCAGATCGTAGTGACCCCTGTTACTGATGTGGCAATGTGTGTGTGTGGAGGGGGGGGGGGGGAGAAGAGGACATCTAAACACCTGGCTACCTATTCTGGGGACATCTATACACCTGGCTACCTATTCAGGGGACACCTATAGATCTGGCTACCTATTCTGGGGACAAATAAAGACCTGGCTAACTATTCTGGAGACTCTCTAGTAAGGCCACATCTGGAATATGGAATTCAGTTCTGGGCACCACATTACAAAAAAGATATTGCAGTTTTAGAGCAGGTGCAGAGACGAGCAACAAAATTGATACGTGGGATGGAAGGTCTCACTTACCAATAAAGATTAGATAAACTGGGTTTATTTAGTCTAGAGAAAAGACGCCTTAGAGGAGATCTAATTAACATGTATAAATACATCAGAGGGCAATATAATAGCTTGGCGGATGAGCTTTTTGTCCCCAGGCCTTCTCAAAGGACTAGAGGACATGATCTGCGCATGAAGGAAAAACGTTGTAGCCATTTATTTAGGAAAGGGTTCTTTACAGTAAGAGTGATTAAGATGTGGAATGCATTGCCACAGGAAGTCGTTATGGCAAATTTTATACCTGCATTTAAAGGGGACTTAGATGCTTTCCTTGCGTTGAAAGACATCCATGGCTACAATTAGTAGGTAATGCCTAATGATGTTGATCCAGGGATTTTATCTGACTGCTATCTGGAGTCGGGAAGGAATTTTTCCCTTTTGGGGCAAATTGGACCATGCCTTGTAAGGGTTTTTTCACCCTTCTCTGGATCAACAGGGATATGTGAGGGAGCAGGCTGGTGTTGTACTTTGTACTGGTTGAACTCGATGGACGTATGTCTTTTTTCAACCATAATAACTATGTAACTATGTAACCTATAGATTTGGCTAAGGAAACCTATACACCTGGCTACTTATACTGGGGATACCTATAGACCTAAATGCCTATACTGGGGGCAACCTTTTTGGGAGAACTGCTGCCAGATTATCTGTATTTCTGGGGACCCGCTGCTGCCAGATTAAGTGTATTTTGGGGAACCGCTGCCAGATTATGTGTATGTTGGGGGAACCGCTGCTGCCAGATTACATCTATTTTTGGGGAACCACTGCCATATTATCTGTATTTTGAAAGATCCTCTGCCAGATTATTTTTTGTATGTATTTTTGGTGAAATGCTGTCAGATTACACGTATTTTGGGGGGAAACACTATGGCAAAGCTCAAACTTCCCCAGCAGACTTTTTACAGCACTGCTAAGGTCATGTATATTTAGTCCCACCCATGACCACACCCACACTCTGTTGCGTGACAACTGCCCATTATTCGGTGCGCCGCGCTGGGGGGGGGGGGGGGGATGTAGGTTGGGGAGAGTTCACTCACCTCCTTTCCCAGGACTAGACCCCTGTTTGTATGTTTAGAGTTTCTGCCATATGATTGGCTGATTAACTATTTGTGTTGACAAACAACATGTGTACCTCATAAGGGTATATTCAATAAACTGTGGTAATCAGAATATCATATGTGTAAAGTGTTAGGCACAATGGCCTCAATTCATGAAGCTTTATCAAACATTTTATCGAACGTTTGATAATTTACCTCATGGGTAAAATCTAATTTTGAATTCACTAAGGTGTTATAGATTTATCAAATGTTTTATTGATAAAATGGTCAATAAATCTAGAACATCTTAGTGAATTCAAAATTAGATTTTACTCACGAGGTAAATTATCAAATGTTTGATAAAGTGTTTGATAAAGCTTAGTGAATTGAGGCCATGAGTACAACATAATGCAATAGACTACATGCAATGTACATTGCTTTACTTATCGTGTGTAACCCTGTACACATGATATTCTGATTACTGCAGTTTTAGTGACTATACCTTGAGGCCGGTTTCACCTTAGCAGCCTACGTTTGTGTTGCGGTGTGATCGGATGATCGTATCACACCACAACACTAAAAAGACTAAACTCAGTAGTTCTGAGCCTGCGCAGTACAGCCCGGAGGACGTCCGATGACGTCAACGCGCCGCCGTGAGGCGCATTTTGGAGCGCACAAGAAGCCCGACCTGGCCGCCGGCCTGGCTAGGTCGGGCGCGCCACTGGAGACCACCGGGAGCCTGCGGAGCAGCGCCGAGGGCACCTCCTGCCTGCCACGGGCTGGAGGAAGCCCCAGGTAAGTGGATGGGGATTTTTATTTTTTTGGGATAGTCCCTGAACCATCTCTTTAAGGCCAAGCTGCAGAGCTGCTTATCTCAGCATACAAGTGATTCCCCCCTCCCCCTTTTCTCCACCAACAGAGCTTTCTGATCGCCCCTCAGATGTTTATTTTTTGTAAATATTTATTACTTTATTTTAATAATACATTTTGCGATCTTCTGCAGTAGCCGGCCCCAGGACTTGACACCAATTGGCGTTAGGCGGTCCTGGGGCTGCCGCCGCGGCCACGCCGATTGGCATGGGGCGGTCTTAGGGTAGTTAACTTACACAACTTCCGGTCAATGCACGTCGTCACGGATGTTGACCCATAACGCCCTGATGCGTTTACGCCAGATGCAATCGCACCGCATCCGGTATGAGATGTTCCATAAACTGTCATTGCTTTAGTTTTAGACTGCGGTAAAAAAGGTAACGCAACGCAATGAAAACATCCTCGTGTGGAAAGGGCCTGAAGTGGTCAAGGATTGTATATCCCTAGCTGCAATTAAGAAGAGGAGAGAAAGTGAGAAGAAATGAGAGTGCGATTTAAAGTATACCTGAACTACATAATAAATATAAGAGCTGGCCCATTCCAGGGAGTTCTTAAGCATCCCCATAACTTTGGTAACCCCTCAGCTTTGCCAACCGCTAGGCTCAGCGTTCCGGAAAATTGCTGCAGGGAAACTTGTGGTCCGTTCTGCGGATTGTGTGGAATGGATCCGTGTGAACGGATGGATGTGTTCGGATCTATAGGTTAACATCTGTTTGTACAGTATCCGTTCCAAGAACGGACCGTTTTTTAACGTAAGTGTGAACCGGGCCTAATGCATGTTGCTATGCTTCTTACAGATGTACGAAGGAAGGCAGAGCAATGTGATAGATAACTAGAACACCTATAACATATATACTTGGCTTTGATCATATGTCTGGATAGGTGTTATGGTTATATACATTTACTCTGTTAATCAGCAGGAAGTTGTCCAAATAGCAGTATAGCATAGCAGGTATTTTCTTGCAGGTGGGTGTGTTTCTGCAATCCATTCTGCTAGCAGATGATTGACCAGAAGTAAGCTGATGGAACCGGAGCTCCATCTTGTGGCTTACAGTAGAAATAGCTTTACTTAGATGGAATTTCAAATAGGGTTCCAGTTCAATTTTGCCTTTCTATTTACAACTACTCAGCACAGAGCTTCTCTCATGAAGCAAGGTGAAACATGATTTGCATCAGGTGCAGAGATTACAAGAGCACCATGTTAGTACTGTGTTTACACTAACAGCATGCAGCCAGAGTAGCAGGAGAAGCGAGAGTAGAGATGCTCCGAACGGTTCGCATGCGAACTTCGGTGGTTCGCGATCGAACGCGAACTTTATGGCGGTTCGACCCGCCCTACTGTACTACATCATTAGGGTCAACTTTGACCCTCTACATCACAGTCAGCAGGCACAGGGTAGCCAATCAGTCTACACTCCCTCCTGGAGCCCCCCCCCCCCTTATAAAACGCAGGCAGCGTCAGCCATTTCACTCACTTGTGTGGCTGCTGTAATCAGAGAAGCAAGAAGTTTTAAATCAGGATGATACCATTTTTGGCTAACTAAAAATGAATAAAAATAAGCAAGTTTTCGGCCTTGCAGCCTTCGGCGGGCTTACATCCTGTAACACACATCTGTGTTAGCCATCAGTAAAAGCAAGAAGTTTAAAATCAGGATGATACCATTTATTGGCTAACTAAAACTGAATAAGAATAAGCAAGCTTTCGGCCTTGCAGCCTTGGTCGGGCTTACAGAATGTAAGCCCGACTAAGGCTGCAAGGCCGAAAGCTTGCTTATTTTTATCCATTTTTAGTTAGCCAATCAATGGTATCATCCTGATTTAAAACTTCTTGCTTTTACTGATGGCTAACACGGTACAATACCCTACTGTAATTAGAGAAGGGAGAAAACCTTGCTGCTGCTGCTGACATAGGGAAAGCTTAGTTAGGCTCTTGTGTTAGGCTTGTTAGCTTGCTCCTTCTTGCTGATCTTATTGCTAAAAAGCACTCCTCATCCTCAACAGCTCTTTTGAGAGCTAATGTTGTTCTTGTGTTGCATATACAGCCTTGGTAATTCCTACTGTGCCACTGCCAGGCCCAGCACATTCAGTGACTACCTGTGTGTGTGACAGGCAGCTTCACATTTATAATACCAATCATTGCATACCCACCTGTTGTTGTTCAGTGCACCTACCTACCTACGTGACCGCACGCAGTGCCACTGTACCTGTTCACGGTACCTGTGTGTGTGTGTGTGTGTGTGTGTGTGTGTGTGACAGGTGCACATTTGTAATACCAATCACTGCATACCCACCTGTTGTTCAGTGCACCTACCTACCTACGTGACCGCATGCATTGTCACTGCACCTGTTCACGGTACCTGTGTGTGTGACAGGTGCACATTTGTGACAGGTGCACATTTGTAATACCAATCACTGCATACCCACCTGTTGTTCAGAGCACCTACCTACCTACATGACAGCACGCAGTGTCACTGCACCTTTTCACGGTACCTGTGTATGTGTGTGACAGGTGCATATTTGTAATACCAATCACTGCATACCCACCTGTTGTTCAGTGCGCCTACCTACCTACGTGACCGCATTCAGTGTCACTGCACCTGTTCACGGTACCTGTGTGTGTGTGTGTGTGACAGCTGCACATTTGTAATACCAATCACTGCATACCCACCTGTTGTTCAGTGCACCTACCTACCTATGTGACCGCACGCAGTGTCACTGCACCTGTTCACGGTACCTGTGTGTGTGTGACAGCTGCACATTTGTAATACCAATCACTGCATACCCACCTGTTGTTCAGTGCACCTACCTACCTACGTGACCACATGCAGTGTCACTGCACCTGTTCACGGTACCTGTGTGTGTGACAGCTGCACATTTGTAATACAATCCCTGCATACCTGTTCAGGGTACATGTGTGTGTGTGACAGCTGCACATTTGTAATACCAGTCACTGCATACCTGTTCACTGCACCTGTGTGACCGCATGCTGTTTATATACCAGTCCGTGCATACCTGTTAACTGCACCTGTGTAACCGCACATTGTTGTACCAGCAGTCACTGCAACCTGTTTACTGCACCTGTGTACCCACACATTATTGTACCAGCAGTCACTGCAAACTTTTCACTGCACCTGTGTATCCTCACGTTGTATTAGTCAAGTCAGTGCATACCTTTCACTCCCCCCCCCCCCCCTCCCAATATGGACAAAACAAAAGGCAGAGCCAGAGGCAAGCCACCTGGCAAGTCTGTTCGAGGTCGCGCTGTCGTGATTTTGTGCGGCCCTCAACCAAAGTACAGTGTTCAGAAGATGGCACGTGCCATCAACCCCCAATATTGTCAGGACATAGTTGACTATTTAACACAGAACTCCTCATCTTCCTCAGCTTCTGCACGGAAGCGTGACATATTTTCCTCCTCCTGCTCTGATTCTGGCACCCCACTTAACACTCCGTCGGCAGCCATCACCAAAGTGCCATCATCACAGGGCTCAGCGGTGTGGAATTTTTTTGTGTGTCTGCCTCAGATGAGAGGAATGCCATCTGTACTCTCTGCCACCGAAAATTGAGCCGTCATAAGACCAAGATCCGCGTAGGGACAACTACCTTACGAAGGCACATGATTACAAAACACAAACTGCAATGGGATGCCCACCTGAGGAAAAGCAGCACACAAAAGCAAAGCCACACACCGCAGTGAAAGATACCAGGCCGCAACAATTTCTCAAAAAAGGCGATACCCAAACTGTACCGTGATGTTGAAAGGCAAGTGGTGACATCTCTGGCACACAGCACTGGGTCAAGGGTCCATCTGACCATGGATGCCTGGTCTGCAAAGCATGGTCAGGACTGCCAGAAGACTAAGTCAGTCACCACACACAGCATCTCTGCCTGCAAGCCGCTTGACTGCCTTCTCCGCCACCACCAACAGGGTCCAGGACTCCAGGCGGATTCCTGAATTTTTAAGGCCGCTGCTAGCAGCGACCACTATAATAATTTTTCTGGTGCGTGTACATGCCTGCCTAATATTTCTGGCTGGGGAAGGGGGGGGGGGGGCACACCCAAGATAATAAGGCCGTTGCTTCATTGTGGACAGACCAAATTCGATCAGCTGGACAGTCACTGTTGTTCTGTCATTGAGCTACCTCTTAAAGCACTTTAGGCCTCCAATTTGGCATGCAATGTGATGTCTGCCCTTAAAACGCTGCTGTGCGTCAAATCCAGATTTTTCCCCGGGACTTTTGGCATGTATCCCACTCCGCCATGCCCCCCTCCAGGTGTTAGACCCCTTGAAACATCTTTTCCATCACTTTTGTGGCCAGCATAAATGTTTCTAGTTTTCAAAGTTCTCATCCCCATTGAAGTCTATTGTGGTTCGCGAAAGCTGACGTGGACCAAACTTTTTGCAAAGGTTCGCGAACCGAAAATCGGAGGTTCAAGCCATCTCTAAGCGAGAGGAGAGTGAGCGAGGTGAAGAGGTAATCATTGGGAAGAAGCAGCTTGTTGTGCTGTGTGAGATGTCTGACAGTGAGTGAGGAGAGGGGAGACAGAAGAGCAACAGTGTTTCATTTGACTTACACAGCAGAAAGGAGGAGGTGGAACTGCTGTCCTCACTTAGGAGGAATGGAGTGGCTGAGGGTGAGCAATTTGTTTGTCACAGGCTTACAGCCAGCCAGCGTGCTATTGTGTTTGAGCTCAGCATGTCATATGAGAACATTGAATGAAGCAAAAGTACATTGTCGGGTGCTGTGTGATCATTCCAAATGGGGGAAGCACATCCTTACAAGTTTGCCTCAGGCAGCAAAAGTCTAGAACCAGCCCTGCTACTCGGTTTCATATAAGAAACAAGTGAGACGTAGCTACCATAGTGCATTAGTTCAGGCCTGTGAGTGGATATCAATGCAAATTTGCTATCATAAACGAAAAAGGGTGGCAGGACCAGAGCCTAGGACACCTTTCATACTGTGTCCATTGCGTTCCCACTCCTTCATCTCCAATTCCCATCACCAGTAGTTCTTTTGATGCCGCTGCAAGTTTTCTACAGATCATTGCAGCATTTCAGCTTGCCATGCGATACAAGTCTTGACATTTGATAGGATGTTTTTGGGTAAACTCAGCTGTTTTCTTTTTGTTGTGGTAATGCTTAGTGAATTGAAGTCATTGGGCTTGATTCACAAAGCGGTGCTAACAGTTAGCATGCTGGTGAAAAGCCCCTTATCACGCCTAAACTCAGTTTAGGCGTGATAAAATAAACTCGTGCACAGAGCCTTTTCCTCTGAGGAGGAAGCTTTTATGAGGTCTAATGAGGAGGATGAGCCCAGGGGCTAACTATTTAACATGTCTGTCCACATGTTGTGATCCTTTCACAGTATTAAAATGTGGGATGAATATTGGGTCACCCATCTTCATTCCTCCTACAAAGGGAAAGTTTCAGAGTTTATATGAAACCCAGCTCAGGAAAAAGCATAACTTGTTAACTTAAGCATAGTACTTTGTGAATTATCTGTGTGCGGTATTCCCACCACCTCCACAATCTGCACAATTTGGGTAAAGAGGTGCCCCAGTGTGAATAAGATTGGATTAAAAACAAGATAAAAAAAAATTAAAAATGAAGTGGCTTACCTCAATGATGAGATCTTTGTATAGACAACTAAATATTTATTTAGCACAGGCAATGCATTTCATGGGTCTGAGTCCGCTTCCTCAAGCCAATAACAGTGCCAATTACAAGTAACCGATCAGCAAAAGGAGCCTCTGCCATAACCATAGCGATAATCACTTTTTCCCAAGGAGATCGACCACACTCATGTCCGGCTGAACCACCCCGAGTGGAGTCGGGTTTGTTGTCTTCACCTGCTTCCTGTGGTCGGTTGCCCCACAGCAACCTGCCTTGTGAGTAGTACAATTACCTTACCTGTTGATATCCCGTATATGAAAAGATATTGCGCTATTGGGCTCCCGTTTTTTTGTCTCCTGTGTCTGTTTCTCTAGGGTGCTGAGACACCCCTACTACTCTACCTCCACAATCTACACATGGATGTCAGGCAGCCACCACCTCCTCCTCCTCATCTTCTAACATGTCATGTCATTCCTAAACAAGTCATGGGGACATTATGAATGCCTGGGTAAACCTCCTGTCACCTCCTCAACCATCTCAATCTCAGGTCCATAATCACAGACAATGGCTGGTACGCATGGCAGATGATTACATAGGTTTCCTTTGTTGGGGCTGGTGGTGATGATTATGCATATATAGGGAGTAGTGACCCCATACAGTTTTGTGTTAACAGGTTTCACATCACCATGCCATTCAAGTTCTTTCTTGCTTGCCATCCAGTGTTCTGTCCGAAAGAACTTTTAGTGCTGCTGGCTGTATGGTCAAGGACCATAGAGCATGACTATTGGCGGATAATGTCAATCGCCTCACTTTTTTAAAGATATGAATGAGAGACAGGTTACTAAAAACTACCAGCCACCCACTGATGGTGTCATAGATTCATGTCAGCAAGATGTCAGATCATAATGGTTCTATTAACCCAGACATTTGCTGACAACACAGCTCCCACACTCACAGTTGCTGCTGTATTGGCCCAATTTTTCTGCAAGTTAGAGTCAAAATTTTTGTTGGCATTCGTGTCATCATCATGCTACAAACTGGCACTCTGGTCTATATGTTGATCACTCAAAATTCAATTTTTGGAAAATGTGAGCAGTGTATTCCACAGAACTTTGTTAATATGTTGCGATGATGCCAGCATGTGGACTATTCATGCTGTATGAAGCGAAAAATCGTTCGAGCAATCAGAAATTGTGATCGGATTGGTTGAAAATAATCTCAGTTGATGGGCACAATCGATTATGAACGATTTAAAAAAAAAATCATCTAACTGGATTTTTGTCCAAACAAAATCTGGATTTTTTTGATTGGTTGTGATAGATAGGAAGCAAAGATTGGTTCGTTGATGGTGTAGTGAACGAATTTTCTTCCGATCAGAATTTCTGATCACTCGAATGATTTTTCGCTAGAAATTGGACCATTAGTGGCCACCTTTAGTGTCTGAGTTTTTAGTTGCATTTATTTCATTGTGGTGAAATCTAGCAATGAAATGTGTATATATATATATATATATATATATATTTTGTATAACTAGTGATGGTCATGTCTAGGATAACTTATGGCGAAGCATGTGATTCATTTGATCAGTTGATTTGCAAAGCTCTGATTTGCTGTGATCACATCCTGCTTTAGCACGTGATCATGACTAGCAAATCAGAGACTTACATATCTATCACCTGACCAAACTGATCACATGTCTATTCATGAGTTATCCTAGACATGACCATCACTATTTATAATGCAACAGTCTATTTTTGGAAGTGTGGAGAAAATACGGTAGTTCTGCTTTATGAATACTATCTACATGGACTTTGTATGTTCTCCCTGTGTTTGCTTGAGTTTCCTTTGGGCATTCAGACAAACAAACAAAGACAAATAACATTTATATCGCGCTTTTCTCCTGGCGGACTCAAAGCGCCAGAGCTTCAGCCACTAGGGTGCGCTCTATAGGCAGTAGCAGTGTTAGGGAGACTTGCCAAAGGTCTCCTACTGAATAGGTGCTGGCTTACAGAACAGGCAGAGCCGAGATTCGAATCCTGGTCTCCTGTGTCAGAGGCAGAGCCCTTAACCATTACACCATCCATTGCATTCCTGTTGCTTCCCAGTCCCACATTCCATAAACATACGCGGATAGGTTAGTAGGTCTCCCGCTCTCAAAAAAATGGCTGTAGGCCAAGTTTCCACTTGTGCCAAACACCAATCTCCGAGATGGACGCAGTACTTGTGCTTGGTGATTACACATCTGAATCCTCCGAGTTGTGCAATGCACGCCCATGCATGGCTAGAGGGATTCAGATGCATTGTCTGAAAATCTAAAGCAGTACGTCAGTTCTCTTTCCCTGTACGTGACTTTGGAAGCAGCCTATTGAAATTATTAATGCAGAATCACCCCTAGTGGAAACAAGCTCTTAGACTACAATAGAATCTTGTTATAGTAAATTCTGATATAATGAACCTATAATAAAGTCAGTCCTCATGTCCTGACATGCACATGTATTAATATACGATGTATGATCAATTCTGACATAGTAAACTACTTGGCCAGGTCCCTTGAAGTTTACTACAGAGAATTTTACTGTACAATATGAGCCTAAAATAATGATGAATAACAACGGCAGGCATTAGATTGTGCGCTTTTTTGAGGGCCAGATAGTGACATTATATTTAGGGGTAAGCCAATTAATGTATCTGCATGTTTTTGGGGTGTGGGAGGAAACTTGATTGTCCAGAGGAAACCCATGCATAAACTAGTTCTATATTTAAATACACGTATTTATTTATTTATTTTCAATGAATACACATTTAGTTTAATCTGTGTTTCTTCACAGAGAATTCAACTTTATTGCTGAGATCAAGCCTTGCATTTAAAGTTGCCCACTGTAAAGTCACCATCAGATCTCTTATAGTGTAGAGCTCTCCAATTGACGACATTTCCTGCTGTTCCTCTCCTTTTCTGGAAGTCTGTGATTTCCTTCGATGTCAATACTTTGTCCCATACATGAACATCTGTCACCTGCCCCACCTCTAACTTTGGTTTACCCCCTAGGAAAATCTGACCAGGGCCTAAGTAAATGGTAGGGGTTTGGTAGTACATTCCTCTTATTGGGTATGCTCTTTGCTCACATATCTTTCCATTTACCCAAAGAGCCATCTCTCCATTTAGAGAATCCCAACTCAGGCAGATACTTCTCCATGGTCTTCTGTTTTGGGCAGGGAAGTTCACATCTACTCTTTGTCCTTCCACCCAGATCAAACCAGTGTTGGAATCGGGACCACTTCCGAGAATGAGGAACAGATGGTCATACAGGAGACCACTGATAAGGCTAAACATAACACTCTCAGTAAGGTTCGCACAGGCTCTCAGACAAACTGTGAATGTGAAATTCGGACCATCTCCATCGTACATCAGTTGTGCAGGCAAACTGTAGTTCTTGGCAAAAATGAAAGCCTTGCAAGCCATATCTGCAATGGAAAAAGTTGATTTCAGAAGTTAAAATAGAATATAGTAACTGCTTGCAATGCAGGGTCAGGTTGTAGACTGCATAATAAACACAGAGCAGTGGGTAATTGGAATTTGATTTTATGGCTGACATCCTGCTTTAACCACTTAAGCCCAACTGGACGAACATTCTCATCCAGTTGGGCTGCACGCTCCAGCCGCCGGCCTTTAGCCCAGCGATCAATGAAAGGGATTATAGATCCTTTTCATTGATCGAAGCCTCTCGCAGGAAAGCTGACAGCGTCTCAGAAGACGCTGCGGTTTTTCTGAGTTACAAAAAGTTCCCCGTCTTCATTCTTCTTCCTGGAAGCATACGATCACGCTTCCAGGACTTTTCACTGTGACCATCTTGTGGCCAAAGAATAAAACTACATACACATCAATTTTTTAATAAATAAATTTTTTTTTTACATTTATAATTAGCTGTTTACCTCCCACACCAAAAATTACCCACATACAATTTTTAATACAAAAAAATAAAAAAAATTACAATAAAAAAAAAAATAGTTACGTAAGGGTCTGAACTTTTTAAATCTGCATGTCAAAGGAGTATATTAATATAATTTTTTAAATTATGGGCTTGTAAATAGTGATGGACGCAAATTGAAAAAATGCACCTTTATTTCCAAATAAAATATCAGCGCCATACATTGTGATAGGGACATAATTTAAATGGTGTAATAAGTGTGGCAAATGGGCAAAAAAAATACATGGGTTTTAATTATGGTAGCATGTATTAATTTCAAACTATAATGGCCAAAAACTGAGAAATAATGATTTTTTTCCAGTAATTTCTTAATATTCCTGTTAAAATGGATTTAGAATAAAATAATTATTAGCAAAATGTATTACCCAAAGAAAGCTTAACTGGTGGAGGAAAAAACAAGATATAGATCAACTCATTGTGATGAGGAGTGATAAAGTTATTGGAAAATTAATGGGAGGTGAAAGTTGCTCAGATGCAAAAAATAAACAACCCTCCGGGCTTAAGTGGTTAAAGGGACCCTGATCAGTAAAAATAAACGAAATTGGTTCTTATCTGGGGCTTTCTTCAGCCCACCATAGGTCGGGAGGTCCCCTGGCATCCTCCTGGCTCCTCTCCCGGTCCCTCCGCCGCATACAGCACCGGCGACACCCGGGGCGGGTGTCGGGCTCCCACTTCCTTATCAGTGACGCTCGTCGACATCACGCAGGCCGCTGAGCGCCGGTGTGATGACGCGCAGCGGCCGGCGTAATGATGACGAGCATCACCGATAAGGAAGTGGGAGCCCCACACCCGGCCCGTGTCTCGCCGGTGCTGTATGCGGTGGAGGGACCGGAAGAGGAGCCAGGAGGATGCCGGGGGACCTACTGACCTACGGTGGGCTGGAGGAAGACCTAGGTAAGTACCAATTTCATTTATTTTTACTCCTCAGGGTCCCTTTAAGATTATGCACAAATCCCCAAATGTCATTGAACACCGAGCCCCATATGCAATTCACTTTTTCTCCTAGGTGCTATTTTTACAACGTGTCATAAAATGCCCTTTAAGTCTCCAGCAAGCAAGAAAATACTCAAAATAAATTCAATAGTTCTTTTTCTACAACTTTTGGGTACTTTTTAAATTGCAAAATGCTTAAAATTTAGTTTACAGAGAAGATGAAAATTATCTCCTAGGAGATAACTCTCCTAGGAGATAACTAACCTGGGCCCGTGTATATTCGCCTATGGCTATGTTTATCTCCTTGGAGTTTGATAGCTCCTCTGAGCTTGTTTACATAATTACCCTCTGACTAGTACTGAATGAAAACGGCAACCTTGAATAGAGAGGGGGCCAGATATTCTGGAATAATGGAGAGGACTAATAACTCTCACCCCAAACTGAAGCTTCCTTGAGCCCAGCTCATGCCACTTAACTGTGGAATTGGACCTCATTTTTTAGAACCCTTGCCTTTTCTTAGTTATTATGCAATGTTTTCTTTATACAAGAAGACAGAGGCAGAGCTTGTTTAACCTTGAGAGACTGTACATATACTGTACATGGAGCTTTTCCTTTAATGTACTGTTGTCATGTTTCTTTGGTTGCTGAGTTTGCTGTTCACTGGAAATGCCTCCATGTGATGTTTGCACAGCCATGTTTGGTCTCTGTATCGAGCCAAAACAAAGTACAGATAAGAATTGATAGAGTTCTTTTTCTATCGGTTCATAACAATACAGGACCTGTGATTAGAACAAATGCATTTAAAAGGAAAGTCATCCTCACATAACCTTGCTTTATTTAATAAAACAGTTCGGTGATAAAAACACAAAAGCCATCCATTTTCTGAGATTAAAACAAATCTGCTAAAACCAGCAATGTTCTTAGATGATTGTCTTATGATGCATCAGTTTTAGGTCAGATCTCGTGAATTGGAATACTGAATAACAATAATAAATACTGAATAATGAATTGCTGAATATCTGTGAGGTGTCCCCAGGTGAACAAGTCTAATTCAGAAACTGGTAAGCTGGTCTTCTTTTTTCCCTTCATAATGAAACCAGTGTTTAACCACTTGAGGACCACAGTCTTTCTACCCCTTAAGGACCAGGCACTTTTTCCCCATTCAGACCACTGCAGCTTTCACGGTTTATTGCTCGCTCATACAACCTACCACCTAAATGAATTTTGGCTCCTTTTCTTGTCACTAATAAAGCTTTCTTTTGGTGCTATTTGATTGCTCCTGCGATTTTTACTTTTTATTATATTCATCAAAAAAGACATGAATTTTGGCAAAAAAATGATTTTTTTAACTTTCTGTGCTGACATTTTTCAAATAAAGTAAAATTTCTGTATACATGCAGCGCGAAAAATGTGGACAAACATGTTTTTGATTAAAAAAAACCCCATTCAGTGTATATTTATTGGTTTGGGTAAAAGTTATAGCGTTTACAAACTATGGTGCAAAAAGTGAATTTTCCCATTTTCAAGCATCTATGACTTTTCTGACCCCCTGTCATGTTTCATGAGGGGCTAGAATTCCAGGATAGTATAAATACCCCCCAAATGACCCCATTTTGGAAAGAAGACATCCCAAAGTATTCACTGAGAGGCATAGTGAGTTCATAGAAGATATTATTTTTTGTCACAAGTAAGCGGAAAATGACACTTAATGACAAAAAAAAAAAAAGTTTCCATTTCTGCTAACTTGCGACAAAAAAAAAATGAAATCTGCCACGGACTCACCATGCCCCTCTCTGAATACCTTGAAGTGTCTACTTTCCAAAATGGGGTCATTTGTGGGGTGTGTTTACTGTCCTGACATTTTGGGGGGTGCTAAATTGTAAGCACCCCTGTAAAGCCTAAAGGTGCTCATTGGACTTTGGACCCCTTAGCTCAGTTAGGCTGCAAAAAAGTGCCACACATGTGGTATTGCCATACTCAGTAGAAGTACTATAATGTGTTTTGGGGTGTATTTTTACACATACCCATGCTGGGTGGGAGAAATATCTCTGTAAATGACAATGTTTTCATTTTTTTTACACACAATTGTCCATTTACAGAGTTATTTCTCCCACCCAGCATGGGTATGTGTAAAAATACACCACAAAACACATTATACTACTTCTCCTGAGTACGGCGATACCACATGTGTGGCACTTTTTTGCACCCTAACTGCGCTAAAGGGCCCAAAGTCCAATGAGTACCTTTAGGATTTCACAGGTCATTTTGCGACATTTGGTTTCAAGACTACTCCTCATGGTTTAGGGCCCCTAAAATGCCAGGGCATTATAGGAACCCCACAAATGACCCCATTTTAGAAAGAAGACACCCCAAGGTATTCCGTTAGGAGTATGGTGAGTTCATAGAAGATTTTATTTTTTGTCACAAGTTAGCGGAACATGACACTTTGTGAAAAAAAACAATTAAAATCAATTTCCGCTAACTTGTGACAAAAAAATAAAAACTTCTATGAACTCACCATACTCCTAATGGAATACCTTTGGGTGTCTTCTTTCTAAAATGGGGTCATTTGTGGGGTTCCTATACTGCCCTGGCATTTTAGGGGCCCTAAACCATGAGGAGTAGTCTGGAAATCAAATTCCGCAAAATGACCTGTGAAATCCTAAAGGTACTCATTGGACTTTAGGCCCTTTAGCGCAGTTAGGGTGCAAAAAAGTGCCACACATGTGGTATCGCCGTACTCGGGAGAAGTAGTACAATGTGTTTTGGGGTGTATTTTTACACATACCCATGCTGGGTGGGAGAAATAACTCTGTAAATGGACAATTGTGTGTAAAAAAATCAAAAAGATTGTCATTTACAGAGGTATTTCTCCCACCCAGCATGGGTATGTGTAAAAATACACCCCAAAACACATTATACTACTTCTCCCGAGTACGGCAATACCACATGTGTGGCACTTTTTTGCACCCTAACTGCGCTAAAGGGCCCAAAGTCCAATGAGTACCTTTAGGATTTCACAGGTAATTTTTGTTTCAAGACTACTCCTCACGGTTTAGGGCCCCTAAAATGCCAGGGCAGTATAGGAACCCCACTAATGACCCCATTTTACAAAGAAGACACCCCAAGGTATTCCGTTAGGAGTATGGTGAGTTCATAGAAGATTTTATTTTTTGCCACAAGTTAGCGGAAATTGATTTGAATTGTTTTTCTTCACAAAGTGTCATATTCCGCTAACTTGTGACAAAAAATAAAATCTTCTATGAACTCACCATACTCCTAACGGAATACCTTTGGGTGTCTCCTTTCTAGAATAGGGTCATTTGTGGGGTTCCTATACTGCCCTGGCATTTTAGGGGCCCTAAACCGTGAGGAGTAGTCTTGAAACCAAATGTCGCAAAATGACCTGTGAAATCCTAAAGGTACTCATTGGACTTTGGGCCCCTTAGCGCACTTAGGGTGTAAAAAAGTGCCACACATGTGGTACCGCCGTACTCAGGAGAAGTAGTATAATGTGTTTTGTGGTGTATTTTTACACATACCCATGCTGGGTGGTAGAAATATCTCTGTACATGACAATTGTTTGATTTTTTTTACACACAATTGTCCATTTACAGAGAGATTTCTCCCACCCAGCATGGGTATGTGTAAAAATACACCCCAAAACACATTATACTACTTCTCCTGAGTACGGCGATACCACATGTGTGACACTTTTTTTGCAGCCTAGGTGCGCTAAGGGGCCCAACGTCCTATTCACAGGTCATTTTGAGGCATTTGTTTTCTAGACTACTCCTCACGGTTTAGGGCCCCTAAAATGCCAGGGCAGTATAGGAACCCCACAAGTGACCCCATTTTAGAAAGAAGACACCCCAAGGTATTCCATTAGGTGTATGGCGAGGTCATCGAAGATTTTATTTTTAGTCACAAGTTAGTGAAAAATGACACTTTGTGAAAAAAACCCAATAAAAATCAATTTCCGCTAACTTTTGACAAAAAATAAAATCTTCTATGAACTCGTCATACACCTAACAGAATACCTTGGGGTGTCTTTTTTCTAAAATGGGGTCACTTGTGGGGTTCCTATACCGCCCTGGCATTTTACGGGCCCAAAACCGTGAGTAGTCTGGAAACCAAATGTCTCAAAATGACTGTTCAGGGGTATAAGCATCTGCAAATTTTGATGACAGGTGGTCTATGAGGGGCCGAATTTTGTGGAACCGGTCATAAGCAGGGTGGCCTTTTAGATGACAGGTTGTATTGGGCCTTATCTGATGGATAGGAGTGCTAGGGGGGTGACAGGAGGTGATTGATGGGTGTCTCAGGGGGTGATTAGAGGGGAAAATAGATGCACTCAATGCACTGGGGAGGTGATCGGAAGGGGGTCTGAGGGGGATCTGAGGGTTTGGCCGAGTGATCAGGAGCCCACACGGGGCAAATTAGGGCCTGATCTGATGGGTAGGTGTGCTAGGGGGTGACAGGTAGTGACAGGAGGTGATTGATGGGTGTCTCAAGGTGTGATTAGTGGGGGGAATAGATGCAAGTAATGCAATGGCGAGGTGATCAGGGCTGGGGTCTGAGGGTGTGGGCGGGTGATTGGGTGCCCTAGGGGCAGATGGGGGTCTAATCTGATGGGTAGCAGTGACAGGGGGTGATTGATGGGTAATTAGTGGGTGTTTAGAGGAGAGAACAGATGCAATGCACTTGGGAGGTGATCTGACTGCGGGTCTGCAGGCGATCGGATGGTGTGGGTGGGTGATCAGATTGCCCGCAAGGGGCAGGTTAGGGGCTGATTGATGGGTGGCAGTGACAGGGGGTGACAGGGGGTGATTGATGGGTGATAGGTGATTGGCAGGTGATTGACAGGTGATCAGTGGGTTATTACAGGGAAGAACAGATGTAATTAATGCACTGGCGAATTGATAAGGGGGGGTCAGAGGGCAATCTGAGCGTGTTGGCGGGTGATTGGGTGCCCGCAAGGGGCAGATTAGGGTCTGATCTGATAGGTAAAAGTGACAGGTGGTGATAGGGGGTGATTGATGGGTAATTAGTGGGTGTTTAGAGGAGAGAATAGATGTAAACAATGGATTTGGGAGGTGATCTGATGTCGGATCTGCGGGCGATCTATTGGTGTGGGTGGGTGATCAAATTGCCCGCAAGGGGCAGGTTAGGGGCTGATTGATGGGTGGCAGTGACAGGGGGTGACAGGGGGTGATTGATGGGTGATAGGTGATTGGCAGGTGATTGACAGGTGATCAGTGGGTTATTACAGGGAAGAACAGATGTAATTAATGCACTGGCGAATTGATAAGGGGGGGAGGGGGGGTCTGAGGGCAATCTGAGCGTGTGGGCGGATGATTGGGTGCCCGCAAGGGGCAGATTAGGGTCTGATCTGATAGGTAACAGTGACAGGTGGTGATAGGGGGTGATTGATGGGTAATTAGTGGGTGTTTAGAGGAGAGAATAGATGTAAACAATGGATTTGGGAGGTGATCTGATGTCGGATCTGCGGGCGATCTATTGGTGTGGGTGGGTGATCAGATTGCCCGCAAGGGGCAGGTTAGGGGCTGATTGATGGGTGGCAGTGACAGGGGGTGACAGGGGGTGATTGATGGGTGATAGGTGATTGGCAGGTGATTGACAGGTGATCAGTGGGTTATTACAGGGAAGAACAGATGTAATTAATGCACTGGCGAATTGATAGGGGGGGGGGGGGTCTGAGGGCAATCTGAGCGTGTGGGCGGGTGATTGGGTGCCCGCAAGGGGCAGATTAGGGTCTGATCTGATAGGTAACAGTGACAGGTGGTGATAGGGGGTGATTGATGGGTAATTAGTGGGTGTTTAGAGGAGAGAACAGATGTAAACAATGGATTTGGGAGGTGATCTGATGTCGGATCTGCGGGCGATCTATTGGTGTGGGTGGGTGATCAGATTGCCCGCAAGGGGCAGGTTAGGGGCTGATTGATGGGTGGCAGTGACAGGGGGTGACAGGGGGTGATTGATGGGTGATAGGTGATTGGCAGGTGATTGACAGGTGATCAGTGGGTTATTACAGGGAAGAACAGATGTAATTAATGCACTGGCGAATTGATAAGGGGGGGTCAGAGGGCAATCTGAGCGTGTTGGCGGGTGATTGGGTGCCCGCAAGGGGCAGATTAGGGTCTGATCTGATAGGTAAAAGTGACAGGTGGTGATAGGAGGTGATTGATGGGTGATTGATGGGTAATTAGTGGGTGTTTAGAGGAGAGAAAAGATGTAAACAATGGATTTGGGAGGTGATCTGATGTCGGATCTGCGGGCGATCTATTGGTGTGGGTGGGTGATCAGATTGCCCGCAAGGGGCAGGTTAGGGGCTGATTGTTGGGTGGCAGTGACAGGGGGTGATTGATGGGTGATTGACAGGTTATCAGGGGGGATAGATGCATACAGTACACAGGGGGGGGGGTCTGGGGGGGGGGGTCCTGGGGAGAATCTGAGGGGTGGGGGGGTGATCAGGAGGGGGCAGGGGGCAGGGGGGGAGATAAAAAAAAATAGCGTTGATAGATAGTGACAGGGAGTGATTGATGGGTTATTAGGGGGGTGATTGGGTGCAAACAGGGGTCTGGGGGGTGGGCAGGGGGGGGTCTGAGGGGTGCTGTGGGTGATCAGTGGGCGGGGGGGGGGGGCAGATCAGTGTGTTTGGGTGCAGACTAGGGTGGCTGCAGCCTGCCCTGGTGGTCCCTCCGACACTGGGACCACCAGGGCAGGAGGCAGCCTGTATAATACACTTTGTATACATTACAAAGTGTATTATACACTTTGTAGCGGCGATCGCGGGGTCAACATCCCGCCGGCGCTTCCGTATGGCCGGCGGGATGTTACGGCGGGTGGGCGGAGCCAGTTGCCGGGGGAAGCGCGCGTCATCAATGACGCGATCGCTCCCCCGGCTAAGGAAAAGGACGCACCGCCTTAAGGCGTATTGCGGTCCTTAGGGGATCCACTTTGCCGCCGCCCATGGGCTGTGGGCGGTCGGCAAGTGGTTAAAGAACACTGAAGCGAGGTGGATATGGAGACTGCCATATTTATTTCCCTTAAGGGTCCATTCACACTTGAGCGGGAATCGCGCGATTCCCGCTCAAAGCAAACTGCTAGCGGTTTTTAAAAACCGCTAGCACATGTAACACTATGGCAGTGTTCTCCCTGCTTTAACCGCAAACGTGTTACATGCAGCGCTTTGCCGGCGATTCCGGAGCGATTGCGATTAGCATGTATAGAACCGCTAATCGTGATTGCTCCCAAACCGCTTCAGTGTCCAGTGATTTTTCTGCGTTAATCGCAGAAAAATCACTCCTGCAAAACACTAGCGGTAATCGCCAGCGTTTTGCAGTTTTAGGTGTGAACGGAGGCTTAAGCATTACCAGTTTCCTGCCTCTCCTCCTCCTATGTTATCAATAGGATGCATTAACACCATCAAACGGAATGGAAATGTGCAATGCACGCGCTGGACTGCAAATGCAAAATGCCCCCCTGCTGCATTTTTCCACAACCAAAACACAAAATGCATGAATCAAGCCTATGGGAATAGACACTAGGCTTTCCGGCACGCAAAATAATGCTACCTGTCCTGTAGAAATGCGGCGCTGCCGTTCAGGCTTGTTCCATCCCCACTTATCCAGGACCACTATAGTATAGGGCAGTGTTTCTCAAACCTGTCCTCGTGACTCCCCAACGGTGCATGTTTTGCAGGCAACCTCCCCTCTGCACAGGTGGGGTAATTTTTTGCGTTGGCTAAATGGAATTCACCTAGCTGAGACACTAATTACCCGTTGGGGAGTCACGAGGAGAGGTTTGAGAAACACTGGTATGGCTTCCTGTTGGTTTTCAAAAGAATCAATGGGAATCCTGCAACAGAGAAAATTCTCATTTGTTCATGTGGCCCAATAAGAATCTTCCCTGTTGCTAGGTAGAATTACAAGGTTTTTCTTTACAAACCAGCAGAAAGCCCTATGCTTCTTGGCCTTCTGTTGAACGGTGGACAAGCGTCAACAAGCAGGGGCGGCATGGACGTCAAGAAAAACTGGCAGATGGGTGAGCAACGCAGTGGCCAGTGCCAATGCCACCAGTGCATCTGCTCACACCATTTACGCATACACTGCATTTGCGCTATTGTGTGAACCCAGCCTCACCCAGACCAGCATGAGTATCTATGATTTTCTCCTGTGCTGGTAAACTGGCAATAAATATGTCATTGCATTTCTTTGTACAGTATATTTACATTTATAGGGGCATTAGACTTTGACCCTAAGGAGGGAGAGTTATTGATTCTTTCTGTAAAGTGCTACAGAGAGTGTCATTGCTATGTACATGTTAATTGTGCGTATGGTTATCAACAACATTAGTCTAGTATGGTTATCAACAACATTTGTCTAGTTTTCTTGTTGAAGTCCTAATAAATAGTTGAATTATTTATTATTTCATTGTACATTTATTACAGTGAATGCTGCTATATCAAATTATGAACTTACCAGTTTGACTAATTACTCCAGAAACACTTGCAAGAATCAGCAGAATCACCATTGTTTTCATATTCTGTAAATAATTGCATTCACAAACAGAACAGTTATTAGCGGATGTAACCACGGCTCAGTTGTCATTTCAAGGGTTCTACAATTGAAATGTTTTTTTCATCGAAGTGAATTAAGAGTGTGAGCATAGGGACTGAGCGATTTATACACAACCTTGCAGAATTAGAGGCCCAGGGTTCTAGGTGTATGATGTTACGAAAAAAAAGGCATGGTGTGTGCCCATGACCAAGTAGTACCTTGTTTATAATGGCTGCAGACCAGCTTCTCCGCTAAATTAAAAACACAGCATGTGCAAATTTGCCTCTGCTTGCCAGAATATGCTGCTATGCCCTGCAGGAGTTGGTCCATGCAGTCCACATGTAGGCATCCTTATGCCCCCAGGAGGCAGCCCACAAGAGCAGTACCCTAGAAGAGTTTAGGATGGCCAAAAATACTCTCAACAAAGAACTTAGAGCTGAGCTGATAATTGAAAGTTCTCTGATAAACTGTGGAGAGGAGTTTTACTCACCTGGGCCTTCTTCCAGCCCCCTAGTGGTCACTCTGCTCCTTGCTGCAGCTCTGGTCTTCTCTCCGGTCCCGCTGGAAGGCTCTGAAGTATCACCGATCCCCAGCAAGTCGGCATCTTCTGAACATTTGCAGGCGTGCGCACACACCACGCGCCCCCACAGGCGCAGTATGCTCCAAGTGACATTGGCACAAGGCAGTGTGGTGCAGGCACATGCTCACGTGTGCACAGAAGATGTCGACGTGCCGGGGGTCGGTGATGCTACTGCCAGCGGCAACGGAGAGAAGACCGGAGCTGGAGCGAGGGACCACTAGGGACTGGAAGAAGCCTCTCACTGTAAACGTACTGTTAAGAGAAGTAGACACCCAGGGGTATTTAGTAAAGTTTATATAATAATACTGTTACTTTCCTTTTTCGAAATATTTTGGAAATGATTAAAAAAGACCAAAAAAAAAAAATTCTCACAAATGTGTCAGTAATCTAACAATTATTTTATAAATAAAACATTCTGCATCCCGATTTTGAAAGGTTACCTCTTTTGACTGTGTTTCACTTTTGCACAATTTTTGAAAATTGTTTATCATGTACTGTCCCTTATCTTTTTCTAAAAGAAACTTTGAGAGTAAAAAAAAGTTTAGTTAGTAACCCATCCAGTACCTGGGATGAGGATTTGTTTATGTGTATCTCTTGTATGAGCGAATAAAGCTTGGTGTTGGTGAACTACAAAGACTGTGCCTTTAGACTTGCTTTCAACTCTGTTGAAAGGAGACAAAAACTCTGTTCAAGGAGACAAAAACATCTGCTACCTATCCCATTTTTTTTCTTTTTAACACAAAAAGGAATCTTCAAAACAATGAATCCTGGGAGCGTAAACAGGGTCCGTTTAACCTCAGACCTATAAAATGGCAAAAGAGAGTGCAGAGTGCAAAAGTGACATATACTTACAGTCAGAAGAGGTAACCTCTTCTGATTGTAAGTAAACTCAGGAGAAAAAAAGGAATTGCATATGGCCCAATGGCCAATATGCAATTAACGTTGTCCGCTGAGTTTTCTCCTAGGAGATAATTTTTCATCTTCTCTTTAAAATACATTTTCAGCACGCTGCAACTGCAAAAGTACCAAAATTAGGTGAAAAAGTACTATCAAAATTATTTTGAGTGTTTTTTTGCTTGCTGGGGATTTTAAAGCAATTTAATTGACAAAAGGTATGAAAATATCATCTAGTAGCAAACTCAGGAGAAAATGTTAAAGAAAACGTGTATTAAGAAAACGTCCACTGGAAGGTACTTACCTCATAAGGGGGAAGCATCTGGATGCTAACAAGTCTTCCCCCATCCTCCGGTGTCCCGGCAATCTCCTTCTGCAGCCCCCCGAAGTGCGGCAATAAAAACATTTACCTTTCACGATCCTGCGCAGGCACACTTGACTTCTAGCCTTCAGGTTAAGGCAGAAATAGCCAAACCAGATCAATCCGCTCTACTGCGCAGATGCGAGTCCTTTTGCACCTGCGCAGTAGAGCGGATACGATTGGGCTATTTCCTACTAGCCCGAACGAAGAACCGCTACTGTGCCTGTGCTGGATCCCGGCAAGGTAAATAAATCAAGCCTGTCAGGCTTGTCGGGGCAGTATTGAAGGATTTTAGTGAGCCAGTGCTGGATTCCTTGCAGCTACAGGGATGGGGGAAGTCTCATTGGGACCCTGAGGCTACCCCCTCCCGAGGTAAGTTCCCCCTGGTGGACTTTTTTTTATACAGAGTCTCTTTAATATTTAGAAAAAGTTCTGAAAAAAATATTCTGAGTATTTTCTTGCTTGCTGGTGGCTTAAAGGGCATTTTATTGCTTAGATGTGAAATATCACCTAGGAGAAAACTTAGGAGAAAAAGTGAATGGAAGGGAGCCTAATGTGCTTTGCATAACGCCAGCCTCCCTCACTACAACACCGGCATTGCGCAATGCACATACAGCACATTGAAACACACTAGTTACTTTTATAGCATGAACAATTGTTAAATAACATGCATGTTTTTACCTACCTCCCGATTGAAGACACTGAAGGTATGTCTTCAGAAAACAATTTGACTAATTGAGAAAATAGTTTTGTCAATAAAGTTGTTTTTTGAACATTGGAGTTAAAATGTTTTTGTCAATAAAGTTGTTTTTTAAAACAGACCTCCAGTGTCTTCAGTCTGGAGAAAAGTCCACCACTGCCTCCTTTTAAAGGTTTTTTTTGTGTATTTTATCCACGTCGGCACCTCTGTTTATTGATTTGTCACAGTATCTATAGAAGTTGATATTAATGGAAGTTTCTGGACACTTATTCATATGATGAATTGCTATAAAATACATTTTCTGTGTAGTCAGCGGATATAAGACTATAGCTTACCTCAGCTTGGATGAGAACTTTGTACCTGGTCCTTGCTCAGCGCTCTTCTTCACTCAGATGGAAGCAGAATGAAGAATAGATTGTATGCACAAGAAACTCTATCACGACATTATTTTGTTAATTTAAATTTTGTGTGAAGAAAGCTTTGGTGATTATTTAGTTTACCTCTTATGCACATGTTTTTTTTAATGTCACACCTTATGTAAAGAAACAAGGGATTTGCTTCTGTACACCGTCTGGCCATGGCAAACAGGAAAAAATGGTGTCTCAGACACTTAAAGAAAATTACCTGATTAAAGCCATCTACAGGCTTCAAATGGTTGAAATGGATGATCCACCTGTTCAAAGATGTTTCATCTTCTTAGCATGCATCAATCAAATACACACATTAATAGATTGTTTAATCCCAATAATTCTGGTAAGTGAGTAAAGATGGCTGATGAGTATTACTGAGTATACACTACAAGCTCCCTTTCCCCAGTACATTACATGCAGCTATAATGCCTCCACTCCAGTGCAGAGGTTAAAGTGGACTTACAGTGTATACTGTACATTCAACAGGTGCTCTTCTTATAGCAAGATATAATTTCTTGAGGTGTCTCCCCCCCCCCCCCCCCAAATACCTCCTGTAACCTGGGGGCCTCTGACTTTTGGCACGCAGCCCCACCCAGTGCTGAAAAACACCATGGTGTTTATCTTGAGTACAGAAAACACCATTTAGGTTTTCAGCAGGGGGTGGGGCTATGTGCCGGAAGGCAGTGGCCCTTGGGTTCAGGAGAGGTTTGGGATACAGAAATAATAAGATGTATAAAGATAATTACAACTTGCTATAAGAAGAGGACCAGTTGAATGTATAATATGCACTGGAAATCCTCTTGAAAGCAAATCTGAAGCAAAATAAACTTATGATATATTTAATTGTATGTGTTGTTCAGATAATAAATAGAACATTTAGAGCAAAGAAAAGATCAGATTTACAACCACTTAACAGTTGCTTCATTGATTGTTAAAGGACCACTGTCGCAAAAATCTTGAAATTTAAAAAATGTATAAACACACACTAATAAGAAGTACATTTCTTCCAGCGTAAAATAACAGAATACTGTTACTTACAGTAAGTAGCAGAAATCTGACATTACCGACAGGTTTTGGTCTATCCTACCTAGTAATCTACAAGTGCCCCTGCGTCCCATGTCCGTGTGTTAGTGCTTTTATGCTACTGCGCATGTCCTGCACTGACACGGCTGTTGGGACAGGACGCAGGGGTCAGGAGGCGGGCCGTCCGCGCGACAGACCAAAGCCAGTTTGTAAATGGGCTTAGGTCACCAGTTCTTTTCAAACAACACTCCCTGGAAAAGATTTATACAAACATGCTGGCCAGCCTCCCTGCTCACCGTACACTTTTTGGGCAGTTGGATGGAGCAACTGCTATTTACTAAGTGCTTTTGAAAATAAAGAAATCGCCCATGAGAAAATGGGCTATTCCAAAACCTGCCGGTTCTGTCAGGTTTCTACTACTTACTGTAAGTGACAGAAACATAGGAGAAAAGTAATGTATGGCTCATTTTACTCTGGGAGAAATGCACTTCTTATCTGTATATGTTTACATGTATTTTAAATTTTAAGATTTTCATGACACTGGTCCTTTAACCACTTCACTACTGAGGGTTTTTTTCCCCTTCTGCCCCAGAGCAGTTTTCACCTTTTAGCGCTCCTTACATTCATTCGCCTATCACTTTATTACTACTTATCACAATGAAAAGATCTATATCTTGTTTTGTTTTTTTTACACCAATTAGGCTTCCTTTGGGTGGTACATTTTGTTAAGAAGTATTTTATTCTAAATGCATTTTATTGGGAAAAATAAGAAAAAAAATTGAAAAATTCATTATTTCTCAGTTTTCGTCCATTATATTTTTTAAAATAATACATGCTTCTGTAATTAAAACTCACACATTTTATTTGCCCATTTGTCCCACTTATTAAAACATATAGACATAAGGACTTCCGGTTCCGGCGCCTGCATGGTGGAAGGGTGAGAGCGGAGCTCCGGCCGACAGCCGCACACCCAGACCCGCCGCTAACAGCACAACCCGCCGCCATCCCTCCAAAGATTACACAGGGCACGAGAAACCCCCCGGGCATAAACTACGACCATAAATGGATCGCTATCTTACCCGGCAAGGAAGCAAACCGCAACGTCAGGAACGAGAGGGGGAGACGCCTAAGATGGCGGCGAGGAGATCAGCGCGCAAAGCAACTCAGCAGGCGGAGGAAGGAGAATTGCAAAGCAACTATACCAGCTCGGAGGGGGAATCAGATGGAGACTCAAGGAGAGGAGGTATGCAGTCTAACGTGCGCATAAACTACAAGAAGCTAGCGGAGGAGGTGGGAAAAGTCCTGGCCCCAGAGCTGCAGGCCACCATACAGGAGGCCATTAAACAGGCACTACAGGGCGTACGAAAAGACATACAGCATCAGGCTAAAAGGCTGAAGGAGTCTGAACAGAGAGTGAGTCAGTGTGAGGACGATCTTCATAATGCAAACAATAAAATTGACACCCTCCTTAAAGACAATGCAATTGCACATTCTAGAATCGAGGACCTAGAAAATAGATCCAGGAGGAACAATATAAGAATAATTGGGCTCTCTGAGGACATCCCAGCATCTCAGCTGCCTGAAATCTGCGCGCGAGAAATTCCAGAAGCACTAGGCCTAACAGCACCCTTGAAAGTAGAACGAGCTCACAGGGTGGGACCACTACGCAATAAACAGAAGAGATCTTTACCAAGAATGGTTATGGTCCACTACTTGGACTTCGCAGACAAAGCAAATCTTATGGCAGCATACCGCAACAAGTCACAAGATTTAGAGCTGAGAGAATGTACCCTGAGACTCTTCAACGACTATTCCGCGGAGGTCTCCAAGAAAAGGCAGGCCTTCGTTTCCTCCTGCAACACTCTTAACAGCAGAGGCATCAAATTCATGTTATTATACCCAGCAATTATGCGTATCACTGACCAAGAGGGCAAGCAGCATACCTTTGATACCCCTGAGGAACTCAAAGACTACCTATCCAACATGCATACCTCGCCGAGCACATCTCCAAATAGGCGTACGCCTTCGCCTATTGCAGATCCTTCTTGAGAAGCCCCACAGGATTTCTACATTTAAATGCAAGGCTTTGCCTCAACTTACAGCACAAGCGGTTCTGGCTGTGCAAATAGGCTGCTTCGGAGCTGTAGGAAGGAGCCACCATCAGGGAAGAAGGGAAGTCCCTAAACGGGAAAAGTGACGCTATCCCGCAAATTGTTCACCAGGTCGTGAGTATCGCGTTCCTGGCTGTAATGATCTTCTTAGGTTTAAAAGACTTAGATTTTAAGGTTAATGGGAAAGAATTAGGGAATCAGGGGTATGGGGAGCTAGGGGGTGGGGTATCGGTCCCACTGTGTGGGTCACGAGATAGAAAGATCCCAGCTTTTATATGTACATGGTTTAAAATGCAGGGCTGTGGAGTCGGTCCAAAAATCCACCGACTCTGACTCCGACTCCTCAGTTTAGGATTCCACCGACTCCGACTCCTCGACTCCTCTAATTTGCATATTACAATTTTGTTGATTAAAAGTATGTAACATGAAATCCGTCTCTTAACTGCCAACGCTTAGGAATTTTACAAGACAACTGAAGTGAGAAGGATATGTAGACTACTATATTTATTCCCTTTAGAAACTAGTCCTTGGTAAGAGTACTTGTAAAAGGTACAAACCGGAACAAAGAACATCTATCAGGCCCTAGGCAATGTAAGTGTGGGTACATGTAAGAATGATGTGCAGGTACTCTGCAAGGGAAAGAGGAGATTGTAAACAGAGAACACCTCTGTGTTCAATGTGCACAGCATTCTCAGTGGATTCCCTGCAGCTCTGTGGGGAGTGCATATGTAGAGTATAGTACTACTGTGTAACAAAGTAAACCTGAGACAGATGAAATTAAAGTTTTATACATACCTGGGGCTTCCTCCAGCCGCCTTCAGGATAATCAGTCCCTCGTTGTCCTCCTCCACCACATGGATCTTCTGCTATGAGTCCAGGTACTTGAGCCAGTCGGGCGTAGTGCGCATGCACACACTCCGCCGCCAGGAGCATACTACACCTGTGCAGCACTATTGCGCAGGTGCAGAATGTTCCTGGCTGTGGGAGCGGCATGCGGCCGGACAGCGCTGACTGGCTGAATTACCAGGACTCATAGCAGAAGATCCGGGTGGTGGAGGACAGCGAGGGACTGATTATCCTGAAGGGGGCTGGAGGAAGCCCCAGGTATGTATAAAACTTTACTTTCATCCATCTCAGTTACCCTTTAATTTGTAGTCACCAAACCAAATTTTAACAACATATCAAATTATTTGATTTCATCAGCAAAGGGAGTGCATACATTTGCATAAATCAGCATCAATGCAGAATTCTTTCCATCTCGTTGACCATCTCTATTAGGCCCCGTTCACATTACAAACGCGGATGGCCACGCATGCGGAACGCAACGCATGCGAACGCACGCCATCCGCGTTTGTGTGCGTTGCGTGGCTGATCCCATCACTGAAAAGTGAATGGGACAGCCACGCGTTTTTACAAAAAATGCATGCAGCATGCGTTCCCAGACCGCATGCAGTGTGAACATCAGACATTGCACTCTATGCAATGTCTGATGTCGTGCGTGTCGGCCACCTGCACGCGTTTCCAGAACGCGGCTGGAAACGTGTGCAGTGTGAACGGGGCCTTAGTGACACAGCTACACATCAGGCTTTATTCTTACAGCATAGATGTTATTTAGTATATATAAGAGATTCCTGTGTACACATCATATATACAGTCACAATCAGATATGTATATCTGACCTTAAAAATACCGGGACTGCTTTATTGAAGCAGCACAAGTAACTAATTTTGATTGGTTTATTTCATTTTTGTGGACTAAGCACAGCTATTACTGTATATATACTGTATATATACATTATTTTTAATGACTATTATCTGAGAAATAGAACATTTTATCATATTTTCTATTTTAATTACAGTTACAAATTCATTAGGAGTCGGAGTCGGAGTCGGTGCATTTTTTCCCGACTCCGACTCCAGGCACCCAAAATTGCCCGACTCCACGACTCCGACTCCACGACTCCGACTCCACAGCCCTGTTAAAATGCTTGCTTTATATCATGTGAACTGCGTCATACCATTCGGGTGATTTCATGGAACGTTAAAGGTCTACAATCAGCAGGCAAACGTTCACGCATCCTTAATCATTTAAAGAAACTGTCCCCCGACATCTGTCTCCTACAGGAGACACATTTGAAGGAGGAAAACTTTCATTACATGAGGAAAAAATGGGTAGGAGAAGTTTTTGGGGCCCCGGCAAAAAACAAATCAGCGGGGGTGATGATTCTTGTAAACAGAAATTTCCAAATGAAAAATCCTGTGTGTGACGCAGACTCGTGTGGTAGATGGCTATCTTTAAAATTTAACACTGCTACCGAAACCTTTTGTATATGGAATATATATGGCCCAAACGATAACAATCAACAATTCCATGATTCATTATTGTCTCGCCTTTCCAAGAATTCATCTCCAAACCTGATTGTAGGGGGGGATATGAATTCGGTCGCAAACACTGGCGAAGATAGATCTGAAAAAAAGGCTCAGGTCAGACCTCATGACAAAAGGATTGCCACCCTGATGACAGCCATCAACTTAATTGACGCATGACGCTTCCTGAATCCCACAGCCAGAGAATATACTCATTATTCTCATAGACACAAAACGCATTCGCGAATAGACATGTTTCTAACTAGAGACACCTTGTCTAGCAGAATTAAGAAAGCCTCAATAGAAGACATGGTCATCTCAGACCACGCACCTATTGTCCTAGAAATATTAGACACTACGCCAAAGGGAGACGCTTTCATTTGGCGATTCCCTTCGCAACTGTACAGCGACGAGAATTTTGCGAGTCTGCTCAAAGGTTGGTGGCTGGAATATCAGGGAGACAACATCATACATAGAAATACCCCTATACTCTTATGGGAAACATCCAAGGCAGTCATTAGGGGTAAAGTAATGGCCTACCTAAAAAAGAAAAAAAGGGAGGCAAACGACCAATACAAATCAGCGGTCTCATCAGTAAGATTAGCCTACACTAAATATAGGGGGAATCCCTCAGTGATTAACAGGAAGGCATGGCTAGAGAGTAAGTTAAACTGTGATACCTGGCTTAGAGTGAGAGAAGAGACACACAGACCATATCTGCAGCTTCATTACTATAAACATGGGGAGAAAATTGGCAGACTTCTGGCTTCAATGGCAAAAAAAACACTGTCTACCCGAAAACCTATACTAGTGAGGGACAAAAGGGGAGCGCTTGTTCACCACCCGGCAGAGGTGTGTGAAACTTTTGCCGAGTACTACCAACACCTATATTCCTCAAATTCTCCCCCACAGACGGAAATACACAATTTACTACAAAAAATTCCGCTTAAAAAATTGACAATAGACGAGCTAGAAATGTTAAATGCTGAAATCACCCTCCCCGAAGTTAAAAACGCAATAACCTCCCTTGCTTTGGGTAAGGCCCCGGGGCCGGACGGCTTATCCTCCGAATATTTTAAAATCCTTAAAGAGGAAATCTCACCTGTATTGGTACAAGTTTTTAACAAAATACTAAGTAAAGGGGAATTTCCCACTACTGGACAACTAGCACATATAAAGTTAATCCCCAAGGAAGGCAGAGATGCTGAGCAAGTGAGCTCTTTTCGGCCTATCTCATTGATAGATTTAGACGTGAAATTGCTGTCCAAAATACTAGCTAAGCGCCTAGCGGATGTTATGCCAAGACTAATTCACCCAAACCAAGTAGGTTTTACAAGACAACGCTCGGCGGTGACAAACATCAGAAAGGTGATTGCGATCCTGGAGCAGGTAAGAGCCTATCCCTCAACACACAGATCTGCAGCCTTGCTCAGTATTGATGCCGAAAAGGCTTTTGACCAGGTGGAGTGGGACTGGCTCTTTGAGGTCTTGAGGCTGCAGGGGTTCCAAGGCCAATTCATAAACGCCTTAATGGCTATGTACTCCAAACCAAAGGCGCAGGTTGCGGTGCCAGGATTTCTGTTTAAATATATCTATTTAAAGAGAGGAACAAGGCAAGGTTGTCCCTTGTCTCCCCTGCTCTTTAATCTAGCCCTGGAACCACTGGCTATCCTCCTAAGAAAAAGACTGGAAGGGATAAGAATTGGAGATAGGATGGTCCAACAGGCAATATTTGCCGATGACATTTTACTGTTCCTGTCAGATCCAATCACTCAAATACCAATAGCCTTAGATACCATTCGAGAGGTAGGCGCATGCTCAGGATTTGTAATCAACCCAAGTAAAAGTGAACTTTTGCCTTTGTCACCCAGAGCAGATGTCACCACTTGGACGCAACTGGGGGTAAAAATAAATTCTCATACCATTAAATATCTGGGAATAAAAATATCCAGAGATCCCACTCAAATATATAACCTCAACTATACTCCGCTGTTGCACAGCATCAAATCCCAATTAGATAGGTGGCATAATCTCCCGCTGGGTTTTGCGGGGCGAATAGCCTTAATAAAAATGGTATCAATGGGGAGGCTACTATATCCTCTACAGACACTACCCTTACTCCTTAAACACAAAGATGTTAATTACATTAACTCAGCCTGGACGAGATTCATCTGGCAGGGGAAAAAAGCCAGAATAGCTAGATCTAAACTTTCCTTACCGAAACATTTGGGAGGCTTAAATTTACCTTCTATCAGAGATTATAACTTGGCTTCCATGCTTCGCCACTCACATGATTGGGTAACCTCTAAGGAACACTATTCCAATACCAAACTAGAACAGGAACAGGCGCTTCCCTGGTCCCTCACAGGTATCCTTCATGCCACATTGAAGCAACTGCCCCCCAGGTTAAAAGATAACATCATCTTTAGAGATACTGCTGCAACCTGGAAGGCAGTTAGGAAAAAGTGTAAACTTCCCTGCAAACTATCAAAGTACCTTCCAATATGGGGTAACCCCAACTTTCCCACCAGCATTCAACAAACACAGTTTGCTAGATGGGACGATAAAGGCCTCAAAAGTTTAGGCAACATGTTCAACATGCAAGAGGGAAAGTGGCTATCTTTTGGTGAGCTAAAAGTAAAATACAACTTAAACCCTGGGGACTTTTTGCCCTATACCCAAATTCGCTCACTAGTAGACAGCAATCTGCGCTCACAGACTTCAATTATTTCACCCACACGGTTTGATTCCATTCTAAAACCTGGAGCCGAGGAGAGATCACTGGCTGACCTCTATTTGGCGATAAGAGAAATAGACAACCAAAAGATAGCTATAAATTCCATGAAAAAATGGGATGATATCACCCAGGAACAAGATATAGGAGATAGGATTCTTGAAGGGAACATGATGGTTAGAAAAGTGATCACAGACGAAAAGTGGAGAGCTTCTCATTTACTTTTTATCCACAGAGGCAAATACGCTTTTAACATAAAATATACAGTACCACCTAGTGGATACAAACCCAACTGCCCAAAGTGTGCTTTACACAACGCAGACTTGTATCATTGTATGTGGTCGTGCCCAGCAATCCAAATCTTCTGGGATAAAGTTGTTAAGTATGCTAACAAAATGTGTAAGAAAAAGTTGAACAAATCGCATATGTTGTTGCTCTTTAATTATTACAAATCCCCAACAAATTCAACTGTCAGTCCCCCTTCCAATCTATATCACATCATTTTGATTGCAGCGAGAAGAGCGATCCTGAGTAAATGGCTAGAATCCACCTCACCAAGTATTTATACAGTAAACAAGGAACTCTTGTATATCTTCAATATGGAACATTTAGCCACTTTGCAGACTAAGGAGCGGAAAACTAAAAATTTCTTTAAGATATGGAAAAGCTTTATACTAACCCAATTCTCGTCTCAACAAATAAAAGCCTTAATGAGAGACTTTATTTATACCTCGTGGTACTGCATTGAAGATATAAGCGGAACTCTGGGTGATCTAAGGGTACCTGGACGCAACTAGTAATAACAATAGAGACTGGGATTATATCTATATCTACATAAAAATTGAAACAGAGTAGAGACACAGTGTGACCGAGGGGGGTGGGAGGGGCAGCGGGGGGGGGGGGGGGCTGAGGGGAGGTATCTGAATGAGTACATATATGGCACCTAGTACTGCTGTTTTGAGGTTCAATGTTATGTCAAAACATTTCAATAAAAATTGTTTAAAAAAAAAAACATATAAAATATTTCCCTAGTACAATATATGGCACCAATATTTTATTTGGAAATAAAGGGCCATTTTTTTAAATTTTATGTCCATCACTAGGAACCAAAATATGGGAAGTCATGTCGAAATTGGTTAGAAATGGCATCATGTACATTGCATTGACATCATGTACATTGCATTGGCATTCTTGACCATGTTTTAGGATTAGGAAATCAATCAAAATAATTGATTGCCTCTTGTACTATGTCAAATTAAGTTATTTTAGTAGAACATTTCACCTAATTATGTTATCTGTGATGAGGGCCGTGTGCATATGTTAATATAATTGGTTTCATTTCATTCTTTTTACTTGCTAGTTGTCTTTTTTATCACCACTATAGTCATTACATTTGTCAATTTCCAAGTACAGTAACATCATTACAAAAACATTCATTTTATTTGGTCTGGTACGGGAGGAAGTCAAGGGGTGACACCATGAGCTACCACACTGGGTGACACCAACCCTAGTGGCACCTCCGATAATCCCCCCGTTGTATCTGTTAGTTGACATGATACAGTTGAGGCTGACATAATAATCAACCCACATCTCTTCCCCCACACATAAGGCTTAATGCTAAGGACAATGGCCTCAATTCACTAAGAGTTATTTTAAGGATTGAAAAGTTAACTTAAAGACAGAAGAGTTAACTTTAGGTTTGCCTGAGGTAAAATGTTTCCTGAATACTACATGCCTTATCCCCATGGTGATAATTCTAGAAACGTTATTAAAGACAGGAGATAAGCTTAGTGAATTGAGAAGCCCCTGATAACATAGTATTTAACTGCACCAAATGTTAAGAGGTACTGTGTGGGTTGCAAGCCAGCAACCATTGTATCAGGCAAGTGAGGAAAACCTATCCTCACTTTAGATCTTCTGTGGTGGTTTTCTATTCACAAAAAAAACAGTGAAGAGTTCCAAAGGAACTCAGAACATTATTCCCCCAGGAAATGAGGGATTAGTGAAAAATATGGAGATAAAAATATTGGTGTTCATGCAAATGAATGAATTGGTGGTGGTGGTGTGTGCATGTGTTTGTGTGTATGTGTGTGTGTGTGGGGGGGGGGGGGGGGGGGATTGAATCAGCAACAGTCCATCCGTTTACTTGACCTGAAGAAGCAGGCATAGACCCTCAAAATGCTTTGTCTGTTTTAGGTGTCTAATAAAATTATTCTTTTAGCACTACATATTTTGTATATGAGCCATTTACCCCCCCCCCCCCCCACACACACACACAGTATCTAGGAATACTACTATTATTGGGGAGCCTCTGCTATCTGCATATAAGACTAAATACATAGATTTAAAATGGATGCCCCAAAAGTTTGGGGGCCAGGAATAGCCATAACCAGAATATTAGTAAATTAACAATATTCTACTAGGGATCAGTGAGTTATTCCAATAGTAGAATATTGGTCATTTTAAAGATATTTTAGCCTAACCTCATTCTCACTGAGTTCTCCCTCTACCAATGCCTAAGCCTAACCTCCCCCCTACGATGCCTAAACCTAATAACTTCCTCTCTGATGATTAAACTTAACCAATCCCCTCCAATGTTGAATCCTAACATCTACTCCATCCAATGCCTAAATCTAACCAATGCTTTCTATTGCCTAAACCTAACAACTTCCCCTCCTGTGCCTAAACCTAACCACCCACCTCTGATTCCTAAACCTAGCCACCCCCCTTTAAAGCCTAAACCTACCCACCTACCTCTGATTCCTAAACCTAACCACACACGTCTGATTCCTAAACCTAGCCACCCCCCTCCAAAGCCTAAACCTAGCCACCCCCCTCCAAAGCCTAAACCTACCCACCTACCTCTGATTCCTAAACCTAACCACCCACGTCTGACTCCTAAATCTAGCCACCCCCCTCCAAAGCCTAAACCTAGCCACCCCCCTCCAAAGCCTAAACCTACCCACCTACCTCTGATTCCTAAACCTAACCACCCACGTCTGATTGCTAAACCTAGCCACCCCCCTCCAAAGCCTAAACCTAAGTGTCGTTCTCCCCCTGCCAAAGCCTAAGCTTAACCCCCCCCCCCCCCCCACCCACCATCAAACACTGGAGATGCTGAGATTACTCACATGGACAAAAGGAAGGCAGAGAGGGCACAACTTGCAATTTACAGAATCTATGACATGCATTTTCACTGGAATATACTGAAGGTTTATATTGGCTTCCGCAGGTATCTTTGTTTTGGACATGTAACAAAGTGCTTGTTGACTGTACTGAGAACCATTCCCAGGAGAAGTGTAAATATTTACTTTTCTGGTTTGGAAATGTAACCCTTTCCTCGTTGATCTATACAAGTTACACATAAAAATAGAGGCATAACACTTTTAAAATTCTTGTGTAAAATATTGTATTGCAGGCTGCACTTTACCAGCAAGTACTAACACGCTATGACACTGATCTACTAATGCTGGATGTCAGTCAGTAACATTAGAGGGATACCTCAAACCTGGTCTGAACTTTCTAACATTTTCAGATTTTTAGAGCCATATGCAATTCACTTTTTCTCCTGCGTTTTCTCCTTGGAGATCATTTTTCATTTTCAATTTGAATTAATTTTTAGCACTTTGAGATGGAAAAAGTACCCAAAAGGAAGCAAGTAACTGAAGACATGCTACGCTTTCAGCAACCCCATAATGTTTTGATATGGCCCCGGTGAAGACTGCATCCTGTTAAGATCTTATAGCAGAAGCATATTACAAAATGCAATCTAGTTTGCTGAATTACTTATATTCTCTAGTGGTCCCCACTAATCTCCAAATCTAATCAAGTAGTTTTTCCCCTTATGAATCAGAGCAATTTCCACAATTTAGCGCTCCTCTGTCATTCGCCAATAACTTTATCACTAATTATCACATCAGAATTATCTATATCTTGTTTTTTTCACCACCAATTAGGCTTTCTTTGGGTGGTACATTTTGCTAAGAATTATTGTATTCTAAATGCATTTTAATGGGAATAATAAGAAAAAAAATGAAAATTTATTTCTCAGTTTTCGCCCATGTTAGTTTTAAAATAAAAAGTGTTACTGTGGATAAAACCCACAAATTTTATTTGTTCATTCATCCCGGGTTATTACAATGTTTAAAATATGTTCCTAAAACAATGTATGGCTACAATATTTTATTTGGAAATAAAGGTGTAGTTTTTCCATTTTGCTTCTGTCACTGATTTCAAGCCCTTGTTTGCAAAAATACCAGTAATATACCCTCATGACATACATATTAAATAAATTGAAGCCCTATCTATTCATGTATTTTTTTTAAATGTCACTTTTTTAAACTTTTTATACAGGTATTTTATTTTGGTAACTATGGGAGAGGAAGTAAGGGGTTAATTAATAGGGTATTTTATGTATTTGTATTTAATGGGATGTATTTTAATGTAATTTTACTATTTGACCACTAGATGTCCCCCCCCCCACTTTATTCCTAGTGTGTACTGTTTACTACATACTGTACACCTGTTAAAGGAAGTAACACGTGTATGCTTTACTTTCACTTTTGTCAAAAAAAAAAAAAAGCATCACTGCACAACTCACCTACTCCTGGATCCCTTCGCTGTCTTTTCCACCTTGTCAGCTCTCCCGTTCCGCCACCGTGTCCTCTCGTATCAGCTGGCATCTCCACTTCTATGGAGCTGACCCAGAAGTACTTTCAGGCTACTTCTGGGTCATCGCCATAGCAGTGAAGATGCCTGCTAATACGAGAGGACGCGGCACCAAAATGGGAGAGCTGACAAGGCGGAAAAGACAGTGAATGGATCCAGGACTAGGTGAGTTGTGCGGTGGTGCTTTTTTGTGCAGGTCTTAAAACGTTGGTACAGGAGTACTTTAATGGTAGCACATTTTTAACCACTGCAGTACATCCAGGTTTGCTGGGTCACATATGGTAATCTATCTGGAGATGCTTGAAGATCTCTGGAGATGTCTTAGCAAATCAAGTCAATTGGAGCACCCAGTGGGTGTTATAAGTATGATGAACATGGAAGCTGCTGTCTGCATTCTCTAATAAACAATGCCAGTTGCCTGACTTCTCTGCTGATGCTCTGGCTCAGAATGAGAATGCCAATCAGATGATTTGACTCCACTGGCAGCATGCTTGTTGCAGGTGTGTATGACTCCAACGCAACTAAAGCCTAAATCTCAGTATGACAGCCATGCAACTGGCATTGTTTTTGAGGGAATAAAGATGGCAGCCTCTGTATTAATTTTACTTTAGCTTCTCTTTAAGCACAAAGTGCTTTTAGCTACTAGCAGGTTGTCTGCACCACCTCAGAGTTCAAGAACTTGATGGAACATACCTTTTATTAGTTCTAACTTTGAAATGCCACATAATCTTGGTAGTGATTAGCTAAAAAGTGTTGTGTTTACATATGAAATTAATAAGCAGTTACAGTCTATATTCATTTTGCACAAGTGATGTAACTTCTTTAGAAAAAGAAAAAAAATCAGATAAAGTAACCACATCCTGTTTCACAAAAATAATTAACTATGCTGTCCGACCAATGGCAAGCATCCTAGTCGCATAAATACAGGTAACACGTTCTTCACAGGCTAGTCCAAGGCACTGCAGAGACAGAATACCGCGGTAAGGAACCCATTCGCTCAATGTATTTTCTTTAATAGCACAATGCAGTAATGTCCTTCCTAATAAGCATAGACAGACAAATGAAGTCTACAAAAATATGAGGCAGTCTCATATAAACATATTTAGCAATCAAAGTGGGAATTGGGATAATTTCCTATGGAGCGACCAGGCAATCCGATGGTAGAAAAAGGCAGCTCTAGGATCCACTATGAGCTAAAAAAAAACAAAGAGAGCGCTCTGAGAAACGAATAAGTACAGTAAATACCGGTAACTGTCCTACCCAGAACAGGTCTCATCAGCTGACTGGGATCGATGCTGACTGCTGCCCACGAACTTCCTATTGTTGGATGCCACCTGGTGAACCTGGTCCTCCGCCATCTTAATGGGGACACACACTTTATTGGCTGGTCTCACGAAAATAAAATAAGAGTTTCAATTACCTGGGGGTTCTGCCAGCCCCCTGCAGTTGACCTGTTCTCACGCAGCCACTCACCGATACTCTGATCCCACGACGCAGCTCACTTTCACTTCGCACAGTTTGTGGGAACTGCGCCTGCGCGACCCTGGCCGCACGCCTCCCTGTTCACGTTCCCGTAGCTGGACGCGTACTGCGCAGGCGCAGTAGAGATTATCGTACTGCGCCTGCGCAAGGTGCTCCTGGCTACAGGAACTCGTACTAGGATATGTGTGGCCAGGGTGCAATGGAGGTTGACTTAGAAATTTACCTCCCTTATGGGAAAAAAGTGAGCCGCTGCTGGTAAACCGAGGATTGGTCCAAGACTGCAAGGGCACAGGTCGGCTGCAGGGGGCTGGCAGAAGCCCCATGCAAGTGAAACTCTTATTTTTTTTTTATCAGTTTTCAGTTCCGCTTTAAGTTAGGCAATAAATGGTATCATCCGGATTCAAAACTTCTTGCTAACACGGTACAATACTCTACTGCTATTACTGCAATAGACACTTACTATTACTGTTGCAGACTCTCCCTTCTCACCCAGGAGCTTCCCACCCAATTGACTTCCACCCGTAACTGTGTAGCCACCAGGGCTATACAATATCACTGGGGAAAAAGTCCATGCAGCCTGGCATACACTCACTAGCAAGCCTGAGAGTACATATCACTTGCTAGTGAGTGTATGCCCAGCTTGTAGACCCGTTATGCCCTGATGAAGGGACATGTGAGTCCCGAAATATCGGTTTCTATCTGCAACAATTAAACATTACACTGGGAGTGCCGTCCTTCTCTGGTTATTTCCTGTTTATAAAGTGTAATTGTTATACATTTATTTACTGTGCCTCTATGCCTAGGAAATCATTCAATGTTCTTTTGCATCATGAAGTTTTATGAACAATTTCCATAACAAAAATGCAGATTCTTCGAGATACATAGTGTCAGGTACACATAAAAAATTCAATAGCATATTCTAATACAAAGTACTTCAACAACCAAATAAAAAAGTACATACAGTATTGTTATATATTATGTCCCCATCTGCCGCCACATAAAGCTGGCAGACGAGACGAGAGACATAACTGTTTGATTAACTAGTGGTTACCGAACGTGGATCCACGATAACCAACTCACACTTTGTAGCTGATTTTGTTGAATGTTACCCAAACCGTTATAAAATAACCTCCCTCTACTTAGTCCCACACTACATCATAGAAACACAGATATTACTATCAGTGAACCTTTAATCATACCAATATACAATTAAAAATAACAAACAATAATGTGACAGACTTTAATTTTCATACAATTCTAAGTGTCATCATGCAGTGTTCTGATATGGTTTTTACATTGTTTATATTTATATTTCTAGGTCATGAAGGTTATTATCTGTTTGTTTTTTCTGGCAAAAATCCCAGGAATTCTGGGGCAGACAGGTGAGTAGGCAGGTTCATCATTATGAGAATGAAAACAATTCATAGTAATACAGAGGAATAATAGAACCTATATGTGAGAAAACGCGGAAAAGCCGCCGCGTGTACTGATAGCAAGGCGGCTGGCTCCGCGTCCAGCGCGGCGGTTTGTACGCAGCAGCATGCGTCTGATAATATGATAGATTGCGGAAAAACCGCCGCATGTACTGGCAGCAAGGCGGCTGTTTCCGCGTCCAACGCGGCGGTTTGCACGCAGCAGCGTGCGTCTGGTGTGGCTGGGTCTGTTAGTGCACCTGGACGGAGAACTACGCGCGTGAGCCAGAAGTCAGGACCTTTATGCCAGCAGGAGATGGATCAGCTGATCAGGATGATCAGCTGATTACTGCTGGGCTCCTGATTGGCTGAGTGACTCGGGCGGGGAGGCAGAGTCCTGCAACTACATATATAGCTTGCTTGCCAGTTGCTGGTTGTCTGCCATTGCGAACACTTACGTGGAAGCATTCAGACCATAGTCAGATCCTACAGTGTGTTTGAACCAGGAGGACCTGGGAATTCACACTGAGCCAGATTACTTTTGTTCATCATTGTATTATTATTCAGACTAGTTCCAGGGTGTAGAGACCAAGGACCTCACACCCAGACTACGGAATTTGTATTATCATTTGTGTTATACTCCAGACTAGTTCCAGGGTGCTGAGACCACGGACCTCGCACCCAAAACTAGGGAACTGTATTATCATTTGTGTTATACTCCAGACTAGTTCCAGGGTGCTGAGACCACGGACCTCGCACCCAAGACTAGGGAACTGTATTATCATTTGTGTTATACTCTAGACTAGTTCCAGGGTGCTGAGACCACGGACCTCGCACCCAAGACTAGGGAACTGTATTATCATTTGTGTTAGTCTCCAGACCTGCCTGTGACGCCCATCTTCCAGGGGTCATTTGTCATCGGGTCTTCTTGCTATTCAGCCTGGGACTCCGCCTCTTGGATGTCTCAGGCTGCTGCAAGATCTCTGCACTTCCAAAGGGAGGTATTTCTCATACTGCCAAGGACCACCTGCTCCTCGGGTGGTCCTCACTCAAAGTTATTACTGTTGCACCAAACACTCACACTATATAGGTGTCCAGAGGTTAGCAATATATCTGTATTATCAGTGATTCTGCAGATCATCAATAATCAGGTATATATCTGTATTCTTGGTGATACTGCAGATCACCAATAATCAGATTCTCTCTGCGTGCTGACACCAATCGTTACAGTATACTGTAGTTACCATGTTACAACTCTGCATTGAATATATGATATATAATATCCTGCATTTCTTTATATAGGTTGGTGAATAACAACCTAGCTACTTAGTTCTTTATCAGGTCTTTAGCAGGCCACATTGCACAACCAGTGTTTCACCCACTATGTATTTGAGCTGGTGTCCAGTTAACACAATTGGCCCCAGGGAGCCAAATACATCACTAGACTCCTGTAGAGATTTAGATGAAACTGTATTTGCCCTATCCAATCACCACCCTCCACAGCAAATCCACATCATTGTTAAAAAAAAAAGATATTTTCGATGAGGTGTCATGGTGACCCCATGGTGATTTAATTTGGGCCTTCATGAGCAGGATCATTATGATCAGTAGATTCAAAGCAGGTATTATCCTCCAAGGTAAGGTCTTTATACAAGGTTTTGCTAAAATTCTCCAGACTCTTAGTAGATTGCAACCAAAATTGATTCTTAACAGGAAAAGATCCAATGGTAAGCCAACGGTTCAAATCACCATACATTTTTTTCTGGCAGGAGAGGAAGTACCTTATGATATATTTAGATACACCTTTATAAATCCTTTCACAGTGATCTGTTTATTACTTGTTGTCTTTTTCCTCAGATATGAATGGTAAAGCTTTCTACTTCTATCAGAAAGACAATGGACCAGTCAAAGTATCCCCCAAAACATTTAAGACCTTCACTGCTTTCACTCTGTGCCTGAAATCTTGTACAAACCTTACAGAAAACATGCTGATGTTCAAAATGTTTAATACAACTAGTATGAACAAATTTGCTCTGCTGCTTGATGCAAACCCAAGTACGTTTACGGGAGGTGACGTACTGATCTTCTACAAAGGTCTAAAACTGAGTTTTCACCTCCCCATCGCCAACTCTAATGAATGGAGGAACATATGTGTAGCCTTTGACTCCAGCTCGGGGAGGCTACTGTTCTGGCTGAATGGGGAACTGTACCGAAGTGAAGAGTTGCAAACAGGGCTGACAAAATTTGTCCCAATGGGCATAGTCATCGGAAGCAGCTATGTTGCTCAAGAAACCTCATCAGTTGCTCAAATAACAGACGTTAACGTGTGGAGCAAAGTGTTGACGTCAGATGATATGGAAACGGCTATTACCAAAAAAACGGGGGGTGATGTAATTAACTGGAATTTGTTAAACTATAATGCTAGGGGTCCAGTGACTATTGGCTCATACCGCTGTTCTGTGAACTCCTGAAACAGCATGCAGCCCCCTGTGCCTCTAGGATATGCTCTGTCAACTGAACGTGCATTCATGAAGGCTTGAATCCAACTCCAGGCGAAACTGTTTTCAGAGTCCTGTATAGAAAGTCAGTGGTAGACCTTGTATTTTTCTGTATATAAGATCCTTGCTTAGCTAGTGTTAAATAATTTGTAAAGATTCTGGTCAGGAGACCTTCTAACAGCCGGTAATCTTCAAAGAATCCTGCCAGTGCCTTTGTGGTTCAAACAGCAGCTTCACCCAAAGTACATGCATTTGAATGGTTCAGGTAGGCTGCTTCAGGTCATGTGACTAGAATTTGCAAGACCTTTTTTTTATATATCAGAAGGTAAGATTCGGGTATGCTCACTGGGTTGATTCTCTCATTGACAGGTATGTAGGCAAATGTCTCTACTGTATATTCAACATAATCAGTTATCATGGTGTTTATCTGGTTTCAGTATTGGTAGCACCAGAAGCATCCTGAGTCTCAGTTGCGTAGCTACAGATCTCTAAGCCACAGTGGGGTAGCTACAGGCCTCTAGGCCACAGTGGTGTAGCTACAGACCTCTAGGCCACAGTGGTGTAGCTACAGACCTCTAGGCCACAGTGGTGTAGCTACACACCTCTAGGCCACAGTGGTGTAGCTACAGACCTCTAGGCCACAGTGGTGTAGCTACACACCTCTAGGCCACAGTGGTGTAGCTACAGACCTCTAGGCCACAGTGGTGTAGCTACAGACCTCTAGGCCACAGTGGTGTAGCTACAGACCTCTAGGCCACAGTGGTGTAGCTACAGAATTCTAGGCCTGTAAAGGTCTTTATGGAGTTATTCTCTATGGAATTATTCTCTATAGAATATGGATTTATACTGCCACCCCCAACTCTGCTCTCCATCCTTTCATGACATGGCTCATCACCGCCCACACACAACTGAACACAATCATCAAATAAAAAGATAGACATTAATAACATGGACTAAAAAATACATTGATTACACTGCCATGTACCACCATACAAACACATTTACTAGCCAGGAGCATCCCAGAAAAAAAATAAAAAAGTAAGTAGCCATTGTCCCAGATAGCCATGTGTTCCCCCAGGAAATAAATAGTTAGCTATTGTTCCCCTAGATATCAGTATTAGGTAGTGTGTCCCCAAGACAGCAGTAATATAGCCGCCCCTTGCATAGCAGTATTAAGGGTGGCCCGCTCAGATAACTGTAGAAGATAGCCCCAGCTCAGATATAAATATTAGACAGCCCCCTCTCATATAGCAGTATTAGCTAACCACCCCTGATATACTGGTATTAAGTAATCCCCCTCAGATAGCAATATTAGGTAGGTCCCCTCAGATGGTAATGTTAGGTAGGTACCAGTGGTATTACGTAATCCCCCTCAGATAGCAATATTAGGTAGGTCCTCTCAGATAGTAATGTTAGGTAGGTACCAGTAGTATTAAGAAACCCACCTTAGATAGCAGTATTATGTACCCCCCTCAGATAGAAGTAATAAATAGGACCCCTCAGCTAGTATTATTACGTATCCCCCTTAAATAGCAGACCTCAGAGAGCAGTTTTATGTGCAAAGTTAGCTCCTCTGCTGATTCTGCATTTTAGGGTCCTACACAGTCCACTACAGGCGCACGGAACCTGTCGCAGCTGTTATTCCTGCTCCTATGATCCTGGATATGTCATACTTACTAAGCACTCTTCACAAAGCATTATGGTTGAAGTGACAAAAGCAGAAGGCAATTCTGTCTACTTTCAAATCTCAGGTGCTATCCAAGCAAATGATAAGTGGAGTCAGAGGCAAGGCAGAACACCAGGACGTGTGTAGCATCCTACCACACTTACAGCCCCAACAGTACTGAGGAAGAGAAGAGCAGCTTCATACTGTGGGGTGGGTCAGTGTGCAGCATGGCAAGCGTGCATGTAACAGAGGCATGGGATGAAGCTGATATAAGTCTAAACAATAAATACCGTAGTAAATTGGGTGCCAAATGAAAAAATATTTAGGGCCTGATTCACAAAGCTTTTCTTTTAAATTATCTCACCTTATTTATTGACTCACAATTTATCTCTCCTTAAATTACTTAACTCATGATTTACTTCTCCTTAACTGACTTAACTCATTGTTTAGCTCTCCTTAACTGACTTAATTCATTGTTTAGCTCTCCTTAACTGACTTAACTCATTGTTGAGCTCTCCTTAACTGACTTAATTCATTGTATAACTCTCCTTAAAGGATACCAGAACCCAAAGGCTCTGGTAAAACGAAACCTGCAATGGGTAGGCAGAGAAAATTAGATACTTACCGCTTCTGTCATACCCCGCAGTCAGCCGCCGGTCTTCTCCGACTTGGCTGACCTTTAACCTGGATAATCTTCGCTTCTGCCTGGCACATAATGACGGGCAGAAGTACGCACACTCCCCCACCTCCTCTGTCCAAGCCTCTGCGCTCCACTGAAAAGCAAGCGTCAGATACTAATCACTTAGGAATCTGCCACATAATCATAGGGCTTCAGTGTTAGAACACCTCTAATATGTTCTTTGATATAATAGACATTGCTCCACCATACATGTAAATCCAGCAGCAGAACTTCATATAAATGATTGCACTCACCCTATCCGATTGACCACTGCTAGATTGGTCAAAAGATCGCTCATGTGTTGTCCCCCACGATCAACGAGGCGTTGCTCCGTTGCTCCTTCTTGCAGCTACTGGTTTAGGAGATTTGTTGGGTTTGAGACAGCGTCTAGAGTATTTTAGAACGGGCTCTCCCCCGTGCCTCCCGGTCCGGCTCGTTGGGTCAATCTCACTCCCGCCGCTCGCCCACAAACAGAATCCCTGCGCTGTGCGCTCTGTGCTTCCTGACAGTCCGAGGTAGCTCCACCATCAAGTGGTGATAATTGACCTAGCAACCTTGTATATGTGACCAAGGTCTTGCATGTGCAAACGTATATTGAGGTTAACGTTTTATTAGTATTGTGTGACCATCCAGCTGTAGCGCTTATCTCTAGAAATTTGCACCTCTATTATGTTGCCAGAAAACAACAAAGGCCCCCTTCCTTGTGTCTCATAGGGTGAAGAGCGGAGATGTGTGTAATAAATGCTTAGGAAGTAGTTGGCGTTTCACATATTTAAATGAGCTCATAACACCCATGCAGCTACACAAGTTCTACATATTAGAGGACAAGCCTGCCTTATGCTTGTTCCGGGACTATGATTCAGACTGTACAAGAGGCAGCGGTTCAATACAACAGCCAGTAGGAAGCTAGAAGGGGGCAAAAGGCTACTACTATTTTTGTTTTTCATGAATAATGTAATAATTCTACCTGTATAGTACCTTGAGCACTTATGCACTTTGTTATATGTACCCCTGAGAAAGCCCCTTATTAATGGGGGTGATACATGTCGGGTTGGCAAATGGACATCTTGGTCTTCCAGAGGCGATCCCATCCTTCTCCACTGGCCCAATCCAGTGATGTATCCCCCAAAGACTCACCCATGTGTGGTAGCACGGACCTGATCAGGCTCAGCTTTTTCTGCCAAAGTTGGACTGGATTCATGCTAATTCACATTCATGAGCCATCTGGCTGGGCCACACACCTATGATCTTCGTGGTCGCAGTGCTGGAACAGCCTAGAGGAGGAGGAGGGAGGTGGAAGTCTCTGGAGGACAAGGAGCCTTGCCTCTCCCGAGGTAAACATCTACCATTTTTGGATTGCAAACCTCACAGGTTTGCTTTAAAGCGGATCTGAACTCAGAACTTCCTCTCTACTCTAAAAGATACGCAACAGCATAATAACCTTTAAAGAAAAACATTTCTTTGTTATAGCTGATTTAAATCTTGCAATAAATCTGCAGTGTCTACTTCCTGCTTTCATGGAAGCAGACATATTGTTAACATCCTGTGCTTTGAAATTAGCCTCTCTGTCGTGGCTGTCAGCTTTCACCGCTGAGGGATCAAATTACAATGTGTGATTAGTCAAAGATGAGGGGGAACTAGACGGGCTAAACTCTCTATTTACATACAGGGTGCATTTCTGTCTGTTTTCCTTCTGTCCTGTGCAAGAGTTCAGGTCCACTGTAAAGCTTCTGCCAAGAAATAAAATACTTAAAATAAGTTTGATATACTTTTTTACCTACATTTTAGTACTTTTTCAATTGCTAAGTGCTGAGAAGATATTTTTTGATAAAATAAAAAATGATATCCTGGGACAAAACTTAGGAGAAAAAGGTAATTGGATAAGAGCTGTAGTACAGTACAGACATTTTTGTTGTTGTTGTTTTCAATGTGCTTTAATGTGTTTTAAACTAATTACAACAGTTTATTCAATGCATGATATGATATGTGATAACAAAAACAGTACTGTATATTTTGCACATGAAGACGTTAGTAAATAGGGGACTGTCTATACTGTGTTTTGCCATCAGATTTCACAAATCTTCTCAGCAAAGTTGCTGCATGAAACTGGTGCTGCATATTTATTGTTTGTGGTCAGGCTGATTATGGTTTGGATGAGTGATGAGTCCAAAATAAAATGATTATGGAAATAAAACTCGGTGTAACTCCTTTTTTCCCCTTTACCTTGCATATCCTTCCATAAACTGGATGTTCTCCCCTAATTGGCGTCCTCCAGTGTCCCCATGTTTCCCCTTCTGTCCCCAGTATGTCCCCTTCTGTCCTCTGTATTTCCCCTTCTGTTCTCAGTTTGTCCTCTGCTGTCCCCAGTATGCCCCCCTTCTGTCCCCAGGTATCCCTAGTATGTTCCCTGCTGTCCCCAGTATGTCCCTTGCAGTCCCCAGTATGTCCCAGGTGTCCCCAGTATGCCCCCTGCTGTCCCCATTCTGCCTCATATGTATAGAAAGGACCATAGGAAAAATTCTTTCTGGTACAAAAATATCAACAACTTTATTGACACAAAAATTCAAAGGGATTCATAAAAAATATTTCTGTAAGAGGCTCCTTGTGGATTCTTCCAATACAGGACAATAGCAATAATAAGAACTTTGTTGTAGACTTAATGCAATAGTGATGAGGCAACGACACGCTCGTTTCGGGCACACAAGGCCCTTCGTCAGGCCAATTGCACAAAGTGCTATCTGGTAATCCTGTGGATAATACATGGTAGGAACATCGAAGGAGCAAGGAAACATCTGCACCGACCAGATGTATATTGCACAATCCTAATGGTGGACTGTAATGATCTGCTCTGCTGTCTGCACAGGCAGGCAGCTTCTTGACCATTTTTCAGGTCTGAATGCTGCAAATCTCTGGAAAGGAGACCTGTCTTCACTCTGCAACTTTCAGAGTTGCTGTTCTGGTGAGGGATTTGCATCCACTTGTCATGCAAATTGCTTAGCTGCTTCCTTTGAAGGCTTGCAGTATAAATACCATTTCCTCCCAGAATTCCCTGCTGGTCATAAAGGTTTGATCCTGCTAGACTTACCTTGAGTCTCAGCCATCTGCAAATTGTTTGCTTATATTATCTTAGAGTAGTTATCCTTGAGCCAGAGCAGCGGTTGCTACTGGTTGCTCCATCTGTCTGTCTTGTCTGGATCGCATCCGCCCTAGCGGTAGAGGCGGTGGTTCCTTCTGTACTCTGTCTAGGAGTGTAGCCAGAGCTGCGGTTGCTACTGGTTGCTCCTTCTGTCTGCCTTGTCTGGAACGAACGCTTGCTGTCGTCTCGGTGGGGTAACCGTTTAGCAAGCGCTCGCGTTCCCTATTTGTTTTCGTGTTTCATTTGTTAGTCAGGGTTGGCGCGTTTTTGTCTCTGTTGCGCTTATCGTGCGGAGACTGCGCCATTAACGTGTTTTGTCGCTGTTACGCTTCTTGTGCGGTGACCGCGTTTAGCTAGTGCGTTTGTTATTTTCTTTGGCGTTCTGATTGTTATGGTTTGCTGTGTCTTTCTTACTACACCTATGCTCTGCCTTTACTCAGTCTTGTGTCGCTATTAGCAATCGCTATTCCTGCGATTGCTTTACCACTTGGTCTTCGCTGTTGTGTGTTCACAGGTGGCGACTAGATTGGTGGACATACATACATTCTGTCTCTGTGTTCACTCTCTCTCACTAGGGGCTATCTTGCTCTGTATTGCTTCCCCTCGTACAATTCCTATCTGGCATCTGTGGCAGTGCAGAGGGTTTATTCCTCTACACTCCCCAGCTCCATCTGCCGGTGGGAATTCCCCTCTACAGGTGCATTGCACCAAAGCTGGGTTCTGTTATTCAGACGTTCGTGGAGGATTTCCGCAGTGTCGGCGCACATCTTGTGCGCTGACCATGGAGATAATTCCCAATTGTTACACGGACAAAATGTACATCCAGCTGCTAACATAGGAGTGCATACGCAATCCGCAAGGAGCCTCTTACATAGATATTTTTAATGAATTCATTTGCATTTTTGTGTCAATAAAGTTGTCGATATTTTTGTACCAGAAAGATCTTGAATGAATTTTTCCTATGGTGCTTTCTATACAGATGAAGCTTGTGAATGGGTGAAGTGGATGACCCGAAAAAAGATTGGAAGGTTTTTTTCCTTTTTACCTATTTATGTAAAAAAGACGCTACTCCCAATGATATTACTACCGTCCCCATTCTGTCCCCAGTGCGCCCCCTCCCCTATATATGTCTTGTGTCTCCGCTCCCCCGGTGTAATTATAAGTGTAGCGCATGTTTTACCTAATCCAACAGCACCTTGAGGGATTGCAGACCTCTTCACTTCTACGCGGCTTCCCCTAGTAAACGGCTCGTGCTGATGATGCGATAAGCAGACGCAGTTAGTAGAGAAGTGCAGAAGTGAAGAGAGGTCTGCAATCCCAGCGGGAGACGCTGGATTAGGTAAGACATGCGCTACTCTGCTAATTACAGGGGGAGCAGAGACAAAAGGCGGGGGAGCAGACCACATGGGGGCAGACACAGGGAGACACATGCAGGGAATCCTCGACGTGGCGGGTCGGTGGTTCGTATCAGCGGGTGTTCGCAAATGGTGATTCCCTGCATTTGCCGTATAAGACGAAGGGACTTTTTCCTCCCCATTTCTTGGGGAGAAAAAGTGTGTTTTATATACAGTGGCAAGGAACAAGGAAATTCATTGATTTTGGCAAATGTTTGTTTTATGTAAAAAAAAGCCCATCTTACAGTGACTTGCAAAAGTATTAAAACTAACCCCCCCCCCCAGGCCGCATCTTTCATGTTTTGTTGCCTCACAACCTGGAAATATAATAGATTGTTTGAAAGTGAGCAGAACATGCCTACAACTTTAAATATGTATTATTTGGTTTATTGTGAAGCAGACAACAAATAGACACCTGAACAAGAGAACTGAAAACTTCAGTGCATAGCTATTCATATGCAGTACTTTGTGGGCCACCTTTTGCAGCAATTCAAGTCTAACTACAAGTTTTCAAGTCTAACTACCGATCCTCTTTTGGATTGAGGTCTGGACTTTGACTAGGCCATTCTAACACATTTAAATCTTGCCCTTTAAACCACCTGCTGCTTTAACAGTATGTTTTGGATCATTGTCCTGCTGGAAGCTGAACCTCCATCCCAGTCTCAAATCACTAGGAGACTGACACAGGTTTTGATCAAGAATTATTTCCCTTTATTTAGCAACACCTATCTTTCCCTTGACAAAGGCCAGTTTCCCAGCTGCTGAAGAGCATCCCCACAGCATGATGCTGCCACCACCATGTTTCACTGTAGAAATATTGTTTTGGGGTGATGGGATGTGTCGGGTTTGCGTCAGACATAGCATTTTCATGGTGGCCAAAAAGTCCAATTTTAGTCTTATCTGACCAATGCACCTTCCTTCCAACATTAGGGGAGTTGCCCACATGCCTTTTGGCAAATTCAAAATGTGCCTTTGAATTTTTAATGCTAAGCAATGGCTTTTTTTCTGGCCATTCTTCCATAAAGCCCATATCTATGTAGTAAGGCAAGGTCCACACTGGTCCGCTTGCAGATCGGATCCGTTTTAAACGGATCCATTTTTCCAAACTTTTTTTTTTCTCCTCCTGTTTTTCCTAAAAATGCATTTTGTAGCATACGTTTCCAGTCCATGGAAACATATGCCCAGCCATGCGGGAAGAGGGGGCCGCCATGCTAGAGGGGGTAGCAGCCAGGATGGGGGGGCAGCGGTCGGCGGGGTTACCCCCCCTTACCTGGGTCCCACACTCCCCCTCCAGCTACTTTGCGCAAAACCTGTGAAATGTATAGCGGCAGCGAGCTTTCCTTCTTCCTCCGCTCGCCGCTTGACTTATTGCAATGCCGCCCTCTATACTTTGGAGGGCAGCACTGCAGGAAGTGACGCGGCGAGCGGAGGAAGAAGGTAAGCTCACCACTCATTGTCGCTATACATTTTAGGTTTTGCGCATAGTAGCTGGAGGGGGAGTGGGGATGGGGGACCCAGGTGAGGGAGGGAGGGCGACCCCCTCCCTGCCGACCGCTACCCCCCCATCCTGGCTGCTACCCCCTCTAGCATGGCGACCCCCTCTCCCCTCCACAGACTGTGACACAGAATCTGTTTCTATGTCCAATATTGCCTGTGTAGAGGGGGATCCGTTTTCCTATTCCCCTTCACTACCCCTCCATGTATCCGGATCCATGTGCGGTCCGGGAAAATGCTGCAAATCCGGACCGTCCATTCAGATTTTTAAAACGGATCCCCCTGTACGCAGACGGATCGGTTTTTTTGTTGGGTGAAGACAGCTGCTGATCCGGGCTGAAAAATTGACCCACGGATACGTTTTCGGAGCAAGTGTGAACCGGCCCTAAAGGGCTTATTGTGGTCCTATGGACAGATACTCTGCAACTCCAGGGGCTTGATTCACAAAAGAATGCTAACGGTTAGCACGTAAGTGAAAAGCCGCTTATCACGTGCAAACTGCCTCTTCGCTCGCTAATGCGCGTGTAAGAGTTTGCGCGCATAAAGTTTAGTGCGCATAAAGTTTTGCTTGCATAAAGTTTTATGTGCACTACTTCACGTGCAATATCAGCTGCTTCGCATGCTAAGTAGTGTGATAAGCATACTTTGCATGCGAAGCAGCTGATTTTGCACGCAAAGTAACTTTTACGGGCGCGAAAATAGCACGCAAACAGTAACAGCTTTGCCGTGCAAACTACTTAGCACCCTATTTTGCACGTGCACAGCTTTCAGGCGTGCTAACTATGTTAGCACCCTTTAGTGAATCAAGCCCCAGGAAGGTTACCTTTTGTCTTTATGCTGGCTCTCCTTGCCTGGTCTTGACACATTGTGCACATGTATGCACGCTGCTGTAAAAAAATTAGATTACAAGCCAGTGCAATTCATGGTCATATTTAATAAATATCGATATGGAGCAGACTACCAATTACAGTGAAACTGAAGTGAAAATAAACTTATAATTCATTGTATCATTAGAACTAATCCTGAATAGAACTTCTCAGAATCCCAAAACCTTATTTTGGGTTTAAGGGCTAAAAATCTCAGTCTGAAGATTCAACAAAATTTAAAGTGTACCCGAGGAGATATGTAACATGATGAGATAAACATGTGTATGTACAGTACAAAACATATTAATAACAGGCTGTTTTACTTGTTTTATTTTGCTGCCTGAAAGTGTTAATTTCTAAGCATTGAAGTTACAGCTTCTGTCTTGTCGGTACTTTGTCTGGAATATAGGAAACATTATAATTCCAGCCATAAAAGTTTTCCTGACAGCAATTTCTGAGGGCAGGAAGAGATAAAATACATTAACTTTTGACCTTTTCCTAACTCTGGGACACTTAATATGCTGCCATTTGATTAGAGACAGTAAAACATTCAACCTACTATGTAAATAGTTAAATATAAAGTTAAATCCTGGGATACTTAAAAAAAAAGTCATTTTTAGGAGTAGGAGGATAAATATAATTGTTTATCTTATCAGTTTATTTCCACCTCGGGTTCACTTTTAACATCTTACATCACTGCTACTCATTCAGCTCCCAAACAGAGACATGATGAACTATTGAACCCTTAAACACTACACTGCTACTGTATGAGCAATGTTTACACAGCCACATAATAGTTTTATGGTCTCTATTTTTTTTTTAGGAAAGATGTAGCTGCAGTGCAAGTCCAACTGCTCTGACTGCACAGATAATTAAGAAGTGAACAAAGGCAGGTTCTAAGTAGGCTTGGTACTTGTGCTCACATTTATCTCATCATGGCACATCACTTCAATTACCCTTGGTAGCCATACACTGGTCGATTTGCCATCAGATTCGAACAACAGATAGATCCCTCTCTGATCGAATCTGATCAGAGAGGGATCGTATGGCTGCCTTTACTGCAAACAAATTGTGTGTGCCTAGCATTAGGTAATCACAGCAGCCAAGAGATCACAATTAGCAATCCCTTAGCTGAGTAAATTACCGGCTACTGTAGTTGATTCTGACCAACACCAAGTCCAAAACAGCTTAAGTACTAAAAGAAGATGAAGCGCGCCATAGTGCATTAAATGTGGAGGAGATTTTATTAAGAATTAAAAGTTTATACTCACAAACATGAGTGATAAAAATCGCATCTCAGCGGACTGCCAGCCGCTTGCCTCTACAGTGGGGGATGACGCGCTGTGGCCAGCAGCGCGGTTTCCGATGACTGGGAATCTGTCTCACTGGGAGGTGGGCATCGCTGGAGTGTCAATCGGCGTGTAACGTCATTACGTGTTTCGGCGCGCAGCGCCTTCGTCAGAGCTGGCCACAGCGCGTCATCCCCCACTGTAGAGGCAAGCGGCTGGCAGCCCGCTGAGATGCGATTTTTATCACTCATGTTTGTGAGTATAAACTTTTAATTGGTAATAAAATCTCCTCCACATTTAATGCACTATGGCGCGCTTCATCTTCTTTTAGTACTTCTGCCAAATTACCCTTGTCGGAGCGCTGCGGGGTGCTGAATGTGTAAGGGAGAGCCATCCTTTGAGTGTGCAGCACTACTTGGAGCACAGGATATCTTCGTGCTTGTTTGTGAAAATCCAAAACAGCTTAAACAGTGCAACAATGCCACTCAGTGGCCATTTAATGTGCTACACACACATCATTCCCCAAAGAATGCCATGTACAAATAAAAGTTTGAAAATTGTAACTCTGTAACTCTGGGTGTTTCAAGTCCTACCCCATAGAGCCACATTAATCCATGCCATTCACTAATTAGGATCAACCAATACGAAATAGTGTGTATGCATGTTGGATTATTGTGGCTCTATACCAGTGGTCCTCAAACTATGGCCCACGGGCCGAATGTGCCCCCCCCCGAGGCTTTTTCACTGGCCCCCAAACACAAAATGTATAATTTATGGATGTGGCCCACTGCACCTTTAAATATCCGCAACCCACATATAGGGCTTGATTCACAAAGCGGTGCAAAGTGTTTGCACGCCTGTGAAAAGCCCTTTATCACGCCTAAACTCAGTTTAGGCGTGATAAGAAGAAACTCGCGCGATCTCCCGCGCGCAAAGTTTTGCGCGCGTAGCGCACCGCGCTGCGCGCGCAGTGTGCCGTGCTTCGCGCGCAGCGTCCATTGAGCCCTATGGGACTTTGCGCGCGCAGCGCGGTGCGCTACGCGCGCAAAACATTGCGCGCGGGAGCTTCGCGCGAAGAGCAGCACAAATCGGTGATAACTCAGCTTTGCACCGCTTATCACGCCTAAAGTCTTTTAGGCGTGATAACTGAGTTATCACCGCTTTGTGAATCAAGCCCATAGAATAGCAGTGCTGGCACCACATATCCACATGCTTTAGAAGCAAGTGAGCAGTCATTCGCTGGCTTCCAGCAGTCATTTGGTCACCTGGGTATGCTTCACTGTCTGGTACACAAAGACATTCTTCGGGCACCTGAATGGCTGCTGCTGGGAATTCTCCTCTGGGCATGATTGGGGAGAATCAATACCTAAATTCAATGTAATGTTTTTCAACATCATTTTATATATGTTCCGGTCCCCCTAGCAGTCTGAAGTATGTTGACCCGGCCCTTGACCGAAAAAGTTTGGGGACCCCTGCTCTATGTTGAAAATGTTGTGACAACGCTCCTCTTCTTAATGTCTACAACGCTGAAATAACTGAAAAAACAAGCTCCACATAGTGCATTACTGTTGATACAGAATTATACACACATGCATCCACCCAGTGACAAAAAGTGATTTTGTGCTCCACTTCATGTGACATCCAAATGCACCTCCTTTAATTCAGTCGCTCACCAGATGGGTGCCACCTCAAACTCCAGGTGGATCTATCGCTTTGCCTAAAGGCAACAAACTTCACAGCTCCAGCGATTCAAAAGTATAAAATCTCCGGTTTAATGCAAATTGCACATGTAAAAACAAATAAATAGCACATAGCATAATATTGTTTACACAGTTAGCACCCCTGGCCTGCGCACTCCAGTGCACTCCCTTAGATAGAAAGAAACTGCATCTGCTTGGACTCATCAGGGGCCCCTAAAAAGTCCAAGAGGACTAAACGCATAGGGCGGAGTCAGGTGCGTCTGACATCACAGAGCAGCGGGATTGGTGCACGGAGAGGAGCTCTAGATACAGCGGAGGTAGGGGACGCTGACACTGTGGTGAGACTGATAGTGATATTGCTGGGCTGAGAGTTTCTTTCTATCTAAGGGAGTGCACTGGAGTGCGCAGGCCAGGGGTGCTAACTGTGTAAACAATATTATGTTATGTGCTATTTATTTGTTTTTACATGTGCAATTTGGATTAAACCGGAGATTTTATACTTTTAAATCGCTGGAGCTGTGAAGTTTGTTGCCTTTAGGCAAAGCGATAGATCCACCTGGAGTTTGAGGTGGCACCCATCTGGTGAGCGACTGTATTAAAGGGGGTGCATTTGGATGTCACATGAAGTGGAGCACAAAATCACTTTTTGTCACTGGGTGGATGCATGTGTGTATAATTCTGTATCTACAGTAATGCACTATGTGGAGCTTGTTTTTTCAGTTTTTTCAGCCTTGTAGACATTAAGAAGAGGAGCGCTGTCACAACATTTTCAACATTATCTACATGGACTTGTGGTAGCGAATACTCAAAAACATAGAATCATTGGTATAAAGGCGGGCGCAGTTTGCATTTAGATTGTGTGATCCCTGCTCTATACCATTAACAAGCTGACACATCATTGTATTCCAGTGGTTTTGGAGGTGTGGCTATCTTACAGGGACAACAAAGGGTTCATACCTCCCAACTTTTGTAGATAAGAAAGAGGGACACTTAGGCCATGCCCTTGCCACACCCCAATCACACCCTGACACATCCCTAGTCATGAACTGCATAAAGATGTTTTATTATTCAAACCACACTGGTTCTCTATCCTGGTTCATTTTCCTTCATTTTAATAATTGAAAATAAGAAATATACTTATTTAAAGGATGGGAATAAAGTTTAAAGTCATATAAGCACATTTGTCAGTACATACATACATATGTTCACATAGATCTGTACATGAGTCCTGAAAGAGGGACAAATGAGCAAGAATAAGGGACAGGATTCCCAAAGAGGGACTGTCCCTCCAAAAGAGGGACAGCTGGGAGCTATGAAGATTATTTGCATATTCAGCAGTGATGCATCATGGGAGACATTAAATGCTCACTCCAATCTGAATAATCGCAAATACCTTCTGCTTTAACCCTTTCGCATTCCACGGTTTTTACAATTTAAAGTTCCTGGCGTTTTGATACTTTAGCTGTGTCGTTTTGATACAGCAGTAACTTTTTAATTTTCTATGCCATCTTAGTGATACATATCTTGTTTTTTTCAGTACAATCATCTAGACTTTCTTTGGGTAATATTTTTCTCCCCAAACTATTTTGTTTTATAGTCCATTTATGGGGAAAAAATAGGCGTAAATGCAAAAAACAAACATTTTTTTTCATTTGTCCCGCTCCCTAATTTTCACATCTCACGTCCCACAGTTATAAAACATTTACAAAGTATTTGGCCCTTACCAATTAAAATGATACCCCATATGCCATATTTTACTTCTAGCTGAGCATGTGGCGGACCGTTATCCCTAGTCTGCGCGTCTGTGGCGATCGAATGCGTTCGCTAGGGCGACAGTTCAGGGGGCATAGAGCTGTACAGATGCATCACTAGGCAACGGCAGAGCGTTACATCTGTAGAGCATTGGGGCCTGAAACTTTCGCCCTAGGGATTGCATCCGATCGCTACTGGCGGCAGTCGTTAAACGTTTATAAAAAGGCATAGGTATTGCAGGGGTTAATAATGGGTTGATAGGCTAAATTTGGGTTAAAAATTAATGGGGAATTAAAAAAAACAACTTTTTATTTTATTGGGCCCATGTCACCTTTTTTTTTAACTTTTACAACTTTTTTTCCCCCCAACTTTAGTGAATGATTGTTGCTGGCTACACCGCACCGGCGGCAAACAGCGCAATTTAATACAATACGTAGATTCTACGTCCTAGAACATACAGGGGGACTTATTAGGACGTAGAATCTACGTCCTGGAACTTCAAGCAGCTAGTAGGCAAATTCATGTTTTCTCTCTTAAAGGACCACTATCGCGAAAAAAGTAGGCAGTTAAAATCTGACAGAACCGACAGGTTTCGGGCCAGTCCATCTCCTTGTGGGGGATTTTCAGGGTTTTCTTTCTTTTCAACAGCATTTCCTGAACAGCAGTTGCAAAGTCTAACTGACTAAATAGTGTTCAAGTGAGTAGGGAGACTGGCTGGTATCTTAGAGCTTAATTCACTAAGGGCCCGTTTCCACTAGGAGCACTGCGATGCGGCTACATAGCCACATCGCACCGCAGGTGTCCTGCAACACATGCACAGCAATGGAAGAGTTTCCACTGCGTGCATGTTGTGAGGAGCGGTGCGGAGCAATCCGAGAATATGCAGCATGCTGCAGATTCTCACACAGCCGCATCCGCACGCAGCCGCGTCCTATCTCCTCCAATACACTTCCGCATCAGGAGATGTGGAAGTGATGCGGCCGGCGGCGCAAGTGATTCGCATCACTTTGTAGTGGAAACCGGCCCTTACCAGCGCTAAGCCGGTTAGTGAGCCTTAAGACATAGTGGGACTTATTGGTGCCTTAGCAGAGTTAAGGGGCCTTATTGGTGCCTTAGCAGAGTTAAGGGGCCTTATCAGAGTTAGTGTGCCTTATCAGAGTAGCATAGCGAGCGCTAGGAACATATGCCTGCTAATTGGCAATGACAAGAGCTCCACTCATCCTACCCTGAGCCCCTGCGGGTCCAATCACTTTAAAGGACATTATACCCGCACTTTGATTGGCCCAATAGGCTGCCTGTCACTTGACATGCACAAACAACCTCAAGAATCAGAATTCCTCACGGACTCTCACTACTCTGCATCTTTCATCACTTCACTTTGGTTCCTGCTCCTATTCACTGCAGAAGTGGTATTTCCTCTACAATACTTCTTATTGATACTTTCTGTTGCATTATATTCTTGGTGGATACTCTGTATAGGTTCGCACTGGCACTTTTTGTCAATATTGGCCATCTTTTTGCACTAGCACTTTCATTGGTATGATTCACTCTAAATACTTTTTCACATTTTTGGCATTTTTATGGTGTTATCTCCCTTATGGTGGCCATGCATGGTACAATTTTTTCATCCAATCTTACAATTTCTACGTAATATAAGGGAACTGCCTAAATTATCCTTTCAATAAATTTACTTAATTTACCCTTATACTACATAGAAATGGTAAGATTGGATGAAAAAATTGTACCATGTATGGCCACCATAACAATATTGCACAGATCTATGCATATTTTTTCTGCATTTTTATTGTATGCTTCACTGAAAATATTTTTATATTTTTTTCTGTTTTTGCAATCTGTTCTTGAGAGATCGCACATTTTATAGTTATATATATATATACTGTTTATGCCATTAGTATTACTAGACATTTGGCATAGTTTATTATTATGTTGTATATTAATCTGCATAATAGGAACTATATATTTATTATCAGTCTGTATACAGACTTATGGATGTCATGCGACCATGCCTTATTTAACATTGTTTTTAATCATGCACATTTGATACAATAAAGAGTTTCTGAACAGTGAAGCTGTGATTCATTTTGATTTCAGAGAGGGAATTTTGATTCTTGAGGTTGTTTGTGCATGTCAAGTGACAGGCAGCCTATTGGCCAAATCAAAGTGTGGGGATAATGTCTTTTAACCTCTCTGGTGGTAAGCCCGAGCTGAGCTCGGGCTATGCCGCGCAGTAGGATTTCTCCGGCTCTATTGGGGCGATTCGCCCCATTCAAAGTGCTGTGCGCGCAGCCAGCACTTTGCTAGCCGCGCGCACAGCTTGATCGCCGCCTCTCTGCGGCGATCGCCCGCACGCAGCGGCGAAAGAGGGCCCCCCCCGCCAGAGCCCTGCGCTGCCCGGACCAATGAGTTCCGGGCCACGCTATGGGCTGGATCGGGTGCGCCTGACATCAGGACGTCGGCTGACGTCCATGACGTCATTCCGATCGTCGCCATGGCGACAGGAGAAGCCAAACAGGGGAACGCGTTATATACGCGCTCCCCTGCTTGCTATTAGTGCCGGCGACGATCGCACTAGAGGGACACATGCGCCCTCTAGTGGTGTTTCATGTAGCTACCACTCTGGTAGCTTAACATGAAACAAAAAAAAAAAAAATTTAAAAAAAAATGATTTTTTCCTATTTGAAAAAAAAAATTAACCGCCAGGGAGGTTAAAGTGATTGAACCCGCAGGGGCTCAGGGTGGGACGAGTGGAGCTCTGGTCATTGCCAATTAGCATGCATAAGTTTGTAGCGCTCGCTTTGCTACTCTGATAAGACCCCTTAACTCTGATAAGGCACAGTATGGCTCACTAACCCAGTATTAAAGGGAACCTGAAGTGAGGAAAATTATTTAAAATAAACACATGATGTAGCTGCAAATGAATATTACATACTAACATCACTGTAAGTTCCTCTCAGGAGCTCACCATTTTCTTCTTACAGTGATCCCTTCCATTTCTGAGAACATTTTGTCAGAACTGAAATATACCAGTTGCTGTCAGTTATATATCAGCAGCTGTCAGTTACAACTGAATGTGCAAGGTAATGTCCATGTTTCCCTATGGCTCAAATGGGCGATATTACAGTTTCACAGTGTGTTGACCTGGAAACTGTTATAGGGTAGTGGCTATTTTCAAAATGGAGGACAAAGAATTCCATTGATCACAGTGAACAAATGGGATGCAGGAGAGGAGAAAGAGATTGATGAGTAGACTACACTGGAGGTAAGTATGACCTGGGTATGGTTATTTTGACTTTTTGTTTTCAGTTCTGGTTCTCTTTAAATGGAACCTGTACTGAGTAAAATTATTTAAAATAAACACATGAGGTAACTTCAAATGAACATTACAAAGTTACCTTGCCATCAGTTCCTCTCAGAAGCTCGCCATTTTCTTCTGACAATGATCCCTTCCAGTTCTGACAACTTTTTGTCAGAATTGAAATATATCAGTTGCTGTCAGTTATTTATAAATTGGTGTCAGTTATAGCTGAGAGGACAACTGCTGTGCCAAGTAATGTCTTTGTTTCCCTATGGCTCAAGTGGGCGATGTTACAGTTTAACAGGATGCTGACCAGGAAGCTGTTATGGGGTAATGGCCATTTACAAAATGAAGGACGGAGAATTCCCTTAATCACAGTGAACAAACAGGACGCGGGAAAGGAGAAAGAGATTGAGGAGTAGACTACAAGGGAGGTAAGTATGACTTGTTTATGTTTATTTTGACTTTTAATTTTCAGTTCAGGTTTTCTTTAAAGAGTAACTGTCAGGCTGCAAAAGCTAATTTAAACCTCTATTCTCCTCTCCTGTGTTAAACAGTTTAGAAGGAAGCCAAAAAGGCAATACTGAAGATAAAAATCTCTCTTTCATTTGATTATTATTATTATTTATTGTATTTATAAAGCGCCAACATATTACGCAGCGCTGGACAATAAATATATACAATGATACAAGGATGACATACATAGGGTTATACACATAGAACAAAGTTATACATACAAATTGTACAAAATACATGATCATGCAATATGGGCTGGTTAGGTAGGCCCAGTAATACAAGTACAGGCTGTCATAGGACAGGAGCACATGATCCTGTAGATTACACCAGGGAGTGGAGGACCCTGCCAGAGGCTTACAATCTAAAGGGAGGGGTGGAAACACTAGGGGGGGGGATGTTAAATATTCCTTAGAGAGTTACTGTGTGGTAGGAGGTGGGTAGGCCATCATAAAGAGGTGGGTTTTGAGGGCTTGCTTGAATGTGTTGAAAGAGGGAGCAAGTCTGATGGGTGGTGGAAGGGCATTCCAGAGGGTGGGGGCAGCTCTTGAGAAATCCTGCAGGCGGGCATGGGAGTGTGAAATGCGCGGGGTGGTGAGGCGAAGGTCGTTGGAGGAACGGAGGGGGCGACCTGGTGTATACTTGTGAACAAGATGCGAGATGTAGGTAGGGCATGTTTTGTGCACAGATTTATACGCCAGGCATAGAATCTTGAAACTTATCCTGAGACGGATAGGGAGCCAGTGCAGGGATTCACAAAGGGGAGATGTGGATGCAGAGCGGTGCGAAGAATGGATGAGTCTTGCAGCTGCGTTCATCACTGATTGAAGGGGGGCAGTGCGATTCAGGGGGAGGCCAGAAAGGAGTGAGTTACAGTAATCAAGGCGGGAGATGATGAGGGCATGGATGAGCAGTTTGGTCGTGTCCGGGGTTAAGAATGGGCGGATCTTGGAGATATTACGGAGGTGGAAATTGCAGGCTCTTGTGATGTTTTGGATGTGTGGGATGAAGGAGAGGTCAGAGTCCAAGGTGACACCCAGGCAGCGGGCCTGGGAGGTAGGGAGAATGGTTGTGTTGTCGATTGTGAGGTGGAAACCTGGGATGGGTGCAGCAGCATGGGGTGGAAGGATCAGGAGCTCAGTTTTGTCTAGGTTAAGCTTTAGGAACCTAGCTGACATCCAGGAGGAAATTGCTGAGAGACACGAGGAGACCTTGTTTATGGTGGTGGCTGAGAGATCGGGGGTATGGAGGTAAATCTGAGTGTCATCTGCATAAAGGTGGTAATTGAAGCCCAGGGAGGAGATAAGCTTGCCAATTGAGTAAGTGTATATGGAGAAAAGAAGGGGGCCTAGAACAGAGCCCTGGGGGACCCCAACTGAAAGGGGGGCAGGAGTTGAGGAGGAGCCATTGAAGGAAGTGGTGAAGGAGCGATTGGATAGGTAGGAGGAGATCCAGGCCAAGGCAAGCCCATGGATGCCCATGGACTGTAGTGATTGGAGGAGGAGGGAGTGGTCAACAGTGTCAAATGCTGCAGAGAGGTCAAGGAGGAGCAGGATGGAATAACTGCCTTTGGCCTTGGCAAGGGTAAGGTCGTTGACCACCTTGGCGAGGGCTGTTTCAGTTGAGTGCGCAGGTCAGAATCCAGACTGTAGGGGGTCAAGTAGGGCATTGGTGTTGATGTATTGGGTAATGCGCTGGTGGACTAGGCGTTCGAGGAGTTTAGAAGCATAGGGAAGGAGGGAGATTGGGCGGTAGTTTGAGGGTAGGGATGGGTCGAGTGAGGGTTTTTTCAGCAGGGGAAGCACAGTGGCCTGTTTGAATGCTTTGGGGAAGATGCCTGTGGAAAGGGAGAGATTGAACAAGGAGGTGAGGACTGGGGCCAGGTCAGAGAAGTGGGGACGAAGAGTATTCGCGGGTACCGGATCACAGGGAGAGGATGTGGAGGGGGGAAGCCACTAGCAGCAGGCTGACTTCATCAATGGTGGCAGGAGCAAAAGAGGCGAGGGGTGGATGAGACAAGGGAGCCGCTGGGAGGGAAGGCAAGGGGACAACCTGAGACGCATTGGTAAGGGAGGGATGGAGGAGGGAAATTTCATTGCGTATTGTTGCAATTTTAGTGGTGAAGTGGTTGGCAAGGTCATTGGCTGAGAGGGAGGAGCTGGGAGGGGGAGGAGTGGGGTTGAGGAGGGAATTGAAGGTAGCAAAAAGCTGTCGAGGGTTGGAAGCTTGGGTTACAATCAGTGCTGCAAAGTACCTTTGTTTAGCCTCGGAGAGGGCAGTGTGGAAGAGTAACAGTTTGGCCTTGTAATCTAGGAAGTCAGCATTGAGATGTGATTTCCTCCATTTCCGTTCGGCTGCTCGAGTTTCTTTCCTGAGGTTACGTGTGTGGGTGTTGTGCCAGGGTTGGGGGTTGGGGGGCTTGATAGGGCGGAAGATTTGATGTGTGCTTATCAGCAAAGCTGTTAGACCCAAGCTCTTAAAGGACTTACGAGCCCAAACAGCTAAAAAAAGATAAGTACCTTATTCAGTTTTAAATGCACGGAGGACGCCGTCCGCGCCCTCCGTGCAGTTCCGCCGGGTCCCCGCAGTCTGATCGCCCCCCGTGCCGCTCCCGACCCCACGGACGGGGTCGGGCTCCCTTCCTCTCCTAAGATGGCCGCCGGAGCCGGCCGCGGGTGCGCAGTCCGCATACGCGTTAGTGCGGCTGCGCAGCTCTAGGGCCCTCCCCCCCGATCCACGCACAGTAGCGCCGCCCCCCCCCCCACCGCGCCCCCCCTCCCTGTCCCAGGTTGGACCCACAAAAATCTGGTCACTCTAGTTACAGGGTCAAGTTACAATAGCATGTAACTCAGTCCAGCGCACAGCACTGATAAATCTCGGGGCAGAGTACACTGCAGGAGTCCGCTATTGTTCCTAGCCACATGGCTAATTAATATTCACTGCACAGTACTGTTATTCAGTACAAGCTTTTGTGTGAGTGAATCATCAGGAAGCAGGCAGGACATGACGACACATTTGGCTTCATAGGAGACAGACAAACATGGAACCTGCCATGAGCTGTCAGGAGCATCATTCTCTGCAAATACTATATAAAAATTCTGTGAAATCCAAACGTGGACAGTGAAATGCATATGTAATGTAAGTACAGCCAATATTTAGCCACTGATATGTGTGTTTATTTTCTCTGAGACCCTATACCTAACAGCTCCTCTTTTAGGGCTGGTTCAGACGGACGTTTGCAGAGCGTTTACTGCCAGCGTTCGGGGCTTGGCGTTAAACGCTCCCATTCAAGTGAATGGGAGCGTTTGTACCAAGCTTTTACGTGCGTTTGCACAAACGCGGCGTTCGGGTCCCGATTTTCACTGGCGTTCAAGGAGGCCCTGGAAGCTACATGTTGCTTCCAGGGGCGGTTAACCGCGACGGGTAATGTCCCCCTAGGGGAAGAAAAAACGCGACCGCATCCGAACGCAATGCGAACGCTGCTGAAAGCCTGAACGCATCACGAACGCAACGCCAACGAACGCGACGCTTCCAAACGTCCGTCTGAACCAGCCCTAAGGCTCACTAACCGGCTTAGCGCCGGTTAGTGAATCAAGGCCTTACTATTTTGGCAGTTAAACTGCTGTTCAGGAAATGCTGTTGAAAACAAAGAAAGCCCTGAGAATCCCCTATGAGGAGATGGACTGGCCAAAACCTGTCGGTACTGTCAGATTTTAACCGCCTACTTTTTTTGCGATAATGGCCCTTTAGGGCCCATTCACACTAGAAGCGCTTTTCTGAGCGTTTTGCGATTGATTAGCGGTTTTTAAAATCGCTCCCATTTACTTTCCTTAAAATTGCAGTACAAAAATCTCTGCAATTTCGCGATCGCGTAATCGAAAATCACCGCGATTTTTCCCCGCGGTTTTAATGAAAGTGTATGGAAGCGATTTGAAAAACGCTAATTAATCTTAAAACGGTCAGAGAAGCGCTTCTAGTGTGAATGAGCCCTTACAGAGGGATGGTCAGGAGCTATAATATACAGTTTTCCAAAAGTAAACCTTAAATGGGAAATGTAATGAAAATAATTGCTTATTATTCATTTATAGATTATTTAGTGTTTGCTCATTGAAACATGTTTCCTTTGCCTGATTTATATTCTTAAAGAGAACCAGAGGCCACAGGAAAAAGATTCTATACATACCTGGGGCTTCCTCCAGCCCCATACGCACGGATCGCTCCCACGCCGCCGTCCTTTGCTGCCTGGATCCGCCGGTACCGGGCCAATTGTCCGCATCACACGGGGCTCCCTCCATATACGTACGCGTGAGGCTGCTTACTGCGCAGCCGCATGCATACGGGTATGGAGGGAGCCCCTGTGATGTGGACAATTGGCCGCATCCGCCGGAAGTGACGGGACCCCGTACCGCCGACCCAGGAAGCGGAGGATGGCGGCGTGGGAGCGATCCAGGCTTATGGGGCTGGAAGAAGCCCCAGGTATGTATAAATCCTTTTTCTTTTTTTTTTTTGTTTCGTTCCTCTCTGGTTCCCTTTAAATGTATAACTGGTGGTGACATTACTGGTGGTGACTTCTATCAGATGATCTGCATGGAATGTTCGTTACTGAAAGTTCTATGCACACTGGAAGATAATATTGCTTGCTTGACAGTTGGGAAAAAAGCAGTTATTTTAGCTTTCATAAACAGCCCGATAGCCACACGTTTTGTAGCGTCTCCATAGAGCTAGCCAATAGCGTGCTAATATGAGACGTGCCTTTGTAGCTAGGGGCGTGCCTTTGTAACTAGGGGAGTGCCTTTGTGGCAGCGGGAATGTCTGTACCGTAATAAGCGACCCGATTGGCGGACTGTAGAGGCCAATGCGTCTTGCAAGGTCTTCAGAAAAATGGCCACTGCTGGAAAATGCAAATAGAAATAAAGGGGAAAATACAATACCCTATTTAGCCAGCCGAAAACGGAATAATATTGTCCCCGCCTGGCGTCTGTGTTGGTACACTTCTATTTTGCTCGCGTAAAGTCTCAGGCTGAAGAAGCGGAAGTGATGGTATCGAGTCCATCTTCTTCCCCGTACTGCTTCCGGTGCACCGTGTTCTCTCGTTGCGCGGCGGCAGTGAGCGCTGCCTCACCGGCCTGTGCTTCTGGGGTGGCCGCCGTACTCGGGCCCGTCCTCCTGGTCTCGGTGTAAAATTAAGAAAAGAAAAAGCTAAAAAAAAGTCTAATAATAGAAACAAAGCGAGCTAGTGTGTGTAGTGCAGGCATGGCCTTTGAGAGCCTGTTCTCCAGACCCCCCAACTCTGCCCTACTAGACACCCACATGACAGAGTGTCAGCATGCAGGGGACGAAAGGTCGAGTAATGTTACCTTCTCATTCTTATTATTCTCATTTCTTTATGATGGATGCTCATTCTGTGCTCATAACAATGTCGGGGTGGGGGATAAGGGGGGACAGCTCATCAAGTGCTATTGTGATCCCAATGTCTTCTCATTTGTCTTATATCACCATTATTCACAATGGCACCAGCTCCATGTTTGTGATATAGGTATACAGTATGCAAACGTGCTGTACCCATTTTTTTTGGTCATATTTACAGTTTGGGCCTGTTCTCTGCCTATTTGTATATTGTAGAAAAGGAATCATTTTTATTGCTATCATGTTGCTGAGTAATACACTTTGCATGAATATAGTCTTTAAATGTCAGCATGAACCATATAAAGCACAGTGCAAAAATAGTGCCACTGTAATGCCATCAATCATCTATCAGCTGTCTCGGTACATAGCAAAGTATCAACTGACTGATATGTGTGGCACATAAACATTGTCAACCATGACATATGTCTGTATTTGAGTCTGATCTCTCAGGCTCCAGTATAATGTCTGACTAGCTGTTCTAATTTTTTTTTCTTATAAAGGAAGGTGTTAAACTTGTTAAAGAATTACCGTATTATGCCACAGTGATCAGATTGTATTTCAGGAGCTGATTTACTGTTGACCTGTGAAAATTTCATAATTCAGACAGATTTGTAAAAAGTTTTATTTTTTAAGTGCCTCGGAAATCGATTGCCTGTGCTAAGTAAAAATAGGCAATAGTGCAGACAACTGCCCTTAGTGAATAGGCCCCAAGGTCTCTTGCATGTAAGAGACGCACTTGTTAGAAGAAACCTAGTGGACTGTCGACAAGTACATTGCATGGTCAGTGTGATTGTTGTATTTTCAGTTACACATTTTCCGTTTACCATTCCATCCCAATGTATTCAAATTCCTAAAAAGGGAGCAGCTTAAGTGGGGTTGTCTATGAGCAATTTCTATGTACAATGCTGTAATATAGCAAATGTTGCATGAAAATGTATTTGTACAGTGTCAGCATAAAAACAAAAAACAACAGAGAATGGAATTAAGTGTGCATCTAGACCGTTGGCCTTGTCCATCTGACTGTCATAAATGTATTTTTACATTAGGGGAAACGTATTCCATTCTCCACTAGATATTTTGGCATTGGAATGCTGATATGTAGGTTTAGGAAGAATTCTTGAAAAGAGTACTGTTGGCATTAGATTGCTGAAAAGTATTGTACCTTTGTTAGCAATGTAGAGGACATAATGTGGTAGATGTGCAAAACTGGTAAAACAGGTTGTATAATAAGATGGAGATTTGCATATAGATTGAGGTTTACCTACAAGGTAGGCAGTACTAGAAAGACAAATGCCAAATCTGTATTATTTAGCCAGCAATTATTTTGCTGATAAGAATGAGATATAGTAGTTATTACAAACACATGGCATATAGTACAATTCCAGTGTAGCAAACAGTCTTAATTTTTCTTTCTTGCATGTTTTAAAATATTGCCATTAGTAAAATACTTCTGCTTTTTTTTTTTGTTTAGAGACAGTGTTAACCATATAGCAGCCAATTTATTTAGAGGCTTGCAAGTGCTCCAGCCCAATTTATTTTGGCACATTTTTTATTCCTTTCCTCAGTACATTTCCTTGCTTCTAATTAGCACTGCTGTAATGTGTATTTATGGCCACTTGTCACTAGGGGGCAGTGTGAGACAATAACAGAGGATTTCTGCTTTCAGTTTCTATATTTTCTGCTAGGGAGAGAGACCAAAGCATTCCAAGAATTTACAGCACAAAGAGTTCTGCCGACAGGTCAGAAGCAGTGCACTTATCTCAAGCACGATAACTCCATTGAAGCTGCTACTGGGTTAAAATGGTGCATTAGTTTTTGTTTTATTTATGTCATAAATTTATATTTTCGGCTACGTTTACAGTGACTCGTTGTGCTGCATTATGGCAGTTAATATAATGGCATTGCTATTGCGACGCAGTTATTTTGCAATGGTAAATTCTCATTGACGCATTAGCAGTGTGGTCTGATGGAATCAGTTGGAATAACGCAATGCATGCTTTGCATTAATGCATATGCTGCGCATTAACAGTTGCAATGAAGCATACTTTTTATGTACAGTATGCCTCACTGTATGTATCGTATTGCACACGTATCTTACGATTTAACTTTTCCCATCCATTGAGTTGCAATCCTGTTGTTACAGGGTACGCACCGTAAGCACATGTGGGAATCTAGCCATACGCTTCAAGGGGAAATTCCCAAATTACCATTAACAGATTGGTGCATCACAAGCCTTTTTCCACTTTAGTTTGCAGCCAGCTAGGAACTTCCAGAACTAATGAGTATGTATTGTACTTCTTTTCTTTTTTTTTTTTTTTTTGCCATGGCAATAGTAGTGTGTGCAGATTGCAAGCTGTCCAAAACACCTATCTTGCTATATGGGTAATTTGCGGCACAAAACATGATCCATGCAGCACTGAGGTTAGATCAATGTGCTGTGTGTGGGGTAGCAATAGATCTCTCTCCCTCAGATCCACATCAAAGAGGGATCTATTTTTTTTTTTACCACATTGGGTGGCAATCTACAAGTGTATGGCCACCTTTAGAGAAAAACTGTAAAATCAGGCACTAGCTGCAGTTTTTAGGAGCATTGACTGCCCCATTCCTGGGATGTGCTGAGCTTGTTAGAACTCAATTAAATGCGTTTTATTAAAGTAGAGCCTGGGCCAAAACTTTATTTTTAGGTAGAGGTTAGAACCTCTGTGAGGGTTGTGAAGTCTGTAACAACCATCTGTTGGAAAGATATCCCGTCTCAGGCTGGGTTCACATTGCACTGGATGCACAACGATGCATTCACAGCCTATCCACTGCATTCTGTCTCAATGTCTGCGCCTTGTTTACACATGCACTGTTTTTTTTCTTATAGTCCACATTACCACCTATCCGGTACAGCTGCTGTCATTACATTTAATTCTACCCCTCAGGCTGTATTCACAGTGGGACAGTGCGGTTTAACGCAACATGTCTGCATTAAGAGGCAACGCACTGCAAGCAGTGAGTTACCACAACGCAACAACGGCCCATAGGATTAGCATTGCAGTGCGGTAAGCTGCGTTATAAGACTTTATAACTTGCAACTATAACGTCCCACTGTGAATGCGACCTCGGGGTCCACTGCAGGGTAGTAACGCCGGTATACAAGCTGGAGCCCCGGCAGAAGCATATGGGGCTTCCCATTCGATTGCAACAGACCAATGGGAATCCTCCCTCTACCAGGGAGGACTCCCATTGATCTACCACTCAGTAAGCCAATGAGATTCTTCCCTGTGGAGAGTGGATTCCCATTAGTCTGTTGCAATCAAATTGGTATATCGGCACTTCTCAGTTGCAGTGGATCCGAGCTGTGGTGGAGCAAAATGTGATATGACACAGGTGGGTAAATTGGCAAAACCTATGTGGCAACCAGCATAGCAGCAGAGCAGGGCTGTGGAGTCGGTACAAAAATCATCTTGACTCCTCAGTTTATGAAACCTCCGACTCCAGGTACCCAAAATGGCACTGACTCCTCGACTCCTTAGTCTAATACTTAACCAGGGCAATGGATTTTTGTACAAAAATCATCCGACTCCGACTCTTCAGTTTATGAAACCACTGAATCCGACTCGGTTGCCCAAAATTGCTCCGACTCCTCGAATCCAACTCCGACTCCACAGCCCTGCTACTGAGAAGGGACACTGTCCACTCTCATTGGCTTCCATTGATTTCGTAAGCATTTGCTTGGTCAGCAATCTGGATCTGCAAAACAAAACAAAAAACAAAATGGACTACTGCACAACCTTGCATTCCACTCATCGGAACAGACTGGTGGGAAAGGATCCCATTGCTTTGCATAGGATCCGTTTGCATGTCTGCTGAGCCACCCTTAAATTTTCACAAAACCCACTTTCCCCAGCAGAACATTATCACCAATTTCTGTTTTGGAATAATTATAATTCCAACATTTATTTAGTGCTTTTCTCCTGTCGGAACTCTGCGCTGAGTAGCAGTGTTAGGGAGTCTTGCCCAAGACCTACTAACTGAATAGGTTAACCATTACACTATCCAGACACTACCTTGGAACCTTGCTTTCTCTTCTATCTTGTTACTAATAATGGACAGGTAGTGAGGTACATTATCCTAAATGGGGACTTAAGCTGGCCATGCACTATGCCGATTCCCCGCCGATCGACAGCAGATTTGATCACTGGGATCGTATCTGCTGTCAAATCGTGAACGTTAAAGCTAAATTTCGATCTATTTCGACCCGAAATAGATCGGTCCCGTCAATCGCTCTGTGCGGGAAATTACCATTGATCGCCCGCAGGTAGGGAGCGCGTCGCTAGTGGCGTTCGAGTGCCCGACGACCGACGCAATACAGCTGCAGCTGCAATACATTACCTGCTCCGCCGCCGCGACTCCCCAGGTCTCCGCTGTCTTCTTCGCCGCGCTGGTCTCCGGGTCTTCACTTCTTCACTCCGGGTCTTCACTTCTTCCTGTCCCGGCAGGAAGTTTAACCCTCCTGGCGGTTAATTTTTTTACCCTCACAGCACCTGAAATCCTAAATTTTTTCCTAATTTACACAGAGTATGTATTTGTTATGAAAGCAGTTAGTCAGTGAATTTTATAAATCATTATTAAAAGTTAAGTTTTATTAACAGTCCCCTCATATAGAGGGTACTCTGTTGTTCATGTTCGGTTAATTTTTTTTGCCAAAATGGCAAAAATCCTTTTTTTAAATTTTTTTTTTTGTGTTTCATGTAAAGCTACCAGAGTGGTAGCTACATGAAACACCACTAGAGGGCGCATGTGTCCCTCTAGTGCGATCGTCGCCGGCATCAATAGCAAACAGGGGAACGCGTATATAACGCGTTCCCCTGTTTGGCTTCTCCTGTCGCCATGGCGACGATCGGAATGACGTCATGGACGTCAGCCGACGTCCTGACGTCAGACACCTCCGATCCAGCCCATAGCGCTGCCCGGAACTCATTGGTCCGGGCAGCGCAGGGCTCTGGCGGGGGGGGGGGCCCTCTTGCGCCGCTGCGTACGGGCGATCGCCGCAGAGCGGCGGCGATCAAGCTGTACTCGCGGCTAGCAAAGTGCTAGCTGCGCGTACAGCATTTTAAATGGAGCAAATCGCTCCACCAGGGGCTGAGATATCTTCCTGCGCGGCATAGCCCGAGCTCAGCTCGGGCTTACCGCCAGGAAGGTTAAACAGTAGAGGGCGCTCTACTGCTTAAACTTCCCCCAGACAGGAATAAGTGAAGGCTGCCGGACCTGAAGACCAGAGCGGAGAAGAAGACAGCGGGGACCAGGGGGAGTTGTGCCGGCCGGAGCAGGTAATGTATGCGGGGGGGGGGAGAGGAGCGGCGACAGCACCACCACCACAGATTGTGAACGGTTTGAGGCTGAAATCGATTCACAATCTGTTTGCAGTAGAGGCAGCCATACGATCCCTCTCTGATCAGATTCGATCAGAGAGGGATCTATCTGTTGGTCGAATCTGATGGCAAATTGACCAGTGTATGGCTACCTTCAGACGACCAAGTAACTATAGAGGTGCTTTAAAGTGAACCAGAGGTGAAAATAAACTGATGAGATAAACATTTGTATTTATCCTCCGCTTACTCCTAAAAATGCCTTTTTTTTTAGATATCCTATAGTTTTATTTTATATTTAAACAAACAAAGTGGATAGAATGTGTATTGTCTCTGCTCAGTGGCAGCCTATTAAGTATCCCTGATTGAAAATACATGATCTATTGACCGGTTTTCTATCTCTCCCTGCACTCAGAAGTTGAATTCTGCCAGGAAAACTTTTATAGCTGTAATTTGCTTATCAGTGATGCTTACAATATTCCTGACTAGGTACCCACAAGAGAGAAGCTGTCACTTGCATGCCTGAAAATTAACTTTTTCAGGCAGCAAAATAAAACAAGTAAAGCAGCCTGGTTATTAAAGGGGCACTATGGTGAAACATTGTAAAATATAAAATATGTGCAAACATATACAAATAAGAAGTAAATTTTTTCCCAGAATAAAATGAGCCATAAATGACTTTTCTCCTATGTTGCTGTCACTTACAGTAGGTAGTAGAAATGTGACAGAAGCGACAGGTTTTGGACTAGTTTATCTCTTCATAGGGGATTCTCAGGGATTGATTTATTTTCAAAAGCACTTAGTGAATGGCAGTTGCTCTGTCCAACTGCCAAAAAACTGTGTAGCGAGCAGGCAGGCTCACCAGCATCATTGTTTAAATCCTTTTTAGGGAATATCATTATAAAGAATAAAAGCCTTGCTGAGAATCCCCTATGAAGAGATGGACTAGTCCAAAACCTGTCACTTCTGTCAGATTTCTACTACTTACTGTAAGTGACAGCAACATAGGAGAAAAGTAATTTATGGAAAAAACATACTTCTTATTTGTTTATGTTTGCAAATATTTTACATTTCAAATTTTTTCGCCATAGTGCCCCTTTAATGTGTTTTTCCCTCTACATACACCTGTTTATCTCATCGTCACATGTTGCCTCGAGTACAATTTAACCACTATAGATTACTCAAAACTACTGTATTAAAAACATTTAGTGTGTTATTTTGTTTTTAGAAGATACAATATAAGAGCAATATAGACTGTCAGTAGCTCTGTTGACAAAATTAGTTAGGGTTGCTTACAATATGTGTTATCTAATGCAGGGATGCTATACTATGTACTTGAAGTGTGAAATCTTCCTCGTCTTTAAGCAGCTAAGCGTTTTGGCACATATCTGGGATTCTCCATGTATCCTTCTAGTTGTATAGAGTAAACATATGCTGTACTCTGTTGCATGTTTTATATTGTGAGTGCAAAAAGGACCAGCATAGATCAGCATTGTGGCTGTGGAAAGCGTATTACACCTATTGTGGCGAATTTAGAGGCACAGTTCAGCACTGACATATACCCTATAAATTCTAAGAGGGTTGGATGGCTTCTGTAATAGATTGCTGTATTTTTCAAGTTTTGTTCAAAATTAGCTTCAAAAGTACCTCTTCAAAAGAGATGAGTAATGTTATGTTTGAAATTTTATCTCATTCCACTTTGGACTGATATATGGGATGTTATTGGCCACTGTAATGGATGTAGGACACAGTGTAAAGCTGGCCATACACAGGTCGATTTTTTTACTTTGCTCAATTATTATAACCGATAAATGAGTTAAATGGATCAAAAATCGAGTTGTCATTTTGATGTAGAATCGATTTTATTGGTTGATATTCGATAGCATTCTTAAAATGAATTGATAAAATGAATTGATCGATGTTTGATTTATTCATTTATTTTGAATCGATTCTAAGAATCGACAGGTCAATCGATTGCCCTATAATCAATCAGTGTACGGCCAGCATAAGTGATGAGGGCTTGACATCCTTCCTTGTGGCACCTAAGAAAGTGACAGGACTGAGACACTTTGCCCGGTCACTGCATACTACCGCTATTACAGCTATACAATCTCTGCAAAAACAATGGAATCACTACTCTTGGAGGATGTCCAGTTAGTGGTTTTACTTTGTAGTTTAAAAAAACACATTACAGATGTAACACAAAACCATCTTATCTAACAGCTTAACATTCTGGCTTTGAAAAACATACTTCTAAGATGTTAAACCACATCTTTTTTTTTCTCTAGTTTCAAAATTTCTCTTATTATTAAATGAAAAAGAGCAAAAGTACACAAATCAAAGCATGATCATCAATGAAACATTACAACTAATGAAAATCAAAATTATAGTAAGTTCAAGAAAAAATGATGGTACCACCATTTCTGAAATAAATACCTACTCAAGTCTGAATAGTCTGCATTTAAAAAATAGTACAGTTAAGGTTCCCTTTAAATAAGACACAAGTGACACTCTGCCCTCCTCCTCGGCAATGCAGTCGAGGCCATGTTTCCAAAGTCAAAACTCTTCGAAAACCTCCACCTGCGTTGCTGCAGCCCACTTCCAGCTCAGCAGCCACTAATTAGGCCCCATCTGCCAAGCTGGGGGCGGGCCGCAGCAACACAAATGAAGTTGACCAGAGCCTCAACAGGAATTGGGAAAAAAAAACTGCCATGGTCACATATACGATGTGGGTGGAGCAATTACCTGTATGAATGATTTATGGAGGTTCAGATAAGTTACTAACACCCCCCCCCCCCCCATTCCTGCATTATTACACAGAACCTGGCATGACAGGCTCTGTATTTGATACTTCAAGTACTCTTTAATGAGCTGTTTGGTTGTCAGGAAGCAAAGCCTCAAAAAAAGTCCGCTGTTGGTTGAAACAACGAAAAGGATTATAAAACTCCTATAAGAAGGTGAATTAACATGGAGGTTGATTCACCCCTAGGATGACATACGGACTAAAGAAGGCAGGGTGAGCTATAAAAGAGCTGTGTTAGGGCTCTCTCACATGGGCAGCTGACAAGCGGTGAAGTCACCGCCTGTCAGCTGCTCTCCTGCACTGGCCAAGCGCTTGTTAGCACCCGGTACCGGCATTGTACAGGCGCCCCCCACGGAGTAAGCTCTGAGGGCTGCTGCAGCCGTTGGCCCAATACAAAGTAGATTGAATGTTTTATTGTCTCTGATCAATGCCAGTCAATTAAGTGTCTCAGAGTTAAACTACATTAATTATTGCCCTTTTTCTATCTCTCCCCTGCCCTTAGAAGTTGTATTCTTCAAGAAAAACTTTTATAGCTGTAATTTGCTTATCAGTGAGGTCTGCTATACTCCCGACAAGGTATCGACAAGACAGAAGCTGTCACTTACATGCCTGAAAATTAACTTTCAGGCAGCTATTCAGGTAGCTAAATAAAACAAAAGAAACAGCCTGGTTATTATGTTTTTCACTCTACATACACATGTTTAGCTCATCATGTTTCATGTTGCCTCAGGTACTCTTGAAGGTTTTGTAGTAGTAGACCAGTGGATCCTTCCCGTTATAAGTGGACAACTAATATTTTTGGATAAATAGGCCAAATTTAAAAGAACAAAACCTGGAGACTAGCAGGCACACAGCAAGGATGAAATCATCTTAGAGTATCCTCAAATTGTGATTAATGGAGTACAGACAACAGTGGAGCATACTGAACAAATCCTATACAAGCGAAAGTCTGGAACTAAAGAGTCATTTATTGCCGATAAGGTGCAGTAAATAGTGCAGTACATCAGTGCTAAAACGTGTATTCATGTCAAATGCTAGATGATATTTGACGTCCTGGATCAAGTGATGACAGTGGGCACCATGTGGTGCATGGCCTAAGTTTAAAAGAAATTGGGACAGATGTCTGGCCTTGTTCACGTAAATGTTTTACAAAGGGCTCTCGGAATTAAAGGGATCCTTCAGCTGACAAAATAGTAGGAATTAATAGACTAAGCTAGAACACTGTGCTGAACTGAGGTAACCTCACCTCCTTCTATTAGTAGCATAAAGTTTGGGGATTATTGGATAGTGTAAACAAACACCATGTGACCATTGAATGCATGCAACAAACATGAGGTATAGGCTCTCCTGTTACCTCCAGACTTCTTAAAGAGAATCTGTACTCTAAAATTCTTACAATAAAAAGCATACCATTCTATTCATAATGTTCTCCTGGGCCCCTCTGTGCTGTTTCTGCCATTCCCTGCTGCAATCCTGGCTTGTAATTGGCAGTTTTAGGCAGTGTTTACAAACAAAAGACATGGTATGTGATAGGCTGAGAGGAGCTCAGTCTGTGACTCACACAGAGCCTGCAAGGGGCCTGGTGAGGGTGTGTATAGCTTCTATCCTATCACAAGCAGAGCTGCACATTCCTGCCTAAGTGCCTAAGCCCGACAGAGCCGTCAGAGGAAAGAAGATTAGATGATATAACAGAGATAATACAGCCACTGTGCAACTAGGAAAGGCTGCAGTAAGCCAGAGCACATTAAAACAGGCATAGGAACTTACAGGATAGAAGAAATAAGGCTGAACATTTTGTTAGTCTCTTTAATGTCTCCAGCCTCCCTTGGTCTTTACCGGTGCAGCTGCAGTTCACTCCGTGTGCCCTTATGGATTATGCTCCTGAACGGCTGTGCACAGCAGCTGTAGTTATGAGCATTTTTTTTTTTGAAAATTGTATTTACTGATTTCAAAAGAAAATTGCACACAAACAGGAGGAGGGCTACCATACACAGGCGAGGCCAAACTCAAACACATAAAACAACACACAAACAAACATTCCACCAGTGGGCCCGACCTCTCCCACCAACCTGCAATCACCCGCCCACTCATCCCAACCCAGTCTCCCAACCTGAGTCTCCAAAACGACGGTCGTCATTTCAAAGATCAGGGTAGGGGGACCAATGGAGCAGACTAGGTTGACCTATAACTGTATAGTGCTTTTTTTAAAGCTCAGTTAGTTTGTCCGTTAAGCAAGGTTTCCAGATATTCGTGAATTCTGAGGGCAACGTCTAGCATTATAGGCTGCCTTGTAGAGGTGCAGAGAATTGTTAGTTATTTGTTTACATTGTTGCAAAGAAGGGGATGATTGGTACTTCCAGAGGAGAACAATTAGGTTCCAGTAATAAAAGAGTAATCCTAGTAACGACTTAGTTATGAGCATCTTGGGCATGCAGTTCCACTGCCATTTTTATAAGTTTAAAGTGTACCGGAGAGGACATGTGACATGGTGAAATAGACGTGTATATACAATGGCAACCATACAGACGCTTATGTTGTGTTCCTTTTCCCTGCCTAAAAGAGTCTATAATTAGCTATGGTACTGACAGTTCTTCTCCAGTCAGGACCCAGTCGACTCACTCATAACAAATTACAGCTATAATGCTGGGAATACACTATGCATTTTTTCAGCAGATAGATGGTTCGATAGATAATGTGCGACATGTCTGATCTTACTTTCGATCGTTTTACCGCTCAATTTCTCATAGAAGTGAATGGAAATTGATAAGAAAAGATAAGAAAATCGTGCGGAAAAACAAATCGAAAGTTGATTGAATGGTAAATCGACCAAAAAAAGGCATCGTGTATTCCCAGCATAAAATACTTTCCTAAGCAGATACCTGGGCTGTTTACTGTGAGAGGAAGAGATAAAAATGTCAGTAGTTCATGTATTTTCACTCTAGGACTCTTGAGACACGGCAATTCTGCAGAGGCTATGAAACATTAAGGCTGGTTTCACAGTGGGACGTTAAAGTCCCACGTTACAGCAGCCAGTAACGCAGCCTAATGCTTCGTACACACTTGCGATAACTATCGTTTGCAAAGAACGATAGTTACCAGACGAACGATATTGGAAAGATTGGTATGCAACGATGGGATGCAGCGATCACCATACACATTTTAACGATAGTTCTCGCAGAAAAGAACGATCAGAAGGAAATGTTGCGTACATATTTATATAAAATAATAAAAAAAAAACACTGACATGGAGTTACAATAGATACAAATATATGATTGTTAACTTGAAAACAAAGTTTAATTGAAATGATCAATGTAACAATCTTTACGGCCGCGCTACAAAGGAAGTACTGAAGCTGGGCAGAATTCAACGCAAACGCATTGGCCCTTGTAACGATTGTTCTCGGCCGATGTCTGTACACACTATAGTTTTGTAACGATTGTCGGTAGATATGATCCGTCAGGTTGGATATTTCCATCTTCCCGATGTCGTTCTTTTGTCGTTCGTGTTAATGATAGTTGGGTAAAGTTCTTTCCCCGATTGTCGGCGGAGCGATCGTTAATGAGCTGTTTCAAACGACCATAGTCGCCAGTGTGTACGCAGCATTACTCACAGCACTGTAAAATCAATTGTGCTGTTCACAGTGCCCACGTTGCGTTACATAGTAACGCAGCACGTTTAAACAAAGTGCTGTATGCTGTACGTTATACTGGGCTTAGCAGCGTTAGACTGCTTGCACATGCTCAGTAATTTTGGAGGAGCTGCGGCCAGCCACATGGCTAATTAATATTCACTGCACTGCAGAGACTCGTGGTAGGACTGTAGTGTTGTCCAGATCATGAACGAATCGTTCGTTTGATCCGGATCTTTTTTGTGAGTCGAATCATCACAATGAAACATTCGGTTCACAGTGGATGTCTGTCTGGAAGAAACAAGAACATACAGAATGTACAGTGCAGGGAAAGTCCTGTCCTGCTAGTCATTTCACCCAGTCTGCTTCCCTAGTAAAATGATTCAAATGATTTGGTTCAAAGATCTGGATCTTTTCAAGGATCTGATTCAAATGATTTGATTTCTTAAAAAGATCCGGGCTTCCTATCACTAACCTGGAGCAGCTGCTTTGAGAGCTGCATAACGCAGCTCAATCTGACGTCCAACTTCAACACCACCATACGTTGCGTTAGATGCACGTTATGCGACCATAATGTCCTCTAAAACGCAACGTCTTGGTGTGTAAGTAGCCTAAATCTGCTTTGTAAATGTTTATACATAAAATAATATCTTGAAATATCTAAAAGAGTAATTTTTAGGAGTAAAAGGACAGATCCAGTTGTTTAACTCATTTGTTTATTTTCATTTCTGGTTCACTTTAAAAATCATTTTCTTTGAATTTCTTAAAATTGATTTTTTCAAAAACTACACGGTCTTTGGCTTGTTCCCACTTGTTCCTGGTTTGCACAAATGTGTTTTCACAATTTACGGATTTTTTTTTTTTACAATGGCCTCATTTGTAATTTATAAAAAAAAGAAAACTTTTAGGAATGGATTATGCAAAATCAATTCATTTCAAAATTGTAAAATTTTACATGAAATTTGCATTAGTGAAATTAGCACATTATTATCTTCACTAACACAGAAGGAGGCACAAATGGGCACAGTAGAGGTAGAGGTAAAGGTGATACAGAGGGGAACAGGGTAACAGAGGTGGCACAGGGGATGACGCTGGAGGCACGAGGCCATAGAGGAGCTACAGGGGACAGAGATGGCTCAGTGTTTCGAGTTATGGCCAGAATCAGGTTAAGAACAAACCTACAGCAGTGTTCTCCCCAGGCTCATTTAGCTGGGTGCTCCACCCGGCTAGTTTTGGTGAGCACCCGGCTGTAATTAGATTACCTCCTCCTATACTGTAAGCAGAGTTGTGCACAGGTCCTGCATTTTCTCATATTGCCCCACCCGGATACTTTTTCATCTCACCCGGCAACTATTTCATGCCTCCCGGCTGGAGAAAAATTCTGGGGAGAACACTACTACAGTCTCTATCTCAATTATTAACTGGAGACTACCTATTTTAATTTTTTTATATTTTTTGCTGCTGTTTTTAGAATCTGAGGGCAATGGGAAAGTATGGCTACTGCAAATGCTACCTTGCTTTTATATTATTTTTCTAGGACAGAGCTTAAAGTAAATTTAAGGTCACTAGGACTCTGAACTGCTAGCTAACACTCGATGCAGTAAAATACTATGCAGTTTTTCACCACTTTGTTGCTCACTCAGAAGGGTTTACTCCCACTCCAAATGCCTATTTCATGTGATGAATTATCTGACAATGGCCTCAATTCACTAAGATCATGCTGGAGATATTAAGGCAAGAGAAAACTTACCTCCACACAGTAAGAGAGTTATCTTATCTCTTCATTCCTTATGTTACCTCCTCTGTAGTTAAGTTACCTCCTCTGTAGTTATTTTCACACGCAGTTAATGAACAGCCTGTCTTTAACTCTGGAGTTATTTTAAGGATTAAAGAGTTAACTTAAAGACAGAAGAGTTAACTTTAGGTTTGTCTGAGGTAAAATGTTTCCTGTATACTACATGCCTTATCACCATGGTAACAACTCTAGAAGAGTTATTAAAGACAGGAGATAAGCGTAGTGAATTGAGGCCATTGACTGGCAGATTTGTTCACAGTGATTGAATCTGCTGGAAATAAAGCATCTATTTGTTCCAAACTTTAGATGCAGCCAGGACAAACAGAATGTGTCTTCAAATCTGATTTATCCTGTGCTAAGTCTCCAAGAGTTACAAACACAAACAAACAGGCAGTATTGCAGCTTGTTCCATAGCCAGTAATCTCACTATTAGTGAATTAGCATTACACCCTATTCCACATCAAGTCATTATAGCAACAGGCTGGTGTGTCAGCTGCTGTTTCAGACACTAATGTGTTTCCATTGTCAAGCCAGGAAGTGCACCATTCATTCATGATATATGTACTGTCTGGCATCTGCATAGCACAGAGCTAGAGCATAGCAAGCTGCTGCATATGTAACAGTTGCTTTACTCTGTTTCAAGAAATTTCTGACCCATGCACCCAGGATTTTCTCTCTGTTAGGCCTGGAACCCACTAGAGCTCTTTTTTGAGCGTCTAGAGATTTCTCTCAATCGCTAGCGATTTCCTTAAACGCTCTGCCAATGTAAATGGATGGGACAGATTCCAGCAGAGCGATTGCAATTTATCAAATCGCAAGACATGCATCATTTTTGGAGCGTTTGCGCTCCTATGTAAAGTATTGAAGCGCTGCTAAATCACTTATAAATTGCTACACATAGCGATTTGTGTGTGATTTTGAATTACTGCAAACTTTAAATTATTTTATATTTTTTTTTTACAGAATTAAATTCCCAAATCGCTATCTCAATCGCTGGCAAAAAGCTTACATTTTTTAAAATCGCTCCCAAAATCCCTGGAAACCGCTTGGGAAATTGCTTATTAAAAACGCTAACAATAGAGATAGCGATTTGCGATTTGTAGTGGGTTCTAGGCCTGACAGATGAGCAACAAAAACTGGTGCTGAATGGAACAAATAGTCTGTGGCAAGTATTATTTTTTGTAGCATGTACTTTGGGTTTGAATCAGTTAGGTATACACCCGCGGCTCTGGATGTAAGCCTGACTTCAGGAGCATAAACAGAGAATTTGCATAATCAGTAGCAGTGCATTGTGGGTAACCACAGATGTTCACTTAAAGCTGAATTATCGCAGATTCCTTCTGTTTTAAGAAGGCAAACCACACTTATGGTGCCCATACATGGTACAATTTTTTTGTTTAAATTTCCCATTAGATCAAATAGAAAGATTTTTCCAACGTGTTCCTTTGGAATTTTATTGACAATACGGATAATCGTTCATTTTTCTTGATCGAAAAAAGATTATTTTTTTACTTTTATTCAATTTGATTGCTTTGGTCAAATTAACGGGAAAATCGATCGTTTTTACTGTACCGTGTATGGGCACCATACGTGAGAGAGAAACACCATACAATATTATAAGTAAGCTCTGGCCACACAAATAGCTGTGGTAAAGTGCAATGGAACACATTTAGCGGTCAAACATCTTCTGTAGAAACATCTCTGAACAGATCCAAAATTTCTCCTTCAGTATTTTAACATGACAGAATTGTTCATCATTTTAAAGCTGGGTAAATACAGATCTTGAGAATGTGCCATTCTGAATAGTGTAATAAAAAAACAACAACTAAGGTACTGATAAATGTAAAATAAAATACTAAAGTTGGCCATTAACAATACGATTCTTTGGACGATCGATTCTCCAATTTGATCCTCATATCGATCCCATCAATCCTTTTTTCAGATAGATTCCATTAATCTGATCAAATTGGATAGCAGCTATCATTCCATTAGTGGGCCCGATCGATTGTTTCAGATCGATCGTTCAAAGAATCTCATCATTAATGGCCACCTTTAGTAAGTCTAACTGAAGTTGACAATACATTGTTGTTGTGTTTTTTTTTTTTTTTTGTGTAATTCAATTATCAATGTTGCCTAATTAAACTGAAATAGATGGTACATTCCTTCATTTTCCATAAAATTTCATCAATGGAATACAATAAAATCTGTGTGCGTTTTGGTTCACACTGCAATTTTGCAATGCGATTCAGCTAAAAAAATGTTGCATGAAGAGCGTTTGCGATTGTATACAAATGGCAAGGCTGCAGTGTTAGCACTTACATTGAAATACATTGTCACAGCACTATGCTGATCGCCAGTAACTAGTAATATAGCAGTTAATGTTAATAGGCACACACAAGTGCCCACAACCTCCATGTGCCCACTACCGTGCAACGCAACCACAACCCTGCGGTTGCTCTGCAGCCACTAATGTGGTTGCTCAGGGATCGCTCCCAAAACGCTGCATGTGGAACCACGCCCATAAGGTTCTGCTGGTATAGTGCTTTGCAGATCCACTGGCAAACTGTGAGCACTGCAAGATCGCTCCCAGTAGGTCCCAGGCCTTATGCTGGGCACACACGGTAAGATTTTCCATGCAATTTTGCGACCCGATTGTTTTTCCCGCACGATTCTGCGCTCGATTCTATTATTTTCATTTGTGGTTTTTTTTTATCTTTTTCCATTCACCGCTATGAGAAATCGAGCGCGGAAACGATCTGTAACAATATCGGACATGACGGATTTTATCTATCGGATCCATCTATCGCACGGAAAATCGTACCGTGTGTATTAGGCATTACACCTTCTATAATGTTTACATTAGATAACAGCCCACTTATGTAGGGCCTTCACTGGCTTTATTCCCTACAGCCAAGTGCTTCTGGCCATTACACAGCACAACAATGAAGTAATTAGGGTTTTTTTTATTAGCGCTGTTTTGCACCATATTTTTGTGAACAGGTTCCGATGCAATCATTCAGAAATTCCTTTTGGTTGTACTCCAGATGCATTGCTGAGCACTGTGAACCACTCAGTGATGCACCCATGTGAATGATTAAATTGAGACATGAAGAGAACAAAAAACTGGTATAAGAATCAGTGTTTAAACTAGAGCCTATAAATGGGAATGCATTCAGTGATAGAAATACCAGCAATAAATACCATTCAGCAAACAAGCCTATGCCAGGTTTACATTTTTCGAAAAGTGAAAATATGAATTTGTTGCTATGAGAAAGTCATTAAAGCGCTAAACTTACCCAATTTAAAGAGTACCTAAAGTGATGTGAAATAACAGGATGAACAAGTATATGTAGTACCAATCCTTCCTAGAACTTTGCCTGTCTTCTCTTTTTCTCACTAATAAATCAGTGCTAGTAATGCCAGTCTCTCTGCAGCTGGATAAAATCAGCCCAGTTCTCCCTGATACCCAATAAGAGGGCAAAAAAAAGTGCATCAAACAATTGTGACATCAGATATGCAGCTTGTCGGCAGTCTCAAGGGAAAGGGGCATCCCTTGAAGGAGAGGCACTCCTGCAAAATACCCACTCTAGGCGTCAGAAATGCCCTGTCCCTTTTCTCACTGGCCCTTCGCTGCCTATCCCTCACCCGTTCCCAGCCTTTCTCAGCTTTGTGCTTCTCAGATGAGAGCAAAGAGCTCTGTGCAGCGTCGTGACCTCTGAAAGCAAAAGTAAGCAGTTACAGATTTCAGGGGGATCAGGGAGCTGCAGGGATGGACACTAGCTGATCCAGCTTTCCCCTGGAGCAGGTAGTATGTTTTAATTACAAATGATGAGACAGTGGTATAACAGGGCTGAGAGAAAGCACCAGTCCAGATACAAATCCAACCACTGGATGCAAGTGCTGTTGTGAATGGATTTTCTCCATAGGGACTGGTGAACCTAGTCATATAATTGTTATGGATCTTGGCTTTGTTAAGGGAGCCAGTTTCAGTAAGTGGACTTGGGCAGATCTGAGCAGATACAATAGTGATCTACTGCTGCACTTATTTAGTGCATGATCATATGAATGTGTTGTCCATTTTTGGCTGGGATTGGATTTCTTTTATACAATCTGTATTGACCGTTGTGTTTAATGGGAAATTCTTGTTCTCTACCCACAGGAAAGAGGGAGAACTGGAGGATGGTGAAATAGAAGATGGAGGTTTTGAAGAGGAACCTGAAGCAGAGGAAGCAAAGGAAGAGACCAAGGAGGAAGAAGACAAACCCTCCAGTGAAAAATCACACAAACGGTCTAAGAAACGCAAGAAGAAAGAACGAGAGAAAAAGAAACGCCGGCGCAGAGAGAAGCATAAGGTGACAGTGCGCTGGGGTTTGCTTTGTATTTGTAGTAGGCAACTAATAATAGGGGTGACTGTACGGTAGTTGCTAGTAGATCTCATCACATATTGGATATTCTATGTTGTAGTGTAAATGGTATGATTTCTTCCACATTGGAACTATTCACATAATATATGTCCCAGAGGCTCATCTCTCAGCAGCGCGGCTGAAATAAAGGCCCAAAACTAGGGTCCTTTTCCACTAGATAGTTTCTTTTCATTAATACTACCACGATTTCACAACGATTGCTGCGCGATCTGTTGGCTATGATTGCAAAAGCACTGAAAATCACAGCAGGCTGGCTATTGCATTTTGCTAAAATTGAATGGCCCTAGTGGAAAAACAGCACCTCAATTTGCAAATGAATCGTGGTGTTTTTGCGATAGGCAAATCGGATCGCATTCTAGTGGAAAAGGGCCCTTAAACCCATCGACTTCACTTTTCTTTGTTGAAACCATTGTGATAGACAAACAAAAATGACAGCGCTCACAGGCTGCAACTGGCTTATAAACCGTCAAGGGGCGTGTACAGACCCCCAAGGGCTAAATACACGCCTTGAATCCAAATCAGATGCAAAATTATGCAAATTTAAATGCTAATTTATGTGCTAGTCCCTAATCTAAAATTTGAATGCAGATTGGATGCAGGCTACCACAAGTATACTTAGAACGTTTTACATAGAGAAAAGGGTGTAGGCAGCGCTTCCAAATACAGAAGGCTGCACCTGAATTGATTAAGCTGCAGAGAAGTGCAGAGCTCCAATGGACCATATTACACAACATGCATTCAAACCGGTACAGCAATGGAGGGCGTTAGCTTCAGCAAATAATATGTGCACAAATCATTCCCTACTAGACTTCCCCCCGGCGTTGACGTGCCCCCTCGGGGAAGACCTACCACTAACCTGACATTAAAAGCATAACTTACCTGGTGCGACTTATCATACAATGTTATACACATCTCTTCAAGACAGACAAACAAAAATGACAGCGCTCACAGGCTGCAACTGGCTTATAAACCATCAAGTGTACAGACCCCCAGGGGCTAAATACACGCCTTGAATCCAAATCAGATGCAAAATTATGCAAATTTAAATTTGCCCTCCATTGCTGTACCGGTTTGAATGCATGTTGTGTAATATGGTCCATTGGAGCTCTGCACTTCTCTGCAGCTTAATCAATTCAGGTGCAGCCTTCTGTATTTGGAAGCGCTGCCTACACCCTTTTCTCTATGGAAACCATTGTGATGCAATGCTGCATGGGAGATATAGGTCTACACGCTGTATGTTGCTACGTTACAAGACCTTTTTGATACCATGTTAACTGGAAAAACCTAGCTCTGTATGAGACTGATGCATATACAGTAGTCCTAGTTATCCAGAACTCAACTAACCAGCAGTCGTAACCAACCAGCACAAATCGCCAGCAGTACTCACAGTGGTGAAGGTCAACTCCTCAGGCTGTTGGTGGGCCCAGCTGTGCTTAACCACTTCGCATCCATACCTTTTTTCCCACTTATTGACCAGAGCAGTTTTGACAGTTTAGCTATGTCCTTATTTAATCAGAAATAACTTTATCCTTACTTAGGACACAGAAATGTCACTTCCTGTGTGAGTCAGGACTTAGTCAGCCACTTACATACCCGATATTTAACTCTCAGGCAGAGAAAGAAAAAAGGAACACAGCATAGTTATTTGTGTGCTTGGCACTGTACATACCCTTGTCTATCTCATCATGTCACATGTCACCTCGAGGGGTATCCTTTAAAAACAAGGCTCCCCCAAGGTTAATACACTTTAAAGTCACTGTATTTTAACATTCAATATACAGTTCATGGTGTGTACTGTATATAGAGTGGAGTATAGTACCTTTGTTAGCTAGGCCTATTTTTAAAGAGTAACTGTTAGCCCCAAAAATGAAATTTAAATCTCTATTGCAATCTTTTATTTACTATTTAAGTGAGCCAAAAAGGCAATGCAGAAGTTAAAAATCAATCTTTTTTTTTACTATGTAGCCTTTTCCCCAAGCTCCGGATGCAAAGCCGCATATCAGATACTGATGAGCATGCAGAGCATGCCTATGTCTGCCCGACCCCCCTCTCCCCCCCAGGACCAGGTGCCGATATATTCTCACATCAAACAGCTGACCGCTCTGACACGGAGAGAGAGCGGGAGCACTTCCAGCGCCGCTACCGCAGAGCAGCCGCCGCCGAGTCACGTGAGAGAGTCACATGTGAGAGAGATGCGCGGCGGCTGCTCTGCGGTGGCGGCGCTGGAAGTGCTCCCGCTCTCTCTCCGTGTCAGAGCGGTCAGCTGTTTGATGTGAGAATATATCGGCACCTGGTCCTGGGGGGGAGAGGGGGGTCGGGCAGACATAGGCATGCTCATCAGTATCTGATATGCGGCTTTGCGTCCGGAGCTTGGGGAAAAGGCTACATAGTAAAAAAAATAGATTGATTTTTAACTTCTGCATTGCCTTTTTGGCTCACTTAAATAGTAAATAAAAGATTGCAATAGAGATTTAAATTTCATTTTTGGGGCTAACAGTTACTCTTTAACATTGGGTCTCAAACATCCAGAAAGCACACTTACTCGGCATCAGCCAGTCCCTGTCAGTGCCGGATAACCGAGACTCTAATGCATTTCCATAAGAGCTTACTGGAAGAAGCCAGTGGCAGTCCTCTCCAATCTGAAGCTCTTCTGATTTTCCACCATTAATTTTGATAAACCACTCCTGATTATTCAGAAAATGGCAAAAGCAGCTTGTAGTCCAATTGACTGACCTTTTCTTCAAAAAGCGTCTGGAGCCTAGAGGGCTGCACTGTGATAGAAGAGGGGCCCAAGGAGAGGGAGGGAAGATAGAGGTCTGCGCCCCACCCCCTTCCCTTTCAAGCACCCTCAGAACTCTCAGCCCAGACCAGCATCTGCCTTGGCCTGGCCCTTGTTTTCAGTGTCTCATCATAAACCTATTTATTTTATATTGGGGTTAGTAGTCAAGCAACATCTTGGATCTCAGCTATCTTTGTTTGCTACTAGTGCAATTAGTCTAGTGTGAACTAATATATACTAGTGATGCTTTGGGTTGGAATTCTTTATTCATTTATGTTTTAATTACCTGTTGAGTATATTACATGTAAATAAATGCACATTTCGTTTTGCAGTAACTTAATGACTGTTTAGTTTGCTTTTTGGTGTTTGATTGCCATTTATGTATCTGTTGCAGCATAGTGACAACAGCTCCGATTACAGCTATGATTCTGATGCGGAGCATACAGAGAGGCCTCACAAAGCTCCCATGTACAGAGACTATGACTCTCATTATTCACAGGTAAGATAATGGTTTACTGTTTGTTTATTAATACCAGGGAAATGCATACATCAGTTTAAAACAAATTTCACTACTTAGCTTTTTATAAGCCCCAAAACTTTGCTTTTCACTTCCAAAAATTGTCTATTGATCAATTCCTACCCTACATGGCAATCTCAATTTTGACAGGTTTCAAAAGCGATCTGTTCCATGTTGATGGAGCTGTTCTACCGCTTGATGCAGTGCAACACTCTAGGTGGCCATTGATTACCGACTGCTCCTGACCCACCCCCCTCGCATGGAGATTTTACAACATATCTCATCACACTTTAAATTGATAAACTGTCCAAAATCAATTGGAAATGGTGGGACAGTGGATGTCAGGCAGATTTGGTCAGGCTGATCAAATCAGCCAAAAACAATCGATATGGGTTTGGCTGGTTTGAATGTTAACCCTTCCAGGCATTTTTTGAAAACAGGAGTTTGTTCCTAACAGTTCTTATGGTGTGGCTAGAGTTCCACTTTAAAGCTTAAGCAGGTGGTGAACAGATGTGTGGCTCACAGTCAGTTGGACAAGAAACCTCGGGTCAAATTCAGATACTTACCTAAGAAGATAGATGCTGCAGAGGCTTCCCATGTGCTTCAGCCGCCGCTCACCAGGAATTTGTAAGATCTGGGCTTTGCTCCTCTTCATGCATGAGCCTGGGCATTCTTCAACTGCACAAGCACAGCCACACCTGCGCAGTAGCACAGCACCACTCCTACACAAGCAGTTTCGGCTTACTGTGCAGGCACGGCCTTACTCGTGCAGGTGCAGTATAGACACACACTGCATGAAGGAGCGAAGCTCAGATCTTCAATCCGACAAGCTCTTGTCGGGTTTCTTTGGTTGGGTCTGTCCATGTGCAATAAAGGAAGGACGGAGCAGGAAGCTTCTACAGCATCCAGAGGCTTCATTCTTCATAGGTAAGTATCTAGTTTTTTTTAAGTCAAGGTTCATCTTAGATTGAAAAATCTTTCTCACTTTCCCTGTTATAGATGGAAGTGCTGAGACTTTTTCTGTCCTGAATCTAAATGTTCCATTTTCACATAAATATTTAGGTACTCACATTGGAGATAAATGTGTAACAAAATGTTTTTTTATCGAGCCTGTAAGCATCCTGAGGCTCACATGTTTGGTTATCCCCTTATTACAGGCTTTCCTTTTTATATCAGCAATATATTAGGTAGGAATAGCATTAATCGGACTGCAATCTCTTACAGCGCGGCCATGGACCTGGGAATTACATGGGCTCACAAAAGAAAAATGCCTCTGGATATGATGACTACAGCAACTACAGTGACAGCAACTACAATGAGGAGGAAGATGAGGACTTTGCAGAGCAGTTAAAGCACTACAGGCAAGCAAAGGAGAACTCGCACACAGGAGAACCGCCTTTTAAAAAGGCTGCCATGAAAAGTGGAGATCCAGGTAAAACCTTTTGTTTAACCCTTCTTAAAGTACCTGCACCTGCTAATAAGCTATATTCATGACTGGACTGTGATTTTTTTGTTTTGTTTATAAAGTCCCTTTCCAGCTATTGACTTGAAACCTAATGTGTCGAGAGACTTGTCAGAGTTAAAGCACATTTAAACTGAGAGGGGTATGGAGGCTGCCAGATGTATTTCCTTTTTACAGGCCCACCTGAGTTATCTTGTTATAGATAACTTTGGGCAATGCTGTCTCAGCCGGCAAAACTTGGACTACCTATGAAGAGTGAAGTTCCAGATAGAAGTCGGCACACCATCTAAATATTCCCGGGTGCCTGACAAAGTAGAAAAGGCCATGCCACATCGATACAATGTTCAAAGGATTGTCAGCACACCGTTCTCAATAGCACACACTTTATTGTGCCAGTCTCCACAAGATAATCCAACAATTGTTTCGGGGCCACGCAGGGTCCCCCTTTATCAAGGCATGTGGTTACAAGGCATTTCTACATCATTCACTTTTTTTATAAAAAAAAAACCCTAATACCCCACCCCACACAAGTGACCTCATAAAAGACATATTTATTGACAGCGGTAAACAATGAACACTTCTCATACATTATTTGTAATCAAAAAGAGATATTCCGGTTTCAAATATAACCACTGTACTCAGTACTACTGAAGCCCTGGTTCTTACCATCTAGATCTGCCCACACCGCCCCAGGTGCCATCAGCTGCCCATTGTGCCAGCAAAGTTTGAATCCAGTACCGCCCACTTGGCCGTTATGTCCACAAGTTCCCGGTCCAACCGTTGGCCACAAGCGGCTAGTTCCTCCTCCGTTCGCTACTAAAGTGTGGTGATGTAGGCGGGGCCAAATCCCACGCTCGCTCTCCGCTGACGTCTCCGCATCCAATCACCGCTAGTTGTCATGTCCCGCCTGCGTGCACGTGTCCTCACACGTGCCCAGAGCGGCCAATCCCAATGGGATATCTGCCCAGCTGACCGCAGGTGGTGAGTGTGTTTTCTCTTACATCGGTTTAGCATTGTTTTGATGCAAATTATGCCGCACAGGCCGTGTTGTCTATAAGGGATCGATCTGTATGCCACACACTGTTGTTTAGTGGTCACCATGGCAATAGCCGGGTGATTGCACTGGACATAAGAGAACGCCGTGTTTTTGTTGGGGATCACCATGGTAACAATGGGCTTGGTGAATACTGCCCCCTGAGTGGATGGACATGCGGTGACGTAGCGCTTGCGTCACATTTTATGCATGGCGCATGCGTCCCTATGACTGGCAATGTCCGGGTGGGACACATGGGTTGCGTCCCATTGTACGCATGACGGCGATCGCATTGAGATTGGCCGCTCTGGGCACGTGTGAGGACACGTGCACGGAGGCGGGACATGACGACTAGCGGCGATTGGATGCGGAGACGTCAGCGAGCGTGGGCATTAGGCCCCGCCCACATCACCGCACTTCAGTAGCGAACGGAGGAGGAACTAGCCGCTTGTGGCCAACGGTTGGATCTGCAACTTGTGCACATAACGGCCAAGTGGGCGGTACTGGATTCAAACTTTGCTGGCACAATGGGCAGCTGATGGCACCTGGGACGTTGTGGGCAGATCTAGATGGTAAGATCCAGGGCTTCAGTAGTACTGAGTACAGTGGTTATATTTGAAACTTGAATATCTCTTTTTGATTACAAATAATGTATGAGACGTGTTCATTGTTTACCGCTGTCAATCAATATGATGTCTTTTGTGAGGTCACTTGTGTGGGGTGGGGTATTAGGGTTTTTTTTTTATATAAAAAATGAATGATGTAGAAATGCCTTGCAACCACATGCCTTGATAAAGGGGGACCCTGCGTGGCCCCGAAACAATTGTTGGATTATCTTGTGGAGACTGGCACAATAAAGTGTGTGCTATTGAGAACGGTGTGCTGACAATCCTTTGAACATTACCTATGAAGAGTGGGCACAGGGAGCAGTTTCATATTTACCTGTTCCGGACGCTGGATCGGCTCATTCCTCCACTGAGCGTCCACTGGAATGCCTTCTGGGTCATATGACATGATCGGGACCCAGAGGATGGTGACAGCGTTGCATTGCCACTTAGTGATGGAAGAGGGGTAGTGGAAGGTTCTCTTCCACCTCCGAACCGGCTCTGCAACGCTGAAATCATCCTCAGGGTCCTGATCACACATCATGTCCCTTAAAGAGGACCAGTAACAACTCATAGCAGTATTTCAGCAGGGAAAATCTGTCCTTGTTGTTTGTCTTTATAATCATTTTCAATAAGAACTGTAGTGAAAATAATATAATGAATACAATTGCTTAATTTTTTTTTTACAATATCCATAATATACAATATTTAGTCAGTGTTTGCCCATTGTAAAATCTTTCCTTACCCTGATTTACATGCTGAAATTTATCACAGGTGGCAACATCTGGCAAACCGTGACCAAGGATTGAACTTTATCCCATTTAGTAGCTGATACCCACTTTACCATGAGAAATCTTCTCCTTTTTTCAAACAGTTCATCAGTGGGCGCTGTATGGCTGATATTTTGCTGAAACCCCTCCCACAGTGTGATGTCAGGACCATGGTGCTGACATCACACTGTGGGAGCCTTGTTGCATTGTGGGAAATAACAGCTGTTTCCAACTGCCAAAAAAGGAAGCAGCATCTCCTTCCACAGCAGTAAAAATGCCACCATGTGATAAATGTCAAAATGTAAATCAGGGAGAGGAAAGATACAATGGGCAAACATTGACTAAATCATTTAAACATAATTATTGTGAAAATTAAGCACTTTTTTCATTATGTTATTTTCACTGGAGTTGCTCTTTAACCACTTAAGCCCAACTGGACGAGATTTCTCGTCCAGTTGGGCTGCGCGCACTCCCACGGGTTGCGCGCGCTCCCGCGGGCCCCCCCGTGCGCGCCCCCGCTGCTGGCCGCTAGCCCACCGATCAGTGAAAGGGATTATAAATCCCTTTCGCTGATCGGACCCCCCCCGGAGAAAAGCCGACAGCGTCTCTTCAGATGCTGCGGCTTTTCTGAGCTCTGGGCTCCTTTCTTCTGCCTGGGAGCGAGATCGATCGCTCCCAGGACTTTTTGATTCTGGCCATCTTGTGGCCAAATAGCAAATTACACCTGAAAAAAAAAAAATTCAAATTAAACATATAAATATATAAAAAAAAACCCTGTTTACCTCCCACACCAAAAAATACTCACATACAAGTTTAAATTAAAAAAAAAAAAAAAATTACAATAATAAAAAAAACAAAAAAAACATAAATAGTTACCTAAGGGTCTGAACTTTTTAAATATGCATGTCAAAGGAGTATATCAATATGATTTAATAAATTATGGGCTTCTAAACAGTGATGGACGCAAAACGGAAAAAATGCACCTTTATTTCCAAATAAAATATTGTCGCCATACATTGTGATAGGGACATAATTTTAACGGTGAAATACCCGGGGCATATGGGCAAATACAATACGTGAGTTTTAATTATGGAGGCATGTATTATTTTAAAACTATAATGGCTGAAAACTGAGAAATAATGAATTTTTTCCATTTTTTTCTTATTCTTCCTGTTAAAATGCATTTACAGTAAAGGGGCTCTTAGCAAAATATACCACCCACAGAAAGCCTAATTGGTGGCGGAAAAAACAAGATATAGATCAATTAATTGTGATGAGTAGTGATAAAGTTATTGGCAAATGAATGGGGGGTGAAAGTTGTTCGGATGTAAAAAAATTTCAACCCTTCGGGCTTAAGTGGTTAAAGGGGCCCATTAAAAGTACAATTTTTCACTAAATGCGATCTTTTGATGTGATTTGAATGATCTAACTACCGTAATCGGAACAATTGATTGTTCGCATTTACTGAACGATTCTTTCTTAAAATTCGATCATAAAATTCAACTGTTCGATCGATTGTATCCTATTTATCCACCAAAGAATCGTTCCTTATCGATTGCCTTTATAAAAGGTGAATTTTCTAGCCAATTCGTAAAAATTGCATCGAAAGATTACATTTGGTGAAAAAATTATACCGGTAATGGGCACCTTAAAGAGAAACTCCAACCTAGAATTTAACTTTATCCCAATCAGTAGCTGATACCCCCTTTTACATGAGAAATATAATGCTTTTCACAAACAGACCATCAGGGGGCGCTGTATGACTGATTTTGTGCTGAAACCCCTCCCACAAGAAGCTCTGAGTACCGTGGTACTCTGGGCAAACTGCCACAATGTAACAATGTTCACAGACAGGAAATAGCTGTTTACAGCTGTCTCTAACAGCCAAAACAGCTAGGAGCAGCTACATAACCTGCCCACAGTAACAATGTCACCATGTAATACATGTCAGAATGTGAATCGGGGAGAGGAAAGATTTTACAATGAGCAAACACTGACTAAATCATTTATACATAATTATGGTAAAAAATGAAGCACTTTTTTTACTACATTATTTTCACTGGAGTTCCTCTTTAACACTCACAAGTCGTCTCTGTTGCATAGAACTCTCAGTAAACTAACATTCCGTAGAGAGGGATATGGCTTGCTTGGCAGTTGGAAACAGCCGTTATTTCTCACAGTGCAATGAGGTTACAAAGTAAACTGTTAGGACCATGGTTCTGACATCACACTGTAGGTGGGATTTCAGAATAATATCAGCCATAGAGTTGTTCCTGATAAGCTATTCGAGTAAAAGAAAATATTTCTTGTGGTAAAAAGGTTATCAGCTCCTCTTTAAAGAGACTCTGTAACTTGAAAAAGATTCCCTGGGGGGTACTCACCTCGGGTGGAGGAAGCCTTCGGATCCTAATGAGGCTTCCCACGCCGTCCTGCGTCCCACGGGGGTCTCGCTGCAGCCCTCTGAACAGCCGGCGACCGGCCCGACTGTAATTTCAATATTTACCTTTGCTGGCTCCAGCGGGGGCGCTGTGGCTGCATTCGGCTCGGAAATAGACGGAAATACCCGATCTCCGTCGGGTCCGCTCTACTGCGCAGGCGCCGGAGACTTGCGCCTGCGCAGTAGAGCGGACCCAACGGCGATCGGGTATTTCCGCCTACTTCGGAGCCGACAGCCATCGGAGCGCCTGCGCAGGAGCCAGGAAGGTAAATATTGCGTCACGGCTGTACGGAGGGCTACAGCGAGACCCCCGAGGGACGCAGGACAGCGTGGGAAGCCTCATTAGGATCCTGATGCTTCCCCCACCCGAGGTGAGTACCCCTCAGGGGACGTTTTACCGTTACAGTTCCTCTTTAAGGTGTCCCTCTTCTTTCTTGATTGCAGAACGCCGACATGTGCCTGCTCGTATTGCTTCCCTGGCACACACTGACCAGGAATTCTGGCTTTGTGATAATAGTATTTGCTGCCAAGGATTTCCATTGGTGGCTATGAATGAACAGGAATCCTTGATGTGAAATTCAAATATCCTGATGTGGGGGCTCACTGGTCTATGGCAGGGATTGGTTTATGTACTTATCCATTTCCTTTTTACATATCTAAATCACAATTTGATTATAAAAAAAGAGACACAGGACATTTATCAGACTCACACTATGTGGTGTTTTTAGCAGGTGCTGATTGGCTATTACTGTCGTTTTTTGTGGCCATTGATCAGTTTTGATAGGCATTGACTCGAGTGTTGTTCACTGGCACTTTTTCATGATTTCTCTGGCTCTGATGGGTATTTCCTATCAACTCCAGTGGAGGCCTGCAGCAGAAGTTTTGGGCAAGCCAGCTATCTCCAGACTTGTAAAGTGTAATCATTGATAACAATGGAGAACAAAGTGTCTTAGAAGTAAGATGATATTATATATAAATATATACAATATATGCCTAGTAACCATATACTTTCTTTTGCCCAGGAGCTGAGCAGCCTCAGAAAGGCTATTACTATGGACGAGGAGGTGGTCCACATAAGAAGATGATGATGCGCAAAGACAGGGGCAGAGGCAGGGGCTCTCATAAAGGATCGTATTACCAAGATGGATACCAAGAGGTGAGGCTCAGAAACTAGCTGCAATATATTTTGTGTATATTATTGCTGGGTGACTTTCTCCTCTTTCCATTAAAAGGACCACTACAGCAAAAATAGTAGAGTTAAAATCTGACAGAAATGACAGGTATTGGACTAGTCCATCTCCTCATGTGGGATTCTCAGTAGGCGCTGGGCCTGAATATTGCTACAGCCTTGTGTATCTCCAACACTGATTGCCTGATGAAGCGGGCATTTGACCCGTGAAACGCGTTGCATGTCTGGAGAATCTATAATAAACTAAATTGTTTATATATAACGACTAATTGGCTGGTCCTTTTATACCTGAGGGTGGTATCCACCAACCCCCCTCCTTTTAAACTGATTTTAGATGGTTTTACTCTAATTTGGCGCCTCTGTTATCTCAAATTTCATTTCCTCAATGGCAGTTTAACTGCCAAAATAGTAAGATACCAGCCAGGTCCATACTCACATGCACATTATGTTGTCAGTTAGACTTAGCAACTGTGATTGAGGAAATACTTTTGAAAACACAGAAATCCTTGAGAATTCCCTATGAGGAGATGGACTAGTCCAAAACCTATAAGTTCTGTCAGATTTTAACTGCTTACTTTTTTTGCTGGAGAGGTCCTTCAAAATAAATTAAGTTTACTGTTTTTGACTCCCTCAGCAAAATAAATTTAGAGAAAAATAAAAGTAGTTTAATTTAATAGACATCCAAGACGGGCCTTCTGTTTTGTTTCATTATTTCACTGCCAACAACAATTCAAAGGTTGGAAATCTGAGCAGGCCTACCTAAATGCACAGTGGCAGCACGGTGGCATAGTGGTTAGCGCTCTCGCTCTTGCCTTGCAGCATTGGGTCCCCGGTTCAAATACCAGTCAGGTCAACATCTGCAAGGAGTTTGTATGTTCTCCCCGTGTCTGTGTGGGTTTCCTCCAGGCACTCCAGTTTCCTCCCCATCCCAAAAAACATACAGATAAGTTAATTGGCTCCTCCCTAAATTGGCCCTACACTATGATACATGCACCCCACGATACATTCATAGACATATGACTATGGTAGGGACTAGATTGTGAGCCCTCTCAGGGACAGTTAGTGACAAGACAATATATATTCTGTACAGTGTTGCGTAATATGTTGGCCCTATATAAATACTTAAATAAATATTAAATCTATTGCAAGTAGATCCAGGCACCAGAAGATTTGAGCACCCTGCCAGGGACAGTTTTAGGTTAAAAGAGGCCCTTGGCATAATTGAGTGTGGAGCCTCTTATGCTAGGTACACACTATGAGATTTTCTGGCAGATTTACTGTCAGATCAATTATTTCCAACATGTCCGATCTGATTTCCGAGCATTTTCCGATCGATTTCCGACAGTTATCTGGTCACTTCTATCGGAAATCGATCGGAAATCAGATTGGACATGTTGGAAATAATCGACCTGACAGTAAATCTGCCAAAAATTCTCATAGTGTGTACCTAGCATTAGATATTTATACTGTACTTAAAATAATCTACAGTCCCTGACTGAAGTTTGGGGCACTGGGAAATTGCCTAAATTGACCTTTTGGAAGCATTGACCCTAAGTATTAGTCTGGTCACACTATGAAGCCTTACAGGGTGTTAAGGGCAATTTGGTAAAGTACCAATACAGCCCACGTGTTTATGTATTTCTGTAAGAAAATAAAAACACATTTAACCAGTTTCTGACCATGGTAATTGAAATCTACACCGTTTGAGAGCTGTTATTCCTACCAAGGCGTAGATTCCAGCTACTTGTCCCGCACAGACAGGCTGCTTAGTCCCGTAGCTCTCACCGTTTCCACCATTCTGTCACTGCAGCCGCTTGCTTTACTGTCACGATGACAGCAGCTCTGTGTTCTCCCCATGATCGCTGTGAGCCACACAATGCTCACACCTCAGTTTTTCTTTAAAAAAAAAAAAGGAAATGTTAAAGTGAAATTTAACGGGGACAGTTACTTACCTGGGGCTTTGTCTAGCCCCCTGAAGTCTTTCTGGTTCATTGCTGTCATTCCATGGTGTTCAGTTCCTCCATATTATCCTCTGAAAGTTGGGCGACTTGGCGAGTCACCGGCTACTGTACGTATCAGTTATTAGTTATTGTGCAAGCGCAGAACGCTCCCAGCAACGGGAGCGTGATGGGACGAGGTACGGGGCCGCAAATACAGTGTTCAAAGGGGGACAGCAGAGGAATGGAGCAGCACAGAATGACAATGAGGGTCCAGGAGGACTTCAGGGGGTTGAAAAAAAGCCACAGGTAGATAACTAGCCACTTTAAATCTCACTTAAAGTGTCCTTGGTCAGAGACTGCTGATACATAAGTGGTTAATGAACCTCGTATACTCCTAAAGTCACAAACATAGCCCAGGATCCCAGTGCATTTTGACATTTTTCGGAAGAGACAAAGACTTCTAGTTTGATGTCGAATCTTTTTATTAAATGTAAGGATTAGCAAGAGAACAAAGCATGCTCTATGAGCATCGTATAGTATACAGAGTTCAGAACAACTAATGAATAAATAAACAAGTCTAGGAAAATCAGTATTTGAGAAATTCAGCTACATTCACAATTGTCTCCATCTATTGCTATGACTGTTACTTTTTGCTATGGCCATTAAAGAGTAACTGTCAGGCTGCAAAAGCTAATTTAAACCTCTATTCTCCTGTTATAAACAGTTTAGAAGGAAGCCAAAAGGGCAATACTGAAGTTAAAAATCTCTCTTACTTTTGATGTGTGCTGAACAGCAAGGATGTTAGATCCAAGCTCTTAAAAGGACGACAGGCCGCATACCATACTCCAAAGCATTCTGGGACTGCTTGGGTCCTCCCCTCGGCTGCTAGTGAGAAGTTACAGTCTCATGTTACAACAGCCAGCACTGAAAAATTTTCGGGCAGAGTATACTGCATGAGTCCGCTATTGTTAATAGCCACATGGCTAATTAATATTCACTGCACAGTAGTGTTGTATTTTTTCTGAGTGGAATCATCAGGAAGCAGGCAGGACATGACGACACATTTGGCTACATAGGAGACAGACAAACATGGAACCTGCCATGAGCTGTCAGGAGCATCATTCTCTGCAAATACTATATAAAAATTCAGTGAAATCCAAACGTGGACAGTGAAATGCATATGTAATGTAAGTACAGCCAATCTTTAGCTACTGATATGTGTTTTTTTTCTCTGAGACCTTATACCTAACAGCTCCTCTTTAAAGAGACTCTAAATTCTCATAAAATTCCATTTTTTCTGTAACAGTTACCTTCAACAGTATCGCCCTAACTAAAATGCTGCATCCGCGCAGCTGTTCACTGGTTTAAAACCCCCCAAATACCAGGGCAAAAATGCACGACTTTGAAAGTTGTGGATTTTGCTGCCCGGGGAGGCAGAGCTTGGGGAGGCAGAGCTTTCAGCTGCAGCTCTGCCTCCATTCACATCAATCTCGCGGATCTCCGCCTCTCTCCCCCGCCCCTCTCAGTGAAAGAAGACTGAGAGGGGCGAGGAGAGGCTGCGATCAGCGGGGATTGACATGCATGGAGGCAAAGCTACAGCCCAAAGCTCTGCCTCTATGACAAAGCACTCCTCATTTTCCCACAGGGATTTGGGGGGTTTAAAACCAGCGATCTGCTGCGGGAATGCAGCGTTTTAGTTAGGGCGATACTGCTGAAGGGAACTGTTACATAAAAAGTGGCAATTTATAAGACTTCAGAGTCTCTTTAAGAGACTTAAAAATTTATGATGTCCATATGTATCCATAGTCATAAGTAGAAGTTGTAATTTTTGTCCCTGCATGCGTCTAGTTTTTCTATGCAGCTGGCAATGTATAATAAACGATTGTGAATCTGTCCTCTCTCCCTCCATCAGTAGTCTGAATATGTTCCCTTTCTTTGGCAGGAGCACAAGCCCATAAAGAAGTGGGTAACAATGAGCCAGGAGTTCATTAATCAGCACACAGTGGAACGCAATGGAAAGCAGATCTGCAAGTATTTCCTGGAGCGACGATGTGTAAAGGTAAGCCAGCTGTGTATAAAAGGTAGAGGAAAGGACTTGCATTGAACATAGCAGCCAGTCAGGTGCTGTGGACAGTGCTGACATTTTTCTTTACCACGTTTGTTAACTGAATGTGAATGCTTGCGCACACTGCAACTGGGGTGGGCATGCGTTTTACACAGAGCATGGCACCAGGCGTACTCTCTGTTGCAGCCCTGACCCTATTCAATAATAGAGCGCACATAGTGCCAAGTATTGCCATAAAAAATAAACACTTTGCACCCCCTGCTGCACTTCTGGGGATGTGCCACCAGCGCGAAGGGATCAATCACAACACTACCCCCCCTTCATGGTTCCACTCACCAGAATGCGTCTTGTCACACTGCATATAAATCCACAATGGAGGTCCAGTCCAGTAGTTGAATCCACACTCAAAGTGAATGGGAACCCATATTTAAATAAAGTCAGATACCTAAGGAGAGGGAGGCTCTGGGTCCCATAGAGCATTCCCTCTCCTCTCCCGGTCCCCCCTGTTGCGCTAGCTCCCCCATAGCGGTATTCGACCTTTTCGGTCAAATACCGCTGTTTCCCGGCCGAAGGGAGGCTTCGGAAATGCTTCAGGAGCCTGAGTGCTCCCGAAGACAGGCCGCTCTACACTGTGCACGTGCGAGCGTATGATGCTCCCGAAGACTTCAGAAGTCCCCTCGGCGAGGGAAGTGAACGGGGGAGCCAGCGTAGCACCGGGGGCACCGGGAGAGGAGAGGGAAGGCTCATAAGGACCAAGCCTTTCCTCTCCTTAGGTGAGTATCTGACTTTTTTTTATTTAAATATGGGTTCCCATTAGCTTTAAATATAAGAGCACTGGCAAAACTGTTCAGTGTACGATCAGTGGCCCTGGCTGTAGAACACAGGGCAATATATCCACATCAGTTCGCCCACTTCCTGGATCAGCGTCCGCATACCTCCGACTCTGCCCAGGGTGAGTCGGAAGACTCTGAATGGTCCAGAGGCTTTCTGGATCCTCATCAAGCCCACTATTCCAGCACAGGGTCCCTGTTCATCTTATGCCCACTATTCTGCTAGAATGTCAGTGACCTTTGTCTTGTACAACAAACTGACACTGGAGCTCAGTAACCATTCATTGTACTGACCCTTTATAGAGGAAGACTCCCTTTCTGCCGTGACCTCATATCACCCTGTATGCTGCTATCACCATCTGTGTTTTATAATGCGTTTGAGAGATCCCCAGCCTTGGCTTTGTACACTTTTAATCTCACAATTGTTACTATTTGTAATGATTTTTATAGTGACATAATCTCCGGTGGGGGTGTCTTCCCACAAGAGCATACAATCTATATCACTGGATGAACAGAGAATCCGCCTCTATCTTTAGTAATGAAGCGGTGACGAGAACAGGGCCGGTTCTTCCATTCCGTGAGGTGAACCACATGCTTAGGGCAGCAGTAATTAGAGGATGGAGACACAACAATCCCAGAAGTGTGTAGTCACATCGCACAGCGTGACACACAACACACAGCATGAATCCTGTGCATGGCTGTGATGTGTGTGAATCTGTGAGAAGGGGAGGTAGACCTGGGAGTGAAGCAGCATCTGTGGCACGTCAGGAGGATGACCGTGTTCCTGCCGATCCCTGTGTGTTTCAGGAGACCAGCAGCTGTGCCACACCCTCTATGCTGCTAATTCCCATTCGTGAGGTAGTAAGGCAGGTGGGGTGGGGTGTCCTCAAAATGTCTGCTTCACATGGCAAAAAGTCTAGAACTGGCCCTGGGTGAGAAATACATATTTCAGCATCTTACATTTTGGAAAGCTTTGCTCTTACATTTTATATTTTATTTACATTCCTGCCACATCCCCCTCAAAGCTGCTCTGTCTGCTTTGTGGAAGATAATAGACAATTTCTTCTTTGAAATGATTAGAGAGGTCATTACCACCTAGTATCTGGAGGGAGCAGTGGTGCCATATGGAAAAAAGCTCTGCTTCAGCTGGTACATTTGGTAGGGAACAGATACTAGGGTGCTTTTGGAGAGCTGATAGCAGAGCTGAAACAAGTGTTTAGGATTGGTGTTACATTATAACTTCACTTATCCTTTAGGCTGGGTGCACACATAACATAACATAACATGAAAGGCTGCGTTTTGTGTCATGTTTCATTTTATGTTGTGTGCAGTTTTGTGCGTTTTTGCAACATTTTTACTGCGTTCTTGGTGCATAAGCGGTTTTCAACACAAATGCGTTTTACAAGCGTTTTGCATGCGGTTTAATGTGTTTGCAGTTGGCATATACAAAACGCGTTTTGTATGCGTTTTTCTTTTGTGTTTTATGCAAATCACTAGGAAGACAACAGAAAGCGCAAATGCATTAGAAAACATTTTTTTAACCAAAAATGCATAGAAAAACGCATGGAAAATACATACCATTGCGTTTACATTGATTTTCATTACGTGCGTTTTTCATGTGTTTTTGAAGATTATACAACAAAACCAGCATTTTTGAAATCTCACGCATCAAAAACGCATATGCATTTTTGATATGCATTTTTCCTTGTGGTCCTTAGACTTCCAGTAGCGACAAAAATGCAGCATTTTGCGCAACGCTAGCGTTTGTGCTATGTGTGCACCTAGCCTTATTTGCTGTGGCACAGTCTTGGGTATACAGGTAGTCCCCGTTTAACGAACGAGATAGGGACTGTAGGTTCGTTCTTAACCTGAATCCGTTCTTAAAGAGAATCTGTACTGTCCAATATGTACAATAAAAACATACCAATTGAGTCACTGTGATCTCCTGGGTCCCTATTTGTCGTTTCCGCCGCGATCCTGGCTTTTAATCGCCAGTTTTAGGCAGTTTTTACAATAAAAAAAAAAAATGGCCACTAACCAGGAAGTGATGTATGTGTATATATAGATACACACGCACGCACGCACGCACACACACACGTGTGTATGTATGTATGTGCATCTCTTTATAAGTCCAATTTGAAATTTCAGCAGGGCGTTTGTAAGTTGGGGACTACCTGTAATTATTTCTGTGCAGAGAATGGTGCTGAGCTGTAGTGAGAACAATTCACATTAAAACCATAATAATAAGTTGTATTTTTTATTTTCCAGGGAGATCAGTGTAAGTTTGATCACGATGCAGAGATAGAAAAGAAGAAGGAAATCTGTAAGTTTTATATACAAGGATACTGTACAAGAGGAGATAACTGCATCTATATGCACAATATCCTTTAATGGCAAGATTCTGCAATTGTATTATTTTAACTTTTACATATTTTAGCAGCATTAGCAGTGCAACTAACATGAACTAACATAAGCATGATTTACAGTGCCATTTCCCCATCCCATACAGAGATCCACTTTATTATTAGTTCTTGATCCCATAGAGTCTTCCCAGTTCTCTCTCCGGGCCCTCGAACTACTGCTGGTCGAATATGCCTGTGGTAATCCTTGTAAAGGCTTCCAAATTACTTGCATCACCGAGTGCTTCTGAAGATGAGTGGGTTAGTTCTGCACATGTGCAAGCCTGGGCTCATGTATGCACAGTGCGGATGCAATCATCTTCGGAAGCATTCTGGAACGTGGAGTCCATCCGAGGAGTCCTGAAGGAATTCCAACTGGGTGGAACAAGGGCATAGAAAAAGGACCGGGGAGGCTCTATGCGATCTACATAGGAGAGTATCTAACTTTTTTCAGATTTGCATTAAAACGAATGAATAACAAAAAAAGTGGCCAGTTTAACTTACCTGTGGCTTCTTCCAGCCCCCTGCACAGTCCTTCTGTACTCTCGCTGTCATTCCACGCTCCACCAATAAGCAGCAGTGGCCTTCTGACAGTTACATGAGTGGCCCCAGGCCTGATGCCTTCTGATTGTGCTCCCATGGTTGGGCGCGTTCTGCGCAGTTCATAATAATTGGAACCGTGCATGTTCCCGGCCAGGGAAGCATAAACGAGGATGCTCAGGATCACACATGCATAGTTGCTTGTGACTGGCTGAGTTGTGAAGACAAAAAGAAAATTTGAGAGCCCCAATAGTGTGTTATTGATAATATACAATTCGAAAATGACAAAGTTTAATGTACTCACAAGTGTGAGTTGCCGCCACAGGCAACTACTATATGCGCAGATGGGGAAATTATTCTGTCCCCACTCTGGTTAAGATGTCGCTCTCAGTAGAAAAGAAAAGGGTAGTAACACCGATCCACCGGGTGGATAATCAAATGACTTTAAAAATATAGTATAAAATATATTAAGATCAGCTTCAAATGGGGGGTACTGGTGGACTTACCTCTTCGCAGATGACACTACAGTAATGTATCATAAAAAGATATGTAACTATTATTTCTTACTCCCAAATTTCTGCAATGCACTTCGCGGGTCAATCGCCCGCTTCCTCAGACAAGGTACAATAAGGAGCAACTGTAACAATGCGAAGACGTCTATAGCGCTATACAAAAACAGTAACAATTCAAAGACAGGCGTTATACACGTCTTGATATTGTTACAGTTGCTCCTTATTGTACCTTGCCTGAGGAAGCTGTTGATTGATCCATGAAGCCCGTTGCAGAAATTTGTAAGTAAGAAATAAACGCTATATATCTTTTCATGATACATGACTGTGGTGTCATCTGTGAGGAGGTAAGTAAACCACCACTCTCCCCCATTTTAAGCTGTTTTAAAGGGAACCTTAACTGAGAGGTATATGGATGTTTCCAGTGGCGGACACAGGCAGCAGTGGGCCCCTGTGCAAAATATGAATTGTGGGCCCCCCTGACCTGCGTCGCGCGAAGCGCGCCGCGGCAAAAAATGGGTGCGGCTATAACCTAAAAATGGGCGTGGATAGAACCTGCGGCAAAAAATGGGCGTGGCAATGACCGGATAAGGGCGGAGCTAACTGTAATTTAAAGTGATCCCGGGGTGAGAGTGATATGGAGGCTGCCATATTTATTTCCTTTTAAACAATACTAGTTGCCTGGCGGCCCTGCTGATCTATTTGGCTGCAGTAATAAACTGAATTACACCAGCAACAAGCATGCAGCTTAATCTTCTCAGTTCTGACAATATTGTCAGAAACCCCTGACCTGCTGCATGCTTGTTCAGGGTCTATGGTTGAAAGAATAAGAGGCAGAGGACCAGAACGGCAACCAGGCAACTGGTATTGCTTAAAAGGAGAGAAATATGGCAGCCTCAATATTATTCTCACCTCAGGTTCCCTTGAAAAGTGCAACGCAAAGACAGTGGGCCCAAGTTTTGGTGACCCTTTCCCCAGAAAATTCACATAATTGTGCAGGTTTTCTCAAGAAAATACACATAATGTGAGCAGATTTGCCCAGAAAATACATTCAATCATGTCGGCAGATTTGCCCAGAAAATACGTGCAATGATGTCGGCAGATATGCCCAGAAAATACGTGCAATGATGTCGGCAGATATGCCCAGAAAATACGTGCAATGATGTCGGCAGATATGCCCAGAAAATACGTGCAATGATGTCGGCAGATATGCCCAGAAAATACGTGCAATGATGTCGGCAGATATGCCCAGAAAATACGTGCAATCATGTCGGCAGATATGCCCAGAAAATACGTGCAATGATGTCGGCAGATATGCCCAGAAAATACGTGCAATCATGTCGGCAGATATGCCCAGAAAATACGTGCAATCATGTCGGCATATATGCCCAGAAAATACCTGCAATCATGTCGGCAGATATGCCCAGAAAATACCTGCAATCATGTCGGCAGATATGCCCAGAAAATACCTGCAATCATGTCGGCAGATATGCCCAGAAAATACGTGCAATCATGTCGGCAGATTTGCCCAGAAAACACATGCAATCATGTAGCAAATTTGCCCAGAACATACATGCAATCATGTGGCAGACCTGCCCAGAACATACACGCAATCATGTGGCAGACCTGCCCAGAACATACACGCAATCATGTGGCAGACCTGCCCAGAACATACACCTACTAAAATAAATAATAAAAAAAAAACATTTACTCACCTGCAGCAGCAGACCTCCTGTCCCAGCCTCCATCCGGCGCGCAGCTCCCATGGGTGGTTGGGTGGATAGGTAGCCTGGTGGGTAGGTAGGCAGCCGGGTGGGTAGGTAGGTAGCCCTTAGCCGGGTGGGTAAGTAGCCTGGTGGGTGGCTGGGTAGCCGGGTGGGTAGCCTGGTGGGTGGCTGGGTAGGCGGGTGGGTAGGTAGCCTGGTGGGTGGGTAGGTGGGTGGTTAGGTAGCTGGGTGGGTGGGTAGGTAGCCTGGTGGGTTGGTAGGTAGCCGGGTGGGTAGGTAGGTAGGTAGCCTGGTGGGTAGGTAGGTAGCCGGGTGGGTGTGTAGGTAGCCGGGTGGGTGGTTAGGTATCCGGGTGGGTAGGTAGCCGGGTGGGTGGGTAGGTAGCCGGGTGGTTAGGCAGCCGGGTGGGTAGGTTGGTATCCGGGTGGGTAGGTAGCCGGGTGGGTGGTTAGGTAGCCGGGTGGGTGGGTAGGTAGCCGGGTGGGTGGGTAGGTAGCCGGGTAGGTAGGTATCCGGCAGGGTGGTTAGGTAGCCGGGTGGGTAGCTAGGTAGCCGGGTGGGTAGGTAGCCGGGTGGGTAGGTAGCCAGGTAGATAGCCGGCAGGGTGGTTAGGTAGCCGGGTGGGTAGCTAGGTAGCCGGGTGGGTAGGTAGCCAGGTAGATAGCCGGCAGGGTGGTTAGGTAGCCGGGTGGGTAGCTAGGTAGCCGGGTGGGTGGGTAGGTAGCCTGGTTAGGTAGCCGGGTAGGTAGCCGGGTGGATGGTTAGGTAGCGGGGTAGGTAGCCGGGTGGGTGGGTAAGGTAGCCGGGTGGGTGTGTAGGTAGCCAGGTGGGTGGGTAGGTAGCCAGGTAGGTAGGTAGCCGGCAGGGTGGTTAGGTAGCCGGGTGGGTGGGTAGGTAGCCGGGTGGGTAGGTAGCCAGGTAGATAGCCGGCAGGGTGGTTAGGTAGCCGGGTGGGTAGCTAGGTAGCCGGGTGGGTAGGTAGCCAGGTGGGTAGGTAGCCAGGTAGATAGCCGGCAGGGTGGTTAGGTAGCCGGGTGGGTAGGTAGCCAGGTAGGTAGCCGGCAGGGTGGTTAGGTAGCCGGGTGGGTGGGTAGGTAGCCGGGTGGGTAGGTAGCCAGGTAGATAGCCGGCAGGGTGGTTAGGTAGCCGGGTGGGTAGGTAGCCAGGTAGATAGCCGGCAGGGTGGTTAGGTAGCCGGGTGGGTAGCTAGGTAGCCGGGTGGGTGGGTAGGTAGCCTGGTTAGGTAGCCGGGTAGGTAGCCGGGTGGATGGTTAGGTAGCGGGGTAGGTAGCCGGGTGGGTGGGTACGGTAGCCGGGTGGGTAGCTATCCGGGTGGGGGGCCCGACTCCTATCCTCCCTCACTCACCTCGGGGCCCCCCTCCCGGTATGCGCTGCAGCCGGCGGGAGAGCAGAAAATACAGGAAGTCTCCGGCCGGGGCTGCAGCAGACGCTAGAGGCAGCTGCTGCTTAGTTTCCGATATGTCTCCAAGTTGGAGACCAAGCGGCAGCTGCCGCCCCGGCCGGAGACTTCTTGTATTTTCCGCTCTCCCGCCGCATGAGGGGGGGGGGGGGGCGAGGTGAGGGGGGAGGACAGGAGTTGGGCCCCCCAGGTTAAAAAAAAATACATAAAAAAAAAAAAATTTAAATAAAAAAAAACCTGCAATACTTAATGGGCCCCTGAAGCAGCGGAACTTCAGGGGCCCTCGTGCGGCGGCACGGCCTGCACGGCCGTATGTCTGCCACTGGATGTTTCCTTTTAAAGAGACACTGAAGCGAAAAAAAATTATATCATGCATTGGTTGTGTAGTAGGGGTAATTACTAGAACATTGGTAGCAAAAAAAAAAAAAAAAAAAATCTCATATTTTTATTTTCGGTTATAAAGCTTTTTTTTTTTTTTTTTATTGCATCATTCTCTAATATTTGCAGTTTACACATTACTCTGCATTCTAAATGTTTTTACAGAACGGGCAGTGAACTTTTGACCTGTCCTGAAGTGTTCTCTGCAAAAGAAATACACAATACAGTTGAGATAACCTAATCAGATGTCAGAGCTCTCTGCTACTTTCAAAGTGGTAGAACTCAATGGCTATTTGCATAGATAACAACTGGAGTTTCTTAACTCTTCCTGTTCTGGAAACAGATGTTAGACTTATGTCTCTGCTCCTAATGCTTTATTTGTTAGCTGTACTACACATACAAATCATTATATCATAATTTTTTTTTTCGCTTCAGTGTCTCTTTAAACAATACCAGTTGTCTGGCAGTCCCTCTGATCTCTTTGGCTGCAGTAGTGGCTGAATCACACACCTGAAACGAGCATGCAGCTAATCCAGTCTGACTTCAGTCAGAGCACCTGCTCTACATGCTTGTTGAGGGGCTGTGGCTAAAAGTATTAAAGGCACAGGATCAGCAGGAGTCAGGCAACTGATATTATTTTAAAAGGAAAAATCCATATCCTTCTCAGTTTAGGTTCCCTTTAAATATATATTATACTTTATTGACACCACTGTGTATTCTAAGACTGGTTGAGTTGGCCAGCTTTCAACAGGGCACTGCTTGCTTCCCTTTAAGAACAGTAAATAACTACTGTAGATAAAAGCAGAGAATGCCGAGGGCTGGGTGTGCACACTGGTGATATATGCTACAAGGCAATGTTATGCAGTAGAAAGTAAAGTGCTACACTTCTGATGCCCCATCTGCTGGACAAATGCAATTGATACAGTGTTTGCACATTTGTAATCAAACTAATGAAGCCTACATAGAGCTAACAAAATCCGTGATAACACAATCATTTGCTATATGTAGAATTGTGAAGATTTTTTTTTTCTTACAATTTTATATACATAGCAGATGATGTCAGCATCATGGTTTACTTTAACCACTTAAGGACCGGGCTTGTTTTCCATGATCTGTGCTGCGTGGGCTCTCCAGCCCACAGCACAGATCACTTTGCTGCCAGGGCGACCAGACTTCCCCCCCCCCCCTTTTTTCCCCACTAGGGGGATGTCCTGCTGGGGGGGGGGTCTGATCACCGCCAGCTATCTGCGTTTATGTAGCGGGGGGCTCCTCAAAGCATCCCCTCCGCAGCGATATTTCGCCTCCCTCTCTTTCCCTCCCCTCCTTCCCATGGGCGGTACAGGACAGCGATCCGTCCTGTACCGCCTCTGATAGGCTTCAGCCTATCAGATGCCGGCGATCCCCTTTACTGCGCTGCTGCAGGGATTTCTTCCCCGCGTGTTCACATTTAGCCTGCGAGCCGCAATCGGAGGCTCACAGGCTGTTTACGGAGACACCCTCCGTGAACTGACATGGAACGGCTGCTCCATGTAAAACCACTTACGACCTACCACCGCCTATCGGCGTTAGGCGGTCGTTAAGTGGTAAATATTATGTAGCCTTCATGAGTTTAATTAAAGATTTGCACACACCATATCATTTGATTGACCACTAGAGTTTGCCAGTGAAATGCAGATTTCATGTAAAATGAATGCAGCTTGGAATTACGTCAATGTGAGCAGCTGACAGGAAGTGAATTTGCCTCCTTCAGCTGCTTGGGGAAAAGAGGCCTGACAGATCTGAAGAGAGAGGGCATAACATCTGCCATAAAAAAAAAAAAGAAAACAAAAAAAAAAAAAAAGAATTGAAGCGGAAATGGATTCTGGTTTATTGCACTTGACTTCATTGGCTTATACATGAATTTCCTTGCAAGTTTTACCATACTGGATCAAAATGCTATCAAGGAGACAATTGCAAGTTTTCCCACGAAGAGCTTACTGACGACACAAAGGAGTTACTTAACAAAGTAAGTCACATATGAGAAGACGTGGGGTAGTGGCACTGTTCATGATATTACTGAAGATGCAGCAGCGTTGTCATGTTTTTTAGCATGTTGCTATTGGCCACTTTATACTATTGCTGGAGTAGTATCAGTGCTATGGAAGCTGCCATTGCTTTTCCCACAAGCTGCATACATGTTTTAAAGGATACCCAGGGTGACATGATGAGATAGATTATGTATGTAGAAGTGCCAAGCATACAAAATTACTATTTTGTGTTCCTTTTCTGTCTGAAAGAGTTCAACTTTTGGGTATGCAAGTGACAGTTTCTCTTCATTCAGGATCTAGTTGGACTATAGCATAATCCTCACTGATAAGAAAATGCAGCCATAAAATTTTTGAATGGCGGAGAAAGGCTTCTGAGCGCAGAGGATAGATTAAAAAAAATTAGTCATATGAGACAGTACAACATTAAAGTACATTAAAGAAAACCTGTATTAAAAAAGAAAAGCCCCTGAGGGGTACTCACCTCGGTAGGGGGAAGCCTCTGGATCCTAACGAGGCTTCCCCCGTCCTCCTGCATGGCTCCGTTAGCCTGCCCAGGTCCCACGAAGTGCGGCGATGTAAATATTTACCTCGCCGGGATCCAGCTTAGGTGTACTAGCGGCTTTTCGTTCGGGTAAGGCGGAACCTGATCGATCCGCTCTACTCTGCAGGTGCAAGTCCCTTTGCACCTGTGCAATAGAACAGATCCGATCGGGTTCGCTATTTCCGCCTTATCTAAAGGAAGCGGTTGCGCTGGATCCCGGCAAGGTAAATCTATCAAGTCTTGTCAGGGGAAGATTGTCCTTTCTCTTTTGAAGATTGCGGGACTCTTCAGGGGAGCCAGCGCTAGATTGCCTGCAGCTACAGGGATGGGGGAAGACTTATTGGGACCCTGAGGCTTCCCCCTCCCGAGATGAGTACCCCCAGGGGATTTTTTTTAGTACAGGTTTTCTTTAAACCTTTTTTAGCTTTTAAAAATAAAATAAGACTTTGGGATTCTAAAAAAGTAATTTTCAGGAGTAGGAGGATAGATACAATTATTTATCTCATCCATTTATTTTCACCTCGTGTTTCCTTTAACCTCCCCGGCGTTCTATTGAGATCGCCAGGGAGGCTGCGGGAGGGTTTTTTTTTAATTAAAAAAAAACTATTTCATGCAGCCAACTGAAAGTTGGCTGCATGAAAGCCCACTAGAGGGCGCTCCGGAGGCGTTCTTCCGATCGCCTCCGGCGCCCAGAATAAACAAGGAAGACCGCAATGAGCGGCCTTCCTTGTTTTGCTTAGATCGTCGCCATAGCGACGAGCGGAGTGACGTCATGGACGTCAGCCGACGTCCTGACGTCAGCCGCCTCCGATCCAGCCCTTAGCGCTGGCCGGAACTTTTTGTTCCGGCTACGCTGGGCTCAGGCGGCTGGGGGGACCCTCTTTCGCCGCTGCTCGCGGCGAATCGCCGCAGAGCGGCGGCGATCAGGCAGCACACGCGGCTGGCAAAGTGCCGGCTGCGTGTGCTGCACTTTATTTGAAGAAAATCGGCCCAGCAGGGCCTGAGCGGCAGCCTCCGGCGGTGATGGACGAGCTGAGCTCGTCCATACCGCTCAGGAGGTTAAGGCTTCCCCCTTATTCTATAGTGGCTCAGTTCAGGTTTTGCAGTGTCCACGGACTAGCAAGTCATGCAGTTCAGTTGTTATATGGGCATTCTATCTTCTGTATAACTCGCCTTCTCAGAGTTTAATCTGTCCCTACTTTGATAATGTAACATAGATGCTTATCAAAAGATTTTTTTCAAAGTATTTTCAGTCTGCTGACCCTTATACTACAGAGATTTGCTAAATCTGTACAATCAAGATTGTTACTGTATTCTTTCACTTAATGGCTTAGAAAACTACAAACTGATTACAACCATTACATTTCAGTATTACTGGGCGGGAGGAGGCACCCCAAGATGTGATGTGTGGAAGTGATAATGTCAGCTGGATAAAACATAAATAAGTAGGCTTACCTCCAAAAGAAGAGGGTAGCCCAAATACACTAATAAAATTTTTAATAGAAACCAGCGGGGATGGGCTTTTGAGTAGTTTACTACTCGAATTCGAAATTCAAATGAAGTCTAATGACTTCACGTGTGACCACAGGCAGCGGGGAGTTAATTTACCCAGAAGTCTTTGGGGACGTTTGTGTTTCTTTGCGCGTCATAGGTGTAATGCTGGATCCACGCGGTGCGTTCGCGCACTCGATTTCCCGCTCGATTCCCATCGATTTGTTTATTTCCAACATGCCGGATTTGGATGTCGATGGATCGTTATGTCGATTTGGCATACTTTGCATGCGAATCGACCTAACGATCCATCGAAATCCAAATCGGACATGTTGGAAATAAACGAATCGACGGGAATCGAGCGGGAAATCGAGTGCGCGAACGCACCGTGTGGATCCAGCATAATGAAAGACACATTCCAAGACTCACTACACTGCTTCTTCTTTCAAACCTGAAGGAGGAAGCACGCAAGTGCGTCTTGGAACCAGGCTTTCCTTACGCCTATGACACATAATGAAACACAGACGTCCCAAAGACGTCTGGATATGTTAACTCCCTGTTGCCTGTGGTCACACGTGAAATCATTAGACTTCATTTGTATTCCGAATTTGAGTAGTAAACTACTTGAAAGTCCATGCCTGGAAACCAGAAACGTCAATGATAATGCGTTTTGCGGATCGCTGTCCGCTTCCTCAGATCAAATACCAAGTGTCTCAATACTAGCGTTTTGCAAGCAGGGAGCGCCTCTATCTCAAAATACACACACACACACTCACTCTCTCCCTCTTCCTCCCTCCACCTCCCTCTCTCTCCCTTCAGCAGAACTGCTCAGCTATTCCTTGATTGGTTGCTAACATGCTTCTTGGACTACAAGGTAATAGAACTTAAAAGGAACCCGAGGTGAGAGACATATGAAGGCTGCCATATTTATTACCTTTTAAACAATACCAGTTGTCTGGCTGTCCTGCTGATCTTTCTAGTCAGTAGTTTCTGAATCACACACCTGAAACAAGCATGCAGCTAATCTTGTCAGGAACCTCTGATCCTCATGCTTGTTCAGGGTCTTTGGCTAGAAGTATGAAGGCTCGTACACACGTCATACTGAAGCCAACGACGGGTCCTTCGGCACCTCCCGCTGGGCGGGTTTTCAGCAGACAGTACAGCATGTGTACAGTCTGTCGGCGGACTGATAAGGCTGTCAGAAGCAGCCTTATCAGTCCACTGACATACTGTACACACGCTGTACTGTCTGCTGAAAACCCGCCCAGCGGGAGGTGCTGACGGACGTGTCGTTGGCTTCAGTATGATGTGTGTACGAGCCTTTAGAGGCAGAGGATCAGCAGGACATTCAGACATTGTGCATTGTTTAAAAGGAAGCCTTCATATGTCTCTCACCTTGGGTACTCTTGAACAGTGTAGCTACCATAGGAGGTAGTATTAGTCCTTTCCAATAACTAAATAACCAATACTGTTAGGAGAACACAGCAGGAGCTAGTACATTATACCAATAGGATATGTTAAACTATTTTAAAACTTGAATTCAAGCGCAGTTTTTTACATACGTGTAACAGAACATTATTTTGAATCAATTATGCATGAAAACATTATGTTAAAAATATTGCAGTTTTTGCAAAAATTGAAAGAGGACCAATGGAAGTAGGGGAAAAGCTGTCTTCTATCTATGAGCGTTTCAGAATGGAGAGATGCTACACTCCTTCTCAGAATAAAAGAGCAGGATGGTAACACATGCAGGGTAGTGCTAAACTAGTCAGCATCAGCCCTGTGTTTTGTTTTGTTTTGGTTTTTTTAATCCTTAGAGTAGGGTTTAAATAATTTGTTCAGAAAATGTTTGCTATGATGAGCTATCGAACTGACAGATTATAAAATGTCACTGTGCTTGCAGGTGTTGAACACAGAAGAAGAGAATCAACTTGAGGAGGAGGAGGAGGAGGATCAAGAGGAGGTGCCACAACATGGGTTGGTATCACACAGAGGTTATTTATTCATAAAAAGGCAATTTAGGATTATCTTAAAGGACTCACAGGGTGACAATAAAAACTGGTTTTTACTTACAGCTATCTTCAGCCTGCCAGCAGAGACGAGAGAAGACTGGAGATCCGGCGAGGGACCCAAATAGGGGCTGGAGGAAGCCCCAGGTAAGTAAAACCAGTTTTTATTGTCGCCTCGTGAGACCTTTAACTTACTTAATTATTACCTTTAACATCTTTTCAGACCTCACTTAACACATGGTACTGCTAGGCAATAATGTGTTCCTCCCTACGTCCTCCAGGACGGCCGCCTAGTTCCCGACCCTTATATTAACTATTATTATTATGAGGGAAATTGGGTTCATGATGTCTTCTCTTTAACTAGGGGAGATTGTGTCAGTCCCCCCTCCCAAATCAGAAACGCCTAAAGAGAATTAGAATAATTCATTCAGTATAAATCCCACCTCCTCACAATCTCTCCTAGTTTAAGTTAAAGAGAAGACAACATGAACCCAATTTCCCTAATAATAATAATATTAGTTAATATAAGGGTCAGGAACTAGACGGCTGTCCTGGAGGACTCACCGGAACACTGCTACCAGGTAAGCAGCCGGCACTTTCTTGTATCTGATCAGCTTGTTTGGCAGTTGCAACTTGAGGCTGCTTTCATAGCGAGACGTTACAGGCGCACGCTAGTGCAGCCTGTAAAGCAGCCCCACCGCACAGTAATGAAAAATCAATGGGCTGTTCACAGTGCCCACGTTGCGTTACATTGTAACGCAGCACATTCGTTGAGAGTGCTGCATGCTGTGCGTTATGCGCGGCTAAGCCGTGTTAGACTGTGCTCACATGCTCAGTAGTGTTGGGGAGGAGTGGAGAGCGGGCAGGCACATGGCTAATTAATATTCACTGCATGGTGTGACATGCAGTGTTTACTTCCTGAAGCGGCCGCTCTGTGCGGTGTTTGGCCGGGCGGGACCACGTTATGCCGCATGCGTCCAAGAGTACGCATCACGGACGCCAGAGTGAGCCGCGACGCCAGAGTGAGCTGCACAATGCGGCTCACTCTGACGTCCACATCAGAGAGCACTAGGCGATGCATTAGGGGCACGTAATGTGCCATATAACGTCCCCTAAACGCAACGTCTTGGTGTGTAAGTAGCCTGAGAGTAACAGTAATGAACTGAGCATGTTTGTCATCAACAGTCGCATAAATAAAAGATGTCTTGTTCCCTTTACTGCAGATCGAAGTTTTACAACCAGCCATATATGGGAATGCCGTTTACTGGGAACCACCCATCAATGTACAACTCTGAGCCGCTACCAGACCCAGGACTTATGTCACCTCCACCACAGTCTGTACCAATGTATGGCAGCCAGGCAATGAATTCCCCACTCAACCAATCTGCAGCCCAGGCCCATGGTCCAAGTCCCCAGAGAGATGGTTCCAATGCTCATGGTCTGCCCTTTCCACACAGTGCAGATGAACTACCACACAACATGCAGCTTCAAAACAGCTATCAACACTCCCAGAATGCACCTGGATACTATGACAACTACTACTCCCAGCAAGCTGTTCATCATGTGCCGTCTACAAACTTGTCAGAATGTGAGTTACATCAAGTTTTTATTATTGTTTACAGGAAGTTTCTGCTTCATGCTTTTCCACATAAGACCATGAAGGGAGGGGGGCCCGCGCTCTGCAACGGGGGCTGCCAACAAGAGAGGGAAGCCTCTCGGGTTCACTTAAAGCAAAACAAATTACTAATTAAAACAAATTACTCTAGTGTTAAAATTATTGGAGGATGAAATAGTCAAAATGTTTTTGGAATCTCTGGTGATCAGCTAATCGCTGAAAAAGTGTTTGCAGTGTGAAACAGCCCTAAGCGGTCAGGTGGGGACATAGGCTTCTATAGGAGTTTTCTGCTACAATGGGAAAACTGTCAGAACTACACGTGTACCATGTGAGGCTGCAGCTCAGCAGGATTTCGAAAGTGTATGGCTGCTTCCTCCTGATCGCACATAAATATTGATAAATGTATGGCTAGCAGACCTAAAGACATGCTGCTGCCACCTGCTATGCTGCAGAGGCTGGCAGACTAGGAACTTATCACAAGGTTTGCTGGACTGACTAGAAATATGGAGCCTGACTGGTTCATGCTCCTGGCTAAATTATATCTTGGAGGGCTAATTGAAAGCTGCTGTACTTTTCCTGCAGCTTTTGTGGCCACTTCTAGGTGTAACAGCTTCTGTGGGTGCAAGATAAGCACACTGTTCATGTTTAACCACTTCAGGATCCGGGGGTTTTACTCCATGAGATTCCTGACAATTTTGGCGTTTCGGCTGTGTCAGTATACAGCAATATTGTTTTATCACTCATGCAGCGCAGCGGGCAAATGTATCACATCTTAGTTAATTGAATGAAATTAAGCCGGCGGCTTTTTCTCTGCCTCTCTCTCCTTCTCTTATGGCCAACCAGGGGGGGGGGGGAATTGGGGGACACGCACATTGGCCGGCCAGAACTAGAAGTGGCCAAACTTTGGGTTCTGACACACACACACACTCTCTCTCTCTCTCTCTATTCAGGATCCCGACTTTTATGGTCATTTTCCTGGTTTCAGCATCAGAAAAACTTCCTATATCTATATATTGTTGTATATCAAATGTAGCCCTGTCCTCCTTGTGCTGTTTAGCTTAGGCTGAATGGCTATTGTTTCCCCCACCCCCAAAGCACTGTGGGAGTCCAGGAATATTTTATACTGGCATACAGTATACAAACATTCTGCAGAGCTGCACCTGGCAGGATTAAAGATGTTGCTACCTGTTATAGATTTCAGAATGTAAGCCAGGCTGAGGAAAGATTTAACAGTTGGCAAACACTGACTAAATTATTTATAAATTAAAATTGTAAAAAAAAAAACCAATTTTTATTTGCGTTAATGGTCCTTTAGCTCCCCGGGTCATTAGGATATTTTCACTACAGATCCTCTTTAAATAGTGAAAAATGCTTATCTCCAGCATACATATTATATTGTAAGAATCTAATGCCTAGTACACACCATACAATATTCTGTAAAATTTCGTGATACATTTTTCTGTTAGATTTTTCTGTTAGATTATTTTTTGTAGAGACTGGTCATTATCTATGGTGCATTGTCTTCTGGTTATCTCCTGTCGAGTAGAACAATGCCTAATTGCTAGGCAGATAGATGGTTAGCTAGATAATTTCCAACGTTTTGGAAATTATCTATCTGGCAGGTAAAGGCTCTTACACACGTCTGACTGAAGCCAACGACGGGTCCGTCGGCACCTCCCGCTGGGCGGTAAAGGCTCGTACACACGTCTGACTGAAGCCAACGACGGGTCCGTCGGCACCTCCCGCTGGGCGGGTTTTCAGCAGACAGTACAGCATGTGTACAGTATGTCGGCGGACTGATAAGGCTGTCTCTGAACGATCCGCCGGGCGGATTGTTCAGAAACAGCCTTATCAGTCCGCAACAGACTGTACACATGCTGTACTGTCTGCTGAAAACCCGCCCAGCGGGAGGTGCCGACGGACTCGTTGGCTTCAGTCAGCCGTGTGTACGAGCCTTAAATCTAACAGAAAATTGCATTACACTATATATGGAGCAATCCCTTGGGACTAGAAAGCCAGATTGTCAATATTTAGAATTGCTTTATTGGTATTAAAGATTCTGTTTTACAAAAAAAACTTGTTCTTTAAAAGATATGAGCTGCTAAAGTATTTAAAATTCCCCAAAGTGTCTCTGCCATCGATCTTCTCACATAGTAATTAACAGCCCCAGAGACAATGGAATTAGAGGAATCAATGCTTGGCTGGGACCTTCACGAGTAACAGAATGATTGGGTTCTGTCTGGAAGAAATCACTTATCATTGCTGGCACGCCTGTAGGGAAGAAATATCCAAAGACATTTTATTTAAACTTGCGCCCTTTACTGGAACAGATGTTTCAAAACAGAGCACATTAATAAAATAAATACATGTCACTACATGTCACTAATTGCTAGAACCTAGTGGTTTTTCATGGATAAAGCGGTACTACAGCCAAAGCCATCATTTTTTTAATATAGTTTGGGTAAGAATGGAGAAGAGTTAGAACATCTGTCAGGAGTTTGTTGCTTTTTCGAGCCTACAGTGGAAAGATATCCTCTCAATTACTGCTCTCTGTTTAAAACTGAAACCTAAACAATAATAGACGTGCAACAAGTTCTATCTTTTTCTGCTCTATCCAAATGTGAAAAATAAGTTATAATTCGGACGGAAAATCTCAATTGATCGATAACTCTTCCTCTCAATCAGAAATAAACCCTGCATCAATATTGGTTTTCCATTTCTTTGTGTACTTTTAAAATTATTGCTGGTAGTGCAACACGGTGGCGTAGTGGTTAGCGATCTCGCTAGGGCCGGTTTTAGACATTTTGCTGCCTGAAGCAAACCTGTGAAGATGCGCCCCCACCCCCCGTGAGGCCGCTGCCTGCAAGAATGGACAGTGCACGCACAGGCAGCCAGGACAAGAGTTACTCACTATCATCCTGGCGGGGGCGGCGGCTCATCATCCATGACCATCCTGGTGGTGGGTGGCGGGCCGCGGCTGATCACAGCAGTCTGACGGTGATAGGCACGGTAGGCGGCAGGCAACGTGACTCTTCCGGTCACTTCCGGATTCTGCCTCCGCCCGGCACCCGCCGCCATGATGTGGGGAAGGGAAGCCCGAAGAAGCTAGCAGCCACGGTGGTGCGCAGGGGCTAGTGTAGTCCCAGGAGTGTCAGTCCGGCCGGTGAGGTCCATTCCAGGCGGGTGGCAGTAAAGCGGAAGGAGACAGAGGCCAGACGCACTCACTTGCTCTTTCTACCTGGTGCCCCCCCCCCCCCCTGTTTACCCCACCTGAGGAGCCTGCCTCACTGCGCCTCATGGGCGTCCCGGGGGTGGTTCTCGCCTTGCAATGCTGGGTCCCTGTTCAAATCACAGCCAGGTCAACATCTGCAAAACGTTTGTATGTTCTCCCCGTGTCTGCATAGGTTTCCTCCAGGCGCTCCAGTTTCCTCCCACATCCCAAAAAACATACAGATAAGTTAATTGACTTCCCCCTAAATTGGCCCTAGACTATGATACATGCACCACACAATACATACGCAGACATGCCTATGGTAGGAACTAGATTGCAAACCCCTCTGAGGGACAGTTAGCTATACTCTGTACAGTGCTGTCTAATATGTCAGCGCAATATAAATACTTAAATAAAAATAATAGGCTAACAAATTAGTAAAAAAAAATGTGGACCATCTTTCAATAAATTCCAAAAGATAGTGGCTATCAGTTTTATAAAATATACCTCGGTGAATATCTGTCATGATGACTATTACTACAAATACAATAAAGCACAAAAATGAACCTGGGAGAAAATGCATGCTAGAAACATAAAAGAACTCCCTTTTTAACTGGCAATATACCATACTCACATGTATTGCAACCTATACACATTTGGCATCCTTGTGAAAAAGGATTACTGTACTTAAAGAAAATGTTTTTTTAAAATATGTGTATTAGTTTTAGTCATGAAAAAACTACTGCCCATTCGTCTCCTTATTGAAAAAAAGGGCAAAACAAAATGCAGACCAACCATAAAAGCATTGAAAGTCTCACATATGAATATTATTTTTTCTTCCGTAGCGCTGTCCATAGTACAAAACAAATGTACTTTAGAACGCAAGGGTGTGGAGCCAATTCTACAATTGCAGTGCATTTGCGATTGCTGTTTTCAGTGTAAAAGGATCCCTTCAGGAACACTTTGTTACTTATTAGTGTTTGGAAATGTTTGGAAAAATACGGAACCTGACAGAAGCTGATACGTTTGTTCTAAATTTGGCTCTGCCTATTAAGATTGTTTTTTTTTTTTTTTTTTTAATCAGCTAGAATTTAAAGGGACACTGTAGGAGGGGTTGGGGGAAAATGAGTTGAACTTACCCGGGGCTTCTAATGATCCCCCGCAGACATCCTGTGAACGTGCAGCCGCTCACCGATGCTCCGGCCCCTCTTCCGGTTCACTTCAGGAATTTCAGACTTTAAAGTCTGAAAACCACTGCACCTGCGTTACCGTGTCCTCGTGCCCGCTGATGTCACCAGGAGCATACTGCGCAGTCACAGACTATACCGGGCCTGCGCAGTACGCTCCTGGTGACGTTAGAGGGAGCAAGGACATGGCAACGCAGGCGCAGTGGTTTTTAGACTTTAAAGTCTGAAATTCCCGAAGTGAGCCGGAGCATCAGTGAGTGGCTGTGCGGGCAAAGGATGTCTGCGGGGGACCGTTAGAAGCCCCGGGTAAGTTCATCTAATTCCCCCCCCCCCCCTACAGTATCCCTTTAACAGGATAATACTTGTCAGGTTGTCTTTGGTATTTCATTCTTTTTTTTTTTTTGTACCTTTCAGCTATGCGTAAAGTTTTGTTTGCAAGGATTGGCAAAAACATGGATGGAGCAGAAAGCAGTCAGCCTCCTCCCCCGCAGAGATCACTGAGCAGAGAGGAAGGTATGTACAGAGTGCATTGTGTACACTCAGCTGTAGAGTTGGTAATTTAGGGAATATTATGTAACGTATATATGAATGAGACATTCCTTCAATTGAGCTGCTGAAGCAGATGTTAGCATTGTAAGCTAAATAGACCTGGAGAGAACAAGAGATAAGGATGTGTTCTTGTACTCACTGAAAACCATCCAAATTCAGGCCACTCTTTACAACAGCACCAGTATGATATTTGAATTTATGAAAAACCTTGATTAACCTCTTAAGGACCACGGTCTTAAACCCCCCTAGTGACCAGGCCATTTTTTACAAAATAGGCCACTGCAGCTTTAAGGGTTTGCTGCAGGGCCGTACAACTCAGCACACAAGTGATTCCCTACCCCCCCCCCCCCCTTTTCTGCCCACCAACAGAGCTTTCTGTTGGTGGGCTGTGATCGCTCCCAAAGTTTTTGTTAATTTTTTTTTGCAAATATTTATATCTTGTTTTTTTTTTTTTTTTTAATATATTTACCTAATTTTAATTTATTTTTTTAATCCTTCCCTCCCTCCCCCCGCCAGCCAATCCGTGTGATTGGCTGTCATAGGCTTTAGCCGATGACAGCGGATCGCTTTTCTGTTGCCCAGGGGGACAGCGGTGTAACATGGCTGTCCCCAGTACAGCGCTGCCTTAGACAGCAGCACTTCACAGTGAACAGTCCCTAGTGGCGATCGCCGCTGGGAGGCTGATGACGGAGCAGAGCTCATTCAAGTTCGGATACGCGCGCAGTCCCCTGAAATCTCCACCCCCAGCACTTCACGCCAATTGGCGTGGAGTGGTCCTGGGGCTGCCGTGCTGCTCACGCCAATTGGCGTTGAGCAGTCGTTAGGCAGTTAAAGTGTAAGTAAGTAAAAATAGTTTGTAAGTTAACCTCCCTGGCGTTATGATTATTTCCCGATTTTAGGTTCTGAAAGTGATGCAATTGTTTCACAACCTTTTAGACCCTCAAAAAATCACTCCACTAGATTGCTTCCGTATCTTTTTAAGAAGCCCAGTGATCTGCTGATGGCTCAGATTATGGGTCCGTGCACATATTCCCAGGTAGCCGCGTGTTTTACAGATACGCTTAGCACTTGCATTGCAGCTCTGACTCCATTCAACTATAGCCCTGTGTTGAGTACAGAAATGCATTGTTGGAACACACTGCTCTACAGTGCACAACTGTGTCCATCAGACAATGCTGTCCATGTGCTGTCCGATGTCCTTGCATATTGCGTTGATAAAATTGTCTCAGCAAGGTGACTTTTCTTTTTCATCAAATTTAGTCTTCAACTGGAAAGTGTCAGATTAAGATATATTAAAGTACGTAACAGATAATTAGTTAAAACACACTTTCCAGTGAAAAGAATGGCAGAAAGTTATATGCCATGCTACCAGCAACAGATAAATATGATATATGGCTGAGTGGTAGCTTGAATAAACTACTGTGTTTCCCTGAAAATAAGACACTGTCTTATATTAATTTTACCTCCAAAAGATGTTCTAAGGCTTATTTTCTGGAAGGGCTTATATTTTTGAGTGGTATAAAATCTGACGCTATACTAGTGTATGGGGAGGTGTGCAGTCTCTCACCGCACCTTCTTGTGGCTCAAAGAGCGCTGACCATGTTAGGATACTGGAGCTGTTTATAGGTGAATGGAGGGGGGCACAGCCACAAAGGAGGTGCAGTATGAGACTGCATACCTCCCTGTACACTAGCATAGCATCAGATTTTCTACTGGTATACAGCAAGTGCTTATTTTCGGGGAAACACGGTAGGTTGAAGAAAGCAGAAAAAAAAATAACAAAAAGAAAGTGACAACTAAAGAACACTTGAGGAACATCCAAGAAAATAAACATTAGAAGACCTATATGTGGTTTATCATAAGACTTGTATGTTGTTTAACAACCTGACACTTAGAACTTTTTTTTTAAATTATTATTCTGTGCTCTTTATTCACCTTCAGATGAATTTGCAAATTGGTACAGTAGTGAGGAAGAGGATGGCAGTGGTGTCAGCTCAATCCTGAAAACACTAAGAAACCAAGCGAAAATGGCAAGAGCTAATTCTACAGAGCAGAAGCCACTATCCCAGACTAATGATCCAAGACTGGCAAAAGACAGAACTGGAGGAGGGCAAATGTTCGATCCGCGCATAAGACCCTCCCAAGGACAAAGTCCAGGGCATCAAGGAGAAAATGTCTCCTCTGACCCAAGAGTGGCACGCGATCCCAGAAAGATTAAACCAAATGAGTCTCCCGTTGCTAACCAGCCTGTTCAATCTAGTGGTGGAGCCAAGCAGCAGAAAGTTGTAGATGAGGATGATGAGGATGCAGAGAGGGAACTGAGAGAGAAGGCTGCTATAATTCCGTTAGAAATCTTACCAGGTGTGACTCTAAGGGACCCGCGGCTTAAACTGAGGCAGTTCAGTCATATTAAAATGGACATTATACTATCCAAACCCAACTTTGCCAAACTAATTGTTTGGGCACCTGAAGACTTACTTCCGGTCCCCCCTCCTAAACCTGATCCAGTGTCCTCAATAAATTTGCCGTTACCTCCACTTATTGCTGACCAGAGGCTTAACAAGGTAAGAGGTCTGAGTGAGGTACACCATTCTGGCCCTGATCCAAGATTGGAACGTTTAGATCCAAGGCTGGAATCAAAAGCAAAACAAGCAAGTATTACATCCAGAAGTAGCTTCTCAGAACCCAGCGAATTGCATAGCAAGCCGAGTGATCCTCGGCTTCAGAAAAACCTTCAGGCTAGATATCACCGGTCTTCAAGTTCTGATGCTCCAATTGGTGCAAAGAAAGACCCACCATTACCTCAAAAAGTTGACCCACGGTTGGCAGCAAGGTCAGCTCTGGGTTCCTCACCAACTTCTGTTAAACCACCTCAAGATGTCCTACCACCTTATGCTCCTAAAGTGTCCCCTTCGAATAGTCGATTGGGGACTCCAGGGTCTATACTGAAAAATATCAGTTTGTATAATCCTCGAGACAGTGCTGTTACTTCTTCAGAACCTTCCTCAAGTGATACAGGAGAAAATGAAGATAAGAAGAAGATGGACATTGTGAGTACACCACCTGCAGAGCCTGAAGCAAAAGACAATGTGCAACAGTCTGTGAGCTCCACCGGAGGACTGACCGCAGCTAAAGACACTCAGAGTTCACAAGATACTGAGAACAAGCCTGACAATCTTAATGAAGAATCAGAAAACTCAAGTAAATCTGATGCAGCACAGTCAACCACCACACCAGCAGTTCATAACTTACCCATCCAAGCCTTGACAGGACTTATCAGGCCTCAGTACAGCGATCCAAGACAAATCAAGTCAACTGGACCTGCCAATCAAGCAGAAGATTCAAAGACTGAGACTGAATCAGATGGCAAACCCCTAAAAGATGTCTTCAAAACCTTTGACCCTACAGCTTCCCCATTTTGTTAACTCCCAAAATTTGTTGAAGGAGCCATTTGTAAATATTTTGTCGCCCTCCTTGATTTATAGCTAGCTTTATTCAGTGTTTGTTTATTTGTAATATAATTGCATCCCTGTGCTGATACTAGTTTATTTCAGTGTAGACATTTTAGTTCAGTGGAATTGTAAACTATGCCAAGTGCATTTCCTGTGGTATCGTATTTCATATTGTCATGTAATAGTAAATCATGTGATAGAATTCCTTAGGTAATATGTTCCAACAAAGCACTTTCACTGTACATAGATCATAATGTGAAAATGACATGTACAAATTATCTGCTAGACCTAGGAACTAGCAACACATTTGTATGACTGTATGTTATAAAGCAATATAAAAGGAACATTGACTATTCTGACATTAAGAAACAGAGATAAAGATATATATATATAGGTCAATAAACGTAAAGCGCCCCTGTCATTATGTAGTTAATAGTATAATGAAGAAGAGGAGGCAACAGAAGGCAAGCAAATACTTATATTAAAGTGTACCTGTAGGGAAAAAAGTGACCCTATTGGGGCCCGTACCTCGGGAGCAGAAAGCCTCTAGATCCTAAAGAGGCTTCCCTCATCCTCCTCCGCTGCCCCCCCCCTCCAGCACTGGGACCCCTGGAAAAAAATCTTGTGAGCAGCTGGCATGGACACAGTAGCACCGTGTCACTCAGCTTTCTTTGTAAAAAGTGCAAGTTGCCTGCGCATTAGCATGGAGCCGATCAGGCTTGGCTATTTTTGCTGGAGCCCTAGTGGGAGGGTGTTAGTGCAGGTGCGCAGGGAGGCCACTCTTCGGGGGTCCCAGTGCTGGGACGGGTTGGCTGAGGAAGATGTAGGAAACCTCTTTAGGATCCTGAGGCTTCCCCCTCTTGAGGTAAGTATCATTTTTTTTCAAACGGACCTCACAGGTTTACTTTAAGGGTATTCTTGAAAGTTCAACCTGGGGATCAAGGCAGAGGTGTACGCAGGATTGCCGTCATGCCCTATATGTTTGTAATACTTTGGCAGTGTGGAATAAAATAGAATTGTACATGGGAATGAGGATGGTGATATCCAGCATGCAGCTGCATTGGTAATGGCCCTGTCCAATCCCTGTGCTTACCTCTAGTAGGAAGTTGGTGACATAATAGTCAGTTGATGATCAGAATCCACAATTAATCCCCCAACCACCACCACCACCGTTCATAACTGAAAAAGTGTTTTCCTTCTTTTTTGGGGAAGGTCTTTAAAGGATACCCCAACTGAAATGTGACATAATGAGATAGACATGTGTATGTACAGTGCCTAGCACACATATAACTATGCTGTGTTCCTTTTTTATTTTTCTGCCTGAAAGAGTTAAATATCAGGTATGCAAGTGGCTGACTCAGTCCTGACACAGACAGGAAGTGACTACAGTGTGACCCTCACTGATAAAAAAAATCCAACTATAAAACACTTTCCTAGCAGAAAATGGCTTCTGAGAGCAAGAAAGAGGTAAAAAAGGGGATTTTTTTTTATCAGTGAGGGTCACACTGTAGTCACTTCCTGTCTGAGTCAGGACTGAGTCAGGCAGAGAAAGAAAAAAAGGAACACAGCATAGTTATCTGTGTGCTAGGCACTGTACATACACATGTCTATCTCATTATGCCACATGTCAGTTGAGGTATCCTTTAACCACTTTATGCTATGGCCTGAAGGGTTCAAATGCACATGCGCTCCCACGGCACAAGCACCCTTTATTGGAATTATTGGACTTTTATAAACGCCCTGTATGCACTAAAGGGGTACAAATAGCATGTATATAAATGTCTATAATGCAGGAGGTGGTTAAGAGGATGTCGCAAGAGGTATTTTGTAATGATCTCTTTGGAACAAATCTTTGTGCCGTCATTTGATTCAGTACTCTTCCACACTTTTGCACGTTTGCTCTATATGACTTTATAACTATTCTATAGTTCTATAACTATTCTATAGTTCTATATACACTTTGTAAGATTAATGGCTTCAGGCAGCTAAGTCTCGTTTCATTGTATGTCAGCACTGAGTGTTGTTTTCAAAAAGCAAGAAAAGTTAAATGATCATGTTAATGAAATTCAACAGAAATTACTGTTTTGTTTTATTTTGTTTGTTTTTTTCACAGAGTCTCTTAAAGCTGACTCTCTTTACCTGTAGCTATGGCAGTCATCAGTCATAGGAATATACTTTCTAAAGATGACAGGTCATTATTTTCATGAAGAGCCAGGACACAAACAGTATATGAAGTTTGAGTCCAGCTCTGCGATTTGAACTGTTTAAAACATATATGTTAAACTCGTGCCCGCAGAGTCATCATGTTTGCCCCGCAAGTGGTTTTGTGATTTCCCCATTTTGCATTATGTTTGGCCCGCTTCAAACCCTCAAGGCAGCTATAATGGAAGTGAAGCCCTAGATCTCCATCTCAAAGCCATATGGGGAGAGAGGGGGTAAGCACTAGACACCAGTGAACTGTATAGTAGAGGGAGGGGGTCACTAGACACCCAAGGACTATTTAGATGTGCAAGGGGGCCCACTAGACAACAGGAACTGTGTAGGTGAGGGAGGGGGAAATTAGACACCAGGGAACTTAGAGAGGTGGCCACTAGACATTGAGGTTGGCCTGTGACTTGATCCCAGTGTTTAATTTTGGACCACTTTGTATTTGACACCCCTGGTGTGATTGTTATGAATGATTATTGTAGAAGGTCCTTTCAGCTCCTTAGTATGAATTCAACGGCTGCACTTTCTAACAATGCACTTTTTCACAGCTTTGCTGTATTCACAGACTGTCACAAGCACCGGCGTACAGCTCTCTTTTCTACAGATACAAATAAACAGAATGACTTTCCTTCGTAGGTTAAAAAAGGTCTTGAGATTTGACTTTGAGTATTTTTTTAATCTACTGTGAGTTTGAGGTTACCCATGAGTTTGTTTGTGTAAGTAGCTTCTACATAGGGCTTGATGCTTGACTGTAAACGGCTGTAATCAATAAGAGAGGGGCACAGGAATTCTGGAGCATTGGAAAGAACCAAGGACTCTTTCGGACAGATGCTTTTCATGGGGCACAGAGGAATTTGTACTTGAGATGTGTGTTGTTTTTTTTAACCAACGTACGCTATTTACATTGTTTACAGTGTAGCAAAGATGGAAAAATGCTATGAAATTCTGCATACGCTTTAACTTTTTACTGCCAAACAAGACACTTGCTCCTATGCAATTCACTTTTTCTCCTGTATTTTCTCCTAGGTGATATTTTCAAAGTGGTCAATAAAATGGCATTTAAACCACCAGCAAGCAAAAAATACTCAAAATAATTTTGATAGTACTTTTGTCACCTACTGTACTTTTTAGTAGTACTTTTTCCATTGCAAAGTGCTTAAAAATGAACGTATTTTCTACCAGCATAATAGACACTCTGGACAATAAGACACACCTAGGTTTAGAGGGCAAAACCCAGGGGAAAAAATATAATAAACCTGTCCATGGTCCATGAGTGTCTTGTAGATGTTTTCTCCCAATAAGTGTGTCACTCTGTGTACCCCTCTGCCCTGTGTCCTTTTTTGCTCACCGTTTACCCCTCTGCCCTGAGTCCTTTTTTGCTCACCGTTTACCCCTCTGCCCTGTGTCCTCCTTTGCTCCCCCTGTGTGTCCTCCTTTGCTCCCCTTGTGTCCACCTTTGCTCCCACTACATGTTCTTCTTTGCTCATCATGTGTCCCCATGTCCTTCTTTTCTCCCCTTGTATCCCCTTCTGCCCACTGTGTGTCCTTCTTTGCTCCCCGTGTGCCCCCTTATGTCCCCCTTTGTGTACTCCTTTGCTTTTAGTGTGTCCTCCTTTGCTCCCTGTGTGTCCCCTTCTGTCTCCGTGTCCTCCACCGGTCCCCCCCATGTCTCCTCGGCTCCCCCTGTATAAATATAAGTATTGGCACTAGGGGAGCCGTGAGAAAGAGTAGAGGTCTCTGATCGCTGCTGGAGCCGTGGATTAATTGAGCCGCGCTGACGCTACTTATGACGACAATACAGGGAGTTCCCAACATTGCGGCGGGTCAGCAGTTCATATCGGCGGGCATTCGTAAGTTAGGGTCCTCCCATAAGACGCAGGGACTTTTCTCCCCATTTTCTGGGAAGAAAAAGTCTCCTATATGCCGAACAATTTGGTATTGTAAATCAAAGATGAAAAATTATCTCCTAGGAGAAAACTCTCAAAAAAAATTGAATTGCATATGGCCCACAAAGTTGTTACAATTTCAGAATACACTAAATCCTTCAATAGTGTAGAAGCATGGACAGTGTTTATCTTCTTTACCCTCCTTCTTTAAAGATCCGTATATCCTACTTAATGATGGACACACTTTAAGTCATCTCAGAAAAATACAGTACAGTATGCAACACATTTCATTGCTGTTAATAAAGTATGAGTTGTATGTAAAGTCATGCTCATTATAAACTAAAATTGCATTTTAAATAATTTTATGTACCTGTAAATATTGAAAGTCTTAGGACAGCACTGCAACATTATAACATGGAGGACAGGACGATGTGAAGTATACTTGTCTAAAGGTCTTTATTAGTTTTTTATTGGTTTACACAGCACAGTTTTCAGATTGTATGTGTATAGCTTAGAGGTTTGTGTTTCTGTATTATGCATGAGACTATTTTGCATTGACATTTTTCTTTTGTGTATTTGTTGTATTTGTTATTGTGTATACATTTTTAACTAAATATTTAAGCAAAGAACCATTGTTGTCTGTTGGATTTAGAGTTCATCTTGCTGGTAAAACTACGTCATAAAACGTCATATAATAAAGGAGCTACTTTGTGTGTACATCTAAAAAAGGTGGCAACAAATTTGGGCATCCGACAATGCCGATATTAGAATTACAGTAATTCTTCTGTTATCTCCTGAAGTAATCAGTCTCTCACACTATCCTCTCCCCCACTACACCTAACACTAACCCCCCCATATATGCCTAAAGGGGCCCATACACTCAGCCGATTAGCGGTCGATCGATCGCAAATCGATTGCCTGATCGATTTGTGGCCGATTCCGATCGATTTTAATCGATCTGACATGCTGGAAAATCTAGGTCGATCTGTTGAGATTGCTTATCAATTTGTATTGGACCTAATGGAAATCTGATGGCAAAAAAAGACATCAGCCAGATCGATTTTCAAACGATTTCATACTGAAATCTATTGGAAATCTGTTCCTAGTAAAAGATGTTCCTAAACACGACAGATAGATCAGAAAATCTATCTGATGATCCATCTGCTGCTAATCTAACGAGTGTATGGCCACCTTAACACTAACAGCCGATGGTGGGTTTGATTACATAACAGCTGAACCCTGGGCACCTTATCACTTATCTAGCTCCTGCTCGCGTCTCCTGGAGCTTACTGCGCAGGCGCAGTACAAAGTTTTCTCATAGTGCGCAGGAAGCTCCCGGAGACGGGAGTGAGCATGCATGCGGCCACGCAGGTGCAGTTGCATTCATCTAGTTAGACGAATAATTTGACCGTGACCGGCGGTGGGGAACGGAGGATCGTAGAGGATGGCGCGGGACAGGACAGCTGCAGGGGGCCGGTAGAAGTCCCAGGTGTCAGTTATTGTTTTTAAAAACTATCCACAGAACCCCTTTAATTGTAGCAGAAGGGGATGCAAACATTCCCTGACTGTGTAGAAACCTCTTCTAATGTGTCCAGAACTGATATACTGCTCAGAAATCATTACAGGGTACATTACAATATAAATACACCATGAACTGGATCCAAGGAATGTACACTAACCCCACGGCTTCCGTAAGATTCTCCGGTCATAGTTCCCAGACTTTCGCTATAAAACGGGGCACAAGACAAGGCTGTCCACTCTCTCCCTTGCTCTTCATCTTAGCTTTAGAGCCCTTGGCATGTTATCTAAGAAATAATACTGAGATTAAAGGTATAGAAAGCGCTGGACTATCCCACAAACTTCTTATGTTTGCAGACGACACCTTACTCTTCTTAACACAGCCCCACATCTCAATTCCAAATGCCCTTTCAGCCTTTACTCGCTTTGCCCGAATATCTGGTTTACAAATCAATGTAGAAAAATCACAGGCCATGGGAATATCCCTGTCCGCCTCAGATCTCAACCGATTGAAAGAATCCTGCCCTTTCCAATGGGTCCAATCTTTACCCTATTTGGGAGTTACCCTCACCCCTAACTATGCCTCCCTTTTTGCGGCTAACTACCCCCCGCTATTAAAGTCACTGTCGACATTGACAGATAGATGGTCCCATTCCCCCCTTTCATGGTTAGGGAAGATTAACGCCATTAAAATGTCTTTTCTGCCCAAGCTCCTTTATTACTTCCGTACCCTCCCAATCCAAGTCCCCAGCCACTACCTACGTATATTCCAGAACAGAATCATGGAATTTATATGGGGTCGCAAGCGCCCTAGAGTTCGTAAAACAACTCTCTTCGCCCACAAATTCGACGGAGGCCTAGGGGTCCCACAGATTACGTCGTACTACCGAGCAGCAACTATAGCCCATCTTACCCGTCTGTTCCAAACACAAGATACCCCCCTCTGGGTCTTCCTAGAAATACCGAACAGTGCTCCTTTGCTCCCTAGTACCCTCCTGTGGCTCCCCCTGAAAGCAAGACCTCCTTCACTCAGCCCTCCCATGACCCATTGCCTCCAAGTATGGGACTCTATTCGCTATTCATCGAACCTTCAGTCTTCATTCCTACCATTGCTCCCACTGGTCAATAACCCCCTGTTCCCACCAGGATATGATGACCCAGTAGCGTTCTCATGGTGGAGCTCGAAAGGCCTCTCCAATGTCACAAACTTCCTTACATCCAGGGGTGTTCTCTCCTGGGCAGACATACAGGAGAAATTCCGGGCCCCTCCCAGAGAACTCTTTCGTTATCTACAAATACGACATTGGGTCAAATCACTTATTCAGGACAAAGAACTCCCATTCACTGTAACGCCCTATGAAAACATTTGTCTCCACCGCCCTAACACCAAAGGTTTAATTTCTACAATATATAGCCTCTTGACCCGCCCATCCCCTCCCATAACTCATCTCTATACCTCCAGATGGGAAGCCGACCTCAACAGCCCTAAAGATAGAGAGGACTGGTTGGATATCTGGAGCAGAATCCCCAGCTGCTCCTGTAACTTACACATAGTTGAAGCTGCCTATAAGATTATGACCCGTTGGTATCTAGTCCCTGCACGCATAGCTAAAGTATTTCCATCAGCAAACCCATATTGCTTCCGAGGATGCAGGGTACCAGGTGACATGTTACACACTTGGTGGACCTGCCCACGACTCACACGTTTCTGGTGCCAAGTATATAAATTACTTTCCTCCCTCTTCCGTCAGCCTATAACTAGAGACCCTTGGCAAGCTCTATTACACGTGAAAATAGGATCCCTTACCTCAACGCAAAATAAACTAGCCTCAGTAGTACTCTCTGCGGCTACTATGACAATAGCACGAAATTGGAAAAAGCCCTCGGTCTCCATTACCGAAGTAAAATCTAGAATCAATTCAATCATGGTCAGTGAGAAGCTAACCAGTATCCTCAGAGATACCCATAAGAAGTTTGAGAAAACTTGGGACCCCTGGATTCATCTAGAACACCCAAGTCTGGAATCTTCCTTCATCACAAGGCTGTGAGGTGGACCTTCCCCCTTGTCTTCTCTTCTCTCTCCTTCCCTCTTTCCTTTTCTTCTCTTTCTCTCTCCCCCTTCTTACCCAGATGACCCCCCCATATAAAGCTAATTGATATAACCCTTCCTGGCCTGCCTGTCGATCACTGGACGATGGGCACCCAGGATTGGAATAGAATGGCCCGCTACTTGATTGGGCCCTCCCCCATCCCCTCGATTCCCTTCAGCAAGCCCCAGATAGTTGGACTATGTCCTCTGAGGGCTAATTGAAGCTTTCTGATAGTAGTGTTTAAATTTTAATGATACAAATGACTATCTAGCGGTACTACTGATTATTACCCCCTTCCCCTCTGTTATGTAATGTATATATGATGAGCATATCTGTTCAAGATATTCCTTATGTTCCTTCTGTATTAATATGTTATACACTGTCCGAATTGTTTAAAACCTTAAAACTTCAATAAAATTTTGAAACAATATAAATACACCAGTTATGAATAAAATGCAATGCCAGCTTTCAGAGCAAATAAAACTGTACTTTGGGAACTTGTCACTTCTAAATACTACTACTTACGCACAAAAGCAAATATGATAACTGTATGGGATATAAAAAGTAGGAAAACATATTTTTATTGAATATTATGTCAGAGTTTAATACCGCTTTAATTCACAACATAAAACAAGTGAGACACTGACACTAACACATCTCTTACCGCCGACTGCAGCGCTTGTTTAAGCTCAAATAAATGGGCAGCCCCGGTACCATTTTTTGTGCAAATGTCATGTTTTAATCTCTATTTTTCCTGTCATTTGAAGCGACCCTGGAAGCAACAGGTTGCTTCGTGGGTCGTTTACCTCCATGCCTCTCTGCGGTGCGGGAGTGGAAAACGCTGAACGGCGCCAAAAGTTCTCAAATGCTTTTCTGCATGTTTGAAGAAAAGCATTTGACCAACATGCCTCGGGACGCCTGTCTGAACCGGCCCTGAGATGTTCAGTATTTCACCTCCAGCCTGGAGGTTATTGCTAAATAATAAACAGCCATTTGTGAGGTTATAGAAGAGAGGAAACAAGTAGCAAAGAAAAGGGGAAAACTATTCAGGAAAATAAGTAAGTTAAAGTGAACCTTAACTGAAAAAAATAAACCGTTTCACTTACTTGGGGCTTTGACTAGCCTCCCGCAGCCGTCCTGTGCCCAGGGCGTGCTGAACCAATCCTCCGGTCCCCCGCCGCGATTTAGTTTCGTTTCTGCCGATTGCACCTGCGCGGCCCATGGTTCTCTCTTAGGCCCAGTGCACGCCAAAAACCTCTAGCAGAACTGCAAAACGCTAGAGGTTTTTAAAGCAGATTTCAGAGAGATTCTAGGCATGTTTTCTAAACATGCCTAGTGTTTTTTGGAGCGTTTTTGTGTAGCGCATTTCAAATATTGTTACATTAAAGCTGTTACTGAACAGCTTCTGTAACAAAAACGCCTGGAAACCGCTCTGATCTAGCGTTTTACAGAGCGTTTTTACAGAGCGGTTTTCCACTTTCCTGTACTTTAGCATTGCGGCAGAAACGCCTCAGAAGTCTAAAAAAAATGCTGCAGCCCCCGAGTTTGCGTTTATGGAAAAAACGACCTGCTCTGGTGTGCACCATCCCATTCACGTTCATTAGCCAAGCGTTTTTTCCCCTGCAAGCTTTTTAAAAAACGCTCTTACTGCGCCTGTGCAAGACATGCTCACTGACTTGAATGCGAACGAGGATGCACACGTGCATGGAAAGCCGACTAATCAGTCAGCAGAAACTAAACTAAGCGGGAAACCGGAGGATTGGTTTGGCACGCCGCGGGCACAGGACGTTTGCAGGGGGCTGGTTGAAGCCCCAAGTAAGTGAAACACTTTTTCTTCAGTTCACTTTATACTTTACAATAAGATTCAGTTTAAAGAGACTCTGTAACAGAAAAAGTTCCCCTGGGGGTACTCACTTCGGTAGGGGGAAGCCTCTGGATGCTATCAAGGCTTCCCCCGTCGTCCTGTGTCTCACGGGAGTCTCGCTGCAGCCCACGGAACGCACAGCCGACAATTTGTCAGGCTGTGCAATATTTACCTTTTCTGGCTCCAGCGGGTAGCGCTGTCGCAGCTCTCTGCTCAGTGATAGGCGGAAATAGCCAATCTCTGTCGGGTCTGGTCTACTATGCAGGCGCCTGCGCAGTAGAGCGGACTGACAGAGTTTGTTTATTTCTGCCTATCTCCGAGCGGAGAGCCGATACTGCGCCTGCGCTCTAGCCGGGAAGGTAAATATTTACATCCACCCTGTTCGGGGAGCTTTTTTGCCGCCGCCGAGGGACACAGGAGGACGGGGGAAGCCTCAATAGGATCCGGAGGCTTCCCCCACCCGAGTTGAGCACCCCCCCAGGGGAACATTTTCTATGTATCATTAAATGTAGTTTTGCCTTCTTAAAACTAGTGATGGTATTTGCGATAATTCAGCTTTAAGCAACTGTGGTTTCCCATGATGCATCACTTCTAATGCAAATCATATTCAGGAGTGGTGCATCATGGGTAACAACAGTTGCTTACTTCAGCTGAATTATCACAAATACTTTCTGTTTTAAGAAGGCTTTTAGTCCCTCGCAGCAGCTCGGTCTTGCTTGCTTGTGGGTCCCACTGTCAGCCTTCTAAGGACCTCTGACCTGATGGTGTCGGTGTGTTATGCGCATTCGTGGATGCGCTCGCACGGCTCCCATGATCGTGATTATGTCACTGGGAGCGTTCTGCGCAGTGCTACTGCTCAAACACAGAACACTCCTAGCGGCTGGAGCGTGCCCACGCATGCGCACATGACACTGATGCTTCAGGTCAGAGAGGCTGACAGTGGGACCCTCTAGCAAGACGGACTTGCTGTGAGGGACCAGACAGGCTTCGAGGGGCTGGAAGAAGCCCCAGGTAAGTAAGCTAAGCTAAGGCCTCACCTCGCAACTCCTTCCAGGTGGTTCTGGGTTACCATGAGCAGTCTGGGTATTCCTTTATATGTATTGTATAACAAATCTGCAATGTAATTGTGTACAATAGTAATTAAAAATAAAAAGCATGTAAGAGAGTCTGTTTGGTACTGCACTTTTGAGGATCTCATGTTTCTAAAATACCTGCTGCCAAACTCACATGGGTTGGGGGAACCCTTTACCCCACTTTCAGATATATAGAAAGAGAAAGGATTGGAGGAGTGATAGATATAGTTAACCACTTGAGGACCACAGTCTTTTCGCCCCTTAAGGACCAGAGCCTTTTTTTCCATTCAGACCACTGCAGCTTTCACGGTTTATTGCTCGGTCATACAACCTACCACCTAAATGAATTTTACCTCCTTTTCTTGTCACTAATACAGCTTTCTTTTGGTGCTATTTGATTGCTGCTGCGAGTTTTACTTTTTATTATATTCATCAAAAAAGACATGAATTTTGTCAAAAAATGATTTTTTTTTTTACTTTCTGTGCTGACATTTTTCAAATAAAGTAAAATTTCTGTATACATGCAGCACGAAAAATGTGGACAAACATGTTTTTGATAAAAAAAACAACCCATTCAGTGTATATGTATTGGATTGGGTAAAAGTTATAGCGTTTACAAACTATGGTGCAAAAAGTGAATTTTCCCATTTGGAAGCATCTCTGACTTTTCTGAGCACCTGTCATGTTTCATGAGGGGCTAAAATTCCAGGATAGTATAGATACCCCCCAAATGACCCCGTTTTGGAAAGAAGACATCCCAAAGTATTCAGTGAGAGGCATGGTGAGTTCATAGAAGATTTTATTTTTTGTCACAAGTTAGAAGAAATGGAAACTTTTTTTTTTGTTACAAAGTGTCATTTTCCGCTAACTTGCGACAAAAAAAAATGAAATCTGCCACAGACTCGCTATGCTCCCCTCTGAATACCTTGAAGTGTCTACTTTCCAAAATGGGGTCATTTGTGGAGTGTGTTCACTGTCCTGGCATTTTGGGGGGTGCAGGGGCGTAACAATAGGCCCTGCAGCGCCTGCGCCCGCGGGGGGGGGGGCCCGCTCGGGGCCGTTTTTTGGGGGCTGGAGGGGTGGCAGCATGAGGGGAAAGCCTTGCCCACAGTCAGCGGGGAGAGGGGAAGTTCCCCCCTCTCCCTCACCTCGGGGCTCTCCCCTCTGCGCCCCCCTCCAGCTAGTGAATGTGTGTGGGCAGCGGGCAGCAGCGGGGCGGGATACATACCTTCTTCCTTGCGTTCCATCGCCGCCTTCTCGCTCTAGCGGCTGACGTCACTTCGGGCCCCGGGGGGGGGGGGCGCTCTGAAATTCTGCAGGGGGATTTTCAGGTGTCTGCTGCCCACATTACGATTTTCTGGTCACTGCTGCCCACATTGCGATTTTCAGGTGTCTGCTGCCCACATTACGATTTTCAGGTGTCTGCTGCCCATATTACGATTTTCAGGTGTCTGCTGCCCACATTACGATTTTCAGGTGTCTGCTGCCCACATTGCGATTTTCCGGTGTCCGCTGCCCACATTACGATTTTCAGGTGTCTGCTGCCCACATTGCGATTTTCAGGTGTCTGCTGCCCACATTGCGATTTTCTGGTGTCTGCTGCCCACATTACGATTTTCTGGTGTATGCTGCCCACATTAGGATTTTCTGGTGACTGCTGCCCACATTGCGATTTTCTGGTGACTGTTGCCTACATTGCGATTTTCTGGTGACTGCTGCCCACATTGCGATTTTCTGGTGACTGCTGCCCACATAAGGATTTTCTGGTGACTGCTGCCCACATTAGGATTTTCTGGTGTGTGCTGCCCACATTATGATATTCTGGTGACTGACTGCTGCCCACATTAGGATTTTCTGGTGACTGCTGCCCACATTACGATATTCTGGTGACTGCTGCCCACATTAGGATTTTCTGGTGACTGATGCCCACATTGCGATTTTCTGGTGACTGCTGCCCACATGGCGATTTTCTGGTGACTGCTGCCCACATGGCGATTTTCTGGTGACTGCTGCCCACATTGCGATTTTCTGGTGAACTCTGCCCACATTACGATTTTCTGTCCCACATTACGATATTCTGGTGAACGCTGCCCACATTACGATTGTCTGGTGAATGCTGTCCACGTTACAATTTTCTGGTGACTGCTGCTCACGTTACGATTTTCTGGTGACTGGTGCCCACATTACGATTTTCTGGTGAACTCTGCCCACATTATGATTTTCTGGTGAACTCTGCCCACATTATGATTTTCTGGTGAACGCTGCCCACATTACGATTGTCTGGTGAATGCTGTCCACGTTACAATTTTCTGGTGACTGGTGCCCACATTACGATTTTCTGGTGAACTCTGCCCACATTATGATTTTCTAAAGGCCCACATTACGATTGTCTGGTAAAATGCTGCCCACTTTACAATTAATTTACAGTGAAACGCTGCCTTATTACGATTATTTGGCACCTATGGGGGGGGGGGGGGCATTCAAATATTCGCAGGGGGGCCCAGTGATTTCTAGTTACGCCCCTGGGGGGGTGCCTAATTGTAAGCACCCCTGTAAAGCCTAAAGATGCTCATTGGACTTTGGGCCCCTTAGCACAGTTAGGCTGCAAAAAAGTGCCACACATGTAGTATTGCCGTACTCAGGAGAAGTAGTATAATGTGTTTTGGGTGGGAGAAATATCTCTGTAAATGACAATTTTTTGATTTTTTTTTAACACACAATTGTCCATTTACAGAGATATTTCTCCCACTCAGCATGGGTATGTGTAAAAATGCCAGGGCAGTATAGGAACCCCACAAGTGACCCCATTTTAGAAAGACAACACCCCAAGGTATTCCGTTAGGAGTATGGTGAGTTCATAGAAGATTTTATTTTTTTGTCACAAGTTAGCGGAAAATGACACTTTGTGAAAAAAAACAATTAAAATCAATTTCCGCTAACTTGTGACCAAAAAAAAAATTCTTCTATGAACTCACCATACTCCTAACGGAATACCTTGGGGTGTCTTCTTTCTAAAATGGGGTCATTTGTGGGGCTCCTATACTGCCCTGGCATTTTAGGGGCCCTAAACCGTGAGTAGTCGTCTTGAAACCAAATGTCGCAAAATGACCTGTGAAATCCTAAAGGTACTCATTGGACTTTGGGCCCCTTAGCGCACTTAGGGTGCAAAAAAGTGCCACACATGTGGTACCGCCGTACTCAGGAGAAGTAGTATAATGTGTTTTGTGGTGCATTTTTACACATACAGATGCTGGGTGGGAGAAATATCTCTGTAAATGACAATTATTTGATTTTTTTTACACACAATTGTCCATGTACAGAGATATTTCTCCCACCCAGCATGGGTATGTGTAAAAATACACCACAAAACACATTATACTTCTCCTGAGTACGGCGATACCACATGTGTGACACTTTTTTGCAGCCTAGATGCGCTAAGGGGCCCAACGTCCTATTCACAGGTCATTTTGAGGCATTTGTTTTCTAGACTACTCCTCACGGTTTAGGGCCCCTAAAATGCCAGGGCAGTATGGGAACCCCACAAGTGACCCCATTTTAGAAAGAAGACACCCCAAGGTATTCTGTTAGGTGTATGGTGAGTTCATAGAAGATTTTATTTTTTGTCACAAGTTAGTGAAAAATGACACTTGGTGAAAAAAACAATAAACATCAATATCCGCTAACTTTTGACAAAAAAATAAAATCTTCTATGAACTCGTCATACACCTAACAGAATACCTTGGGGTGTCTTTTTTCTAAAATGGGGTCACTTGTAGGGTTCCTATACTGCCCTGGCATTTTACGGGCCCAAAACCGTGAGGAGTAGTCTTGAACCCAAATGTCTCAAAATGACCTGTGAAATCCTAAAGGTACTCATTGGACTTTGGGCCCCTTAGCACAGTTAGACTGCAAAAAAGTGTCACACATGTGGTATCGCCGTACTCAGGAGAAGTAGTATAATGTGTTTTGTGGTGTATTTTTACATATAACCATGCTGGGTGGGAGAAATATCTCTGTAAATGACATTTGATTTTTTTTTACACACTGGGGTCACTTGTGGGGTTCCTATACTGCCCTGGCATTTTACGGGCCCAAAACCGTGAGTAGTCTGGAAACCAAATTTCTCAAAATGACTGTTCAGGGGTATAAGCATCTGCAAATTTTGATGACAGGTGGTCTATGAGGGGGAAAATTTTGTGGAACCGGTCATAAGCAGGGTGGCCTCTTAGATGACAGATTGTATTGGGCCTGATCTGATGGATAGGAGTGCTAGGGGGGGTGACAGGAGGTGATTGATGGGTGTCTCAGGGGGTGGTTAGAGGGGAAAATAGATGCAATCAATGCACTGGGGAGGTGATCGGAAGGGGGTCTGAGGGGGATCTGAGGGTTTGGCCGATTGATCAGGAGCCCACACGGGGCAAATTAGGGCCTGATCTGATGAGTAGGTGTGCTAGGGGGTGACAGGTGGTGACAGGAGGTAATTGATGGGTGTCTCAAGGTGTGATTAGAGGGGGGAAATAGATGCAAGCAATGCACTGGCGAGGTGATCAAGGCTGGGGTCTGAGGGTGTGGGCGGGTGATTGGGTGCCCTAGGGGCAGATTAGAGTCTAATCTGATGGGTAACAGTGACAGGTGGTGAAAGGGGGTGATTGATGGGTAATTAGTGGGTGTTTAGGGTAGAGAACAGATGTAAACACTGCACTTGGGAGGTGATCTGACGTCGGATCTGCGGGCGATCTATTGGTGTGGGTGGGTGATCAGATTGCCCGCAAGGGGCAGGTTAGGGGCTGATTGATGGGTGGCAGTGACGGGGTGATTGGTGGGTGATTGACAGGTGATCAGTGAGTTATTACAGGGGGGATAGAGATATACAGTACACAGGGGGGGGGGGGGGTGATCAGGAGGGAGCAGGGGGCAGTTTAGGGTTAAAAAAAAAAAGCGTTGACAGATAGTGACAGTGAGTGATTGATGGGTGATTAGGGGGGTGATTGGGTGTAAACATGGGTCTGGGAGGTGGGCAAGGGGGGGGGGGGGGTCTGAGGGGTGCTGTGGGCGATCAGGAGGCGGGGGGGGGAGAAATCAGTGTGCTTGGGTGCAGACTAGGGTGGCTGCAGCCTGCCCTGGTGGTCCCTCGGACACTGGGACCACCAGGGCAGGAGGCAGCCTGTATAATAGGCTTTGTATACATTACAAAACCTATTATACACTTTCCGTGCGGCAATCGAGGTGCTAGCAACCCGCCGGCGCTTCCGAGCGGCCGGCGGGTTACAGGGAGGGGGGGACGGAGCCAGTCGCCGGCGGCTGATCGCGTCACGAATGACGCGATCGCCGCATAACCACGCCCGCCGCCACCGCCGATGGGCATATTGCGGTCGTTTGGGCCCAGCCCTTCCCGCCGCCCATCGGCTTAAGGCGGTCGGCAAGTGGTTAATTACCAACAGTCTATATATTAGGAGTGTCTCCAAACGCATGCAACACATCAATATAAGGCCCAGTTCACACTTGAGTTGGATTCACGGATCCGATCACCGGTCAATCGGATCCGTTTTCACTCCGTTTCCGTTCCGCTGCTTCTGTCCTGCATTCTCCCCCCCCCCCCCCCCCTTCGACCCCCCCAGGACCCCAAACCCCCAAAGTATATTTTTCTATTTAGAACATTCCGTTACTTCACTAGTGTGAAGAAACGTTCTGTTATCTTATTGCCCCCAATGTAGCGCTTCAGCTTCCGTTTCAGGTCCGCTGGGCTGCGGTGTCCAGATAAAATGGTGTTACGATAAACCTGCAGTCTGTTCAGCAGAACGTATGGAACGGATCCGTTCGAACGGAAGGATGTGAATGGTTCCATAGGTTAACATTGGATCTGTTCGCAGAACGGATACTGTACAAAAGGAACAGATGCGAACGGATCCAATGTCAACCTATGGAACCATTCACATCCCTCCGTTCAAACAGATCCGTTCTGTACGTTCCGCTGAACGGACCGCAATTTTCTCGTCGGACTGTTTTTTAACGCAAGTGTGAACCGGGCCTTAAAATAGAATAAAGACACTGCAAGGGGGTGCATGGGAATAAAATATAGAGGCACGGATTCCTCTATATTTTATTACCATCCTCCCTTTTGCAGTATCTTTTTTTTTTCGAATTAATTTTTATTACGGATTTTGCACAAAAACAAGGAGACATAAACCGTGCAGAAGTAAAACAAGTTCAGGATAACTAAAACCATAATGATATTTATACCAGGAGATATGAACATCCAAATATAATAACTTCTATATAAAATAACTACAGTTGAAATTGAGTGTTTTGGCCAGTTTGACATTGATTTTGATCATTTCAGTCATCTTGTTTACAATTAAATCAAAGAGGCACTTGTAAGTCAGACAAATATAACATGAAATTTATAATGAAATAACCACAAATGTCTTTTCTGTGCTCACATCTTTATCAGTTTTATTCAACCCCCAAGTGACATTCATTCTTAATACTTAGTACAACATCCTTTTCCAGTTATAACAGCTTTTAAACATGAGGCATAGCTTGACACAAGTGTCTTGCAGCGATCTACAGGTATCTTAGCCCATTCTTCATAGGCAAACACCTCCAGTTCAGTCAAATTCTAGGCTTGCACGCTGCAACTGCTTTCTTTAAGTTCCACCAGAGTTTCTCAATTGGATTTAAGTCTGGGGACTGCGATGGCCACTCCAAAATGTTCCAGCCTTTAATCTGCAACCATGCTCTAGTGGACTTGGAGGTATGCTTGGGATCATTGTCCTGTTGAAAGGTCCAATGTCTCCCGAGCCTCAGGTTTGTGATGGACTGCATCACATTTTCATCCAATATCTCCTGGTACTAAAGAGAATTCATGGTACCTTGCACACGCTGAAGCTTCCCTGCACCTGCAGAAGCAAAACAGCCCCAAAGCATGATTGACCCCCCGCCATGCTTCACAGTAGGCAAGGTGTTCTTTTCTTCATAGGCCTTGTTCTTCCTCCTACAAACATAGCGTTGATCCATGGGCCCAAACAGTTCTAATTTTGTTTCATCAGTCCACAGAACACTACCACAAAAGTTTTGGGATAGTGTTCTGTGGACTGATGAAACAAAATTAGAACTGTTTGGACCCATGGATCAATGCTACGTTTGGAGGAGGAAGAACAAGGCCTATGAAGAAAAGAATACCTTGCCTACTGTGAAGCATGGCGGGTGGTCAATCATGCTTTGGGGCTCTTTTGCTTTTGCAGGTACAGGGAAGCTTCAGCGTGTGCAAGGTACCATGAATTCTCTTCAGTACCAGGAGATATTGGATGAAAATGTGATGCAGTCCGTCACAAACCTGAGGCTTGGGAGACGTAGGATCTTTCAACAGGACAATGATCCCAAGCATAGCTCCAAGTCCACTAGAGCATGGTTGCAGATTAAAGGCTGGAAAATTTTGGAGTGGCCATCGCAGTCACCAGACTTAAATCCGATTGAGAACCTCTGGCCATTCAAATTGCTACATGATGATGCGTTTCCCTCCTTATGCACTGAAGCTGGCACGTTCCCTGAGTTTTGCCAGCAAGATGGTGCACCACCACATTATGGGTGTCAGGTGCGAGCATTCCTAGATGAACAGTTTCCTGGAAAGTGGATTGGTCCTCGTGTGCCAGTTGAATGGCCTCTAAGGTCTCCCGATCTGACCCCCTTGACCTTTATCTTTGGAGTCATCTGGAGGCAATGGTCTATGCAGTGAAGATACAAGATGTGCAGCACCTGAAACTACGGATACTGGAAGCCTGTGCTAGCATTTCTCCTGCGGTGTTGCTATCAGTGTGTGAAGAGTGGGAGAAGACGGTTGCATTGACAATCCAACACAATGGGCAGCACATTGAACACATTTTATAAGTGGTCAGAAACTTGTAAATAACTCATGAAAGAATAAAGTTACGTTAAAACCAAGCATTGTTTTTCTTTTGAAATTCCCAATAAGTTTGATGTGTCAGATGAGCCTCTTCTTATTGAAAAAACAAAAGTTGGATTCAAAATGGCCAACTTCAAAATGGCCGCCATGGTCACTACCCATCTTGAAAAGTTGTCCCCCTCACATATACTAATGTGCCACAAACCGGAAATTAATATCACCAACCATTACCATTTTATTAAGGTGTATCCATATAAATGGCCCACCCTGTTTATTGAAGGTAATGATCTCTTATCTGATTGAGAAAAGGGCTGCTGATGAGGTTTTATTGATTGAAAGTTCAAAGGGTCATTACTTCTGTGTGTTTTTCAGCTGAATGAAGTAGATTTTACATCAGACTGTCATGGCTGCTGTTTAGAATTTCCTAAAATAAAGCCCTTACATTGAAATTCAAATTATGATTTACTTCTATGTTACTAATGTCCCATTTACCATTGGTACTACACTTACAATTAATTTTCCCATAAGATCATTTTCACCTCAGGTTTGCTTAAATAATAAATAAAATCCAGTGTCATGTTCTAGGCCTGTTTTCTAAAACATCACTTTTTTTTTTATATTTCTTTGTTCTCAGACAGATTCCTTCTTGACTGAGTAAAAAATTTGCTATAAATTACTCCTTTCCTATGTTGCTGTCACTTGCAGTAGGTAGTAGAAATCTGACAGAACTGACACGTTTGTAGACTAGCTCATCTCCTCATGGGGTATTCTTAGGGTTTGCAGTTAATACATGGCAATTGCAGATATGTTATTGGCAATTTTTCAGTAAATACATATAGAAATATTACTATTTTGGTTTTATTTGTTTAACTAGGTTTTCTTCAAAGTCATTTGAAAATCATTGGATATGTGAGGTCACATTCTTATAAAAAATATAAAGGGTTCACAAACTTTCAAACATTGGGCATATACTGTATATAAAAAGAATTTGGTGTGTGAAAATGGCTTGTGTGAGTGGCATACTAACTTCTCCCACACTGCTTCTTGGTCTCCATAAGGTACCCACCAGCACAAGCCTAAGTGCATATCATAAATATGGCTAACATTTAAGCATCACCCCCTCCATACCACACAAACCAGCAAGGATGAAGTCAACTGACTGGTCGTGTGTTCTCACATTTGTGTGCTGGGCATTGTCCATGAGAGGCGTACCTATAATACAGCCGCTGGGAGATTTGGGCGCAGGGTAAAGCCAATAAACGGCTTATCCTGCTCCTGCACAAGTCCCTGCGGCGTTAAATACTATTCCCCCTCCAGGTCACCATAGTTAGTGGGTAAAAATGTAATTCGGCTTCCAGCTATTGCTGCCGGACGAATTACAGTACTTTTTTAATAATTTGTGCTCCGACTTTTGACAGCGCCCAAATTGCTCACTGAGTGCCGCTATAGCCTTAATTACTAATCATAACTAATACATAATTACAGCTGCACCTAAATCTCCTGCGTTGTTTTCACAGCATTTGCAGTGAAAGAGCTTTAAAGTGAACCCAAAGGGAGAGGGATATGGAGGCTGCCATATTTATTTCCATTTAAGCAAGTTGCCTGGCTGTCCTGCTGATCCTCTGCCTGAAATACTTTCAGCCATAGACCCTGAACAAGCATGCAGCAGATCAGGTGTTTCTGACAATATTGTCAAAACTGACAAGATTAGCTGCATGCTTGTTTCAGGTGTAATTTAGACACTACTGAAGCCAAATAGACCAGCAGGGCTGCCAGGCAACTGGTATTGTTTAGAAAGAAAATAAATATGGTAGCCTCCATATCACTTTTACCTCGCGTTCACTTTAAGTCTGGAACTGACTGGAAGGGCAGAAATACACTACATACACAAATTTGTTCAAAGCTCCAAAGTCACAAAAAGGAACCAATGCAGAGATTACTGATACAAGACTGGGCTCATCTAAATGTGACATGTTCAGCTCTGAAGTGGAGCTCTGCCGTGCTCCCGCTATTCCCACCTGCACCCTCCTGTGTCACACATGCCAATGAGAGATTTGCTAATTGGTGCTGATTTAGGCCTTGTTCACATTATAAATCGCCAGCGCAATCCCTGCACTTTCAGAGCGATTTGATCAGGAAGTAAACCCTTTGACCTCTAATATACCTTGTGAGCAAAAACGCTCACAAAATCGCTTTACAAAGAGCTTTTTAGAGCGCTTAACGATTTCCCTATACCTTGCATTGAAGCGCAAACGCTCAGGAAATGGTGCAGGAGCCGCGTTTGTGCTCGGAAAGAAAGCTCATCGTGCATGTGAGAACACTCACATAGAGCAACATTACACAAGCGCTTTTAAAGCGATTTTAAAAATAGCCATCGCTTTAAAAAAACTGAAAACGCTCATAGTGTGAATAAGCCCTAACTCTCATAGATGTGTGTACCTAACTCTCATAGATGTGTGTACCTGCACGCTGGTGCCCCCTGCTGGCCATATAGCCATTGTCTATATGCAACTGAAACCCTCTCCAATTACTAGCTGAGTAGCTCAGCTTCTGTTTGAATTAATCACTGCAGACTAGGTGTCATGTGTATGTGCACTTCTTGATTGGCTTACAAGCAGCCTGCAGGCTTTATATAAGCAGCAGAGAACTGTCTGGGAAGTGAGTATCTCCTGTGTGTTTGGTAAGTCTTAGAGCAGTTGGGGACAAGCTCCTGGGTGTGGCAGATCCAGGGCTTGGCTGCGCTCACATATGGTGTTGCATGCTGGTTCTGGGGCCCCGGGCAGTGAGAGTTCCTGGGGCCCCAGGCTGGCTTGTGCACCATTATTGTTTTTAATTTTATTGTAGATTCCCATGCAGTTTAGTTAGGAGGGGGGCAGATGAGATGGTATATCCTGCACGCTGGTGCCCCCTGCTGGCCATATAGCCATTGTCTATATGCAACTGAAACCCTCTCCAATTACTAGCTGAGTAGCTCAGCTTCTGTTTGAATTAATCACTGCAGACTAGGTGTCATGTGTATGTGCACTTCTTGATTGGCTTACAAGCAGCCTGCAGGCTTTATATAAGCAGCAGAGAACTGTCTGGGAAGTGAGTATCTCCTGTGTGTTTGGTAACTCATAGATGTGTGTGACTGGTGGGGAGCCTGGCAGAGCTCTTAGTTCACATCTGAAGGTAAAGCCACAACTACAAGTTCACGTGCATATTATAAACTTGACTACCATTTTCAGATCTAAGTTGGAGCCACAGCACGACCGCTACCCTCCCCAGCATCTCAGTAACCAGCAAAAAGTGCAGGGAAATGCCATGGAGTTTGTGTGATGGGTGGAGTGCATTATAGAGCTCTTAGTTTGGAACTAAAGTGAAAGCCACAAATACAACTTGCAATTGACTTCAGTGAAAGTCCTTAACCGAGAAACAGGGAACCCATGCAGTATTTACTGGTACAAGACTGATGAAATATTGGGTGACAATAGGTTCAGCTTTGAAGTTAGGCTCTGCCATGCCTCCACTATTCCCAACCATACCCGCCCTTATCACCCAAACCAGTGTGAGTTCTGCTAATTGCTGCTGATTTAAGGTGTGTACACACGCCCTACGGCCGCCAACGACGGGTCCGTCAGACCCTCCCACTGGGCCGACTTTCAGGCGACAGAAGCACGTGTGTACGCACTGTCGGCGGACTGATAAGGCTGTTTCTGAGCGATCCACCCGGCGGATCATTCAGAAACAGCCTTATCAGTCCGCCGACAGTGCGTACACACGCGCTACTGTCGCCTGAAAGTCCACCCAGCAGGAGGGTCTGACGTAACCGTCGTTGCCGGCCGTAGTGGGTGTGTACGCACCTTTACCTACACAGTTTATGCGATGGGAGAGGGCCTGGCAGACTTGTAAGCTGTGAAAATATCACAAATACAATAGGACTTTGACCAAAGACCTGGGTTCACAATATGGAACTCTGTGTGGCTCCTACCTCTTGGTAAGTGTGGCTACCATTTTGTTTCTGAGTTGGATCCACACTATGACTCCCACCCTCTCCGGAATCACACAAATCAGCAAGAGTGCATGCTATTGGTTGCTTTTACAGGTTTGTGTGATGAGCAAGGTGCATAGGAAAGCTCTAACTTCAAAGTTGTATTCCACAAATACAGCATGGAAAAGCCCAGGTGTAGGACTTTGGTCAAAGATGTTAATCTACAAATAAAGAAACCTTTTACATTCCTGGGGTGATGTAAATGTAACCAGGGCCAGGACAAGGTTCTCCAGCACTAGAGGTGGAGACTCCAAAGTGCATCCCCCGCAAACTGTGCCCACCCCAGTATAGTTTGCAAACATTAGCTCCCTCCCTAGTATAGTAGCCAGCTGTGCACCCATAACTTTTAGGCAGCCTCCACCCCAGTAAAATAGGCACACATGTATTTCTCCCCTCCCAGTTAAATAGCTAGATGTGCCCCCTCCCCAGTATAACAGTCATATGTGCCATCTCCCCAGTATAATTGTCAGATGTGTCCCTTATTTCTCTCTACCCAGTATTGTAGACAGATGTGCTCCCTGATCTCCCCTCCCTCTTCAGTACTGTGGCCAGATGTGCCCCCTGATCCCCCTTACCTTCCCTAGTATTGTAGACAGATGTGCCCCCTAAACCCCTCGTCCCTCCCCAGTACTGTGGCCAGATGTGCCCCCTGATCACCCTTACCTTCCCAGTATTGTGGACTGATGTTCCCCCTCTAAACCCCCCTCCTATCCCCAGTATTGAAGCCAGATGTGTCTCTTATTCCTCTCCCACCCCAATGTTGCAGACAGATTTTCTCCCCTTTTCCCTTTCTCCCCAGTATTGCAGACAGATTTCCCCCCTTATCCTCTCCCTCCCCAATATTGGACCCAGAGATGCCCCTTGTCCCCCTCCCTCCCCAATGTTGCATACAGATATGCCCCCACCCCAGTATTGCAGATAGATAAGTCCTCCTGTATACCTCCTCCCCTTACATTCAAATGTGCCCCTTAACTCCCTCCATACCCAATGTTGCAGCTAGATGGATGCCCCCCTACCCCCCCCCCCTTCTTAATGTTGCACCCAGATATGCCTCTTATTCCCTCAATTTTTGCAGCCACATGTGCCCCCGTCACAGATTCACTGTCGTCATCCGTGCAATCACATAAAAATGCGCACAAAGATGTGAAGTAGAGTACTTTTTAAGGCTCACAGCCTCACTTAGAAAACAAGAAAATATTCTGCATGTCCAGGCCAGTCACATATTATAGGGACTGGAGTGGGGTTTATTCCTCCCTAGGAAGTGTGCCATAAAAAACTCCACAGCAGATTTGCTTTACATTCAATGTTCCTTAGAGGGAGCCCTATAAACCTTAAACCAGAGCCACCTCATACCCTTCAAGATCTACTACAAGGGACCTTGGTAAGGAGATGCACGGACTAGAAAAACCAAACCCCCGGTCGTAAATTCCTTCAGACCGGAGATACAGTTACTGTACGTACCCTGATAAGGGAAATTACTATTAATTCACTCTGGAATAAAAGAACAGTAATTTTACTAAATTAATCAGTTTTACATATATGCCAGGCATATCAAAATTATGAGAGATGCCTTAAATCTGATTTGGGTGTGGATGAACCACAGTGCATCTGTCTACTATCTTCTGGGACTGATATCCCGGTTTCTCTGCAATGAAATATCGGAATTTACCTGTGTTTAGATTAAAACAGAGAATGCCAGGAATACACCTGTATCATTCTCTGTGGATTCTGATCAACTGATGCCGAGATATGACCATTTCAGGTATTTCATATTCTCTCTGTCTGTCATGACAAAGGGGTGGAGCTGGTTCATGTGGCAGACACTGTCCATCTCCCTTTACTATCTCCATCCTTCATCTGAGAAAGGGTTAAATGCTGGACCCACACAGGCTGAGAGAGAGTCACAACCATCTATACCATCAAAGATGCGGCTTTTCATCATTGGATTATTACACCCAGAACTTTTTATCTTCTGTTTAGACTTACCATAAAGGGCATGGTAACTCGACACGCAACTCAGACTATGACTAGTTATCATTTTTCACTTTTAATTCTTATTATTTTTACTGTATCGATTTGTTTTAATTGCTATATTTAGTTTATGTATCATTTTATTATAAAATAATTAAAAATTGTTTGTCTAAGTGCTTGCTCTGAAATCTCTGCAAAGAGTTTGCGTCTCCTAAGGGAAACCTTACTATAACCATTTTATTGATATTGTTATTTTGCTATATCTAGAAAGGATGTTGAATTAACCTTTCTTCCCACAGGAGTTAGCTAGAGTTAGATTTGCGTGAATTTGCACGCTTTTTGCGAATTGGTGGCAGCAACCTGGTCTCTATATGAAATTGCAGATTGTATGGATTGTACATACAAACAAAATTGTACTGTGTGTGGACTCACCAAATAATCCAAAAGGTTACTTTGCCTGCTGTGCTGAATGCCTTCAGGATTCCCTGAGCGTCTGAGGTTAATTGGTAAACTGCATCAAAGGGAACAGGAATTAGAGGGTGACTTCGCATTCGTCACACTCCTTTATCCCCTTCCCTCCCTCCCCAGTATTGCAGACATATGTGCCCCCTTATCCTCCCTTCCCCAGTATTGGAGTCAGATGTGCCGCTTATCCCCTTCCCACCCCAATGTTGCAGCCAGATTTGACCCCTTATCCCCTCTCTCCCCAGTATTGCAGCCAGATGTGCCCCCTTATCCTCTCTCTCCCCAGTATTGCAGCCAGATGTGCCCCCTTTATCATCTCTCTCCCCAGTGTTGCAGCCAGATGTGCCCCCTTATCCTCTCTCTCCCCAGTATTGCAGCCAGATGTGCCGCTTATCCCCTTCCCACCCCAATGTTGCAGCCAGATTTGACCCCTTATCCCCTCTCTCTCCCCAGTATTGCAGCCAGATGTGCCCCCTTATCCTTTCTCTCCCCAGTATTGCAGCCAGATGTGCCCCCTTTATCCTCTCTCTCCCCAGTGTTGCAGCCAGATGTGCGCCCCTTATCCCCTCTCTTCCCAGTATTGCAGCCAGATGTGCCCCCTTATCCTCTCTCTCCCCAGTATTGCAGCCAGATGTGCCCCCCTTATCCTCTCTCTCCCCAGTATTGCAGCCAGATGTCCCCCCTTATCCTCTCTCTCCCCAGTATTGCAGCCAGATGTGCCCCCTTTATCCTCTCTCTCCCCAGTGTTGCAGCCAGATGTGCCCCCCTTATCTTCTCTCTTCCCAGTATTGCAGCCAGATGTGCCCCCTTATCCTCTCTCTCCCCAGTATTGCAGCCAGATGTGCCCCCTCTATCCTCTCTCTCCCTAGTGTTGCAGCCAGATGTGCCCCCCTTATCCTCTCTCTCTCCCCAGTATTGCAGCCAGATGTGCCCCCTTATCCTCTCTCTCCCCAGTATTTCAGCCAGATGTGCCCCCTTATCCTCTCTCCCCCCAGTATTGCAGCCAGATGTGCCCCCTTTATCCTCTCTCTCCCCAGTGTTGCAGCCAGATGTGCCCCCCTTATCCCCTCTCTTCCCAGTATTGCAGCCAGATGTGCCCCCTTATCCTCTCTCTCCCCAGTATTGCAGCCAGATGTGCCCCCCTTATCCTCTCTCTCCCCAGTATTGCAGCCAGATGTGCCCCCCTTATCCCCTCTCTTCCCAGTATTGCAGCCAGATGTGCCCCCTTATCCTCTCCCCAGTATTGCAGCCAGATGTGCCCCCTTTATCCTCTCTCTCCCCAGTGTTGCAGCCAGATGTGCCCCCCTTATCCTCTCTCTTCCCAGTATTGCAGCCAGATGTGCCCCCTTATCCTCTCTCTCCCCAGTATTGCAGCCAGATGTGCCCCCTTTATCCTCTCTCTCCCTAGTGTTGCAGCCAGATGTGCCCCCTTATCCTCTCTCTCTCCCCAGTATTGCAGCCAGATGTGCCCCCTTATCCTCTCTCTCCCCAGTATTTCAGCCAGATGTGCCCCCTTATCCTCTCTCCCCCCAGTATTGCAGCCAGATGTGCCCCCTTTATCCTCTCTCTCCCCAGTGTTGCAGCCAGATGTGCCCCCTTATCCTCTCTCTCCCCAGTGTTGCAGCCAGATGTGCCCCCTTTATCCTCTCTCTCCCCAGTGTTGCAGCCAGATGTGCCCCCTTATCCTCTCTCCCCAGTGTTGCAGCCAGATGTGCCCCCCTTATCCTCTCTCTCCCCAGTATTGCAGCCAGATGTGCCCCCTTATCCTCTCTCTCCCCAGTATTGCAGCCAGATGTGACCCCTTATCCTCTCTCTCCCCAGTATTGCAGTCAGATGTGCCCCCTTATCCTCTCTCTCCCCAGTATTGCAGCCAGATGTTCCCCCTTTATCCTCTCTCTCCCCAGTGTTGCAGCCAGATGTGCCCCCTTATCCTCTCTCTCCCCAGTGTTGCAGCCAGATGTGCCCCCCTTATCCTCTCTCTCCCCAGTGTTGCAGCCAGATGTGCCCCCCTTATCCTCTCTCTCCCCAGTATTAAAGCCAGATGTGCCCCCTTATCCTCTCTCTCCCCAGTATTGCAGCCAGGTGTGCCCCCTTTATCCTCTCTCTCCCCAGTGTTGCAGCCAGATGTGCCCCCCTTATCCTCTCTCTCCCCAGTATTGCAGCCAGATGTGCCCCCTTATCCTCTCTCCCCAGTATTGCAGCCAGATGTGCCCCTGTATCCTCTCTCTCCCCAGTATTGCAGCCAGATGTGCCCCCTTATCCTCTCTCTCCCCAGTATTGCAGTCAGATGTGCCCCCTTATCCTCTCTCTCCCCAGTATTGCAGCCAGATGTGCCCCCTTATCCTCTCTCTCCCCAGTATTGCAGCCAGATGTGCCCCCTCATCCTCTCACTCCCCAGTATTGCAGCCAGATGTGCCCCCTTATCCTCTCTCTCCCCAGTATTGCAGTCAGATGTGCCCCCTTATCCTCTATCTCCCCAGTATTGCAGCCAGATGTGCCCCCTTATCCTCTCTCTCCCCAGTATTGCAGCCAGATGTGCCCCCTTATCCTCTCTCTCCCCAGTATTGCAGCCAGATGTTCCCCCTTTATCCTCTCTCTCCCCAGTGTTGCAGCCAGATGTGCCCCCTTATCCTCTCTCTGCCCAGTATTGCAGCCAGATGTGCCCCCTTATCCTTTCTCTCCCCAGTATTGCAGTCAGATGTGCCCCCTTATCCTCTATCTCCCCAGTATTGCAGCCAGATGTGCCCCCTTATCCTCTCACTCCCCAGTGTTGCAGCCAGATGTGCCCCCTTATCCTCTCTCTGCCCAGTATTGCAGCCAGATGTGCCCCCTTATCCTTTCTCTCCCCAGTATTGCAGTCAGATGTGCCCCCTTATCCTCTATCTCCCCAGTATTGCAGCCAGATGTGCCCCCTCATCCTCTCACTCCCCAGTATTGCAGCCAGATGTGCCCCCTTATCCTCTCTCTCCCCAGTATTGCAGTCAGATGTGCCCCCTTATCCTCTATCTCCCCAGTATTGCAGCCAGATGTTCCCCCTTTATCCTCTCTCTCCCCAGTGTTGCAGCCAGATGTGCCCCCTTATCCTCTCTCTGCCCAGTATTGCAGCCAGATGTGCCCCCTTATCCTCTCTCTCCCCAGTATTGCAGTCAGATGTGCCCCCTTATCCTCTATCTCCCCAGTATTGCAGCCAGATGTGCCCCCTTATCCTCTCTCTCCCCAGTATTGCAGCCAGATGTGCCCCCTTATCCTCTCTCTCCCCAGTATTGCAGCCAGATGTGCCCCCTTTATCCTCTCTCTCCCCAGTGTTGCAGCCAGATGTGCCCCCCTTATCCTCTCTCTCCCCAGTATTGCAGCCAGATGTGCCCCCTTATCCTCTCTCCCCAGTATTGCAGCCAGATGTGCCCCTGTATCCTCTCTCTCCCCAGTATTGCAGCCAGATGTGACCCCTTATCCTCTCTCTCCCCGGTATTGCAGCCAGATGTGCCCCCTTATCCTCTCTCTCCCCAGTATTGCAGCCAGATGTGCCCCCTCATCCTCTCTCTCCCCAGTATTGCAGCCAGATGTGCCCCCTTATCCTCTCTCTGCCCAGTATTGCAGCCAGATGTGCCCCCTTATCCTCTCTCCCCAGTATTGCAGCCAGATGTGCCCCTGTATCCTCTCTCTCCCCAGTATTGCAGCCAGATGTGCCCCCTTATCCTCTCTCTCCCCAGTATTGCAGCCAGATGTGCCCCCTTATCCTCTCTCTCCCCAGTATTGCAGCCAGATGTGCCCCCTCATCCTCTCACTCCCCAGTATTGCAGCTAGATGTGCCCCCTTATCCTCTCTCTCCCCAGTATTGCAGTCAGATGTGCCCCCTTATCCTCTATCTCCCCAGTATTGCAGCCAGATGTGCCCCCTTATCCTCTCTCTCCCCAGTATTGCAGCAAGATGTGCCCCCTTATCCTCTCTCTCCCCAGTATTGCAGCCAGATGTGCCCCCTTATTCTCTCTCTCCCCAGTATTGCAGCCAGATGTGCCCCCTTATCCTCTCTCTGCCCAGTATTGCAGCCAGATGTGCCCCCTTATCCTCTCTCTCCCCAGTATTGCAGTCAGATGTGCCCCCTTATCCTCTATCTCCCCAGTATTGCAGCCAGATGTGCCCCCTTATCCTCTCTCTCCCCAGTATTGCAGCCAGATGTGCCCCCTTTATCCTCTCTCTCCCCAGTGTTGCAGCCAGATGTGCCCCCTTATCCTCTCTCTCCCCAGTGTTGCAGCCATATGTGCCCCCTTTATCCTCTCTCTCCCCAGTGTTGCAGCCAGATGTGCCCCCTTATCCTCTCTCTCCCCAGTGTTGCAGCCAGATGTGCCCCCCTTATCCTCTCTCTCCCCAGTATTGCAGCCAGATGTGCCCCCTTATCCTCTCTCTCCCCAGTATTGCAGCCAGATGTGCCCCCTTATCCTCTCTCTCCCCAGTATTGCAGCCAGATGTGCCCCCTTATCCTCATCCTCCCCAGTATTGCAGCCAGATGTGCCCCCTTATCCTCTCTCTCCCCAGTATTGCAGCCAGATGTGCCCCCTTATCCTCTCTCTCCCCAGTGTTGCAGCCAGATGTGCCCCCTTATCCTCTCTCTCCCCAGTATTGCAGCCAGATGTGCCCCCTTATCCTCTCTCTCCCCAGTATTGCAGCCAGATGTGCCCCCTTATCCTCTCCCCAGTATTGCAGCCAGATGTGCCCCCTTATCCTCTCCCCAGTATTGCAGCCAGATGTGCCCCCTTATCCTCTCTCTCCCCAGTATTGCAGCCAGATGTGCCCCCTTATCCTCTCTCTCCCCAGTATTGCAGCCAGATGTGACCCCTTATCCTCTCTCTCCCCAGTATTGCAGTCAGATGTGCCCCCTTATCCTCTCTCTCCCCAGTATTGCAGCCAGATGTTCCCCCTTTATCCTCTCTCTCCCCAGTGTTGCAGCCAGATGTGCCCCCTTATCCTCTCTCTCCCCAGTATTGCAGCCAGATGTGCCCCCTCATCCTCTCACTCCCCAGTATTGCAGCAAGATGTGCCCCCTTATTCTCTCTCTCCCCAGTATTGCAGCCAGATGTTCCCCCTTTATCCTCTCTCTCCCCAGTGTTGCAGCCAGATGTGCCCCCTTATCCTCTATCTCCCCAGTATTGCAGCCAGATGTGCCCCCTTATCCTCTCTCTCCCCAGTGTTGCAGCCAGATGTGCCCCCTTATCCTCTATCTCCCCAGTGTTGCAGCCAGATGTGCCCCCTTATCCTCTCTCTCCCCAGTATTGCAGCCAGATGTGCCCCCTCATCCTCTCACTCCCCAGTGTTGCAGCCAGATGTGCCCCCTTATCCTCTCTCTCCCCAGTATTGCAGCCAGATGTTCCCCCTTTATCCTCTCTCTCCCCAGTGTTGCAGCCAGATGTGCCCCCTTATCCTCTATCTCCCCAGTATTGCAGCCAGATGTGCCCCCTTATCCTCTCTCTCCCCAGTATTGCAGCCAGATGTTCCCCCTTTATCCTCTCTCTCCCCAGTATTGCAGCCAGATGTGCCCCCTTATCCTCTCTCCCCAGTATTGCAGCCAGATGTGCCCCTGTATCCTCTCTCTCCCCAGTATTGCAGCCAGATGTGACCCCTTATCCTCTCTCTCCCCAGTATTGCAGCCAGATGTGCCCCCTTATCCTCTCTCTCCCCGGTATTGCAGTCAGATGTGCCCCCTTATCCTCTCTCTCCCCAGTATTGCAGCCAGATGTGCCCCCTTATCCTCTCTCTCCCCAGTATTGCAGCCAGATGTGCCCCCTCATCCTCTCACTCCCCAGTATTGCAGCCAGATGTGCCCCCTTATCCTCTCTCTCCCCAGTATTGCAGTCAGATGTGCCCCCTTATCCTCTCTCTCCCCAGTATTGCAGCCAGATGTGCCCCCTTATCCTCTCTCTCCCCAGTATTGCAGCAAGATGTGCCCCCTTATCCTCTCTCTCCCCAGTATTGCAGCCAGATGTGCCCCCTTATTCTCTCTCTCCCCAGTATTGCAGCCAGATGTGCCCCCTTATCCTCTCTCTGCCCAGTATTGCAGCCAGATGTGCCCCCTTATCCTTTCTCTCCCCAGTATTGCAGCCAGATGTTCCCCTTATCCTCCTACTTCCCCAATGTTGCAGTCATATGTGCCCCCTTATCCCCCCTCCTTAGTATAGCATACAGAGGTGCCCCCAGTTGACTTGCTACATTTCTTTTTCCCATCACTTAGGCCCAGTTCACATTGGCGTTCTTTTCCGGACCGGAAACGGAACGTATACTGTACAAATGGAACGGATGCAAACGGATCCAGTGTTAACCTATTGGACCGTTCACATGCGTCCGCTGGTACGGATCCGTTGAGTACGTTCCACTCCACGGACTGAAAAAATGCTCCAGGCCCTCATTTTCCCAGTGGACTGTTCTGCCCAGTGCAACGGAACCGGAAAAAAATGCTGTGCAACGGGGAACGCTCTAGTGAAGAAACGGACCGTTCAGAGGGCATCTACGGGGTGAGGGGAGAGTGCAGCAGCCGGGCGGATAAGCGAGGGTTGAAATACATACCTAAGGTCTATTGAAGCTGGCGGTAGAGGCTTCCGTCTTCTTCCACATCATATGACTAGTCACATGACGCATCATGTAATCACAGCGGAGGAAGCAGAAGCCTCTAACGCCGGCTTCGAAGGACTATTAGGTGTGTATTTGCCGGCAAACGGAGTGAAAACCGATCCGATCGATCGGTGATCAGAACCGTTTTCACTTTCCGTTTGCCAGTGTGAACAGCGGTGGCCGGATCTAATTACCGGATCCGTTTGGCTCGCAAAAAGCAATGTGAACCGGGCCTTACAATGGCTCCATTTCCAGCTTTATCTAGTCTGTCTTTTTAACTTAATCACAAACACCACAACCCTCAGTTCAGCTCCAACATATACATCTTTCTTATTAATTGACATTAAAAAGGCAGAACAGAAGGTGGAAAGTCTTCAGATCTTAGGGTAGCATGTCTGACGCCCCCCAGGCCCTCACTAACACACACAGGGCTGAGCAATGCAAGGTCTTGTACTATAGATGATAACCAATTATCCTAATTGGCTCTGATAAAAACATGGTACGAAATCAAGTCTAAATCACAACGGATCTCATTCTGCATTACCTTGCCTCTATCCAAAGTAAGGCAAATACATTTATGTGACATTCCAATTTAAAGTGGAGCTGAACTCTTGCACAGGACAGAAGGAAAACAGAAAAATACACCCTGTATGTATTTAGAGATTAGCCTGTCTAACTCTCCCTCATCTGTGCCTAATCACACCTTGTAATTTGATCTCTCCCATGTGTCAGCTGGCTGCCACAGCAGAGAGCCTCATATGAAAGCACAGGTTGTTAAAAATATGTCTGCTTTCATGGAAGCAGGAAGTAGATACACTGCAGATTTATTTTAGGATTTGTATCAGCTGTAACAAAGAAATGTTTTTCGTTGAAGGGAACCTGAACTGAGAGTGATATGGAGGTTTCCTTTTAAATACCAAACAAAGGAGGTTTCCTTTGTTAATACCAGTTGCTTGGCAGTCCTGTTGATATCTTTGGCTTCAGTAGTGGCTGAATCACACCCTGAAACAAGTATGCAGCTAATCCAGTCTGACTTCAGTCAGAGCACCTGATTTGCATGCTTGTTCAGGGGCTGTGGCTAAAAGTATTAGAGACACAGGATCAGCAGGAGAGTCAGGCAACTAGTATTATTTTAAAAGGAAAAATCCATATCCTTCTCAGTTTAGGTTCCCTTTAAAGGTTATGATACTGTTGCGTATCTTTTAGAGCAGAGAGGAAGTTCTGAGTTCAGGTCCGCTTTAAATGTACTTTAGATAAGCAGAAATGGTGCCTTTCAATTGGTCTTTCATAAACATAGAGATGTTTGCTCAAAAATATTTGTACTTTTTGAGAAAAAAAATGTATTGTACTCAGTAAAGATCCGGTCACACTATACATATCGCATTGAGATAAAATCGCAACAGTGGGGAAAAGACGACTCGCAGGCTGAAGAATATAACCACGAATCCCATGCATGATGGTGGTGCTCGATTCCGGATGGAGAAGATGACTGGAGACCTCTTTCCTTTTACTCTTCTTTTCCTTCTCTTTCTTCCTTTCTCTCTTTTACTTTGCCTTGTACACCTTGGGCTTGATTCACTAAGACAAATAGCATGCCTTATCCAAAATAACACGCCTTATCAGAGATAACACGCCTTATTAGAGATAAGACGCCTTATCAGAGTAGCATAGCGTGCACTACAAACCAGCAGGAGCTCAGGGCAGGACGAGTGGAGCTCTTGTCATTGCGAATTAGCAGGCATAAGTTTGTAGCGCTCGCTATGCTACTCTGATAAGGCATGTTAACTCAGATAAGGCGTGTTATCTCTGGTAAGGCATGTTATCTCTGATAAAGCGTGCTATTTGTCTTAGTGAATCAAGCCCCATATGTCCCTATAATATGATATGTGGAACTTACAACGCTTGCACGATAAACTGTGCTATGGGTATATATATATATATATCTCTCATGTAATATGGAGCAATTGTGTAAACTTTGCTGACATTGCGTGTATTCTGGCAATACTGTATGTTGTTTTTACTGTACAATCAATAATAAAGTTATTTGTTAAAAAGATATATGTGTGCACTCATATATGCTTGCAGTGCCATGCTGGAAACCCTATACGTATCAATCATATTGGTTGCATTCATCTGTGCTATTTATCTTATTAATAACTCATATTGTGATACAAGATGCTTAACTAAGGTTAGTCGTGTGCTTTTATGCGTGCAGAGTCCTGGGACTATGCACCTGTATGGGGTTAGCACTGAGTTAACATTTCTTATATATGGAGTTTTTAGCCAGAAATAAAGTATTTAATATTTTGCCAATTTCAGTCTTTATTTTATTTAATATACTCAGAACTGTTCATGTAGTGCTGTTTAAACTATTACCGTATATACTTTAATACATATGTGTGCTGTGATTATTCTTTAACCCCCTTGGCGTTATGATTCTTTCCAGATTTTAGGGTCTAAAAGCGGTGCAATTTTTTTGCACCCTTTCAGACCCTAAAACCTGGAAAAAATCATGCTGCCAGGGAGCTCTGCAGCAGTTCTGCAATCACTCACCTTCCTGGCTTCAGCGCTGCAGCTATCCCTCCATCCTCCGGGTGGTGCTACAACTCTCAAGTGAGATTGCCGGCTGTCGTCATGATGACAGCCAGCGAGCTCACCAGGAGGAAGCAGAGCCTGGGAGGAGCGGAAGAAGAATGGCTGTGGACGTCGGGATCCCCCGGGAGGTATGTAGCAACTCCCGCTGAACGCATTGCTCTGCACACAGCCTCCGGCGGCAACCCCGAGCACGGGTCGGGATTACCGCTCTGAGCTGTGGTTTTCCGCCCTGACCCTAGCTCAGGATAACCACCAAGGAGGTTAATGAACTTGGCTGCCATCACTCCATGTGCCAATTTCTGCATAGGAGGGAGGAGGAAACCACAAGACACCAGGAAACTGTATAGGGGAGGGACGTGGTTTTGAAAAATGGGGGTGTGGCTATAGGTGTGGCAGGGGTGTGTCTTAGTGTCCCTTTTTCCTGGCTCCAAAAGCTGGGAGGCATAGTCTAGAGGGGAAGAAGCAACAATTTTGGGACGCAATGCTGTATACCAGGACCATTGAGTTCCCTGAGTACGTTTACTACGCTGAGAGATAACAAAATAAAAAGAAACGAAACACCTGCACATTTTGGTTCTTGTGGTCTATAATTATTATTAAGCTGGCCACTAACGGTCCAATTTCTAGCGAAAAATCGTTTGAGCGATCAGAGATTCTGATCGGATTGGTTGTAAATAATCTCAGTTGATGGGCACAATCGATAATGAACAATTATAAAAACAATCATCCGAATTTTCGTCGAACCAAAATTTGGATTTTCTTGTTGGTCGTGATAGATAGGAAGCAATGATTGGTTAGTTGATGGTGTAGTGAACAATTTTTCATCCGATCAGAATTTCTGATCGCTCAAACGGTTTTTCGCTAGTAATTGGACCATTAGTGGCCACCTTAGCCTTTATGTTGTTATACTCTTTAATCGCTCATGTAGAATTAGTTAACTTGTCACTCTTTTGTTTCCTCCATCATAATCATCTGCAATCATTTCATATTTTATACTGATGTGCTAGCATGCAGTGATGATTTCAAATATTAACTTGGTTTGCCCATAAAAGATTAAGCTTTCAGAATTCTGAGTTCCTTTGAAGTGCAGCCACTCCTGAATCAGTCTGATTAGCTCTTCACATATTGCTATGGGTCAACTGAGCTGGAGAAAGAACACTGCAGAACTAGTGATCCAGAAAACATGGACAAAGGCTACCCTCAACTGGGTCATACTGGAACATAGTGGGGATTGCTGAAAGGGTAGTGCACTTGAGAATGACAATTGATCTTGAGATTTTTAAAGAGGAACTCCAGTGAAAAAATTGTAATAAAAAAGTGCTTTATTTTTACACTAATTATGTATAAATGATTTAGTCAGTGTTTGCCCATTGTAAAAGCTTTCCTCTCCCTGATTTACATCCTGACATTTATCACATGGTGACATCTTTACTGCTGGCAGATGATGTCACTGGAAGTAGCTGCTTCTTGCTTTTTTGGTAGTTGGAAACAGCTGTAAACAGCTATTTCCCACAATGCAACCAGGTTCACAGACAGGAAATTGCTAGGGCCATGGTCCTCACAGTTTCCTGTGGGAGGGGTTTCACCACGTCAATGTCAGCCATACAGATCCCCCTGATGATCCGTTTGTGACAAGGAATAGGTTTCTTATGTAAAAGGAGGTATCAGCTACTGATTGGGATGAAGTTCAATTCTTGGTCACTTTTTTCTCTTTAATAATCAGCCATGGAAAACATCTCAAAGGTTTTTGTTTTGTTTTGTTTTGTTTTTTTTATCTGTCTCTAGCTAGATGTGGATCACAATTGTTCTGTTTTTGCTGCTTTTTATATAGCTTTAATCAGGGCCAGATTTACCATAAGGCATTGAAGGCATCTGCCTACAGGTGCATGATTATGGAGATGCGGCTCACTCCCCTCTCCAAGTGCCTCCCCCTGCCTTACCTATGCAGAGTCCCGAGTGGCGTGTAAATACTCCCCCGGCTCTTTGCATTCCACTAACGAGTTCTCCTTTCAGTCGGGGGCACCTCTAGCTACCAAATACTTGGGGGCACCTCTAGCTACTTCATATTGAGGATATTTCTGACTACCTAATACTAAGGGGCACCTCTAGCTACCTTATACTTGGGGGCACCTCTAGCTACTTCATATTGAGGATATTTCTGGCTACCTAATACTAAGGGACACCTGTAGCTACCTTTGACAGGCAAGGGAACTAAGGGAGAAGAGACAGCTGGACCAGCCAGCACACTTGCAGTGCGGTTTGGTGGGGTGTGTAGGTTCATGGAGGGTGAAGTGTAGGGTGCCAGGACATCTGTACCTGTAGGCTCCTGTGATGTAAATCTGGGCCTGGCTTTAGTCATTATTTTAGATACTTTTGTGAAAATGCTATGCCAGTACATGCTATGTTTTTGTTGTCTGCAGCTGAAGGGTCCTCTGGATCAGTACAGAGCGCTCTCTTGTGCAGCTGTCTCACCCCTCTTCTTACTGATAATCAAGGGCTGTCTGGCAATATAAATATCACGCTGATACGTGAGGAGGTTAGCGTAACTAGTGCAATACACAACAGTAATGAGTAAGGCGTAGTCAGGATCAGGCCGTAGTCGTACACAAAGTTAGAGGTATCGAAGTACAGAGTACCTAGGCAATATCGTAGTCAATAAGGGCCTATTTCCACTACACGCAGATTGGATGCAAAATGGATGCAGAAAAACTGACTCCAATGAAAGCCTATGGGCCTGTTTCCACTAAACGTGATTTTTCTGATGCAGATTTTCCCATAGGCATTCATTGGAGTCAGTTTTTCTGTATCCATTCTGCATACAATCTGCGTGTAGTGGAAATAGACCCTATACAGGCAGGGTCATACACATAAGTCAGTATAGTAGTCAGGGACAGGCCCAGTCGAACACGAAAATCAGATGGCAGTGATACAGAAGGGCAAGACAAGAGGGAGGTCAAGAGGCAGGTAAGAGGTCGGTACACAGAATAATATACAATATGATGTTACTACAATATAATATACGATATAAATATATTACAAATATATATAACTACAAAATAATAAGTCTGACTGACTTGAGTACATATATATCGTGCAGAAGCACAATATATGAATGTAGCTCTCAAAACTCACTAGCTAGGCCAAGAACCAGCGTACTGATTAGTCTCAAAGCCAGTGAGCGACCGTAAATACACAAATGATAATCCCAGAAAACCACTCCCAGAATTGGCAGCACCTCCTGCATGGTGATGTCACCTGGTGACATCACCACTGACCACTTTAGACCCGCCTCCTAAGCCTATAAGGCCCCTCAGGTCTCGCGCGCATCCGTTTGAACACATTACGCATGCGCCCGCTCGGATTCACCGCCGCAGGGGTGCCGGGGACGCCGCCGGAGGATGCCAGCGTAGGAACTTCGCCACAAGCACGGACCCCGTCAGAGACGCCGCGGGACCTGCCGCTGGAAGGTAAGATTGTTACAATAAAATCATGGGAACCTGAGGTGAGAGAAATATAGAGGTTGACATATTTATTTCCTTTTAAACAATACAGATTGCCTGGCTGTCCCGCTAATCCACTGTCTCTAGTACTTTTAACCATAGACCCTGAACAAGCAGGCAAATCAGATGTCTCTGACTCAAGTCTGACTGGATTAGCTGCATGATTGTGTGTAATTCAGACATCATTGACCAGAAAGATAAACAGGGCTGCCAGGGAACTGGTATAATTAAAAAAAAAAACAAATATAGTTACATAGTTACCTGGGTTGAAAAAAGACATACGTCCATCAAGTTCAACCAGAGAACAAAGTACAAAACCAGCCTGCTCCCTCACATATCCCTGTTGATCCAAAGGAAGGCGAAAAGCCCTTACAAGGCATGGTCCAATTAGCCCCAAAAGGGAAAAAATTCCTTCCCAACTCCAGATGGCAATCAGATAAAATCACTGGATCAACATAATTGGGCATTCCTAGTAATTGTAGCCATGGATGTCTTTCAATGCAAGGAAAGCATCTAAGCCCCCTTTAAAGGTAGGTATAGAATTTGCCATAACTACTTCCTGTGGCAATGTATTCCACATCTTAATCACTTTTACTGTAAAGAACCCTTTCCTAAATAAATGGCTAAAATGTTTTTGCTCCATGCACAGATCATGTCCTCTAGTCCTTTGAGAAGGCCTAGGGACAAAAAGCTCATCCGCCAAGCTTTTATATTGCACTCTGACGTATTTATACATGTTAATTAAATTCCCTCTAAGGCGTCTTTTCTCTAGACTAAATAAACCCAGTTTATCTAACCTTTCTTGGTAAGTGAGACCTTTCATCCCACGTATCAATTTTGTTGCTCATCTCTGCACCTGCTCTAAAACTGCAATATCTTTCCTGTAATGTGGTGCCCAGAACTGAATTCCATATTCCAGATGTGGCCTTACTAGAGAGTTAAACAGGCAATATTATGCTAGCATCTCAAGTTTTTATTTCCCTTTTAATGCATCCCAAAATTTGGTTAGCTTTAGCTGCAGCGGCTTGACATTGAGTACGATTATTTAACTTGTTGTCGATGAGTACTCCTAAGTCCTTCTCCAAGTTTGATGTCCCCAACTGTATCCCATTTATTTTGTATGGTGCTAGACCATTGGTACGACCAAAATGCATGATTTTACATTTTTCAACATTGAATTTCTCCTGCCATTTATATGCCCATATAGCCATCCTATCCAGATCCTGTTGCAGTATGTACCTATCTTCCTGTGAGTTGATGATTCTGCACAATTTTGTGTTATCTGCAAAAATAGCAACATTGCTTACTACTGCATCTACTAGGTCATTAATAAATAAATTGAAGAGCACTGGACTCAGTACAGGCCCCTGTGGGACCTCACTGCTAACAGTCACCCATTTTGAGTATGATCCATTGACTACAACTCTTTGTTTTCTGTCCATTAGCCAGTTCCCTATCCATGCACAGATATAATAGATTCCCAGTATCTCATGTAGGGGAGTAGGCCACTATAGGTACCCTCTCTCAGCAAGGCATAAACCTGAGGAAGTAAGGCCTCTTTTCCACAGACAGTTGATAGGCAGTGAAAATCCTCTCAAACTCTCACAACTGCTTGCTGCTGCCTGGCAACTACTTGCTGCTGCCCACTAACTGCTCACTGCTGCCTAGTAACTGCTTGCTAAGCACACAGTTCAACTGCCCATGCAAATGAACCCCAAATTATTGGGATTCTTAACCAAAGAATAAATACCGCATAGTAGAGCAAATCTTCAAAAAGCTCATGAACTGATGTATGTATTTCCACTGCACCGCTGAATCGCAAAATCACAGTGATTTTTAAATCGCTAGGGTTACTACTTTATCATAGAAATCATGAGAAGTATTTTCCACTATAGTGATTCAATTTGTAAATCGCAAATCACAATCGCTTTCTGGAGCGATTTTAAGAGGGATAATGCAATACAAATGAAAAATCGCAATCACATAACAAAATTTATGAAAAATGGCGATTGCTAGTGGAAAAGTGCCTCTTTTCCACGGACAGTTGAACTGTGCGCTCAGCAAGCAGTTACCAGGCAGCAGTGGGCAGTTATCTGGCAGCAGCAAGCAGTCACTCTTTTCCATGGGCAGTTAAACTGTGTGCTCAGCAAACAGTTACCAGGCAGCAGTGAGCAGTTGCCAGGCAGCAGCAAGAAGTGAGAGTTTGAGAGGCATTTCAACTGCCCATGGAAAAGAGGCTTCAGTGAGAAATTCCACTCCATTACTCTGGATATCAAGGCCTCCTTGTGATAAAGGGAGAAATTTGGTAGACCCAGTCCACCTGTTTGCTTAGGCCATATTAGTGTAGAAAGCTTTATTCTAGATCTCTATGGGCTAATTTCCACGGGCAATTAAACTGCGTGCTCAGCAAGCAGTTACTAGGCAGCAGTGAGCAGTTACCTGGCAGCAGCAAGCAGTTGTGAGAGTTTGAGAGTCTTTTCACTGCCTATCAACTGCTCCTGGAAATGAGGCCTAAGGAGTACATAGAAAGTGGCTAGTGGGGAACAAAGGACAGCGAAAAAGGGGGCAGGTAAGCTGATTAGGATTGCCTGGAACCCAGTGGCGTAGCTATGAAGCCGTGGGCCCCAGTGCAAGTTTAGCATTGGGGCCCAAAGCCTGCTATAGATAACTATTGATAGAACACACCAAAACCAATCAAGGACAACCACAGTGTCAGAGGTGCAAGAAGCGAATGGGAAACTGTGTTAATGATCACTACTATTCAAAACATCTATAGAAGTGAATATTATCAGCACAGGACCAATAAAGAGCTAATACTGTGTTTGAGGGGTGGGTGCCTCGGGGCCCCTCTAGCTCAAGGGCCCCAATGCAGTCGCTACCTCTGCACCCCCTATTGCTACGCCATTTAGGTAAAATGTCCATTTTCAGAGCATTTATCTACACTCAGAGAAACAAGGGGAGGCAGGACCAAGTCTTATAATAACCTTGAATATTTTCTAATAAGGCCACAAAAATTAACTGATATAATTTACCAAGATCAAAAGGGATCTGAACCCCAAGATAGGTTATGGTCAGAGGCTGACATTTAAAACCAAAGGAGGAACCTACAGAGGACCAGACATGACTGGGAAGAGAGACTTTGAGAGCTTCGGTCTTAGATAAATTAACTTTAAAGTTAGTCAACCTACCGTATAATTCAAATTCTTCTATTACAGCCATCCTCAACCGGGGTTCCGTGAGAAACCTTCAGGGGTTCCGCAGCATTTTGCTACTTCGGCGGACCAAAATAGTCCTTCTTCCCCATTTTCGTGGGACAAAGTAGTCCCACTCCACTGCTGATGCAGCCAGCGGATTGATCATATGCGGGGAGGGCAAGGGACACCAAGAAGTCCTTGGCTTGCAAATTTTTAATTATGTTCTTTCTGAGTGTCTTGCACATAGTGGTTAGCAGTGTTGCCCTGTATTTCCCTCAGATGAAGACCATGGCCCAGAGTGGTGGTAATCTGGGCTCACAGGTTTTTCTGTCTTTCTCTGCCATTCTTATTCTGTCCAGTCGAATAATTTATGTTATTTATATATTATTAAGGTCAGCAGCAAGTCATCCGCATACGCCAGTGCCTTGATTGCATTGTTCCCTGTTTTCAAACCCTTAATGCATCACTTTGAATTCCCGGATAAGAGGTTCTAATGCTAGATTAAATAAGCAGGGGTGAGACACACATATTTGTCTTGAAGCCTCATGAATATTGAGCCGTGCAATGTGGCAAACTATTGGTATTCTCCAATCAATATACAATCAGGAAATATTAATTGTTTACCCAATAGGGTATTGCATAGTGATCAATCGGTTTGGCTTATTGGACCATAATTGCCCTGCGTATGGCTAACTTAAGTACATGTAAGGCAACAGCTTCATGTTTTTGCATTAGTGCTGCTTCTGGCAACCTCAATACACCTACATAACTTATGTTATTAAAATAAGAAACTGATGTAATTCAGTGAGTAATTTGGCATACTCTGTGATTCAAGCTCATGAATATAAAACATGTATACTGTCCATGATAGTTTTGTTTTGTTTTTTTTTATAAACTTGTGCGTATTCTGGACATGGATGGGAGGCAGCCTTAGCCTCATTTTATTTATTTAGAACGGGGTGCCAAACTCAATCACGTAAGGGGCCAAAATCTAAAACCCAGCCTAAGTCGCGAGCCAAATAATTAAGATTTAACATTTACTGAGCAGTCTCTCCTCCTTCTGCAGAGAAGCTTAGTGGAACAGTTTAGGGCCCATTCACACTTGGGCAATGTGCATTTACCGCAAATCACCGAATCACTGGCAATGATTTCACTGCCCCAATCGCCGGCAATTCGTGAATAGTGTTAAACGCAAATGCGCTACTTGCAGCATTTTTTCACAGTTTTAGAGCAATCGCGTTTGCAATGTATTTCCATCATGAATCGCGATCGCACAAACATCGCGAAAATGTCCAGTAAAAAATACGTGATTAGCATGTAAAAAAACGCAACAGCAAAATGCTAGCGATAATTGCTGGCGTTTTAGGATCGTAAGTGTGAACGGGCCTTAATGAGTACTTTCTCCAGTGCTGCTTTGGGTCTCCTCTGATCTCCCTGACTGCCTTCCCCATGCTGCAACCTTTGGCTCCCAATGTATGTTATGTGATCGGGAGCTGGAGGTATGGAAGCACAGAGCATGTAGCTTGTTTGATAAGAATAGAAGAGACACGACGCAGCGCTGAAGCAGGTAACTATTACACTGCCCCACCTTGCTACTCTGCTATGTAGGGAGGTGGTGTAGGGGGGAGTGTAGGCTTGTGTGTTTCCCCAGCCCCCAGGTGGGGGGGGGGGGTTGGATCCCAGGAGAGGGCCCCAGCTCAATCTGACAATGGTTCAAACAGAAACACTGTCACCGGTGTGCTCTTCTAGATGGGAAGAGCATTTTATTCTATTCCTTCTTACAATGATGTACATTTGAACTTTCTCGAGGGCCACATAAAATGGCAGGGAGGGCCGCATTTGGCCCACAGGCCTTGAGTTTGACACCCGGGATTTAGAAGAAGCTCAAGTACTCATTTTCTCTTTCATCTCTATCTTTTCTTTTTATTAACGTTTGAAAGCCATCAGTATAATGACTTAGAGGTTGGAGATACAGTTTATTGCATCATAAACATCTTTTTAACTAGTTAAAGTGGTAGTGTACTTAACCGAGCTTCAAATAACTGAAAATGGGTTCCTGATCAATAACACAATATACTTGCATTGTTTATTTTACAGCCTTTAAAGATAGAGGCATATCAACTCCAGTAAGCATAGTATAAGCTGTTACACTGTGTTTATCCGGTTCAGCACCACAGTGCCGGAAATCTCATGCATCCGAGCAACGTTCACCTCCCATTCATTCGCCTATAACTTTATTGCTACTTATCACAATGAATTGATCTATATCTTGTTTTTTCTGCCACTAATTAGGCTTACTTTGGGTAGTACATTTTGCTAAGAATTATTGTTTCTAAATCCATTTTAACAGGAAGATTAAGAAAGAAATGAAAAAAATTCATTATTTCTCAGTTTTTGGCCATTATAGTTTGAAATTAATATACGCTACCGTAGTTAAAACTCATGTATTTTATTTGCCCATCTGTCCCGGTTATTACACTGTTTAAACGATGTCCCTATCACAATTTATGGTGCCGATATTTCATTTAGAAATAAAGGTGCATTTTTTCAATTTGCGTCCATCACTATTTATAAGCTCATAATTTTAAATAATGTAATAACATACTCTCTTGACATGCATATTTAAAAAGTTCAGACCCTTGAGTAACTATTTATGTTGTTTTTGTTTGTTTTTTTATTGTATTTTTTTATTTTAATAAAAAATGTATGTGGGTAATTTTTGGTGTGGGAGGGAAACTGGTAATTTTAAATGTGAAATTACATAATTGTTTAATTAAAAATGTATGTGGGTGCAGTTTACTATTTGGCCACAAGATGGCCACAGTCAAAAAAGTCCTGGATGCGAACGATCTCGCATCCAGGAACTAAAAAGAAGAGGGGAAGTTTCCTGGGTGCAGAAATACCGCGCTCTCTGGATAGAAAGCGTCGTTTTTTCTGTGGGGAAGTTAGATTGGTGAATGGGAATTATACTCCCATTCACTGATCGGGGGGCTAGCGGCAGGCGGCGGGAGCGGAAGCACGCCTGTTCGCACGCACCATGCGGCGGGAGCAGCAGTGCCTATCTGGACGAGGAAGCTCATCCAGATAGCCCGAACTGGTTATACTGATAGTAAACAAGCAACACTCTATGCTGGCCTCTGAGGAATTCGGCTTATATATCCGGAGCAGGAAATTTGAGTGCCCACAGCTGGCTGGTAATTTAGGGGCCGCCATAGACTGCAATGTATATTGCAGTTATAAAGGCACCCAGTGTATAATTTGGGTGCCGAAGTTTGGCTATTGTATAGCAAAACTCCAGGTAACACTGACAGTAGGAGCCAGAAAACTCCAAATGGTAGCAAAGATAGTAGCGACGATGCATGTTGGTGGCTGCCATGTACCGAACTCCGAATAGCAGCAGGGGGTTTAGTGCACCCAAGGCGCAACTTGGGTCAAAGAACTTGGGCTAAGAAGAGGGAAGCCTCTGGATCCTGCAGAGGTTTCCCACGCCATCCACTGGACCACCGTTGCCACTCTCGGACCCCCAAAAGACAACCAACAAGAGCGCCACTGCACTCCTCTTTATTCACAAGTGTGGCTGTACTGTTGGCGAAGGTGCAGCACATCTGCACTCATGCATGAAGAGGAGTGTGTCCTGGATCTTCCAGAGAGTCTCGGCAGGTGCCAGGGGCGAGGAGGACTAGGGAAGTCAGGTATCTGTGCTCTGTATGCATGTTTGGGTCTGGCGTGATGTCAGCCTGGCTCTATGCATGTTGGTGAGTGAGCGGGCAAGCTGAGCAAGGAGGAGAGGTGACGAACTTGTCAGGGGACATCAGGAGGCTCAGACTGCATGAGTTATAAGAAGCAGTGGGCATCAGGTAGTCAGGTTTTCCCTGTCATTGGGCTCCTGTGTTCAGCGGTCCTGCCTTATACAGGCCATTTGTTTCTGTGACCTGCATATGCTGCAACTGAACACTTGATTTGTAACTATCTAGCGTGGACCATATATATGGGATTATCATTCGGGTCTGCATATGTACCTCCATAGTTCTGGTGTTTATGATATATTGGTTATTCTTTTTTCTGACACCTTGTATGGCCCCCAATACATTTTTTTGCAATTGATAATGAATTTGTGTTTTCTGCCAGATGGATGTCTTTTTCATGTATAAATTGCGTTTTGCCTCGTCCATGGCAAGGTATTGGCATTTTATGCTTTGAGTATATTGTGCAATAGCATGAATAATAGACATGCCTGTGGCAAAGTTTGGAGAGTAAGCTCACAATCACATCAGCAAACAGGGAACAGAGGCGCCAGCAGGGTAACAGTGGATAAAACCTTTAAAATTTGCTTGGAGGAAGTGGTGGACTTACCTCCATAAAGCAGACACGAAAGACTGTCTGTAAAATAGTAATCACATTTATTATATAGTACCCCAAAAGTGCAACGCATTTCACAGGCCACGCTCGCTTCATCAGGCAATAAATCTGGGGAATTTCAGGCGCTACTCCTGCTACTTCTGAAATTCTGTTTGTCCCCACGTTTATTGCCTGATGAAGCGGGCGTGGCCTGCGAAACGCGTTGCACTTTTGGGGTACTATATAATAAATGTGATTACTATTATACAGACAGTCTTTCGTGTCTGCTTTATGGAGGTAAGTCCACCACTTCCTTCAAGCACATTTTAAAGGTTTTATCCACTTTTACCCTGCTGGCGCCTCTGTTCCCTGTTTGCTGTACCGTGTCCACCCCTGGAGGAGGGGTGATCTACCCCTTTTCTGATCTACAGAACTTCTTAATCCTAAATGAGGACAGGTCTAATCTCCTCACCTGCCTATACAGTGGTTGCCTTTGTGGTAACCCACGTTTGTGAGTATACTCTTCTCACTAATTATCTTTACTAATTTTATGCTGAACATACTACACTATATTGGGCTCTCGGTTTCTCTAACCTTATCGCATTCACATCAGGACTTGCAAACACCATCTCGCAGGTTCAAAGGTCAAAGGAAGAAGTTTTCGTGCCTTTGATAAATTGCGCAAGAAATAGCCGGTAGTAGTGTATTGGTAAATGTACAGATAGTCTCCTACTTCATTCATATGGTAAAATATGAGATATACACATTACTTCCTCCATAACACCCATCTGAAGGGTGCCACGGACGCTCTCCTAGACCCACTCCAATTTTCATACAGAGCCAACAGATCTACAGAGGATGCCATCAACATTAGCCTGGCCTCCATCATGGAACATCTAGACAGGCCGGACACCTATGTCAGAATCCTCTTCCTAGACTTCAGCTCTGCCTTCAACACTATCTGTCCAAGCATTCTGTATGACAACCCAGTGCGACTTGGAGTTGACCACACTCTCTGCGCATGGATCAAGGACTTCCTCACCAACAGGAAGCAACTAGTAAGGCTCGGTAGCTGCTCCTCCCGGGAGAGAACCACAAACACGGGTGCTCCCCAAGGATGTGTTCTGTTCCCGATTCTGTTCTCACTGTACACAAACAGCTGCATCTCAACCACAGGCTGCGTCAAGGTTATTAAATTCGCGGACGACACCACTATCCTTGGCCTCATCAGCGGTGGGGACGAACACGCCTACCGGAGCGAGATTGAGCGTATCTGCAACTGGTGCAAGAGCAACAAGCTTGTCCTAAACGCTGCAAAGACCGTTGAGATGATTGTAGACTTCAGGAAGCGCCCTCCACCTCTCAAACCTGTCCTCATCGAAGGCTCTGAAGTAGCCAAGGTATCTAGCGTTCGGTTCTTGGGTACAACTATCACCAACGACTTGAGATGGGGAGAAAACATCACCAAATGCCAAAAGAAAGCACAGCAAAGGCTGTTCTTTCTGAGGCAACTGAAGAAGTTCGGCATGCCCCAGGAGCTGATGACGAGCTTCTACACGGCCACAGTCGAGTCTATCCTCTGCTCCTCTATCATCGTATGGTATGCAGGCGCTACTGCAAGCGACAAGTACAAGCTGCAAAGGGTGATCAAGGCTGTGGAGAGAATCATTGGGACACCCCTGCCTCCCCTGGACCTCCTCCACGCATCCAGGCTATGATCTAGAGCAAACAGGATTGCGCAAGATCCCCTCCACCCCGGTAGTCGCTTCTTCATCCGCATGCGCTCAGGCCGCCGCTACAGAACTATTCCCACCAAAACCTCCAGGCACAGGAACTCTTTTTTCCCCTAAGCGGTACTCCTTCTAAACTAGTTCCCCCTACGCTGCATATCCACCCAGCATGGGCCCCCGGTCACCCTGCAGAACTGCCACTTTTAGGCCCTTATATATGCATGTTATGTTCTGTTTTTATTCTGTCTGTGTTTTTATGCACCTTTTGCACAATGTCAGTTATGTTCACTGTGTTCCCTGTAGTTAACCTGTAATTTTTTGCACTAAGCCCTACGCCTGTATGTACCATAAATAATTCAGAGTGTGGCTTCCGCCGCACTTGGCGAAATAAATCTGATTCTGATTCTAACACCCTGGTGGGTCCTTAACATTAACACCCGTGGGCACCTAAACTTGATCCATACCCCCACCTTGGCCACCTTACCTCAACCTATTAAGGCCCTGGAAACGCCCACTATTATAGCAGGCCCTCTTTTCAACAGGACCCATTTTATGCCCTTTTTAACTGGTCCATGAAATTTGCCTATTAGGGGGATCACCCAGCAAACTGCACCAAAAGAAGATCACCCATCAATAGGACAGAGAGATTTAGGTCCAACATAAGGACTGTCACTCCAAAAAGGGACATTAGCAAGCTTGTCTTTTATCTCTTACATGGATGAATGTATTTATTGCATTGTGGCATTGCTAAGAAGGAATGGAAAAGCTCAAAAAGCAGCACCACACTATTTAAAGTATCAAAAAAATCAGAAACATTTTATTTCAATATATACTATCCGATATCAACATATATAAAAACATCTAAAAACAACCAATCAAAATCTTCCACTGATAATACATGATTCAATCCATAATAACACTGTATGCATAGGCATATATATAAATAACAATGAATATAGATCTGGGCTAGTGTGGGGTGCTCAATAATCTGAGCACACCAACAGCCTATGAACCCGGGTTCAATACCTCCTGATAAACGTGAAGCATATAATATATAAACAAACACTGCCTAAAGTGAACTCAGTGCAATAAATATGACATAAGTGTCCAAAAACCAAAACCTGTGCAAAATAATTGTAGTAATATGAAGCTGTAAAGTGCAAAGTAATAAGTGTGACAGACAGGGTAGAGCATATAGAGGTGTAAGTCAGGGGGTATACTTAGCCGGTAATGGAGGAGCCCAGGAGTGTGGAAGATGAGAAGGGAGCCCTCGGTGGACAGCTCCACCGGTATCGCGGCCGTCACGCCGCTTTATCACAGAGTGCGAGGGAGTCACCATGCCAAACCAGCGCATTAGCGCTGTTTAAATGTCGGACTGGATGAGGTCACGTGAGAGCGCCGCTCGGCGCATCACACGTGACGTCCATAGGACAGAGGGGCTGGACGGAAGCCTAGGAGGGTCAGAGCGGGCCACGCTGGAGCGCAAAAGGAGGAAGTAAGTATGTAGGGCGGAGATAGACAGCTCAGAGGAGCGCAGAGGAGACAATGAAAAGGCTCAGGAATGTAATGCATGAAAACAAAACAATATATAGAGAGGAAGGCACAGAGAATTATAACATCAGATCAAACATAATATCCATGACAATATTGAAAAGTGCATAAATCTTTAGCAAAGGACCAATATGTATAAATATATATAATATAGTAATTTGCACAAACACCTTGGCCAAGGCTGCTGTGCTATTTAAAGGGGACCATCCCAAAACAGGGGAAACCCGCATAACACAATAAAAGACATGATATGATGCATGAAAAGCCACATATAATCTATAAATAGATCAATGAAGAAAAAAGTCCACATATATTTGCATAAAGTCCCCATGGCAATATCTTCATCCAGGAAACGTTGAAATAGAGACGCAAAATCTATACAAAAGACCCGGCGTAGATACAATCCCTTAGAAAGATCCAAGGTATAAATGTAGTCCAAAGTCCATAAGTCCTTATATGTCCAGGAACACTTGCTACCTTTACGTGTTTGCAATGATTTTGGCTGCATCTTTAGTGAACTAGAGAACTATCAGGAGAGGTGTGCATGAAACAGGGGCACAAGGAAAAATGGGAGCGGGATTTGGTTAAATAAAAAATATAATTAATATCTACCGATATTCTTTGTTTCTAAAGTGTAGACTTATTGTAATAATATTTCCGAATGAAAATTGTTAATAACAATAATAAAACAGTAGAAAATCTTACCAATATTTTTCTACAGCTTAACTTAACCCTACTCTCACACAGAACCCCCCCTACTGATGCCTAACTCTAACTCCCCTCCCACCTGATGGTGCCTAATTCTAAGACCCCAATGGTGGTGCCTAAGGTGATGCCTAACCCTAAGACTTCCCCTGGTGGTGCCTAACCCTAAGACCCCCTTTGATGGTGCCTAACCCTAAGACCCCCCGGTGGTGCCTAACCCTATCCATCACCCCCCGCACAAATACCCTTTTTTAGACCTAACCCTAACTGTTCCCCCTGCACAAGCACCTTTACAAATGTAAAATGTGTACATACAATTTATAAAATATTTGATAACCTAAAATGTGTACATATATACGAAATAATATTGCAAAAACTATAACATTGCAAGTTTCACGATAACATATTAAAAAAATGTTAATGTTCTAATGTAGAAAACAATATTTATTGGGCGCCCAATTAGCACCTATGGGGCACCCAAATCGTCCATTAGCCGCAGGCACCCACATTTCCTGCTACCGAGGAGAGTCAGGTGAAGTAAGTACAGCAGTGCCTCCCTTGTACTCAATGGGAAGTCCGGATCTTTTCAATGATTTGGATGATACGAATCGGATAATTGAGAAAATCCGGATCTTCGAACCGAATCTCAAATATTTTTACTAGGGAAGCATTCTGGGGGTGAAATGACTGGCAGGACAGGAATTTCCCTGCAGTGGACAGAGAAGGGGAGGGGGCTGGACAGACAGAGAAGGGGAGAAGATGGACAGAAAAGGGCAGGGAGTGGACAGAGAAAGGAGGAGGTGGACGAAGAGGTGTGAGCAGAGAGCAAAAATGTTTTTTTTGCACACATTACCCACATGTTGCAATCATATGCTTTAAATATATTTCACCTATATGTTCATCTGTATACTTTGAATGCAAACGTCTCACAGTGAAAGAAAGCATTCCCCAATGTGTCCTTTTTTCACCTCCAACACTCATCATAAATTTAGGGAGAAGGGTGCAGCTGTTTAGAGCAGAGTGCAGGAGGATCATATTGCACTGCAATCGCAGTGCCTGCCCTGTCATTCTAGCCCAGCACGCTGTCTGCAAAGTTACTGAGCTGTGCTTCTGAGCCAAAAGTTTCCCATTTGTTCACTATGCACAACTACAGAACAGATAGCCTAAAATGAGCAGCACATTACAGCCAGTGTGCTCTACACATATCTGGCAGTGGCACCCATGTCCCCTCTCTCATCTACCTGTCCCTGTGCAAGGCTGGCTCCCCTCCAACTGAGCGATCAATCTCTGCTCTGCTTCCAGGACCCCCCTGCCCTCTGAGAGGGGGGCGTGCCGCTCCTGGCTCCACCCCCTTTGTGAACCGAATCGTTCATTTTGATGATCCGGATGATTCGACTCACAACAAAGATCCGGATCAAAGATCCGAATCGTTCATGATCCGGACAACACTATTAAACTTTTCATTTTTAGGTGTGGTATCCCATAGAAGCCCAGGGCAATCAAAGCAAGTGCATGTAGGCTTTTTATGCTCATAATAGGGATTTCTAAGACCTTCAGCAGGCACCTGGCAGCGTTGTTTGAATTTTTTAATGGAAAATGATGGGGCAGCATACACTTTTCTTTAGTAGTTGCTTTTGACAAGAGTTTTAATGCAATGTGTTTTATTATGCTGTATTTGAAGTGGTTTTTGTACATCTATTGAGGTCAGAAGCAGTGCAGCGCAAAACATTTCAAATCAATTTAAAAAGCACCTCGAGTGCATCAAAATACATCCAAACACAATGTAAAAGCAGTATCATTTTCAGCTTAAAACCATTTAATACAGCTGTTTCTAGCACTCTTGTTCGTACTACCCAGTAAAAGCAAAATCGTAGCCTGCCAAAACCTTTTTCAGAGTATGCATTTTAACAATGTTACTATTAAAGTTTATAAGAATGTCTGCATCTGTGCCTAGACACCTGTGAATTAACAATCTTCATGTGCTTTGTAGGGATTGTCAATGAGATGCAAACAATTACAAGTTGATGCAGATTTATGCAGTTTGGAAATAGACACCTTGGTGGAATTCAGTCGGTCTGTTTTAACCTGTTAACAGCCACAAACAAGTTATCTCACTTTAAGATAATGCACTGCTTTTGTCTTAAGTTGGCAGAACTTGTTGTGTGGTAAATTCTTGGAATGCTTTCATCTCTCTCTCCAAGCAGAAAACACAGAGACTGAACGCAGAAGTCCTCTTTTATTGTCTCACACTGACCCCTAGTTACAAGTGACCATAAAAAAAACACTTTACAGCAGTACTAATTAGAAGCTAAGAAATCTAACAAACAATAAATAAAAAATGTAGAAAGAGATACAAGGACACCTAGAGCCCAATATGGTGTAGTATGTCTGGATAAGTGGAGGAGAATGAAATGTAAGTAAATAATACTCACAAACCAGGGTTACCTCTCAGGCAACCACTGATGTGACAGATGGGGAGAACAAGCCTGTCCCCACTCAGGATTAAGAAGTCGCTCTCTGTAGATAGGAAGAAACAAAGAACGTTTTCCGCCCCTCCACCAAGGGTGGACTGGAGATAGATGCAGGTGAACAGAGGCGCCAAAAGAATACAATGCAATAAAATGTTTAAAACATGGACATGGTAGGGGTGGACTACTAACCACTCCAAAGGACACTAACAACAGCAACCCTTTGAGGTATAATACACAAAGGTTTATTAGTTACACTCCAATAATGCAACGCATTTCGCAGGCGTGGCTCCACTTCATCAGGAAATTCAGTTCGGAGTATACAGCTGTGGGACAGAGATAGCTTGGTTTTAGACGCAGCCAATACTATATATATGTGTATGTACGTATATATTTTTTTATATTAATAATCAATTAATAATCAACTGCAGATGATCATCAGTATAAAAATCATGAGAGTTCAGAGCCATAATAGTGACTGAGTAAATAAATACATAAGTAAATAAATACGTGAATAAATACATAAATGATGAAACACGTTTTAACAATAAAAAATAGCTTATACATAAAATATGTTGAAGTATCAGCAGTATTCCGAGAAAGTGAATAGGACAAAAAGTAGATAAGGGAGTGGTAAGTGTATAGGGGTATGGAACTATCTGGCAGTGTAGTTTTCAGCTGCGTTATCACAGGATACATTGTTAAATGCCTGTATTAGCAACTGTGGTATAGCAAAGTGTCTGTAGTGCCGGTTTAATGTAATGGGGCAAACGGTGCTGTTAGAAATAAGGGTAGGGGGAATCATATCAAACTGTAAATAAGGAGGGGAATCTTAGAATGAACAAAGCGGGCTGATGGGTGGGAAACATAGTTATGGCTGGTGCATAAAAGGGAAGAGGTTATAAAGCGGTGCAGATGGCTGGTACATATAGGGGAAGATTTTGGCTAGTGTATATCGGGGGAGGATATACAGACAATTGCACAGCAATGCATATACAGTGGGTTGCAAAAGTATTCGGCCCCCTTGAAGTTTTCCACATTTTGTCACATTACTGCCACAAACATGAATCCATTTTATTGGAATTCCACATGAAAAACCAACGCAAAGTGGTGTACACATGAGAAGTGGAACAAAAATCATACATGATTCCAATTTTTTTTTTACAAATAAATAACTGCAAAGTGGTGTGTGCATAATTATTCGGCCCCCTTTGATCTGAGTGCAGTCAGTTGCCTATAGACATTGCCTGATGAGTGCTAATGACTAAATAGAGTGCACCTGTGTGTAATCTATTGTCAGTACAAATACAGCTGCTCTGTGAGGGCCTCAGAGGTTGTCTAAGAGAATATTGGGAGCAACAACACTGTGAAGTCCAAAGAACACACAAGGCCGGTCAGGATTCAAGTTACTGAGAAATTTAAAGCAGGCTTAGGCTACAAAAAGATTTCCAAAGCCTTGAACATCCCACGGAGCACTGTTCAAGCGATCATTCAGAAATGGAAGGAGTATGGCACAACTGTAAACCTACCAAGACAAGGCCGTCCACCTAAACTCACAGGCCGAACAAGGAGAGCGCTGATCAGAAATGCAGTCAAGAGGCCCATGGTGACTCGGGACGAGCTGCAGAGATCTACAGCTCAGGTGGGAGACCCTGTCCATAGGACAACTATTAGTCATGCACTGTACAAAGTTGGCCTTTATGGAAGAGTGGCAAGAAGAAAGGCATTGTTAACAGAAAGCATAAGAAGTCCTGTTTGCAGTTTGCCACAAGCCATGTGGGGGACACAGCAACCATGTGGAAGAAGGTGCTCTGGTCAGATGAGACCAAAATGGAACTTTTTGGCCAAAATGCAAAACGCTATGTGTGGCAGAAAACTAACACTGCACGTCACTCTGAACACACCATCCCCACTGTCAAATATGGTGGTGGCAGCATCATGCCCGGGGGGTGCATCTCTTCAGCAGGGACAGGGAAGCTGGTCAGAGTTGATGGGAAGATGGATGGAGCCAAATACAGGGAAAACTTGGAAGAAAACATCTTGGAGACTGCAAAAGACTTTAGACTGGGGCGGAGGTTCACCTTCCAGCAGGACAATGACCCTAAACATAAAGCCAGGGCAACAATGGAATGGTTTAAAACAAAACATATCCATGTGTTAGAATGGCCCAGTCAAAGTCCAGATCTAAATCCAATCGAGAATCTGTGGCAAGATCTGAAAACTGCTGTTTACAAACGCTGTCCATCTAATCTGACTGAGCTGGAGCTGTTTTGCAAAGAAGAATGGGCAAGGATTTCAGTCTCTAGATGTGCAAAGCTGGTAGAGACATACCCTAAAAGACTGGCAGCTGTAATTGCAGCAAAAGGTGGTTCTACAAAGTATTGACTCAGGGGGCCGACTAATTACGCACACCCCACTTTGCAGTTATTTATTTGTAAAAAATGTTTGGAATGATGTATGATTTTCGATCCACTTCTCACATGTACACCACTTTGTATTGGTCTTTCAGGTGGAATTCCAATGAAATTGATGCATGTTTGTGGCAGTAATGTGACAAAATGTGGAAACCGTCAAGGGGGCCGAATACTTTTGCAACCCACTGTATCTGGTGCAAATAAGGGAGGACTTAGGCTAGTGTATATAAGGGAAGAGGATTGCACAGCGGTGAATATAGCTGGTGCATATAAAGAAAGGCTTAGACCTCCAATTCTTAAGTCTTAACTCACCAAAATATATCAGAATAAATAACTGGTAGACATTCTGCATATAAGTAAAAGACTGGAACACAAAATTGTTGAAATAATTAAATTGATGAATAAACTTAAGGCAGGCAGAGAGTAGTCAAAATCCAGGCAGAGGTCGGTGCAGGCAGCAGACAGAGAGTACTCAAAACCAGGGATGCTCTCAAATTTGAATTCGGATGAAATTCGAAAAGGGTTATTCGAATTTCATCCTGCTAATTACTGCAGCTGTGCGGGTGGCTGAGGGGGGGTTAATCTTACCCATCAGGCTTCTTCTTGCTCCGTCCCTTGGCGCCTCCCACGCTGTGTTCCAATTCGGCGGTCACGTGATTACATACAATTCCTCCTTCCGGGTTGAAGGAGGAAGTGTATAGTCACGTGACGCCGGAATGGAACGCAGCGTGGGAGGCGCCAAGGGACGGAGCAAGAAGAAGCCTGATGGGTAAGATTAACCCCCCCCCCCTCGGCCACCCGCACAGCTGCAGTAATTCAGCGCTTTGAGTCCCCAGGGAGAAAAGCGTTATATAAATATTATTGTTATAGTTATTGTTAATTAGCAGGATGAAATTCGAATAACCCTATTCAAATTTAATTTGAATTTGAGAGCATCCCTGGTAAAAACCCAGGCAAAAATCGGTAACAATAAGGCAGAAGCACCTAGCTCAGAAGCTATATTGCTAACATCCTGTGCTTTCAAATTAGCTTATCTGTCATCTCTGCCATAGCAGTCAGGTGACACAGGGAAGAGATCAAATTACAACTTGTGATTAGAAACAAATGAGGAGGAATAAAACAAGCCAAAATCTTTATATACATGGAGGATGCACTTCTCTCTGTTTACCTTATTTCCTGTGCAGCAGATCGGGGTCCAGATGGGGGGATCAGATGGGCTAAACTCTCTCTCATATACAGTACAGACCAAAAGTTTGGACACACCTTCTCATTCAAAGAGTTTTCTTTATTTTCATGACTATGAACATTGTAGATTCACACTGAAGGCATCCAAACTATGAAATAACACATGTGGAAGTATAGAAGTATAGTACATAACCAAAAAGTGTAAAACAACTGAAAATATGTCATATTCTAGGTTCTTCAAAGTAGCCACCTTTTGCTTTGTTTAATGCTTTGCACAATCTTGACCTTCTCTTGATGAGCTTCAAGAGGTATTCACCTGAAATGGTTTTCACTTCACAGGTGTGCCCTGTCAGGTTTAATAAGTGGGATTTCTTGCCCTATAAATGGGGTTGGGACCATCAGTTGCGTTGTGGAGAAGTCAGGTGGATACACAGCTGATAGTCCTTCTGAATAGACTGTTAGAATTTGTATTATGGCAAGAAAAAAGCAGCTAAGTAAAGAAAAACGAGTGGCCAGCATTAGTTTAAGAAATGAAGGTCAGTCAGTCCAAAGTACGCAAGTACGTAAGTGCCCTCTGACTCTGTCCGCAGGTTCAGTGCTGAATGGTGCTCGTCTGAATTGATGATGTTCTGAATTCAAACACCAACACTACTGCTAATATCCGTGTTCAATGAATATTTCAGTAATGAAAGCAATTTATTACTTAACTCAGAGATATGATTATGCACACATCTCAGTGTCTCACAAACTCATGCTTTTATTATTAATAATAATTATTTAGTATTCATATAGCGCCAACATCTTCCACAGTGCTGTACAGAATATATTAACTTGTCACTTAACTGTCACTCAGAGGGGCTCAGTCTAATCCCTACCATAGTCATATGTCTATGTATGTATCCTGTAGTGTATGTATCGTAGTCTAGGGACAATTTAGAGGGAAGCCTATTAACTTATCTGTATGTTTTTGGGATGTGGGAGGAAACCAGAGTGCCCAGAGGAAACCCATGCAGACATGGGGAGAACATACAGTGCAAACTCTGTGCAGATAGTGCCCTGGTTGGGATTCAAAACGATGTGTGTGTGTGTGTGTGTGTGTGGTGTGTGTGTGTGTGTATGTGTGTCTGTGTGTATGTCTGTATGTCTGTGTGTGTGTTTTCAGAACTTACATTACAGCAGAGCTCAACCTTTTTATGATGTGCGGTTGTACATATTCCCATCAAAGACTCTTTTTAAAGTGGTTGAAGTGATGATCTATGGCAAAAGTGGCGGACAGATGTTTGGAAACAAACCCATCTTTGTTCTTTGCACTGAATTGGTAAACGCTATTTCATGATCTATTAAGTGGTGGTACACTTATTGCCCCTTTTATATATATGATGTATGAAGATCCAGGAGAAGGCCGGATTTACACTTGTTCTGCCCTTAGGCCAACTTTCTTGCGCTTTATCTTTCATGTGCAGCACCCCCTCCTATTCCTTGTGTAGCCCCCTTCCATGTAACATTTGTACTCCATTTGCAACCTCTTTTTCCATATGCAGAAATCCCACTTCCGAATCCAGCCGCCCCTTGGCCAGCTGCCACCCAAGGCCCAGGCCTTGGTGGGCTTTCCAGAAATCCAGCCCTGATCTAGGAAGGAATGTGGTCAGGATAATAAATAAAAAATAGTGATCAGCACCTGGGGAACAGCGTCACTTTACAAATGTGACAAATCCGATCAGTTGTGTGGCAAGAAAGTTCCACTGTTTCTGTAGAAATATTAGAACTGGTGTGACAATAAAATGAGTGTTGCATGTATAAATACACCCCTCGGAAACTTACTTTGAGTTACAGCTTAAAACACACTACATTGTTTGACAGGGTTTTAACCTTTTTAATTTTTACCATATAAATTTGCAAATGACAACTTAGTTTTACTTCTTTTTCTTTTATGTTTATCATGGCAGAAAAGTGTCTGGTAAGCCTGTCTTCGTATTCTGTACTGTTTTTGCTGCTATTTTGTACCACTGCTGCTATTAATGTTAACTTGCCATGTTTGCACAGAAGCTGCTACTTTGTCAAATTGTAGTGTCCTCCTCCTTCCCTGCATTCTGTATGTTGCCAGGAACAATTCCGAGTTCTTGGTGAATAAAAAACAATTCTGATTTTGGTATGTGCCCTTTTGTTTTCTTGACTACTTAGTTCTTGTCATGCAGGTTTTATACCACTAGGTGGCACAATTGTGTTTTAATCTAAAGATTTTTTTTTTATCAGTCTGTTTATAAAATACAGCAGTATAATTGATTTAACTGCAAAATGTACCTTTATCCTTTACAGATGAATGTAGCCTACCAATCTTTTGCAGATTCAACCTGTCTAGTTTATACAATAAAGTTATATTGCCCAAATCCTGGTAACAGATTGTCTTCTTATGTTTCTGGTCTGCTTTGGTACAATAATCATGTGGTTTTCATTCTGTTCTGCTTGGCAGGAAATGATAGATAACATATGGAGAATCTCCTTGATCCATGAAGTATATACTTGCATGCTTGTTTTTCAAGCAAACCTGAGAGTCTAGAAACAAAAAAAGTAAGATACTTACCTAAGAAGGAGGAAGCTCCTCCTCCAGACCACCACCGCTGTCAGGGACCCTCTGTAGGTTTGCAGCCATGCTTCTGACGGTGGACGAGCATGGCTGTAAAAAAGCCGCACACCAATGGCTCCGTGCTACTGCACAAGTGCAAGCTGCCTTATGCCTGCACAGTGTATCCACACTCGTTCATGAATGGAAGCACGGCCGCAAAAACCTATTTGACAAGCCCTTGTTGAATAGGTTCAGAAGGTCCCTGCGTTTGAGGGGGATGCAGAAAGCTTCTGGGTTATCCAGAAGCTTCAACTGAGGTATCTATCTAGGGCACTTTTTTCATACACATTTGCAATTATTTTTGGCGGTTTTCTTTTGTTTTTTTATATATGTTCAGGGCTGCATTCCAGGCCTTGTGCGACTGCCTCCCAAGAGGGTGGCTGGACTTGAAAGAGAGTTTGCGCCAGAAGTGTCCGATTTGCCGCCAACCCACTGCAAAGTCAACAGTGTGCTAACATCAGACTTCGCTGTGGAATTCCCAGTGACGTACTTCCTGTCAAGCAGGGAGTATGTCACTGGGCGAGGGGCAATGACGGGTGACAGGCGTGTGCAAGATACGTGTGCGTGCGGTGGGGAGCGCTATGATTATGACCCTGTCAGTGCACTTTGCTGCGGGGTCATAGGAATACATTTTTTGGTGTTGCTAGGGAGCAGAGCAAAGCACCGCAACTCTCGCCTCAAGTATAAAGCCGGCCTCAAAGAGCCCTGCCAAAAGCATCCCAAAAGGCAGGAATCACGACAAGACAAGACAAGACAAATAACTTTTATATTGTGCTTTTCTCCTGGCAGACGCAAAGCACGAGAGCTGCAGCCAATAGGACGCACTCTATGGGCAGTGGCAGAGTTAGGGAGTCTTGCCCAAGGTCACTGAATAGTTGCTGACTTAGGCCCCGTTCACACTTGCGGTTTTGTAAAAACCGCACCGGATGTCCGGACCGCACCGGGTCCGTTTGCATCCGTTTTCCGTGCGGTATGAACACGGTTGCGGTCCGGATCCGGTTTCTTAAAGAGATAACAACCTGTATAAATACCTGGGGTCTGGGAGGTCAGCAGAAGCTCTGGAGTCATTGTTGGAGACAGGTGGACGTGTGGAGACCATCCGTGGATACAGAGACTGCAGTTGGGACCATGGATCCAGTCATTTTTTACTCGTATACCTGGGAATTCTCTCCTTCCTGTTGTTCACCTACTACTATGTGGGGAGAAGGCCTCACCTCCTCGTTATCAGACATATTAGACATGTTGCTGCCAAAGAGCTCCAGCATGAAATCGCTGCTGTTCCACTCTGTGAACGCTGGGCCCATGTGGTCCCCATCCAAAATGCATAGGAAGTGGGGTAGAACGTCCGGTTTTTATAGCCAGTGTGTTGTGCGCTCTCCGGTTCTCATTGGTTTGTATAGGCCGGATGCAACAGTCAGGCTCCACTCCGGATACGCCTGCCGGAGGAGCCGGACCAAAAAATAGCGCATGTTGGGTCTTATGCCGGAGTCCGGATCCGGTCCGGCTCCGGTCCGGACGAAACGGACGCATGTGAACGGACGCATAGACTTTCATTGCTATGCCGTGCGTCCGTTCCATCCGTTCCGCATGCGGTCCGGCTCCGGCACGGCGATTCCGGACGGCGACCGCTAATGTGAACCGGGCCTTACTGAACAGGAAGAGCCGAGATTCAATCCCAAGTCTCCTGTGAATCACACTTGTGCAGTTTGGCAGCATTTTGTTGCAATGCAAAATCTATGGGGCCTCTGCATTTTCAGGCGGTATCTGCGTTTCTTCGTAGTGTTGAACAAGAGATACCACCTGCACTACTTTTCGCACAATGCATGCAATTCCTCATTGTAATCACGGGCTACTGTAATGCACACAAACCGCACATATCGTGTGGGAAAACACCTGCAGGGAATTGTCTGCGATCCCTTCAGACACAAGTGTGATCCCTCCCTGAATCTTTTACTGAGGTTTACCATTGATCTTTTGTTCTGACCAATAAGAGGACTTTCTGATGATAATTTTTATTGGTCAGTTCAACAGACCAACAAGAAACCAGACAGGAGATTAAAAGATTCATTCACATATAAGAGGTCTGAACATGCTTAAAATGTATTGGCTTCTTCTGCATTTGCAGCATATTTTCTCCAGCAGGGGACAGTGTTGCACCATAAAACACAGAAGGTTCTCATATTCCATTATTAGTAGACAAAAATATAGTATTTTTTAAGTTGTTATGCAGTTGAGGACAATTTTGTATTTCCTAGGTCAATGAAAACACCAGCTTTCCACCTTTATAATCATTATCAATACATTGATTGATTTAGATTTTGGCAGAACATTTTAGTGTACTTTTCTTTCTTGCCCTGGAGAGGTAATAATGGGAAAGCCAGTAAAAAGTGCAATAAAATTAAATTGTGCCATAACAAGTATACTGTTTTTTGGGTGTCTTTTTTACAATAAGTATGCCCTAATCATCACAGCAAAGCAACAGCAATACATTAAAATTGATGTGGTTTAAACATGGCTGGATTTATACCTTTCATGCCCCTAGGCCAAGTATGTTGTGGCTCCCCTTTCTTGTGCAGTAGCCAACCCCCCCCCCCCCCCCCCCCCGTGCCATGTGTATCATCCATACCTCAGGCACATGAGACCCTGTCTTTTATGAACAGCTCCCTTGAGCATCTGATTCCCTTTATCATGTGCTGCTCCCTATTTTCATCCTCTTCTTTCATATGTAGCAGCCCCTCTTTTATGTCCAGGCACCCCCTTGGGCTACAGCCACCCAAGGCCAGGGCCTTTGTGGTCTTTCCTGAAATCCGCCCCTGTGTTTAAAGTGTACCGGATAAGCTTCATAACCTCAAAATGTCACTAAGCAGACTGGTAAGTATACTCACAGTTGGGGTGGTGCTTGGATCACAGAAGATCCTGGGCACCTCTACGTGCCAACTGAGTGGCAACTAAGTGCAGAAAGAGGGTGTGGTCATGACAGTTAGTGGGCAAAGCCAAAAAACATAAAAAAAAGATCGGGGGTGTGATCAGTGGGACTTTTCCAGAAAAAAGTTTGGACGATTTATTTTAAAACAAAAAATTTGGCCATGAGTGCTATACAAACAACCGTATGAGATTTAAAAAATAAACAATGTATTTACAATAACCACTTCTACATTTTTAAATCATAATTAATGATATATAACGCCAAAACAACAAATAAAGCATCAACATATACCACCAAACTACAGAATTAGGAAAGATGTCCCCTTCAATAACATAATTAGGCAGAGTGTCCCTCTACCATGGGCGTAACTAGATTCCACCGGGCCCCTCTGCAAAAATTGGTCCAGCTTCAAGCTGCATACGATTTACATTAAATTTGAATACAACTCAAACTTATTTGCATTTCACAATCAAACTATCAATAAACTTTAGCCGCAATGCACAAAAAATACCCAAATAGTCCAGAGTGCAATGGATTGTTGCAGGTTTATCAGATAGGGCTGGATTTAACCACTTAAAGTGAACCTCCAGACTAAAAATTGACTCAGCAGCACTGGAAAGGCCTGGTGTTTCTTTAACTGTTTCACAGCATCAGAACTTTTTTTCTCTTATACAAGCCTCATTTTTAGCTGCACAGAAGAAAACTGCCCGGGCTTTCCCCCCCTGATGCTGTGCAAAGCATGATGGGATTTCTGATGTTGTTGTTCTCGTTCTGCTGTTTTGGTGCAATTTTTTTTTTTACATTTTGAATTTGACATTTGAAGCCTAGCACATGCAGCTGGGAGGGGTGATTAGGACACAGGACAGTTGGAACTGTGTCTCCTGCTCCCTGTCACCTCCTTTCAACCAAAAAGATGGCTGCCCCCATGACAAAGATGGCAGCCCCCAGGAATCACAAACATTTGCCTGCTCTTTTAAAACGGGGTGGGTAAGAGATTATATTACCTATCTATTACAATTAACATAACTAATGTAACTTAATGACAGTATGTTTGTTTAGGCTGAAGTTCCCCTTTAAAGTGGACCCAAATTAAAAATACAAGATTTCAGAAATAAAATCTATTTTCTAAATTATAATAATAAATAGCAGCCTTTTTTCAGTTGCATAATGACAAATATAAAATATTTTACATTTATTGGAGGAATCCCTCAATCCCTCTTTCAAATTCATGGGACAAAATCCGGCAAACTGGTGAAGTAGGTGGCGTCCGGCAATGGAGGAATTGCTAATGGCTGTCCCCTGTATAACCCTAGTTATGAAAAGAGAAGGGTGAAAAGCATGCACTGAATATTTTTAATTAAAACAAATGTTTGGTTTGGGTCCGCTTTAAGGACCATAGGCTTACACCCCCTAGTGACCAGGCTATATTTTACAATTCAGTGCTCTGCAACTTTAACACCTTGCTGTAGAGCCATACAATTTATCGCACAAATGAACCCCCCCCCCCTTTTTCTGCCCACCAGCAGAGATTTCTGTTGGTGGGCTTGGATCGCCACTGCAGGCTTTTTTTAATAAATTTTTTTGTTCTTTTTTTTAAAAATAAATTTTACTGTTTTTTCCCCCCCTATCCCCTCCCTTCCCCCGATGGCCAATCATGGCAATCCTCTCTCATACGCATCAGCCTATGAGAGGGGATCACGTTTGGAGCCGCGCCAGGGGACAGCCAAGTGACAGGGCTGTCCCCAGTACAGCTCTGCCTGCAGTAGATCACAGTGCTGTACAAAGTAAATAAAGGGCTGTTTCTTTTGTATACAGTCTGTCATCAACGAGCGCCGCAATGCCTTTCGGGGTTAGACGGTCCTGTGGGAGCAACTCTGCGGCCGCCAAACGGTGTTAGGCGGTCATAGAGTGGTTAATGTACAGCTTTTGTCCCTTCACCGTCCCAAAACTTTCTTGTGATGCCCCTCCCATGTGCAGTTTTATTCCTCTCTGTACAATTGTCATGTTCCATGTACTGCAACTTCCTTGCTTGATATGCTTTCCATGTGACATATCAGTCCTCATTCCATAGGGAGCCTCAGGCTGAGCTGTCTGTCAGTGAGGGGAGGAAGGGAAGGAAGCAGCTGCGATAGGAAGAAGAGCGTGCAGTGTTTTGGGCAGCAGAGGACACTGTCATTGGTGGCATTTTTTCCAATTGGCCAAGGAAGCTGGAAGTAAGGAGTGCAGGACCCCGGAGGTTGCCAGAGAGGCTGAGGGGTGGTCAATACCCCTGAGGCGTTGTCGGGCCCATTCAGGCCGCAAAGTCCGGTGAGTCTCTCCAAATTGGGGGAAGGGATTATGTCCATGTACTGATGTCAGTTAACACTGAACTTTTGTGTAGTCTACAACAGAGACTTTTGTTCTGAGCGCTTATCCTACTGTCGTTTTGTATTCTAATAAGCTATTTCACTAATAGCCAGGCAGCGCTCCACCGTTTACAGACTGGTGTTCACAAAATTCTCATGAACGTTTCATTCACCCAATTTTCTATTTTTCCACTTCTTGTGAGCGCTTATGTACAGTTTTTGTTTTTGTTAATAACTTGGCTTATAGATAATGGCAGTTGGTGCTGTCTGTTTTCTATTCATGTCTGCCATTGGTAAAGATGATGACCTGCAGGCTCGCAGTGAATGAACAAAGAATGAATTACATGGCAAATATCAATTATTTATTTGCCTATCTTCTATTTTTGAACTTCTCACTTTGCAACATCGTGATTTTTGTTTTGTAAAGTTCCTCTTTAAAGCGGAATATAACCCTGCATTTCAACTTTGCTCTAAAACATTATTTACAGTATATTATATGCAACCAGCATTTTTTTTTTTACTAGACCAGCATTGGAAGGGTTACACAGGGCTTTAAAGTTCCTTTAGATTTCTGCAGACGCATCCGAAGCTGAAAAGAGATACATTTTGTTTACATAAGTGTATCTAAGTGTTGAATGTGACTCATCTCTCTGACTGAGAAGGAGCTTGGAGGACTGCCAAAGAGTGTGTAAACATTTCTCAATAGTTACATTTCACTAAATAGAATGTATCTATCTGAACTTCTGCATATCTCTCCACGGAACTTTAAACCTCTGTGTTTAACCCTTCCAATGCTGGTCTAGTAAAAAAAAAATGCTTTTTGCATATAATATGCTGTAAATAATATTTTAGAGCAAAGTTGAAATGCAGGGTTATATTCCGCTTCAACGTCAACCTTTATCAAGTGTCATCTAGCGTGTGTAGATAGCTGAAGGATCTCTGGAGTTGCCAGTCTGTGCATCCCAGCACAGAGACCTTGCCAGAGCACTAGTGCACAACAGCACAGCTGTTTACAGCAAATCCCCAGCATTCCAATTTAAATCATTCATTCTGTTGTGTATTACTCAGCCCCAGCACAGAAATTCAGCGTGGCGCGCTTGTGCACTCGAGAACATCTTTCCCATGCCATGCACAGCTGCACAGGTTTAACGCCTTCCCAGTGGAACCCCTAAAGTTGTCTTAGTACTTCACTGTAACAAACAAGTGATCAAGTGGGTGGCTATAGTGGGAGGCAGCCAAATACATAAAATAGAAGTGAGAAGGAAAATGACTCAGCAATTAACCTGTGTGCCTAAATTTAAATGCAAAAACGTTATGTTTGACTGCAATGAAACTGAAAAGCCGAACTTCAAATACCGTTTTTATAAAAGAAAGTAGTCTGACTTTCGAGAGACAGGCAACACTTTCATAAAGTGATTGAAAAATGCACCTGGTAAAATTCACCTGGTAAAATTCCCCTATACTTTTTACACTTCCTATGTGAGAAACACACCTCAGATGAGAAGTTGATGAACTCGGCTCATAGTGAGAGACAGCTCACTCTGCTGAAACTTTATGTTCAAAAATTTGCACCAAAGGACATGTGATAAACACTTTTTAAGGTACCTGTTAATACAATTCCAGTGTATCTTTTCTATTGGTTAAACTGCCTGTATACATGCTACAGGCAATGTAGGAAATCCATGTACTCTTATCGGATGCCTAAATAATTTCAGGGAAATAATGAAATCCCCTGATGACGCAAGATTGCAAAACCGGTCAGGAAGGAGACAGGCGACACCTTTTATCCTTTTAACCCATTGCTGGCCAGAACACATACGCTTTTCTTATTTTGGGGAACCCATGGTCTGGGCCCCGTATGTAAGTGATCTTGTGGTTTTATCTTGTTTTATACTCCTAAAATTAAGCAGTCTACGCTTAGTTTGCTGCTGTTTTGTTTTTATGTTATAACTGTCATACAACATGGACATTGTGTGAAGGATGACAGCATACGTTTGGAAGATCCATGTGACCGCCTGGAGTTTGCAAAGCTTCTTACACAACCTTATAGTGTAGGTAGCCTTATTGCTTTGGTTGATGTCGTGATGCACATTTGATTGTGGATGCTTCAAATGACCAAGTACGGAGGAAATTGTAAATTTGTTCCTACTTTGACCTGCGCTGATTTATTCATACATTATCTAGAACTTTTTTCAGACACTGCTTTATTTGATCTGAGGAAGCGGACTGTGTTCCGCGAAACGCCTTATCGTTTTTGTGTCTGATTATTAAAATGTCTTTCTTATATTGGTGCTGCCCCTTTTTCTTAGAGGTAAGCCATTTTGAATTTATTACATCCATGGTTATTTTTTAGGGGGGCCTTCTCCCCCCCCCCCAGTGAATTTGCTGAATTTGTCTTTAAAGCAGACCTGAACTCAGAAATTAATCTCAGCTCTAAATTATAAAGCAAAAGCATAATAACCTTTCAAGAAAAACATTTCTTTGTTAAAGCTGATACAAATCCTGCAATAAATCTGCAGTTTGTCTACTTCCTGCTTTCACGAAATGCAGACAGATTGTTAACATTGTGTGTTTAGAAAATGAGCTCACTGTTGTGGCAGTCAGCTCCTTGGACGGCGCTATTCGTGCTCTTGAAGAGCTACTATTTGTCCCCTATCTTATTGCCTGATGAAGCGGGTTGTGCCTGCGAAACACGTTGCATCTTTTGGGGTACCAATAATACATTTATTTGTTTAATTCAGACAGTATTTTGAGTCTGCTTTCCGGAGGTAAGTCCACCACTGCCTCCCAGCAAATTTTAAAACATTTATTACTTTTTATCCTGCTGGCGCCTCTGTTCTCTTACGATAATACTGTGTCCACCCCTGGTGGAGGGGTGACCTACCCCTACTTTTCTGATCTACAGAGAGCGGCATCTTAATCCTGAGTAAGGGCAGGTCTAATCTCCTCACCTGCATCTACAGTGGTTGCCTAAGAGGTAACCCAGTTTTGTGAGTATCTACATCTCACACTTACGGTTTCCAATACATACTACACTATATTGGACTCTCTGTGTTTCTTATTTATGCAATTGCCAAGTGTTTGCTTCTGTCTGTAAGGGTGGGTGGCCACCTAAGAGGGTGGGCAACTGGTGATTGTGGGTTGCTGAGGGGCAAGGGGATGTATGAAGATAGCAGAAAGCTGCTCAATTAGAGTGTCTCTATCTCTTCTGAAGGCATACTGTGAAGGGGGGCTGATGTGAAGCTACCTGTGATGGTGATCAGTCTGGGAGATTTTTTAAGCACTGTGTGGTGTCTGTGGGCCGGGGCAGCATAAGGGCCAGGTGAGTGTGCCATTTCGGGCAGTTTGTCTGGATGAGTTCCCGTGGTGGAGGCTTGTGATCCATTCAAAATAACAGGTAGCCCACATAGCTGGAGTTACTGTTTATCGCCTCCTGGTGACAGGATTGGATAAAGTTGCAATTGAGACTATGGTACTGTAATGCCTGTCAGATCTCCTGCTGTCTTTTCAGCTGCTATGCCCCAATTTATCACCACCTTCTTCACCCTATATGGCGCGTCCCCACTTGAACAGGAGATGAGGAAACAACACCTGCCGACTTCGGTTACACCCAGGCCTTGGAGGTGCAAGGTATAGCAGCTAAGGCCAAGAAAGCCAGAGTACCACCAGAACAAACAAGACTTTGTAGCTGGGTGATGGAAGAGGCTATACAGATCACCACAGGAGTTATGGATAATGGAGTAAGATTGCCCAGAGCGACCTTAGCTCTAGGCTTCTGATAACCGCCACAAATAAACAAGACACAATGGGCTTGATTCACAAAGCGGTGATAACCCAGTTAAAGACTTTAGGCGTGATAACCATTTTATCATGCCTAAACTCAGTTTAGGCATGATAAGTTTAGGCATGATAAGTTTAGGCATGATAAGTTTAGATAAGTTTAGATCGCACGCAAAGCAGCGCCATTAAACTCTATGCAAAGTGCACCAGACTTTACTAGTGCAAAACTTTTGATCAGCTGTGCACTGCGGTGCTAACCCAGTTGGTGCTTAAACTTATCACGCCTAAAAACGTATCACTCCTAAACTTATCATGCCTAAACTTATCACACCTAAACTTATCACACCTAAACTTATCATGCCTAAACAGAGTTTAGGCATGATAAAGGGCTTTTCACCAGCGTGCTAACTGTTAGCACCGCTTTGTGAATCAGGCCCAATTTTTGCTCAAGACGACCGCTGCCCTGAGCCTCTGACTGAGTAACAAGGCAGACAATACACAGACAGACAGATTGGTTGTTAGCGAACAAGACACACTGGTTTCTCAGGATGACCGCAGTCCTGAGCTTCTGACTGAGTAACAAGAGAGACAGATGGAATGCTTGCCAATCTAATCGCTGCCCCAGCGATAGCAAGCACCCACACTGACTTGGACAAGACAAACAAGTAAGAACGTAACTAATAGCAACTGAAGCCTATAGTTACGTTCACAGGAAAAAGGTTTAGCAGGAAAAGACAGACAGAAGGATTGTTTGCCTAGCAATAGCAAACATCCACACTGATACAGACAAGACAAACAGGTAGGAGCATAACATAGCAACCGCTGCAACCGGCAGGAGGGATCCTTACAGGTACTATGGTCTATCTTTCTGTTTTTCTTTTCTGATTTGGAGGTATTTCTGAGAACATAACAAAACTGAATAAAAAGAGGAAGAAACATGCAGGACCTGGGCGGTTTATTTCAACCAACTTTATATGAGTGGACTGGGAAGCCCTGTCTATTGACCACTCTGTCTTACTATAACAGGTGTATATGTAACACTATTCAGAGGTGCAGCAGGCCCAATTTTTGCACTTAGGGATTAGACAGCACCTACCTGCTGGTAAGATAAGGGGTAGCGCTCATCTAACTTCTGTTCTGTGCTAAGCTTTATTTTTGCAGACTCAGATTTAAGGCAGCTGCGCTGTATGCTTGCATGCTGTTGATTTGTGGTCAACAATACATTTTATTCAATTACTCCATAGTGCAATGCATTTCGCAGGTTCTATCCTGCTTCATCAAGCAATAATCGGATCAAAAACAAATACAGGACTGTGCAAAAGCCAAGCACCCCTTTTGCACAGACTTGTATTAGTTTTTGCTCTGATTATTGCCTGGTGAAGAAAGGATTGAACCTGCGAAATGCGTTGCACTTTGGAGTAATTGAATAAAATTTATTGTTGACCATAAATCAACAAAATTTGCGTCTACTTTGGGGAAATAAGTCCACCACTACCTCCTCTTTTAAATGGTTTTTAACATTTTATCCTATTATTGGCACCTCTGTTCCAACATTGAGTTTATTGCTAAGTCCACTCTTGGTGGAGGGGTGTTACCCCTTTCTTTCTGATCTACAGAGAACGACTTCTTAAACTGAATGGGGTCAGCTCTAATCCTCCCCACCTGCCTGTACATTGGTTGCCTATGTGGTAACCCATGTTTGTGAGTGTACAGTGAGATGCAAAAGTTTGGGCAACGTTGTTAATCGTCATGATTTTCTTATATAAATAGTTGGTTGTTACAATAAAAAATGTCAGTTAAATATATCATATAGGAGACACATACAGTGATATTTGAGAGGTGAAATTAAGTTTATAGAGATGGCCAGAACGGTTCGCTGCGAACACTTAGTGAGTTCGACCCGCCCCCTATACTACATCATTGGACTAAGATTTGACCCTCTACATCACAGTCCACAGACACATGGCAGGCAATCAGGCTGCACTCCCTCCTGGAGCCCCCCCCCCCTTATAAAAGGCAGCAGCGTCAGCCATGTTCTCACTCTGTGTGCTGCTGTATTAGTGAGAGAAGGGAGAGACATTGGAGAGATAGGGAAGACGATAGTTAGGAAGTCTGTTAGCTTGCTCCTTGCTGATACTTGTTGATGAAAAGCACCCCAAAACAGCTCTTTTGAGAGCTAATGTTCTTCTGATGTGTTTTTTTATGTGTGTGTGTCACTGACACTGTATATACAGCCCTGTCTGTTGCAGTTGGCCCTTGCTAATTGCTGTACTTTGCCAGGCCCAGCACATTCAGTGCATACCTTTCACTGCCTCTGTGTGACTGCACTTTGTATTATACAATACCACCACCAGTCAGTGCATACCCTTTCCCTGCACCTGTGTGACTGCACAATTGTATTATAGCAGCAGTCACTGCATATGTTTTCCCTGCACCTGTGTGACTGCACAATTGTATTATAGCAGCAGTCAGTGCATACCTTTTCCCTGCACCTGTGTGACTGCACAATTGTATTATAGCAGCAGTCACTGCATACCTTTTCACTGCACCTGTGTAACTGCACATTGTATTATACCACTAGCAGTCAGGTCAAAAAAGGGTTCAGTACCTCACCTCTATCAAAATGAATGAGGCATGGATCCCGGAGGGCTACTGCCTGCCCCAAGACTAAGTCAGTCCCCACACAGCATCTCTGCCTGCCGGCCGCTGCTGCCTGCCCCAAGACTAAGTCAGTCCCCACACAGCATCTCTGCCTTCTATGCCACCACCAACAGAGTCCAGGACTCCAGGTGGATTCCTGAATTTTTATGGCTGCTGCTGCTGCTAGCAGCGGCTGCTACCAAACATAATAATATTTTTTCTGGTGCGTGTACATGCCTAATTTTTCTGGCTGCACTGCAGCTGCAACAACAAAACAAAAGGCATGTCCATGTGTCAATTTCACTTTGTGATCGTTACCTTGCCACGGTGAAGGGGCTTGTGTATAACAATGAAGCAATGACCTATATGAGTGTGTTGGGGGGGGGGGGGGGGGTACACCCACAATAATAAGGATGTTGCTTCATTGTGGACAGACGAAATTCAATCAGCTTGACAGTCACTGTTGTTCTGTCATTGAGCTACCTCAGCCCAGCCATATGGGCTTGAAAACCGCCATCGCCTGCACTCTCGCCATCGTGCGCACCAGTCCAGCATGGCCATCACTACACAAACAGCTGTTTGCGGTGCGTTACACAGTAAGTTTGGTCTGTAAGTGTGAAGCAGTACACTACTTACACTAACTGCTGATCCATGTATACACACGCAAGATGTTTTCAAGCACTTTAGGCCTTCAATTTAGCAATGCAATGTGATTTCTGCCTTTTAGGGATTATAACCCTGCTGTGCGTCAAATCCGTAATTTTCCCCGGGACTTTTGGCATGTATCCCACTCTTCCATGCCCCCCTCCAGGTGTTAGACCCCTTGAAACATCTTTTCCATTACTTTTGTGGCCAGAAACAGTGTTTGTAGTTTTTCAAGTTCGCCTGCCCATTGAAGTCTATTGCGGTTCGAAAAGTTCGCAGATTTGCAAACATTTTCAGAAGATCGAGTTCAAGGTTCACGAACCGAAAATCGGAGGTGCCAGACATCTCTAGAAGTTTATTAGATTTACAGAAAATGTGCAATAGTTGTTTAAACAAAATTAGGCAGGTGCATAAAATTGGGCACCACAAAAAGAAATGAAATCAATATTTAGTAGATCCTCCTTTTGCAGAAATTACAGCCTCTAAACGCTTCCTGTAGGTTCCAATGAGAGTCTGGATTCTGGTTGAAGGTATTTTGGACCATTCCTCTTTAAAAAAAACATCTGTAGTTCATTCAGGTTTGATGGCTTCTGAGCATGGACAGTTCTCTTTAACTCACACCACAGATTCTTAATTATATTCAGGTCTGGGGACTGAGATGGCCATTCCAGAACATTGCACTTGTTCCTCTGCATAAATGCCTTAGTGGATTTTGAGCAGTGTTTAGGGTCGTTGTCTTGTTGAAAGATCCAGCCCCGGCGCAGCTTTAGCTTTGTCACTGATTCCCGGGCATTGGTCTCCAGAATCTGCTGATGCTGAATTGAATCCATGCATCCCTCAACTTTGACAAGATTCCCAGTCCCTGCACTGGCCACACAGCCCCACAGCATGATGGAACAACCACCATATTTTATTGTAGTTAGCAGATGTTTGTATTGTTTTTCCTCCATGCATAACGCCCCTTGCTATGCCCAAATAACTCAAATTTTAGTTTCAGCAGTCCACTGCACCTTATTCCAAAATGAAGCTGGCTTGTCCAAGTGTGCTTTAGCATACCTCAAGCAGCTCTGTTTGTGCTGTGGGCAGAGAAAAGGCTTCCTCTGCATACAGATTCTCCTTGTGTAAAGTCTGCTAAATGGTTGAACGATGCACAGTGACTCCATCTGCAGCAAGATGATGTTGTAGGTCTTTGGTGCTGGTCTGTGGGTTGACTCTGACTGTTCTCACCATCTGTTTATCCAAGATTTTTCTTGGTCTGCCACTTTGAGCCTTAACTTGAACTGAGCCTTTGGTCCTCCATTTCCTCAATATGTTCCTAACTGTGGAAACAGACAGCTGAAGTCTCTGAGACAGCTTTCTGTATCCTTACCCTAAACCATGATGGTGAACAATCTTTGTTGGTCATTTGAGAGTTGTTTTGAGACCCGCATGTTGCTACTCTTCAGAGAAATTTAACCTGCTGAGCGGTCTGGACGAGCTCAGCTCGTCCAACACCGCCAGAGGCTGCCGCTCAGGCCCTGCTGGGCCGATTTTTGTCAAATAAAAAGCAGCACACGCAGCCGGCACTTTGCCAGCCGCGTGTGCTGCCTGATCGCCGCCGCTCTGCGGCGATTCGCCGCGAGCAGCGGCGAAAGAGGGCCCCCCTAGCCGCCTGAGCCCTGCGCAGCCGGAACAAAAAGTTCCGGCCAGCGCTAAGGGCTGGATCGGAGGCGGCTGACGTCAGGACGTCGGCTGACGTCGATGACGTCACTCCGCTCGTCGCTATGGCGACGATATAAGCAAAACAAGGAAGGCCGCTCATTGCGGCCTTCCTTGTTTATTCTGGGCGCCGGAGGCGATCGGAAGATCGCCTCCGGAGCGCCCTCTAGTGGGCTTTCATGCAGCCAACTTTCAGTTGGCTGCATGAAATAGTTTTTTTTTTATTTAAAAAAAACCCTCCCGCAGCCACCCTGGCGATTTAATCAGAACGCCAGGGTGGTTAAAAGAGGAGGCAAACTTACAATTGACTCCCTTAAATACTCTTTCTTATAACTGGATTCGCCTATGTATGTAGGTCAGAGGTCACTGAGCTTACTGAGCCAATTTGAGTTCCAATAATTAGTTCTAAAGGTTTTGGAATCAATAAAATGACAACAGTGCCCAAATTTATGCACCTGCCTAATCTTATTTAAACAATTATTGCGCACTTTCTGTAAATGCAATAAACTTCATTTCACTTCTCAAATATCACTGTGTGTGTCTCCTATATGATATGTTTAACTGACATTTTTTATCGGAACAACCAACAATTTATACAGGAAAATCATGACAATTAACAACGTTGCCCAAACTTTCGCATCCCACTGTGTATATATATATATATATATATATATATGTATATATATATATATATATATATATATATATATATATATATATATATATATATATATATATATATATACACACACTTGTATTTACACAACTCACTTTGGTATCATCACATACTACACTATGTTGGTCTCTCTGTGTCCCCTTTTGTGTTTCTCTCACTTCAGTTGTCCTTTAAAATAGCTATCAGGATAGTAGTGGTTCCTGAATGGCTGATCTGCAGGGAGTATTTGTACAGTGTGCAAGGGGTTAATTGATTTTGCAGATTTAGGACAGTTCGGAAGATGAAGAATCTATATAAAGGAATTTTGATTTTGAACACTAAAGATCCTTTCAAAGGCAAAGGACAGTAGCTGGATTTGGCCAAACAGCTTCCAAATATTAAGCTCGATGTCACAGCACATTGCATGTTTGCGATGGGTAGGGCCTTATTCTTGTGCCTATGAACATCGACACGATTGCTGACAGATACAGTGTAAACACAGACAAGCTCGTATATAGATCAGACCACGAACGCAGGCAGGCAGAAAGGTTTATATGCAAACGAAACACATGTACTACACATCTCCCTAATTAATTCTGTGGCAGCAGCACAGATGGCAGGTGGAGATGCAGCGAGCTGCACACAGTTAACGCAGAAGCATCTAGTCTGTAGCTGGCCTTCTAACCCACCGGAAACTGCGAGGCTTTTCTGCAGCAAATTCGTATCAAGAATCCCCCTCCCAACCCCCTCCAGGCTCACTTTCAAAATTATGTTAATCAGATAAATGCAGAAATACTCATTAGCTTAATTGACGTGATTTGAAATGCAAATTCATGTAACGATGTAAAAATATTTGGCGACATCTATCTCAGTTGCAGAAATGAGGGAGGGAACTAGGGAATAGCCCCATTAACAGATAATCAAATGGTAACAAGCAGGCTAATTTTAGACTATCACTGCAACTTGTGTAGTGGTATCATGATGCGGCCTCAGTTAAGGTGCAGATCAGTCATGAGCAGATGCCAATAAGTTGAAACATCATCCTTCACTTTACATCCTTCTGCTGAGACGAATCGTCTTCTAAATCCCTCCACAATGCAACAGCAGCCTTCTAGCTGTCTGAGTGCACTATTTTCTTTCCCACCACTTGTCCTTTGCAGACCACAATGCAACGTGACTCACAGACAGGAGACTGCCAGGACCATGGTCCTGACATCACACTGTGGGAGGGGTTTCACCACAATATACAGGCCTCCTCCCGATTATCTATTCAAGAAAAGGTAAAGATTTCTAATGGGAAAAGGGGTATCAACTACTGATTGGGATGAAGTTCAATCTTTTGTTACAGTTCCTCTTTAAAGGTTAACTTCAGTTTAACTTCAGACGAAATTGGTTTCTGCACAACTTTGGCAGGTTTCCAGTTAAAGCGGACTAAAACTGATCATGCTTGCAAGATAATTAAATTAGACATTACATTTTAATATGAGAGGGACCCTGAGCTCACACTAAAAACAGAATTTACATTTACCTGGGGCTTCCTCCAGCCCCCGCAGCATGCTTGGTCCCCCAGGATCCTCCTGGCTCCTTTCCTGGTCTCACTGGCGGCTGTTAACCACTTGCCGACCGCCCCCAGCCGATGGGCGGCGGCAAAGACTGGGCCTAAACGACCCCAATACGCCCATCGGCGGAGGCTGCGGCAGGCGTGGTTATGCGGCGATCGTGTCATTCGTGACGCGATCAGCCGCCGGCGACTGGCTCCGCCCTCCTCACGCTGTAACCCGCCGGCCGTTCGAAAAGCGCCGGCGGGTTACTAGCACCCGGATCACCGCATGTAAATAGTATAATAGGCTTTGTAATGTATACAAAGCCTATTATACTGGCTGCCTCCTGCCCTGGTGGTCCCAGTGTCCGAGGGACCACCAGGGCAGGCTGCAGCCACCCTAGTCTGCACCCAAGCACACTGATTTCCCCCCCCCTGCCCCCTGATCGCCCACAGCACCCCTCAGACCCCCCCCTGCCCACCCCCCAGACCACTGTTAGCACCCAATCACCCCCCTAATCACCCATCAATCACTCCCTGTCACTTTCTGTCAACGCTATTTTTTTTAACCCTAAACTGCCCCTGCTCCCTCCTGATAACCCCCCTACCCCTCAGTTTCCCCACAGACGCCCCCCCCCCCCGTGTACTGTATGCATCTATCCCCCCTGATCACCTGCCAATCACCTGTCAATCACCCATCAATCACCCCCTGTCACTGCCACCCATAAATCAGCCCCTAACCTGCCCCTTGCGGGCAATCTGATCACCCACCCACACCAATAGATCGCCCGCAGATCCGACATCAGATCACCTCCCAAGTGCAGTGTTTACATGTGTTCTCTACCCTAAACACCCACTAATTACCCATCAATCACCCCCTATCACCATCTGTCACTGTTACCCATTAGATTAGACCCTAATCTGCCCCTTGCGGGCACCCAATCACCCGCCCACACGCTCAGATTGCCCTCAGACCCCCCTTATCAATTCGCCAGTGCATTATTTACATCTGTTCTTCCCTGTAATAACCCACTGATCACCTGTCAATCACCTATCAATCACCCATCAATCACCCCCTGTCACTGCCACCCATCAATCAGCCCCTGTCACTGCCACCCATCAATCAGCCCCTAACCTGCCCCTTGCGGGCAATCTGATCACCCACCCACACCATCAGATTGCCCCAGACCTACCCTCAGATCACCTCCAAAGTGCATTGTTTACATCTGTTCTGCCATCTAATCACCCACTGATCACCCATCAATCAGCCCCTGTCACTGATACCCATCAGATTAGACCCCTATCTGCCCCTAGGGCACCCAATCACCCGCCCACACCCTCAGAACGCCCCAGACCCCAGCCCTGATCACCTCGCCAGTGCATTGCTTGCATCTATTTCCCCCCTCTAATCACACCTTGAGACACCCATCAATCACCTCCTGTCACCACCTGTCACCCCCTAGCACACCTACCTATCAGATCAGGCCCTAATTTGCCCCGTGTGGGCTCCTAATCACTCGGCCAAACCCTCAGATCCCCCTCAGACCCCCTTCCGATCACCTCCCAAGTGCATTGATTGCATCTATTTTCCCCTCTAACCACCCCCTGAGACACCCATCAATCACCTCCTGTCACCCCCCTAGCACTCCTATCCATCAGATCAGGCCCAATACAACCTGTCATCTAAGAGGCCACCGTGCTTATGACCGGTTCCACAAAATTTGCCCCCTCATAGACCACCTGTCATCAAAATTTGCAGATGCTTATACCCCTGAACAGTCATTTTGAGAAATTTGGTTTCCAGACTACTCACAGTTTTGGGCCCGTAAAATGCCAGGGCAGTATAGGAACCCCACAAGTGACCCCTTTTTAGAAAAAAGACACCCCAAGGTATTCTGTTAGGTGTATGACGAGTTCATAGAAGACTTTAATTTTTTGTCAAAAGTTAGCGGAAATTGATTTGTATTGTTTTTTTCACAAAGTGTCATTTTTCACTAACTTGTGACAAAAAATAAAATCTTCTATGAACTCACCATACACCTAACGGAATACCTTGGGGTGTCTTCTTTCTAAAATGGGGTCACTTGTGGGGTTCCTATACTGCCCTGGCATTTTAGGGGCCCTAAACCGTGAGGAGTAGTCTAGAAAAGAAATGCCTCAAAATGACCTGTGAATAGGACGTTGGGCCCCTTAGCGCACCTAGGCTGCAAAAAAGTGTCACACATGTGGTATCGCCGTACTCAGGAGAAGTAGTATAATGTGTTTTGTGGTGTATTTTTACACATACCCATGCTGAGTGGGAGAAGTCTCTCTGTAAATGGACAATTGTGTGTAAAGAAAATCAAAAATGTGTCATTTACAGAGATATTTCTCCCACCCAGCATGGTGATATGTAAAAATACACCACAAAACACATTATACTACTTCTCCTGAGTACGGCGATGCCACTTAGCAGGGCCGGGCCGAGGCATAGGCTGGAGAGGCTCCAGCCTCAGGGCGCAGTGTAGGAGGGGGCGCACAATTCATTCAGCTGTCATTCCTAATTGTGTTTGAAGCAGAAAGAAATAAGAAAAGGAGATACATGGAAGTGACTACAAGCCAGATAACTAGTGATTAAGGTGTTGGGGGCCCTGGGGTGCCTCTTAATCTAAGAGCAATCAGTGTGTGACAGCTGGGGTGGAGGGATGGAGGGGCGCACTTTGGTGTCTCAGCCTTGGGTGCAGGAGGACCTTGTCCCGGCTCTGCCCCTTAGCGCACCTAGGTTGCAAAAAAGTGTCACACATGTGGTATTGCCGTACTCAGAAGAAGTAGTATAATGTGTTTTGGGGTGTATTTTTATACATACCCATGCTGGGTTGGAGAAATCTCTCTGTAAATGGACAATTGTGTGTAAAAATAATCAAAAAATTGTCATTTACAGAGATATTTCTCCCACCCAGCATGGGTATGTGTAAAAATACACCCCAAAACACATTATACTACTTCTCCTGAGTACGGCAATACCACATGTGTGGCACTTTTTTTGCAGCCTAACTGCGCTAAGGGGCCTAAAGTCCAATGAGCATCTTTAGGCTTTACAGGGGTGCTTACAATTAGGCACCCCCAAAATGCCAGGACAGTGAACATACCCCACAAATGACTCCATTTTGGAAAGTAGACACTTCAAGGTATTCAGAGAGGAGCATAGTGAGTCCGTGGCAGATTTCATTTTTTTTTGTCGCAAGTTAGAAGAAATGGAAACTTTTTTTTTTTGTCACAAAGTGTCATTTTCCGCTAACTTGTGACAAAAAATAAAATATTCTATGAACTCACCATGCCTCTCACTGAATACTTTGGGATGTCTTCTTTCCAAAATGGGGTCATTTGGGGGGTATTTATAGTACCCTGGAATTTTAGCACCTCATGAAACATGACAGGTGGTTAGAAAAGGCAGAGATGCTTCAAAATGGGAAAATTCACTTTTGGCACCATAGTTTGTAAACGCTATAACTTTTACCCAATCCAATATGCATACACTGAATGGTTTTTTTTAATCAAAGACATGTAGCAGAATAACCTTCGCGCTGAAATGTATAGGAAATTTAAATTTATTTGAAAAATGTCAGCACAGAAAGTTAAAAAAGTCATTTTTTTGACAAAATTCATGTCTTTTTTGATGAATATAATAAAAAGTAAAACTCGCAGCAGCAATCAAATAGCACCAAAAGAAAGCTGTATTAGTGACAAGAAAAGGAGGTAAAATTCATTTAGGTGGTAGGTTGTATGAGCGAGCAATAAACCGTGAAAGCTGCAGTGGTCTGAATGGAAAAAAAGGCTCTGGTCCTTAAGGGGCGAAAAGACTGTGGTCCTCAAGTGGTTAATTGTCAACTTCAGCCTGAATTCGCCTGTTGCGAGTCCCTGCCGCGCTCGCCATGCTGGTTCAGTCTTAGAGAATGGTGCATGCGCAGGACTCTCACAGCGGCCGGTGTGTGCGGTGGGGATGCGCATGGGCGACTTCAGACTTAAGTTGCAGATTAGTGGAGCCACTAGCGGGACCGGCAGAGGAGCCAGGAGGACGCTGGGGGACCTTGCGGGCTACAGAGGCTGGAGGAAGCCCCAGGTAGGTGCAAATTCTGTTTTTAGCTTGAGCTTAGGGTCCCTTCAAACCCTATTTTTTCCCCAAGTATACACATTGATTTAACTTATTGCAGGCGGAAGCCTCTCCCCGCCAGGGCGTTCTGTCGAGGCAGGATTGTATTGCATGCTGGGACAACTACCACACAGGCTCCCAGAATCTCAAATGTAAACCAAAATTTCAGAAAAATCACATGCGTTTTGCATTTTTGTAATATGTTAGTGTTTTTTTTTAATGCAAGTTGAGCGTGTGTGTTTTCATGCATTTTTACTGTGATTTGCATTTTTCATGGACTTTTGGTGTGATTTGCGATTTTACGGATTGCGGTAGGTGGATTTTGATGCAGCGACCCACTTATTCAATTTTTTTTTTTTTAACAATGGTGGAGGAGTATCTTGGTAATGTTGTATTTTCTATTTATAATGCTGTGGGTGCAATATGGTCAACTTAATTATCTGTTTTGGTCATCTTTAACCACTTCTGTACCAGCAGTCTCTGCCCCCTTAAGGACCAGAGACTGCTGGTACAGTAAAATGCCACTTCCCGACGAATCGCTGCAATAATTTGACGCTCCCGCCAGTCACGACGCTGCCCCATCGCCATAGCCTCCTCTCTCTACTGTCTCTATGACGGCAGAGTGCTGACCGCCGATTAGAAGCCCTTTTCCTCTCCCTCCTCCCCATTCCACCCCCTCTCTCTTCTCTTTCCTCTACCCCATTCTCCCTCCCATGGTTTCCTATCACTTTTTCCTTTTTTCCCTCTCTTTCCCCTGTCCCTCCTTCCTCTTTCCACTTCCTTCTCCCTTTCTCTCGCTATATTTTTTCACCTTTCCCTCCACAGCCTCTCCCCTTTTTACCTTCCTCCCTCCCTCCCCTTCTTCCTCTTACCCCCACACTTCTCTCCTCCTCCCCTTTTTTTCTTCTTCCCTTCTACCACCTTCCCTTCCTTTCCCTCTTCGTCTCATCTCCCTCCTTATCAAGTTCACCAACTCGTCTCCCTCTCAACGTTTGTCTTTGACCCCTACCCATCCTTTTTCTTACATTTTATTTTATTAACCTGTGTTTTTAATTTTTAAATGTTCAGTTTTAAAGGTCGATATTCACCCTCTGCCAAGATCAACAAAACTAAATGAGTTAAAAGTTCCACCAGAGGAAGTGATTCCTGTTTCATAAAACCAGTCAAGGGATTTTTGGGGAAGGCAAAACCCAAAACTTGTCTGAATGAACTTTGCATAAACATGCATGCATTTTGCATAATATTTAAGCAAGGTGTCTTATGCAACAGAACTGAAGCTTTGCATAGATACACCAATCAATGTAAATTATGTTATGTCAACTTGATTTATATGCCTATTTTTACCCGTGGAGTGCACCAAGTGGGCCCCTCCCCCCCAAAAAAAATTAAGGCCCGGTTCTCATTGGCGTTATTTTGCGGACCGCAGCCAGACCACATACAACGGACGAGAAAGGTTCCACCGGATCTGGATGTGTTTTGCGGTCTGGCCTGCGGTCCGGAATTTTGCAACCTGCGCCTTTTTTCCTGACTGGTACCTCTGTCCACAGCCGCCGGAACGGATCCGGACAAAAAACCCAGCACAACAGGAACCAATGAGAAACGAAAGTGCACAGCATACTTCAGGATGAAAGCCGGTCGTCCTACCCCAATTCCTGTGGGGTTTCTATGGTACAGGCGGCCATCTGGACAGCGAAACACATGTGCCCAGCGCCGGACAGCCCCCAGCCTCTCCCAGAGTACCCCGACCGTCCAGGCGCAGCCCCGCGGGACAAGGGGCACGCAGACCACTGGATCCATGGTCCACACAGCAGTCTCTCTCTCCAAGGGTGATGTCCACACAGCAGGCTCTCTCCAAAAATGACCCCAGCGCTTTTCCAGACCTTCCAGACCCCTCTTTGAAAACGGAAACGGATCCAAATCCGCATGCAGTACGGAAGTAATTCCGGATGCAAACTGAAAGTGAACTGACCGGATCCGGATGGCAAACGGATGTTCTCAGAACGGACCGGACCAGAACGGATCCGTGCCACCGGTCAGTATTTGCAAAAAACGCAAGTGTGAACCGGGCCTAAAAAATAATAAAACCCTCCCTTTGTTTGCATTTCGTTCTATGCATGTAGTTCACATAAACATTTGGCAAACAGTAGTTTCATTGCCTGTCATATACTGCTCCTGTGTGTGTGGAATTATAGGAGGTTGGTGGAGATGAAGGCAGTAGAGCATTTACACGGTGCCATGGCCAAAATAGTAAGACAAACACCAGTCACCCTCTAACTATGAATTGTGTGTAAACCAGTTGGCAGTAAGCTGCAAATAAGTTGAGTTATTGTAGGATTATACTGTTTTTATATGCAAATTAATGCAGCTTGAAAATGGACCAAACAAATTCCTCCAAGTAAAAATTCAATTGATCCATTTTCAAGCTGCATACATTTGGGTGCAAATTTTGCATGATCTTGCATCAACTTGGAATTATTTTCATCTAATGAACTCAACCACCCATATGTATTTGGCATGTACACAATTATTATTTTACAGCATTTATTTTTCAGTCAAGCAAACAGCGAAATACCTCTTGTTACATTTCCCACATGTGCATCCAACTTGAACAATAAAATTCTGATGCATTCAGTAATTAATTTCCATGGTAACTTCCATGGGCACTTCCATGGGCAGCACGGTGGCGTAGTGGTTAGCACTCCCGCCTTGCAGCACTGGGTTCCTGTTTCAAATCGCAGCTACCCCTACTACCTGCATGAAGTTTGCATGTTCTCCCTATGTTTGTGTGGGTTCCTCCGGGCATTCTGGTTTCCTCCTGTGTCCCAAAAATATACAGGTAAGTTAATTGGCTTCCCTCTAAAAATTGGCCCTAGAGTATGATACGGATGCTATGGTAGGGATTAGATTGAGAGCCCCTCTGAGGGACAGTTAGTGACAAGGTAACATATATACTCTGTACAGCGCTGCAGAAGCGCTATATAAATCAGGGATGCTCAAAAACGACCCGGGAGATAGCCGGATAGTTGCTATCTGGATATCTCCCAGGATGGCTGTGCGGGGGGGGGGGGGGGGGGTCAATCTTACCTGTCTGACGTCTTATAGGTATGTCCCTCGGCGCCTCCCACGATAGCCGGATAGTTGCTATCTGGATATCTCCCAGGACGGCTGTGCGGGGGGGGGGGGGGGGGGGCAGGGGGGGTCAATCTTACCTGTCTGATGTCTTCTAGGTATGTCCCTCGTCGCCTCCAACGATGCGCTCCACGCAGCGGTCACGTGAGTACAAACACTTTCTCCTTCCGGGTTTAAGGAGGAAGTGTTTGTTATCACGTGACGCGCGTGGAGCGCATCGTGGGAGGCGCCAAGGGACATACCTAGAAGAATAGCAACTATCTGGCTATCTCCCGGGTCATTTTTGAGCATCCCTGATATAAATACTAAATAATAATAATCTCATCTCAGGGTGCAACTATTTGCACATTTTAGCATGTGTATTTGTTTGAATTTACACATAATCTGCAGAGCTACATAAATTTAGGGACACTCAAATCGGCTTTTCTGATAGGAACTTGGAAATGGATTTCTGTGAAAAATACCACATTACCACATCTCGGTAATTTTAGCCCAATCGCAGAACCTGGAAGCATTGGACAAATCAGAGAATGCAGAGTCAACTCGGAAGTCCTTGGCCAATCAGAGGATGCAAAAAATGCACCCCCCCCCCCCCTCCCAAAAAAAAAAAAACTTTTCTGAAATCGGAATTGGAAAAACGGAAATCCGCTGAATCGGTAATTGGCATTAGCGGAAATTAGAATTTCAATGGAATCAGAAATCAGCAATTCTCAAAAAAGGTTTTGTTTTTTTTTGATAACAGAAACAAAACAGCTGAATAAAAACTGATCAGGTTTCCAAATGAAAGAGGTAAAATAAATAACCCATTATTGATGATCTTTAGTAATACTAGTTATTTTTATTATGGTTGTTGTTATTGTAATAAATTGGCAGCAAAGGAAAGTCAAAACAATGTCCATAGCTGCTAATAATATTTTCGTGGAAGGTGGGAGGCTCTCATAACTGCCTGAGGGGAAGTAATTTTCCCAGCAACATCCAGAATTTTTATAAACTCCTTAAGCTATCCAAGTAGGACCTTTTGTTTAATAGGCTAAGCCACCGATCGCTTGACCAGCAACAGCCTTAGGAAACAAGATACAGCATGCAACAGCCTGAGCCAAACTAAACATAGATACATTGAGAGGGCTTTCAAGGCTGCAATGAGACCATGGAGAAACTTCCTAATGATACTTGTCCCCTGGGCAAGGAAGTGCAGGCAGCATCCAGAAACCAAACTACCAGAAAAAAATGCCTATTAAATTAACTTAAATGAGGCACCCTCCCAGTCTTTTTTTGTCAATAAAATAGTCCCAATACCTTTATTGGTAGTTAGGAAAAATAACCCTATGTTCACATATCCACTTGACTTAAACATATCTAATAATAAACTTTTTTTGTACATAGTGGAGAGAAATGGCAGCACATCCAAAACAAGGCTGCATCTGAATGACTTAACAGCAAGAGGTGTGCAGAGCCTCTTAAAGGAAACCAGAACTTCTGTAATAAAACGTTTTATACATACCTGGGGCTTCCCTCCAGCCCCATAAGCTCGGATCATTCCCGCGCTTCCATCCTCCGCTGTCTGCAGGTCCGGTACCGGGGGTCCCTGCACTTCACACAGTCGGGGCCAGTCTACGTAGGAAAAGTGTGTCCTTTACAAGATACGCAAAGAGTGCACTTCTCTTACGTCAGACTAGCCGCGACTGACAGAAGTGATGGGACCCGGTACCGGAGATGCAGACAGCAGAGGACGGCGGCGTGGGAAAGATCCGAGCTTATGGGGCTGGAGGAAGCCCCAGGTATGTATAAAAAACTTCTTATTTACAGGAGCTCTGGTACACTTTAAAGGCATAAATGCACCAAATGGCATCTGTAACACCTGCTACAATTTATTTGGAGGATGTTAGCTTGCAAAACAGTTTGCTTGTTGTAGTAGACCCTTGCACCACAGTGAGGTCATCCTATTGGAAGGGACCCTAACCTCTATTGTCCTTTTCTAATTGTTTAACATAGAGGTTAGGGTCCCCTCCAATAGGAAGGCCTGCCATTTCTCCCTACTGTATAGAAAAATGTAAGTTTAACTTTTCTATGGTATAATAATAAACTTTGCTCAGTGATTAAGATTACAAGTAGAAAAGATGCACATTTAGTACTCCAACAGCTTAGATCTACAAAATAACACCAGACATCTCTCCAATCTACACAGCTATGCCAATACAATTTTGACGATGAAGATTGAAAATATCAAACTCACTATCTGACAAAGGCATTTTGTATTATTAAAATTTACCTTTCTGAAATCAAAATATAAACAAAAGAATTGTATAACCAGATTTCAGTAAAATTATCCTGTTTCAAAAGGCTGATGAGCAGATTACTAATGCAACAACCATCTGAAACAACTTTAAAGGGACCCTGAGCAGTAGCCCTGGGTAGCATTTATGCCTAGCCACGTACAATTGGTTACGCCCATACACTCGCCCTGCCCCGTGTTAAAGAGAACCTGTACTGAGTAAAAATATTTAAAATAAACACATGAGGTAACTTCAAATGAACATTACAGAGTTACCTTGCCATTAGTTCCTCTCAGAAGCTCACCATTTTCTTCTGATAATAATCCCATCCAGTTCTGACAATATTTTGTCAGATCTGAAATATATCAGTTGCTGTCAGTAAAATATCAGTTGCTGACAGTTATAGCTGAGAGGAAAACTGATGTACCAGGTAATGTCCATGTTTCCCTTTGGCTCAAGTGGGCGATGTTACAGTTTAACTGTGTGCTGACTAGAAAGCTGTTATGGGTAATGGCCATTTTCAAAATGGAGGACGGAAAATTCCCTTGATCACAGTGAACAAACAGGGCGTGGGAGAGGAGAAAGACACTGAGGAGTAGACTACATGGAAGGTAAGTATGACTTGTGTATGCTTATTTTGACTTTTAATTTTCAGTTCAGGTTTTCTTTAAGCTCTCTGCCTCCCATTTTCTTCCCTTCCAAAACACATTACAGCTGCGATTCAGCCAAGGTGCGCTGTGTCCCCCGGAACAGGAAGCCTGCGGGGACAGTAAAATAAATAAAGAACATGAAGAACATCTAGAACAGATTTTTTTTAGAGGTAACTGGAGGGGCTTCAAACAGTTAAAAGACTAAAAAAGGCAGGTAAGTTTATTACATATGTTCTTAGACGTACAGGACATAGATATTGTAGTACTGTTAGGGTATTTTCATTGGCACTTTTCAACGTGCTGAAATGCTGAACATCAATTACAAATCAAAATGGGAGTGCATTACCAGTAAACGTGCGCCTTAACAGTGGAAGGGAAGTGTACTTTTCACTGAATGCATGCTTCACTGTACCTGACGCAATGCGGCCGTAACATGAGGTACAACTTTTTTGTACTGTTTCTATATAGGGATCGCAATGTAACATCCCATTGTGAATGTGGTCTATTAGACTACATTTTGTGCTGTTTTAAATCAGAGGTTCATATCATATAAAATGCATTTAAACCAAATTAATTTTAAAAAAATAGCATTATCAATGCCACTTAAAGAGGAACTCCAGTGAAAATAATGTAATAAAAAAGTGCTTCATTTTTACAATAATTATGTATGAGTTTTAGTCAGTGCTTGCTAATTGTAAAATCTTTCCTTTCCCTGATTTACATTCCAACATTCATCACATGGTGACATTTTTGCTGCTGGCAGCTTAAGGAAGGAGATGCTGCTTGCATTTTTGCCAGTTGGAAACAGCTGTAAACATCTGTTATTTCCCACAATGCTACAAGGCTCCCACAGTGTGATGTCAGAACTATGGTCCTGACATCACATTGTGGGAGGGGTTTCACCACAATATCAGTCATACAGAGCCCCCTGATGACTAAGTTTGTAAGCTTTGCCGTCTTTGGCATCAATAATTTGCAAATCTGATTGACTCTTTCTGGCGCCATCCTCTTTTCTGGATTTGAACCCCAGTCACCCAATGACCAACTGTACCAGGTTTGAGACGTGTGCCATAAACAATGCAAAAATGGGAGCAATTAAATATTCCCCTTGAAAACCAAAAGGTGAATTTTGATTGGCTTTTGTAGGCTCCACGTCACCCAGTGTCCAACTGTGCAAAGTTTGAGAAACCTACCATTGGCCACACACCATACACTTTTTTAAATGTCTGTTCAATTTAAGAATTGCAATCAATTTTTCTGACTGATTGTAACATTTAAAAAATATGACCAATGTACCACACACATAGGTTCAATTTTTCCCCAATTATGATAAAAATGATTGGAAACTCTGAGAAAATTGCTAGAGTGTGTATATTAATAAATTGACAATCTAACACACACCATACAATCTTTAGAAGCATTGAAGAAAAATTTCCAACATTCCAGATCAATAAAAATAGAAAAAACCGGGTAATCCGATTTTTCAGTCGAATGAAAAAAAAAGCGTTTGATTTTTTTGAGATCCGATCATATTTATCAAATTGTCATAAGATTGGATCATTTTATTGTATCGTGTGTGGCTACCTTAAAGAGAAACTCCAGTGAAAATAATGTAATAAAAAAAGTGCTTAATTTTTACAATAATTATGTATAAATGATTTAGTCAGTGTTTGCCCATTGTAAAATCTTTCCTCTCCCTGATTTACATTCTGACATTTATCACATGGTGACATTTTTACTGCAGGCAGGTGATGTCACTGGAAGTAGCTGCTGCTTACTTTTTGGGCAGTTGGAAACAGCTGTCAATAGCTATTTCCCACAATGCATGACAGGAAACTGCCAGGGCCATGGTCCCTGAGCTGGGACAAGGTCCTCCAGCACCCAAGGCTGAGACACCAAAGTGCGCCCCTCCATCCCTGCCTCCCCAGCCATCACACACTGATTGCTATTAGACTAAGAGGTGCCACAGGGCCCACAACCTCCCCAACACCTTAATATCTAGTTATCTGGCTCGCAGTCACTGCCATGTATCCCCTTTTCTTATTTATTTCTGCTTCAAACACAATTAGGAATGACAGCTGAATGAATTCTGCGCCCCCTCCTACACTGCGCCCTGAGGCTGGAGCCTCTCCAGCCTATGCCTCGGCCCGGCCCTGCGATGGTCCTCACAGTTTCCTGTGGGAAGAGTTTTAACCACAATATCAACCATACAGAGCCGTCTGATGATTTGTTTGTGAAAAGGTAAAGATTTCTCTTGTAAAAGGGGGTATCAGCTACTGATTGGGATGAAGTTTAGTTCTTGGTTACGATTTCTCTTTAAGAATGGCTGCAGTTTACATTCTTCCAGTGAAATTTGTATTTGTCTCCGCCCACTTTTTGGTTATGGGGATAAAAAGTATTCTAAATGTTATTCCAGGTAATGTACTGTGTGTGTGCCAAATTTCATTCAAATCCGTTCAGCCATTGTTGCGTGATTGGGTAACAAACATCCAAACTTTCGCATTTATAATATTAGTGAGATATATATCACTTGGGTGTCATAATAGTGGTAAAGTTAAGTCATAAAGTTGTTGCAGAATCAGTAAATGGATTAGAACATTGATAAGCTGTTCTGGTCAATAAGGTGAGAACAATCTCTAGATGTGATAAAACTTTGATTTCTGCTGTATGTGCAGGAGTGGCCATGCTCACGCAGGTGCCAGAAGAGGAGCACTGTGAACTATCACTAACGCGAATCTTCATGTCAATTAACATGTTAGTAAAGGATCGCGGTAGCAATGCTTCACAAGTCAGCCTGCATAAACCACTCTGCGACCGCCTAATGCAGGATGGCGGCCCCAGAGTGACTTCCTCGTTCCTCCAGGACACACTGGTGCGAGATTAGCAGGGAACAAGCGCTCGCATGTGCTCGCAATCGGAGCTGGCAGGCTGTAAACAATTTTTAAAATGGCCAAATCAATTGTACAGCACAAGTGTTTTCAGGGCGATTTTGAAAATCACTTGCGCTTAAATGTTTACAAAAACGCCTATAATGTGAACAAGGCCTCAAAGAGTTCACTTCCTGACTGACTTCAGGAAGTGAAAAAAAATCATCGCTGCACAAAAGTGCTTAGAAAAGCGCTTTTCTAAGCGAAAATCGCTCAGAAAGTGCTTAGAAAAGAGCTTAAAAAATAGCCCTATAAATCGCTCGGCGCTGGCGATTTATAATCGAACAAGGCCTCAAGGACTGTGAGCCATACATTTTTCTGATCATTGTAATGTGGTATCTATATTTTTAAGTTAAAGAGCGTCAAGGAAATAAAACAAAAATGATGAGATTTTTAGTAAAGATGTAATATAATTATTGTTATTTTTCTTTCCATATATTTGATTTAATCCCCAGGATGGTTGAGGCGTAATGCTACACAAAACATCCACATCTAATCTCTTTAGGTACTTCTGTACTATATGAGTTCAGTAAGTGCTTTTGTAAGAAAATAAATAACTGATAATCCCCCATGAGGAGATGGACTAGTCCATAATCCAACAGTTCTGCTACATTTTTTATTACCTACTGCAAGTGACAGCAACATAAGAAAAAAAGAAATGTATAGTGCATTTTACTGTGGGAGAAATGTATATTTATATGTATGTATTTAAAACGTTACAATTTTTCACGCTAGTAGTCCTTCAAATCATTTTGCTGCTTTGTACCACCAGGCTTGTCACTCAGGCTCTTAAAGGTACAGGACGGGAGTAGTTGGAATTTGGTTGAATAAAGGTCAGGCAAGCCAGTCAGGTCAGCAACAAACATCAGATAGATTGTGGCTAAAACAAATATTGATTAGACAAGTTGAGATCGACAGCAGGCATCAAGTAGGGTTGATCAATGTTTCCAGGTTTATGCAAATTTATGTCAATTTTGTTATGCAAATATATGCAGCTTGAAAATGGACCAATCAGTTTAACCCTGGGTGGGACTTGATTGGTCTGTCTTAAAGCTGTATATATTTGCATAAAAAATGTATACAAATTTGCATAAACTCAGAAATATTTGCATCTCTTTGATCATCCCTAGTATCAAGCAGATCGAATTTGTCAACAGATATGAAACAGATCAAGGTCAGACAATAATTAGTGTTATGGCTTATGCAGTTCCATTGAAGTCAAGACAAACCACCAAAAAGATAAGACAAACAACTGTACATGTCCATTCTCTAGCAAACAGATGCCACAACAAGCAACCACAGAGTAAACTGGGCTACTTGATTATGTGAATTTACACCAATTAGAAAGCTTGCTTTCAACCAGCAGAGTGGGTTCATGCTCAACCTTACCTGTTCATAGATCTTCCAGCATTTGCCTGGAATTATTAGGGAAAGCTGGAGGTCAGGGCACTACAATCCAAATGTAGCTGCATGCACAACAGACTAAGCTAAGCAGGAAGAGATACAGAACCGTATTATTATTGTTTTATAAAGCACCAACATATTTTTTGGCGCTGTACAAAGTAAGAAACAAACATGGGCTGCAAAATAATACAGACAATGATATACACCAATATACGAAATACAGAGTTGATACAAGATACAGAGTCAGTACAAAAATACACAATTGGTAATTACAGTGACAATATTAATATGAATACATGTGTAATAAATTCCAAGACACAAAAGGGTGAGAGAGCCCTGCCCTTGTGAGCTTAGAATCTAAAGGAATGGGGGAAATGGGGAAGGGGGGGGGGGGGCAAGAGGTGAGGTAGTATTCAATAATTATACCTAAAGGCAGTGGTCCATACGCAATTCACTTTTCCTCCTGAGTTTTTTTCCCAGGTGATAATTTTACACACTGTCATAAAATGCTTTTTGAACCACCAGCAAGCAAGAAAGTACTCAACATAGTTTTGATAGTACTTTTTCAGCAACTTTTGGGTATGTTTTCAATTGTAAATAGAGATGGCCCGAACCTCCGATTTTAGGTTCGTGAACCGGGTTTGCAAACCTCCGCAAACGTTTGCGAACTTGCGAACGTTCGCGAACCGCAATAGACTTCAATGGGGAGGCGAACTTTGAAAACTAGAAACACTTATGCTGGCCACAAAAGTGATGGAGAAGACGTTTCAAGGGGTCTAACATCTGAGTTTTTGCATGGATGAGTGGGATGGACGCCAAAAGTCCCGGGGAAAAATCTAGATTTGACGCACAGCAGCGTTTTAAAGGCAGAAATCACATTGAATGCTAAATTGCAGGCCTAAAGTGCTTTAAAACATCTTGCATATGTATACAATAATCAGGGAGAGTAATTAGAGTACTGCTTCACACTGACACACCAAACTCACTGTGTAACGCACCGCAATGCATTCCACATCTTAATCACTCTTACTGTAAAGAACCCTTTCCTAAATAAATGACTAAAGCGTTTTTCTAAACGTTTTTTTTGGTCCGGAGTTGGAGCCTGAGAAACGGCTACCACGACACATCCAAGGAAGGCAGCAGGCATGGCATGCAAGTCCCGAGGTAGTGACAAAAAATAACGATACAGAAGGACTTTCGAGGCCCTGCTGTATATGAGACGAATCAATTTCAAATCCTTTCACGAGAATCTGTTATGGAGGTCGAGTCTGCCATCCATTCAAGTGAAAGGTATGCACTGACTGCCAGGTATAATACAATGTGCAGTCACAGATGCAGTGAAAGGTATGCAGTGACTGGTATTACAATACAATGTGCAGCTGTCATACAGGTGCAGTTAACAGGTATGCTCGGAGGGGTATATAACACGGCGTGCGGTCACACAGGTACTGTGAACAATTATGCAATGACAGGTATTACAAATGTGCACCTGTCACACACAGACAGGTACCGGACAGACACAGTGACACTGTGTGCACTCACGTGGGTAGGTGGTTGCACTGAAGTTAACAACAGGTAGGTATATGCAGTTATGGGTATTACAATGTGCACCTGTCACACACAGACAGGTACCGGACAGGCACAGTGACACTACGTGCGCTCACGTAGGTAGGTGGGTGCACTGTGAACAACAGGTAGGTATATGCAGTGATGGGTATTACAAATCTGCACCTGTAGTAATTACCACCAAGGGGCCAAAGGCCAGTTCCGACTGACTGACAGGGCTGTATATAATGCACCTATAATGCACCTATAAGTACCTAAAAGTTGGAGAAAAAGTACTATCAAAATTATTTTCAGTATTCTCTTGCTTGCTGGTGGTTTAAAATGCATCTGGTTCAGCTAAGTGAAAACTCAGGAGAAAAAATGAATTGCATAGGGGCCCCGGAATCCCTAATATGCGCAGATGAAGGCATTGGGATAATTAACCATCACCATGAATAACCACATGGTTTAATTCCCATAGGAGAAAAGCACTTTGCAAATATTGTTGTTTGCATGGACAACCGCATCAATACCAATCTTTACCAATGAGCTTGAACTTCAACAAGAGTTCCTTTTTGCCAATGCCGACTGTTGATTTTTAGCATGTGATATCATTTTTATTACTTATGGTGTTGCCCTTGAGATTTGACTTAAGTTTGCATTTTTTTCCTGACTCGTGCACTTGCAGTTTGTGCCTCCTAAGTGTTGCTTTATGTTTTGCTGAAAATTCATATATTGAAGAGCTAATTGACAAACTTCTTTTATAGCTACTGCTAATTGGCAATCAACCTGGTATGACTCACCTTTATAATTGTTTCGCTAATGTGGATTTAGTTACTTCAACTTTGAATTTATATTCCTTTGTTTTGTTCATTCGTTGTATATTACTGTAGCATTATGCAGCACGATGTTATTATTTTTTTTTGAATGTGTCCTTACAAATCATGCAGAGAAGAGATGATAGAGTCACTCATATATCAATAGAGAAGGATAAGAAAAGACACTTTTTGGTTTCAACACTTTTATAAATGTAATAGATATAGTGAATGTTAAATATGTTGTTTGTTCTATTTCTACATTATCACTGTAGGGAGATGGAAATTGAGACTATTTCCTGAAAAAAAGGTCATGCAGCAAATCAGCTATGCAGAATAATTATACTACGCACTATTTGAGTCTAAATCCGCAAAAGGACATCATTTGGAAGAAAAAATGTGGCTTGTTTCTATAAAAAAACTAAACTGACACTGGTTTCTTCTTCTGGGAGTTTTGGTAGATGAATTTAAGGTTTTAAAACTCAGGTAGCAGTAAGAAAAGGAGACAAAAAGAGCACCAGAACCGCCAATAATGTAGTATTTCTGGGAAATGGAAATGTAAAGAAATAACTACTAGTGATGAGCGTAATGACCTAATTACGATTACACAAAATTTCATGTAATTAGCAAAATTACGATTATGGTCATATTCAAAAATTCATAATTTCACGAAATTACGCAAAGTTTCACGTTTATGCGGAATTTCGTAATTACTATCATTTTTCGTATCTATAATCATTTTTGTAATGAAAACGAAACGGAGTTTCATGTTTAACGTGGAAATACGGCCCTTCTCGAAATTTTGTTCCAGTCCAGTGCCTCCTGATAAATTTAAAGTGACAACACACGCAGGGACCTTTGCATTATCAGATATTGCAAGGCCCAAAACCAAGTGTCTCACCGTTTTGTGTTTTTTTTTAAGCGCCAGCAATTTTCAAAATTGATGTAAAAGTGCTTTTGCAATGATTCCTTATGGGACTGTTCATATTAGCGCGTTTCGTCTGCTTTCCGCTGATGAAGGCGCTGCCTGCACCATTTTTGCTATTATGGAAGGTATAGGAAAAGTGCAAAACGCTCACAAAATCGATTTATATGGCGATTGCGTTCCCGCTTTTTGTTCCATGACTATTTAAATGTGATGTGTTTAGGTAAGGTGTTCTTTGAATCTGGCCAAAAACTGCGCAAAAATTAAAACCCGCTGGCATAAGCGATTTCGATTTTAGACATCAACAAAGTCTTAAAAAGAGCACCTGTCTTAGAAGTAGCTGCAGGTAGAGCCTCCTAATACATTTAAAGCGACAGCATGTGCAGGGGCCTTTGGATTATCAGTAATTGTAATCAGTAATTGCAATCAATCACTGACTTCCCTGAGTTTAGTAATTACTTACATTTGCATAATTACTATAAAAAAAGAAATTACGGTACGTCCATTTAAAAAAAAATCTATAGAAAACACTAAATTACGAAATTTCGTATTAAACACAAATTTTGTGCCGAAAACACAAAATTACGTGACGGAAACTTCGCTTACGGAATTCCAAATTACTGTATAGCAATTATGAATTCACAAATTTTACAACGTAGTGGCAAAATTTGTGTCCGTAATTACGGAAACACGAAATTACACAAATTTTGGATCAACACCAATAACTAACTACTCACAAACGTGGGTTGATATAGGCAACCACAATGTCGGGCAGGTCTCCACTTGGTTATGATGACTAGGTTGATCAATGTGGGTCACGGCTCTTTTCCACTATGAAATGCGATCACAATTGTTTGAGTGGAGGTAAGTAATAGGAACAATCTTACCTTGTGATAAGAAGCTAAGATTTTTATTATTAGACATCAATAAAATGACAATGTGTTTTACGGGACCAGCCCGCTTCCTCAGGTCAATATGGGACAGTGTCTGAGCTGTGTATCTCTGTTTCAGAGTGCCAAATGATTGGCTGATTTGTTCTTATCTTTAACTGGAGCTGTCACAAATCCTTAAACATTTTAATACTAAAAGGATCCCTGATATGACTTATGAGGTAAACATAGGTACATATAGTACTATACCTACTAAAAAAAAAGTCACAGGGCACCACAACACAGCGATTCTGATTTATAATATTACCAGGAAACACTGATTCTCAAAAGAATTGCGCGTGCAGCATGCACACCACAACTGCTGCTGCTAAGCCGCCCACACTATGCCAACACCCACAGGTGCCTCTGTGCATAATTAAGTATGCACAGAAGCAAGTCCAGCTGCGCTTTTACACACAACTGCCTCACAAAGCCGCCGCCAACACTAAGCTCCCACCTACAACTTTGAGTCCATACTACGCCACCATCCACACCAAGGGCCCTTTCACATGGGCAGTTGAACTGTGTGCTCAGCAAGCTGTTTCCAGGCAGTGGCAAACAGTTATCCAGCAGCAGTGAGCATCAAGCAGTTGTGAGAGGTCGATGGGCTTTTCACTGACTATCAACTGTCTATGTGAAAGGGTCCTAAGTCAATGCCCACACTAAACTGCTTCCCGCAGGTACATCCAGGTCCGTGCATATTCGCAACCTTTGTATATAGGATTTCTAGAGATCTCTAACATCTCCAGAAGGGATCTCAGCAAACCTTATATGGACTTTATAAAAAAACAGAGCTAAAACTGTCCATACACTAGTAGACCAACTAGACAAAAGATTGAATTTTTGACTGGTATATTGACTGATGTAGAGTTCAAAGATCCAACCGTGTAGTCTATTGTGTGAAGAGTAGACTACACATGGTAATAATGCATAATCTATATCTCGTTCAATTAGATCTCAGAACTCAATTACAACCGTATAATGATCAAACAAAAAAATCTCTCACCAATGTTTAGTCAACTTTATGGGTATGCTAGCAAGCAAATTAGTTAAAAACTAAATGGAAAATGAGCAAATTTAAACCCAGGTCTCCTACGTTAGAGGCAGAGCCCTTAACCATAACACTGCTCTGTGCTGAACAGTTATTTTAAACAAAAGATGAAAATCATCTCGTAGGAGAAAACTCGAATTGGATTGGGCCCTACATGCCCCAGAGTTAGATATGAGCTTTTATTTTTGCCAAAGTCATTTTTGTATTGAAATTTACACAATTTTTGTGACATTATAGCACATTATAGTACATTTTCATTTTTTCACAAGATCTTTTTCACAAGATCTTTTTTTCACAAGATAATTTTTTATCATGTTTATTGACATTAGTGTTTTTTAGGCCCTTGAGCCTTACTCAATTTACTTTTTCTTCTAAGTTTTCTCCTTAGAGATATTTTTCATATTTTTAAAATATCTTTGTAGCAATTTGAAATTGAAAAAGCACAAACCTTACTCTGAGAATTTTCTTGCTTGCTGGTTAAAGTGGACCCAAATTAAAAATACAGTATTTCAGAAATAAAATCTATTTTCTAAATTATAATAATAAATAGCAGCCTTTTTTCAGCTGCATGATGACAAATATAAAATATTTTACATTTATTGGAGAAACCCCTCCCTTCCTTTCATATTGCCGGCAAATAATCCGGCAAACTGGTGGAGTAGTTGGTGTCCAGCAAAGGAGGAATTGCTAATGGCTGCCCCCAGTATAACCCTAGTTATGAAAGGAGAAGGGTGAAAAGCATGCAATGAAATGCTCATAGGTTTGAAGGAGTGTTTATTTATCTTTGTGTGTGTTAGAGTGGTGCAACTAAATATTTTTAATAAAAAAAAATGTTTGATTTGGGTCCACTTTAAGGTATAAAAATATAATGTAGGAAAAGATTTAGGAGAAAAAGTGAATTAATAAGGGCCATTGATTTCAATGCACTTGACAAAATGTGTTTTCTTATGCTCATAGATATTGATGCATTTATTGAAAACTAGTGACCTAAGCCCGTTTGAAAACGGGCTCTAGGTCTGTTACCACCGCATTGCATGCGCGTGCACCCACCTGTTGCGTGCGCGCACACCCGCACACCTGCTCAGCCCGCCCGCTCCACCGGCCAGCCGGCCCTGAGTCCTGTCCCAACGGCTGTCAGTGCTTGACATGCGCAGTAGCGCAAAAGCACTGACACACGGACAGGACGCAGGGACACTTGAGGATTATTAGGTAGGATGTGTTTCTCATGCCAATAGACATTAAGCTTTTAGCAGCCACAGAAAGTAAAACTTTCTATGACTGCAGGGCTGCATTTTTCCTGACGCTGGGGAAGTGTCCCTTTCCTAGAAGACTATGTGAGCTATGCAGAGCAGGCGGTTGGGAACTGTTATAGCTACCTGTCCAGATGTCTGTATCGGCTTCTTCTCTCCTCCACCTTGGCGGCAATGTAAACCCGACTGGATCCCGATCACATCTGATCACATGATATGACATGTGATCGGCATCCAAGGGATGATATCTACATTACAGCGCCACTCAGTGGTGGAAGAGGGTGATAGAAGAGTCTCCTTCACCAGCCCTCTTCCACCACTGCGTGGTGTTGTAATGCTGACACCGTCCCCTGGATATCGACCACGTCATGCCATGTGATAAGATTTGATCGGGACCCAGAAGACATGTCGGAAGTTCAGTCCAGCTGCCATGGGTGGAGGAGAAGCCGATCTAGCCGTTCGGACAGGTAACTATAGCAGCTCCCTGCATGGCTGCGCTAGGCAGTTGAGTTTAGACAGCCCCCGCTGCCCTGGCACATGTTATCTCAAACGAGACAACTCATGCAGTTAAAAGGTTAATGTATTTAGTGAAAATGTGTTTTCTCAAGCCTAAAGATGTCAATCATTTAATTACAATTAGTTTTCTCATGTGTACATACTTTTTGCCATAACTTGTTTTGTAAAAATAACTCGCCACATTTGGTCCTCGCTAATAATAAAATATAATATAAAATAATTATATATATATATATATATATATATATGTATGTATATATATTCGGATGTGTGTATGTATGTATGTATGTGCCGCGATCACTCAAACACCTTGACCGATTTCAACAAAACTTGATATAAAGATCCCTTACTACCGGGGATGATATGTTCTGGGAGTCTTGGGTCCCCCCTGCACACCTGGGCAGAGTCACAGACAGCCAATCAGATTTCACCTATTCATGTCAATGGAAAAAATGTAAAAGGCTGCCACTCTCACAGTTGGTCACATGGTGACCGAGGTTACAATTTCAGGAAAAGTTGGCAGAGCATAAAACAGCCAATCAAATGTGAGCCATTCATTTTTAATGGTAAAATGTAAACTGCAGCCATTCTTAGACTGTTAATAGCAGGGTTTTCAAACTTGGCACACTTAGTCATTGGGTGACTGGGAATAATAATCAGGAAAGTGGGTGGAGCCTGCAACAGCATTCAAAATTTACCTATTGATTTTCAAAGGGAATATTTATACTGCTGCCATTCTTACACTGTTAATGGCAGAGGCCTCAAACTTGCTACAGTCAGTCATTGGGTGACTGGGGTTTAAATTCACTAAAGGGGGTTGAACCACAAACAGCCAATCATATTTCTTTGGTGGATAAACTGCTTCCATTCACACATTTTTGATGCCAGTAACCCGAAAGCTCACAAACTTGGTCACTGAGTGACTGTGTGTCAAGGTTACAAAAAGTGGGCAGAGCCAAAACCAAATTTTGCTTGGAAAATATAGACTGCAGCCATTCTTCCACTGTTAATGGCAGGGTTCTCAATCTTTGCACAATTAGGCACTGGGTGACTGGGATTAATATTCAGGGAAGTGGGTGGAGCCTACAATAGCCAATCAAAATTCACCTGTTGATTTTCAAGGGGAATGTTTAATTAAATTGCTGCCATTTTACACGGTTAATAGCAGATGCCTCAAACCTGATACAGTCGGTCACTGGGTGACTGGGGTTTAAATTCTGGAGCCACAAACAGCCAATCAGATTTGTTTAATTTCTATGGGAATATATAAATGATTGATACCAAGGACCACAAAGCTCATATGTCAAGGTTAGAAAGAGTGGGTGGAGCCAACAACTACATTTTTTACATGGGAAAATATAAACTGCAGCCTTTCTTACTCTGTTAATGGCAGGGTTCTCAAACTTCATACAGTTGGTCACAGGGTGACTGGAATTAATATTCAGGAAAGTGGATGGTACTTACAACAGCCAATAAAAATGTACCTATTGATTTTCAAGGATAATATTTACATTGCTGCCATTCTTACACTGTTAATGGCAGAGGCCTGAAATCTGGTTCAAATTCTGAAAAAGGGGCGTGCGGCCACAAACAGCCAGATTTGTTTCATTTCAGTAGTAAAATGTTTGCATTATAGATGCCAAGGACTCCAAAGCTCACAAACTTGGTCATTGACTGTTTGTGTGTTAGGGTTAGAAAAAGAGGGCAGAGCCAACATCAGCCAAATATATACCCGGGCAACGCTGGATCATCATGTAGTAAAAAATATAAAAAAATGTAAGTATACTTTATTGTTAGCTGCACCCATTTGCTATTTTAAGTTTGCATTCTGTTTTTATTTTGAGTTTAGGGATTTAGTGCTTAGTTTAGCATCTGTTTTAAATACAAAGTGTGTATTTGCCTCTACTGGGCTCTGCACACCTCTGTTGGTAGTCATTTTAGATTTGGCCTGGTTTAAAGCAGGAGGATCAGCCATACTATGCCAGGAAATAAAAACACATATATAAGTAGATAAATACTTGATCTACTTACATAACAGATGTCCACGTCCACGTTTTGATTTTAGTGAATTGTATATAGTAAATGAAGAGAATTCTGTTCCTGGCAGGCTCCATGTCTTTTTCCCACAGTATGAAGCTAAATCCTGATGTCATTTATTCCCTTTGTTCTCCTCCAATCTGCTGTCTGTGTCATTCTGGCTTGCTTTCTAACCACCTGTGAGCACAGGATCAGATTTCAGCCAAGCCTGTCACACTGTAGTGTGCTCAGCCCAATCAGAGAGGATCAAGAATGTGGGAGGGGAGATGAAAGCTTCCCTCTCTCTCTGTCTTCGGCATCGACAAGAGAATAGAGCTTGGTATACTGAGATAAGATAATTACAGCAGACCCATTTCTGAATAGTTTGTAGAGCTTGCACTGCAGGGTGAGATTCCGGGCAGCATTAGAAATACCATTATAGTGCAGTGTTTAAATGAAATTTGATTTTGTGGCTGACAATCCTGCTTTAAGAGCACTGCCAATTCTTTGTCATTTGGCCATGACTATCTACTGTACAATCTAGGTTCTCAGCATGCAGTCTGCGTTCCCCAGGAATACTTACTGTATGTTGTACTCAGGGTATAGTTGAACTTATTGCAGTTAATTTGTTTTAGTACCTTTTCAAATTTGCTAAATATGATTAATTATATGTAAACAATCTAAACAGGTACTTTTACTTAATTAAAAGCTTGAAGGTATGTTAAGAAAGCATGTATACACAATAATGGAGAGCTCCTAACAAATGTATATGTGTCAAGGGGCACTTGAGATATTCTTAACCACAATAGGGAGTACATGCTCAACAATGTCTTTCATGAGTAATGTAAACTGTAATAACACAGAAAAAATGGTAATTACCTCTAAAACGCTAATAACTAGGGAATAAAGGTGCTGCTTCAAATATGAAAATATTGTGAGTTATGACACAGTTTACCTCTTGAGCTCAAGCCTGACACTAATTAAAAAGTGTGTATGATATAAGAATCTTATAACATAGAATCATATTTGTAAGGCACTTTTCTCACATAGGACTCAAAGCGCATAGATACTGTATGTCTCAGATCGATACATAGTTGCAGGATCAACTTTTAAGCTTTGACAGTGCCCCTTGGGGTGTACTTGCCTTGGGAGGGGGAAGCCACTGGATCCTAATGAGGCTTCCTCCGTCCTCCTGTGCAGCACAAACCCAGCGATGGGACCCCTGGACAGCAGCAGACGGTGTCTTGCATCTGTGCAGTAGAGCTCGTCTATTTCCACCAGAGCATGAGGAGGAAGCTGGTACTGCATCTGGGCTGGATCTTGGAGGTAAGTATTGCCACGTGCTGCAGCTGTTACTGTACCTGCTTGCATTCACCAACATGCTCGTCAGCAGATTTTTTTGGGGGGGTAACAGTGCTGGATCGGGGATGCACAAGAGGATGAGGAAGTCTCATTATGATCAAGAGACTTCCTCCTCTCTAGGTAATCCAGGGGCAGTGGGTTTTTTTGTTACAGTTTTTCTATATATTTAGGATTGAGATGTCCTGATTGAGTGTGACAAGGAGTTTCTTAGGGTAGGGGCAGCATGATAGAAGGCTCTGGTTCCAAAGGTTTTGAGGTTGACTTATTAGATATTGTTGATCTGTGGTTGTGGGGGAGTTAAATACAGTTGCAATCCTTCAGGTATCCAGGGCCTAAATTGTGTAGAGATTTGAATGTTAGTTGGCCAATCTTAAAGAGGATTCTTAATTTTATGCATAGCCAGCGGAGTGAGCTAGGATCGGTGTTATAGGGCAATGGCGAGGTTGGTTTGTTAACAGCCTCGGGGTGGCATTCTGCACAAATTACAGGCAGTGCAAGTCTTTATTGGGAAGGCCTGCAAAAAGAGCATTGCAAAAGTCAAGACGTGATGTGATGAAGGCATGAATAAGGGTTGGAAGATCAGTTGGAGGTATGAGATGCTTTTTTCAATGTGAAAAAAATGGATATTCTGAAAAGCCAGAGTTTTTGTGTGGAGTAGGATCTGTCGCGCCAGGTTTGAATGATAAAAAGCTGCGTGTCATCAGCATAGCAGTTATTACAATGCAGACCATGTTTTTGGCAGATTTTTTCCAAATGGCAGCATGTTTTTGTGATCAGAAGAGGATAGTATTGAGTTCTGCTACATACCATATTTTGTTTATACAGGGTTGGACAGGAAATAACCCAAGGGTACCCTTGTTGTTCTGCCAGCCAGAACCACTGGAGAACTAAGCCATATATATGACACAGTACTCTTGCAGCTTGTTTGGCAAGACTTCATGATTAGGGATGAGTGAGAACGAGGTGTTTCACAAAAATTATCACAAACTTTTTTTTTCCACAATGAAATATGAATACCATTAAAGTCAATGGTGCCAACTTTAGTGGTCAATAGCAAAGCTCACATACATGCTATAATCGCCAAATGTGCTGTTAGGGAAAAAAGTGGAAACAAGGGAAACAATTTTTTCAAATGTGTTTGAGAAAATTGATTTTAAATTACGATAGGAATAAAATGTTTATTAAATGCAGTAAAATAACAAATACTGTATCTACCCATCACCATTGTAGCTTTACACATATCTCCAGCATAACAAGCAATGCATTTACTGCTGAGAATACCTGTTGGTCAGGTCAGTACACTGGACCCCCATTGCTAAACTAACACATATTAATGTGAATTTAATAGGAATTAGGGGTCCAATGTCCTATCTAGATCCATTCCTGGCTAGCTCCTCTCTACTCAGTGTGTAATAAAACATTTAACTTCCCCATTTCCTCCCAGTGTGCATCTAAAAGGTAAAATGAAAGAGCATTGTAAAATGACAGGCAGGGCAGAGTGATGAGAGATACGAATCACTGTTATAAAGTTATAGTGCTGGCCACAAATCTTAGTACTGAGAAATGTGCTGGGTCAGGTGATCTTCTTTGAGCTTGGGAATAGAACTCTTACTCTCCTGGCAATAAGGAGAAACAAGTTGCAGCCTGTCAGAAGGTAGATGAATACTTTCAGTATGACATAGTAAGAATTCAGCCACCTCCACCACCACTGTGGTTGCAAGTTCTTGTCCCCCCAGAGCCTCCCTCTCCATTGACTACCACCCATAACTGTGTAGACACCAGGGCCCCACCATGGCCCCCACCCCCATATCACGTGTGGCTGCAACCTGTTCTGGAGAGGTTGGCCCTGAGAAGTTAAGAAGTCAGCCACGCCAACACGGCCCCCACTATGACTGCAGGCGCTCCCCCAGGACCCAACCTCTCCATTGACTTCCACCTATAACTGTGTAGCCACCCTGGTCCCACCCCCATATATTGCCACAGCAAAACCTGTTCTAAAGAGGTGGGCCCTGGGAAGTTCAGAAGTCAGCCCCCAACACTGGCTGCAGGGCTCCCCAGGAGCCAACCTCTCCATTGACTCCACGCCTATGTTTTTTCTTCTTTTAAATTATGTCACAATTACTGTACATGCATTTCAAGCTTATGGCCTTGACCTAAATTGAGTGTTCTCTGTAAAATTATGCAGAACGTTTTTTTCTTAAATTTGCCCTTATAGTATATCAAAGGAGCTGTGAACAGTTCAAGAGGAAAATAAGGTAATGAAGGGCTTTTTTTGCCCTTTATAAAATATTTCCTGATTTACATTCTGAAATTCTTCACAGGTTGCAACATCTTTAGTCCTGTTGGGTCATCTCTGCAGAATGCTTATTTACTGAGAGTTCTAATGCCAGTAGAATATGTACTTGGTCTCCCAGAATGCATGGGGGAGAATCCCGCATAGCTAATCAGCCTAGGCTAAGCATCACTGGGAGGGCGGGGCTATATTCAATACACAGTAATAAATAGAGATAGGAAGTGTTTATGTTGCTGGAACCAGGAAAATGAATGTAAAAGTGGGCATCCTGAATAATTTACTGCATTCTACTATATGTTGTCACAATGACCCTTTAATTGCTCCATGTAATTGGTTTTGAGATAACCCAGTTTTCATTGGAAGGAGGGGAGCAGTGCAGGGAGCTGACAGGTGCTCTTTACTGAGCTGCAGTGGAGAATACAGGGAGCTACATTTCGTAATTTGTGACACATCTTAGACCCAAAATAATAGTATGTATATAACTCTGATTCAGAGGTAAACATACAAATGCCTTTCATTTACAATAGCCATCAGAGTTCAGGCACATGTAAGTGACAGTCGTGATTACCACAGCATTTTTTTTGCTGTTACTTCTTTCCACTGTATGATTTCTGCTGTATTTTCATTTTTACCTGCATGGAAGCTGTCATAGATGTGAGCCACAGCAGCCTGTCTGCTGAAACGGTTAACTGTAGACAGAAACAGAATCTCATCACTTGTTTGTTTGTACAAGGCAGGTTGTCCTGGATCTAATACAAAAGAGATTAGATTGCAAGTGTGTGCCTGCTACTGCAATAGCATAAAAACCGATTCATTCTCCTTACAGCAATCCTCACTATCTTATGGTGTGACCGAAACAAATGTTATATACTTATACCATCTAAAAGCAGACATTTTCTAATAAATCCAGTCAAAGTTTGCTGGGTCACTTATTATTATTGATTTATAAATGCCAACAAATTATGTGGCGTTGTACAAAGTATGGTGAGTAAAATGTATAAGGCTTTTGTTCACATCTAAAATCGAAATTGCTGCCGCCCGCGTTTTGTTTTTTTTAGCAATTTTTTTTTTGCGTCAGTCAGGAAGTGATTTCTTTCACCCGGTAATGAATAAATACAATGTATTTATTCATGAAAGCACTGGGGAAATCGCTATACAAAGCATTTTTTCAAGCGCTTTGCGATTTACCTATAGCTTCCATTGAGGCAAATCGCCCCAAAAATGGTACAGGCAGCATTTGGTGAGTAGATCGGAATCGAACCGCTCCGATGTGAACACTCTCATAGGTAAAAATTTGCACACACGCTTTTAGGGCGATTTTGAAAATCGCCAGTGATTAAACAAAGGCGAAAACACCCTAGGTGTGAACAAGCCCTTATAGCAGGCTTTCTCAACCAGGGTTCCCTGGAACCCCAGGGTTCCTTGAGTACTCTGCATTTTCCCCCATCGTGGTGGAAGTATATAGAGCACACTATAATAGGTGGTACTGTAACAAGAAGCACTAATTTGGGGGCTCAGGAGACAGTATAATAAGTGGCAGTGTAACAGGGGGTAGTGAAATAAACAGCCACACATACAGTACTTTTAAAGACCATGTCTCCTGCAAAATAACTGCAGGGGTTCCTTGAGATCAAAACATTGTTTGCAGGGGTTCCTTGGGATCAAAAAGTTATTTGCAGGGTTCCTTCAGGGTAGAAAGGTTGAGAAAGGCTGCCTTATAGAGTGCAAACTATGAAATTAATACATTCCAAGACACAAAAGGGTCAGAGAGCCCTGTCCTTGTGAGCTTACAATCTAAAGGCATGGGGAGGAAAATAAGAGGTGGGGAAGTATGCAGTATTCATATAGGCAGTGTGTTTCTAATTTATCTAGTAAGGAGTACAACTTAGCCAGAGATTGAAAGGGGGAATGGCCTAAGTTAGCTTGCTTGGTAGGAAAAATTGAGTTTTGTGGGAGCGAAGGTGATGGATATACTGTATGTGGAAGGGCATTCCAGAGGAGGGGTGAAGCATGTGAGAAAGTCTTGTATATGTGAATGCGAGGAGGAGATTCCAGAGATGGACAAAAGAAGCCTATGTGCAGATCTGAGACTTAGATCAGGGATGTCCAACTCCAGTCCTGGAGGGCCGAGATCTTCACACATTTTTGGCACGGCTCAAATTAATTGATGGGACTGGATCAGGAAAGGTGAGGTTCATCAAACAGAACACATTTCTCAGTTTCTCAGTCCATTCTAAATACTGGCATGGATATGGCCTTCAAGGACAGCAATTGAATATCCCTGACTTGGATGATGTAGTTGTAAGTAATAGCATTGGATAGCATTAGTAGCAATCACAAAGCAAATAAGGAGCTGTTACTAGTAGCAGGCACTAAGTCAGGAGCACAGAAGAAAATCACACATTTTTATACCCACCCACATGAACATCACATGATTAAACAGAAATTAAATCACAAAATGCAAAAAAATATACAAACATATGCAAAAAATATATATCTCAACTGCATCATTCTGGGGAACTACACCCTTAGGTGTCTACCCCAGCAAATCACTGAGGATAGCATCTCCCAGATCGTGTTGCAGATTCAAGTCCATAAAATGTTTCATCTGTATTACACGATACCAAAGGCATGATTCAAACAATACTGTTAGAGATATCCATTAACAGTCCACCATATCACCTAAAGAGGAAAGAATCAAAGAAAACACTTCATGCTTAAAGAGGAACTCCAGTGAAAATAATGTAATAAAAAAGTGCTTCATTTTTACAATAATTATGTATAAATGATTTAGTCAGTGTTTGCCCATTGTAAAATCTTTTAAATCCCTGATTTACATTCTGACATTTATCACATGGTGACATTTTTACTGCTGGCAGGTGATGTAGCTGCTGCTTGCTGTTTTGCCAGTTGGAAACAGCTGTAAACAGCTATTTCCCAGAATGCAACAAGATTCACAGACGGTAAACTGCCAGGAGTACCATGGTCCTCAGAGTTTCTTGTGGGAGGGGTTTCACCACAATATCAGCCATACAGAGCCCCCTGATGATCCGTTTGTGAAAAGGAATAGATTTCTCATGTAAAAGGGGGTATCAGCTACTGATCGGGATGAAGTTCAATTCTTGGTCACGGTGTTTGTGTGACTACACTTGTTAAAGGGATGCTTAAGTCAAAAATAAAAAATGATTTTTACTCACCTGGGGCATCCCTCAGCCCCCTGAAGCTGTATGGTGCCCTCGCAGCCTCGCTCCGATCCTCCTCTCCCCGCCGGCTGCTACTTCCGGGTTCAGCGACAGCTGCCGACAGGCTGGGAACGCGAGAGATTCTCTGCGTTCCCAGCCGCTATATCACCCTCTATGCTGCTATAGCGTATAACATATACGCTATAGCAGCATAGAGGGTGATATAGCGGCTGGGAATGCGGAGAATCACTCGCATTCCCAGCCTGTCGGCGGCTGTCGCCGAACCCGGAAGTAGCCGCCGGCGGGGAAAGGAGTATCGGAGCGGGGCTGCGAGGGCACCATACAGCTTCAGGGGGCTGAGGGATGCCCCAGGTGAGTAAAAAAATTTTTTTATTTTTGACTTAAGTATCCCTTTAAGGGTGTGAAGATTATAATTTCCAATTTTGTTTTATGACCCTTGCAAGGTGTGCCCCCAGACTGTGAGGGTTACAAGTGGTAGGCAAGGGAAAGGGTGGAAACATTGGGGGGGCCTAATCAAAGTTTTGCTGGGGACCTTATGATTTGTAGTTACACCCCTGTGTAGTGCGCATTAGCAGGGGAGAGAAGGGAAACCCATACATAGCCAATGGTGTGGTTTGCCTTAGGGCCCATTCACACTAGAGCGTTTTGCCGGCGATTTTGGCAAAATGCTCAAGCGCTAGCACTTTTTAAAGCCATAATGAAATAATACCCTATGGGCCCGTTCTCACTTGGGAGATTTGCGTTAATCGCCGGTGACTAACGCAAATCGCAAAACGCAAACGTGTAGCCTGCACCATTTTCAGGGGATTTTCTGGCATTCGCGTTTAGTGCTATAGAAGCGCTAATCGTGATCGCGAAAAAATCGTCAAGTGTGAATGGCAATTTTTTTTTCATCGGCAAAAATTTTTTAATCGCCAAAAATCGCCTGAGCAAAACGCTAGCAAAGCGCTAGCGTTAGCGTTTTGCAAGTGTGAATGGGGCCTAAGAGCAGTGCTGAGCTCTTTGGCAAGTTATTAGCATGATAAAGTTCCTTTGTGATATGTCCTTGTTATGGAAATCTGCTATATAGATATTGTATTCCATACACAAAGAGAAAGAGATAATGCCCGTTACATAGAATAGCACTCGTGTATAAAGTCGATCATGAGGCTATTTATTGTCTGGTATGAGAAACTCTAGTCATATGTCTCTGAAGAATACAATTGAGGACTGTGCTGCTATGTGTATAGAATAAATATGACATTTACTTAATGTCACTGGGAAAATGTTTTCTAAGGTGAAGTTCAGCTGTATAGACTTTCAATAAAGTCGCTCCTGTTATGGACTTGATATACAAGGGTGGAACTGTAAGTTATGTCGATTTGGCATTTTCCCTTTAACTATTAACCCAAATGTGATGCTATCAGAAACATAGAGTAACTGCACAACTGACATTAGTTCTGTAATTCTACGCATTGCAGGAGCATGGAAATAAATCAGAAAGAAGGGGTAATCATTGAGTTCTTGATCAATGAACGATGTACTGCTGCCAACACCAAAAGAAGGCTTGGAAGCCTTGGGTGTAACTATAGGGGAGCAGCCTCTGCCACCACAGGGGGCCGAGCTGTAAGGGGGCCCAACTACCACTCCGATAAAGGGGGTTTATCCTTCATATCAGGTGTTTTGTGTCTACACTTGTTTTGGTTGTGAAGATTATGATGTCCACACTTGACCTGTGCTAGATAGGTCCCCAGGCTGTGAGGGTCACTGGGTTAGGCAAGCAAAAGGGTGTATACCTCGGAGGCCAATGTTTTGCTGGGGGTGGGGCATGATTTTGTAGTTACGACCCTGCTTAGAAATATGTACGGTGAGATGAAAATCAATGAAAGTAATGGTTCACCATGAGATTGCTGGGTAATCTGCAACTTGGGTGCTTTAAGTCCAACCCCAGAGAGCCATATTAATCCATGCCATTCACTGATGAGGATCAACCAATCCGAAACAGTCTGTATGCCTATTGGATTAAATGTGGCTCTATACAATTAACAAGCTGACACATCATTGCATTCCAGCATTTCAGGAGGTGTGTTTAGCTATCAAAGACAAAAAAGAATGATTTGCATATTCAGCAGTGTTGCATCATGGGAGACATTATATGTTCACTTCAATGTGAATTATTGCAAATACCTTCTGTTTTATGTCAGACTTTTGTTTTGCATAGCATTTTAGTAAGAGGGCTTTTCGGTGGCCCCTTACACACTCCTAGGAGTACTGGTTCACCATGAGCTTGCTGGGTAATCTGTAATTCTCTATGTGCCTGCCTATTCCTGGCTGTCTGTGCCTGCTGTGTGCCTCTACATGTCCCTGCCATGCTGACAAACAGGGCAGCTGAAAAAAAACTGAAGAATTCCTGTTGATGGTAATAACTTTCTCTTTACTGTATTATGTCAGTTTTTTTGAGGGGTGGGGAAAACACTGCCTTATGTGTTTGGATTGCATTTGACTTCACTTATAACCACAGTCACTTTCAACATTACAAACAGTCACTTTCAAAATGGCCATGCCCATTTTTTTGCCTTGGCTTACACAGCGCGCTGCTAATTGTCTCTAGCCTAGTGCCCCAGATCTACCAGGATCCTAGCAATGCCCTTGGGTAACAGGATCAGCAGTCAGACGTTTCAACCTGAAACTTTTTCGGCATCAGTAGGCTAGAGGCTTACACTCCAAAACGGAGTCTGAAAATAGGGCTCCCAGATGCTGTCAGCATCATGCACAAAACACACTGGCCAACTTAAGGTGCGTACACACGCACTACGGCCGCCAACGACAGATTGGAAACAGCCTTATCAGTCCGCCCACAGCGTGTACACATGTGCTACTGTCGCCTGAAAGTCCGCCCAGCGGGAGGGTCTGACGGACCCGTCGTTGGCGGCTGTAGTGCGTGTGTACGCACCTTTAATGCTCTTTATTCTTCTTGATAAACAGTCAAGTGGATCAGAATTGTTTGCTTTTCTAAATTGCTCTCCTCTTGATGAATAAGCAAACAGGCAAGTCTTCTCCATGGAGAGACATACCCTGATCACTACTCAGTTAATCTGTATCTCCTGGGAGAAAACTCAGGAGAAAAGATAAATGAATATGAGCTTGTACACTCTCCAGTCCTCTTGATGAATAGGAAATAAGAAGACAAGTCCTACTGCCTACTTTTCTGTTTAGGTCTCCTCTGCTGAAATAGCAGACAAAGCAGTTTACAAGGCAAGGTAGAGGCTGTCACACTTCATAACCCTGATGATATGTCATTGTGTGAGAACAGAATGTGCACATATGGCTGCATCACTTGACACTTCTGAATAGTAAGTGGTGCCAGATCTGCAAACAGTTTAAACTGATGCACTTGAAAATTAAGTTTCTTTTTTTTTGTTCAGGCAGCCTAAAGGGCTGCATTTTTTTTTGTTCTGTATAATGTGAGTTTCACAGTGACATCTCTCTAGGGGGGCATCCGCACTAGTGCTCTATGTATCCTGTCAAATTTCAATCTCTCTATCGGTATTGTCAGATCTAATCTCTGAAAGATAGCTGTGACAGTAGGATTTAAAAACTCTGAAACCCCCTAAGCCTCAAGTTCCCCTCCTGAATCTCTTTTCAAACGCATCCAGTTTTAAATTTGCTGCTGCTAGTTCAGCCTATACAGTCTCTAAGTCTTTTTCATGAACCTCAATAACCACTGTTGCAATGTCCATTCTTAAGGCCCGTACACATGCCAGATGGAACTCAGCAGAGGCGGCTAATAACGCCGAGCAGGGCTGGTTCTTCCATTGAGGGGGCAACTGCCCCAGGGCCTCCACCACTCCAGGGGCCTCTGCACCACTAGACTCCCAGGTGATCTCCCACTGACTCACTGCTCCCATGGCGCCCGGCCATGCATGTTCCGTAGGTGCCTGAGCTGCCTTGTAACAACTCAAACTACTTTTGCCCTGGGGGCCCCGGGGCAACCAGCTCTGCTGCCGAGAAACCGGCGTGTGTACAGCAGCCTCTGATGCCCCCCAAATGCTCAACTAGCAATACGTCTTGGTGGATCACTTCGGGCCGAGGGAGAACCGATAGCATTAATCTCCTCCACTCAGGATCAGATCCCGATTCCCCTTGGGCGACATTCATTGAGTGTGTGTATGGGCCTTTAGTCCTAGCTCAATGGTGTAATCTCAAATTCCCTCTACAGTAGTTCCTATTGTATTATTAACTTAAAACATTTTAGCAATGTTTGATCTCTTATGCCATCTCACATTGTAGCTCAAAATTTATACCATGTGTAGTCACTTGGTATGTCCGACAAAAGCTTTGGTGATATACTCAATTCCTCCAATTTAGTGGCAGATAGGGAAGGACAATGAGATGGGGTCATGAGAGCCATTTTGACCTTAGCACTCTGCAAAGCAAAGATACACTTCTCTGTCTAGAGCTTCAGGGACTGTAATAAATCTTTGTTGGTTGCTATGGGCAACAACACTACACCTTTGTCCGGCACCATATCACAGGAAGTGTGATATCTCGACGCTTATCACAGCAGCAGCATAGGAGATAGAACTTCTTTAGACGTCGTCAAAGTTTCAGGAGTTTATTCAGTAAACAGATATACAGATGCTTATCTACATGTTCGTTACACCTCAGTGAAGCAATTGGTCTGTAGTAAGTCCTCTTTGCGTTACACGCTCTTGGTTCATTTCTTTTGAATGGCAACCAGGCTTTCTCTTATGTTACATCTATACTACGTTGCACTTAGGCCTATATAAAGCATACAGTTAGATAAGATGACAAGACATTACAAAAAGAGTAGAAAGTGGAAGTCATCAGCCAGAAGTCAGAAGTAGCAGTAGCCCCCCAGGAGCTCATTAGCTCTTCTTGTACTAAACACTAAAGAGTTAAATGTGACATCATCTGAGCAGGGACGGATCACTAAGGGCCCGTTTCCACTAGTGCGGTGCGGAATCGCCGCATATCACCGCTGACAAAATCGCATGCGGATGCGATTCCGCATGCGTTTTTTGCCGCGATTTCGCATAGGCAGGGTATATGCGATTTTAACCATGTCACTGCCTGTGTCAATTTACATTACTTTCAATGCGAAATCGCACGCGAAATCGCGGCAAAAAACGCATGCAAAAAACGCATGCGATTTCCCTATTAAATACATTGCCTGCGATTCGCCTGCATTCCACACGCAGGCGAATTCTGCAGGGTCTACCGTGCAGAAAAATCCTGCACATAAAAACGCAAATGAAAACTGACAAGTGTAAACAGTCCCATCCACTTGTATTGCCTATGCGAATCCACATGCGTTGTCTGCATGCGAATTCGCGCTAGTGGAAAAGGGCCCTAACTCATCGCCTGCTATTGGCTGATAAGAACCCGTGATATCATGACAAACACTCTTTACTGCGCATGCCCTGGAAAATTCCATGTTACAGGGACCTGACTCTTCATCTAATAAGAAGATGTAATGATCCGCTCAGCTGCCTGCGCAGGCAGGCAGCTTTTTGACCACTGTTCAGGTCTGCATTCTGCAGGTCTCTGGAAGAGAGACCTTTTGTCAGTTTTGCAGCTTGCTGCAGCTGAGGAATTTGCATACGTTTGTCATGCAAATTGCCTAGCCACATCCTTTGTAGGCTTGCTCTATATAGTGGATCGTATCTCTCACTTATTCCGGTTTTCGTGTATCTGTCTTGTCTGACACGAACGCTTGCTGGAGGCTCGGTGAGGTAACCGTTAAGCAAGCGCTCGCGTCCTCTGTTTCATGTTTGTCTGTCGGTGGTTAGTTAGGTGTGCTTGTCTCTGTTGTGCTTAACACGCGGAGACCGTGCAGAAAACGCGTTCGCTGTTGCGAATGAGTGTGGTGTTTGCGTTTAGTTAGCGTTTGTTATTTTCCTTATCTTCTCATTGTATGATTTGCTGTGCCTTTGCTACTCTCGTGCTCTGCCTTGCTGTAGCCTTGTGTCACCTCTGGCAATCGCCTCTCTCGCGATTGTGTTCCTACTTCATATCTGCTGTTGTGTGTGCACCATCGCGGGTTGGCGACTAGATTGGGGCACATACATACATTCTATCCCTGTGCTCTTTCTCTTTTGCAATCGCTTCTCTTGCGATTGCGTTCTCACTTGGTTTCCTCTGTTGTGTGTCCGCCGTCGCCAGTTGGCGGCTAGATTGGTGGACATACATACATTCCTCATCTGTGCTTATTCGGTCTTGTGTCGCTGTTAGCAACCGCCATCTCTAGCTATTGCCTTCTCACCTTATCTTCCTGGTTATGTGTTCATCGTTGCAGGGTGGCGACTAGATTGGTGGACACACATACCCTCTGTCGCTTTGATCTCTCTCTTTCAGGGCTATCTTGCCCTGCGTTTCTTCCCTTCGTGCAATTCCTGTCTGGCGTCTGTGGCAGGGCAGAGGAGCTGTTCCTCTGCACTCCACAGCTCCACCTGCCAACTGGAATTTCCCTCTACAGGTGCATTGCAGCTTTTGCTGGGTTCCCTCAAATTATACGCTTGTGGAGGATTTCCGCAGTGTCAGCGCACGTCCTGTGCGCTGATCACGGAGAGAATTCCACAATCGTTACAGAAAAACATTGTTTAATGTACGTACCATATTTTTCGGCATATAAGACGCTCCGGCATATAAGACGCACCTTGGTTTAGAGGGCAAAAATAAGGGGAAAAAAATAAACTAAACCTAGGTGCGTCTACACTGCAGGGGCGTCTTATGGACCTTTTACCCCCTAAAACTGCCTCTATGCTACTCTATCTACACTACACTATCCCTGCTTCCCTAACAACTAAGCTACACAGCAATACAATACACTACACTACCACAACACATTAATACACTTCACTACACTATGCTACACTACACTAACACAACACACCACTGCAATACCCTTCACTACACTATACTACACTACAATGCACTGACACAACACACAGCTTCACTACACTACACTGTACTATACTAACACTAAGCTGCACTACAATGACATGAATACTACACCTGTTCCTGCCGCCATGCTCCTCTTCCCCTCGCTTCAGCCACGATCCTCTTCACCTCCTCAGGCGCAGTTCTTGGATGCCACCTCCGCCGCCAGGTCCTCCGCTCCTGTGAAGGGGGAAAAGAAAAGCATTAGTGGCATTGTCCCACTCTCCTGCTGCGATCCGTTCGGCACTGCCACTCACGGAAAGCCGCCGCCACCCCCTCCACCGCTACATGCCGAGCGTCCATCCTCTTGCCCTCCTACTTCCTGTTTACATCACGTGCAGCCGTGTCATGCGTAGCCCGAGCGCAACGCGGCTGGGTAAAAAAACATGCCAAGGTATTAAAAAGAAGGAAGACACTCCTGTGTCACTTCTGTTTTTTATCTTCGAAGCAGAAATACCAGAGGTTGCGACTGATATACAAGTTGTTATCAGCAGTGCAACTGTACACTATAATTTGCAGGAATCAAGGAAAAAACTTTTCTAAGGGGAGCATTGAACAGAATGTAAGTATAAATGATTGAAAGCTTTTACTGAGGTACTTTGCAGACCTACATGATCCCACCATTCAGTGGGGTTTCTCCATGAAATGCCTTTGTATGGTCCCATATAATAGGTCAACTTGCTGATTGCATACTATAGCATCTTGCCCAATGGTGTAGCAATAACCATAGCAGCTGCTACGGGGCCCTGGAGCGGAGCGTCCCAGGTGGTACTTGATGTATTCACCACTTTTCTTGTGTTCCTCTGCTCTATGACGTGCCTATGGACTATATTCTGTGTAGATTGCATAAGAATGTAACTTGCCCAATTAACTCATATCCATAGGGTAGAGGCAGGTGGCATTTCTCAAGAATGCCTACATCTTGCTATGGGGCCCCATAATCTCTAGCTATGCCCAGTGGCGTAGCAATAGGGGGTGCAGAGGCAGCGACCGCACCGGAGACCCTTGCCCTGAGGGACCTACCCTCAACTGATGTATTAGCTCTTTATTGGTCCTGTGCTGGTAACGTCTGTAAATGCTTTAAATAGTAGTAATCATTAACAAACTGTTCCTCGTCACCTGCTTGCACCTCTGACACTGTGGTTTTCCTTGGCAGGTTTTGGTGCGCCGTATTAATTGTCATGTATAGGGTTGCCCAATGTAAAACTTGCATCAGGGCCTATAGCTCCTTAGCTACACCGCTGGCTATGCCACTGATCTTTCCTTTTATAACATCGATAGAGAAAAAGACCGGGCACCAGCAGTGTTGCAAATCCACCTGCTTATTTCATCCCCACCCGACCAAACATACTAGCCCTGCTGTATGTTTGGTCGGGTGGGGATGAAATAAACAGGTGGATTTGCAACACTGCTGGTGCCCGGATCTTTTTCTCTATCGATGTTATAACTACTGCTGTTGTTCTGGAGGCACAGTGAGTGTACCACCGAACCCTACCCAGGCTGCCAGCTACATCTAGTGCCGATCTTTAATCTCTTCAACTTGGATCTTTCCTTTTATATGGCATTCCTTTGCAGCGCTTTACATTTACTAATTCCCATCAGAGTTAAACACTTCTGATAATTTTAATGTGTATAGAGAAATACTTATTGGGCCTGATTCACAAAGCGGTGCTAACAGTTAGCACGCTGGTGAAAAGCCCTTTATCATGCCTAAACTCAGTTTAGGTATGATAAGTTTAGGCATGATAAGTTTAAGCACCAACTGGGTTAGCACCGCAGTGCACAGCTGATCAAAAGTTTTGCGCTAGCAAAGTCTGGTGCACTTCGCATAGAGTTTAATGGTGCTGCTTTGTGTGCGGGACTTTGCGTGCGATCTAAACAAGCATGGTGCAATGGTTATCACGCCTAAAGTCTTTTTATGCGTGCTAACTGGGTTAGCATCGCTTTGTGAATCAGGCCCATTCTCTTGCATTTCATTAACAATATGCTTCTGAGCAGTTTTTAAGCACTTACTGGAATTATAGTCAATTACCGAATAATGATCATGGTCTGCTGATTTGCATATCCAATACTGTCAGGAAAATACTTGAGAAATTATTTATTTTGGTTGTCATCTTACTGTCCAACTATCACATCACCAGATATTAAATACCTGCAAAGTCTTTTCCACTTCTTGTTCAATGAGTAGCGTGATCGATCAATTAAATAATTGGATAATTGGTAATTTGATGGGGGATTGATTCATGAATGTATTTATTTTTCATTGTCTTTATGATGTATTATGGTGGTTGAACAATTAATAAATTATCTTGTCAGTCTTCTATCCTCCATCAATTTTTATATATGTGCTCAATTATGATATTTTATTAATTTTCACACCACTATAGCATACAAATCCTGATGTATATTTTGCTGCTAGTGTAATTGTTGATGTCGTTCATGAATGTCCCCCATGTAATTTAAGTTAAAAAATAAATTCAGCGTCAATATAATACTTGCAGGCTTGATTTATGAAGCCGCGCAGCTAAAGCAGCACAAGCTCTATGTTAGCAGTGCGACCTAAATTCAAGGAGGCATGCTGCATGTGGTCCTGCAACGTAGCATGCCTTCCTTAGTTATGCGCGCTGCTTACATTAGCAACGCACGTTCCTTTAAATGCCAGGTGCTGCTGTGCATAGTTACTACATAGTAACTATGTTAATTAACATAGTACCGTATACACTCGACTATAAGTCCCTCTTGTTTCCTCCCATTCCCTTTAGATTGTAAGCTCGCAAGGGCAGGGCTCTCTCCCCCTTTTGTGTCTTGGAAATCATTATACCTTTTATCCATCATGTTACTTTTATCACTGTCATTATCATTTCTATATTTTGTATTCGGTATTTTGTATCATTTTTTGTATTTTGTCACTAATTATGTATATTGTATATTGGTGTACTGTACACCATTGTCTGTATTATTATGTACCCCATGTTTGTTTCTTACTTTGTACAGCACCACAGAATATGTTGGCACTTTATAAATCAATAATAATAATAATAATAATAAGTCAAAAAATGTAGGACTGACTCAAAGTATAAAAGTGGGGGGGAGTCGACTTATCCTTGAGTAGTCCAACATTTTTTTACTTACAGCCTGTGTGGTGTGGGGGTGTGGGGAATGTGTGTGTGTGTGTGTGTGGGGGGGGGTTACTAACTATCCATTGCCGGTCTACCCTCCGGCTCCCGATGTCACATGACTTAGGGATATGAAGTTACAGCTCGCGTGGAGGAGAAGACAGCACGCTGCGCCTGGCGGTCAATAGTAAGCTTTTTGCTGCAGCAGCGGTGGAGAGTGAGCGTAGAGGTGAACAATTCACCTTCCGGGATCCCCGCAGCTTCTATCTTCTATCTGCTTCCTATCCCCGGTAATGGGATTGGCTCACAGTGATCACGGGGTCAGGAACCAATGAAATCAGATCCTGACCAGCTCAGGGAGGTATGATGGCAGAGCAAGGGGGCTGCAGCAGTGGGAATTTAAGGTCTGAGGAGAAAACATAACTACCAGTAAGTGGCATACAGAAGTGTTCAGAAGGCTAAAATAATTAAACAGGAACTTTGCTGAATATAACAACTTAACCACTTCCAGACCACGCTGATTGAAATCTACGCCTTGTTTGGACCTGTTATTTCTGCCAGGGCGTAGATTTCAATCACCCCCGCCGCACACTCCCACCACTCTCTCACCACTGCAGTCCCCTTGCTCTTACCTCCCTGAGCTGGTCACTCAGGAGCCGATTTAATTGGCTCCTGACCCTGCGATCACTGTGAGACAATCCCATTGAGTTTAGCATGTCTTATCCACTCTTATCTGTGACTAATCACTACTCTAATTTGATCTCTGAGATGTGTCAGTTGAGGTATCTCCTCTACCATGGCAGAGCAGCTAATATGTAAACACAGGATATGCAAACTCTGTCTGCTTCTATGAAACCAGGAAGTAGATAAAATGCATATTTATTGCAGGATTTTTACCAGCTGTAACAAATAAATCTTTCTCTGTAAAGGTTAATCCTTTTGCATATCGTTATAGAGCAGAGAGGAAGTACTGAGTTCATGTCTGCTTTAATGTTGAATACATCAAGTACCACCTGAGTGGGTGCAGTAAAAAATGGCGCATATGAAAAATGGCATACGGTGATGTTTTTTTTTTTTTTTTTTTGCCGCTTATCGTTATTTAACAATAAGCTATAAATGTTATTAATCATTATTTAACGATTAGCTATAAAACGTTATCAGCCAGATGACAGAGGCAACAAATATAAATGCCAGGGCTCTGCTACTGCCACTAAAAGTACCGTATTTTTCGGACTATAAGACGCTCCTGACCATAAGACGCACCTAGGTTTACAGGACAAGAATCATGAGGGAAAAAATATACTAAACCTGGTGCATCCATAATGCAGGGACATCTTGTGGATTATGCCCCTTTGTAAGTCATGCCCCCTTGTACCTCTTGTGTCCTCCTCTGTCTCCCTTGTGTCCTCCTCTGTCCCCTCTGTGTCTGCCTCTGTCCTCCTCTATGCCCCTTTGTGCCCCCCTTGTGCCCTCCTCTATGCCCTTTTGTGTCCCAGTGTCCTCCTCTGCATGGGCACAGTACAGTAAGTCCCCGACTTTGCCGCGGGTTGGAGGTTCGTATTGGCAGGCGTTCACAAGTCAGGGACTCCATGCATTTGGACTATAAGACGCAGTGACTTTTTTGCCTCACTTTTTGGGGAGAAAAAGTGAGTCTTATAGTCCAAAAAATACAGTACTTGCTTACCCTGTGCATGATGCTCCAGGCTGGTGGCTGGCAGTGCCCGCTGTCTAGTGGTGCTGGAAGTGGTCAGGCAGCGGATCCCGTGTGGGTGACCCAGCACACTGCTGCCTGCGTGGCATTCCGGCTCCTGCTGCTGCGCTCTCCTCCTGCCAGCGTCATCCCTGCGCTGTGCCAACCATCCTCACCCCGGGATCTGCTCTTCCTAGACGGCAGAGGTGGCAGGGCTAACGTGTCCGCTCTCCACCCGTCCACTCCTCTCTCTTCCCTCCTGCTGCTTATTTTGAAACTTGAGAAGCCGCAACATAGAAGAAAATTGTGTAGGTGAATGAGCCAGCAGCCGAAGAAACCCTCCTCACGGTGGGTTAATTAACGATAAAGTCAGTCAAATGATAATTAGCGATATGCCGCCTAACAATTTAACTTTTTAATTAGTTTTTCATCTGTGCGCCATAATTAAATATTGCTAAATAACGGTAAGACTATGTTTTCAATGCGGCGCCATTTTTAAACATCCGCACTATGCACCATTTTTCTCTGACCCCATCTGGGCCCCCTCTGCTCCAGGACCTCATAGCAGCTGCCATCTCTATTGCTACGCTGACTTGTGCCTTCTGACTGAACCATTTTATTTATAAATGTTGCATTGCTTGTTACTTGCCTTTGAATTGTATTTAAAATATTGTGAGTAATGTGAAGGAGACTACTTTGAAAAAGAGAAGTATTCAGAGCCTGTAAAATTATTCATTTCCAAGTAAAAAAAAAGAAAAGAAAAAAAGCTCCCTTGTACATGTTTATATTTTACTTATTATACTTATTTCAGGGTCACTTTAACCGAAATAATACAGTTCATGATCTTTTATGCTCAAGTACAGAGCACAGACTGTTACTCTGTGAGATGTTCTGTATTCACAGTGTACAGCATCAAATCTAGCTCTCCTCAGATAACCTACGGTTTGCACAGGTTCAATAATGGAAACAAGTGGTCAGCCTGAATAAACTGCACCTGCTGAGCATCAATATCAGCTCTTAGGATCTTTCATCTCCTCTGGTGATGGAGGAGTCCGGAGAGCGGCACCACCACACTCATTTCTGTAACTGAACTGTGTAAATCAAATGGGGAAATGGTTGTCAGAGGAAACCTTTATACATTGCGGACAGAGATATCCCTCCAGATTTAGGTGGTTCAATTGCAAGGCACAAGTCAGTACCCAGGGCGTAGCAATGGCCATAGCAGCTGCTATGGGGCCCTGGTGCAGAGGGGGCCCAGGTGGTACTTGATGTATTCACCATTAAAGCAGACTTGAACTCAGAACTTCCTCTCTGATGGAAAAGATACGCAACAGCATAATCACCTTTTAAAGAAAAACTTTTCTTTGTTACAGCTGATACAAATCCTGCAATAAATGTGCAGTGTGTCTATTGCTGGTTTCATGGAAGCAGACATAGAGTTAACATCCTGTTTTTACATATTAGCTGCTCTGCCGTGGCAGAGGAGATTTCTGAGCTGACACAGCTGAGATATCAAATTATAGTGGGGATTAGTCACAGATTGGGGGAATTAGACAGGTTAAACTCTCTAGATACATACACAGTGCATTTGTCTATGTTTTCCTTCTGTCCTTTGCAAGAGTTCAGGTTCACTTTAACTTTTTTGTGTTCCTACATCCTATGGTTTTGTCCCCTATATGCAGTGTAGATCTCATGAGAAATATAACTTGCCCAATTAGCTCATATCTATAGGGGCAGTTTTGGTAAATTCGGTTGCTGGCAATAGCCGGACTCTGAATTACATGGCCAAAAGATTCAATTAGGTAATCAGTAGGCTAATACATTTGCTATATTTCAATAGATTACCTAGCACAGGGAGAGCTGTCTCTTGGCTTCTCCCAGCGCCCAAATGACCACTGCCTGGAACATATGTATGCCACCAAATGGATGTTGTAACCTTGGCACTAGCAATTTCAGGTTAAAGTATTAACTATTCAGCAGTCACTGTACTACCTACTTAAAGGGGAGCCTGGATACGGTAGGTGTCATTACTGACTTTATTTAAAAACAATACTTGCCTGACTGTTGTGCTGATAATGTGCCTCTTGTGCTTTCTTAATCACCGGCCCGGATAGTATGCAGATCCATTGATCTGCATTCATCCAGACTCCACTAACTTATGATAGCTACAGATGTGTGACTCAGACCCTAGTGAAGTCAATAGGTCATTATGACATCTAGACAAATGAACTTTTTAAAAGGTAATACAAGATGACAGCTTTCATGTTCCGCTCACCTAATATATTTAACCCATTAGCAACTTCAATAGGGTTATCTTGTTTGAGATAGACGCTCTGCTTTTGACCTCAGTCAGCAGACCTCAATGTGCTGTAAATTCTTAGAATGCTTTGATGTCTCCAGGGGCATAACTAGAAATCACTGGGCTTCCCTGCATAACTTTGGATGCCCCCCCCCCCACACACACACACCACCTCACTTTCTGCACAAGGAAACTCAGATTCAATGTTATTCAGTTGGCTAGTTCACACTTGAATGTGTTTTTCACATGCAGACAAAAACAGACAGCAGTGAAGCACCGCACACATTTTTTTCATCAATTACATTAGCTCCTGTGCTAAAATGTGCATATTTTCACACATACAGACACACATGAGCTTTATTCACTAAGACAAATATCATGCCTTATCAAAGTTATCATGCCTTATTAAAGTTAACATGCCTTATCAGAGTAGCATAGCAAACACTACGAACCCGCAGGGACTCAGGGCAGGACGAGTGGAGCTCTCGTCATTGCCATTTAGCAGGCATAAGTTCGCTATGCTACTCTGATAAGGCGTGTTAACTTTGATAAGGCGTGTTATCTCTGATAAGGCATGCTATTTGTCTTTGTGAATCAAGCCCAAGGTGTGCAGAAAACGCATCCAAAAAACCCACAGATGAGTTTGCTCCCAACCTTAGCTTATTACACTCACTCTGTCCATCTCTGATGGAGCAGAACTGTCTCTGCAGACTCCTCAGCCACCACTACAGTACAGAGAACTCGGGGAGGGCTAAAGAGGTCTGGGCGCTTGAATACAAGACCCTGCTGCACATTTAATAGGGACTGTCTACAAATCTTTGTCTGTAAAACTTTGTATAATTCCATATCAGTGGCTGAGCAGATGCAGTCATTAGAACAATTGTGCAGAGAGCAGAAAGTTTTTTTTTTCTCTCCATGCCCTTAGTTGTCAGTCTCTCGGGACAGGGAAAAGAAACTTCTCCCCACACAGGGCCTCCTGTGGCTTCTGGGCCCCCCTGCGACTGCATCCCTTGCAGGGTCTATTGTTATGCCCCTGGATGTCTCTCTGCTAGTAGAAAATATTGAATCTGTAAGCAGAAGTCCTCTGTCAGGCTTCATTCACATCATGCGTGCTTCCGTGCGCATTTGGAAGCGCGTATGATGTGTTGAAACGCAGGAACGGCAGAAGGGCATAGACAGCCCTTCTACCGTTCACATCTACTGCGCTGCGCTGCGCAGCAGTACGATGCACTAGGAAGCGCTGGCATACTGCTGCCTGCATTTTGCCCGGAAGCGCAGAGCTGATCCCACCACTGTCAATGGATAGGATCAGCAGCGCAGCGGGCAGCGACGCAGATGCGTGCAATAGTATGCGCTGCGTTTGGATCGCACGGCCATCTGCACTAGATAGATGTGAACGTAGCCTTATTGCCTCACACTGCTCCCTAGTGGCAAGTGGCACATTAGAACAGTACTAATTAGATGCAGGTAAATGTAACAAATAAGAAATAAAAAAAGTGCTAAAAAAATTGGCCTGGAGCACTTGCAAGCCTCTAAATAAATTGGCTGCTAAAGAGTTAATAACACAAAAGAACTGGTATAAAAGGTAGTTGTATCCTTAAACTAACATAAGAAATGATTAAAAAAAGAGAAAGAAATATAAACACATGAATTTCCACTCCAGTTTACTGTGGGTTGCTGCTTTGTGCACATTCACATTGCTCTCAACTTTTTAACTATGCTTGTTAGTCTTTGACTATACATATAGTGTTTCATCCACATTGTCCTCTCCTTGCCATGCCCATCTGGCACTCAGCCTGAGCAGTGCCAGGGCAAGGGGCGTTTGCACTTCATGTATTATTCATCAGAAAGTGATATAATTTCTGATGATTAATCACCTAGGTGTTAGAGGAAGGAAGGAACTCGCAAAGAACATTGATTCACTCCAAGTAGGGCTGTGATCCTGGGAAATATAAGGAAGGACGCTCTGATCCCGCCTGTGTTCTGTACCGACAAACAAGTCTTCTGTGCATTACATTGTCTGTGGAAAGCCGGCATGTAGGTGTATGAAGTATAAATAGCTGTGCAGAGGAAAATAATATATAAGCATACGTATCTCTTGCAGGAAGTATTCACTTACTTTGTCTGTTGTCATAGAATATTGGATCACGGTGTAGTGAAATAGACTCTTTCCAAATAAAAAAAGATCTTTCCTATGTGAGGCTTCTGGCTGCCTTAATATGACCCACCTAAATCATCACTGGGGTCAGTCACATACAAGGTAACTATAGATCACTGGCATTTAGCAAAGGAGCTTAAAGCATACATCCAGGCTAAAATAAAACAAAACAAAATCCACTTACCTGGGGCTTCCTCCAGCCCCTGACAGCCGTCCTGTGCCCTCACCGCAGCTCCGGTGGCTCCCGGTGTCCTGCGCTGCAGAAGCCGACCTCGCCAGGTCGGCTTTCGGGTCGGCTTCTTGTGCGTTCCACCGTGCGGGTCACGTGGTCTGGCCGACATTATCAGGATTGTACTGTACTTGTGAGTACAATACTGATGATGTCGGCCAGACCATGTGACCCGCGCGGTGGAGCACAGAAGAAGAGGACCAGGAAGCCGACCTAGCAAGGTCGGCTTCTGCAACGCAGGCCACCGGGAGCCACCGATGCTGCGGCAAGGGAACAGGGCGGCTGCCAGGGGCTGGAGGATGCCCCAGGTAAGTGGATTTTGTTATTTTTTTTAAGCCTGGACCTTCCCTTTAAAGTGATATTGAAGTGAAATAAAAAAAAAACCAGATACCTATGGAGAGGGAAGACTCTGGATCGTATAGAGCAGGGGTCTCAAACTCAATTTACCTGGGGGCCGCAGGAGGCAAAGTCAGGATGAGGCTGGGCCGCATAAGGGATTTCACAAAAAAAGTCAATCAGCAGCTCCCACACCCACAACCCCCCCTCCCTCCCTTGCATTGATTTTTATTTCAAAATCAAATTCACACTGAAGCGAACTATTTTGCCTATTTTACCTTATAGTTGGCTTCAGTGCTCCCATTACAAGTAATCCGCCGTGTCCCTGCCGCAAAACGAGGGCTGCAGAGACGCCAAATCGCCTGGGGGGCAATCCGCCGGCATTTCCTGGAAGGGGCAGAGCTTTCAGCTTCAGCTCTGCCCCTCCTGACATCAATCGCGGCGCATCGCCGCCTCTCCCCACCCCTCTCTGTGAAGGAAGAGTGAGAGGGGCGGGCAGAGGCGGTGATGCACCGCGATTGACGTCAGGAGGGGCAGAGCTGAAGCTGAAAGCTCTGCCCCTTCCAGGAAATGCCGGCGGATTGCCCTTCGGGCGATTTGTGGGCTCTGCAGACCTCGTTTAGCGGCGGGAATGCGACGGATTACTTGGGAGCACTGAAGAAAACTATAAGAAAGCTTTTGCCGGCGCGGGCCGCAAAATATTGTATCAAGGGCCGCAAATGGCCCGCGGGCCGCGAGTTTGAGACCCCTGGTATAGAGCATTCCCTGTCCTCCCTTGGTCAAATGTGCCTTCGGGATCCTCAGAAGTTCAGGAGCACTAGTGTCTCCAAGTACTCCCAAAGATGGGCATTTCTGTACTGAGCATGCACAAGATCTTCTGGGGTCAATGAACCTTTACTGGGGGACAGCGCTGGTATAAGGGGACCAAAAGGGGACAGGGAAGGCTCAATAGGATCTTAACCACTCTGCAACCACCTGATTGTGACGCAGATTGGCGGCTGCAGAGTGGCTCTGCTGTTCCTCAGTGCTGCCATATGGCGTCATCTTTTGAGGAAGCAGATTAAACGGGATCTCACACAAGCGTGAGCTCCCGTCTGTAAACACAGTGGGGTGCAGAGATCAGCCTGTCAGCAGCTGATCAGCGCTTGCAGGCTTGTTTTTCTATACATAAAGATAAATGTAATTTTATAGTGCTAACATCTAACGCAGCGCTGCACAGAGTATTGCTTTGTCACTTAACTGTCCCACGGAGGGGCTCGCAATCTAATCCCTTGCATAGGCATATGTCTATGTGTAAATAGTGTAGTTTATTTAATGTAGTGTAGTGCGAATTGGGGGGGGGGGATTTTAAACTGTAAAAATGTAGGTCTTTTTTTAATAAGAAGAATTGGGTCAGCCATACTTGGAATTAAGTGTTTAGGTACTAGGAGGGATGAGGTTAGGGTTAGGTCCCATGGGGGGGGGGGGGTCAGCCATACTTGGAATTAAATGTTTAGGTACTAGGAGGGATGAGGTTATGGTTAGGTTCCATGGGTAATAGTCCAATTTTAGCTGCGCTCATTCATACGTCCTCAGGCTACTTCGCCGTTGCGGTCACCATTTGGGCATGAACACCTCAGAGAAACGATATAAAAAACATATGGCATATGGCAGATAATAGTGCAGACTGTTTTGGCCACTGACACCCCTCTGGTGCGAACATATATACGCAGGCATACTGACACAGTGAGGTATGGGATTTTGGGAACCGTCACCAGTTACAACCAAACACTCCCCTCCAGAAACTTATGTTCTCCCTGCTCACCGTCGTGTAGCTAGATATACACTTGTCCGATAGCCTCCTTTGCTCAGCAGTCTCCAATATGTCTCATCACCACTTGTTATCCCATTCAGTTTATGGTCCTTATGCAGTACCTCAAACAGTAACAATATCGCCAATGTGTAAAACCAATTGCTTTAATATCAATTAAAATAGTAATGCGCGTACATCATCACACTTTTCCATAAGCATATCACATAATTGTTACCGATCCCTTCATCCTGGGTTACGGCACCGCTCGTCTTTCGCCGTACTAGCGTCCTCCTCGCTGCTCTCCAGCCACGCCCTACCGGTTTCGTCACGCTAGGCGACTCATCAGGGGCTAACTGAGCATGCGCTAGAGGACATGTATATATACGCATAGGGCGCCTGGCGGCAGCGTCCTGCCGCTGCCCTTCTCAACCCACTTCCGCCCAAAGCCTGATAGAAATACTTCCGAGGTCGGCTATGGTCACATGTATAGGGTCACCATGCCGGCCAATCAAACGCTTCCCAAGACATTATTATTCCCACCCCCAAACAATACGCAATTTGTTTACCCAATCCCCATGACAACGCTGAGCACCTGTCACACAGCATAGTCTTCCCATATTACATTACCCGTTCAGGCCGCAATCTATATCAGGTGCAGCGATCGGTTTACAGTTTACTTTTACCCGCAGGGACATTGCCACTCCACTCACATGTCAACTAGCCTACCACTAACATATTCCACTGCTATTTTACTTATGTTATAATGTTACACCATATCCATACTAACTTATATTTATCATCCATATTACCACTTCATTGTGCTCATGGGTTGGATGTTACTTAAATGTGATTTCTTGCATCATAACCCCATTTGTGCTAACAATTCTTATGGGACAGGGTCTTATCTGCCACATCTAAGTCAGGGTCCCATATTTGGATACCCACCCATCAAGCGTTATCCCTTATTTTCCTACTAGGAGTGCCACTATTACATGTCACCTTATTACTTTTATTATTCAAAAAAGACCCTACATTATTTTTCCTTTTTATGTCTGGGAGCAATCATTTCATATCACCCAGCATAATTCGTATACCCAACATAATCCATATACTCTCCTGCCTCCCTCTCTGAGGGTTATTAGTCATTAGTTAAAAAGCAGTTAATGTCCAATTCGATATTAAGTCCTGCTGGATGCATAGTTCTGAGAGTATATATCCATTTTGTTTCTGTTTGGCACAAACTGCGCAATTTGTGACATCCCCTCCAGTTCGGTTGGATCTTTTCAATTGCGCACGCTCTAAGAAATTTGGGATTGCATCCGTGCTTTTCCTTAAAGTGCCTCGACACACTATGGTTCTCATGCCCCTTTGTGATTTTATACATATGTTCACCCACCCTTTCTTGTAGTGTACGCGTGTCACACGTTGCTGGCAACAGCAGACGTGTCATCACTTTACACGAATATACCGCATGAGGAGGGTATAAAAGCGGTAGAAAATGCCCTAATGAGGGATGGAACGTTACCCACAAGGCAAATCCAGTTTCTACTGGAGATTTTGAGATTTACGCTCACGCATAATTACTTCTGGTATAAGGGAGAATTCTACAACCAGAGGTTCGGATGCGCCATAGGAGCATCGTATGCCCCTTCCCTAGCTAACATATATATGGCAGCATGGGAGGAAAAGGCTATTGAAAAAGGGGGTGACAAAGTCACCCTTTGGAGGCGCTATATTGACGACCTGGTATTACTATGGAAGGGAGATAGTAGCTCCCTAGAAGTGTTTATGGAGGACATCAATGAAATTGCTCCTAATATTAAATTGACTTTGGAATATGACCCTTGTAATATACACTTCTTGGACCTCAACATTTCCAAAGTTGACAACAAACTTGAAATGAAATGCTTTTTTAAAAAAACAGACAGAAATGGATTTCTTCCAACAAATAGCTGTCATCATCCCAACTGGATAAGGGGAGTCCCTAAGGGACAATTCACCAGAGTGAGACGCAACTGTACAACGGTTGCCGACTATTTGCAACAGGCAATAACACTTGGTGAAAGGTTCATTGAAAAGGGATATGAGAGAGAGGCAATAGAAAATATGGTAGGCCAGGTGGGCCACATGGATCGGGAAAGACTATTGGAAAATGGAAGTATGGTCCAAAGAGAGAGAGAGTTCCAATTGGCAATTGTGAGTGATTTCTCTATACAATACAGGGCGGTGGAAAAAATCTTTAGAAAGAATTGGCCTATACTCATGAGTGATGCACAGCTCAAACGAGTGCTTCCAGACAGCCCAAGGTTCATTTACCGGAGGGCGCCGAACCTGAGAGACCAGCTGGTTCCCAGCTGTGTTGATCCCCCGGCCCAGAAGGAAGGAGTCAATATGAAATATAAGGGGTTTTTCCCCTGCAGAGATTGTAAAGCATGTAAAATGGGCATTACAATAAAAACAAATAAATTTATGGCAAAAGATGATCTTAAGGAATATCAAATTGAGCAATGTATAACATGTAGAAGTAATCATGTGGTGTACCTGTTGTGGTGCACGTGTGGATATAGATATGTGGGCCGCACCACGCGTACACTACAAGAAAGGGTGGGTGAACATATGTATAAAATCACAAAGGGGCATGAGAACCATAGTGTGTCGAGGCACTTTAAGGAAAAGCACGGATGCAATCCCAAATTTCTTAGAGCGTGCGCAATTGAAAAGATCCAACCGAACTGGAGGGGATGTCACAAATTGCGCAGTTTGTGCCAAACAGAAACAAAATGGATATATACTCTCAGAACTATGCATCCAGCAGGACTTAATATCGAATTGGACATTAACTGCTTTTTAACTAATGACTGATAACCCTCAGAGAGGGAGGCAGGAGAGTATATGGATTATGTTGGGTATACGAATTATGCTGGGTGATATGAAATGATTGCTCCCAGACATAAAAAGGAAAAATAATGTAGGGTCTTTTTTGAATAATAAAAGTAATATGGTGACATGTAATAGTGGCACTCCTAGTAGGAAAATAAGGGATAACGCTTGATGGGTGGGTATCCAAATATGGGACCCTGACTTAGATGTGGCAGATAAGACCCTGCCCAATAAGAATTGTTAGCACAAATGGGGTTATGATGCAAGAAATCACATTTAAGTAACATCCAACCCATGAGCACAATGAAGTGGTAATATGGATGATAAATATAAGTTAGTATGGATATGGTGTAACATTATAACATAAGTAAAATAGCAGTGGAATATGTTAGTGGTAGGCTAGTTGACATGTGAGTGGAGTGGCAATGTCCCTGCGGGTAAAAGTAAACTGTAAACCGATCGCTGCACCTGATATAGATTGCGGCCTGAACGGGTAATGTAATATGGGAAGACTATGCTGTGTGACAGGTGCTCAGCGTTGTCATGGGGCTTGGGTAAACAAATCGCGTATTGTTTGGGGGTGGGAATAATAATGTCTTGGGAAGCGTTTGATTGGCCGGCATGGTGACCCTATACATGTGACCATAGCCGACCTCGGAAGTATTTCTATCAGGCTTTGGGCGGAAGTGGGTTGAGAAGGGCAGCGGCAGGACGCTGCCGCCAGGCGCCCTATGCGTATATATACATGTCCTCTAGCGCATGCTCAGTTAGCCCCTGATGAGTCGCCTAGCGTGACGAAACCGGTAGGGCGTGGCTGGAGAGCAGCGAGGAGGACGCTAGTACGGCGAAAGACGAGCGGTGCCGTAACCCAGGATGAAGGGATCGGTAACAATTATGTGATATGCTTATGGAAAAGTGTGATGATGTACGCGCATTACTATTTTAATTGATATTAAAGCAATTGGTTTTACACATTGGCGATATTGTTACTGTTTGAGGTACTGCATAAGGACCATAAACTGAATGGGATAACAAGTGGTGATGAGACATATTGGAGACTGCTGAGCAAAGGAGGCTATCGGACAAGTGTATATCTAGCTACACGACGGTGAGCAGGGAGAACATAAGTTTCTGGAGGGGAGTGTTTGGTTGTAACTGGTGACGGTTCCCAAAATCCCATACCTCACTGTGTCAGTAAGCCTGCGTATATATGTTCGCACCAGAGGGGTGTCAGTGGCCAAAACAGTCTGCACTATTATCTGCCATATGTTTTTTTATATCGTTTCTCTGAGGTGTTCATGCCCAAATGGTGACCGCAACGGCGAAGTAGCCTGAGGACGTATGAATGAGCGCAGCTAAAATTGGACTATTACTTTGAAAACAGGACTGGTAACTGTGATTAGCGCGCACCACCTCTAATTGGCAAACTATATGTGATTTTAGCGCTGTATTACTTTGATTACAGGTTCCATGGGTAGCATAGTCTCATGGCCATTAATGTAGTGGAACAAAGTGTAGTTTTCTAGCCCTCAGCTGACAGTTCTGGTGATGATATGAGCAAAGCCAAACTGGTTGTGCCAGGATGATCAGTACTCTATAGGTATACACATATGTGGAAGGCTTAGTATCTAGTGAGTTCATATTTTGGCATGACATTTGCCATGTGTACAAAGAACTCCCATATAATGTGTTTAACCACTTGACCACTGAGGGTTTTTTTGCCTTTAGGATCAGAGCAATTTCCACCTTTCAGCGCTCCTCCCTTTCAATAACTTAATAACTACTTATCACAACTAAATGATCTATATCTTGCTTTTTTTCAACACCAATTAGGCTTTCTTTGGGTGGTACATTATGCTAAGAATTATTTTATTGTAAATGCATTTTAATGGGAATAATAAGGAAAAAAATGGAAAAAAAATCATTATTTCTCAGTTTTCGGCCATTATAGTTTTCAAATAAAACGTTCTACTGTGGATAAAACCCACACATTTTATTTGCCATTTGTCCCGGTCATTGCAACGTTTAAGGCCCCGTTCACACTGCACGCGTTTCCAGCCGCGTTTTGGAAACGCGTGCAGGTGGCCCACACGCACGACATCAGACATTGCATAGAGTGCAATGTCTGATGTTCACACTGCATGCGTTCCAGACCTGTGCGGTCCGGGAACGCATGCTGCACGCATTTTTTGCAAAAACGCGTGGCTGTCCCATTCACTTTTCAGTGATGGGATCAGCCACACAACGCATACAAACGCGGATGGCGTGCGTTCGTACGCGTTGCGTTTCGCGTGCGTGCCCGTCCGCGTTTGTAATGTGAACGGGGCCTTACCCACTTCACCTTCAAGGGGCTTTCCCCTTAAAAAAACAGAGCAATTTTCACCTGTCTGTGCTCCTTCTATTCCTTCTATTCATTCCCCTATAAATGTATTATTAATGATCACAATGAAACAATCTATATTTAGTTTTTTTTTCCGCCAGCAATTAGGCTTTCTTTGGGGGGGTACTTTTTTCTAAGAATTATTTTATTCAAACTGCGTTTTAACAGGAAAAATAAGATTTTTTCTCCATGGCCATTATACCTGTAGTTTTAAAATAATACATGCTACCATAATTAAGGCTGGTTTCACAGTGGGACGTTACAGGCGCACGTTAGAGCAGCCTGTAACGCACCCCACCGCACACCAATGAAAAATCAATGGGCTGTTCACAGTGCCCACGTTGCGTTACTCAGTAACGCTGCGCCATAACCGAACGTACTGCATGCAGTACTTTACTGCTTGCACATGCGCAGTAATGTTGGGGAGGAGCGGAGAGCGGCCAAGCACATGGCTAATTAATATTCACTGCACTCAGTGAGGTGCAGTGTTTACTTCCTGGAGCGGCCGCTCTGTGCGGCGATTGGCCGGGCGGGACCACGTGATGCCGCATGCGTCCAAGAGTGCGCATCATGGCATCACGGACGCCAGAGTGAGCTGCACAACGCGGCTCACTCTGACGTCCACATTAGAGAGCACCAGGCGTTGCGTTTAGGGCACGTTATGCGACCATAACGTCCCCTAAAACGCAACGTCCTGGTGTGAAACCAGCCTAAAACCTACACATTTTGTTTGCCCATTTGTCCCGGTTATTGCAGTGTTTGAAATATTTCCCTAGTACAATGTATGTTGCCAATATTTTATTTGGGAAATAAAGGTGCATTTTTTCACTTTTGCATCCGTCACTATTTACAAGCCCATAGTTTCAAAATTAACAATAATATACCCTCTTGACATACATATTAAAAAGGTTCAGTCCCTAAGGTAACTATTTGTTTATTTATTTTTATTGTATTTTTTTTTTTTAATACAAAAAAAAAAAATGGGTTTATAGGATAGTGTGGGAGGTAATGGGCATTCACAAAGAAAAACCAAGTCAAGGACATTTAAAGCAAATCTGGTGGATCAGCTGTTCAGAGTGACCAGTTAGTATCCTTGATCTAGACTGATCTAGGCACCTGCTCCACCTGTCTTGTATGTATCATATCTTTATACAAAGTTTTTTTCTTTGCTGCAGAAGCATTACGCTCTTCACCTGCAGGCTGGAGGGTTTGGGGGATAGTAGGATCATGTTAATGTTTCTGAACAAACGGTTACCGGCATTCTGCAGTCACATGGTAGGGGGTGTGTAACGATCGGTGTCAGCACACAGAGAGAATCTGATTATTGGTGATCTGCAGTATCACCAAGAATACAGATATATACCTGATTATTGATGATCTGCAGAATCACCGATAATCCAAGTATAACTAACCTCTGGACACCTATATAGTGTGAGTGTTTGGTGCAACCGTAATGACTGAGTTGGACCACCCGAGGAGCAGGTGGTCTTTGGCAGTATGATCGATACCGCCCTCTGGGAAGTGTGAAAACTTTCCAGCAGCCTGAGACCTCCAAAGGGGTGGAGCCCCAGGCTGAAAGTAGGAAGGACCTGTGAGTGAGTGACACCTAAAAGGTGGATGTCACTAGCAGGTCTGGAGACTATCTCTAATGGAGAGAGATAGCTCTCAAGGTCGGGCAAGCCGGGTCGGCAACACACGGACAGACAAGGTACAGAGACAGAAGGCTGATTCGGTATCCAAAGGCAGGCAGGGTTGGCAACAGATAATCAGATATGCGTAGGTACCGAATCAGAAAGCAGAGGGATAGTCAGAAATGCAATAGGTCATAACATATATCAAAACAATGCCTAGTCTTGGGTGTGAGGTCCGTGGTCTCAACACCCTGGAACTAGTCTGGAGTATAATATGATGGTACACAGTATCCCTAGTGTTAGGTGTGAGGTCCGTGGTCTCGACACCCTGGAACTAGTCTGAAGTATAACACAATGATACACAGAAGTAATCTGGCTCAGTGTGAATTCCCAGGTCCTCCTGGTTCTAACACACTGTAGGATCTGACTTAGGCCTCTTGCACACTGCATGCATTTCAGATTCCGATTCCGCTTTTTAATCTGTTTTTACATCCGATTCCGATTCAGATTTTTAATCTTAACTGCATGTTGCGTTTTTTGATCCGTTTTTCTGTTGAATGTATTCAGGGAAAATCGGAAACGGAATCGGAAACGGAATCGGAAACGGAATCGGAATCGGAAAACGGATTTGCAGTGTGCAGGGAGCCCAAGGTCTGAATGCTTTCACGTAAGTGTTCGCAACGGCAGACAACCTTAGACTGACCAGCAGCAACTATATATAGAGCGGCGCTCTCCGGCGACACCCATCAATGATCAACCAATAGTCACTTGCTCTGAGGTCAGCTGACCAACCTGGTCAGCTGATCCCTCCTTGGTTGTCATAAACGTTCTGCCTCTCAGCGCGCGCATTCCTGGAAGGGGCAGAGCTTTCAGCTTCAGCTCTGCCCCTCCTGACATCAATCGCGGCGCATCGCCGCCTCTCCCCACCCCTCTCTGTGAAGGAAGAGTGAGAGGGGCGGGCAGAGGCGGTAATGCACCGCGATTGACGTCAGGAGGGGCAGAGCTGAAGCTGAAAGCTCTGCCCCTTCCAGGAAATGCCGGCGGATTGCCCTTCGGGCGTTTTGTGGGCTCTGCAGACCTCGTTTAGCGGCGGGGATGCGACGGATTACTTGGGAGCACTGAAGAAAACTATAAGAAAGCTTTTGCCGGCGCGGGCCGCAAAATATTGTATCAAGGGCCGCAAATGGCCCGCGGGCCGCGAGTTTGAGACCCCTGGTATAGAGCATTCCCTGTCCTCCCTTGGTCAAATGTGCCTTCGGGATCCTCAGAAGTTCAGGAGCACTAGTGTCTCCAAGTACTCCCAAAGATGGGCATTTCTGTACTGAGCATGCACAAGATCTTCTGGGGTCAATGAACCTTTACTGGGGGACAGCGCTGGAATAAGGGGACCAAAAGGAAACAGGGAAGGCTCAATAGGATCTTAACCACTCTGCAACCACCTGATTGTGACGCAGATTGGCGGCTGCAGAGTGGCTCTGCTGTTCCTCAGCGCTGCCATATGGCGTCATCTTTTGAGGAAGCAGATTAAACGGGATCTCACACAAGCGTGAGCTCCCGTCTGTAAACACAGTGGGGTGCAGAGATCAGCCTGTCAGCAGCTGATCAGCGCTTGCAGGCTTGTTTTTCTATACATAAAGATAAATGTAATTTTATAGTGCTAACATCTAACGCAGCGCTGCACAGAGTATTGCTTTGTCACTTAACTGTCCCACGGAGGGGCTCGCAATCTAATCCCTTGCATAGGCATATGTCTATGTGTAAATAGTGTAGTTTATTTAATGTAGTGTAGTGCGAATTGGGGGTGGGGGGGATTTTAAACTGTAAAAATGTAGGTCTTTTTTAATAAGAAGAATTGGGTCAGCCATACTTGGAATTAAGTGTTTAGGTAATAGGAGGGATGAGGTTAGGGTTAGGTCCCATGGGGGGGGGGGGGGGGGGGTCAGCCATACTTGGAATTAAATGTTTAGGTACTAGGAGGGATGAGGTTATGGTTAGGTCCCATGGGTAGCATAGTCTCATGGCCATTAATGTAGTGGAACAAAGTGTAGTTTTCTAGCCCTCAGCTGACAGTTCTGGTGATGATATGAGCAAAGCCAAACTGGTTGTGCCAGGATGATCAGTACTCTATTGGTATACACATATGTGGAAGGCTTAGTATCTAGTGAGTTCATATTTTGGCATGACATTTGCCATGTGTACAAAGAACTCCCATATAATGTGTTTAACCACTTGACCACTGAGGGTTTTTTTGCCTTTAGGATCAGAGCAATTTCCACCTTTCAGCGCTCCTCCCTTTCAATAACTTAATAACTACTTATCACAACTAAATGATCTATATCTTGCTTTTTTTCAACACCAATTAGGCTTTCTTTGGGTGGTACATTATGCTAAGAATTATTTTATTGTAAATGCATTTTAATGGGAATAATAAGGAAAAAAATGGAAAAAAAATCATTATTTCTCAGTTTTCGGCCATTATAGTTTTCAAATAAAACGTTCTACTGTGGATAAAACCCACACATTTTATTTGCCATTTGTCCCGGTCATTGCAACGTTTAAGGCCCCGTTCACACTGCACGCGTTTCCAGCCGCGTTTTGGAAACGCGTGCAGGTGGCCCACACGCACGACATCAGACATTGCATAGAGTGCAATGTCTGATGTTCACACTGCATGCGTTCCAGACCTGTGCGGTCCGGGAACGCATGCTGCACGCATTTTTTGCAAAAACGCGTGGCTGTCCCATTCACTTTTCAGTGATGGGATCAGCCACACAACGCATACAAACGCGGATGGCGTGCGTTCGTACGCGTTGCGTTTCGCGTGCGTGCCCGTCCGCGTTTGTAATGTGAACGGGGCCTTACCCACTTCACCTTCAAGGGGCTTTCCCCTTAAAAAAACAGAGCAATTTTCACCTGTCTGTGCTCCTTCTATTCCTTCTATTCATTCCCCTATAAATGTATTATTAATGATCACAATGAAACAATCTATATTTAGTTTTTTTTTCCGCCAGCAATTAGGCTTTCTTTGGGGGGTACTTTTTTCTAAGAATTATTTTATTCAAACTGCGTTTTAACAGGAAAAATAAGATTTTTTCTCCATGGCCATTATACCTGTAGTTTTAAAATAATACATGCTACCATAATTAAGGCTGGTTTCACAGTGGGACGTTACAGTCGCACGTTAGAGCAGCCTGTAACGCACCCCACCGCACACCAATGAAAAATCAATGGGCTGTTCACAGTGCCCACGTTGCGTTACTCAGTAACGCTGCGCCATAACCGAACGTACTGCATGCAGTACTTTACTGCTTGCACATGCGCAGTAATGTTGGGGAGGAGCGGAGAGCGGCCAAGCACATGGCTAATTAATATTCACTGCACTCAGTGAGGTGCAGTGTTTACTTCCTGGAGCGGCCGCTCTGTGCGGCGATTGGCCGGGCGGGACCACGTGATGCCGCATGCGTCCAAGAGTGCGCATCATGGCATCACGGACGCCAGAGTGAGCTGCACAACGCGGCTCACACTGACGTCCACATTAGAGAGCACCAGGCGTTGCGTTTAGGGCACGTTATGCGACCATAACGTCCCCTAAAACGCAACGTCCTGGTGTGAAACCAGCCTAAAACCTACACATTTTGTTTGCCCATTTGTCCCGGTTATTGCAGTGTTTGAAATATTTCCCTAGTACAATGTATGTTGCCAATATTTTATTTGGGAAATAAAGGTGCATTTTTTCACTTTTGCATCCGTCACTATTTACAAGCCCATAGTTTCAAAATTAACAATAATATACCCTCTTGACATACATATTAAAAAGGTTCAGTCCCTAAGGTAACTATTTGTTTATTTATTTTTATTGTATTTTTTTTTTTTTAATACAAAAAAAAATGGGTTTATAGGATAGTGTGGGAGGTAATGGGCATTCACAAAGCTTTTTTTTTTACCTGTTTTGACCTTATATATGTTAAATTTTTAAGCTCAAAAAGAGAAAAAATATAATATAATTAAGGTAAGAAAAGTAATATTGAAATTAAGTTAATCAGGAACAACTTACTTTGTGTTATTATTTTGCTTGTAAATGTGCTAAAAGGCTATTTTTATCTGAGAAGTTTTGTGAATAGAGCCCAATGTGTTAATTTAAAATGTTTTTGTGGGTCTTACATTCATCTCCTCTCTAACTGGCGGCAAGGAGTACCTGTGCGGCGGTGGGCACAGGAGCAAGCGCCAGCCATCTGCCGCAATAGACACATATCTATGTCCCTGGGACTTCAGATGAAGTCCTGCGGGATGTAGATATACTGCACCAGATGCAGCAAGTAGTTAAGGTGATAAAAATGAAAGCCAAGATATGAATATGAGACAATTTATGGATCTGGCTGCACACCCAGGCAAAGAAACAAACAAAAAACATTTGGGGGAAGGAACACAAATAGAAATGCTCATATTTTAAATTTATAAAAACCAAGTCAAGGACATTTAAAGCAAATCTGGTGGATCAGCTGTTCAGAGTGACCAGTTAGTATCCTTGATCTAGACTGATCTAGGCACCTGCTCCACCTTTCTTGTATGTATCATATCTTTATACAAAGTTTTTTTCTTTGCTGCAGAAGCATTACGCTCTTCACCTGCAGGCTGGAGGGTTTGGGGGATAGTAGGATCATGTTAATGTTTCTGAACAAACGGTTACCGGCACTCTGCAGTCACATGGTAGGGGGTGTGTAACGATCGGTGTCAGCACACAGAGAGAATCTGATTATTGGTGATCTGCAGTATCACCAAGAATACAGATATATACCTGATTATTGATGATCTGCAGAATCACCGATAATCCAAGTATAACTAACCTCTGGACACCTATATAGTGTGAGTGTTTGGTGCAACCGTAATGACTGAGTTGGACCACCCGAGGAGCAGGTGGTCTTTGGCAGTATGATCGATACCGCCCTCTGGGAAGTGTGAAAACTTTCCAGCAGCCTGAGACCTCCAAAGGGGTGGAGCCCCAGGCTGAAAGTAGGAAGGACCTGTGAGTGAGTGACACCTAAAAGGTGGATGTCACTAGCAGGTCTGGAGACTATCTCTAATGGAGAGAGATAGCTCTCAAGGTCGGGCAAGCCGGGTCGGCAACACACGGACAGACAAGGTACAGAGACAGAAGGCTGATTCGGTATCCAAAGGCAGGCAGGGTTGGCAACAGATAATCAGATATGCGTAGGTACCGAATCAGAAAGCAGAGGGATAGTCAGAAATGCAATAGGTCATAACATATATCAAAACAATGCCTAGTCTTGGGTGTGAGGTCCGTGGTCTCAACACCCTGGAACTAGTCTGGAGTATAATATGATGGTACACAGTATCCCTAGTGTTAGGTGTGAGGTCCGTGGTCTCGACACCATGGAACTAGTCTGAAGTATAACACAATGATACACAGAAGTAATCTGGCTCAGTGTGAATTCCCAGGTCCTCCTGGTTCTAACACACTGTAGGATCTGACTAAGGTCTGAATGCTTTCACGTAAGTGTTCGCAACGGCAGACAACCTGAGACTGACCAGCAGCAACTATATATAGAGCGGCGCTCTCCGGCGACACCCATCAATGATCAACCAATAGTCACTTGCTCTGAGGTCAGCTGACCAACCTGGTCAGCTGATCCCTCCTTGGTTGTCATAAACGTTCTGCCTCTCAGCGCGCGCATTCCTCAATCAGTGTGAACTAACAGACCCAGCCACACCAGCCGCACGCTGCTGCGTGCAAACCGCCACGCTGGATGCGGAATCAGCCGCCTTGCTGTCAGTACACGCGGCGGCTTTTCCGCGTTCTATTACAGGGTGTAGATAAATAGCTAGCTAGATAGATAGATAGATAGATAGATAGATAGATAGATAGATAGATAGATAGATGCAGTATCCTCTATATTGGCTGTGTAATATTCTACTTTATTCTATAGATGATCCTTTCAACTTTTTTCTCAGGGTTTATCCTCCTATCATCACAACTGGGTTAAAAATTAGCTGTCAGATATGAAGCCTGGGAAATGGTGCACAGTACTACGGCCTGACCTTCTGTGGATCTTTTCTATGTTTATCCAGAGCAAGACAAACAAGAAGCATTTGCGGTGCCACTCTTACTTAGTGAAATAAATCACTGGGTACATAGACAAGTACACAGGTAAAACAAGATATATGACTAAACATACTAGCAGAGAGATATTACTAATACAGACAGGAAGAGGAGACAGATCCACAGAAGAAATTAATGTAAAATGGACAGAAAGATGCCAAGACGGTGATTTTGCTTTAGCTGGATGAGTAAAATTACCTACAGACATGAGATCATATCCCCTGCTGGACTGGGGATAATCCAATGTCTATAGGAGCGCCTGACCTACATAAAACCTTCTTGAGCGAGAATTAGAGCTTCTCTGTTTTTATTTTATTTTTTTATTTTTTTGCTGGAACATCCCAGTTTTACTTCCTCAAGTAATGCTGATGTATGACTGTGAAGCCACTTACCAGGAATTTAGAGTTGAACTTATTTTATGCAAAAAATGCTAAATGCAGACATCAGTGCTCCACAAGTCTTTTTGCATTTTAAAGAACTGTAATTACACATACTGGTAGTAGAATGTAATTATTTATTTAGCACAAAGCAGGTGGTCTTGACGGCGAGCTCTGTCCACGTAGCGCCTGAGTTGGGTGCCGCTACAGCAGTAATGCTATAGTCCGTGGCTAATGCTCAGGTAATTTGGGGTTCTGGCGATTGCCAGACTTTCCCCGGAATTGAAATTTCCCCGGAATTGAATACTGGGACCAAGTCACAGGCCAACCTCAATGTCTAGTGGCCCGCTCCCTCCCTTATAAAGTTCACTGAGGTCTGATGCCCCCCTCCTCCCTACCCTATACAGTTCCCTGCCTGGTGTCTAGTAGCCCCTTCCCCATACAGTTCCCTGGTGTCTGGTGTTCCTTCCTCTCCCCCCTATACAGCTTTCTAGTGTCCAGCGGTGCCCTCCCTCCTCTATACAGTTCCCTGGTGTCTAGTGGCCCTCTCCCTCCTTTATAAAGTTTTATGGTGTCTAGCTGGTGGAAAGTTTCAACCACATAATGAAACTATAGTTAATAGTTGATATCTCTTACCTTACCTTATTTTCTCCTAAATTACACAAAATCAACTTGAATTTCTTACCATCCCTATCATAGTTCATGAACTTAGCCGAACAATTAAAACTTTAAAAGTCTCTAAAGGTGTGTACGCACACACACACACACACACAGACACACACAGACACACACAGACACACACACACAGACACACTACACACACACACACACACACACACACAGACACACACACACACACAGACACACTACACACTACACACACACGCACACACACACACACACACACACACACACACACACACACACACACACACACACACACACACACACGCACACATACACACACACACACACACACACGCACACACACACACACCGGGACTTGGTCCCTCTGGCGACACTTCAGAGTCTAGTGCTGTATTGCCACATTGCTAGGCTACAGCTTAGGGACAGTGGTGTGACATACGACATAACAGCTTCTGGCATACCAGTGTAAGCTTAACAAAGCATTGTTTTCATTCAAAATGACTCTTATTATAACTAGCAGAAGCAAGCATCAACAACAATATCCATATCTATATAATTCAAAAATCTAAGGATGGGTGGCTCATAATAAGGAATTCATTAGTATGCAGACAGCCAATATTAAGTACAAGAAGCCATTACAAAAACATAGATGTAAAAAAAGAAAGGATACAATAAATTCACAGTGGAGCACCACAGTGACTCTAAGGCCCATATGCAATTACGTTTTTTTCCTGAGTTTTTCGCAGTGCAATTTGGATGGCAAGCAATAGTAGAAATAGCCAGCGTTTACCCATGCAGTTTGCATGCAAGGAAATGCTGCAGATTTGTACCGCATTCGGCACTAGTGGAAATGGACCTAACTCTACCCAGTAATGCATGTTTCACCCAAACAATCAGCAGGCTTTGTCACATGCCTCTGGGGAGCCTCTCTGAATAGCATCTAGCTCTTTCATTAATTTAAAGGGGGCCATACACTAGGCAACCAACCAACCAATCGACCATCCAATTCGATTATTATAATCGAATTGGATGAAAAATGGTGCTGCCAAGTGCATGCCCGACCAACAAAGTGACCAATTTCAGGACAGAAATTTCGGGCCGATGTTGGTTGGTCGGGTGTGTGGCGGTACGGGCGGCCGATTTGCGAACGAGCGACAAGCCAAGACGTCGAAACCTCCACCGCCGCAATGTATGTAACGTCAGACGCTATGCGCCACTAGCGTGTATGCGGCTTACCCAGCGAGATGGGCAGATAGACCCGGCGAGCTGCTACAGGATAGGTAATGTATAAATGCCCTACATAACACACATTTATACATTTTGGGGGCAGCGGCGGGGCGGACAACGGCGGCTCAGCTGATTCCTGGATGATTTCATGCTGAAATCGGACGGGAATCAGCCTGTAGTGTATTAGCAGATTCGATTACAGACAAATTTATCTCTAATCAGATTCGATTAGAGATAAATTTGTCTCTTGGTCGAATCTGCCCATAATCGTTCTAATGTATGGGCACCTTATATATATTATATATATTAGAAAGATGGCCTGATCTGGGAAGGACCAATAGCACACTTTCCACTTTTGTTTCCACTTTCCAACATTGTTTTGCTCCTAGGTATTGATAATGCCTTTGGAATTTCTGTGTATTCATCCCCTGTATTACGACTGGCGATAACCTTATCCCTGAGATGGGGAGTGGATCAAGTGACCTTGATGTAAAAAAGACACGCCCAATAAAGTATAAAAATGATCAAGCAAATAAGATCTGGCTTACCTATTAAGAAAGTTTAAGCTTGTGTCCTCTTTGTGTCCTTCATTTCACAAAAAAGACAACACAAAAAACTCTTGGATAACTAAAGAATCTTTAAAAAAAAATAAACCTGTCAGTTCTTTCAGATTTCTAGTGCCTCTTGGAAAAATGTACTTTTTATTTGTGCTTTCATGTATTTTAAATTTTACAATTTTTTTGTGATAGTGGACCTTCAATATCTATACAATGAGGGAAGTGCAGGGTAAATGTTCTCAAGCGTTCACCATTTCAATGCAGGACTTTGGGTCAAATATAGGGCAGTTATCAGAACAAGCAGTGTAGCTTCTCTTCTAGTTTCCAGGGTACACACATTATGTCTTTCCTTTACTTCTTAAAGGACCATTATCATGAAAAACTTAACATTTAAAATACATATAAACACATGCAAATAAGAAGTGCGTTTCTCCCAGAGTAAAATGAGCCATAAATTACTTTTATCCTATGTTGCTGTCACTTACAGTAGGCAATAGAAATCGGACAGAACCGACATGTTTTCGACTAGCCCATCTCCTCATGGGGGGGTTCTTAGGGTTTTGTTCATTTTCAACAGCATTTAGCGAGTGGCAGCTGCTCTGTCCAACTGCCAACAAAGTGTGCAGTGAACAGGGAGCCTGGCCAGCATCTTTGTATAAATCTTTTTCAGGGAATGTCTCTATAAAGAATAAAGGCCTTACTAAGACTCCCCTATGTCGAGATGGATTAGCCCAAAACCTGTCGATGCTGTCAGATTTCTACCACCTACTGTAAGTGACAGCAACGTAGGAGAAAAGTAATTTATGGCTCATTTTACGCTGTAATAAAAATACTTCTTTTTTGTATATGTTTACACACATTTTAAATTTTACAGTTTTTCGTGATAGTGGTCCTTTAAAGGAAAACTGTAGTGGACAAAAGTGCCCCAAATGGGTACTCACCTTGGGAGAAGCAAGCCTCCCTGTCCTCATCCAATGGATCATTTCCATCGCTGCCCCCTTTGAAGCTCACTCTTGCGCAGTAGCACAGACCAGATGGCGCTTGGCGCTTTCTGCTGAAGTGGGTGAGTCCTACTGCACGGGTGCAGCACGGCCACGTGTCATGGGACCTAGCTCTAGAACGGCTTGGTGAATGTAACAATAGGGGAATAATCTCCACGGTCAGCGCATAACGTGTACACTGACACTGAGGGGATTTCCCACAAGCACTCAGACAGAGGACCCCAGTTATGGTGCAAATGCAGTTGTGGAGGAACAGACCAGCCAGCAGGAGGAGCTGTGGAGCACAGAGGATTAACACCTCTGAATGTCCCACAGATGTCAGATAGAGATTGCTCAGTGCAAATGTAGCAATGAGCAATACTTAAACAGTATAGAAACAGAGCAGATTTGGAACAGATCAAATGAATGTCTGTTAAACTGATTGCAAACTTTGTGAGGACAGACATTCACACACAGAGCAGATTAGAAACAGATCAATGATAATAAACAACTGATAGTGGCGAGGGCCCACTATCAGTACACCATCTGCCAGTGGCAAGGGCCCACTGACAGGCAAGGATGACTAGTGACTGTGGCGAGGGCCCACAGTCAATATACCATCTACCAGTGGCAAGGGCCCACTGATAGGCACAAATAAATAACAGCTGGCTGTGGTGAGAGCCACAGCCAGTACACCATCTGCCAGTGGAAAGGACCCACTGGCAGGTACAGAAAAAGTAGCCGGAAATGTAGCTGACCAGAATTGGTCAAAGACAAGAGTAGTAAGGAAAATCGAGGCACAGAAATACAACACAGTAATTCACGAACGCAATGGAAAATAACAAACGCGCTGGTCTGCGCATACACTGGCGAACCAGCATATGACGCAAACCAGCGACGGCTAACAACTAGCTACAGTACGGAAACCACGTAATATGTACAATAGTCCCAAGCATACTGAAATGCCCTAACTAACAATAACAGATAAACCGATTACTCTCTGCACTAGAAGGAGAGCCTAACACACTCGAAAGGGTTAACTGAGATAAACTAGACTTGGAGCTCACTGAACTAGAAGGAGAGGCAAACGCAACTCCACAAGGTTAACTAGACTAAATATCAAAGGAAGAACAAGACATGAAATAACATGAACCCGGAACCGCAGTCAGAGTGAACTGACAGTATGTCGGGCAACGAAGCAGACTCAGGAAGTTACATTTATGCATGCAAGCACTAATCAGAAACAAACATGCAAAAAGCCAAAGAAGCAATCTGCATTCACTCAGCCCGCCGACTGCAGGCTGAGAGCAAGAACTGCATCTCATAAACTCATGCATAATTATGCAAACAGCATAACATTTGGATTCAGAATAGCAGGCCAGACTATAATGGAATGTGGAGAAATTGCAAATGGACAGAATACTCACTGTGAATGCCAGAAAAGCCATGCAAACAGCAGTCAGCATTGCCTGGCTGCAGTAGTGTCTGAAAGCAGAACGGACACCACAGGGGAGATCATCACAGTGGAGGAGGATGGAGAAGTCTCTGGAGGGTCCTGAAACTTTGCCCTCCTGAGGTCAGTGTGCTATTTTATTCCTCTTAACCTCACAGGTTTACTTTAAGCCTTGTGCATAGTGGCTCTCCCCTTTCATTGCTGGGTCCCCAGTTTGAATCCTAGCCAGGGCACTATCTGCATAGAGTTTTTGTGTTCTCTCCATGTCTGTGTGGGTTTCCTGTGGGTACTCTGGTTTCCTCTCACATCCCAAAAACATACAGATAAGTTAATTGGCTTCCCTCTAAATTGGCTATGATACATACTCTACATGATACGCTTAAAAACAAGAAGAGGATCGAGAGCCCAATATGGTGCAGTATTGTCAGGTAAAATGAAGAGTTCAATACAATTTTATGTATATATACTCACAAACACGGGTTACCCATAGGCAACCACTTTAAATGCAGGTGGGGAGCATTAGGACCTGACCCCACTCAGGTTAAGAAGTCACTCTCTGTAGATAGTAGATAGGGATGCACCCCTCCACCCAGGGTGGGCTAGAAGATCAGCAAAAACTCGGTATACAGAGGCGCCAGAGTAGAGTAAAACGTTTTTAAAAAAGCAGAGGGGGATGTTAGAGTGGACTTACCTCCCTCTTACAAAAAAATAAAACTCACTTGAGTCTCGATAAAACAGAATTGACAAATTATTTATTCAACTCCACACATGCAACGCGTTTCGCGGGCGTGACCCCGCTTCCTCGGGCAAAACTGGGAGCACAACTCGGTGGGTCAAGCAATAGGTTTAAACGCCTCTGACTACATGATACATACATAGACCTATGACTATGGTAGGGATTAGATTGTGAGCCCCTCTGAGGGGCAGTTAAGTGACAAGACTATATACTCTGTACAGTGCTGCAGAATATGCTGTTGCTATATAAATACTTAATAATAATAGTAATCATAGTAAATAGTCCACCTTGTTAATTCAAAATAAATCATTTTTCTGGCATGTTACATTGTATCAAACATGTTTGTAGAATGAAAACCCCTGTATCCCCTAAGGGACACCTCTGACACACTGTCATATTAAAGCACATACTACATTACACAGATTACTTATATAGCTTTTCACAGCCACTTTAAGTAGCGTAGAAGGTGTGAGCACGTGAGGGGAATGCGACCAAAAATTCATCCTTTGGTTGCAATCGAGATGGGTAGTAAGAGCTCCAAGTCACATCAAGTATTACATTATTAACAATCTGTTGCCTCTTTTATTCACGCTCATCCCAAAGGCCATATATTATTGTTAATTTCTGAAAATTATTGACAATTAACAGATATATAAGTAAAGCCCATTAAATTATGTTAACTGAAAATTAATTTACAGCTGTGCAGTTTAGCCCGCAGCTGTCAGTAAGTCTCCAAGTTAATTTAAATGCCTCCAAATTTAATATGAACACCTCCTTCAGTATTAATTAGCACCTACCTACCTTTCTTAGCAGGATTCTTGGTAATCATCCAGGTTGCCTGGAGTTGCTCATTTCAGTAGAATAGAATTAACATCGGGGGGAAAAAACACCATAGACATAGATCAGCGATGCATTTTTTTTCCAGTTTAATGTTATTAAAAATTATATTTCCTTTCCAATTTCCATCCAGTGGACAAATTCCAAAACTGAGAACAGGCTCAAATTGCTCCTTTTTGTAGCCGTAGCAACAGCACTTCCTGTACTCTGCTAAGAACAGGGCTGGTCCTCCTATAGGGGCACCTTGGGCAATTGTACAGGTCCCCAGATCCAGCTGTTTTCCACAGGTCTACCCCAAGTTATTTGTGGTCCCCAGGGGCCCCATTTTGCTGTACAGTACTCTCAACAGAGCAAACTCACCACTCCAGCTGGTGAAACCTCTTTTCTAAATTTAGGAGATAAAGAAGGTGACATGAGACCTCAAGTCAAAAAGTACAAAAAACTTTATTGGAATACCTTCAATAAACGACACCAAGACACACTAATAAAAAGCACTAATATCAAAGGTTAAGGCTCATCCGGATTCCCATCAACATCCACATTCAGGTCTCCCTTTCACACCTTCACACCTCAGCACACACTCCTGGGATCTATCCTCTCAGTGAGATACACAGCGCCCTATACACAAAGCTTCGCTGCATATGAGCAATACATATATAAGGATTTGTGGATGGGCACAAATCCAAATACTGTACTCCAAAATAATTGGTTAGTGCAGCTTTAAGGCAAAAAACTGATGCATAGTTCACAGCAAGGATGTTAATCAGATGCAGCAAGCCAAGCTTCCATTAGTGATAAACATTTCCAAGTTGCCAAAGCAAGAACAGTTGCAAAGGGGGAAATGTGGTCCTGTGGAAAGAGGAAGAATACCTCTTGAAGGCAAATCGTAATTTGACGAAGAGGGATGTCTATAAATGTACAACCCGGGACCCATTTCCCCCTTTGGTCAATAAAATCAATGGCAAATTAGATGAGGCACTTGGTGAGGGCCTGATATCAAAAGGTGAGTATGAACACATGAAAATCTACGAGTATGTAAAACCAACGCTGTATTTTATCCCCAAACTACATAAAAACAAAGAAAGACCTCCCGGTCGTCCAATCATGTCGGGTCTCGGTGGACCAACGGAACGGATTGGTCAATTTGTTGACCGAAAGCCTTGTCCAAAACCTCCCATCGTATGTCCAGGACTCTAGGGATGTCTTAAAAGTCATTTCTGAGTTCAGGGTTCCCCCGGGGGCCCTCCTGGTGGGGATAATAAAATGAGCTAAGTAAATTCATAGAACTGTTAAACAAGAATGATAAAAATATCAGTTTAACCTATGTTTGTGATGAAAAGGAGATCTCGTTTCTGGATCTTAAAATTGCGATCAGAGACAGTTCCCTTTTAAGTTACACATATAAAAAGCTGACTGCAGGAAATACAATTCTCCATGCCACCAGCCACCCTCCCGGTCACTTGGTGAGAAACATCCCGTATGGGCAGTTCCTGCTTTTAAGAAGGAACTGTTCTGAAGAGGAGAAGTTCTATAAAGAATCGAGGGAAATTTATGCATGCCTAAGAGAGCGAGGTTACCCTCATAGAGTTCTGAGAAGGTGTTGGCGAAAAGCCAAAAATCGTGATCGAGAGACCCTCCTTGGTCCAAAAGAGGAGGGTGGGTCAGACACCGCCCCAAAGAGAGGATTGTGACACAATTTGGGTCCCATTGGGAGGGACTGAGGGAGAGCCTAATCAAGGTCTGGCCTATTCTAACAGCATCCCCAGAAATTGCTGAAATCGTGGGACCTTATCTCATGATCGCAGCCAGAAGAGCAAAGAATCTAAAGGATGGTCTGGTCTCTTCAGAGTTTCGAAATAGAAAAGAGGACGACGAGAGAAGGACCTGGTTGGGTGCCAGACCACCACCGAATGGGATGCACGGGTGTGAAGATTAAAACCTTCTGGGATGCGAGAGATGAGAGAGAGTATAAAATAGGAGCATTCATGAATTGTGAGACAACAGGGGTAGTGTACAGGGTGACATGCCCCTGTGGTCTACACCAGCGTTTCCCAACCGCTGTGCCGCGGCACACTAGTGTGCCGCGGCATGTTGCCTGGTGTGCCGTGCGTTCCTACTGTATGTAGAACGCAGGAGGGGGAAAGCAGCGCTAGAAGGAGGGGCAGTGGAGGCAGCGGTGGGGAGGGGGGAAATATCCCCCCCCTCCCTCACCTGGGACCCCTCCTTCTGCCTCTCTCCCCCTCCATTTATGGGTGGCAAGTGCGGGGTCGGCGGCGGGGAGGCACGCGGAGAATTACTCACCACTTCCGCGTTCCAAGCGCCGGCAGCGTCATGTCGTCAGATCTCCGCCTTCAATGCCGCCCACTGTGCTTCCGCTAATCAGGAAGCACAGTGGGCGGCATTGAAGGCGGAGATCTGACGACATGACGCTGCCGGCGCTTGGAACGCAGAAGTGGTAAGTCTGCGCATGTCTCCCCGCCGCCGAGCCGCCCCGCACTTGCCACCGATAAATGGAGGGGGAGAGAGGCAGAAGGAGGGGTCCCAGGTAAGGGAGGGGGGGGGATATTTCCCCCCTCCCCACCGCTGCCTCCACTGCCCCTCCTTCTAGCGCTACTTCCCCCCTCCTGGGCATCTATACTGGGGGCAACTGTACTAGCTATACTGGGGGCAACTAAACTAGTTATACTGGGGGCAACTAAACTAGCTATACTGGGGCAATTAAACTAGCTATACTGGGGGCAATTAAACTAGCTATACTGGGGGCAACTAAACTAGCTACACTGGGGGCAACTAAACTAGCTACACTGGGGGCAACTAAACTAGCTACACTGGGGGCAACTAAACTAGCTACACTGGGGGCAACTAAACTAGCTATACTGGGGGCAATTAAACTAGCTATACTGGGGGCAATTAAACTAGCTATACTGGGGGCAACTAAACTAGCTACACTGGGGGCAACTAAACTAGCTACACTGGGGGCAACTATACTAGCTATACTGGGGCACTACCTACCTATACTGGGCACTATGCTAGCTATGCTGGGCACCATACTAGCTATCTGGGCACTATACTAGCTATCTGGGCACTATAGTAGCTATACCGGGCACTACCTACCTATACTGGGGCACTACCTATCCATACTGGGACTATACTAGCTATACTGGGGTAACTATACTAACCATACTGGGGCAACTAAACTCCCTATACTGGGGCAACTATGCTAGCTATGCAGCCGCACCCCAGCCCCCCCCATAGCCTGCTACACACGGCACTGTCCACTAGGTCGCGCAAACACCCGCGCGCCCCCCGCCGTTCCCCGGAGAAAAATATGGTCAGAAAGTGTTCCCCGGGCCGGAAAAGGTTGGGAACCACTGGTCTACACTATGTAGGCATGACCACTCGGGAATTTAAAACCCAAATTTTGGAACATATGTCAAATGTCAACAGTAAAAACGAAAATAAGGGGCCTTTAAGAGAACATTATAAACAATACCATGGAAGTAGGTTTAGGGATAGTACTGTGACGGTGTTGATGTCTATCAAAAAGGATGTGAGGAAATTGGACATAGAAAGGGAGTTACGACGTGCTGAAACAATGTGGATTTATAGATTAGGTACTTTATCACCAAATGGGTTGAATTCTGAGATTGACTTTTCGGTATACCTCGAATGAAACCACAAGCCTACTCCTGCTATGTGAAAAAATTTGATAATTTAGATCCGGGATTGACGTGACAAGCAATATGACAATAGTGGACTGTAAAAGGGAGCGGTGTGTAAATGAAAGTTGTGTATGCATATATATTTTGAACCTCGTCCTCATTGTATAATGGGGATGATGTGACTGTGATCCATCCATTGCTCACCTGCCCCTTTAATAAAAGTGGTCTAATTAAACTGATATTGATGTAAATTTAATCGAATCTGGATGAATCTAAACGAGTATGGTGGTTTCAAAGAAATCAAAAAGGTCCACAAATCACCCTGTAGTACTGCTGTAATTTGCTATTTATAATGGACTCTATCCATATAACCTCTGTATGAGTAAAAACTGAGTAAAAACAAAGTAGAAAAATATGGCGACTTCCCCTTTAAGAACTAGTGGTGGTTGAATGGCTAAATGATGAGAGGAATGCCTGAATGCTATGTGCTCCCTTACATATCCCTTAGTGTTATATGACTCAGCGTATTGTGTCACAGCGCTGGTAAATAGTTAAAATCGCTGCAACCCTGCCTGTTTATACATATATTTTTATATATATTCTTACCATACTATATCCTGCATGAGGTCTACAAAAGATAAGCAGTGGGCAACCCTGTACAACAATAAGGCTTTGAAAAGTCAAATCGTTCGATTATATGTAAAAATCCTTGCAAGATTCACTCAAGGTCTCCTCTGCAACATTCTGTGTTATCTACAATGCGGGCATGTTTTACAGCAACAAAGATGGTGCTGATAGCCAAGTCAGGTGACCGCCTAGGAAACTATATAAATGGACTAGAAACCTCCCGCCAAGCACTACACCCTGAGAAAGGCCTTGATTGGCCGAAACATGTAGGTGGGTGGAGTAAAAGGACGCTGGAGGTATCTGCAGCTATGTCTCACGCTGATCCCCGCTAAGCAATCATAGAGGTGTGGGTGGATCGCGGGACGAAGGCAGCCATCCACAGGGGATCCCCCTCCCTTCATATACCCAGCCGGGACATCCACGTGTGAGTACTCACAGGAAGCTATCAGGCGGCTGTTCTAACCTTGTGGTGAGTGGAGAAAAGCGGGGCGCTTGCTCGCCCAACTAAGGAACTGTAGCCTGTCTGTCTAGCTAATTCATATAGCCCACACTGCTGCTGCTGCTTCACGCTGTCATGCATGGCAAATCTGTCAGCTGTATGCTGTAAGACGCTAAGTCAATTTTACCCTGCATTAGAACTATCCATCAGAATTGCATGCAACTGTTCTTGCTTTGGCAACTTGGAAATGTTTATCACTAACGGAAGCTTGGCTTGCTGCATCTGATTAACATCCTTGCTGTAAACTTTGCGTCAGTTTTTTGCCTTAAAGCTGTACTAACCAATTATTTTGGATTTGTGCCCATTCATAGTTCCTTATATAGGTATTGCTCATATGCAGCAAAGCTGTGTGTATTGGGCGCTGTGTATCTCACTGAGAGGATAGATCCCAGGAGTGTGTGCTGAGGTGTGAAGGTGTGAAAGGGATACCTGAATGTGGATGTTGATGAGAATCCGGATGAGCCTTAACCTTTGATTTTAGTGCTTTTAATTAGTGTGTCTTGGTGTCGTTTATTGAAGGTATTCCAATAAAGTTTTTGTACTTTTTGACTTGAGGTCTCATGTCACCTTCTTTATCTCCTAAATGTAGTGCATATTACTAGCTGGAGACCCAACCAAATCAATACATGGTGGTCAGAGGTGTGAGACACCCGACAGACTGTGTAGAATTTTGTTAAATAGAGAGGACTTATTTTTTTTCATTTTTTGTTTGAACTTCCTCTTTTCATCGGTGTCCTTCTGTCTCCATGCCTGCAGTCCCTGTCCTGGTGACCTGTCCCGGTGGCATGTTGCGTGAGCATGTACATGCCTGCGGTAATGGAGAAGAGGTGTCAGCAGGGATTAAGATTGGCTAGCACGCCATTGGTATAATGCAGGAGTATTTTATTTCTTAATGCATGTGTCAACATGGAATTTGTATTGACACATGCATTAAAGAATAAAATACTCCTGCATTATACCAATGGTGTGCTAGCCAACTTTGACCTTTCAGTACTGAACTTGACGTTGACTTGACACATATATAAGTAAACTACTTACATAACATAAGTATTGTACTGTCCACGTTTTGTTTTCAGTGAATTTTATATACAGTAGTAAATAAAGAGAATTCTGTTTCAGGCATTTGCCATCTTGGATTCCTTCTGACTGAAGCCAATGCTGATGTAATTTCCTCCCTTACTTTTTTCCTCCTAGAATCTGCTCTGTCATAGATAGCTTGCTTTGTAAACATGTGAGCACAGCAAGATCAGATTTCAGCCTTGTGTCACACTGAACTGCCCTCAGCCAATCCATAAGTAGCAGGAATGTGGAAAAGGAGATGACAAGCTTCCTTCTTGTGGGCAATGTACAAAAAAAGAGCCAGTCTGACTGAGACAAGATTTATTACAGAACAAACTTTCCTGATTAGATTGGGGTGCTTGTAATGCAGGGCAAGGCTGCCGGCTGCAAATTAAACACAGAGCAGTGAGTAAATGGAAATTGATTTTGTGGCTGACTCTTTAAGGCTTTAGGTCTGTTGAAGTCAATAACTTCATACTGTGATCTGTATCTTAAAGTTAAGATTTAGACTAGGTTTGGTCTCTACATTATGTCCTAATTTTTTTTCATTGCATACAAAGGTGTTCTTCAAAAGATGGGAAATTCTCCCAGTTCACACTTAATTAATAATAGAAGAATGGGAGAACCTGGGTGTGAGGCTGGATCCTTCATCTTCAGTCTTCACCCTGTGAGGCGTATGTTGCTCAGCCTTGGGAGACTTGATATGTCTTCTCAGACAAAGTCTCCTCCATACGATCTGCCATTCAATTCACAGCCCCAGAAACCCATGCAGAGCCTTATAACAGGTGCGAAAATAGCCTACCAACATGGTCTGAATTTAAGGTAATCACTGAAAAAGACATCTTGGATATCCTCTCAAACCTTCGCCAGACTACCTGCGATCTGGCCCCTGGCCCCACTAAGCACGGCATTCCACAAAATAGTCAACGGTTCCTTACAAGAAGGGTGGTTTCCCTCTACTCTGAAAGAAGCAATCGTCAGGCCACTACTCAAGAAACCATCCTTAGACCCAGATGCTCTAAACAGCTACAGACCTGCCTCTAACCTCCCCTTTCTGGGAAAAGTTATTGAAAAGGCTGTCTACCTCCAACTTGAAGCCAGGCTCTCCAGAAACAACATCCTTGACCCTCTTCAATCTGGCTTCAGGAAATATCACAGCTGTGAAACAGCTCTCACCCAGATTTGCAATGATCTGCTCATTGCAAGAGACAAGGGTCAATGTTCCATCCTGATTTTGCTCGACCTCTCAGCGGCTTTTGACACAGTCGATCATGAAATCTTGCTCAACAGGCTACAAGAGTACTGTGGCATAGATGGCATTGTTCTCCAGTGGTTCACCTCCTTCCTGGCTGGCAGAACACAAAAGGTAGCCTTAGGGCCCTTCCTCTCCAACCCTGTACCACTAAAATACGGTGTACCTCAGGGCGCAATATTATCCCCTTTACTTTTCACCATATACATGCTGCCACTTGGAGAAATCATACAAAAACATGGCCTGACATTAGAGATGTAGCGAACGGTTCGCCGGCGAACGGTTCCAGGCGAACTTTGGGGGTTCGCGCTCGCCTGGACCAAGCAAACTGTTGCGGAAGTTCGATTCGCCCCATAATGCACTATGAGGGTCAACTTTGACCCTCTGCATCACAGTCAGTAGGCACATTGTAGCCATTCAGGCTACATTAAGCCCTGGAGGCCCCCCCCCCCCCCCCTTATATAAGGCAGGTTTGCCTGCCATTACACCCACTCGTGTGCCTGCTAGAGACAGACTAGCGACAGCTGCTGCAGACTTGTTCTCCTAGGGAAAGATTAGTTAGGCTCTTGGCTTACTCCTGGCTGATTGTTATTGCTAAAATAGCACCCCTCAATAGCGCTTTTGAGAGCTCTAATGTTTTCCTGATGTGTTTTTTTTTGTGTGTGTGTTGCTCACTGAATTATACAGCCCTATCTGTTGCAGCTGGACCTTGGTAATTGTTATTACTGTGCCAGCCAGGCCCTGCCTAACTATCTATACTGGGACACCTACCTATGCCTACCTAACTACTGGGGCACCTACTTACCTATACGGGGACACCTACCTACCTACCTATACTAGGGGACCTACCTATGCCTACCTACCTATACTGGGTCTCCTACCTATGCCTAGCTAACTACTGGGTCTCCTACCTATGTCTAGCTAACTACTGAGGCACCTACCTATGCCTACCTACCTATACTGGGACTTCTACCTATGCCTACCTACCTATACTGGGACTCCTACCTATGCCTAGCTAACTACTAGGACACCTACCTATGCCTAGCTAACTACTGGGACACCTACCTATGCCTACCTACCTATACTGGGTCTCCTACCTATGCCTAGCTAACTACTGGGACACCTACCTATGCCTACCTACCTATACTGGGTCTCCTACCTATGCCTAGCTAACTACTGGGACACCTACCTATGCCTACCTACCTATACTGGGACTCCTACCTATGCCTACCTACCTATACTGGGACTCCTACCTATGCCTAGCTAACTACTGGGACACCTACCTATGCCTACCTACATACAAGAAGATAATAAGGTCGTTGCTTCATTGTGGACAGACCAAATTTGATCAGCTGGACAGTCACTGTTGTTCTATCATTGAGCTACCACAGCCCGGCCACCATATGGGCTTGAAAACCGCCACTGCCTACACTCTCGTCACAGTGCGCACCAGTCCAGCATGGCCGTCACAATGCAAACAGCTGTTTGCGGTGCGTTACACAGTGAGTTTGGTGTGTCAGTGTGAAGCAGAACTCTAATTACACTCCCTGATTGATGTATACCCATGCAAGATGTTTGAAAGCACTTTAGGCCTGCAATTTAGCATTCAATGTGATTTCTGCCCTTAAAACGCTGCTTTGCGTCAAATCCAGATTTTTCCCCGGGACTTTGGGCATGTATCCCACTCCGCCATGCCCCCCTCCAGGTGTTAGACCCCTTGAAACATCTTTTCCATCACTTTTGTGGCCAGCATAATTTTTTCTATTTTTCAAAGTTCGCATCCCCATTGAAGTCTATTGCGGTTCGCAAACTTTTCAGCGAACCGAGAACGGGGTTCGCGGACCGAAAATCGGAGGTTCGCGACATCTCTACCTGACATATCATTGCTATGCTGATGACACCCAGCTATATTTGTCATTCAAACCTGGCATCACAGACCCTACTCCACAAATAAACTCATGCTTAGCTGAGCTTCAGGAGTGGATGAATATTAATTGGCCTAAAACTTAATGCTGACAAAACTGAGGTTCTTGTTATCGAGGGCCAGGGCTCAACAGCAAAGCAGCCCCCGTCTCAACCAACACCGCTAAGGATAGGGAGCTCAGACCTGAAAAACTCAGACTGTGTGCGCAGCCTGGGAGTACTGATTGATGGGAAATTAAGCTTCAGGAATCAAATCTCAGCTGTTGTGAAACATTCCTTCTTTCATCTAAGGAATATTGCAAAGATTAAACACCTAACTCCTTCAGAGGATCTTCCAACCCTAGTCCATGCTTTCGTCACATCAAGGTTAGACTACTGCAACGCCCTCTACACAGGCCTGCATAAGAAAGACTTAAGCCGCCTGCAATTAGTACAGAATGCCGCCGCAAGGCTGTTAACGAGCCAACCCCGCCTTTGCCACATAACACCAACCCTGAGCTCACTCCACTGGCTACCGATAAAATTGAGAATTCAGTTTAAGATTGGCTTACTGACATTCAAATCATTGTACAATCTGGGTCCTGGATACCTGAAGGACTTGTTGCAACTGCATCACACCCCCCACAATCTTAGATCAAAAGGATGTAACACCATGGTCACCCCCAGAGTCCACCTCAAAACCTTTGGAGACAGAGCCTTTTGTCATGCTGCCCCTACACTTTGGAACTCCCTGCCACACCCAATCAGGACAGCTCCATCCCTGGAAGCATTTAAGTCTAAACTGAAAACCTACATCTTTAGTCTGGCATTCATGAACATCTGACTCTCCTGAATCTCCTCTGTAACACAACCCAGCCTGCAACCCTGTATTAATCTGAGAAACAACTATGCGCTTTGAGTCCTATGGGAGAAAAGCGCTTTACAAATGTTATTGTATTATTGTACTCAGCACATGGTTACACCCAGGCCTTAATGTGCAAGATATAGGAACTGATTGCATGAAGATAGAGATACCACCAAAACCCATTTGGCGAGTTGCAGAGAGTTCAGGCAGAAACCAAGGGTCATACACATAAGATATGGTGACCTCATTTTCTTCTGTGTACTTCTATCTGTTGCCTACAATCTTTAAACATATTTATTCTTTATTTTTCTTTCCTTCTAGTCGTCTGTCCACATATTCTTCTGTTGGTTTCCTTCTTGTCCCTGTCACACCTCTGTAGATCCCACCGACACCTCCGCGCAGCTGCTGGACACACTGGACATCATTGCTACAACCCACAACACTTCCTCACACTACTTTTGCACTGCCACTCCCTACCAGAAACCACTGTAGTATTACAATAGGGAACCCGGGCAAAAGTATTTTTGCATTTGCTGCTGGCACTTGATCCATCATTTGGACCAATGAGAAATGGTAAGTTTAATCAACCAATGGGGAGCCCTGGCAGAAAATTCAAAAATACTTTACACTATTATACCACCACCACACAGCTGTTAGACACCGCTGCAGTGCTACAATCGGGATCCCAGGCAAAATCTTTGCATTTGCCACCAAGGCTACCCATAGGTCTTCTCACCGAATCTATGAGAGCCTTTCCAGAGGAGGGTGCCCTATAATCAGTTTAAAGTGTACCAGAGATGGATTAAACTAAAGATTTGATATTTACCCGGGGTTTCATCTAGCCCCATAAGCACGTCTGAGTCCCGGGAGGTCCACACATACGCAGAAGGCCCCGACTGATGCCACTGACCCAGGTACTGGGGCTAATTGCGGCTGAACAGCAGACCCCGGGAGTACGGAGAGGGACTCATGGGGAATGAGGAAGCCCCAGTAAGTATCACATCTTTAGCTTAATGCATCTCTGGTTTACTTTAATGGACCAATGGAAGCCCCTGGCCACAGATTCGAACATGTACAGGGAACCTTGGCAAAAGCACATTCGAATTTGCCGCTAGGGTTTCTTTTGGTCAGTGTACTGAGCAATGTGTTGAAAGGAATCCAGTTGGTCAGTACTACAACCAATAAGAAATCCCAGCGGATTCCATACACTACGCCACTACTACAGTATTGGGAGCCCTGACATAAAATATGCTTAAATCTGTGGCCTGAACTCCCCATTAGTTCCTTAAACTGATCATTTGGCATAAGATGTGTCATTTTTCTGCTGCTGGGTAACCCACCTTGTGTCACATGCTAACACGCAAGGAGTTTCAGGCGCTGATGACAAAATGCGCTTGTAGCAGGGTGACATGAGGCCAAATTGCCTGACTATTGTGCAGTTTAGCCATCCGTCTGAAAAGAGGCCTATGCTTATATAAACTTAACAGTTCTCTCCATGACCACTTGCTGTACATTTGTGTTCTTGTTTGGTCCAATACATCTGCACTGAGCTTTACTAACTTTACTCACTGACCACTCACCCTGCTGCCACTCTAATTCCAGGCAGTGCTAAATGCTTTCCCCTTTCCGAGTTGTAGTAACTTGTGAGATGTAATTCGGGGTCTGGAGATCAAATTACCCTTACGCGTTCTGCACACTATCGCACTATAGCATTACTGCTATAGCTGCACCTAGTGAGTGCTTTGTGCCAAAACCACCTGCTTATATACACCCTACATTTTTCTCTCCTCTCTGATTACAAGGTATTTTGCATTAGTTTCACATCTTTATGTAAGATATGGTTTTGGCAAAGATTCAGGCAAAAAATACAAAGAGATCCTCACTGTTTTAACACGATTATGCATTACCAATCAACACCTGGATTTACCAAAGGTGCAGATTCAGACCAAACAACAGAAGCGATTGGGTCTCCAACTGGATTTGGACCTAAATGAGGAAGGTCATATAGACCAAAACATTGTGCTTTTCATGGTGCCACTTATTGAATAAATTGGTCTAAATCTAGGTGGAGACCCAGTCACTTTTTTTGTTTTGTCTCCATTATGCTCAGTACTAAGTTAGAAAGCCCACATGGCATTCTGGTCTGGGGTCATCACCTTGCTAAAGTAAGAATCTAGAACATGGACATCTTAGTTATTTATTTTATTTATTTAAGTATTTATATATCGCCAACATATTACGCATCGTTGTAACTGTCCCTCAGAGGGGCTTACAATCTAGTCCTTACTATAGTTATATGTCTGTGTGTATTGTGTAGTGCATGTATCATAGTCTAGGGCCAATTTAGGGGGAAGCCAATTAACTTCTCTGTATGCTTTTGGGATGTGGGAGGAAACTAGGAATGTCGCGAACCTCCAATTTTCGGTTCGCGAACCGGGTTCGCGAACTTCCGCGGAAGGTTCGGTTCGCGGAAAAGTTCGCGAACCGCAATAGACTTCAATGGGGAGGCGAACTTTGAATAATAGAAAAAATTATGCTGGCCACAAAAGTGATGGAAAAGATGTTTCAAGGGGTCTAACACCTGGAGGGGGCCATGGCGGAGTGGGATACATGCCAAAAGTCCCGGGGAAAAATCTGGATGTGACGCAAAGCAGCGTTTTAAGGGCAGAAATCACATTGAATGCTAAATTGCAGGCCTAACGTGCTTTCAAACATCTTGCATGTGTATACATCAATCAGGGAGTGTAATTAGAGTACTGCTTCACACTGACACACCAAACTCACTGTGTAACGCACGGCAAACAGCTGTTTGTGTAGTGACGGCCATGCTGGACTACTGCGCAACATGGTGAGATTGCTCTTCCTCACTCAGTGATGTCAGGTAATGTGTGACTTCCTTCTCAACTTTCCATGGCATTGTTAAAAAGCTTACGTTTTGTTTTTAAATTACATTTTCTACTTGCTGTGTACTTGTTCAGTACCGCTACAATGAGAATCCTGTGGAGGCGGGCAAGTCTGCCATTGTGACCCCGGGTAATGGCCGGGGAATGAGGGGTTTGAATCCGGTGTGGAGCTTGAGCAATGGCTACCACTACACATCCAAGGAGGGCAGCGGGCAGGCATGCACGCCCGCCCGCTCCGAGGTAGTGACCAAAAATAACAATACAGGAGGAGGACTTTCGAGGCCCTGCTGTGTATTTGAAATGAATGTACTTTAAATCCTTTAACGAGAACCAGTTATAGCGGGCAAAGATGACACCACATTCCTTTCACGAGAATCATATGGAGGTGGGCAAGTCTGCCATTTGTGACCCCGGGTAATGGCCGGGGAATGAGGGATGGAATCAGGTGTGGAGCCTGAGAAACGGCTACCACTACACATCCAAGGAGGGCAGCAGGCAGGCATGCACGCCCGCCCCGAGGTAGTGACCAAAAATAACAATACAGGAGGTGGACTTTCGAGGCCCTGCTGTGTATTTGAAATGAATTAACTTTAAATCCTTTAACGGGAATCCATTATGGAGTCTGCCATTGTCACCGCGGGGAATAAAGGTTGGATTCCGGCCCGAAGTGGGAGCCTGCTGAGACCCATGCTGTAGCTGCCCTGACCGTGCTTTGCAGACCAGGCATCTGTGGTCAGATGGACCCTTGAGCCAGCGGAAGACAAACCAAGTCGAAAGCATTTGCCAAGAATGTTTTACGGAGGGCAAGTTTTTTTGCCCCTTTTTTAAATTTTTTGAAAATGATAGATGGTTGTATTTTTAAATTGTTTCAAAGTTTAGATGGTTGCAGGGCCGGATTTACAGTTCAGGAGCCTATAGGCACAGAAGTTTTAGCGCCCTAAGCTCCGCCCTCAGCACAGGCCACACCCTTTTTGACACGAAGAATTTCCGTCCCTCCAACCCCTAATAAGCAAGGCCAGTGTAAAGTTTAATCCCCAGAAACTTTGGGGGGAAGTGGGGGTGTTGCCTCTTTTCCACCATGTAAATAGCAGAGCACAAATACCTTTTCAAAGTCTGAGTTCTCTGCTCTCCTGTTCACTATATCCATTCAGCATGCAGCAATGTTCCTACATAGGCTCCCAGTGTCACATGATATGCATTTGGGACCCTGATGGAGAAACGTAGCTGCTCCCTGAATGGCGGCATTGAAGAAAAGACAAGAGGACCTGGAGTTGGCATTTATGCTTTGCTACTTGGATGTGGGGAAAGAGGTGGGCACCCTCAGTCATCAGACCCCTCTGTAGTCACAGGAATAGTGGGTGCTATAAAATTCATCATTGCCTGTCTGCGAGCTAGTAACACCTGCTGCTTATTAAACCTGACTGTGGCCTAGGCAACAATCCCCTCACCTGTCTTTAGAAAGTACAGGGTGGTGCATGAAAGACCAACCCAACTGCCTGTCATGAGTGTGGGTATACAAGCAAACGCTGGCTGGTCTGTACCTGTGCGCCTCTTCCCTGCTATTATTGAAGCCTGTATCGGCTGCATTTGCATATGAGAACGTACAGCATACAGCAGCAAATACAGGCGTCACAAGCTTCAAGAAAGTCGGATTGGGCCACACACAACTGGGATTAAGCGAGACGTGCTTGGGGACAGGCCAGCGTCTGCCCGTTAACTTGCACATGTGACAGGTAGCAGGGCCGGTCTTTTGCACCACCCTATATATAGCCCGCATGCAGCCTAGACAAGCCATCCCCCCCCCCCCCATTAAGCCTTCCTCCTAGGGACTCTCCCCTCCCACACTTAACTGAGGAAAAAAAATGGCCAGTTACTTACCTGGGGCTTCTTTCAGTCCCTGGTCCCTCACCATCGTTCAGCACTGTGACGTTTCTCCGCTGTCCATCTATGAAAGCTGGGCGGGTCGCCCAGTCGCTGGCTACTGCACATGCATGGAACTCACCTCCCTGATTGTGCACCCATAGCCAGGATCGACCCTGTGCGGGCCAGAGCGGCTGAACGGTGCAGTGCGGAGTGACAGCGAGGACCAAGAAGGACTTAAGAGGTTGGAAAAAGCCCCAAGTAACTGGCCTCTTTTTATTTTATTTTTTTCTTTACAGTGAGAGGACATCCGAGGTGAACATCAAAATCTATTTTTTACTCACCTGGGGCTTCTTTCAGCCCTGAAGAGCAGTCACAGTCCCTCTCCACAGCCCGGGCCTCCTAGGTGTCCCTGTTGGCCATCCGCAATTATGCCGACCTGCTGGCGGGTCGGATCTTCTGCGTCCACGTCATCCGACGCATACTGCGCCTGCGCACAACTACTTACGGGCACAGTACGCGCCAGATGACATGGACATGAGGGCACGAGTGTCCGCGCAGGTGTAGAAGAGATGACCCGCCGGGAGGTCACGATCCTTACGGCTAGCCAGCAGGGACACCTAGGAGGACAGGGGCTGTGGAGAGGGACTGAGACTGCTCTTCAGGGCTGGAAGAAGCCCCAGGTGAGTAAAAAATAGATTTTGATGTTCACTTCGGAAGTACTTTAAAGTTTCCTTTAAAAACACATACACACACACTCTGAGACACACATACTGACACATACACACTCTGAGACACACATACTGACACATACACACTCTGAGACACACATACTGACACACACTCTGAGCCACTCACACAGAGCCACTCACACTGGCACACACTGACACACACTGACACATACACACTCTGAGACACACATACTGACACACACTCTGAGCCACTCACACTGGCACACACTGATACATGCACACTGAGACACACATACTGACACACACTCTGAGCCACTCACACAGAGCCACTGACACACACACACACACTGAACCACACACACTGAACCATACACACAAACACATACACTGAGACACACATACTGACACACACCCTGAGCTACTCACACTGACACATACACACACACAATCTGAGACAATCTGAGACACACACTGACACATACACACAGACACACTCTGAGACACACACTGACACATATACACGTCTGAGACACACACTGACACATACATGCATTCATTCACACATACATACACTCTCCCTCCCTGCAGACAATCCAGCAGCTAGCTAAGTAAAGTTGAAGAAATACTACTACACCACTGCAGCTTTGATCTTCCTTCCCAGCGGCAGCAGGTTACGATCTCCCTCCTGGAACCACTGAAGCACGAAGCTGCCCTTTTCAAGCTTGAAGAAGTCCACTCCGAATTCCAGGGAGGGAGACAACAGCATCCTCTACTATGTCTAAGCAAACATACTAAATTACCTATCTCCGAGTCCCGACAGCTGAAGTCCGAAGTGTGCGCGCCCCGCCCCCTTCCCCCAGTCGCAGGGGTCAGATGCACTGCAGTGACTGATGATGAGCAGGAACACAGCAGGCGGATATAGAGCGGGGCGGAAGTACTGGGTGGCTGAGCGCAGTTGTAACCAGCGGGCCTATGCAGATTGACGCAAGAGCGCTGGCAATGCCATTGCGTGTAGGACAGTTGAAAAGATAAGTGATGCACTACTACCCCTGCCGCCTTTGAAGCACATGGCGCCTGTAGGCACGTGCCTACAGTGCCTAGTGGTAAATCCGGCCCTGGATGGTTGTATTTTTAAATTGTTTGAAAGTTTAGATAATTGTATCTTTAAATTGTTTAAAAGTGTATCCATTCTTCCTCCCCCCAGCCACGAACAATACCATGGGAACGTGGAGCAGCAGAAGCCCCCTGTGACGGCTGCCGCGGGTGTTCTCCGCGGCTTGTCTTTTGAGGGGTGCTGCTTTTCCTCAGGTGTTCTTGCCATAGCTGTTTGGGCCTTCTCTCCAAGTGCCTTCGTAAAGCAATTGTCCCTACGTGACAGTTGGCCTTTCCATGGCTCAATTTTTGCTGGCAGAGACAACAGATGGCTTTGCTCCGATCTGAGACACACACGTTAAAAAATTTCCAAACCGCTGAGCCCCCCTGGGCTGATGGCACTACGGTGGCATCAGCAGCTGAGGTTGAAGGGCATGTTGGCTGTCTGGCCATAGCGGGCGATACATGGCGCCGGACACTGCCCCCAGCTGTTTCTGAGGACGAGCTCCCTCTTGTATTGCGTTCCGGAGTTGGAGCCTGATCAACGTCTACCACCACACATCTAGGCAAGGAGGGAGGTAGGCAGGCATGCACGCCCGCCCCGAGGTAGTGACCAAAAATAACAACACAGGACTCAGGATGACCTTTTGCGGCCCTAATTGAAATGAATTAACTTTAAATCCTTTAAAGGGAATCCGTTATGGAGGGCAAGTCTGCCATTGTTACCGCGGGGAATGAAGGTTGGATTCCGGCCCGAAGTAGGAGCCTGCTGAGACCCATGCTGTAGCTGCCCTGACCGGGCTTTGCAGACCAGGCATCTGTGGTCAGATGGACCCTTGAGCCAGCGGAAGACAAACCAAGTCGAAAGCATTTGCCAAGAATGTTTTACGGAGGGCAAGTTTTTTTGCCCCTTTTTTAAATTTTTTGAAAATGATAGATGGTTGTATTTTTAAATTGTTTGAAAGTTTAGATGGTTGTATTTTTAAATTGTTTAAAAGTGTATCCATTCAAGTGCAAGTTATGCACTGACTTCCAGGTATAATGTGCAGTCACAGATGCAGTGAAAGGTATGCAGTGACTGCAAACAGCCGTTTGTGTAGTGACGGCCGTGCTGGACTGGTGCGCACCATGACGAGAGTGCAGGTGATGGTGGCTTTTCAGCCCATATGCTCGCCCGGCTGATGTAGCTGAATGACAGAACAGTGACTGTCCAGCTGATCAAATTTGGTCTGACCACAATGAAGCAACGACCTTATTATCTTTTGTGTGCCACCCCCACCCGAGACACTCAAATAGCTATCGGTCATTGCTTCATTGTGATGCGCAAGCCCCTTCACCGCGGCAAGGTAATGATCACGAAGGGGGATGGGCACATGTACACGCACCAGAAAAATTAGTGTAGCGGCCGCTGCTAGCAGCGGCCTTAAAAATTCAGGAATCCGCCTAGAGTCCTGGACCCTGTTGGTAGTGGTGGAGTAGGCAGTCAAGCGGCCTGCAGGCAGAGATGCTGTGTGTGGGGACTGACTTAGTCTTCGATCGTGCAGTAGCCCTCCGTGATCCATTCCTCATTCATTTTGATAAAGGTCAGGTACTGAACACTGTCGTGACTTAGGCGACTTCTCTTCTCAGTAACTATGCCTCCAGCTGCACTGAAGGTCCTTTCTGACAGGACGCTTGCGGCAGGGCAAGAGAGAAGTTGTATGGCAAATTGGGACAGCTCTGGCCACAGGTCAAGCCTGCGCAACCAGTAGTCCAAGGGTTCATCGTCGCTTTTCGCAGAGTCTACATCCACACTCAAGGCCAGGTAGTCGGCTACCTGCCGGTCCAGGCGTTGGTGGAGGGTGGATCCGGAAGGATTATGGCGAGGAGTTCGACTAAAGAACGTCCGCATGTCCGACATCACCCTGAGATCGCTGGAGCGTCCTGTTCTTGCCTGCGTGGACTTGGGAGGAGGAAGGTTACTGCCAGTGGTACCTTGATTGCGTTGTGCAGCCACATCACCCTTAAATGCATTGTAAAGCATCATCGACAGCTTGTTCTGCAAGTGCTGCATCCTTTCCGCCTTTTGTTGAGTTGCTAAGAGGTCCGCCACTTTGTGCCTGTACCGAGGGTCTAGTAGCGTGGCCACCCAGTACAGGTCATTCGTCTTGAGTTTTTTGATACGGGGGTCCCTCAACAGGCTGGACAACATGAAAGAGGACATCTGCACAAAGCTGGATGCAGACGTACTCTCCATCTCCTCTTGCTCTTCCTCAGTGACGGGACACAACTCCTCTTCCTCCCCCCAGCCACGAACAATACCACGGGAACGTGGAGCAGCAGAAGCCCCCTGTGATGGCTGCTGCGGTTGTTCTCCTTCCGCCGCCTCTTCCTCCTCCACAGAAACACCTTCCTCATCATCACCATCATCAGAGTCTGACTCCTCTCCTTCCCCACATGACTCCTCTTCTTCCTCTTCCTCCCCCCTCTGTGCTGCCGCCGGTGTTGTGGAAACATCGGGTTCGTGTGTAAATGGCTCCCACGACTCCTGCTGCCCTAACTCTTTTTGTTCACGCTCCTCCACAGCTGTATCCACCACTCTACGCACGGCACGCTCCAGGAAGTAGGCGTAGGGGATCAAGTCGCTGATGGTGCCCTCATCGCGACTCACCAGTTTGGTCACCTCATCAAATGGCTCCATCACCCTGCATGCATTTCGCATCAGTGTCCAGTTGTTGGGCCACAACATCCCCATCCTCCCAGGTTGTGTCCTTGTACTGTAATGATACAGGTACTGGGTGACGGCTTTCTCCTGGTCTAGCAGGCGAGAGAACATCAGCAGGGTGGAATTCCAGCGAGTCGGGCTATCGCAAATCAGGCGTCTCACCGGCAAGTTGTTTCTACGCTGAATGTCCGCAAAGCGTGCCATGGCCTTGTAAGAGCGCCTGAAATGCCCACACAACTTCCTGGCCTGCTTCAGGACGTCCTCTAAGCCTGGGTACTTGGACACAAATCTTTGCACGACCAGATTAAGCACATGTGCCATGCAGGGTATGTGTGTCAGCTTTCCCAAATTCAACGCAGCAATGAGATTGCTGCCGTTGTCACACACCACGTTGCCGATCTCAAGCTTGTGCGGAGTCAGCCATTGCTCCACCTGTTTGTTAAGAGCAGCCAGGAGAGCTGCTCCAGTGTGACTCTCCGCTTTCAGGCAAGACATGTCTAACACTGCATGACACCGTCGCACCTGGCATGCAGCATAGGCCCTGGGGTGCTGGGGCTGTGTAGCTGGAGAGGAGATGGCGGCACCAGCCAAGGAGGAGGAGGAGGAGGATGACGACAGCGAAGCGGTGATAGCAGGTGTAGAGGAGGTTGCTGGAGTCCTGCCTGCAAGCCGTGGAGGTGTGACAAGTCGGTCCTCTGCGCAGCCACGTACTCCCTGCTTGCTGCCATCGGTCACCAAGTTGACCCAATGGGCTGTGTATGTAATGTAGTGGCCCTGCCCGTGCTTGGCAGACCAGGCATCCGTGGTCAGGTGGACCCTTGACCCAACGCTGTGTGCCAGAGATGACACCACTTGCCTCTCAACTGCACGGTACAGTTTGGGTATGGCCTTTTGTGAAAAATAATTGCGGCCTGGTATCTTCCACTGCGGTGTACCAATGGCCACAAACTTACGGAAAGCCTCCGACTCCACCAGCTTGTAAGGTAATAGCTGGCGAGCTAATAGTTCCGCCACGCCAGCTGTCAGATGCCGGGCAAGAGGGTGACTGGCAGACATTTGCTTCTTCCGCTCAAATACTTCCTTCACGGACAGCTGGGTACTGCTGTGGGCAGAGGAGAAGGAACCGCTCAAGGGAAGAGGTGGTGTGGAGGAGGGTGGCTGTGAAGGTGCAAGGGAGAAAGTGGATGAAGACGATGCACCTGAAGGAGGAAGAGGAGAAGGAGGGTGGCTTGTCTTTTGAGGGGTGCTGCTTTTCCTCAGGTGTTCTTTCCATAGCTTTTTGTGCCTTCTCTCCAGGTGCCTTCGTAAGGCACTTGTCCCTACGTGAGAGTTGGCCTTTCCACGGCTCAATTTTTGCTGGCAGAGACAACAGATGGCTTTGCTCCGATCTGAGACACACACGTTAAAACAATTCCAAACCGCTGAACCCCCCTGGGGTGATGGCGCTAGGGTGGCATCAGCAGCTGACGTTGAAGGCCATGTTGGCTGGCTGGCCATATCTGGTGATACATGGCGCCGGACACTGCCCCCAGCTGTTTCTGAGGACGAGCTCCCTCTGCTTCTATCATGGAGTCGTCTACTCCTACTCCTCTCTGACTCCTCCTCTGAACTGTCCACCTGGTCATCTCCTCTACCGGGAACATATGCGGTATCCGTATAATCGTCATCATAATCCTCCTGGCTAGCTGCGCTTTCCTCAGACACCTCCTCAAGTGCACCAACTTCAGGTGGTCCACCATCATCCCCATCCACACACGTTACGTCCATACTATCGCCACCTAACTCAGACGTATGAGGTGGTGTACCTGCGCCTTCTTGTTGTTGTTGCAGTAGTGGCTGGGAATCAGTGATTTCACCACCACCACCAAATAACTCCTGCGAAGTGTCAAATGCAGCGGAGATGTGGTGCTTGTTGTAGCGCTGGTGCCTGTGGGAGATGAGGTGTTCTGTGTTAAATACTCAATCACCTCCTCACGATTTGGGGAAGTGATGGCACGTGCCTTCTTCTGAGCACTGTATTTTGGGGCAGGTCCGTACGAAATCACAGCAACACCACCTCGCACAGCCACAGACCTGCCGGTGTGTGGTGGCCTTCCTCTGGGTCTGCCTCTACCTCTTCCTCTACCTGGTTTGTCCATTTTGTCCATCTCGGGGGTATGCTAGCTATATGCAGTGAGGTGGGTTCTCACTCAACACAACAGGTAGTTAGATGCAGTGAGCTGGGTTCACTGAACAATAAAGGTACTTAAGATGCAGTGAGGTGGGTTCTCACTCAACACAACAGTTAGTTAGATGCAGTGAGGTGGCCAGGTGGGTTCTCACTCAACACAACAGGTAGTTAGATGCAGTGAGCTGGGTTCACTCAACACAACGCTAGGTATATGCAGTGATGAGGTGGGTTAAGTAAACACAAGAGGTACTGGGTAGTTAGATGCAGTGAGCTGGGTTCACTGAACAGTAAAGGTACTTAAGATGCAGCGAGGTGGGTTCTCACTCAACACAACAGGTAGTTAGATGCAGTGAGGTGGCCAGGTGGGTTCTCACTCAACACAACAGGTAGTTAGATGCAGTGAGCTGGGTTCACTCAACAGTAAAGGTACTTAAGATGCAGTGACTGAGGTGGGTTCTCACTCAACACAACAGGTAGTTAGATGCAGTGAGGTAGCCAGGTGGGTTCTCACTCAACACAACAGGTAGTTAGATGCAGTGAGCTGGGTTCACTCAACACAACGCTAGGTATATGCAGTGATGAGGTGGGTTAAGTAAACACAACAGGTACTGGGTAGTTAGATGCAGTGAGCTGGGTTCACTGAACAGTAAAGGTACTTAAGATGCAGTGAGGTGGGTTCTCACTCAACACAACAGGTAGTTAGATGCAGTGAGGTGGCCAGGTGGGTTCTCACTCAACACAACAGGTAGTTAGATGCAGTGAGCTGGGTTCACTCAACACAACGCTAGGTATATGCAGTGATGAGGTGGGTTAAGTAAACACAACAGGTACTGGGTAGTTAGATGCAGTGAGCTGGGTTCACTCAACACAAAGCTAGGTATATGCAGTGATGAGGTGGGTTAAGTAAACACAACAGGTACTGGGGTATATGCAGTACTGGGTAGTACAATGTGCAGCTCCCTGTCACACACACAGGTAGTCACTGAATGTGCTGGGCTGCTGGCAGTGGCACACGCAATATCAATTAGCAAGGCTGTGCATGCAACAAAAGTGTCAGTTTGACACACAGAAAAAAAAAATGTACAGGATGAGCTCTGAAAAAAGCTGTTGCAGGGTGCTTTAAAAGCAATAATAATCAGTCAGGAGCAAGCAAAGCAGCCTAGAACCTAACTAATCTGTCCTTAGGAGAAAAAGTCTGCAGCAGCTGTCCCTTTCCTCTCTCTAGCAGGCACACGAGTGAGGCTAATGGCCGCCGGAGCCTGCCTTATATAAGGGGGGGTGGGGCTCCAGGGCTTAGTGTAGCCTGAATGGCTACAATGTGCCTGCTGACTGTGATGCAGAGGGTCAAAGTTGACCCTCATAGTGCATTATGGGGCGAATCGAACTTCCGCAAAAGTTCGCCTGGTGCAGGCGAACGCGAACCCCCTAAGTTCGCCTGGAACCGTTCGCTACATCTCTAGAGGAAACCAGAGTGCCTGGAGGAAACCCACACAGACACAGGGAGAACATGCAAACGCCTTGCAGATGTTGACCTGTCCGGGTTTCGAACCGGGGCCCCAGCGGTGCAAGGCAACAGTGCTAACCACTATGCTACTGTGCTGCCCCTATCTTAGCCTGTATTTGCAATATGGACCTGTTATCTGATTACGTCTTCTCTTACTGTAAAGATTCACAAGTGTTGACAATTACAAAATTATATTTAATTTTGTTGCATTGCTTTCATTTATCTGGCTTTGTACGACTAGTATAGTGATTGAGCTTAGAATATGGTTGCCCCAGGTGTTCTCTGATAATAGAGGTGCTTAGCCTCGCCTGAGGGGAGCCCAGACAGGAAACATACAAGCACATTTGTGACGTGAGACCGCTACTGGAAACGGGCTGTTGTGTCACCTTCACCTCACCTCACAATTGACTTTGATGTATCTCACATATTTTGTTTTGGTTTCTGTAGTAACCAGTTTATTTTCTCATATGAATAATGAATGTGATTTTTGTTGCTGAAGGCAGTGATCTCTGACATGGCAGCCTTCAATTTGTGAACTGTGTTCACAGGAAATGTTTTATGTTTAATAGATTTCCACATAGTCTTGTAGATCTTAATTATCAGCATGGCTTCCTCACCCTTTTAGCCCGCACATAGCAGTACTGATATAACACTGTATTACATCATTTACAAAAAAAGCAGCAAATACATGGAGAAGGCCGCAGGCAACATTTTTAATTTTAAGTGGACTAACATAGCTGCAATAATAATAATTATTATTATTATTTTAATATCATAGGGCACTCTTGTTAAAACAAAAAAAAAAAAATCAACCGTAAAAACCTGTATTCACATTTTGTAAATAACTGCAGCGTGTGTAAAGATATTTTAATAAACATCATTATCATTGTAGCATCCGACGATGTATGTGCTATTTGTATTAATAGATTGTAGTATTGATTATTTGCCACATGATGGAGCTCTCTTTTGCAGAGTGAAAAGCGTGAGACAGGAAGAGGAAGCAGACGCACATGAGGCAGATGTTGAGAGAAAAGAGGTCCTCTGTGTTTTTCATCAATGTGAAAAGGGGATTATTAGAATCTAGTATTGAAAACCCGAATCCTGGAGTGTGCTTGTTTTCTCCCCGAGGACCCTGCTCAGTTAAGATTCTTGTAGAGCAGAACTAAGGCCTAGATCTAACTCACGCTAGATTGCTAAGGACAGTGCAGACTGATATTCTGATTTCTGCACAGTCACTTGGCATGACATCAGTGATTGAGAGGCAGCAGCCACCTATATACCATTGCATGATTGGGTCAGAGCTTGAAGTGTACTTGTAGGGAAAAAACTCAAATTTAAATACTTCAGTAGAGGGAAGTCCCCCATCTGACTCCACTTTACAGCTACAATGCTGGAACCCCCAGCAGGGCTGGTCAATGGAGCATGACCACACAGCAGCTTGCACCTACGCAGTAGCACAGATCCGATAAGGCTCAGCTTTTTCGCCCACGCTGCTCCAGGAACAACTAAAGCAAAAACTCAGCATGACAGCCAGGCAACTGGCTTCATTCTTAAAGGAATGAAGATGGCAACCTCCACATTCATCTCACTTCAGTTTCACTTTAAGACAGATAAGGAGAAATGGAGATTATGGCAATTTTACCGGTGTTAAAGCCATGTATATAACACGTATTGCGCACATAGTGCAACTCTCGTTATTTTTACAGCACATGTGTTGCTAGTTTACTGTGCATTACGCTAATAGCGCACAGCAACTTTACCACAGTCTTGCAAATAATTCATGAGGTAAGTTCTGTGAATCAATGCCTAGAGGAGGGAAATCTATAATGCAATATATGTTAATTAACGGTTGAAACTATTTCTGTGATGAAAAGTTTTAAAGTACAGTAATTCTTTAAAGTGACTTTGAGATTAAGCTGAAAGCATTTTGATGAGATCTGGTAACTGCAGCGCACTATAGCTGCCAGGTTGCCCGAGCTGTGGGAGGCAGGTAATAGGTGGAAAGCAATATTGTAATTGACTGCCAGAGCTGTTGTAATCCGAGTGCTGTTTCTGTATATTAATGCTTAATGTATATCTGTTGGAAAAATTCCAGCGTTTGATTACTGTCATTTATGACACGTGTATTTTATGGTTACATTTTCCTCACAAATAGGAGTTCTTTAGCAAGCTGCAATAATAACATTAGTGGGCATTCCACATTACTTATCATCAGAATAATACAAGAAATTGGAACAACATGCTATTTGGACACTTCGTCAAGCCTAAAGTGAACCTATAATTTGTATAGCAAGCACAAATTCTACAAAAGAAGTAGGAAGAGAAAGGTGGAGTCAGGGTTACATTTCGACAAGTCACGTAGGCTGAGAACCTGTCACTTTCTCCATTTTACTAAAGCCTGCAATTCTGCTAAATATTTAACTCACAAATGTGAGTTATATACACAAAGGATGTGGGCAGACAGAATGTACAATCCCCTGGATTTTTTTCCCAGGGGATTGTGGGAAAAATTGGCTTTTATGTCAGAAGAATAAGGGACACTGGTTAAACCAATGGTACAATTAGTTTATTTTAAATAATAATTTTAATTCAAAAAATGTACCATTTTATATTTAAGATATGACTATGGCAAAAAAAGTTTTCACGGGAGAAAGGGGAAAGGGAAACCCTGGCAATGTTCTTGCATACAATAATATTTGTAAAGCACTTTTCTTCAATAGGACTTAAAGGGAACCTAAATAAAAAAAAGTTAAATTTACCTGGGGTTTCTACCAGCCCCCTGCAGCCGCCCTGTGCCCGCGCCATCACTGAGCAATCCTCCAGTCCTTCTGAGCACCCGTCTTTCGGCTGGGTGACTCGACGAGTCAATGGCCACAGCGCATGCTCGGCTGCCGGTGTCCTCAATCTCATTCCCGTTGCCTGGAGCATTCTGAGCATCCACAGTAGAGATTTCCCGTCACTGGGCACACGCAGAGCGCTCTCATCCATGGGACTGGGATCAGGATGCACGCAGACCAGGGCCACGCATCTAAATGAAAAGGGATGCTGCGAGGAACTGGAGGATTGCACAGTGACGGCGACTGAAGGGGGCTGGTAGAAGCCCCTGGTAAGTTAAGCTCATTTTTGGGGGGGGGGTTTAGCATTAGGTTCACTTTAAAGCACACAGATGTGTCTCAGATCAATACATAGTTGGTTGCAGGGTAGACTGTGTTATAAAGGTAATAGTCAAATGTTTGTGAATGCCAGACTAAACAGGTAGCTTTTCAGTTTGGACTTAAATGTCTACAAGGATGGGAATATCCTGATTGGGTGTGGCAAGGAATTCCAAAGGGTAAGGGCAGCATGATAGAAGGCTCTGGCTCCAAAGGTCTTGAGGTGGACTCCAGGGTGACCAAGTTATTGGATTCTGTTGATCTGAGGTTGTGAGAAGTGTGATGTAGTTGAAATAAATCCTTTAGGAATCTAGGGCCTAAATTGGTAGAGATTTGGATGTATATGAGTACCTGACCAATGGTTTCCTAACAGTACCCAACTTTGAACTTACACTATAAAATGAAAAGTGGCAGCAACCTAAACTCATCTGTGCTCCTTCCAACTCAAATATGTTTTTACAGTTGCAGTATTAGCTGGCAGCAGCCCCTTTATCTGCTACTTCTGTAGGTAAAAATCCTGTCTTAAAATTTTGATCACATTATCAGAAGCACTGCATACAGGATGTCAATGGAGTTGCTGAGTGGGTGGAGCTGTTGGTGATGTTAAGGTTGCATCATCTTCACTGTACAGACAGGAAGGGGATAGGCACAGGTTAAGTCCGACTGAGAAGATTGAAACCTATAGCAATGACAGACTGTGGTGCAAGAAATGTCAGTGTCTGAGCTCCAGACCTATTAACGTCAGCATATGAAGCTTATAGACAGGTAAAAGTAACCTCTGCAACTGTGTTGGGCCTGGAGTGGGGCTTTAAGGTTATCCTAGTGATCCAAGCACATAAGAAGCAAATGCTCACTCACTCCCAGACCGCACTCTGCTATTTAAATTGGTCTGCAGACAGCTTGTCAGCCAATAAAAGGTGCAAACACTTGCACCTTTGTCTGCTGTACTAAATCTAGCAGGAGCTGCAATGAATCCCATAGACAGGAGAGAGAGCTCGGTTGCACATAATCGTAGACTACATGACCAGCAAGGGGCACCACCTGCAGGTGTCCCTTTCAACGCCCTCCTGGGTGTGGTGTGTGAGCACTTGGCTAGAGATCACCATAACATATATAGTGAGAATTCCTAAAATATCAGCAAACATTTTCATGACTGAGACTCCGATATTGATATTGAATAAAAATTGTTATACTTTCCTCTCTCTCATGAGTGGTGCTATTTACAGGCTTGTGCCCTCTATATATTGCCAACAGAATTAAGTGGTAAAAAATACATTTTGCTGCAGTATTTTGGGGGCCCAGGGGGACAGAGTAGAGGTGTAGCAAACGGTTCGCCGGCGAACGGTTCCAGGTGAACATTGGTGGTTCGCGTTCGCCTGCGCCAGGTGACCTTTTACGGAAGTTCGATTCGCCCCATAATGCACTATGAGGGTCAACTTTGACCCTCTGCATCACAGTCAGCAGGCACATTGTAGCCATTCAGGCTACAGTAAGCCCTGGAGCCCCACCCCCCCTTATATAAGGCAGGCTCCGGCGGCCATTAGCCTCACTCGTGTGCCTGCTAGTGAGAGGAAAGGGACAGCTGCTGCAGACTTGTTCTTCTAGGGACAGATTAGTTAGGTTCTTGGCTGCTTAGTTTGCTCCTTGGCTGATTGTTATTGCTTTATAGCACCCTAGCTTTTGTCAGAGCTCATCCTGTACTTTTTTTTTTTTTTTACTGTGTGTCAAACTGACACTTTTGTTGCATGCACAGCCTTGCTAATTGATAGTGTGTGTGTGCCACTGCCAGCAGCCCAGCACATTCAGTGACTGACTGTCTGTGTGTGTGACAGGGAGCTGCACATTGTACTACCCAGTACTGCATATACCCACAGTACCTGTTGTGTTTACTTAACCCACCTCATCACTGCACATAACTACCTGTAGTGTTGAGTGAACCCAGCTCACTGCATACACCTAATACCTGTTGTGTTTACTTAACCCACCTCATCACTGCACATAACTACCTGTAGTGTTGAGTGAACCCAGCTCACTGCATACACCTAAAACCTGTTGTGTTTACTTAACCCACCTCATCACTGCACATAACTACCTGTAGTGTTGAGTGAACCCAGCTCACTGCATCCTACTACTACCTGTTGTGTTTACTTAACCCACCTCATCACTGCACATAACTACCTGTAGTGTTGAGTGAACCCAGCTCACTGCATATACCTACTAGTACTACCTGTTGTGTTGAGTGAACCCAGCTCACTGCATCCTACTACTACCTGTTGTGTTTACTTAACCCACCTCATCACTGCACATAACTACCTGTAGTGTTGAGTGAACCCAGCTCACTGCATATACCTACTACTACCTGTTGTGTTGAGTGAACCCAGCTCACTGCATCCTACTACTACCTGTTGTGTTTACTTAACCCACCTCATCACTGCACATAACTACCTGTAGTGTTGAGTGAACCCAGCTCACTGCATATACCTACTACCTGTTGTGTTGAGTGAACCCACCTCACCGCATCCTAGTACCTTTACTGTTCAGTGAACCCAGCTCACTGCATCCTACTACCTGTTGTGTTGAGTGAACCCACCTCACTGTATCCTAGTACTTTTACTGTTCAGTGAACCCAGCTCACTGCATATACCTAGCATCCCCCCGAGATGGACAAAATGGACAAACCAGGTAGAGGAAGAGGTAGAGGCAGACCCAGAGGAAGGCCACCAGGCACCGGCAGGTCTGTGCGAGGTGGTGTTGCTGTGATTTCTTGCGGACCTGCCCCAAAATACAGTGCTCAGAAGAAGGCACGTGCCATCACTTCCCAAAATCGTGAGGAGGTGATTGAGTATTTAACACAGAACACCTCATCTCCCGCAGCCACCAGCGCTACAACAAGCACCACATCCGCTGCATTTGACACTTCGCAGGAGTTATTTGGTGGTGGTGGTGGTGAAATCACCGATTCACAGCCACTACTGCAACAACAAGAAGAAGGCGCAGGTACACCACCTCCTACGTCTGAGTTAGGTGGCGATAATATGGACGTAACATGTGTGGAGGGGGCTGATGAAACACCTGAAGTTGGTGCAGTTGAGGAGGTGTCTGAGGAAAGTGCAGCTGGCCAGGAGGATTATGATGACGATTATACGGATACCACATATGTTCCCGGTAGAGGAGATGACCAGGGGGACAGTTCAGAGGAGTCAGAGAGGACTAGGAGGAGACGACTCCATGATAGAAGCAAAGGGAGCTCGTCCTCAGAAACAGCTGGGGGCAGTGTCCGGCGCCATGTATCGCCCGCTATGGCCAGACAGCCAACATGCCCTTCAACGTCAGCTGCTGATGCCACCGTAGCGCCATCAGCCCAGGGGGGCTCAGCGGTTTGGAAATTTTTTAACGTGTGTGTCTCAGATCGGAGCAAAGTCATCTAGTGTCTCTGCCAGCAAAAATTGAGCCGTGGAAAGGCCAACTGTCACGTAGGGACAAGTGCTTTACGAAGGCACCTGGAGAGAAGGCACAAACAGCTATGGCAAGAACACCTGAGGAAAAGCAGCACCCCTCAAAAGACAAGCCGCGGAGAACAACCGCGGCAGCCATCACAGGGGGCTTCTGCTGCTCCACGTTCCCATGGTATTGTTCGTGGCTGGGGGGAGGAAGAATGGCTACATTTAAACAATTTAAAAATACAACCATCTAAACTTTCAAACAATTTAAAAATACAACCATCTATCATTTTCAAACAACATTCAACAAACAAAAAAGGGCAAAAAAACCTGCCCTCCGTAAAACATTCTTGGCAAATGCTTTTGACTTGGTTTGTCTTCCGCTGGCTCAAGGGTCCATCTGACCACAGATGCCTGGTCGGCAAAGCACGGTCAGGGCAGCTACAGCATGGGTCTCAGCAGGCTGCCACTTCGGGGCCGCAATCCAACCTTCATTCCCCGCGGTGACAATGGCAGACTTGCCCTCCATAACGGATTCCCGTTAAAGGATTTAAAGTTAATTCATTTCAAATACACAACAGGGCCTCGAAAGTCCGCCTCCTGTATTGTTATTTTTGGTCACTACCTCGGGGCGGGCGTGCATGCCCTCCTTGGATGTGTAGTGGTAGCCGTTTCTCAGGCTCCACACCGGATTCCATCCCTCATTCCCCAGCCATTACCCGGGGTCACAAATGGCAGACTTGCCCGCCTCCAAATGATTCTCGTGAAAGGAATGTGGTGTCATCTTTGCCCGCCATAACTGGTTCTCGTTCAAGGATTTAAAGTACATTCATTTCAAATACACAGCAGGGCCTCGAAAGTCCGCCTCCTGTATTGTTATTTTTGGTCAGTACCTCGAGGCGGGCGTGGATGCATGCCTGCCCGCTGCCCTCCTTGGATGTGTAGTGGTAGCCGTTGCTCAGGCTCCACACCGGATTCAAACCCCTCATTCCCCGGCCATTACCCGGGGTCACAATGGCAGACTTGCCCGCCTCCACAGGATTCTCATTGTAGCGGTACTGAACAAGTACACAGCAAGTAGAAAATGTAATTTAAAAACAAAACGTAAGCTTTTTAACAATGCCATGGAAAGTTGAGAAGGAAGTCACACATTACCTGACATCACTGAGTGAGGAAGAGCAATCTCGCCATGTTGCGCAGTAGTCCAGCATGGCCGTCACTACACAAACAGCTGTTTGCGGTACGTTACACAGTGAGTTTGGTGTGTCAGTGTGAAGCAGTACTCTAATTACACTCCCTGATTGATGTATACACATGCAAGATGTTTGAAAGCACGTTAGGCCTGCAATTTAGCATTCAATGTGATTTCTGGCCTTAAAACGCTGCTTTGCGTCACATCCAGATTTTTCGCCGGGACTTTTGGCATGTATCCCACTCCGCCATGCCCCCGTCCAGGTGTTAGACCCCTTGAAACATCTTTTCCATCACTTTTGTGGCCAGCATAATTTTTTCTATTTTTCAAAGTTCGCCTCCCCATTGAAGTCTATTGCGGTTCGCAAACTTTTCCGCGATCCGAACCTTCTGCGGAAGTTCGCGAACCCGGTTCGCGAACCGAAAATCGGAGGTGCGCGACATCTCTAGGACAGAGGTGACACAGTGGGGGGCACTACTGAAAGCATGGGGAACAGAGGTGGCCCAGAGGAGGACTTATAGAAGGGGTTTGGTGGTGTAGAGGCACCTGCACTCTACTCCTTACGCTGCTAAGGAATTTTTTGTATTGACCTGAGGAAGCAGGCCATGACCTGCCAAATGCGTTGTAATTTTTTTGAATAAATATTTTTCCAGTTGAACTGGTGTCTGTTTTTTCATGAGAGGTAAGTGATTACCTCTCATTTACACATTATGTTTTAACCACTTTACCCCCCGTGGTACGGATTTCTCCGTCCCTTTTTCCACCCTATAAAACCAAGGGACGGAGAAATCCGTACCTCCCACGCTACCGCCGCTGTCTGCGCTCCCGCCACTCGTGCATGCCGCCGCCCGCTCGCCCGGAGATCAATGAACGGGAAAATCCATTCCCGTTCGTTGATCTAAGTCCCCACAATGATCTGCTGCTTCTATGAGAAACAGCGTGATCATTGTGATTTTCCCAGCCTCATACTGCTTCCTGTAAGCGTCCTTCCGGACGCTTACAGGTCACATGAACACAAACTCACTGTGGCCATCTTGTGGCCAAATAGTAAAACTACACCCTAAAGCATTTTACATATACAAATACATTAGTTTTACACAATAAATTAACTCATTACCTCCCACACTCCCCATTTTTTTAAAAAAAAATTGTAATTTAAAAAAAATAAAATAAAAAAAACCCATAAATAGTTACCTTAGGGACTGAACTTAAATATTTATGTCAAGAGGGTATAACACTGTTACTTTATAAACTACGGGCTTGTAATTAGGGATGGATGCAAAACTGAAAAAAATGCACCTTTATTTCCAAATAAAATTTTGGCGCCAAACATTGTGATAGGGACATAATTTAAACGGTTTTATAACCAGGACAAATGGGCAAATACATGTCATGGGTTTTAATTACAGTAGCTTGCATTATTTAAAAAATATAATGGCAGAAAACTGAAAAATAATAATTTTTTTCCCACATTTTTTCCTATTTTCCTATTAAAACACATTTAGAATAAAATAATTCTTGGCATAATGTCCCACCTAAAGAAAGCCTAGTTGGTGGCAAAAAAAAACAAGATATAGTTAATTTCATTGCGATAAGTAATAATAAAGTTATAGACGAATGAATGGAAGGAGCGCTGAAAGGTGAAAATTGCTCAGGTGTTCAAGGGGTAAAACCCCTCAGTGGTGAAGTGGTTAATGTATTAATACCCATAGATTTTGGTTGCCTCCACTCCACCCTTCCAGCTGTTTCAACTTATGGATAGAGTACGATTAGAATGAACCTTCAGTCCCTATCTCGTTTGTTAACCAGGGATGACCTGTATGAAAGTTAGCATAATGAAGTCAGTTGTGTCTCAGCCTTCAACATTCTGTTAGAAAAAAATGCTCCTTCTGGTCTTATATGCAGTCTTTCAACACTGGCTCACTGGCACAGACTTTATTTTCCATATCTAAATTCAGCTATAAGAACATAAAGATAACTCTACATGATTTGGCTGCAATATACTGTATGGTTTGAATCCGTGTTGCACAGTAAGAATTGTGATCTTATTGTGGCATTTAAAGAAGATTTAAAGAATGTAAAAATAGATTCTTTTTAATTAGATTATATTCCACCCAGAACCCCTTGCAGCCCCTTCTTTCCCACATCATTGACTCTTGGAGTGTGTCTGATACATAATATAATTTCATAATATGTGTAGCATATAGACTAGCTACATGGATGAAATATTCATGATTTGATTCATATTGGCTTGATTGAGGGCACTCACATGACATTGTGCAAAGAACGAATGGGTCTGTGTGTTTTTCGTTCAGTATGAGGAGATGGAAAATGGCATCACTGTATCTAAGAGTAGTGATAGAGTACAAAACAGAGTTTTGACCACTTTTTAACATGATGTTAAACAAAGTCAAAGATGGCAAATCTACAATATCTTAGTAAAGAGCACTTACAGCATACTTTAGAATACTTTACCTAAAAACACTTAGAATATGCAATTGCTAAGTGAATTAAGTCACCTACTCGCCCGTAAATAGCTATTATTCTGAAACCACGCCCCTGTCAGCGAAACTGCTGTGGTGGTTTTTTCTCAAAGCCTTACTAAAGGCGACCATACTCTGTGGCCACCCCCACCTGTGTTGGTGCAGCCTGTGCCCACCACTGCCCAGGTAAATAGCTACCGTTTTAGGAGGCCACCGGGCTGGGCTTGGGCCATGGCAACACAAGTGAGGGGAACCACAGAGCTTCGATCTCCTTCTGGGAAGGCTTCAAGCAAAAGCCCATCACAGCAAGGGGCGGAATCTTACAATAGTAGCTAGTAGATCCTGTACGTTCTGTATGGTGATGGTGGACAGCAGATTTTAGACACTTGGCAGCTCAGGTATGGTGCCGCAGGACATTTTTGATAACTGGAGCTATGTATATATACATATTTTTTCAGATAGCGGTCTTTTAATCTTCTGACTTCCTCATATCTATACAAGTGTGTGCCTCTGAGGAAGTGGCCATTGGCCATGAAACACGTGTCAGGCAGCCTTTGTTCTGTATAATGGCTCTTTGCATGAATTTTTGACATTTCACGACTGCAATCGAGAAGAATTTTGTATTATTGAAGAATAAAGAACTTCTTGCTGTTTCAAAAAAAACCTATTGTCTTGGGACTGTGTTGTATACTGTGCATACGTTTTGGGGTAGAACTATACTAGAGCTTTTTATCCTAAGATATTGTGACAATAGTAGCTATTTACTGGCGATTTTGTGACTTAATTCACTTAGCAATTGCTGATTCTAGGTACTCATCAAAAGATGGATCAGGGAACCTATGGTGACGTCTCACAAAGAACAAGCGTTGCCAAATCCATCTTCTACACATAACGGCACACGACAGCCATGAATGATAGTTCAAATGATTGCAGTTCTTTGCAGTGGCTGACTATGTTGCTCAATCCATCTTCTACACGCAATGGCACACAAAAGATGTGAACGATTGTCGTGGATCTAAAAAAATCTGGTATGCCATGACAGTCGTGTTCGCCATGCTACGCAAAAGACAATTGTTTAATCACGCAAATGTACCCACAGTCGCAAATCTCAGTAACAATGGCTTGTCACAGAAGAAGGTGCGCATCGCAGGAAAAAAAATTGCTGAAAAAAATCTAGCCGTGGGTACAGACCTTAACTGTACTTACAACAAAGTCCTGTCAGGAAGTTAATCAGTGCTTCTGCTAACCAAAGTTCCTGATTGTTCCATTATAAGAAATGTCAGACAAAGGCTTGTAAAATGTGAAGAGTCTGAGGTAAGGCCATGTTACATGTTGACAGTTCTTTCATATCTGATGTTACATATTGGAAGAAACTATTTAAATTGGTGAAAAACGGTTCAGTATGAACCGTATCCTGAGACAACAAGGGCTGTTTCACTGGAGGTGATTGGGGGACGATTGTGCTACGATAAATCGCTAGTACAGTATCTCCCTATGGTAGATCGTTTTGTGGTTGCAAAATCGCTGTATGTAGTTTTTCAGGAGCGAAAATTTCAAATTAAACCTATACAGAGCCGAGTTATCCATAAGTCAGGGTAGGCAGGTAACTAGAGCCTGGTTGTGTCTAGGGGCCTGGCTGCCATTTACTTTTGTATAAAGTCCTAATTCTATTTTGTAAGAAGCCATTGTATTGATCATGCTTCTATGCTGTATGTAGCCTTTATTGTCTATTGTGAATCTATATCTGCAGCCTTATTCTTATCTTTGGCTGACTGTGTTGAACAGATTTTGAGTATATACTTACTATTACAATATAGAAAATTTAGCAAATTTACAGACGAGAGGGTGACTTAATTCACTTAGCAATAGCCGATTCTAAAGCTAGGAACCCAAGAAAAGATGGATCAAAGAACTTACGGCGAGAGGGCCTCTCTTCTTGGCTCATTACACACCTTTGACACTCTATTTGGCCTGAGGAAGTGGGCGCAGACCCACGAAATGCGTTGCCTGTGCTTATTAAAATTCAAATTTTTATGAACTTGTCATCAATGATGTAAGCCACCTCTTTTTTTTCTATTTTTAGTTGTTTTCAACTCAGTGTTATTTACCATTGGGTGCCTCTTAATCCCTTAATCTGCTTACTATTATCCTCCTTGCTATATATATGTATCCTTATTGTGCGGTTTTCCTTTCTAGGATCTGTACCCTCCACTGCATGTTCCCTATACTGTGTTATTTTCAGATGTCAGTACATTACCTAACAGATTTGCCGATACCCTGGCATTCAGCTGAAAATAGGTTGAAAATCTTATTGTGTAATACAGCAGACTTGACAGTTCTTTCATATCTGATGTTACATATTGGAAGAAAATATTTAAATTGGTGAAAAAGAGGATCATTCAGTATGAACCGTATCCTGAGACAACAAGGGCTGTTTCACACTGGAGGTGATTGGGGGACGATTGTGCTGTGATAAATCGATAGTACTGTATCTCCCTATGGTAGATCGTGTTGTGATTGCAAAATCGCTGTATGTAGTTTTTCAGGAGCGAAAATCTCAAATGCAATCGCCAAAAAATCGCCATTAAAAATCACAATCGCTGCACCATAGTGCGATTTTTCAATGATTTTCATTGTGAAAACAACCCTAATAAAGCACTACAGTAGCCCTGTAGTGAGATGGATATGAAGGCTACCATATTTATTTCCTTTTAAACTATGCTAATTACCAGGCTGATCCTTTCCAATATTTCCAGCACTTTCCAGAAAAAGTGTGAATAATGCATCGGGGCTCTGACTAAAGTCTGACCATGTTAGCTGTATGATTATTTCAGGTATGTGATTCAGAATCTACTACAGCCAAAAAGGATCATCCAGGTATAGTTCATTCTTTAAACAGAAATAAATATGACAGCCTCCAGTGGACCATTCTGGGGATTGCTGGGCAGCTGAAGTAGCAAAATTTCAGCACATTTGCTCATTTCATTTAGGTAGACTGAATGTATTATAATTTATCAATTAAACATGTGCCCAAATGAAATAAAACCATGTGCAATCGAGTCACTGTTATCTCCTGGATCCCTCTTTACCGTTTTCCGACGCTCCCTGCCTTGATCCTGGCTTTTAGGGCCCGTTTCCACTAGTGCGGTGCGGAATCGCCGCATATCACCGCTGACAAAATCGCATGCGGATGCGATTCCGCATGCGTTTTTTGCCGCGATTTCGCATAGGCAGGGTATATGCGATTTTAACCATGTCACTGCCTGTGTCAATTTACATTACTTTCAATGCGAAATCGCACGCGAAATCGCGGCAAAAACGCATGCAAAAAACGCATGCGATTTCCCTATTAAATACATTGCCTGCGATTCGCCTGCATTCCACACGCAGGCGAATTCTGCAGGGTCTACCGTGCAGAAAAATCCTGCACATAAAAACGCAAATGAAAACTGACAAGTGGAAACAGTCCCATCCACTTGTATTGCCTATGCGAATCCGCATGCGTCGTCTGCATGCGAATTCGCGCTAGTGGAAACGGGCCCTAGTTTTAGGCAGTGTTTACAAACAAAAAACATGGCCACTATCAAGTGATGTATGTGTGTATATATATATATATATATATATATATATATATATATATATATATATATATATATATATCATGTTACAGTATACTACAAGTTTTTATTTTCTGCACTCCAGTCAGGGATTTTTACAGTTTCTCAGCATGGGCAGCTCCCTCCCCCCTCAGACAAGCTGAAATTGAGAGCAGAGACCTGCCTGTGAGGGATAAACACAGCATACACACAGAGCCTGCAGGGGCATAACTTCTCCCTATCACAGCAGAGGCAGCTTCTTCCTCTCTGGGTCGACAAAGCTTGACGAAGATAAGATATATTAGAGAGACAGTGCAACTAGAATAGGCTGTAGTAAGCCAGAGCACATTAGAACAGGTATAGGAACTAACAGGATAGAAGAAATAAGGCTGAACATTTTGTTACAGAGTCTCTTTAACACCCAGTCTTCAAATGTATCTCCTACCTTATAAATATGCTCTTACACTCCAAATAATAGGAATCTATTTCTGCCTCATTTTACAGGCCTCACACCTTACCGCTTCTGGACATATCAACCTCAGCCTTCTGTATAGTGGCAGTTTAGAGGTCATATTGTGCCAGTGGACTGCAAAAAGCATTGGAAAACAGCACTGCCTAGAAAGTATAGGCTGCATTGTCTTGTAACAACCTTCTATTTATAGGTAAAGTACACAGTGTGGGCAGCAGTACAGGCACATCATTAGGAGTGCTGCGTATATGAGGCAGCTTTATACGTAGTATACTGCCAAATCTCCTAAATTACCTACATAAGGAGACCAGTGTGGAATGAAAAATGGGAGCTCATGCCCTGTGCCCCAGAGGAGTACAGACTTTTTTCATTAAACATCATATATTCTGAAATAGTTCTTAGTTCCCAGCTTAATGAAGCAAAAAGTTTAAAGCACGACTGAAATGGCCAAAAAAAGTAGATTTTTACTGACCTGTGGCTTCTTCCAGCTGCCTGTACTTTGTTAGGTCCCTTTGCCCTTTGGCATCCCCCTGAGTCCCCTCGATTGTATAGATGCCCACTCTGAAAGATTTGCTATTAGTCCTCTGGTTGCAGCCACTGTGCATGCACTGTCCTGACCACACGACTCCTTGCTAGGAGAATTCTATGCATGCTCAGTACAATTCTCTTGAGAAACGTGCAATTGCAGAACGTTCCCGGTAATGGGAGCGCGATCAGGGAGGTGCACGGCTCCTGCATGCGCAGTGGCTGCAACTAGAACTGTAGTTGCAAATCTATTAGAGTGGGCAGCAGCACAATCTAGGGGACCCAAAGGATGCTGAGGGACCTGACAGATTATGGGGTGTTGGAAGAAGCCCCAGCTAAGTAAAAATCCACTTTTTGGCCAATTCGGGGGTGCTTTAAGTTCCTATCTGGGTTGTTTTCACAATGAAGCAAATTAAGAATTGTATAACAGCTGGGACCCAGTACAGCGGCTTTGTGCCAATGAAATTAAGTGATGGGGATTGCAGTTAGGGGTAATCACAGTCACAGGACATGCTGCATTTTGAGTGCTCAATGCTGTGTATAGTAGTGTTTTTGCAGCGGGGGGAGCAAGCGATTGAACACTTAAATAAAGATAATTGTACTTGCTGGGTGTCCATATTTATGGCTTCTGTCTGTTGCCCCGCCCCCCAGGCAGAAGAGGTCACATGTGCTTCCCTGATTGGTCCTAGAGAGGCACCTATGACCGCTTCCTCTGGGGGCAGGACTACAGACTAAAGCTGGACGTCTGGTAAGTATAATAAAGCTTGTTGAAAAAACACGTGAATTGCTGATCGGTAGCGCTGTACAGTTTTACTCTGTTTGTGGCTGACTTTTTGTAATATGGAGACACAGCTGTCAAGTGAATGAATACATGAGCATAAGATGGCGCTGATACAATAGCCACAGGGCTCTGGCTCGTTTCCTCCCTTTCCTCCACTGGGTCCACAGCCAGAACTAGCTCAGGAGTCTCCTCCAGTTCCCCCACACCATTGGGTCGATAAGCATCTCTTTGGCTCCCCAGACGATGGCACCCCAGCAATTGCTTTGAAGACCAGCTCGCCATGTGGGAAGCACCCACATTGTATCAGCCCCTGCAGCACCTCCAACAGCTCCAGATGCTCCAGCTCTCCCACCGCAGTCGACGACCCGGACTGGTGTCTGTGTTATCTGTCCGGTGCCCCAGTACTCACACCAGCTAATGGCACACATGACGGCAGCCTCTGCAGCAGTTACAGTGGCTCCAGATAAGACCTGGACCTGCCATCACTGCACCAGCTCTCCACCGCTGCTGAGACCCGGACCAGTGTACGTCTCATGCTGGTTCGCTGATGACCTCACATCCCTGGAGGCAGCTGGCCTTGGTTCCCTGCCCAGCCCTGCACACCGCACAGTTATGTTATATTGCTATACTTAGTTTAGCAAGTCTAGGGCTGTGGATGGACTAGATGTGTGCGGTACAGTTTGTCGGAGAAGGGATCAGCACATGCGGCATTCTCTATGTTCGTCAGGTATCTAGAGGATATAACATTGGATCATTTCCTCTTGTTGCCACTGTTCTAGGTAACATATCATGCAAATTTGGTATTTATGGGGGCTAGCATGTATGGGGGCTTTGCTATTAACTGCTAAAGTTGGTAGTCATTGACATTTAAAAAAAAATAAAAAAAAAAAATAAATATATATATATATATATATATATATATATTAAAAAGTATATATATATAAACATTTTTGCTTGTATTGCAAAGCGCTCTTAAAGGAAAACTTAAGTCAACTATAAAAAATGAGATTTACTCACCTGGGGCTTCCCTCAGCCCCCAGCAGCCGATTGGTGCCCTCGCAGCCCCGCTCTGACGCTCCAGGACCCGACGGCGAACACTTCCGGTTTGGCCATCACCGGCCGACAGGCATGGGAACGCGAGTGATTCTTCGCGTTACCAGCCTGTATATCGCCCCCTATGCTGCTATTGCGACCAGCTGGCCGCAATAGCAGCATAGGGGGCGATATACAGGCTGGGAACGCGAACAATCACTCGCGTTCCCATGCCTGTCGGCCGGTGACGGCCAGACCGGAAGTGTTCGCCGGCGGGTGCAGGAGCATCTGAGCGGGGCTGCAAGGGCACCAATCGGCTGCTGGGGGCTGAGGGAAGCCCCAGGTGAGTAAATCTCATTTTTTATAGTTCACTTAAGTTTTCCTTTAAACCAAGTTACTCTCAATCCAAGGTTTTACTGTACATAAAATGTATTTTTGGGTAACTATTTTGCCATTGATTCCCTTCCGCCATGCCGCTGTCTGGATTGTTGTACACTTTGTACACCTTTATTAAAGAAATTGTGGCTGCAGAGCTGCCCTGAAGGTTTTAGAAGTTCACCTGCCATTAAAGTCAATGGAGCTCACCGTGATCGATCGTTTCACAGACTTTCATGGTAAAATCATGATGTTCAACCATCAATAAACACCAATTCTTTGCTCACTACACTGGCTGCCCATAAAATGAAGAATCATTTTCAAACCTGGCATGCTAACATTGAAATCCCTACACAACCTAGGCTCTGGATACCTAAAGGATTTGTTGCAACTGCATCACACCACCCACAACCTCAGATCAAAAGAATCCAATAACTTCACCATCCCCAGAGTCCAACTAAAAACCTTTGGAGCCAGAGCTTTCTGTCATGCTGCCACTAACCCTTAGAATAACTTTCCCAACTTAAAGGATACCGGATGTGACATGTGACATGATGAAATACATGTACAGTGCCTAGCCAAGAGTTAAACATCAGGTATGTAAGTGGCAGTTCCTGCCTGAGTCAGACTACAGTGTAAGAAATTACAACTATCCTAGCAGAAATTACACTTTCCTAGCAGAAAATGGATTCTGAGAGCAGGAAAAAGATAAAAAGGGTAAATAGTTCATAGTTTTTAGCTCTGGCATACTTCAATGAATGTGTCATTGAGCAAAAACAATAAAACAATACAAACTTGAAAAGTAGATTTAAATATAAAATAAAACTGTGGAATATCTCAAAAAGTCATTTTTAGGAGAAGGAAGATAGATACAATTGTTTATTTCATTAGTTTATTTTCACCTCAGGTGTCCTTTAATTAAGACAGCTCCAACCCACGTTTAAGTCAAAACTGAAAAGCCGTCTAGTCTGTGAGTATAGTATAGAGGTTATTTTTAGCTGTAGTAAAATATTGGTATTTTTCTTTGTAACAGTAGAATATCCGTAAATTTGCCATTAGCCCTATGTGTATAGTATGAGTGTATACAAGGCTTTATACAGAGAGAGTATTATGGTGTGCAGGAGAACTTTTAATGTACAAAGAGTACTGTTATCATTTGTAATTGATTCAATTGCATGAGATAAAAGACTGGCTGAATGCAGATCTTTTATCAGCCTGCTTCACAAACAAGTTACCTGCCAATTAAATTGCCAATTTAAAGTGGTCTGAAAGTCAGCATTTCTACTTTGCTCTAAAAGATTCCTCCCAGCTTGAAAGCTACTATCCCATGTAACATCCACAGGAATGGCGGCTGCGGGCAGGCAGGGTGTCTCCACAGCCACCTTGCCTTCCTGTTCTAGGACTTCGCCCGTGCCTCTGGCGTCTAGTACGCCGAGGATGGGTTTGTCTTTTGCACATAGGGTTGTCATATCGCGGAGACAGGACCTTTATGCGGGGAGGAGGCGCGTCAGCTGACCGGCCGGTCGGCTGACGTCAGAGGAGACTCACGGCGCTCCGGATTGGCTGATTGTTGTGGGCGCGGCTGTGGGGTCTCCTCTGCTTCATAAGCCTTCACTGTTCACTCGCAACTTGTCTGCTGTTGCGAATACTTATGTGCTAGCGATCAGACCTTAGATAGTATCCGGTGTGCTTTGATCTGGGAGGAAACCAGGGATTTCACACAAGACTAGGATTATTGTAATACTGTATATTGATATTCTGTGTATGACTCTGGCTACCCTCTGACTCTGCTCTTGCTTATCGTTTCTGTCCTTCTGCCTATCTGACTCTGTTGCTGAACCCTGCCTGATATCTTACTACTCTCTTGCCTGCCAATTCTGTACTGTACCTGCCCGTCTGTTACTGATCCTAGCCTGTCCGACCTTTCTACTCACCAGTGAGCCCTTGTCACTGGTGAGGTGCTCAACTTATAGTACTCGCCAGCTCCTCTGGTGAGCTTCAGCCAAACTAAACAGTTACTGTGTTCTAATAGTACCCACCAGCTCGTCTGGTGAGGTTTTGTCAAACTATTCAGTTACTGTGTTCTATCAGTACCCACCAGCTCCTCTGGTGAGATCTAGCCTAAATACTTTATTATTGTATGCAGATAGTACCCACCAGCTCCTCAGGTGAGGTTTAGTCAAACTATCCAGTAACGGTGTATTATAGTACCCACCAGCTCCTCTGGTGAGGTCTAATTAAACTATTCAGTTACTGTTGCACCAAGCAGTATACACCTTGTTATTCTGATAGCTATACTTGCATTATTGTAAAGAAACAATATGTCCGCAACACCCACAGTGTAAGCAATAAGCTCACAAAAAATCCAGTGTGCTAGGGCTCAACATATATGTACACAATAAGGAAAAGAAAAAGAAAACCCACATGACAAGCACCACTAGAGAAATATTCAAAAAGTTTATTTAATACAATACATCAAAAATATAGACACAATGAGATTCTCATGTTGTTAAAATCAAGTAAAAACGGCAAGAACAAACCTGCTGCAAGTAAATAACAACTTATCAATAATGATAATAATCAGTATATGTAGTGAATAAATAAGGGATATAAAGGTGCACCTGCAAGAAGCTGGATCTGGCAATACTACCAGCTGATTATATACCATATAATAATAACAGCATAGTGAGCATCAATGAAGAGCTCACAAATGCTTGAACCCGGGTTCAGTAATCAATATTGTGCAAAAAAGCATGTGACACATATACAAAACAATCATATAAATAACAATGTGCTAATAATAATCTTCATAATATAACTCTAAAGTGCAAAGGGCTGCAATGGAATGGAAACGGCAGAGCAGCCTATACGTAGTGTGCATAAGAGAAATGTAGAGTGCGAGAAATAAAGAAGATACTTATCCCCAGTATGAAAAGCAGGTGCATGCAGCAGGGAAGGTCGGCTCCCCTCAGGACAGTCCCGCTAGCTCCGCGGGCGTCACCCCGCTTTGAAAGGCGAGAGGACACCGCACTGTTACCACGCCATATCGGCGTTTAAATGTGAAAAGGAAGAGGGCGTGTGCATGGACGCCGGCTCCGCGTCAACCGGATGTGACGTCATGAGCCGGCAGAAGTACTGAAACTGGTGGATGGAAAGCGTAACCACGCTGGAGCGCACCGGCTAAACCAGGAAGCCGCAAGGTGAGTAGTGCGCATGCTAAAGGGGACGAATAGAGGGATATGACAGAAAGTCCAACAACCCAATAGAACAATGGAATAGAAGGAGGGAGGGGCCCAGCAACCCAATGCAATATAATTTTATCAGACAGCGATGTGGACGTAGAAAACGTACAAGGAGGGGTGGTAGGAGACACAAGACTAAGAGATCTCAGGAACCCCCAAACCCCACGGGTCAAGAGATTGAGGGAACAACAGCACATGGATTAAAGAAAACTGACATTTAAGAAATATTTTGAAGGAGGCATAGAAGCCCCCCCTCACATGGAGTCCTTGGACAGACAAGTCTTTGAGGACTTAATGATATTATTACAAGAAAATCAACAAGGTGATTTGGAGGCGGACAAAGGTGGGAACGTTGTCTTATGGCCCAAAGAAATGTACATACAGGAAGCATATAAATTGTTGAAGAACACCGACCATTATGTCCCCCTACCCGGCAATCCTACAGACTACTATAAAGCATTGTTGGATGACATTCTAACTCGAGCTTACAATACAGGCACGAGGTCTCACTGACCGCTTTAAGGACAGGGGTTACCCCAAAAGAGTGATTTCCCAAGCCTACCAAAGGGCCAAGGCTACTGACAGGTCTTCACTACTTCATCAGACTTCCAGGCCAGCCAATCAATTGATACTACAATTGCCAAGTTCATCACGCCCCGGGCTTCCATCACAGCCAAGAGGTGTCCAAGCCTTAAAGACAAGCTTTGCTCAAGTCATTTCATTGAAAGGAAACAAAAATGTAGAGGCCCCCTGAAAGATTGTAGCATATATTCCTATCACCTGTGTATTAGGATGTGAACCATTGATCAATATGGACCGTGTGTTGTGGACCCTTGTTTTGTGGACCCTCTGGATCTTGGGTTGTTTCTACAGGTGACTTGTGCACCCCTGACAACCTTTGAACTTTATTCCGGATTGAAGAGACTTTTTGATTTGCGGCCGTTGAGCGTCGTTTGCTGCGTCTCCAGGAATCCTTTGGTACTATGTGGACATATATGTTGTGCTGGCTGGCACAACAAGCATGATATAATAGATGGACTTTGGCCCCTTTAAGAACTCTCTGCAAGTTAATCATGTCGTATATATATATATATATATATATATATATATATATATGTTTTTTGTATGACAGTATAGCTTATGAATATATGATCATGTGGCAGTGTTTATTATTTGTGTTCATTCTCTAATATGCATATATTTGTCATGCAGATGACTGTTGGTTTATGCACATATTGTTATCTATGTCTATATATGGGACTAATTGTATCTCCACTCCCTATACGACTGGTTTTCTCTTTGTCCTTATATTGCATTGGGTTGCTGGGCCCCTCCCTCCTTCTATTCCATTGTTCTATTGGGTTGTTGGACTTTCTGTCATATCCCTCTATTCGTCCCCTTTAGCATGCGCACTACTCACCTTGCGGCTTCCTGGTTTAGCCGGTGCGCTCCAGCGTGGTTACGCTTTCCATCCACCAGTTTCAGTACTTCTGCCGGCTCATGACGTCACATCCGGTTGACGCGGAGCCGGCGTCCATGCACACGCCCTCTTCCTTTTCACATTTAAACGCCGATATGGCGTGGTAACAGTGCGGTGTCCTCTCGCCTTTCAAAGCGGGGTGACGCCCGCGGAGCTAGCGGGACTGTCCTGAGGGGAGCCGACCTTCCCTGCTGCATGCACCTGCTTTTCATACTGGGGATAAGTATCTTCTTTATTTCTCGCACTCTACATTTCTCTTATGCACACTACGTATAGGCTGCTCTGCCGTTTCCATTCCATTGCAGCCCTTTGCACTTTGGAGTTATATTATGAAGATTATTATTAGCACATTGTTATTTATATGATTGTTTTGTATATGTGTCACATGCTTTTTTGCACAATATTGATTACTGAACCTGGGTTCAAGCATTTGTGGGCTCTTCATTGATGCTCACTATGCTGATATTATTATATGGTATATAATCAGCTGGTAGTATTGCCAGATCCAGCTTCTTGCAGGTGCACCTCTATATCCCTTATTTATTCACTACATATACTGCATTATTGATAAGTTGTTATTTACTTGCAGCAGGTTTGTTCTTGCCGTTTTTACTTGATTTTAACAACATGAGAATCTCATTGTGTCTATATTTTTGATGTATTGTATTAAATAAACTTTTTGAATATTTCTCTAGTGGTGCTTGTCATGTGGGTTTTCTTTTTCTTTTCCTTATTGTATACTTGCATTATTGGTGATACTGCAGATCACCACATAATCAGGTATAGCGTCTGTATTATTGGTGTCTCTGCAGATCACACATAATCAGACGTCTGTGTCGCTACACCAATAGTTACATACCAGAATTTTTTTTGTTAGCAGAAATGGTTAAACAAATCACTTTGTCCTGCTGTTCAGCTTCCAATCTGCATCCAAGATAACAGTATCTTTGTTTGCATTCTAATGTTGATACATGTGTGTAAACACAGTGTAAAAAGTGAAAAAGGAGCTCTCTGTGCAGCTCTCTGTGTTTCAAGAACTCAAACAGCTCAGAACAGCTCATTAGAAGATGTTAATATATAATAAAAAGCAGTTTGAATAAAATGCAGTGGCGAGTTTCAGGGCAAGATAAACTACACTTTGGAAACATGTAATTTGTAAACAGACAATATTACTTATGCACAAAAGCAAATATGATAACTGTATGAGTAATAAAAAGTAGGAAAACACTTATTTATTTATTTATTGAATTGTATGTCGGAGTTTCAGACCACTTTAACTCATACAATGGCTGTATGAATTCAAACTTGCGTGCCACATTTTTTAGGCCTAGGACCCACTAGGAGCAGTTTTCTTAGGCCTGGAACCCACTAGGAGCACTTTTCTTAGGCCTGGAACCCACTAGGAGCACTTTTCTGAGCGCTTTGTGATTTGAAAAGCTCTTGCTAATGTGATGCTATGGGTGTGATCCCACTTAAGCGATGTGATTTCATAAAAATCCCCCATAGCATTGCATTAGCAAAAGCTTTTTCAACTCACTAGCACTTAAGGAGCCCATACACTGGTCGATTTCAGCCATCGGCTGATCGGAAATCGATTCTATCAAATCAGCCGATCGATCAATTTGCGGACGATTGCGATTGATTTGATCTATCTGACTGGATGGAAAATCTAGGTTGATCTGCTGCTGGCAGCAGAACGATGACCCATAGAGTTGCATTGGATCTAATGGTCCAATAATGTATTTAGATCGATTTCCAATAGATTTCACTCTGCAATCTATTGGAAATCTATTCCTAGCGTGTGGCACACATCAGATAGATTCCTGTCAGATTCGACTTAACAGGCATCTGACAGAAATCTATCTGATGGTCGAATCTGCTGCACATCTATAAGTGTATGGCCGCCTTTAGAAAAGGCTGCTAGTGGGTTGAGCCCTAATGCTGGGAATAACCATTAGATTTTTTTTTGGCAGATAGATGGTTCGATAGATCATTTCCAACATGTCCATTCCAATTGCCTGGTGATAATGCTGATCCTCTGCCTCTAATACTTTAAACAAGCATGCAGCAGATCAGGTGTTTCTGACATTTTTTTCAGATCTGATAAGATTAGCTGCATGCTTGTTTCTGGTGTCATTCAGACACTACAGCAGCCAAACAGATCAGCAGGGCTGCTAGGAAACTGGTATTAATAAACATGGCAGCCTCCATATTCTTCTCACTTCAGTTGTTCTATAAGCTAATCAACTTGATCAATACAAGGGTAGCTTTATAAGTGATGGTGGCTGATTTCTATTACTTTTGTGGATCTGGCTTCAGCAACATGCATCACTTATCACCTTATTGCTTCACTTTTTTTAATATGATTAATAATTTAAAAAGGCGAAGCCTCTCCCTTCAATATTTCCTTTTTTATCCTTAACCTCCTTAGCGGTAACCCCATGCTGGACACGGGGTAAGCCGCTGCGGAGGATTTCTCAGACCCCGCTGGGCCGATTTGCATAATTTTTTTATACACGCAGCTAGCACTTTGCTAGCTGCGTGTAACCTACAATAGCCGCCGCTCCGCGCCGATTCGCCGCTACCCGCCGCGTTAGAGGGTGCCCCCCCGAGACCCTGTGCGCTGCCTGGCCAATCAGTGCCAGGCAGCGCTGAGGGGTGGATCGGGACTCCCTCTGATGTCACGACGTTGGTGACATCATCGCGCCCGTCGCCATGGTGACGGGGAAGCCCTAAAGGAAATCCTGTTCAGAACGGGATTTCTTGATGGGCCTGATCCCCGGAGGCGATCGAAGGGGGTGGGAGGATGCTGCTGCTCAGCGGCTATCATGTAGCTAGCGCTAGGCTAGCTACATGATTTAAAAAAAAAAAAAAATTAAATAGTGCTGCCTGCGCTGCCTCCCTGGCATGACCGCCAGGGAGGTTAAAGAACTGTAACCAACCCCCCCCCCCCCCATTTTTTTTTATAATCTAAGAGCAGGGAAGGCTCTGTGTTCCCTAGAGCCTCCCAGATTCTATCTGTTTCCCCTTGTTCCATCACCCCCCCCCCCCCCACACACACACACACACATACAGACACTACCAGTCTTCAACTCTTGCACTCTTGCACAGGACAGAAGGAAAACATGGAGAGATGCACCCTGTATGTATTTAGAGAATTTAGCCTGTTTAATTCCTCCCCATTTGTGTCTAATCACAAGTTGTAATTTGATCTCTACCCTGTGTCACATGACTGCCTATGGATGGCAGATAAGCCCATTTCAAAGCACAGGTGTAACGATTGGTGTCAGCACGCAGAGAGAATCTGATTATTGGTGATCTGCAGTATCACCAAGGATGCAGATATACAGTATACCTGATTATTGATGATCTGCAGACTCACCGATAATACAGATATATTGCTAACCTCTGGACACCTATAGGTATGTAAGTGTTTGGTGTAACAGTAGTACTTTGAGTAATGCACCTGCTGGGCAGGTGATATTAGGCAGTAAAGGAACACTGCTCTGAGAGCACAGGAATCTTCCAGCAGCCTGAGACTCTCCAAGGGGTGGAGTCAGGCTGGAGACAGGAAGGGCCAGAGAGTGAGTGACACCAGAAGGTGGATGTCACTATCTGATCTGGAGACTATCTCTTAAGGGGAGAGATAGCTCTCAAGGTCGGACACGCCTGGTCGGTAACACACGGACAGATAAAGTACAAAGACAGAAGGCTGATTCGGTACCCAAGGCAAGCAGGGTCTGGCAACGGAATATCAGATATGCGAGGTACCGAATCAGAGGACAGAAGAGTAGTCAAGAAAGCAATAAGTCATAACAGATATCAAACAATGCCTAGTCTGGGTGTGAGGTCCGTGGTCTCTCCACCCTGGAACTAGTCTGATGTATAACAAAATGATCGCACAAGTTCCCTAGTCTTGGGTGCGAGGTCCGTGGTCTCAGCACCCTGGAACTAGTCTGATGTATAACACAAATGATAATACAGTTCCCTAGTCTGGGTGCGAGGTCCGTGGTCTCAGCACCCTGGAACTAGTCTGGAGTATAACACAAATGATAATACAGTTCCCTAGTCTGAGTGTGAGGTCCGTGGTCTCAGCACCCTGGAACTAGTCTGGAGTATAACACAAATGATAATACAATTCCCTAGTCTGGGTGTGAGGTCCTTGGTCTCTACACCCTGGAACTAGCTTAAGCATAAACAGAATAACAGTTCAAGTAATCTGGCTCAGTGTGAATTCCCAGGTCCTCCTGGTTCAAACACACTGTTGGATCTGAGTGCTTCCACGTAGTGTTCGCAACGGCAGACAATTTGCAACTGGCCAGCAGTAGCTATATATGGAGTAGTGCTCTCCAGCACCACCCCTAATTGATCAACCAATAGTATCCTGCTCTGGAGTCAGCTGATTGGCGTGATCAGCTGACTCTGTCTGCCCAGTATAAGAATTCTGCCTCTCAGCGCGCGCGTATTCCTAAGCCTGTGTGCACTAACAGACTCAGCCACACCAGACACACGCTTCCGCGTGCAAACCGCCGCGCTGGACGCGGATCCAGCCGCCTTACTGTTGTTGCATGCAGCGGCTTTTCCGCGTTCTGCCCTGCTACCAGACTCACACTTCCGCGTGCAAACCACCGCATTGGACGCAGAATCAGCCGCCTCCTCAGTAGCACACGCGGCGGCTTTTCCGCGTTCTCTCACAACAGGCTCTTAACAATATGTCTGCTTCCATGAATAAGGAAGTAGAAACTGTGCACATTTATTTTAGGATTTGTATCAGCTGTAACAAAGAAATGCTTTTCTTTAAGGGTTATTATGCTGTTCCATATCTTTTAGGGTTGGTGCACACCAGAGCGGTTCTGGAGAGTTTTTTAAAACGCTTGCAGGGGGAAAACCGCTTGGCTAATGAAAGTGAATGGGATGGTGCACACCAGAGCGGGTCGTTTTTTCCACAAACGCAAACTCGGGGGCTGCAGCATTTTTTTAGATTTCTGAGGCGTTTCTGACTCAATGTTATAGTATAGGAAAATGGAAAATGCTGGATCAGAGCTGTTTTCCAGGCGTTTTTATTACAGAAGCTGTTCAGTAACAGCTTTACTGTAACAATATTTGAAATGTGCTACACAAAAACGCTCCAAAAAACGCTAGGCATGTTTAGAAAACATGCCTAGAATTGCTCTGAAATCTGCTTCAAAAACCTCTAGCGTTTTGCAGATCTGCTAGAGGTTTTGGTGTGCACAGGGCCTTAGAGCAGAGAGGAAATTCTGAGTTCAGGTCCGCTTTGATGATGAAGTACTCAGGACTCCGGAGTCTCTTGTCTTCTTAGTAGGCCTGAAAATGCAATTTGAATGGTGGCCAGCCGGTGAAACAAGGGGACACAGAGAGAAACAGGAAGGCCATAAGGGACCCACTTATATATACATTTTGCTATAAGTGAACTACCTCTTCCAAATAGTTTTGAATAGCCTGATCACACACCGTAAGTAGTCTAGCACTGTTGAACTACCATAGTAGCCGGGCTTGACTATTTGGCCGCACTAACTGCTTTGTTAGACCCAGGACAGAACGTACCATGAAACAGTGACTATTCGCTGCAACAATCCTGCTGACAATACTTAAACCTGATTTCAGAATCAGAATCAGAATCAAGTTTAATGGCCAAGTACAGGGGTTTGTACATGGAATTGTTTTTAGCACAGACAAGCTCAAAGTAGTACATAAGATAAGATATACAGTAATGTAGACTAACATACATGCAATAGTAGTACAAGAAGACAATAGAGTACTTAGTAGATCAAGACCACCTAAGGATATGTGCCGTCGGCGGGAGTCTACCCAGGTGTGAACGCTGGAGAAAGGGAGTGTGATTGGGAGGGAAGGTTGAGGAGATCAATAGCTTGGGGGAAGAAGGTGTTTCTGTGTCTAGTGGTCCTGGTGAGTAAGGACCTGTAGCGACGACATAGGGGGAGAAGATTGAAGTAGCAGTTGCCAGGGTGAGTGGGGTCTCTTGCTATCCTGGCGGCCCTAGAGCGCAGTCTAGAGAAGTAGAGGAGGTCGAGTGGTGGAAGGGGAGTACCGATGATCCTTTCCGCAGACTTAATGACCCTTTGTAATCTGTACCTAACGTTCGCAGAGGCCCCTGTGTACCATACGATGATGGAAGAGCAGAGGATTGACTCAATGGCAGCAGAGTAAAAGCAGGTCATAATATCTTGCGACATTCCAAACTTTTTCAGCTGACGTAGGAAAAACAGCCTTTGTTTGGCCTTCTTCTGGATCATTGTGGCGTTTACCTCCCACCTAAGGTCACTGGATATGGTGGTGCCTAGGAAACGTGCGTGCGGGACCCTGGCAACTTCAGTGACTTCGATGAGAACTGGGGGGAGTACGGGGTGGCCTTTCCTGAAATCGATGATCAGTTCTGCGGTTTTAGCTGTGTTCAGGACCAGCTTATTTTCCTTGCACCAGTTGCAGATATTCTCAATCTGTTGGCGATAGGCTCGTTCGTCACTCCCGTCTATGAGGCCAAGGATGGTGGTGTCGTCCGCAAACTTGATGACCTGGATCGAGTTGTTTGTTGAGTTGCAGAAGTTCGTATACAGTGATTATATACAGTGATTTCTTGTGTCAGTTTACAGTTCCGATGGTCACAGCACAACAAAATGGGCTATTCATGTTAGAATACTTCTGAATTCGATAGGGGCTCAATTGAATTTCTTGTCATAACTGATGAAAGCCAGCTGCATCACCTCAATGCATGATCCAGCCGAGTCTGTAAGTAGACTAGACATGGGGCCGCTGAGGTTACATCAGTTGAACCCTGCTTGCTGAAGATGATGGCTAGTGGGTTGTCGTGTCTCTTCAATCAAGACTTCAATCAACACAGAGGAGCAAATGGACATGAGGTGCTTCAGCAATACAGAAGAACATAGAGGGAAGTTTCTAAGAGCCTCAAAAATCTTCAGCTTGTTTATATTACATCAGCTTTGTCCTGCTTTATGCCAGTACCAGTACTTAAAGAGGAAATTTAACCACTGATTGAACTTTATTCAAATAAGTAGCTGATAGCTTTCCTTCAATAAATATATACCTTTTCTCAAATAGATCATCAGGGGGATTTTTGTACGGCTGATATTGTGGTGAAACCCCTCCCAGAGTGTGATGTCATGACCATGGTCTTGACAGTTTGCTGTCTGTGAACCTGGGTGCATTGTAGGAAATAACGGCTTTTCCAACTGCCAAACAAGCAGTATCTCCCTCTGTGCATAGAACTCTCAGTAAACAAACATTCTGTACAGATCACCTGGCAGAACTAAAGCTGTCAACCACAGTGACAAATTTCAAAATGTAAATCAGGGAGAGGAAAGGTTTTACAATGGGCAAACACTGACTAAATAATCTATAAATAAATATTGTAAAACAAATAAGCAATTTAATTAATGATGTTATTTTCACTACAGTTCCACTTTAAAGTGATCTGAAACTCGGACATAACATTCAATAAAAATGTGTTTTCCTACTTTTTATTACTCATACAGTTATCATATTTGCTTTTGTGCACAAGTAATATTGTCTGTTTACAAATTACAAGTTTCCAAAGTGTAGTTGTATCTTGCCCTGAAACCTGCCATTGCATTTTATTCAAACTGCTTTTTATTATATATTAACATCTTCTAATTAGTTGTTCCGAGCAGTTTGTGTGCTTGAAGCACAGAGAGCTCCACAGAGAGCTCTTTTTCACTTGTTACACTGTTTATTCGCATGTATCAACATTGGAATGCGAAGATTCTGTTATCTCCAGTTTGGATGCGGATTTGAAGCTGAATAGCAGGACAAAGTGCTTTGTTTAACCATTTCAGCCTACTCCTAATCTCTTTCTCCTCTCCTGCATCCTGTTTGTCCACTTTGATCAAAGGAATTCTTAGTCCTCCATTCTTAAAAATGGCGATGAACCTGTAACAACTTCTGGGACAGCACTCTGTTAACCTGTAATATGCCCACATGAACAATTGTGAAATTTGGGCATTACCTTGCACATCAGTTGTGCTTTCAGTTATAACTGACAGCAACTGATATAGTGGCAAAGGGCCCTAATTTTTGAGCTACATCAGTCATTTTAGGTATTAGGTTTTAGGTATTATTGAAGTTTAATAAATAAATTCCATTGTTTGTGATCTTGGTTATTAGTATCTATGGCAGCAGGTTTATCAGAAGGAGGCAGGTGCTCCCCTGTAGAGACCACTGGTTGAGTTCTATTTATATGTTTCTTGCTGGAGTTGATCATTTTACACTACAATGCTTTACATAATTACTGTGCTGAGCAACAGTTTAATTATTTAACAGCCACAGTTTTATAACGAGGAAGAACCCAAGACAGAGAGGTAAGTAAATTATTTCTTATCCATAATTGCCTAAATGCCGATGTTGGCAAACAAGCAATAGGAATGATTGCGGTGTCATGCTTTTGGCTATTGCTCATCCGGCTTCTCAACCACAGGCAGCAATGACATTGAAATTCTACATCTTACAGCTTTATTCACAAGTCCCAAGAGAGCAGCTGAGCAGCAGCCTCATGTCCTCAAAGTGAATGCCACTTAAAACAAAACTGGACAATCAAAAAAAAAACCCTGGCATACCATCTATTAGAACAACACAAGTCATTTTTTTCGATTGATTTAATGTTTTCAATAAAAACCATTGCAACCAACTGCACTTTTTTAAAACTGTCAAGTTACTTACAGAGAATCTGTAAGAAAAAAGTGCCCCTATTGGGGACTTACCCTGGGAGGGGGAAGCCTTGGGATCCCTCATAGGCTTCCCCTGTCCTCCTCGTCCCTTCATTCCAGTGCTGTCAGCCACTGAAAATCCGCCAGGGCTCAAGGATCAGAACAATCCTGGGAGAGCTAGTGCTGGGCGTAATGGAAAAAACTACGCTTACGGATCATTACGCGTAATTTTACGCTATTACGCATTACGGAATTACGCTTACGGCGTAGACATTTATCTACGGTTCATGTCTGTAATTACGCATGGCCCTTACGCAATTACGCGTAAGAATACCGTAATGCAGGTTGTTACGTTATTGCCTAACGCATAAATTCCTACTAGCAATTAATGCGTAAGGCAATGCTCCCAAGCGGAAAAGTTGACGCATGGATCAATGTTAGGCAGCCGCCGACTTTAAGGGTTAATAGCAAAGGCCCCTTAATTGCTGAGAGCCTCAAATTTGGAGAATATATTAACCACTTGAGGACCTAGGGCTTTCTACCCCTTAAGGACCGGCCACTTTTTTTCCATTCAGACCACTGCAGCTTTCACGGTTTATTGCTCGCTCATACAACCTACCACCTAAATGAATTTTGGCTCCTTTTCTTGTCACTAATAAAGCTTTCTTTTAGTGCTATTTGATTGCTCCTGCGATTTTTACTTTTTATTATATTCAGCAAAAAAGACATGAATTTTGGCAAAAAAATGATTTTTTTAACTTTCTGTGCTGACAGTTTTCAAATAAAGTAAAATTTCTGTATACATGCAGCGCGAAAAATGTGGACAAACATGTTTTTGATAAAAAAAACCCCATTCAGTGTATATTTATTGGTTTGGGTAAAAGTTATAGCGTTTACAAACTATGGTGCAAAAAGTGAATTTTCCCATTTTCAAGCATCTCTGACTTTTCTGACCCTCTGTCATGTTTCATGAGGGGCTAGAATTCCAGGATAGTATAAATACCCCCCAAATGACCCCATTTTGGAAAGAAGACATCCCAAAGTATTCACTGAGAGGCATAGTGAGTTCATAGAAGATATTATTTTTTGTCACAAGTAAGCGGAAAATGACACTTTGTGGAAAAAAAAAAAAAAAAAAAAAAGTTTCCATTTCTTCTAACTTGCGACAAAAAAAAATGAAATCTGCCACGGACTCACCATGCTCCTCTCTGAATACCTTGAAGTGTCTACTTTCCAAAATGGGGTCATTTGTGGGGTGTGTTTACTGTCCTGACATTTTGGGGGGTGCTAAATTGTAAGCACCCCTGTAAAGCCTGAAGGTGCTCATTGGACTTTGGACCCCTTAGCGCAGTTAGGGTGCAAAAAAGTGCCACACATGTGGTATTGCCGTACTCAGGAGAAGTAGTATAATGTGTTTTGGGGTGTATTTTTACACATACCCATGCTGGGTGGGAGAAATATCTCTGTAAATGACAATTTGTTAATTTTTTTTACACACAATTGTCCATTTACAGAGATCTTTCTCCCACTCAGCATGGGTATGTGTAAAAATACACCACAAAACACATTATACTACTTCTCCTGAGTACGGCGATACCACATGTGTGGCACTTTTTTGCACCCTAACTGCGCTAAAGGGCCCAAAGTCCAATGAGTACCTTTAGAATTTCACAGGTCATTTTGAGAAATTTCGTTTCAAGACTACTCCTCACGGTTTAGGGCCCCTAAAATGCCAGGGCAGTATAGGAACCCCACAAATGACCCCATTTTAGAAAGAAGACACCCCAAGGTATTCCGTTAGGAGTATAGTGAGTTCATAGAAGATTTTATTTTTTTGTCAAAAGTTAGCGGAAATTGATTTTAATTGTGTTTTTTCACAAAGTGTCATTTTCCGCTAACTTTTGACAAAAAATAAAATCTTCTATGAACTCACCATACTCCTAACGGAATACCTTGGGGTGTCTTCTTTCTAAAATGGGGTCATTTGTGGGGTTCCTATACTGCCCTGGCATTTTAGGGGCCCTAAACCGTGAGGAGTAGTCTTGAAACGAAATTTCTCAAAATGACCTGTGAAATTCTAAAGGTACTCATTGGACTTTGGGCCCTTTAGCGCAGTTAGGGTGCAAAAAAGTGCCACACATGTGGTATCGCCGTACTCGGGAGAAGTAGTACAATGTGTTTTGGGGTGTATTTTTACACATACCCATGCTGGGTGGGAGAAATACCTCTGTAAATGGACAATTGTGTGTAAAAAAATCAAAAGATTGTCATTTACAGAGGTATTTCTCCCACCCAGCATGGGTATGTGTAAAAATACACCCCAAAACACATTATACTACTTCTCCCGAGTACGGCGATACCACATGTGTGGCACTTTTTTGCACCCTAACTGCACTAAGGGGCCCAAAGTCCAATGAGTACCTTTAGGATTTCACAGATCATTTTTGTTTCAAGACTACTCCTCACGGTTTAGGGCCCCTAAAATGCCAGGGCAGTATAGGAACCCCACTAATGACCCCATTTTAGAAAGAAGACACCCCAAGGTATTCCGTTAGGAGTATGGTGAGTTCATAGAAGTTTTTATTTTTTTGTCACAAGTTAGCGGAAATTGATTTTAATAGTTTTTTTTCACAAAGTGTCATTTTCCGCTAACTTGTGACAAAAAATAAAATCTTCTATGAACTCACCATACTCCGTACGGAATACCTTTGGGTGTCTTCTTTCTAGAATGGGGTCATTTGTGGGGTTCCTATACTGCCCTGGCATTTTAGGGGCCCTAAACCGTGAGGAGTAGTCTTGAAACCAAATGTCGCAAAATGACCTGTGAAATCCTAAAGGTACTCATTGGACTTTGGGCCCCTTAGCGTACTTAGGGTGTAAAAAAGTGTCACACATGTGGTACCGCCGTACTCAGGAGAAGTAGTATAATGCGTTTTGGGGTGTATTTTTACACATACCCATGCTAAGTGGGAGAAATATCTCTGTCAATGACAATTGTTTGATTTTTTTTACACACAATTGTCCATTTACATAGAAATTTCTCCCATCCAGCATGGGTATGTGTAAAAATACACCCCAAAACACATTATACTACTTTTCCTGAGTACAGCGGTACCACATGTGTGACAATTTTTTGCAGCCTAGGTGCGCTAAGGGGCCCAACGTCCTATTCACAGGTCATTTTGAAGCATTTGTTTTCTAGACTACTCCTCGCGGTTTAGGGCCCCTAAAATGCCAGGGCAGTATAGGAACCCCACAAGTGACCCCATTTTAGAAAGAAGACACCCCAAGGTATTCCGTTAGGTGTATGGCGAGTTCATAGAAGATTTTATTTTTTGTCACAAGTTAGTGAAAAATGACACTTTGTGAAAAAAAACCAATAAAAATTAATTTCCGCTAACTTTTGACAAAAAATAAAATCTTCTATGAACTCGTCATACACCTAACAGAATACCTTGGGGTGTCTTTTTTTCTAAAATGGGGTCACTTGTGGGGTTCCTATACCGCCCTGGCATTTTACAGGCCCAAAACCGTGAGTAGTCTGGAAACCAAATGTCTCAAAATGACTGTTCAGGGGTATAAGCATCTGCAAATTTTGATGACAGGTGGTCTATGAGGGGGCGAATTTTGTGGAACCGGTCATAAGCAGGGTGGCTTTTTAGATGACAGGTTGTATTGGGCCTGATCTGATGGATAGGAGTGCTAGGGGGGTGACAGGAGGTGATTGATGGGTGTCTCAGGGGGTGGTTAGAGGGGAAAATAGATGCAATCAATGCACTGGGGAGGTGATCGGAAGGGGGTCTGAGGGGGATCTGAGGGATTGGCCGAGTGATCAGGAGCCCACACGGGGCAAATTGGGGCCTGATCTGATGGGTAGGTGTGCTAGGGGGTGACAGGAGGTGATTGATGGGTGTCTCAAGGTGTGATTAGAGGGGGGAATAGATGCAAGCAATGCACTGGCGAGGTGATCAGGGCTGGGGTCTGAGGGCATTCTGAGGGTGTGGGCGGGTGATTGAGTGCCCTAGGGGCAGATAGGGGTCTAATCTGATAGGTAGCAGTGACAGGGGGTGATTGATGGGTAATTAGTGGGTGTTTAGGGTAGAGAATAGATGGAAACACTGCGCTTGGGTGGTGATCTGATGTCGGATCTGCGGGCGATCTATTGGTGTGGGTGGGTGATCAGTTTGCCCGCAAGGGGCAGGTTAGGGGCTGATTGATGGGTGGCAGTGACAGCGGGTGATTGATGGGTGGAAGTGACAGGGGGTGATTGATGGGTGGCAGTGACAGGGGGTGATTGATGGGTGATTGATAGGTGATTGACAGGTAATCAGTGGGTTATTACAGGGGAGAACAGATGTAAATATTGCACTGGCGAATTGATAAGGGGGGGTCTGAGGGCAATCTGAGCGTGTAGGCGGGCGATTGGGTGCCCGCAAGGGGCAGATTAGGGTCTGATCTGATGGGTAACAGTGACAGGTGGTGATAGGGGGTGATTGATGGGTAATTAGTGGGTGTTTAGAGGAGAGAATAGATGTAAACGCTGCGCTTGGGTGGTGATCTGATGTCGGATCTGCGGGCGATCTATTGGTGTGGGTGGGTGATCAGATTGCCCGCAAGGGGCAGGTTAGGGGCTGATTGTTGGGTGGCAGTGACGGGGTGATTGATGGGTGATAGGTGATTGGCAGGTGATTGACAGGTGATCAGTGGGTTATTACAGGGAAGGACAGATGTAATTAATGCACTGGCGAATTGATAAGGGGGGGGGGTCTGAGGGCAATCTGAGCGTGTGGGCGGGTGATTGGGTGCCCGCAAGGGGCAGATTAGGGTCTGATCTGATAGGTAACAGTGACAGGTGGTGATAGGGGGTGATTGATGGGTGATTGATGGGTAATTAGTGGGTGTTTAGAGAAGATAACAGATGTAAACAATACATTTGGGAGGTAATCTGACGGCGGGTTTGCGGGCGATCTAATGGTGTGGGTGGGTGATCAGATTGCCCGCAAGGGGCAGGTTAGGGGCTGATTGATGGGTGGCAGTGACAGGGGGTGACAGGGGGTGATTGATGGGTGATAGGTGATTGGCAGGTGATTGACAGGTGATCAGTGGGTTATTACAGGGAAGAACAGATGTAATTAATGCACTGGTGAATTGATAAGGGGGGGTCAGAGGGCAATCTGAGCGTGTGGGCGGGTGATTGGGTGCCCGCAAGGGGCAGATTAGGGTCTGATCTGATAGGTAAAAGTGACAGGTGGTGATAGGGGGTGATTGATGGGTGATTGATGGGTAATTAGTGTGTGTTTAGAGGAGAGAATAGATGTAAACAATGGATTTGGGAGGTGATCTGATGTCGGATCTGCGGGCGATCTATTGGTGTGGGGGGGGGGGGGGGTGATCAGATTGCCCGCAAGGGGCAGGTTAGGGGCTGGCTGATGGGTGGCAGTGACAGGGGGTGATTGATGGGTGATTGACGGGTGATTGACAGGTGATTGACAGGTGATTGACAGGTGATTGACAGGTGATCAGGGGGATAGATGCATACAGTAAACAGGGGGGGTGGTCTGGGGGGGGGGGTCTGGGGAGAATCTGAGGGGTGGGGGGTGATCAGGAGGGGGCAGGGAGCAGGGTGGGGGATAAAAAAAAAAATAGCGTTGACAGATAGTGACAGGGAGTGATTGATGGGTGATTAGGGGGGTGATTGGGTGCAAACAGGGGTCTGGGGGGTGGGCAGGGGGGGGTCTGATGGGTGCTGTGGGCGATCTGGGGCAGGGGGGGGGAAAAATCAGTGTGCTTGGTGCAGACTAGGGTGGCTGCAGCCTGCCCTGGTGGTCCCTCGGACACTGGGACCACCAGGGCAGGAGGCAGCCTGTATAATACACTTTGTAAACATTACAAAGTGTATTATACACTTTGTATGCGGCGATCGCGGGGTTAACATCCCGCCGGCGCTTCCGTATGGCCGGCGGGATGTTGCGGCGGGTGAGCGGCGCCAGGCGGAGGCGGAGGATCGCGTCACTGATGACGCGATCGCTCCGCCCATGATCCTACAAGGACCGCCGCCAATTGTCAATACGGCGGTCCTTGCGGGGTGCACTTCCCGGCCGCCAATTGTACATACGGCGGTCGGGAAGTGGTTAAGGAGATCAGAAGGAATAAGAGGAAAATTTTTTTTTTTTTAAAAAAGACCTTATAGTTTTTGAGAAAATCGATGTTAAAGTTTCAAAGGAAAAATATATACATTTAAAAACCCGCCGAATTTAACGGTTAATAGCAAAGCCTGCTTAAAATTTAGGAACACCAAATTCCCAGGGTATATTAAGGGGATCAGTGGGAATAAGAGGAAATTTTTTTTTTCAAAAAGACCTTATAGTTTTTGAGAAAATCGATTTTTAAGTTTCAAGGGCAAAAATGTCTTTTAAATGCGGAAAATGTCAGTTTTTTTGCACAGGTAACAATAGTGTATTATTTTCATAGATTCCCCCAAGTGGGAAGAGTTTACTTACTTCGTTCTGAGTGTGGGAAATATAAAAAAAAACCGACGTGGGGTCCCCCCTCCCAGACCTCTTTAACCCCTTGTCCCCCATGCAGGCTGGGATAGCCAGAATGCGGAGCAACGGCCGCGTGGGGCTCCGCACCCTGACTATACCAGCCCGCATGGTCCATGGATTGTGGGGTCCCGGAAGGGGAGGGGCAGCCAAGCTTTCCCCTCCCCCTCCGAGCCCTTGTCCAATCCAAGGACAAGGGGCTCTTCTCCACCTCCAATGGGCGGTGGAGGTGGAGGCCGCGATTTCCTGGGGGGGGGTTCATGGTGGCATCTGGGAGTCCCCTTTAAAAAGGGGTCCCCCAGATGCCCACCCCCCCTCCCAGGAGAAATGAGTTTAGGGGTACTTGTACCTATTACCCATTTCCTTTAAGAGTTAAAAGTAAATAAACACACAAACACTTAGAAAAAGTATTTTAATTGAACAAAAAACATAACCACGAAAAAAGTCCTTTAATATTCTTAATTAACCATTAATACTTACCTGTCCCTTTAAATAAATGATCCCTCGCAATAGCCTCGGAAATGTTCTATCAGTTACAATGTAACAAAGTTATTACAATGTAACAACTTTGTTACATTGTAACTACGCCGCACCCGACGTCACTCGCCGCTCAGCCGCCGCATACACTTACGCGTCCGTGCAGGACGCTAAGTCCCCGCCGGCTCCCGCTGTCCACCCCGCCCACATCTGTCACCCACATGTGGTGCGGGGTAGTTACAATGTAACAAAGTTGTTACATTGTAATAACTTTGTTACATTGTAACTGATAGAACATTTCCGAGGCTATTGCGAGGGATCATTTATTTAAAGGGACAGGTAAGTATTAATGGTTAATCTATATATATAATAGACTAAGTGCTTCAACCTTCAAACAAGAAGAAGAAGTACTTTGCATGAGAAAATGTATGCGTGCTCAAACACCACGTTTAAGGCCTCTTTTCCACGGACTGTTGAGCTGTGTGCTCAGCAAGCAAATACCAGGCAGCAGTGAGCAGATACCAGGCAGCAACAAGCAGTTACCAGGCAGCAGCAAGCAGTTACCAGGCAGCAGCAAGCAGTTACCAGGCAGCAGCAAGCAGTTACCAGGCAGCAGCAAGCAGTTACCTGGCAGCAGCAAGCAGTTACCAGGCAGCAGTGAGCAGTTACCAGGCAGCAGTGAGCAGTTGTGAGAGTTTGAGAGCCATTTCACTGCCTATTCACAGTCCATGGAAAAGAGGCCTTACCCTAGCAAGTCTGACATTGCAAATCTGGCCTAATTGGCTATTCATGAGGCAATGCTCATGCAAATGCATGCACAAACCAATACCACAAAGCAGTCACCCTGCTACATGCTACATTAGCACTATCCGGCTTAGTGCACACCAGAGCGGTTTCGGCAGCGTTTTGCGATCCACTTGCGGCTGCGGATACTGCTTGGGTAATGTATTTCAATGGGCTGGTGCACACCAGAGCGGGAGGCGTTTTGCTGAAATGCATACTCCAGAGGTGAGGCATTTTTTGGATTGCGGAGGTGTTTCTGCCTCCAATGTAAAGTATAGGAAAAACGCAAACCGCTCTGAAAAACGGCAGTTCAGAGCGGTTTTGCAGGCGTTTTTGTTACAGAAGCTGTTCAGTAACAGCTTTACTGTAACAATATATGAAATCAACTACACCAAAAACGCTTTACAAAACTGCAAAATGCTAGGTGAAATGCTACAGAAAAATAAGATAAAGCGTTTCAAAATCTGCTAGCATTTTGCGGATCTGCTAGCAGTTTTTGGTGTGCTCCAGGACTCCAGGAGCGCCACGGGGAGGATTCCCAATGCCCCCTTTTTATACAACTGGGGGGACCGCAAGGTCCCAGGCTCTCTCACTGCCTGGAAACCACAGCGGCACCCCGGAGGGGGAGGCTGGGTGGCGTGGATGACCCCCCCCCAAGTGTGGCAGGCGCCGGGGAGAGCCGTCTGCACCCACCTACCAATGTTAAAAACAGGCACTTACCTTAACGTCCATTGCGTTCTGCTACATGCGCATTAATTTGGGGGCACCACATGAGAAAGGAGAGAAGCATGGGTCACCCCGAGCTTTAGAGCTCAGGGCTGGCTCACATACAGCACTCCAAAGGGGGGGGGGGAGGACAGGCGCACTCACTCCAGGGTTCACACCACCGGAGCAAGCCATCCACCACCTGCCTCCAAAGGATACAAACTGCACAAAATGCTTTCCATGAGAAAATTAATGCGCATGTAGCAGAACCCAATGGACGTTAAGGTAAGTGGCTGTTTTTAATATTAGGAGGTGGGTGCGGACGGCTCTCCCCAGCGCTGGCCACGCTTGGGGGGGGGGGGGGGCGGCTGCGCCACCCAGCCTCCCACTCCGGGGTGCCGCTGTGGTTCCCAGGCAGCGAGAAAGCACTTTGCAGTATTGGTTTTTCGACCCTGCATAGTTTGGCATGCGAAAGCAAATGCATATTTGCATGAGCATTGCCTCATGAATAGCCAATTAGGCCAGATTTGGAAAGCCAGACTTGCTAGGGTTAAACTTGGTGTTTGAGCACGCAAAATTTTTCTCATGGAAAGCATTTTTTGCAGTTGTATCCTCTGGAGGCAGGTGGTGGATGGCTTGCTCTGGTGGTGTTAGCCCTGGAGTGAGTTGTCTGCGCCTGTCCTCCCCCCCACCCCGGAGTGTTGTATGTGAGCCAGCCCTGAGTTCTAAAGCTCGGGGTGACCCATGCTTCACTCCTTTCTCATGTGGTGCCCCCAAGTTAATGTGCATGTTGCAGAATGCAATGGACGTTAAGGTAAGTGCCTGTTTTTAATATTGGGAGGTGTATGCGGATGGCTCTCCCCGGCGCTGACCACACTTGGGGGGGGGGTGCAGCTGCGCCACCCAGCCTCCCCCTCCGGGGTGCCGCTGTGGTTCCCAGGCAGTAAGAGAGCCTGGGACCCCGCAGTCCCCCGGTTGTATGGGGGCATTCGGAATCCTCCCCGTGGCGCTCCTGGATAGTGCTAATGTAGCATGAACTAATACCCGCAGGGCGATCGCTTTGCGGTATTGGTTTTTGGACCCTGCATAGTTTGGCATGCGAAAGCAAATGCATATTTGCATGAACATTGCCTCATGAATAGCCAATTAGGCCGGATTTGCAAAGCCAGACTTGCTAGGGTTAAACTTGGTGTTTGAGCACGCATACATTTTCTCATGGAAAACCTACTTCTTCTTGCTTCAAGGTTGAGGCACGTACTCTATTAGATAGATAGATGCGGCTTATGCTACGACGCGGGTTGGCTAGTTAAGAATATTAACCACTTCAGCCTACAGCGTGGAAAATCTCACGCTTCCGAGCAATGTTCACCTCCCATTCATTCGCCAATAACTTTATCACTACTTATCACAATTAATTGATCTATATCTTGTTTTTTCTGCCACTAATTAGGCTTTCTTTAGGTAGTACATTTTGCTAAGAATAATTTTTTTCTAAATCCATTTTAACAGGAAGATTAGGAAAGAAAGGGAAAAAAATCATTATTTCTCAGTTTTTGGCCATTGTAGTTTAAAATTAATACATGCTACCGTAATTAAAACCCATGTATTTTATTTGCGTATTTGTCCCGCTTATTACGCCTTTTAAATTATGTCCCTATCTCAATGTATGGCGCCGATATTTTATTTAGAAATAAAGGTGCATTTTTTTCAATTTGCATCATCACTATTTACAAGCTTATAATTAAAAAAAAATTAATAAGATGCTCTCTTAACATGTATATTTAAAAAGTTTAGAAGGAAAACCGCTACTGCGCCTGCGTAGGGCTAATTTGGGATCCAGAGCCTTCCCTCTTAACCACTTAACAACCAGCTAACGCCGCTGTTTACATCATACGGCATCATACGGCACCTCTAATTGGCCAGGGATCGCCGGCATATGATAGGCTGAAGCCTATCCTACAATGCGCAGGACGGATATCTGTCCTGCGCAATACATGGAGGCAGAGGTAGGGAGGGAGAGGGAGCGCATAAAACGCTGCGGAGGGGGGCATTGAAGAGCCCCCCCGCAAAATGCAGCAAGCCGGCGGCAATCAGACCCCCCCAGCAGGACACCCCCTAGTGGGGAAAACAGGGGGGAAGTCTGATCGCCCTGGCTATTTCCTGATCAGTGCTGTGGGCTGGAGAGTCCACGCAGCACCGATCATTAGAAATTGCCGTGGTCCTTAATAGGTGAGAATCAGGGTCACTTTAACTCTTCACAGGCATTCAGGTCCATGGAGAGTGACAGCGTACAGACTGTTACCATTTGTCCAAGACAGAGAACACCCAAGTGTGTAGTGAAGAAGGGCACTGCTAGGTCTGTAAAAAGAAAGAGATGAAAATGTTTATGCTGTTTTCTAAAGCATGTGTCCAGGAAGAACTAAGGTTACAAAATCCTCTATTTCACTGTCCAAGTTCAGAGAAGAAGGCTGTCACTTGTGCCAACCAGCCAGTAATACTAGGATTGGCTGGTGACTTCTCCAGCCTTGGGGCAAAGATACATGCCAGCAGGGCGGGGACAAGGATTTCCAGCAGCAAAGGCAGCCACTCTAAAGTGCGACTCCTGCCCCCCCCCCCAAAAAAAGTGTGTTAGTGGGGGTGATAGATTGATCCCTCCTCCCCACAAAGCACTCCCTGGTGGCCCCCCCTTCCCTATACAGCATTGCCTAGTGGTCCCCCCTCCTTCCTCTATACATTTTCCTGATGTCTAGGGGAAGTGGCCTCCCTCCCTCCACTATACATTTCCCTGGTGTCTAATGGCAATGGCCCTTCTATAAATTTTCCTAGTGGCAGTGTCTATCTCCCTCTCTTATACAGTACATTTCCTTGGTGTCTAGTTACAGTGGCCCTCCTCCCTCCCCAATACATTCCCTAGTGTCTAATGGCAAAAGCTCCCCCTCTCCCTATACATTTACCTGGTGTCTAGTTACAGTGGCCCCCCTCCCTCCCCTATACATTCCCTGTTGTTTATTGGCAGTGGTCTGGGTGTGGGGAGGGGCCCCGACATCTATCCTAACTCCTTCTCCTTGGGCCCCCTCCTGTCACTGTGCTCCCCCTTCACCATCTACAGAGCTGTGCAGCAATAAAGCATAGATAGACAGGTATTACAGCTCACCTCCTCCGGGCTCAATGTACTAGAGGTCCAAGTCTCTTCTGTCTCATTTGCAGCACCACTCATGTTCTAGTTCCAGATCTGAGAATCAGGAAGTAGAGTGAGCAGCACTACAGAGGAGACAGAAGAGACTTGGACCTCTAGTGCCTGGAGTCGGGAGCCTGGAGGTGGTGAGCTGTAGTCCCTGTCTCTCTATACCCAGGCTCGGACTGAGCCACCGAACCACCGATTTTTCCATTGGTGGGCCCCGGCCTCCCCGCCTCCTGGGGGCCCCAGAGCAGAGAAGGAGGGGGCACAGCATAGGAAGGGGGGAAATTGGGCATAGAGCGGCGAAAGCGTGATTAGACAGTGCAGTGCAGGAGACGGAGACCAGCAGCGGCACGCAGAGCTATGGATCTGATGCCGGTAAGCTATTCCCCGCTGCTGCCACTGGCTAGCTGCAATTTTATAGGGGGGAGGGCGGAAGGGGCTGCCCCCCTCCCCGCCGCTCTGTGCCCAATTTCCCCCCTTCCAAGCTGGGGGGGAACTTAGACCTGCCTACCTAACTGGGGACACCTGTGACCTGCCTACCTAAACTGGGGGGGGGGGGAAGCCTCCCCCCTCCCCACCGCTCTGTGCCCACTGCCCCCCATTCCAGCATGGGGGCCCCCCACTAACTGGGGACCTGCCTTTGTGGGGATATCTGCCGCCAATCTGATTGTATTTTGTGGGGATATCTGCCACCAAACTGATTGTATTTTGTGGGGATTTCTGCCGCCAACCTAATTGCATTTTGTGGGGAAATCTGCCGCCAATTTAATAACATTTTGTGGGAAAATCTGCTGCCAATCTAATTGTATTTTGTGGGGAAATCTGCCGCCAATCTAATTGCATTTTGTGGGGATATCTTCCGCCAATCTAATTGCATTTTGTAGGGATATCTGCCGCCAATCTAATTGCATTTTGTGGGGATATCTGCCGCCAATCTGATTGCATTTGTGGGGATATCTGTTGCCAATCTATTAGTATTTTGTGGGGATATCTGCCGCCAATCTAATTGCATTTTGTGGGGATATCTGCCGCCAATCTATTTCCATTTTCTGGGGATATCTGCCGCCAATCAATCTGATTGCATTTTGTCGGAAAATCTTCTGCCATTTGACTACTTGATGAATTATCATGAGGCATGTAACTACTTGATTATTTTATCTTAAATGAGAGGGGATCAGGGGGGGGGGGGAGGAGGAGGAGAGGAGGCGGGCCCCAGACTGAAACTTCCTTGGTGGGCCCTTAGTGTCCCAGTCCGACCCTGTCTATACCTACCCACTGCGCGGCTCTGCAGATGGGGAAGGAGCACAGAGACAGGACGGTGGCACAAGGAGAGGGACATAGGGAGGATAGAAGTCGGGCCTCACTCTCTCGCAGCTCTGTGCCCAGAGGCTTCCAAGCACCTCTAAAGAAAATAAATGATAAATTGCTTCTCTTTAGACAGATCTGAGGCAGACACTTCCATTTAAAATGCTCTGTTGAGAACCCTTTGCAGTGGCTGATATTAGCATACACACAGCAGGACAAGATAAGAACCTGGCATAATGTTTGCTTAAGTCCACACAATGTATATAGCTAGCTAGTGATTTTTTTTCAGCAATATTGGAGTTCGGCATTAAATTGGACAGGAAAAATCAGAAGAGTCTCAAGGCGTACTCAGAACAGCTGTGCCCAGACAAGCAGCACCCAGGGAGGTGAGGCTAGAGTGATGCACCTGATCTCAGTTCATGCATAATAGGACGAGAATCACACAGGTGTACAATCCAAACCTTCATGGCAACCGTGTTGGTATGCATCTAAACTTCTGATAGAATGAGGCCAGTACTAGTCAGGTGTAAGAGAGAGTTAAATGGGAACCCCAGGCTCTTAGAAAATCTCCAATACACATTCCAGCCCCTCCTAATTAAATTATGTAACATATATATATATATATATATATATATATATATATATATATATATAGTGTATGTAATAGATTTAAATATACTCTTTGTATCATTATTACAGTACTGCTATAATATTGAAGCAGCGGGGTGTGCATGAAAAAGGGGCTCTGGGGAAAAAATGGAGTTGGGTTTCGATAATATCCATAAAATATTGTTCATATCTACCGATAGTCTTTGTTTTTAAAGTGTATAGGGTATATAATATTGTACTACTACTAATATTGTAAAATGAAAATTGTTAATAACCTTAATAAAGCATTAGAAAATCTTATTTCTATTTTACTTCAGCTTGACCTAACCCTACGCTCACACAGAACCCTCCACTACCGATCCTGGTGGTGCCTAACCCTAAAACCTCCCCTGTCGGTGCCTAACCATAAGACCCCCCCTGGTGGAGCCGAACCCTAAAACATCCCCTAGTGGTGCCTAACACTAATACCCCCCCCCAGGGGTGCCTAACCTTAAGATGCCCCCCGGTGGTGCCTAACCCTAAGAACCCCCCCAGGGGTGATTAACCCTATGACCCCCCCGGTGGTGGTGCCTAACCCTAAGACCCTCGCGTTCCTGGTGGTGCTTAACCCTATGCACCCACCACCCCCTCCGCGCACAAACGGGGGCAAATTATTATGGCGCCGGGCAGTTCGGTGCAGGGTGAGCCGAATGACAGCTCTCCCTGCTGCCGCTTAAGTCCCCGGCAGCGTTAAATACTATTCTCCCTTTGAGGGAGATGCAATTCGGGGTCTTGCAACTGCCAGAGCCCAGAATTACCATTATGCAGGGTGTGCAGCAAAGCATTATTGCCATTTGTAGTAAATACTTCAGCACCGGTGGTGATTTAGATGTGCAGAGATCGACTCTGGAGTCACAAGTGCTTGCAATTATTCCACAATTATTCACGGTACCGCACACTTAACCACACAGCTTTTAACCTGTTTTTATGGATTAATAAAGATGGATATTTGATTTGGAATAATAGCATTATTGCCATGACAGCACCCAGAAATGAACTGATCCACGCACAAACACCCTTATTGACGCCTAACCCTAATCATTCCCCCCTGCACTAACACCCTTACAAATGGAAAATTTGTACATACAAATGAAATAAAATCACAAAAACTATTTAAATTTCAAAAAGTTTCAAGTTTCTAAAAGATAACTTATTTCAAAAACTGTAATGTTCTAATGTTGACAATGATATTTATTTGGTGCCCAAATTTCTGCTTTGAGCGACGTATTTACGATATTTGTATTATCGCCTATGGACTCGGAGCATCCATATCGTCCATTAGCACCCAGCACCCAGATTTCCTGCTACAGCAGCAGGGCCCCTCTGTAGGAACTGTGATGCTGCCTCCTATATTAGCTGTCAGTTGAATACAGGACTACACTTCCCATAATTCATAGCAGTGACTGTTAAATGTTAATACTCCACTAACAATGCTTAGTTTCAATGGCTGCTGTCAGTTTATAGTTCTGCTGATGGTTGTATGGCAGCAGACATGGGCATGGTAATCACCCCTGCGGCCCTGCCATCGCAGGGGGGCCCGGGAGGCTTTGGGCCTTTCCTCCCTCTAGCCTAACCAACCGCAAGTGCAGCCAACCTCCCGTTCTCTCGCAAGAACTGTCCCTGCCACCTCCTCCTGCTTGCAGAGTCGCAAGTAGTGGGAACGTCTGCAATTTTTTCCTGCTTCTAGATGCTGCTTCACAGCAGAACACTCTCTGATGCCATTCGCCAGCTTCCAATCACGTGACCCTCATGGGGTTCGAGGACCAATGGGGGCCCATGCTATCATTTTTGCAGGGGTCCTATTAAGTCTAGTTATGCTACTCCCAGCAGAAGTAGAATCACAGTAACTAAGTGACTACTGCTGTCATCCCACTATAGGAAGAGTGGTCATATTTATGCGTACATGCAAAAATGCTGCCCAGAAAGTTGGGGTCTCGAAATAGCCACTGAATTTATATACAATGATGGGCATATGAGAAAAAAGGATATGAATGAGATAAGTACACAACTCAGGGGTAGATAGAGTTAAATAGTAATGTCACACCAGTAGAGGGAGCTATATGCAAATCGTTTATGCCTCTATATCTCCATACAAAATACTGTAATAGTATAAGGGCAATGAGCATGTCACAGGTTGCTACTACATCATAAATCACATTGAATTCTGAAGCCAGTGACATACAGATAGTAATGTATGACAAGTAATAACATAGAAACATTTGGAAAAATCAGATGCATAAAAGATACCCACTGCAAAGAAATAAATAAAAATACATTCCATATACAAGCTTGAAAGGGTTCATCCCACTATATATTATGATGGTATAAGGTTCGAATGATTAAACCCAAGTCCACATATACAGTCCACAAGCTGCAAATCCAGAGGTCGATTTGACAATATTAATCACCATAAGTTCATACTGTCCATTGAAATGTCAGCAAGAAAAAGGATGATCCTATAAATACCACACCACAGAAATAACTTCTATCAATCTTTATTTATACAAAAAAAATAGTAAAAAAATGTGTCAAATAATTAGCATGGAAACGTATATTCTAATGATAATGAATATCTGATATTCCACAAGCAAGTAAGAATAGAAATAAATACAAGAGCACAATCAAAAAGTGCTTGATGATTAATCATACAATCCTTGTATTGTAAACATAGTAAATGTAAACAAGCAATAAAGTGGAAACAATCAATCAAGTGCTCAGCGCATGACAATCAAATACTATAAAATATCAATTAAATAACTGGAAGAAAATGAGAGGAGAGAAAAAAAGAGAAGCACTCACTGAAAAGTGGTGAACAGGAAAAAAATTCATCAGTAGGGACCCAACAAACAAAAATGGGAACACCCAATTACAAAATTAACAAATGCTGTGTTCTGAAACCAAACTTTTTCTGATGAAAATGGCACCTCCTCCGAGTGCCTGTTCTCTTAGCTGCTGGCCCTCCAAGTCCCTTCCTTACCTCCTCTGAAGGTAGCATAATTTTTGAGAGAAAGAAATACAGGTATTGGACCGTGTGCCCATAGGCATGGCTAATCTTTTGGGAAGAGCCTTCTGCATCTCCTCTCTACCACAGGTTAATCTTTGTTCTGGAGGACTGCATCGGGGCCCTTTGTCTTTACTATGAGGCCTAAATCATTTGTAGTGGAGCCGTGAGACCAACTAATTTTGGTCCAGTGGACCCCCTCGCCTCTAATCGAAGCTTGTATATATATATATATATATATATATATATATATATATATATATATATATATATATATATATATATATATATATATATAATATTTGTGATGGAGCTGTGAAACCGAGGTAATTTTTTGACAGGAGTAACCCCATCAGGCCCTCTGCCCCTTCTCGAAGGCCTGTATATCGCTTGTAACAATGCTGTGAAACCTGGCTAATTCTTGACCGCAGGACCCCCTCGGACCCTCTGCTTCTACTCGGAGGCCTATATAAAATCTTGCATGTTGTCTTGATAGCCCAATAAAATAGCCTTGCCAATAGCATACCAAAAGTCCCCTCCCTTTTTTCTGGGCTAGTACAGTGATGTGCAGAGCTGTGGGGGTCTTAACATGTCCTTATCATTGTTTGGAGGCGGTGCAAGCTCTACACAGTCCAGAAAACTAACCTGAATTTTCCCCTCTTTGACTTTAAGAATTTGGGGCTATTCAACTGAATGGCCCACAAACTGAACAGAGTGATATTTGACCAACACTGAAGGGTTTACTTATTTTGTCACAATTTCTATTCCAAATGCAGTAAATAGCCAGGAGTGCTGGATGTTTATCAGTTACATTTGTAAAGTGTTCTTCACTCTGCTATTGAGTGCTCTTATCCAGGCAGCATGTTTTTATGAGCAGTAGCATATTTTAAATAAAGGGTTGTTGTCTATCACAACCCTAGGTGTTGTTATTATAATACAGTTTTAGTGTTTTATAAAACATTGCTTATTACTTAACATAAATAACATTGATTCATTGTCTTATATGTAACTGGTACACATTTATTAGTGATACCGTTCCAATTATATGTACACAGTGGTTGAGCTATTGATTTAGTGAGTCTAATCATTTGGTTTGTTTGCCAAAAATGTTGGCTGGTTACATTCAGAAATTCCAGTCAATACTGTATATTGTGTCCGTCATGCTGTGCTCCATTTTATTATACTGTTTCCCACTCAGGTGTATTGCATACATTTTCTCTTCCTGTACCCACGTGCTGTGCTGCTTACATAGCAGAGGGTTCCTTCCCTGATCATCCTTTTGTCATTATTATGATCTTTTTTTAATTCTTATTAGATCGGAAAGATATTTTGACTTTCAATCTCTTCTTTTAAAATAAGTCTCATAAATATCCTACAAAACTGTTGTCTTCTATATTCACCAATGGGACTTGCCCCAAAGTCAGCTCTGGTGAATTCCTCAGTCACGCTCCACTTTGCATGCACCGTGCCACTCGCTCACGCTGCCCGATCGCGCTCACATGGTCAGCAGCATTCTGTGCATGCTCAGTTCACTAAGACTGCAGCTGCGCGGGTGGTAAACGCGATCAGGGGGCACATGCCACCAGGAACGTGCATGCGCAGAGGAGCACAACCGGGTGCAAATGGGGAATTTTCACTGTGGGACAATGGAGCGGCCCAGGTGAATGGTGGGGGAGTCCATGGCCTACAGAGGGCTGGGGTAAACACCTGGTAAGTATAAATGCTTGTCTTTTTTTATCTCAGGTTTCCTTTAAGTCTCTTACACATGTACAGAGACTGTTACATGGGAGGGTGACTGTGCAGCGCCAAGGCTGTACAGATGCGTTGCTAGCCATTAGGCTGGAAATGCATTTTGTTGTTTGCAGGAAAGAGGAGGGCCGATGGTGAGCAAGGCAAGTGAGAGAGAGCAATGCCTGCAACCAGTGCTTGGCCAATGACTTGGGGGTCAATGTACACATGCTAATGTGTGTGCAAGGCTTAAAGGAGGATGGAGTCTTCAAATAGGAAAAACACAGCTGTTTGAAATATTTAACCAAGTTATGCAAAGTGCCATCTTCTGGTGGTTAACTGAGATACAATCCAGGCACATGCCATGTTGAAAAGGGGAGCTGCAGGTATTACAGACAGTATAGTAAGCCACATGCTGGTAGATAATACATGTCCAGAGCAGTCCAAACGTGAGATACCACCATCAGGTGAGATAGGAGGTTCCAGGACTTGTAACAGATACATCTACACCTATACAATCTTGTAACATCTTCTAAATTCACACTGTCAGATACTCACCTAAGGAGAGGGAAGGCTCGGTCCTAATGAGCCTTCCCTATTCTCTCCCGGTGCCTTCGGTGCTGCGCTGGCTCCCCTGTTCGCGTCTGCCGCCGCAGGGACTTCGGAGGTCTTCGGGAGCACTCGGGCTTCTGAAGACGGGCCGCTCCATACTACGCACGCGCGATTGCGTCATAGAAGACGCTCACGCATGTGTAGTATGGAGCGGCCCGTCTTCGGAAGCCCGAGTGCTCCCGAAGTCTTCCGAAACATCCCTTCGGCAGCGGAAGTGGCAGTATTTGACCGAACTGGTCGAATACTGCTATGGGGGATCCTGCGCGGGACCGGGCACCGGGAGAGGAGAGGAAAGGCTCATTAGGACCGAGCCTTCCCTCTCCTTAGGTGAGTATCTGACTTTTTTTATTTTGATAGCGGTAAACATTCACTTTAATGTTGTTACAATTGAAGAGAAATCGAGAGCCCAATATGGTGTAGTATGTCAAGACAGATTGAATAATTGAGACAGTGAGATGGTAATACTCACAAACATGGGTTACCGCTCAGGTAACCACTCAATAGGCAGGTGAGGAGATTAGACCTGTCCTCACTCAGGATTAAGAAGTCGCTCTCTGTAGATAGGAGAAAAAGGGAAGATCACCCCTCCACCTGGGGTGGACTTGAATATACTGGTAGGTGAACAGAGGCACCAGTAGAAAAATAGTACATAAAATTTTTTAAAAATTGCTGGGAGGAATTGGTGGACTTGCCTCTGTTAAAGCAGACACCAAGGACTGTGATTAAATAAATAAATACACATTTAATGAAGATACCCCAAGGATGCAACGCGTTTCGCGGGCACAGCCCACTTCTTCAGGCAATAAACAGGGGATAAACAACTGTAAACAAAAAAACAGAAGACAGAGACATTGCTATAAAAGTTGCCCTACAAACTTGCATACGTATTTACAATTAGTGTAATAAGGATAGTATTGTAAAATTAGTGCTCACTATTTTAATATGGTTTGGGATAAACTACAAGCAATGTGTGATTGGAGTCTGGAGTAAACTGCAAGACTATGTGAGGGGAATAGGTGAGTTTGCAGTGGTAAATGGTGAATAATTAAAAAGGATCAAATTAGAAGGTAGGGAGTGGGGTAGGTTATAGTTAGCAAAGGTGAATATTAACAAAGGTAGAGAATAAATTGAGTAGAAAATAAATTATAAACTTACCAGCAATTCTGTTATAGCAAGCAGAGCACCTCTGTACTGTTGTGAGGTCGCCTGCTGCTTTAAAGGCATTACTGCTAGCAGATCTGGCCAATCCAGATGCTGTGCTGGTGTGGGTGGGCGGAGTTAGTGGCCATGGTGACTGGGGATCCTCCAATCAGCTGCTGCCAGCTGTAAGGAGCTGAATGGTGTGCATGTGTTGTTACATAATGACTATGAACCGATGTTCAGGTTGCCATCTAGTGGTGGAAATCAATAATACAGCAGGGAGGATTTACAAAGCCATTATAAGTGCAATAAATTAATCAAAATTAGAAATACACTAAAAACATAAAGAGTTGTAAAGATTAAAAAATGTTGTTTTAGAAGATAAAAGAAAAATAAAGAAGATAAAACGGAAATAAAAAGGAAATACAAATAAAATAAAATAAAAATAAAGATTTTTTATTTTTTTTTTGAAGGGGCCATTGGCTGAGAAATGTCTAGGCATGGTGTTGTCTGGTACATAATGCCCTTTCCAGTGTTATATTTGTCGTTCTAACAGTTATCATAAAAATTATTGATGGTAAGTAGTGGTAATAATAATAAGAACATTAATGATCATGAATCAAAATACAATCTAAAAATACAATCTAAAAAACTATTAAAGGAGATTTTAAAAGAGAGCGACCAAGGTAAAAGAAAAACTTCAGATAGGAGGGGTTGGTAAATTTTGGACTAAAGTGGTTAGTAGATTTTTTCTAAGACTTCGTTAAGGCCCTCAGGAGATAGGGTTCTTAACGTCTGTATCCAGAACATTTCGTATTTTTTGAGAAGATCAGATGCATTCGATTTCATTGTGTCCACTGAGTCAATCAGTGTAATATTGAATAGTAGTGGATTACTATTGTGATGGGTGCTAAAGTGACGTGACACACTGTGAAGGAGGAATTGCTTTATGATGTTTCGCTTATGTTGTCCGATTCTACTGCGGACCAGTTGAGTGATTCTCCCCACGTACTGAAGCCGGCATGGACAGGAGATGAGATAAATGACATATTTGGAATCACAAGTGAAATGTTTTTTCAGAGGATAATTGCAGTTGGTAATGGAAGAGGTGAATGATGAACTGGTATTGATGAATTGACAGGCTGTACAGCGGGTCTTGTTATATAGGAAGCAGCCTGGTTCTAGTGATTCAGGAGGCGTGGGAAGGGGCTGTCTAGGAGGGCGCAGTTTACTGGGTGCAAGGATGATACAGAGATTTGGAGCTCTTCTATAGGTGATGGATGGTGCTTTAGGTAACAATGGTCTTAGAGAGAATCTGTATTGTTAAAATCGCTCAAAAGTAAACATACCAGTGCGTTAGGGGACATCTCCTATTCCCCTCTGTCACAATTTCGCCGCTTCCCGCCGCATTAAAAGTGGTTAAAAACAGTTTTAAAAAGTTTGTTTGTAAACAAACAAAATGGCCACCAAAACAGGAAGTAGGTTGATGTACAGTATGTCCACACATAGAAAATACATCCATGCACAAGCAGGCTGTATACAGCATTCCTTTTGAATCTCAAGAGATCATTTGTGTGTTTCTTTTCCCCATGCACTGAAGTTTCAGGCTGCTCTTTTCTTCCTGCAAACAGCTTTGCCCTTGTTTGTAATTCCTCAGTATGTGAAAGCCCAGCCAGCTCAGAGGACGATTTATCCAGCTAGTAAAAGATAAGAGAGAAGAGAGAAGCTGCTCTAATCTAAATAACACACAAGCAGTGTGCAGAGAGGGGCCTCGAAGGGTGAGTTCATAGCAGAACCACAACACTGAAGAACTTGGCAGCCTTCCAGACACAGGCTGACAAGTCTGACAAGAGAGAGATAAGTTGATTTATTACAGAGACTGTGATAGTACAAAATGCTGCAGTAAGCCAGAACACATTAGAATAGCTTTTGGAACTTGTAGGATGATAAAAAACAGGATGCAATTTTTGTTACGGAGTCTCTTTAAGAAGGGGTCCTGCATCAGGATCTCCCATCTGTTGGTAATGTCACGGATGTGTGAGTGTTGGGCATTGTATTGAGTAATGAACCTTGGAGGACCTGTGTTATTGGGTGGTTTGATATCAGTGCTAGGGGGATTCGGGTTTCTGGCTTTGAATTTAGCATTTTTTATCAAAGTTTTGGGATATTGGCGGTTGGTATGTGAATTGTAATCCTGCTGGGTTGGAATTTAGGTAATCAACAAAGTGTGGGATGGCAGTGATGTCACCTTTCCAAATAAAGATAAGATCATCAATATAACGTCTATAGAATACTATATTATTGAAAAACTGGTTGCCGGAGGATAATTTCATTTGTTCAAGGTAACCCATGGTGAGATTAGCGTACGATGGGGCGAACAAACTCCCCATCGCCGTTCTGCTAATCTGATGATCAATTTGTTCATTGAAAGTAAAGATATTGTTCTGGAGGATATATTTGGCGCATTGTAGCAGAAATGTTTGTTGTGTTCGCCCCATCGTACTCTAATCTCACCATGGGTTACCTTGAACAAATGAAATTATCCTCCGGCAACCAGTTTTTCAATAATATAGTATTCTATAGACGTTATATTGATGATCTTATCTTTATTTGGAAAGGTGACATCACTGCCATCCCACACTTTGTTGATTACCTAAATTCCAACCCAGCAGGATTACAATTCACATACCACCATCACACATCTTTCATAGAATTCCTTGACCTTACCCTATATATCGAATCAAACCACATTAAAATAAAAAACCTATTTTAAACCAGTCGATGCCAATAATTACATTCACTTCAAAAGTTTTCACCATCACCCCTGGATCACCAACACACCTTACAGTCAGTTCAGGAGAATCTACCGAAACTGCACAGATCCAGTTCAATACGACATACAATCCAACATCCTCACAAAAAAATTCACTGACCGCCAATATCCCAAAACTTTGATAAAAAATGCTAAATTCAAAGCCAGAAACCCGAATCCCCCTAGCACTGATATCAAACCACCCAATAACACAGGTCCTCCAAGGTTCATTACTCAATACAATGCCCAACACTCACACATCCGTGACATACTCACCAACAGATGGGAGATCCTGATGCAGGACCCCTTCTTAAGACCATTGTTACCTAAAGCACCATCCATCACCTATAGAAGAGCTCCAAATCTCCGTAACATCCTTGCACCCAGTAAACTGCGCCCTCCTAGACAGCCCCTTCCCACTCCTCATGAATCACTAGAAACAGGCTGCTTCCCATGTAACAAGACCCGCTGTACAGCCTGTCAATTTATCAATACCAGTTCATCATTCACCTCTTCCATTACCAACTGCAATTATCCTCTGAAAAAATATTTCACTTGTGATTCCAAATATGTCATTTATCTCATCTCCTGTCCATGCCGGCTTCAGTACGTGGGGAGAACCACTCAACTGGTCCGCAGTAGAATCGGACAACATAAGCGAAACATCATAAAGCAATTCCCCCTTCACAGTGTGTCACGTCACTTTAGCACCCATCACAATAGTAATCCACTACTATTCAATATTACACTGATTGACTCAGTGGACACAATGAAATCGAATGCATCTGATCTTCTCAAAAAATACGAAATGTTCTGGATACAGACGTTAAGAACCCTATCTCCTGAGGGCCTTAACGAAGTCTTAGAAAAAATCTACTAACCACTTTAGTCCAAAACTTACCAACCACTCCTATCTGAAGTTTTTCTTTTACCTTGGTCGCTCTCTTTTAAAATCTCCTTTAATAGTTTTTTAGATTGTATTTTTAGATTGTATTTTGATTCATGATCATTAATGTTCTTATTATTATTACCACTACTTACCATCAATAATGTTTATGATAACTGTTAGAACGACAAATATAACACTGGAAAGGGCATTATGTACCAGACAACACCATGCCTAGACATTTCTCAGCCAATGGCCCCTTCAAAAAAAAAAAAAAAAAAAAAACAATATATCTTTATTTTTATTTTATTTTATTTTATTTGTATTTCCTTTTTATTTCCATTTTATCTTCTTTCTTTTTCTTTTATCTTCTAAAACAACATTTTTTAATCTTTACAACTCTTTATGTTTTTAGTGTATTTCTAATTTTGATTAATTTATTGCACTTATAATGGCTTTGTAAATCCTCCCTGCTGTATTATTGATTTCCATTACTAGATGGCAACCTGAACATCGGTTCATTGTCATTATGTAACAACACATGCACACCATTCAGCTCCTTACAGCTGGCAGCAGCTGATTGGAGGATCCCCAGTCACCATGGCCACTAACTCCGCCCACCCACACCAGCACAGCATCTGGATTGGCCAGATCTGCTAGCAGTAATGCCTTTAAAGCAGCAGGCGACCTCACAACAGTACAGAGGTGCTCTGCTTGCTATAACAGAATTGCTGGTAAGTTTATAATTTATTTTCTACTCAATTTATTCTCTACCTTTGTTAATATTCACCTTTGCTAACTATAACCTACCCCACTCCCTACCTTCTAATTTGATCCTTTTTAATTATTCACCATTTACCACTGCAAACTCACCTATTCCCCTCACATAGTCTTGCAGTTTACTCCAGACTCCAATCACACATTGCTTGTAGTTTATCCCAAACCATATTAAAATAGTGAGCACTAATTTTACAATACTATCCTTATTACACTAATTGTAAATACGTATGCAAGTTTGTAGGGCAACTTTTATAGCAATGTCTCTGTCTTCTGTTTTTTTGTTTACAGTTGTTTATCCCCTGTTTATTGCCTGAAGAAGTGGGCTGTGCCCGCGAAACGCGTTGCATCCTTGGGGTATCTTCATTAAATGTGTATTTATTTATTTAATCACAGTCCTTGGTGTCTGCTTTAATGGAGGCAAGTCCACCACTTCCTCCCAGCATTTTTTTAAAAAAAATGTATGTACTTTTATTCTACTGGCGCCTCTGTTCACCTACCAGTATACTTTAATGTTGTTGTCTGCTAACCATTTCTTCACCACTTTTGCTGTGTGTTTTGGGTCATTGTCATGCTGAAATGTTCACTCGTGCCCAAGTGTTTAGAAATCAAGAGAAACGGACGAGCACCATCAATCGTGTTGAATATACAAGGCTAATTAATATGCAAATATATACTTTAATTAATGACGTGTGCAGAAAGGCCAATAAATCACCGTACAGCACTAAGAGGAAGAAAAAGAATTGGCCCTACAAAAAACCGCACCACAAGATATATAGAAAAGTACAAATTAGCCTTTATTGAAACATACAATTGATAAAACCATAAAAACAGGAGCACAATATGAATAATAATGCCCTCAATGAATAATAATGTCAATAATAAACATGTATATACACATGGATATTATAGGAGCACAATATGAATAATAATGCCCTCAATGAATAATAATGTCAATCATAAACATGTATATACACATGGATATTTTGAACTGTACAACAAAGCACACCGGTAAACTGTAAATGAAGGGGTGAGGGGAATGCTAAGAGAGAAACTGAAGTGCAGCTGGACACCCTGTAAGGAATGAACAGGGTGAAAAACAGGTATAGAAAGGGGATAATAGTATCTATCCCCTGTGCCAAGTCTGTCTCGCAAATGGTGGGGATTCCGGGCATACAAAGGCCCGTTCAGCGTGTAACTATATAGTCGCATGTGATGACGCGTGATAGCGGCTACGAGTAATATGGAGGTTTTTGATAGACTTGAATCTGCATGGACTTCTCAGCTTAATCAAGTTTTTGGGGAAGTCCCAATGCCTGAGGGATTAGGTAGTGAACCCCCCTCCGACTTTAGGAAATTATGTATTGAGATTAAAAAAGCACATTCTGATTATATACGTCTCTAGTGGAACATTCGAAGTCTTGAAAATTATAAAAGGGAGGGTATTTTCCCCAGGGGGCTTCGTGTCCAAATTTTTCCCTCATATGAGGTTTTCAAACAAGAACAGAGTGATTGGGAGTTTGGTTTAAATAAGTGTTTAGTGATCATTATTGACATGTTGTTGACTCATGATAAAAACTTACTTCCCATTCTTAAAAAGAAGATCAGTGATCTTTTTTAAACTGAATGAGTTTGATTCTGTGAGTCTAGTACCCTTTTTAAAACAATTACAGGATGAGGTTACCAAGGTGGAACAGAAAACCACTGATGGTAAAAAAAACAAGTTAATGAGAGATCGAGGAGATTATGCATCAGGCCAAGCCTTCAGATGGAAACATGGGGGCAATAGGAAAGGGAAGAAATACAGGAAGAGACACCCCAAGCACCCTAGGCCAAATCAACCCACCCCCCTATCCACAGGGACACTAGGTATCCCCACCTACACCTCTGCTTCAGAAACTAGCACCGATTTTTTAGAAACGGACAGCAAGGTGGAGGGATTAGAAGGAGAAGGAGGAGGTGGGGCCGAGCTTATCAAAGGAAGAGGCTTAGGGGGCGTCAGGGATCCGAAGAGAAAACGTTACGAAGTGAGTCACGAGACAACAGCACTGTAGATGCCCCGCAGATCAGTAATTTGACCTCTATTGAACTGACTCCCCCGGAAGAGAAAGTTTTGGCCAGGGGGTTAACCTTCTCACCCACCAAAAAGATAGACATTTTTGAAACCATCAAGGATTTGTACCTTTTTTGCCGGAGACTCACATTAAAAAGGATGTATCATAATGATTCAACCACCCCCCAGATGAAGGATTTGATCAACTTACCCGATGCTGTTGATAGACAGGTGTTCCAAGATCTGATGGAATTACTTGGTGAAAACGAGAGCGGGAACGAATCTGAATCAGTGGATACCCGTCGCAAGGGTAAGTTCCAGCCTCGATCCTCCTTTCTTCCCAATATGTCCACATATCCAGTAATAAAGGTCTTTTTTGAATTGGTGTCCAGGGACATTGAAAAACTTAGGGACATTGGCAACTGTGGGGACAACCTTACTAAGGAAGAACGATTGGCCATCACTAATTTATCCAATCGCGATGATATCATTATCCGGGAAGCTGACAAGGGAGGTAACGTGGTCCTGTGGCCAGTAGATAGCTATATCAAGGAGGCCAATAGGCAATTAGGTAATACAAAATATTACAGAACTTTAACTTCCAATCCGGGTGAGGTGTTTAAGTCCCAACTGGATTATTTTCTTGACCAAGGGAGGTCATCTGGAGTTATCTCACAAAGGGAATATGCGTTCTTGACAGTCAGCAAACTGATAACACCTACGTTTTACCTATTACCCAAAGTCCACAAAAACAAGGATCAACCACCGGGAATACCCATAGTCTCAGGGATCAGGAGTTTAATTGAAAAGAGTTGCTCAATTATTGACTTTTTTTTTTTGCAGGAACATGTATGTACTCTTGATTCTTACGTGAGAGACTCTTTAGATCTGATTACAAAACTAAATCATGTACATATTCCACCAGGTACTATTATGATCTCATTGGACGTCGAATCCTTGTATACCAATATAGGACACCATCATGGAAGCAGTTCGATATTTCTTGGCCTCAACCACAATCTCCAGGTCCGAATTTAATGACTTCCTTCTAACACTCCTAGACTATGTGTTAAAACACAACTACTTCACTTTTGACGGTAGGTCCTTCTTACAAGTACATGGCATCTCCATGGGAGCCAAGTGTGCCCCATCAGTGGCCAATTTATTTTTGGGCTGGTGGGAGCGAGAGGTGGTTTGGGGGCCGGGTTTTGAGCGATTCCATGCCCATATATTGGGCTGGCATTGGTTTATTGATGACATTTTGATCCTTTGGGATGGTTCTGAGTCCTTGGCCCTTGACCTTGAATTCATTAAGACACTGGGGAAAAATGATCTAAACATTGTACTTACCTCACAAATGTCTTTGGAGTCCTTAGACTTCCTTGATCTGCATCTTTCTTTTTCAGACATGGGGCAGATTGAAACCACATTATACCGGAAGGAGACGGTGGTTAATAGCTTGTTACACTATGAGTCATTTCATACCAAAAACTTGAAAACAACATTCCAGTGGGTCAGTTCTTTAGACTGAGGAGGAATTGTTCTAATGAGGCGGATTTCCAGGCACAATCTGTGCTGTTGAGGGAAAGATTCAGAAACCGGGGTTATCCAAAACGTGTAATCGAACAAGCATATCAAAGGGCAACGAACACCAACAGGGAGAAGCTACCATATTCTACACGAAGGAAACAGAATGATTTGGTAAGGTTCTGTACACCCTACAATAGTAGCTGGAACACTTTGAGAGGTATAATCTCTAAACATTGGCCCATTTTGCAAACTGACTCTATTATAAACAGGTACCTTCCAGCGAGACCATCAATTACAGCGAAGAGAGCCACTAATTTAAAGGATCAACTCTGCCAAAGCCATTTCCAACTCAGACACAAGAGAAAGCCAGTGGCGTGTGGTAGCTTCCCATGCGGAAGATGTAACATCTGTGAAATGATGTCACCCACAAGAGAGGTTCGCAGTGAAAAGACGAACAAAACATATAAACTCAAGGACTACATTCATTGTCAATCTGAGGGGGTGATATACCTTTTATGGTGCCCATGCAATAAACGATATGTGGGTCAAACAAAAAAAACATGTTGAAGAGCCGAATTAAAAAACACATGTCCACTATACGCCTGGCAAGCCGGGACCGTGCTGACGGTGAGCAATTGACTCCGGTGGCGGAGCATGCCCTCAATGTACATGGGGGCAGTACTCGAGGCTGGAGGGTATGTGGCTTATCTAGGGTGTATCTCTCTTCTAGGGGTGGGGACATTACCCAACCACTTTTGAGACAGGAGACTCGCTGGATCTTCGACCTCGGTACTTTGGCACCAGTAGGTCTAAACGAGGAATTTTCAATCCTTGGATTTTTGCATTGAATTCAGTTGTTTGGCACTTCTCTTGTCTTGTGTTTGTTCAGTATCATTCTTACTGCTCCCTGCATCCTTTTGAGAGACACCCAGTGAGTAGGTGTTCTTTCTTGTCATATAGCTTCACCTTTGTGAGTAGGGTGTAGCTCCATTCCCTCCCTCTTCTGTCTCTTGCAGTAGTTTTACTGCTCTTGTTGACATATTGCCCCCTTCCGTGACTGTGGATTTGGGGGTGTGTATTAAGGGGCCTGCACACTTGGTATATGTGTACTGCACAATCCACAGGGTTTCTCTGATTAATCGGGTCCCCTGCGGTTGTTGGTGAGTTCGACCGTTAGGACCTTGGGGCCAATATTTGATTGGCATCTTGTGCAGGTTATTCACCCGAGTGGCACATTTTCTTATTTATATGCTTGCTAGAGTTGACCATCTTCAGTGTTTTGTCACTGTCCCCATGGTTTTGGTGAGTTGACCATGGATCTCTCCACTCACTGTAGTGTTCAGCTATATTTAGAATGCTGGTTGATGGTTATGCATTTTGCACAACATAGTTGTCATCATGTTTCTTTTGGATCAGTGAATAATGGCGCACAGCGCCTATGCATACAAATGGCGCCGCATTAAAAAGACACGCTTATCGCTATTTATCGTTAGTACTGCATAATAATGGCGCACAGGGAAAAAAGAAGAAAAACGGCACACACTAACGTTATTTATCAATAGTGCCGTTCATTTGCCAAACATCAGACGTTATTGCCCACAGTAACGTTATTTATCAATAGCGCCCTACATAAGCCAAACTGCAGACGTTATTTAACTGCAAAACGGTGAATGGATTTAAAACCTCCCTGGTGTCCGATTTTCCCAGAATTTCTGTGCAAAAGTTGATAAAATTAATTTGTATAACTTTTTTTTTCCTGTAACTTGCCAAAATGTGTCAAGCAAGGGTCTAGTATACAGTGCAGGAGAGTATTGATGTGTATGCACATTTATACTGTTCACAGCATGTTTTGTATAGACGGATAATCTGTCAATACCGCTAGGGAGGTTAATGTAACACTGTCAAGGTTAGGGTTAGCCACCACCAGGGAGGGGTTAGGGTAAGCCACCACCAGGGGGGTCTTAGGGTTAGGCACCACTGGGGGGGACTTAGGGTTAGGCACCACCAGGGGGGTGGTTAAGGTTAGGCACCACCACGGGGTGGTTAGGATTAGGCACCACCAGGGGGGTCTTAGGGTTAGGCACCACCAGGGGGTCTTAGGGTTAGGGACCAACCGGGGGGGTCTTAGGGTTAGGCACCACCAGAGGGATGGTTAGGGTTAGGCACCACCAGGGGGGTAGTTAGGGTTAGGCACCACCAGGGGGGGTTTAAGGGTTAAGGATAGGTACAGAGAGGGTTCTGTGTGTTAACGTTAAATAACAATAAGGCTTTAAAGTTAAACAACAATAAGGCTTTAACGTTAAATAGCAATAAGCGGCAAACGATTAGCGGCAACACCATGCGCCATTATTCTCAGGCGCCATTTTCAGATGGATCCGTTTCTTTATGTGTTTGTGGGTCATTTATACAATATATTTTGTTCCTATTAGATCTGGAGTTCCTTTACCTCTATTATGTTTTTCTCGCCGAATATTGTCACTCTGGATATTTACTTTACCGGGACACAGATATTTTCCTGGCTTCTGCTGAAGATTGACAGCTTGGGTCGATTAGGTTCTCGTTTTATGGATTGACAATTGGACTTGAATTATTCATTACATTGTATGATTCATGATCTTTTCTTTCATTGTTTTATGATCATTGTGTTTGATCTGTAACATTTAGCTTGCAATACCCGCTTTGCCCAGGGAGTGTCAGCAGTGTGTACATATACAGGATCTTCTCAAAAAATTAGCATATTGTGATAAAGTTCATTATTTTCTGTAATGTACTGATAAACATTAGACTTTCATATATTTTAGATTCAAATACACACAACCGAAGTAGTTCAAGCCTTTTATTGTTTTAATATTGATGATTTTGGCATACAGCTCATGAAAACCCAAATTTCCTATCTCAAAAAATTAGCATATTTCACCCGACCAATAAAAGAAAAGTGTTTTTAAAACAAAAAAAGTCAACCTTCAAATAATTATGTTCATTTATGCACTCAATACTTGGTCGGGAATCCTTTTGCAGAAATGACTGCTTCAATGCGGCGTGGCATGGAGGCAATCAGCCTGTGGCACTGCTCAGGTGTTATGGAGGCCCAGGATGCTTCGATAGCGGCCTTAAGCTCATCCAGAGTGTTGGGTCTTGCGTCTCTCAACTCTCTCTTCACAATATCCCACTGATTCTCGATGGGGTTCAGGTCAGGAGAGTTGGCAGGCCAATTGAGCACAGTAATACCATGGTCAGTAAACCATTTACCAGTGGTTTTGGCACTGTGAGAAGGTGCCAGGTCGCGCTGAAAAATGAAATCTTCATCTCCATAAAGCTTTTCAGCAGATGGAAGCATTAAGTGCTCCCAAATCTCCTGATAGCTAGCTGCATTGACCCTGCCCTTGATAAAACACAATGGACCAACACCAGCAGCTGACATAGCACCCCAGACCATCACTGACTGTGGGTACTTGACACAGAACTTCAGGCATTTTGGCATTTCCCTCTCCCCAGTCTTCCTCCAGACTCTGGCACCTTGATTTCCGAATGACATGCAAAAGTTGCTTTCATCCGAAAAAAGTACTTTGGACCACTAAGCAACAGTCCAGTGCTGCTTCTCTGTAGCCCAGGTCAGGCGCTTCTGCCGCTGTTTCTGGTTCAAAAGTGGGCTCATGCTTCCATCTGCTGAAAAGCTTTATGGAGATGAAGATTTCATTTTTCAGCACGACCGGGCACCTGCTCACAGTGCCAAAACCACTGGTAAATGGTTTACTGACTATGGTATTACTGTGCTCAATTGGCCTGCCAACTCTCCTGACCTGAACCCCATAGAGAATCTGTGGGATATTGTGAGGAGAAAGTTGAGAGACGCAAGACCCAACACTCTGGATGAGCATAAGGCCTCTATCGAAGCATCCAGGGCCTCCATAACACCTGAGCAGTGCCACAGGCTGATTGCCTCCATGCCACGCCGCATTGAAGCAATCATTTCTGCAAAAGGATTCCCGACCAAGTATTGAGTGCATAAATGAACATAATTATTTGAAGGTTGACTTTTTTTGTTTTAAAAACACATTTCTTTTATTGGTCGGATGAAATATGCTAATATTTTGAGATAGGAAATTTGGGTTTTCATGAGCTGTATGCCAAAATCATCAATATTAAAACAATAAAAGGCTTGAACTACTTCAGTTGTGTGTATTTAAATCTAAAATATATGAAAGTCTACTGTTTATCAGTACATTACAGAAAATAATGAACTTTATCACAATATGCTAATTTTTTGAGAAGATCCTGTATATTTATGGATAACAATGTATTCTTATGCCATTCCCATTTTTTGATACCACCTAATATTGCTATATTTTTTCTGCTTTGAGTCCCTTAATTGTCCCCCGTTCGGTAGCCACACTTTTGTATCTGCTTATTTATTATTATATAGATACATTGTTTGTGCCATAATTGTTTTTAACACCACTGCCCGTTCTTTTCCTGAATCAAGATGGCTGCGGCTGTGATGGGCATCTCTGGGGTGGGGACAGCCTTCCACGTCAATGCGTACGTGGAGACTGATCCCCGTGTGTGGCCACACACTTTTCATCTACCCCTGGGCCACCGTCATCTTACGCTATCACGCGTCATCACATACGACTATATAGTTACACGCTGAACAGGCTTTTGTATTCCCGGAAGAAGCCGCTCTTTGCGGCAAATCGCGACGGCTCCTGCACGCACGCCCTCCTGTCCAGCTCCACCGGTAAGCGTCTCCTCTCCATGCACTCACCGACACGGACCTCCGTGACTTTGGGTTTACAGCCCTTCGCACTATTCTTCTCTACACTCTGGGAGTCAGACTTGGCTCCTGCATGCACGCTTTCCTGTCTTGCTTCATTGGAAGCTCCTCTTCTTCGTGCACACACGCCACCTGGTACCTCTACACTTTGGGCACAAGCCTCTTACTCTCCCCACCATTTGCAAGACAGACTTGGCACAGGGGATAGATACTATTATCCCCTTTCTATACCTGTTTTTCACCCTGTTCATTCCTTACAGGGTGTCCAGCTGCACTTCAGTTTCTCTCTTAGCATTCCCCGCACCCCTTCATTTACAGTTTACCGGTGTGCTTTCTTGTACAGTTCATAATATCCATGTGTATATACATGTTTATGATTGACATTATTATTCATTGAGGGCATTATTATTCATATTGTGCTCCTGTTTTTATGGTTTTATCAATTGTATGGTTCAATAAAGGCTAATTTGTACTTTTCTATATATCTTGTGGTGCGGTTTTTTGTAGGGCCAATTCTTTTTCTTCCTCTTAGTGCCCCACTGGTGCCCAAGGCCAAGTTTCTCTGCAGACTGCCTAATGTTGCCATTGAGAATCCTCATATATTGCTTTGTTTTCATGATGCCATTTACTGTGATTAGGTTCCCTGGTCCATTGGCTGAAAAAATACAAAGCATTAGGTTCCCACCACCATGTTTGACAGTGTGGATGGTGTTCTTTGGGTTGAAGGCTTCTCCTTTTTTATGCCAAATGAAGGAAACATCATTGTGGCCAAACAATTAAATTTTTGTTTCATCTGACCATAACACAGAAGACCAGAAGTCTTCTTCTTTGTCCAGATGAGCATTTGTAAAGGCCATGCAAGCTTTTGTGTGCCTTATCTGGAGAAGTGGCATCCTCCTTGGTCTACCCAGCAGTGTGGCTTGCCTGCCTTGAGACATTGCCACCAGCAGAGCCCAGATTCACAATGATGGCCTTGGTGGTGATCCTTGGATTCTTTTTCACCTCTCTCACTCTCCTCATGGCCAACACAGGTGTCAGTTTTGGCTTCCGACCACTTCCTCTGAGATTTTCCACAGTGCGGAACATCTTGTATTTTTTAATAATACTTTGCACTGTAGCCACTGGAACTTGAAAACATATAGAAATGGCTTTGCAGCCCTTACCTGACTTGTGAGCAGCCACAATACGCAGCTGCAGGTCCTTACTGAGCTCCTTTGTCTTAGCCATGACTGTCCACAAACAAACTACAGACAGCTGCTGTTTTTCACAGTTGAGTAAAACAGCTGTTCCCAATCAGGGTACTTAGCACGGTGGCGTAGTGATTAGCGCTCTCGCCTTGCAGTGCTGGGTCCCCGGTTCAAATCCCAGCCAGGTCAACAGGAGTTTGTATGTTCTCCCTGCGTCTGCATGGGTTTCCACCGGGTACTCCGGTTTCCTCCTACATCCCAAAAACATACAGATAAGTTAATTGGCTTCCCCCTAAAATTGGCCCTAGACTACAATATATACACTACATGATAATACAATACAATACAATAACATTTCTATAGCGCTTTTCTCCCATAGGACTCAAAGCGCTTAGGCTCTCTCAGATTCAGTAATTGGTAGTAGGATGAAGTATTCACACAATAAAAGTTATATTTCTGCAAATGCCAAACTGAACAGGTGGGTTTTCAGTCTGGATTTAAACACGTCCAGGGATGGAGCTGTCCTGATCTGTTGAGGTAAGGAGTTCCAAAACGTAGGGGCAGCATGACAGAAGGCTCTGGGACCAAAAGATTCCAAGTGGACTCTGGGTATGACTAGATTATTAGAACCTGTGGATCTGAGAATGCGGGGATTGCTACGTAGCTGCAACATATCTTTCATGTATCCAGGGCCCAGATTATTCAGGGATTTAAATGTCAGTAGGCCGATCTAGGACCCTCCATTCTATAGGTAGCCAGTGAAGGAAGTGCAGGACTGGTGTTATGTGGCAGTGACGGGGTTGGTTGGTTAGCAGTCTGGCAGCAGTATTCTGTATCAGCTGTAGGCGGTGCAAGACCTTTTTTGGAAGGCCAGTGTAGAGAGCATTACAGTAGTCCATTTGGGATGTGATGAAGGCATGGACTAAGGTTGGCAGATCTTCTGGGGGGATGAGGTGCTTGATTTTTGCAATGTTCTTCAGGTAAAAATAGGATGATTTCACCACAGCGGAGATTTGAGTTCTGAAGTTTAACTCTCCATCAATTAGAACTCCCAGGCTACGCACATGGTCAGAGCTGCGTAGATCCGTGCCTCCTATTCCCAGTGGTGAAGACTGCAAGTTAAGTTGTTTTGTTATCATGCTCTGCCCTCCAATCAGAAGGACTTCAGTTTTGTCTGCATTTAGTTTCAGCCAGTTGTCATTCATCCATTGCTGTAGTTCACATAAACAGGCATTTATAGTTAGAGTTGGGTCTGTCACACCAGGCTTGAAGGAAAGATATAGTTGGGTGTCGTCTGCATAGCAGTGGTATGTCAGGCCATGTTTTTGGATTAGTTTTCCAAGCGGTAACATGTAAATCGTAAAAAGCAGGGGAGAGAGGATTGAGCCCTGGGGCACCCCATACTTAAGTGATACAGGGGTGGACATGAAGGGCCCCATAGACACTTTGTAGGTTCTGCCACTCAAGAAGGATTGAAACCACTGAAGAACTATGCCATCAATGCCGCAGTATTCCTGTAGCCTGTTTATCAAGATGATATAGACATATGACTATGGTAGGGACTAGATTGTGCGCTCCTCTGAGGGACAGTTAATGACTAGACTATATATACTCTGTACAGCGCTGCGGAAGATGTCGGCGCTATATAAATACAAAATAATAATAATAATAATGCTTTAGAACAGCTTAGACTATTTGGTGTGGTATAGAACTTTGGATTTTCCCACAGACTGTGACAGTTTGTGAAGGGGGTGAATAATTTTGAACTGGACACTTTTTCCTCAAATGTAAATAACAGCTGAGAAAAGTTTTTTTTTTTCCACAATAATGCCTCTTGTACATTGTCTTATTATCTTTTGGGAGACATCTATGTCGTTTCCCGTCAAAAATTACTTTGGTTGAATAAAAGTAACTTTAAGTTAAAATTTGCCAGGGGTATGAATTATTATGGGCAGCACTGTATATGTTAAGGCACTATAGCTTCATAGTGAATTCAGTATATTTGTAAATAGCATGTTGATGAAATTTCCATTGAGGTCTGTCTCACTTTAAAGTGGACGTGAACTCTTGCACAGAACAGATGGAAAACATAGAAATACAGCCTGTATGTATTTAGAGAGTTTAGCCTGTCTTATCCCCTGTAATCTGTGACTAAGCACAAGTTGTAATTGATCCCTCAGCTGTTTCAGCTGACTGCCACAGCAGAGAGCTAATTGGTAAACACAGGATGTTAACAATATGTCTGCTTCCATGAAAGCAGGAAGCAGTAACACTGCAGATGTATTGCAGGATTTATATCAGCTGTAACAAAGAATTGTTTTTCTTTAATTGTAGGAACACACTAGGCAGAATCGCATATGCGTTTTCCACTATGTGCTATGGAAACCGCATATGCGATTCTGCCTAATGTGTTCCTTCCCAAAAGGTTATTATGCTGTTGCGTATCTTTTAGAGCAGAGAGGAAATTCTGAGTTCAGGTCCACTTTAAATTTTGTAATTTTGTTTTACATTATTGGTAAAAGCTGCGATTAGATGTCACACCTTAGTTTCAGTGCGAGGTCAAACGCCTTGCGCTTAAAATCCCACATACATTGTGTCTGTCACTAAATCTGTGTTCTAGGAAGAAGATCACCCATTTAATATATTTTCCAAAATTAGAATGAAAGTGTCCCCTTTTAAGTACCATTAATTAGCATGTCCAGCATGTTCCGCTCCATAAGTTTTCCTGTAGACAATCTGGTCCGGGAAAACTAATGAGCAGACTCTCATCCCACCAGCCAGCCACCCACCAACAACCTACAAAGCGGTATGAGGCGAGATCAAAGAGTGGACAACGTGAGGGGGTGTCCTTGACCGGCGTGATATCTTTACTGAGGATGCAATTAGACAGAACATCCATGAGCAAGTCCCATCTCAGCATGGTAGCTTCATGTGAGGAAAAGCATGCGGCGGTAGAACCAGAAGAAAACAGAACTGACTGGAAAGGGATATCAAGCATTACCACACACAATGAATGAATTCTGAAGCCTTTATTGTTCCTGAGACTACAGTCAGGCTTTACATATTACGGGAATTGTACTCTCGTATTAGGAAGGCTTTTTATTTTTTTTGTCATAGCAATGTTCTGTTCTAAAAACAGACCCAATACAATATGCAGTTTGTGGTGCCAGCCTCCTGAAAGGCACGTCTCCCCTTCCCATTCTTCCTGTACTTATACCCTGTCTAATCTTCATTCTGTGAGAGTAACGCTTACAGTATGCTATAGCAGAGCCAGACTCCTACACACGCACACAATCTCTTCCAGCTTTCTTTCACATGCAGTGTGTGCTGAGGCTGTGCCAGTCTTCCTGCCACAGCTTTCATTCAGCATAAGAATGATCAGTATGGGCACTGACAGCACCAGCTTCTCTCTCTCTCTTTCTCTTTCCCCAAAGAAAGGAATTTAAATCTTTTATTCAGATACAAACTCACACCAGCATGGATAGGAACTCATAAGACAAAAAAAATCCTATCAAAGGCTTTCGCTTGATGAAGAAACCAGAGGGTAGTCTAAATGAACCATAAAGCTCCTGAGCTGCCCAGCTATCACTATGGTGAGGTGCTGGGGCGCTGCAACCAAACGATACTTTATGCTGGATAAACAATAGATTAGGCAAGTTGTTTTTTACAGTTCAACCTTCATTGACCTTCCTGGTATTGTGTGCCAGAAATCTACAGTTGTAAAACTGGCATGTGATATGGCTGAAAAGCGTGCATGAAATAGAGGTGCGAGGAAAAATGGACGCAGAGTGAAACCGATATAAGTAAAAATGATAAATACCTTTGTGAATTGGGCACCAAATGAAAAGGAAAATATATTTACAGTGGTAATGATGATAGTAAAACATTGGTACATGTTACCGATATTTTACTAACCCTAATCTCACACAACCCCCCCCCCCCTCTCCTGGTGCCTAACTCTAAGACCCCCTTCCCGACTGATAACTTACCCCCTTACTGATGCCTAACCCTAAATCCCCCCTTCCTGATTCCTAAATCCTAACCTTAAAACCTGACTTCCGGACACTAACCCTAAAACCCCCTTTCCCAACCTTATCATTTTCAAAACGATTCATTTCTAAAATATAACTTTCTAATTTTCAAAAGATAAAAATAAAAAAAAAACATACAATTTTATTGTTCTCAAAGCTATAAACATTTAAAAAACTATAACGTTCTAATTTTCTAAACAATATTTATCGGGCCCCCCAATTTCTATTTTCCGTTTAGCTGATATTTGCATTAGCACATATGGTGGTGCACAAATCGTCTATTAGCCCAAAATTCCAGCTTATGCGGAAAACATTCCAGTAGCTATTTTGCTTCTGTAGCCTATATGGCAACACTCTGCGTGAGGTACTACACCAGTGCCTACTTAATATCAGTGATTAGCGAAAAAGGGCATTTAACCTGTTGTCGACTGCTCCATGCCAATTGGCGTGAGCAGTGCGACAGCCCCAGGACCGCTCCACGCCGATTAGTGAGAACGGCCTTCTATGGGGCTAGCAGGAGAGCGTGCGCAGGCTGCGCGCGCATCTCCTGCTTTCTCCGCCTTTAGTCTCCCAGTGGCGATCGCCGCTTGGAGACTGTTAGACGGTGAAACCGCCATCTAATCCTGGGGGACACAGAAGTGATCAGCGGTGATAGGCTGAAGCCTATCACAGCCGATTGCAGTGATAGGCTGACTGGGGGAGGGAGGGAAAATATTTAAAGAAATACCTTTTTTTATTAAAAAAATAACAAAAATATTTGTATAAAAAAATAAATAAACATGTGCAGCCCTGCAGCGAGCCCTTAAAGCTGCAGTGGCCTATTTAATTAAAAATGGCCTGGTCACTAGGGGGGTTTAACACCACGGTCCTCAAGTGATTAAAGTGGGGAATACATATAAAACAGTATATTACATTTTAACTTACAACAAACTGATAATTTAGTAAAATGTATTGTTATAAGTGCATCATAACAAACTATATATTTTTCAAAAACATCTTTTTTTCTTGTGAAAAACAACATTTGCCAAAAATTATCAAGAAACAATCAATGTATCTGCACAGAATTTTTTTTTTTTTTTTTGGGTGAAAATAATTTTGTCAATTGTGTTAGCTCATCTCTCCATAATGTACTGTATATCAGTGCGGATAGGCAGATCCGTGGATTACCCTGCCCCTTCCCCCACTTTTGGCCTAAAAAAAAAGGCCAAATGCCGTGACCTGCTAATAAGTCACCCCCCTTCTAAGCAGAGCATGATTTGTAAGCATGCTGGTGAAATCAGCTTAACTGGTGGCTAGAGCTTCAGGCTCACTGTCATATGATTGCAGTGAGTTTGGAGCTCTAGCGACCAGTTAAAGCGTACCTGTTTTATAACTTATTTTTCATGTAAAGATCTATCTCAGAGCTGCAAGGTTCATGGGATGTCAGCAGCAGTAACTCACCCCCTCACCTATTGTCTTGATTTCTAGACAGGAAATCAAGAAATGACCACAGTATCAGAGGCGGTCTTGGGGGGGGGGGGGGGGGCCAAGTGGGGCGATCGCCCCAGGCCCCGCACCTCAAGGGGGCCCCGCAATCATGCCTGCCTTGCCCATTTTGGTGCAGGAAAGGGCTACAGAAGTCTAGCTGCTTGTGATTTGAGCAGTAGTAAGTCATTTACAAATTCACAGATCATCCTATTTTGTTTTATGCACCTTATATTTTGCACCTACCTCCCTTTTATTGCTTAGGTTTTCGTCTTCAGCATGCTTTAATGTACTATACCGTTTGCATTTTTGTAATGAATTTCTACACTGACATGAAGCTTGCCAAATGTCAGATTAAGTTATGTGCAAGCGCCTTAGCCCGAGGAGCCCATGGGCTTTTAGGTCAGTCAGGCTGGAGCCCCCAGACTGGCTGGGGATGAGTGCTAGGCTGGATGGGGAGCTAGGGGTGTGTACCAGACTGGCTGGGGATGGGTCTAGGCTAGCTAGGGAGCTAGAAATGGGTGCTAAGCTGGCTGAAGAGCTGGGACTAGGTTGGCTTAAGAGCTGGGGATGGGTGCTAGGTTGGCTGGGGATGGGGAGTAGGCTGGCTGAAGAAATGGGACTTGGCAGGCTTGGGAGCTGGGGATGGGTGCTAGATTGGCTGGGGATGGGGACTAGGCTGGCTGAAGAGATGGGACTAGGCTGGCTTGGGAGCTGGGGATGGGTGCTAGGTTGGCTGGGGATGGGGACTAGGCTGGCTGAAGAGATGGGACTAGGCTGGCTTGGGAGCTGGGGATGGGTGCTAGGTTGGCTGGGGATGGATGCTAGGCTGGCTGGGGAGCTGGAGATCGGTGCTAGCCTGCTTTGGAGAGCTGTGGATGGTACTAGGCTTGCTTGGGAGCTGGGGATGGTACTACGCTGGCTGGGGAGCATGTCTGGATAGAAATACAAACTTAAACTTCCCATTCAGCATAGCACCCATCAGTCAAATAAAGGCCATTAATCCAATATAAGAATAATTACAATACATAATGTAATTAAACAGCGAATGGTAGCACCATTGGCTGTTTGATTACATTCCGTATTGTAATTGTTCTTATATTGGTTGGCTTAGTGGCTGTAACGATTGTGGAACTTTCTCCGTGATCAGCGCACAACGCGTGCGCTGACACGGCGGAAATCCTCCACAAGCGTGTAATTGCAGGCACACAGCAAAAGGTGCTACGCACCTGTAGAGGGAAATTCCTGTCGGCAGATGGCGCTGGGGAGTGCAGAGGAACCAATCCTCTGTACCTCCACAAATGCCAGACAGGAATTGTACGAAGCGCAGAACGCAATCGCAAGAGAGGCGATTGTGAATGAGAACGAGCAAAGGGACAGGTTGTATGTGTGTGTGCGCCAATTCAGTCGCCACCCCGCGACCGCGCACACACAACAGCAGATATGAAATAGGAACGCGATCGCGAGAGGTGCGATCGCCAGACGTGACACAAGGCAGATCAGAATAGAATACGAGGGTAGCAAAGGCACAGCAAATAATACAATGAGGAGATACGGAAAATAACAAACGCTAGCTAACCGCGAACACCGCACTCATTCGCAACAGTGCACGCGGTTATGCGCAGTCTCCACGTGATAAGCACAATAGAAACAAGCACGCCTAACTAACCATTGACAGACAAACATGAAACAGGGGACGTGAACGCTTGCTTAACGGTTACCTCACCGAGCCTCCAGCAAGCGGTCGTAGCAGACAAGACAGACACACGAAAACAGGGACAAGCGAGAGATAGGATCCACAGCACTAGCGAAAAGTGGCTAGCATGATCCAGGTACAGAGTAGCAGAACAGAAGGATCCACAGCGCTAGCGAAAAGTGGCTAGCGTGATCCAGGTACAGAGTAGCAGAACAGAAGGATCCACAGCGCTAGCGAAAAGTGGCTAGCGCGATCCCAGGAGACAGAACAGAAGTATCCCCAGCGCTAGCGAAAAGTGGCTAGCGCGATCCCAGGAGACAGAACAGAAGGATCCACAGCGCTAGCGAAAAGTGGCTAGCGCGATTCAGAGAGGCAGAACAGAAGAGATAGCTGGTAGCAACCGCTGCACCAGCTATGCTCCAAGAACAGAGATCAGAAAGACTTCCTATCGACCACCGCTGGGACAGGACAATCGCAACAGACAAACAAAACAGATAAACAATCCTAACTGCACTAGGGAAATCTGCCTAGCACAGTTTCCAGGAATTACTCTAAGCTGATCTTCAAACAGAGAGTAAGGCTGACACCCCACCAGGAGTGTTACATAGGACGAAATCCTTATGAACAGCCAAGCATTGTGGGAAAGACATAGTACTTATAGTACACGCCTCCCATGAATGTGGCCAGGCAATTTGCATGACAACGTATGCAAATTCCTCTGCAAGCACAAGCTGCAAAACTGACAGAAGCTCTTCTTTCCAGAGTCCTGCAGCATGCAAACCTACACAATGGTCAAAAGGCTGCCTGCCTGCACAGGCAGCGTAGCAAATCATCACAGTGGCCTTAATTGTTTTTAAACAATAAAAAGGTGTACTGCATTAGAGGCGGACAAGCTCGTGGGTGTGGTGGTACAGTACCGTATATTACCTACACTTATGGCTCTAAGCCTCGCATATTACACTCGCCCCAGGCCCCGCGTACTCTAAGGCCGCCTCTGCACAGTATACAGGAATACTGACACAGAGACCAGGAATTAGGTATAATAAAGTATTCATTTCATTAAATGCAACCACATGCACAGCATGCTATATACAAGGAATCGCCTACAAACCAGGACATGCAGTATACGCACACTCAACCAAATACCCTATCTAGCTATTTACAAATATGTACACTATATATATATATATATATACATATATATATATATATATATATATATATATGTACACACACATAATAATGCACAGTATCAAGGAACAGGTTAATTAGAGAAAGGTGCAGTACAAGGGAGCAGGCAGAAAGCAAAGTCGAAGCACCATAGCAGGTTTGGCAACAGGTTAGCAAGGTCAGATACAGATACAAACTAGGAACAGGTTCAGATCAGGGAATGGGTACAGAAAATGTCCAGAGACTCAGGTCTGCAAGTAACAAAGTTCTGGCAATTAGCAGGAAGCAGGGCATTGATGTGATTAGCAAACACAGCAGCTAGTGGTGAGTAATCATATTGAGAGTTCACTTGGAGCCATCCATGGGCTAAATGGGGAACTGCAAGCCTTTGTAACAATTGTAACATACCACCTGCTCTGGATAGTGGAAGTTCAGCGCTGCCAGAAACAAAATACAGCCCCCTGCTGGTGGATAGTGGAAGTCCAGGGTAGTCTAAGTCATTAAAGTCAATACTGTCACCAGTAGGCAAGAAATGGCAGAACATAGTTTGTGACCCCAGTAAATCATTCGTGGTCGGAAACTCTGCCCCCTCTCCATTGCCAAGACGGCAACGGTCATTTTTATCTGAAGTGTTCCAAAGCTCTCTGGCCACAGAGCTTCAGAACAATAATAAAAAAAAGAAAACGCCACGCCGGTTCTGCACATGGGGCAGAGTTCTAATGATTTACAGGTGCGGGCCGAGCAAATGAGTTACTGCAGCTGACATTTGCCAATGCTCACAGCTAGAACTTTACATTACACATTTAATAAATTAAAAGATAGGTATCCTTTAAGTAGCTGCCGATGAAATGCAAGGATGGAAGCTGGCACGAGGAGAGCTAGCTATAGCTTCTGGAATGCTTTCAGTACGCACTCTGCACAGGAGGGCCCTGTACATAGTATATTACCTGCGGACAGTTCTGGATTGCTGGAAAGGTCACAAAAGCTCTGGCCTCGGGCAACTGCAGCTCAAGAGGGCACCTGAATGTGAAATGGGGCTGCTACATATGAAAGAGAAGGCGTGGGGAGAGGGTCTGCAGCTCTAGTAATGTTACACATGAAATGGGGGCTACATGTGGAATGCTGCACATGGATGGCGAGCCCCAACATACTTAGCCTAGGGGTGGAAAAAGTATAAATCCGGCCTTGCCTGCGGATAGGTGGAACCCCGAGTTTTAGCCCAAAATATGTGTGAAAAATAGTCAGTTTATCATGTTGCCATATTCCTTCCCTCAAAAGTTCATGTCAGACTCTGCGTTCTGTGGATCATGCTAATTCACTTTGGTGATTTTATGTGTGTAAATGGGCGCCAATAAAATCAACAAACATGTTCTGTGTGCTGCTGTGCTTTGGGTGCATAGCTGAGTGGTCATGAAATGCAGAAGTGCTGTTTTGAAGCAGATTTATTGTAGCTGTGTTGTTTTTATGAGTTGTTACTTATTAACCAGTTCGGTCTTTCTGGACGAGCTTTCTCGTCCAGAAAGGCACTGCTGCTTTCAATGCGTGGTGCGCGCGATCGGGCGCACCCGCCGCCCGCCGCTAGCCCCCCGATCAGTGAATGGGAATATAATTCCCAGTCATCGATCTAACTTCCCCGCAGAAATACCGACGCTTTCTCTCCAGAGAGCGTGGTATTTCTGCCCCCAGGAAACAACTCCTCTGAATTTTGGTTCCTGAATGCGAGATCGTTCGCATCCAGGACTTTTCTCATCTTGTGGCCAAATAGTAAACTGCACCCACATACATTTTTAATTAAAGAATTTGCTTATTTTACATGTAAAATAAGCAGTTTCCCTCCCACACCAAAAATTACCCACATACATTTTTTATTAAAAAAAATAAATAAAAAAAATACAATTAAAAAAAAAAAAACAACATAAATAGTTACCCAAGGGTCTAAACTTTTTAAATATACATGTCAAAAGAGTATGTTATTATATTATTTAAAATTATAAGCTTATAAATAGTGATGGACACAAATTGAAAAAATGCACCTTTATTTCTAAATGAAATAGGGACATCGTTTAAATGGTGTAATTAACGGGACAGATGGGCAAATAAAATACATGGGTTTTAATTACGGTAGCGTATATTAATTTCAAACTATAATGGCCAAAAACTGAGAAATAATGAATTTTTTTCATTTCTTTCTTAATCTTCCTGTTAAAATGGGTTTAGAAAAAAATAATTCTTAGCAAAATGTAGTACCCAAAGAAAGCCTAATTAGTGGCGGAAAAAACAAGATATAGATCAATTCATTGGGATAAGTAGCAATAAAGTTATAGGCGAATGAATGGGAGGTGAACGTTGCTCGGATGCATGAGATTTTCGGCACTGCGGCGCTGAACCGGTTAAATCTATCTTTTTAGCTCATCTCATTCTGCTCTGGCATAATATGGCACCTGTGTGACCTCATCCAGCTGCTGATAAGCACCCACAATTGCTGTACGGCACATGTTCCTGCTGGCTGGCCACATCATTGCTGTAATACGTGTATCTGACCAGTGGCCAGGCCAGGAACGGATGCTTGGCACCTACATAGCCTGCTATTATCTGTGATGAGACTGGTATTGTGCACGCAGGCACAGGAAATAGGCCTTTCAGTTTTGCGGTAGAAAATTATGAGCATAGTACACAAAATTAGTCCTGTTTTCTGAAGGCGACACCTGCACACATACACTCATGTTTCTGTATCGTTCTCCTGCCTGTAATCCTATCATCTCCACATCCACATCTTGCTTTACTGCATTCTGTTCATCCTGAGCCTGCTCTCCTGACAGTAAGCCTGTCACCTTACAGAGAACTGCTGCAGCATGAATTATATGCATGTTTCCATAGGTTTCCCTATGTCTCTGTTGAATAAAGTTTTTTTTTTCTTTTCTGTTCTGAAAACAAAGTCCATCAAGATCATCCTACCTAATAAAATCCCTTGGTTTTCTGCATCAGCCAAGTGCATATGCGCAGAGCCACAACCATTGCCACGAGTGGGCGGATGTGGGTTTTGCATGCTCATGGTCAGACGTGGGCATGGGCGCAGGTCAGTGTTGCCAACCTCAGAAATACATTTTTACTGACAAAGCACAAAAAATTTACTGACAGAATACTTTTTTTACTGACATCTAATATTATTGAAATTAAATGAAAGATATCACACATGCGCCCCACGTGCTGCTGCAAATGAGGAAAAAGAGTGCAGTGGCGGACACCGGACAGGTGAAGTATTAATGCACGGCATCTGGAGTGGGGACGGGGACTTTGATACATTTACATTTGGGGGATGCGACCAGGGGTTTCTGTCACATTTGTTCTCGATTATCGCTGCCCTTACTGCTGCATGCCTTATCAAGCATGCCAACCTGAGATTTTCCAGCATGTCCGATTGTTCCATGCGATCGATACATGCAACCAATTTCAAATTGGTTTGATTGTCAACTAGGCGTGCTCTTGATGGCACCGATTTTTATAATATCAATAGTAATTGTCTTATCTGACGGTTGATCGGCCGCCAAGTCTACAGATGTATAGCCACCTTTTGCTAGAGCAGTGTACATTCCAGAATGATACGTGAACTGATAAGCAGTAAGTGCTGTGATCTTCTAAGAAAGAGAGAGGTTTTTTTTACTGACACCACAAATTTTTTTCATGAACTTTACTGACAGCCCAGATTTGTTGACTTTTTTACTGCTGTCAGTAAGTTTACTGACAGTTGGCAACACTGGCGCAGGTGTACATGGACAAGGCAATGTGGGCGGAGGGGCCATGCTTTTCAGCGGATGGGGCCGCGCTCGTAGGTGTACGGGCCCACGCGTGCTGGCGGTGCTGACTAGTTTTTGAAACAGGCCTAATTGTCTCATTAAGATATCATTTGAAATAGGAATAAATTACAGCAAATATTCTTTTTAGGAAAAATAATATTCTGTGGGGTGATTGTTTAGATGTCTGTAGTAAGACAGGTGGTTTTGGCACCAGCTCTGAGCCGCGTACCGCCTGCTTTGGACGATCCCATAGACTGTAATGTTATTATTGCTATAGTGGTGCCATGGCCTAGGGCACCACAGGAGGAAGGGCACCAAAGCAGCAGGCTAATCTGGTGCAGTATTTGCAAGCTTGAAAATGCTGCAATGCAGGGAGATCAGGCTAGCTCCTGACCGCGGTACTCTGCTGCTAGCCACCTGTGCAGCAGCCACCTTGCTCTCTGTGCACATTTGCATTGTGGCAGACGGCTATGGACTTGGGCAGCATTGGAGACGGAAAGGAAGAGAAAGCTTCTGCACTGGAAACGAGCTAATAAATGAATGACACTGATGGCTGCTGTGGTGTAAAGGCGAGCTGGCTACCTATACTAGAGGGAAGGGGGAGGGGTCATCTGGCTACCTATACTGGGGGGTCATCAGGCTACCTTTATTAAAGGGAAGGGGAGGGGTCATCTCGCTACCTATACTAAAGTGGGGCGGCTGGTGACAGTGGCCTAGGGCGGTAAAGAGTACAAATCCGGCCCTGGGTGCAGGGGGGGACACTGTAAGAGTTATGCCTCCAGAAGACAGACTAGGTTATCAGTAGGGGGATATATTTGTTATATTCATCTAGTTTGCCTAGTGTGGGGAGAGCTGCCGGGAACATAGGGGAGCTTTCTGCCTGCAAACCTGTGACTATAAAATCACTTCACTTAAAGATTCAGCAATGTAATTATGCATCGCGATGAGCTAGAATTTTGTAAAGTAGTAATTTCGCAATGTGCTTTGGAATTACGATGCAAAACTGTATTGCAGTATTTCAGACTGAATGTAATCATCATCACGATTCGTAATTCCGCTATGACGTATAATTTTGTGAAAATAAAACCTTTTTCACGCTCATAGACTTTAATGCACTAATGTGTTTTCTCACATGCAAAAATTTGTTTTCTTATGCCTCATAGATTTCAATGCATTTGTGCACAAATTAAGTGAAAATATGTGAAATCAAGATTACCCATGGAATTGTAATTACGATCAGAATCATACAAATCGCAATTGTGCAAATTACAAGAAAGCTCACGAAACTGAAATTACTAATTATGAACATCGTGACCTGTCAACAAACATTTCCAACTCAATGCTTAATTTAATACGATGATTTCAGACACATTTTCCAATAAATGTATACTTAGTTGCTTGCTATGCATACACAAGAACTATAACATGTTGTATAGAACATACATGTCAAGCTCCGGCCTGCGGAGCCATCAAGTTTGTCCCACTAAGCATTATATTTGGCCCACTCTAGACCACCAGGGAAGCTATATTGTAGGTGAAGCCTTAGATAACTACTAAAGCCATATTGAGGAGGAAGGGAGGGAAGGAGAGCCACTAGACACCAGGGAACTGTATAGGGGAGAGAGAGGGAGCACTAGATGCAAGGGAACTGTATAGGGGAGGGAGGGGGGGGGGGGCACTACACACCAGGGAACTGTATAGGGGAGGGAGGGGGGCACTACACAACAGGGAACTGTATAGGGGAGGGAGGGGGCCACTACACAACAGGGAACTGTATAAGGGAGGGAGGGGCCCTCTACACACCAGGGAACTGCAAAAGGGAGGGAGGGGAGCCACTAGACATCAAGGAACTGTATAGGGGAGGCGGCATTAGACACCAGGGATTTTTATTAGTAAGGGAGGTGGCCACTAGACATTGAGGTTGGCAGAATACTCAGTCCCAATGTTGAGCTTCATCATACTTTGTTTTCGAGTTTGACACTCCTGGTGTAGGAGGTAGGCTGCTGGGCCATCTACACTTCTATAGTCAGGCAACATTGGAAGTCTACAACCAAACACTTCTGACACCATGGTCCTTGCTCAAGTTTTCTCCTAGGAGATTATATTTCATCTTCTCTTTAAAATAACTTCAGTACTCTACGTAGGAGAAAAAGTACTTTCTTGCTTGCTGGTGGCTTAAAATGATTCTTATTGAAATGGTATGAAAATATCATTGCATTATCGTGATCCCTGCTCCATCTAACCACCCGGTGGGAATCAACCAGAACTTGGTGGTCACACACACACACACACCACACCGTCTTAGCTCCGCCCAACTATCCTCCAGGTCTCATTTTCTTTCTCCTTTGCCCTGCTACCATCTCCCATGTCCTTCTTATGTGACTGTGCCATCTTTGTTAGTGCCCTGCTGTTATTTTTTGTGCCTCATTCTGTTCTTTCTCTGGACCTATCTAGCACCCAAACTAGCTCATCACTAGATCCACCTGCTTTCCTCTTATCATCATTCATGCCCTATTATTCTCTCCCTGACCCTGCTGTCATGCTCTGGGACAATATTTTCCCTTTAGCTGGCCCTGATTTCATTCTTCGTGTGTCACTAATCTATTTATCTGGCTCTGTTGTCATCCATCTCCTGCTCATTTCATAACAACCTTGCCCTTTCCCATATCTCTTCTATCCTCGGCCCAAACTGTAATGTTTTTACTTGTGCACGTAACAAACAAGAAGGTCATGATCTGGATGTATGTACTCAACTCTCCTAATAAAAAATGTACATTGAGACCATGATCACGTATTACTGTTACAAGATCTACACTTTTCACAGACTTTTGGGATTTTTCTAATAGAGTGTAATGAATCATTAATAGCTAATTGGTTTTAGACGATGGACTGAATGTTAACAGCAAGAGCGTTCTGACTAAATTCTGACAGCATATTCTAATTCGTCTCTATAATCTGTTTGTAGCACCTAACTGCTTTGTAAGATGTATGAGATATGCAAATTATGGTCAGAGAGGGCAAGGGGAGACATTGGAATTGGAAGCTATACCTGCTATTGAATGCTTTGCATAGGAACGGAGTATACGTGAAAGACGAAGCAGGTAATTTGGGTGCTACACCCTACAGCATGCATATATTCATGAGAAATGGCATTGCTTGAAGTAATATTGAGCCTATCAGGAAAAAGAGAGTGCATTGATCATATCAACAATAAGCTTATATGATCAAATAACAATATAACCAATGTTCAAGAATCCAGGAAAAATCCCGCTGCACCAGATGGTGGGATATTGTCAAAAAACCTTTATTAGTAATCCATCATCAAAGTAGCATACAAAAGCTCACGCGTATCGGAGCAACTATCTTAATCATAGCAATATAACCAATGTCTCTGAAACCTGATGTGGCAGCTTCTGAGGTAGAGTGTTATACATGATTGAACTTCCCTTTCACTTACCACTTTGGGACCAGAAGACTCTGGTCCCTTTAAGACCAGAGACATCTGTGCCCTTTCAAAGAGCAACTTTAGCTAAGGATTGAACTCCAATCAGAAGCTTTCCTACAAGAAATCATTACCTTTTTTCTAATAGATCATCAGGGATGTCTGTGTTGCTAATATTGTGGTGAAACCTCTCCCACAGTGTGATGTTATGACCATGGTCCTGACAGTTTGCTATCTGTGAACCTCATTGCATTGTGGGAAATAACTGCTTTTTCCAACTGCCAAGCAAGCAATATCTCCCTCTGTGCATAGAACTTTTAATAACAAACAATCCGTACAGATCACCTGGCAGAACTAAAGATGTCACCACCAGTGAGAAATTTCAGAATGTAAATCAGTGAGAGGAAATAATTAACAATGAGAAGACGCTGACTAAATAATCGATGCATTAATATTAAAAACAATAATCAATTTTATTCAATGGGCCTGATTCACAAAGCGGTGCAAACACTTTGCACGCCTGTGAAAAGCCCTTGATCACGCCTAAACTTAGTTTAGGCGTGATCACAAGTAACTCGCGTGAATCGCGCAGGCACGCGCGAAGGATAGCGCGGTGTGCGCGCAGCGCCCATTAAGCCCTATGAGACTTTGCGCGCGCGCCTGCGCGTTTGCGTGCGCAGACACTTGCGCATGGGAGCTTCACGCGATCAGCAGCACAAAGCGGTGATAACTCTGCTAGTGCAAAGGTTATCATGCCTAATGGGCTTGATTCACAAAGTGGTGCTAACTGTTTAGCACGGGTGTGCTAAACAGTTAGCACGTGAAGTGCCGTTCGCGGACTTTTGCGCACGCAATTTGTCGCGATTTGTGCGGACTTTTGCGCGCACAATTTGCAGGCAAATTTTGCACGCAAAAGTCCGCGATTGCGCGAATCGCGGAAAATTGCGCTCGCAAAAGTCCGCGAACGGCACTTCATGTGCTAACTGTTTAGCACACCCGTGCTAAACAGTTAGCACCGCTTTGTGAATCGAGCCCAAAGTCTTTTAGGCGTGATAACTGAGTTATCACCGCTTTGTGAAACAGGCCCAATATGTTATTTTCAATACAGTTACTCTTTAAAATGTGATTACTGTGATTGGCTCACAGCAATCACAGGGTCAGGAGTCAATAAAATTTGCTCCTGCCAGATATACAGAAGCTCTGCTGTCAGCGGGACAGCAGAGTGAGCGAGTGTAGCCACACGGACATCGGTGAGATCGGCGAGGGGGAGCGGATGGCATAGCGGCGGTGAGGAAACAGCGGCTACAAACAGGGCGTAGATTTCAATCACCGTCATCCGGAAGCGGTAAAAATGCTTTGTGTGACTTTGAAATTAATTTAAAAGGATGATGCTTATTAAATTAAAAACAAATTTGCACCATTGTTATACATCACAAACAGTTGGGGGCAGTGGCTCTATATGACGAAGAAGCATTTGATAGGCTTTCAGGGGGCTTTGTCAAGTGTGGCCTTGGAGAGAGTAGGGAAACACTGCATTAACAGAATCGTTATTTATTATTTGCTAATGTTCCTCAACAGCTTTACAGCATGTACCCCTTTATATAAGATGATGTTTGATGAGTACCACCTATTATGAATAATAAAATCTCAAGTACCCCTTGCCGCCTATGTACTTGTTAAGTGGACTCAATATTTTTGTATACATTATTTTCACTCATGCCCGTATGCTTTCAATTTGACTGAAAATGCTTATTAATGCTTATGTATATACGATTAATTATATTTTAAACCAAAAACTCACTGTAATATTTTGACTATAACAGGTTCAAATACCCCCAACTACTCCTTGAGATACATGTACCCAGGGCAGTATTTAGGGTTCAGGCCGCCTTAGGCACCTCAGACCTATGTTGTACCCCCCCTATTACGTGAGAGGACGTTGGCGACGCACGCCACAGCAAAAATGGGTGTGGCCACACAATGCAGTGGGCGTGCGCATAACATTCGGTGGGCGTGGCCAATGAAAATTCCTAGTACGAGTGCAACCCATAGGCAGTAGATCCGCGTTTCCTCCCCAGATATGAGCAAAGTGACCCCTAAATAAGTAGGAAATATTCCCAAAAATAAAAACACATTAGTCAGTGTTCTCTACCACAAAATGGTGGTAGGCATTAGATTGTGAGCTCCTCTGACGACAGTCAGTGACATGACCATGTACTCTGTAATGTGCTGCAGAAGATGTCAGTGCTATATAAATACATAATCATAATAATAATATGGTTGGACATTAGACTATGACTATGGAAGGATTAGAGTGTGAGCTCCTCTGAGGACAGTCAATGACATTACTATGTACTCTGTAATGTGCTGCAGAAGATGTCAGTGCTATATAAATACATAATAATAATATGGTAGGACATTAGACTATGACTATGATAGGATTAGACTGTGAGCTCCTCTGAGGACAGTCAGTGACATACCTATGTACGCTGTGAAGTGCTGCAGAAGATGTCAGTGCTGTATAAATACATAATAATAATAATGATATGGAAGGACATTAGACCAGGGTTGTGGAGTCGGAGTTGGAGTCTGAGTCGGGGCAATTTTGGGTACCTGGAGTCGGAGTTGGAGTCATTGGTTTCATAAACTGAGGACTCGGATTCGAGAGTCATTTTTGTTTCCTGGAGTTGGAGTCAGTGGTTTCATGAATGGAGGAGTCAGAGTCGGATGGTTTTTGTACCGACTCCACAGCCCTGCATTAGACTATTACTATAGTAGGACTAGATTGTAAGCTCCTATGAGGACAGTCAGTGACATGACTATGTACTCTGCAAAATGCTGCAGAGAATGTCGGGGGTAAGGGGGGGAGGACTAAAGGCGGCCACTAAAGGTCCGATTTCCTGAACAAATGGCCAAAAATCATCAGGAAACATTAATGGGAAATGAAAATCTGTTGGATCCAATACAATCACAGGAATTGATCCCATAGATTGGATTGGGCAAGTTTTCACTTCCCATTAGTGTTCCTGATCAATGATTATTGTTAAGGAAATAGAACCATTAGTGGCCACTTTAAAGTAAATGTTACCAGTTACTTTCCTGGGGCCTCTTCCAGCCTCCTGAAGTCTTTCTGGTCCTCTCCCTTGCTGTCATTCTGCGCTTCTCAATTTAGCCACTCTGCCCCTCTGAAATCTGCCTGCACAGCCCTGTGCATCCTCCCATCGCACTCCCATGGCTGGGACCATTATGTGCATACACAGTAAGCAAATATTGCAACTGCGCAGAACACTTCCAGCCACGCGAGCGTGATCAGAGAGGCGCGGGGCAGGGCATGTGTAGTGTCCTACGACTGGTGGACTTTGACAGCTTTTTAAGGTGGACAGTGGCTGAACGGAGTAGTACGGAATGACAGTGAAGGCACAAAAGGAAGGTGCTGGAAGAAGCCCCAGGTAAGATAAACTAGCCAGATTTATTTCACCTAATGCCTGCTACACACCTTGCAATTTTCTGTCAGATAGACAGTCGAATAGTTAATTTCCAACAGATCCGATCGTTTTTCTGATCGATTTTGTATAGTAGTAATCGGAAAATCGATCAGAAAATGAAATGATCTACAGTATTTAACTGTCTATCTGACCGGAAATTGCATGTTGTGTACCAGGCATAAAAGAGATGGTCAATAAAGAGAAGAGAAGCAGAGAGAGGGGAGAGTGAGATGGGGAGGTGGATGAAAGTGGAATGTGTGGAAAAGCAGAGGGTGGACACAAAGTGGGCAAAAAAAAAAAAAAGTGAGAGAGGGTAAAATAAAAACACAGGAGAGAGAAGGAAAGGGGTAGAAGAACAGGAGGGACAGACTAGCTGGAAATGGAGAAATCTCACCAGGACTGTCTTCACTGGCCAGGACATGGCAGGGATCACACACCACCAACATGCTGCACACTGTGCCTGACAAAGAGGGCAGAGACAGGAGCACATGCTGGGAGGGAGAGGACAGAACAGCAGGAAAGGCAAGATCATCTAAATTGTCTGGAGCTGCTTCGCACATCAGCATAGTCAGCCTTACCACAGCTGTTCTCCTCTCCTGCCTCTGTCTCCTGCAGTTGGGACTCAGAGATGACGATCTTCCATTGCAGCAGGCCAGGTGTTGCTCCTCTCTCTGCTCCTGTATGATGGTGGGAAGGCTGATAGGCAGGAGCTAGCTGTGTGTCAGACACAGATTTGAATACAGCGCGCTCTGCTAGGAGAGGGGGTGGGACAGTACAGCTAGTCATACTGAGGACAATTGCACAAGCTGTATGCGCTTAAAGAGGAACTCCAGTGAAAATAATGTAATTTAAAAAAAGTGCTCCATTTTTACAATAATTATGTATAAATGATTTAGTCAGTGTTTGCCCATTGTAAAATCTTTTAAATCCCTGATTTATATTCTGACATTTATTACATGGTGACATTTTTACTGTTGGCAGGTGATGTAGCTGCTGCATGGCTTTTTGGCAGTTGGAAACAGCTGTAAACAGCTATTTCCCACAATCAGCAAGCTTCCCAGACAGGAAACTGCCAGGAGTATGTACTCAAGAGTTTCTTGTGGGAGGGGTTTCACTACAATATCAGTCATACAGAGCCCCCTGATGGTCTGTTTTTGAAAAGGAATAGATTTCTCATGTAAAAGGGGGTATCAGCTACTGATTGGGATAAAGTTCAATTCTTGGTCAGAGTTTCTCTTTAAGGAAGGAGGGGCGCTCTTTCCTGGTCAGTCGGCCAACTGTAGCCTAGCAACAGAATGCTACAGCTCAGCGGCACATGGTGCTCCCCTCTCACAAGGGCTGAACCATTTACTAAAGGGGGGAGGGGGCAAAACCTTTGCATTAAGCAAACTAAAAGCCTCTGTTCTCTGACTCTACCCCCCCCCCCCCCCCTCCCAGACGCAGACAGCAGCTCCCCCATGCCCAGCCATGGAGGCTGATTAACAACAACAACAAAAATTAAAAAATTAAAATGCTGACAGGCTAGCTGGCCGCCCCCTCTGAAGAGCCGCTAGGTGGCGGTGCCCACAAGTGCCTCTTAATAGATACGGGCCTGCATGTACCTACTATCCACCTATTTAGAGGTCAAGCCATAATCAAACTACCTGTGTTAAAGAGAACCTCCGGACTAAAAATCTACTCAGCAGAACTGAAAAGGCTTGGTGTTTCTTTAACGGTTTCACAGCATCAGAACTTTGTTTTTCTTACTAAAGCATCATTTTTAGCTGCATTTTAAGCTAACCTCCACCCATTAAAGAAAACTGCCCATGCTTTTTTTCCCCTGATGCTGTGCAAAGCATGATGGGATTTCCTATGTTGTTATTCACTTTGCCAAGCAACTGGGAGGAGTGATCAGCACACAGGACAGTTGGAACTGTGTCTTATGCTCCCTGTTACCTCCTTTCAACCAAAAAGATGGCTGCCCCCATGAGATCACAAACATTTGCCTGTGCTGAGGTTCTTAGGGTGAGTAAGAGATTATATTACCTATTTATTTTAATTACCATAACTAATGTAACTTAATGACAGTATGTTTGTTTAGGCTGAAATTCCTCTTTAAAGACACACTTGCAGGCCCGGATAAACATCACAAGAGCCTATAGGCACAGATGATCTGGCACCCTAGACTTTGCCCTCCTGCGAACCCACAAACCACACCAAACCGCACTGCAAGTGTACTGGCGGGCCCAGCTTTCACCTCCCCCCTACTTCCCCTGCCCGACATAGGTAACCAAAAGTGCCTCTTAGAATTAGGTAACAAGAAGCACCTTCAATACTAAGTAGCTTGAGGTGCCCCCAAGTATTAGGTAGGTAGCTAGATATGACCCCGACTGAAGGAAGATCTTGTTAGTGGAATGCAGAGAGCTGGTTCAGCAACCTCTCATTTCGCTCTGCTCGAGACTCTGTATAGGGAGGAAGGGAGGGAGGCACTGAGGGAGAGGAGGGAGTCATCTTTCCCTCATCAGGTAGCTGTAGACATGTACCTACACTTCCTGTACCTATATATTGCTGTCTCCCAGTGATGCTTAGGCTAGACTGTTTATCTGTAAAAAAAATTATCCTAAAATAACCCTACTGGGTTTAGAACTCTCAGTAAATGAACATTCTGCAGAGATCACCTTACATACTTACCTTTCTGCCAGTTGTTGTCAGTTATGTATCAGTTGCTGTCAGTTTTAACTGAAAGGAAGACTGAAGTGCAAGATAATGTCCATGTTTCCCTATGGCTCCAGTGAGCGATATTACAGTTAAACAGTGTGCTGACTCGGATGCTGTAAAATGCTCAGAAGCTGTAAAATGGAAAACTGAGAATTCCATCGATCACAGTGGACACAGGAGAGGAGAAAAGGATTGATGAGTAGGCTACATGGGAGGTAAGTATAACCTGTGTATGTTTATTTTGACTTTTCATTTTCAGTTCAGTTTTGCTTTAAGAGAGACAGAATTGAAGTTGGTGGCATATGTATACTATAGAATGTTGACTCAGAGCCTGAAACTTTAATTAAGAAGGCATTTGATTTAGTTCAAGAGTGTGCGTGTTACTGCTGCTATACATAGTGATAAATCCCCCATTCTCAATTGAGGCATTAGGACAGATACAATTACCAGAATTAATGTCTTTTCAGATTTTAAATGGTGAAACACAGACCGTATATGTTTAGGAATCAAGATCTGTAGCAAATCCAAAAATCCGAAAGGAATTATATTAGGACATTAGATGTGTGTAAAACATTGCTTAAGCCTTGGTTCTGCCTTTAGTTCCACAGTATAAAGGTGGCCACACAGCATACTATTTTTTAAATATCTGTTCAGTTTAAAGAGGAACTCCAGTGAAAATAATGTAGTAAAAAAAGTGCTTCATTTTTTACCATAATTATGTATAAATGATTTAGTCAGTGTTTGCTCATTGTAAAATCTTTCCTCTCCCAGATTCACATTCTGACATGTATTACATGGTGACATTGTTACTGTGGGCATGTTATGTAGCTGTTTGTAGCTGTTCTGGCTGTTAGACAGCTCTAAACAGCCATTTCCTGTCTGTGAACATTGTTACATTGTGGCAGTTTGCCAGGAGTACCGCGGTATTCAGAGCCTCTAGTGGGAGTGGTTTCAGCACAAAATCAGTCATACAGCGCCCCCTGATGGTCTGTTTGTGAAAATCATTCTATTTCTCATGTAAAAGGGAGTATCAGCTACTGATTGGGATAAAGTTCAATTCTTGGTTGGAGTTTCTCTTTAAGAATTGCAATAAATTTTTCTGACTGATTGTAACATTTCAAAAATATGACCAATGTACCACACACCTATGTTCAATTTTTCCCCAATTATGATAAAAATGATTGGAAACTCTGAGAAAATTGCATGGGTGTGTATATTAATAAATTAACAATCTAACACACACCATACAATCTTTAGAGAAATTGAAGAAAAATATCTGGCATTCCGGATAGATAAAAATCGAAAAAACGGAAAATCCGATCGGATTTTTCAGTCGAATGAAAAAAGAGCTTTCGATTTTTTCGGGAGATCCGATCGTTTTTATTAGGGGGGGGACGACGAATCCTGCGAATCCACAAATCCCTCGAATATAGGGAAATATTCGAGATTCGTGGATTCGAATACCGACGCCATTTTCCACTACACGAATCCGCCGAATCCCGACGCTGCATCGCCGCGCATCCGCCGCTCGCACTCGTCCTCCTCCGACCCCCCCGCGCCTCCTCCGCCCGCATACTGTAACAACTCACCTATCCATAGCGGAGTGCAGAGCGGCAGACCTCTCGCTGACTTCCTGGTTCCCCCTAGTGACCGGCTCTTACAATGACGTCATCAGTAAGAGCCGGTCCGGCCACTAGAGGGAACAGGGAAGTAACAAAGAGGTCTGCTGCTCTGCGCTCCACGGGAAAGGTGAGTAGATTCTTATGCAGGGGTGAGCGGAGGAGGCACGGGGGACGGAGGGGGCCGTGGGGGGTTGGCGGTAAGCGGAAGAGGCACGGGGGGGGTTCTACCTACCAGACACTATCCTTACCTACCTACCTACAGGCCGCTATACCTACCTACCTACAGGCCGCTATACCTACCTACCTACAGGCCCCTATACCTACCTAAAGGCCCCCTATACTTACCTAAAGGCCCCCTATACGTACCTACCTACCTACCTAAAGGCCCCTATACCTACCTACCTACCTAAAGGCCCCTATACCTACCTACCTAAAAGCCCCTATACATACCTACCTACCTACCTACAGGCCACTATACCTACCTACAGGCCTCAATACCTACCTACAGGCCCCCTATACGTACCTACCTACCTAAAGGCACCTATACCTACCGGACACTATACCTACCTACCTACAGGCAACTATCCTTACCTACCTACCTACAGGCCGCTATACCTACCTACCTACAGGCCCCTATACCTACCTAAAGGCCCCTATACCTACCTAAAGGCCCCCTATACGTACCTACCTACCTACCTAAAGGCCTCTATACCTACCTAAAGGCCCCTATACCTACCTACCTAAAGGCCCCTATACCTACCTACAGGCCACTATACCTACCTACAGGCCTCAATACCTACCTACCTACCCACCTACCTACAGGCCCCCTATACATACCTACCTACCTAAAGGCACCTATACCTGCCTACCTACATACCTACCTATACTTAAGGCCCTATACCCTGCTACCTATACTGAATGTCCCTTTACCTACCTACCTAAAGGCCCCTATACCTACCTACATACCTACCTATAATTAAGGCCCTATACCCTGCTACCTATACTGAAGGTCCCTTTACCTACCTACCTACATAAAGGCCCCTATACCTACCACCTACCTATACTTAAAGCCCTATACCCTGCTACCTATACTGAAGGTCCCTTTACCTACCTACCTACCTATACTGAAGGCACATGTACCTTACTACCTATACTGAAGGCCCCTATACCTAGCTACCTACCTATACTGAAGGCACATATACCCTGCTACCTATACTGAAGGCACATATACCCTGCTACCTATACTGAAGGCCCCTATACCTAGTTACCTACCAATACTGAAAGCACATGTACTGTGCTACCTATACTGAAGGCCCCTATACCTTGCTACAGATACTGAAGGCACATGTACCTTGCTACCGATACTGAAGGCCTCTATACCCTGCTACCTACCTATACTGAAGGCACATATACCCTGCTACCTATACTGAAGGCCCATATACCCTGCTACCTATACTAAAGGCCAATATACCTTGCTACCTATACTGAAGGCCCATATACCCTGCTACCTATACTGCAGGCCCCTATACCTTGCTACCTATACTGAAAGCTACCAATATTGAAGGCACCCATACCTAGCTAGCTATACTGAAGGCACCTTTACCTCGCTACCTATGCCTGGGTACCTATACTGCGGGCAACTATACCACGGATCGCACAATTCTTATGTACAGGATTCGTTAGATTCGGGATTCGAAAGGTTCGAGATATTCGAGAACCTTTTCGGATTCGAAAAAATTGTGGATTCGTCCCATCCCTAGTTTTTATCGAATTGCATTGCAATTGTATCGTGTGTGGCCACCTTTAGTAGGTGAAGAATTATCAAAACAATTCTCTTCCCAAAAATACTGAACAGTATTTTGCACACAATGTTAAGATACCAACAGCATGGTTTATAGAGATGCATTAGGTAACCCAAAGTTTTGTATGAAACAAGCAAGGAAGCCTTAGTAGCTCCAGGTTTAGATTATATACAATGATACCACAAGAGTGCAAGAAGTCTTGGGTAGATTTAACTTAGTTTTCGCTTGGAATAGCCTAAGTGTCAAAAACTCTTGCTAACTTGTTAAACTTTTTGGATACATTAAACAATGATACCTCACCAACTGTAATGAGCAAAAGTGCCAGTATTCTTCTCGCAATCATTTTCATGAAAATACCTTATTTTTTTGGGCTATAAGACGCTCCTGACCATAAGACCCACCTAGGTTTAGACTTTAGAGGACCAAAACCAGGGGAAATATATATATATATATATATATATATATATATATATATATATATATATATATATATATATATATATATATATATATATATATATATATATACTAAACCTGGTGCATCCATGGTGAAGGGGCATCTTGTGCATCCATGGTGAAGGGGCCCCCTTTGTACCTCATGCCCCCTTGTACATCTTGTGTCTCCCTGTGTCCTCCTCTGTCCCCCTTGTGTTCTCCTGTGTCCCCCATGTATCTTCCCCTGTCCTCCTTGTGTCCTCCTCTATGCCCCTTTGGGTCCCCCTGTGTCCTCCATTTGGCCCCCTGTGTCTTCCTCTGCATGGGCACAGTACAGGGAGTCCCCGACATTGCGGCAGGTTGGAGGTTTGTATTGTCAGGTGTTCACCAGTCAGGAACGACCTGCATTTGGACTATAAGATGCAGTGACTTTTTTCTCTCACTTTTGGGGAAGAAAAAGGGAGTCTTATAGTCAAAAAATACAGTAATGCAAAATTCAATTTATGAGTAAAAATGCCATCGAACATCATTTTGTAATACATTTGTGATTTTGCACATTTCACACTAAATTTAAGGATTTTTGCGCTTTTCATGATATAATGACTTATTTTTTGCTAATTTTCACATTGGAAAGAAGAATTTGTTTCCCTTGACTTTATTGCACATATACAATGTATTTTCACAAATATTATCTCAAAATATTCAAAAATGTGTAAGCAACACTGTTCACCAAGAATCACTCTGAGGGAAAATCAAGATTTCACCTCAGCTCTAACCTCTCTCCATACAAGAACTTTTTTTTATGTTGTTGCTCTCCTGATACTTAACCCTGTTCACCCCTAATTGGAAATCCCTTCATAATAGCTAACATTAACCCCCCTACTAACATTCAGTGCTTTCTAAACACCTAACCTCCTTACTCTAAGGGCCATATTCTATTGCTGAACTCGCCAGCGCTAAGCACTCAGGCGGGGAGGAGCATCCTATTTAATGTTACACCCCTCTGGGCGGCAAAGAACTTGCTTGGGCAATATAATCGCCCAACACATTCTTTACATGCTATTCAGTTGCTGTTTTCATGCCTCTGGGAAGCGATGCTTCCTGGCAGACACGAGCGTTAGCTTAGACCTGAAAAAAGCAGGTCTAAACCAGCTAATGCACGTCGTCACTGCTGCATCTGGGGATCTACTTTAAACCTCCTGGTGGTAACCCTCAGCGTAAGCCGCGCAGGAGGATTTCTCAGGCCCTGCTGGGCCGATTTGCATATATTTTTTTTTGGTACACGCAGCTAGCACTTTGCTAGCTGCGTGTGCACACTGATCGCCGCCGCTCCGTGCCGATTCGCCGCTTCCCGACGTGCCACCCCCCCAGACCCCATGCGCTGCCTGGCCAACGGTGACGTCATCCCGCCAGTCGCCATGGCGATGGGGGAAGCCCTAATGGAAATCCCGTTCAGAACGGGATTTCTGGACGGGCTTGATTGCCGGAGGAGATTGAAGAGGGTGAGGGGCTGTCATGTAGCTAGCGCTAGGCTAGCTACATGATTTGAAAAAAAACCAAACTGCTGCGCTGCCCCCTGGTGGTTTTTAATAGACCGCCAGGAGGGTTAATAAGCATGGCAAGGTGATAAGTAGCTCGCATCTGCAAACTACTTATCCCCTAGAATAGAATATGGCCCTAAGTGTTAAATCTAGCTTCCCTTTCTCTGTCCTCTAAGAGTAACCTTCCTAAAATAATGCTTAACCCTAGCCAATACTGTTATTTTTATTCTCTAGTGTGTGATTTGTATACTCAGCTTTTTGTTTTTAGAGATTGGATTGGGTGCCTAACTCAATCAGTAAATCCCATACATGATGTTATACAATAGTCAAGCTCAGGTGCCCAACCCAGCACCCAAGACCACCGAGTCTCCGTTTTAATTTGTGTGATGCCTAGTTTAAACTGAAGAGTGCGTACCAAAATCACCTGTTTTGTCCCTAGTGCCCTCTATTCAGATCAGAGCATATGTTGGAAGCATTCAGTGGTGCATAGTGTCCATAGGAAGAAAGTAATTAGTGTATACTTTCTTCTTAGGTTGTTGGAACCAGTCCTTGCATCTGCACTGCACTGTGTGATTCCTCTTGGGAGCATTGTGGAATCTAAACTTATTGCTTGGGAGCTTTTGTTTGCAAGACCAGGAGAGGTAGATATAAATTGTAGAACACGCTTTAAAGCTTTAACCGCCTTCCCCCTCCACACACCTGCATTTACATGCTTCCAATGTATGCTCTGTACGGTAGGCCGAGAGAAACAGTGGAGTAACTAGAAATCATGGGAGCCCACAGTAAACATTTGAAAGGGCCCACAGACCCTGCAAAACATGAGTAAGGGGAACTACCTTCCCACCTGAATATGCAGGCACGTGCAGAGGGGGGTGCTCTGGGTGCCCAGGCACCCCCCCCTTTTAAAACCTTCAAAAAAAGGCCCCTCTCGGCACGCAAAATAAGCCACGCCCCCGACCGCGATAAGCCCCGCCCACCCGCGGGAAGCTCCGCCCCCGCCTGGGACACTTTGCAGTGAAGAGGCCCAAACAGGAATCCTAGTGTGGCATACTGACCTCTCCCTCCACCTAGGACCCATACTGACCTCTACCTCCCCCAGCACCCATAGTGACCTCTCCCTCCACCTAGTACCCACAGTGACCACTCCCTCCCCTAGCACCCACAGTGACCTCTCCATCCACCTAGCACCCACAGTGACTTCTCCCTCCACCTATGACCCATACTGACCTCTCCCTCCCCAGTACCCACAGGGATATCTCCCATCACCTAGCATCCACAGTGACCTCTCCCTTACTCAGCACCCACAGTGACCTTTCCCTCCATCTAGGACCCACAGTGACCTCTCCCTCCACCAAGCACCCACAGTAACCTCTCCCTCCCCCAGCACCCACAGTGACCTCTCCATCCACCTAGCACCCACGGTGACTTCTCCCTCCCCCTAGGACCCATACTGACCTCTCCCTCCCCAGTACCCACAGTGATATCTCCCATCACCTAGCACCCAAAGTGACCTCTCCCTCCACCTAGCATCCAGTGACCTCTCCCTCCACCTAGCACCCACAGTGACCTTTCCCTCCACCTAGCACCCACAGTGACCTCTCGCTCCACCTAGCATCCACAGTGACCTCTCCCTCCCTCAGCACCCACAGTGACCTTTCCCTCCACCTAGTACCCACAGTGACCTCTCCCTCCACCTAGCACCCACAGTTACCTCTCCCTCCACCTAGCACCCACAGTTACCTCTCCCTCCACCTAGCACCCACAGTGACCTCTCCCTCCCCAGCTCTAGCAGTGATCCTGCCTACCCCAGCACCCACACTGACCTATCTCTCCCACAGCACTCACAGTGATCTTTCCCTCCCCCAGTGGCTACCTTCCTGTCTCCTGCAGCACCCACAGGGACCTCCCAACCCAAAAACAGCACCTCTCCCATTGCCAGCACCCACAGCGACCTCTCCCAACACCCAGCATCCACTCCCTCCTCCAGTAACTACACTGACTATCCCAGCACCCACAGTCACCTCCCCTTCCTCCAGCACCCATACTGATCTCTTCCTTCCACAGAACCCACAGTGAATTACCCTTCCCCCAGCACCCATACTGACCTCTACCTCCCTTAGCAGCAACTATGCCATTCACAGCAGCACCCATAGTGACCTCCCCTTCCTCCAGCACCCACAATGACCTCTACCTCTCCCAAGACACACAGTGACCTCCCCCAAAGGACCCACGGTGACCTCCCTTTCCTCCAGCACTCATATTGACCTCTACCTTCCACAGCACCCACAGTTACTTCCCCCCAGCACCCACAGTGACCTACCCTTCCCCCAGCACCCACACTGAGCTCTACCTCCCCCAGCAACCATACTAACCTCTACCTCCCCTAGCAGCAACTATGCCATTCATAGCAGTACCCACAGTGATCTCCCACCCCCTGCACCCACAACAATCCCACCAATATTCAGCACCCACATTACACTCAACCAGTAACTCCCACTATAGCAAGCACCCAGTATTTGCACCCTGCACCCAATACTCACATCCGGCCACAATATGGCACTTAGTACTTGCATCAAATAGCCACATGACACCCAGTACCTGCACCCTTTCACCCTATAACGGACACCCAGTACTCACACCCACACCACATGGCACAGTACTTGCACCCAGTCCCAACATGGCACTCACTACTCACACCTGCACACCGCCTTCACATGGCACCCACTATCTGCACTCACATGACACCCAGTACCTGCACCCTTTCACCCTATAGCGGACACCCAGTACTCACACCCACACCACATGGCACAGTACTTGCACCCAGTCCCAACATGGCACTCACTACTCACACCTGCACACCGCCTTCACATGGCACCCACTATCTGCACTCACATAACTAGTACTAGCACCCAAAGTACCTGCACACAGAACCCACATAACACACAATGCCCACCCATAGCTAGCACCCAGTGCAGGCATGGCACCAAGTATTCGCACCTATGTGATACCCAGTACCTGCACACAACACCCACATGCTTCATCTGCAGTAGTTTCAGTTGCACTAAGTGCCCAGTACAAACACCAAGCACTCACCTATCACATCCAGTACTTGCACCCAGAACTCACAAGGGACTGAGTACCTGCAATCAACACCTTCATGATAGTTGATACACACCCATAAAGCCAGAATCCACATGACACCCTGTGTCAGCACCCAGAATCCACATGGCACCCAGAATCTGCCTTTAGCACCCACATGACAACAAATACCCTACTATCCAGCATCCATCACCCATATGTCACCATGTACTCACTCCCAGTACCCACTTGGCACTCAGTATTTGTATCTAAGACCCAAATACCCCCATAATCAACACCCACATGGCACAGTACTCGCACGTCACCAAGTTCCAAAGCCATTATATGCACCCAGTACCCGTCCATGGCCAGGACCCAAATAGCACCCAGTACCCATCCTTGGTCTGAACCCATATGGGAGAGTACTCTACCATGGCACACATCCAGACCACACATGACACTCCCTACTCACTCATGTCCAACACTCACATGTCTCCCTGTACCAATTAACACTCACATGGCACCCACTATTGTTTATCAACATCTGCTACTCATTCAACACCCAATACTGCATAGCACCCACTGCAAATAAACACACAATACAAACTGGACCTTGGTACCCACAGCAGCTTGACACAGACTGTACTTTGGCATCTCATCACCCACTGCAACTTAGCACAAAGTGAACCTTTGCATCTTACCACCCGCTGCACCTTGGCACTTACTGCAGTTTTGCATCTACTAATGCTTAGCAACCACTGCATATTGGTAACCACTTCTTCTTTGCCTGAAAAGAAGCTTGGGTGCTGATCAAGAGGGACAGAGGTCCCAGTAATGAAAGGTGAGTCTGTGCCTCCACTGTGGGCTCCACTGTGCCCACTCTAACCCACTAACAGTGGGCACCTATCACTGCTGATTTGAGGGTGGTGGCGCCAAAAGAGTTGGTTGGAAGGAGACACAAAGTCTGCTTGATACTGCTATAAAGGTATAAGTATCTGCACCCATGCCTAAAATTGCACCCAGTACTCACACCTGCACAGAGCCTCCACATGGCTCCCACTATCTGCACCAAGCACCCACTTAACCCGTACCCGCACATAAAGTACCAGCACCCATGTCACATCCAGTACCTGCACCCATAGCCAGAACCCACATGAGACTCTGTACTCACACCCAGAACCCACATGGCACCCAGCATCTGCATTCAGCACTGTTGACAACCAATACCCCCTAGCCAGAAACGAGGAGGGGGGCATGCGGGGGAAGATGTTGCCAGGCCCCTTTTTTAAATTTGAGCACCCCCCACTTAAGGACCCTCTGCACGGCCCTGTGAATATGAGTGAATATGGCATACCCTCACATGTAATATACAGTGAATACAGCACATGGACACACTGTAAAGGCAAGTTAAAAGGATAGTGAACATTTTAAAGGGTACCTAAACCAAGATGTAAAAACAAAAAATAATTCAATCCAGGAATAGAGAAGGCTCTGGATCACACAAAGCCTTACTGGTGCTCTCTGTGTCCCCTTGTTCCATTGCCGCACCCCCGTTGAAGTTATTTGCTTGCACATGCGCAGTATGGCTGTGCCCAGCCTTCCAAGGACTACTAAATTTGAACGGGGGATAGCAGTAGAATGAGGAGACACAAAGAGGACTGGAGGGCCTTTATAGAATCCAGAACCTGTCTTCTCCGTAGGTGAGTATCTAAGTCTCTTTTTAATTTCGATTCAGGTTTGCTTCAAAGGATATCCGATATGAGTTGCTAAAACTTTCTTTACTTACCTGGGGTTTCTTCCAGCCCCTTCAAGTCATTTGGGTCCCTCACCTTAGCTCTGCTCCCCTCCTGATCCCGCTAGCTGTTTCAGAAGTATTCTTAACCCCCGATGGTTTGGCATCTGCTGCGCATGCACGGACCCGCATCATTGGGAGTGTACTGCGCATGCGCAGGAGACGCCGATCGATCGGGGGTCGGTGATACTTCAGAGGTGGCCAACAGGATCGGGTGAAGACTGGAGTTGCAGCAAGGGACCCAAATGACTTCTAGGGGCTGGAAGAAGCCCCAAGTAAGTAAAGATAGATTTAAAAACTTGCCTCCGATATTCTTTAACCATTTAAGGACCAGCGGTCTCTGGGCATTTAAAGACCAATCCCGATGGAATCCCGACGAATCGCTGCACATACCCGCCGCAACCGCCGTCATCGCCGCTCGCCGAGACCCCAAGGACATAGACTCTGCCGTCTCTATAACAGCAGAGTCATGTGAGCTGGTCAGAAGCCGCTTTCATTGGCTCCTGACCCTGTTTTTCAATGTAAGGCAATGGGAACGACTTACATTGAAAGTCAGGGCCAGGAGCCAATGAAATCGGCTCCTGACCCGCTCACATGACTCTGCCGTCATAGAGACAGGCAGAGCCTGTGAGATGCGGCGAGAATCGTCGGGTTTGAGCGGCGCGATCAGCGTGGAGCAGCGGAAAAGGCGGATGCGCGCTGTGGACAGTGATTGAGATCTACACCCTGCAAGCCAGGAGCCCACCAATACAGGGCGTAGATCCCAATCACTGCGGTCCTTATCTAGTTAAGGACTATTTATTGTCTGATGAAAAACCTTCAAAAGCTCCCAAAGAAATCTTTTTATTCAGATTTCATTTGGAAACCACAATTAGCCTATTTTTGCATAGAAGTTTCTTGATTAGCTGCTAATCTTTTAACTGCTTTACCAGCCACTTACTGAAGCATAGCCTTCCGGAGCTACAAACTGCAGTTATCCAAGGTCATTCTGTGACCCACAATCTTGTTGTCTGAATATAAAGGTTGTATATTATGGTTTTCATGGTCTGCTGTCAACTTTTTTAGATGGTCTTCTTTAGGTCTTGTGCCCAGAATACATTTGAAGGTGATATAGCCTCATTCGGCACAGAAAGTTTACATCTGGGCATGATGATTACAGAAGATGGAATGATATTGTAAATTTAAATGACATTTGCACTTATCTGAGTAGTTTCTAAATATTCTGGTCTCTCCTGAAACAAATATCAGAAGTGTATAAGAATAAAAATAAACCGCATATGTAGAGAAAACCAGATTCTGTGCTTGATTTCCTCCAGGATTACAGTATCATTGCCTGTTTGCTCTGTATTTCCTAATCCTCTTCTGTATATAAAGTTGACAGTCACAGATTAAAGATAATCTCCAGGCAGATGCATTCTCTGGTTATACAGTTATATTCAGAGTTAAGAAGGTTGAAAAAATTACATCTGTTAAGGTTATCCTCTTATAAACCCTGGCAGCTTTGATTCAGAGGAAGGCAAAAGACAAACCTTCTGTGGCAACAGTGGTGCTCGGATAATTTCTGTGATCACGGAATAGCCGTAATTCACTAGCATTTTTCCACTGTTCAACTGTGAAATCCAAATTCGTGATTGATTCTGGATCACGGAAACTGGCCACGGAAATTCCGTGATTGCAAGAATTCAGAATTTGGTTACTGCTTTGATCGCGGTGGAAATCCGAGATTAGGTCGTGATTGGCGGAAATGGGCAGATTTGACCTCTTTGGGGCAATCAGAGGCCCCCAGCCAGGCCCTAGCAACCAATCATAGGAGGGGAGGCTCTGCCCTCCCCTCCTGTATATAAAGGCCATATTGTACGTCAGCAAGAGCGTTTTCTGTCCTTACATTGCCCTTATACTGTATCAGATACTTGTATTCAGCTAGCTAGTCAGTGAGTGATTACTTAAGTCAGCCCCACGCTTGCTGTGACATCCACCCACCAGGTGCCATTGGGACTCAACTTCACCTCTGTGATTGCTTAAAGTGTATTTCCCTGTTTAAAACCACATATTACCAATTAATAGCCGCATGTAAAGTGTTGATTTAACTTTAAAATCCATTTTTCAAAAACTAAAAGTTATTTTTGAAACATTTTTTAAAGTGGACCCAAATTAAAAATACAAGATTTCAGAAATAAAATCTATTTTCTAAATTATAATAATAAATAGCAGCCTTTTTTGAGCTGCATGATGACAAATATAAAATATTTTACATTTATTGGAGGAACTCCTCCCTTCCTTTCATATTGCCGGGACAGAATCCGGCAAACTGGTGGAGTAGATGGTGTCCGGCAATGGAGGAATTGCTAATGGCTGCCCCCTGTATAACCCTAGTTATGAAAAGAGAAGGTGAAAAGCATGCACTCAAATGCTCATAGGCCTGAAGGAGTGTTTATTTATCTTTGTATGTGTAAGAGTGGTGCAACTAAATATTTTGAATTAAAAAAAAATCTTTGGTTTGGGTCCGCTTTAAGTTGTAGCCCCTTATCACTTTTATAATCCACTAGTAGACCCAAGGCCATTTAAAAACGGACTCTAGACCTATTTTTTTTAACTTTGCACGCCGCAACCGTGGAGGTGCACCCGCTGCTCGTGCGCGCACACACTTGTCCGCCCGGCTCACTGGCCCCATCCTCAAGTCCCAACTGCTGTCTGGGTCCATACTGCGCACAAGCGCAGTAGCAAAAAGCACGGACCCAGTTACACAGGGACAGCGTGACGCAGGGACACAGGGGTTTTACTATAGAGGATGCAATTTGGGGGATTGTAGCATGTATGGGGGCTTTAATAATAAGTTAAACGCTTTTCCGTGATCACCGCTGTGAATTTCCGTGATTGCCTCATTCACTGAAAAAATTTGAGTCGAATTCATAAGTCCGTTTCAAATCATCAAATCAATGAATCACGGAATTTCCGGATCTTTTTTTCAATCAGGGCCGAATAGTCAAATCCGTGATTGGGGGGTATACGAGCAACACTGTGTGCCAACTCTGGGCAGTTTTGCAACACAAAGAGGAAAAAAAATATTTCTCTGCCTAATGAGACTCAGATTAGTTCTCTGTGACAGAGAGCCTGATTCACATATCTCCAGTAAGACCGCCGTGTGCAGCCAGCAAATGGCAATATTACTGGTATTAAAGAGGAATTTTAGTGAAAAGGGTAAAAAAAATAATCAAAGTGAGAAGTTAAAAAATAGAAGCGAGATCAAGAAATTATAGATATTCACCATGTCAGGAAAATAACTAGACCGCACCAACTGTCATTATCTTCGATCACACCCGCTAACAATGCAATAGGCTAAAAGGTTTTACAATTTTTTTTTATAGATATACATATGCTCAGAGGGAGATACTAGTTGCTGGCAGTTGGAAACAGCTGTTATTTCCCACAATGCAAAACTGTTAACAGACAGGAAACTGTCAGGACCTAGGTCCTGACATCACACTGTGGGAGGGGTTTCACCACAAAATCATCCATACAGACCCCACTGATGATCTATACAAGAAAAGGTCATGATTTCTCATGGGAAAAGGGCTATCTGCTACTGATTGGAATTAATTCAATCCTTGGTTACAGTTCCTCTTAAGGCCAGGAATGTATCATGCTTTGTGAACTTAGCATGACCAGCGGTACATCGCATTTATAATAGTATAGTGCATTACACAAGTAATGCAACGAGGGTTACCATAGCAATCCATGTATCGCAGGTCATGCAAACTGCTCGATGCGCAGTAATCTGCTGGCAGTTTTACTGGAGATATGGGAATCAGGCCCACTGTATCAGTGTGGCTATGTTCTTAGTAAGAAATCCTGTTTTATTCAGGGATGAGCAGAAACATACGCCAGTGCGAATTTACGAATCGTAGTTCGTATCTACGCATCGTATTTCGTAGGTGAAGTTTCAAAACACGTTTACGAATTTACACGTAGCGAAGTATCGATACGCATAGCTTACGCCCACTATGCGTAGTTAACAAGTGTATTGCGTAGGGAACTACGAATGCGTTACTAGCGTCTAACTTTCCACGTGTGATTGTAAGTTTACAAATGTACGCATTGGAAAGGGAAATGTACGCATAGAAGAGAAATTTTTTGCATGCGGGCATACGCATCCACATACACTACGCTTCGCACTACGCGTAATTGCGTATTTTAACACGTAGTCTACGAAATGCATAAGAAACGAATATTTGATTTCGCAGCCGTAGTTTGGCGAAGCGTAATTGCGTAAAACTACGCATAGTTCCAGTGTAGCGAAGTTGGCTGACTACGATCATCCCTGGTTTTATTCAATTTTTAAACAAGTCTATAGCCGTAAAAACATTTTGGCCAGTTAACAATGTAAACAACATACCTAGTATGCCCTTGGTCCAGGAGAATAATGAGGAGCACATATTTCGTGCACGGCTCAGTATTTCCTTCAGTAAGACTAGCATATGTGAGCAAACACATTTTCTCCTATGCAAAATTCTATTTGACAGGAAGCAGATATTTGCTTGTGCTAATCAGAATTGGAACCTTCTCATCAATTAACCAGCACCTGATAAATTTACACAACTCCCAATTACTCCATCATCAGTTCATGATTCTAATTTGGTGACACGCTTACATTTCTGATTCCCGTCAAATGGAAATATTCACATGAGTCATTTTTCTTTTTGTATCGAAGAGTTAATGTGCTATTAATTACACGTTTGAATATACCATTCAATGTAAGGAAATCATCTAATTCTTTCAGAAATTCTGTTCAAGATTTTACAATTCATATGTCCTGTGGTAAGACATTACCTGGGCCTGATTCAATTACGCAAATTACTAGTGTTAAGGACTAGCGGGAGTTTAATGCATGTGAATATATATTTGCATGATCCAGCTAAGCAAATCGCGTTTGTGAAGAATTAACTCATTTAGCCTTTTGGGAAAGTAAAAAACTTCTAATGAAAAAGGAACTTTTTTATCATTCCGATGATCTTTTCTCCTGAGTCAATTACTGATTTTAGATGTGTGACTAGTTCTTTACTGTCAAATTTAGGGCAGATGACTGCTAAACATTTTATATAGTCTATCTATCCTAGGTCTTAACAGGTATTGCTCATCTCAAAATGGAGCTTTTTTATAGAAAAGTGTTGTAAATCTTTATTATTAACAATTATTTTTAAAAAGTCAACGTAGCCCCCCTTCCTAGCCTTATTAATATATTACCCTCCATGCAGGCAGCCAGAACAGATGAGTCAGCCAGCATTGAGCTCCATCACTTAAACAATACCAGCTCACATGAGATCTTTGATATGAGGAAGATCTGCAAGAGGGAGGCAGAAATGCCCATCCCCCACACACCTTGCCCATGTCAAGGACAAGGAGCTTATACCTACCTTTAGTCCCCAGGAGGAGGTAGAGATGATTAACCCCAAACCTGTGCCAAAACCATGGGAGGGGGATTATGTTGGAATTTGGACTCCCCCTCGAATAAGCTTTCAGACAGTTGGCCTTCCCCTGTACAAGAAGCCCTGGAAAAAAGCATCTTTAATTCTCCCAATGAAGCTCCTCGTTAAGCAGTTGAATTAACACGGAACACGGTCTGGATGGTGGTGGTAATGGGTGGGCATGGGCATTGAAGACACTGCAGCTGACTTGTGAGCAGATAGCGACTGAACTGAGGAGACCTCGTGGCTGGAGCAAGAAGCAGTAGTTTATCTGTGTGCAATGCATAGCCTGCATTACTGGAGACCAATAGCAGCAACACTGGTGGAGATTTGTACACTGACAATGGGACTGGCGTGTTCTGTTGTGCACTATGCAACCTGTCCTGACCTAAATGTTAACTGAATTTTGGCGTTAAATGGCATTGTGAGTCTACAAAAATCCTGCTTTATATCGGAGTATGTACAGTATGTTCGTTGGTGGGACCACCCTTTGCCTTTGACGCATCAGCAACTTGCTTAGGCACATTTGCATGAAGTTTCTGTAGGCACTTATCTGGTTGTTTCCAGGCACTCTGGAGAACATGCCACAGTTAAGCTGGCCATACACTGGCCCGATTTGCCGCCGTTTCGACAGCAGATTCGATCACTGGGATCGAATCTGCTGCCAATTGTTCGCGCTACACACCGAATTTCGATCCATTCCATCCGATCCCGTCGATCGCGCCGTGCGGAAAATAACCGTCGATCGCCTGCGGGTAAAGAGCGCATCGCTAGCGGCGTTCGAGTGCCCGACGACCGACGCAATGGAGCTGCAATACATTACCTGCTCCACCGGCGCGAGTCCCGGGTCTCCGCTCTTCTTCTCCTCTCTGGTCTCCGGCATGCTTCCCTTCTTCCTGTTCTGGCAGGAAGTTTAAACAGTAGAGGGCGCTCTACTGTTTAAACTTCCCCCAGACAGGAAGAAGGGAAGCATGCCGGAGACCAGACCAGAGCGGAGAAGAAGAGCGGAGACCCGGGACTCTCGCCAGCGGAGCAGGTAATGTATGTGGGATGGGGGGAAGCGGCGGCAGCACCACCACCACCACAGATTGTGAACGGTTTCAGGCTGAAATCGGTTCACAATCTGTTTGCAGTAAAGGTAGCCATACGATTCCTCTCTGATCAGATTCGATCAGATAGGGATCTGTCTGTTGGTCGAATCTGATGGCAAATCGACCAGTGTATGGCTACCTTTACTGTCTTACCTGATTCTTTCTCTCCAAGTCATCCTAGATTGGCTGGATGACATAGAGATAAGGGTCTGTTGAGCATCTAATACAATTCTGTGTTCATTTTACTACATACAGCTATATATGATTTTGACTCTGTCTACATTGTATGAACTTGTCTGGATTTCTTAGCAGTGTGCTCACTGTTAGTTTTTACCAAACTATCTGATCCCATTGAAGACGTCTGTTAACATTATCGTACATACATTACAGTATGTTTTATTTTTCAAGTACAATTTTGTAGCCTGTTCTTAAAATGGATCTTTCCCCATTTATAAGCACTATTCTCCTAGTCCTTGCTTCTGCAGCTTGCACAGCAGGATATTGGGAAGAGCATTATGAAAGGATTTTGCAAATCCACATTTATCACATAAATGACACTCTTAAAATCCAGATTTAAACTTATCTTCACATAGAACTGATCATGTTAGTCAAACTAAATCTTTTCCAGAATACATACTGATTTTCCATTCTAAGATTGTTCTTCATAAAACATTTTCTACCCCTTAGTTTGCCTTGAGAACTGCAGAAGTCAAGCATTTTTAGGTTCCAGATTAGTGTTTTCTCTACCCTGCCTAAGTAATACAACATCAACTGTATGCCAGGCCTGAGGAACTGACTGACTTAATAGAGGACCTTAGCAAATAAGATAGAGTGGCAAACCAATAACTGAAATTCAAGTCTTTAGCAGTTGGTGTTGGATACCATCTGGTCTACACGATGTATCTATCTTAAAGTAAATCAAAAGATTCTAAGGTTGCCAGTTTTTTTAGCGCTTTGCAATGGAATAAGTACCAAACGTAGGATGAAAAAGTACTCTCAAAATTATTTTGAGTATTTGTTTGCTTGCTGGGGGTGTAAAAGGCATTTTATTTACAAGTTGTAAAAATATAACTTAGGAGAAAACTCAGGAGAAAAAATGAATTGCATATGGGCCCATGGCTCTTATTCAATTATATTTTTCTCCTAAGTTTTCTCCTAGGTGATATTTTCACACATTATCAATAAAATGCCTTTAAACACTACCCACCCACGCGCCGTTCCCTGTTAATGGACCACAGGACATTTTAAAACGTTCTCCCCGCGCCGCTGCTGTTCGCGATTGAGCTCCCTCAGCGCTTACCGTCAGAACCTGCAGAGTCACGATTGGGAAAAGGAAAGAAGTCTTCCCTGAACTAATCATAGTGCCCGTAAGCAAAGATCATGGCTTCATTGAGAAGTCAATGAGCTTTGCTCTAACAACACCTTGGCCTCGATTCACAAAGCCGTGCTAACATAGTTAACACGCCTAACAGCTTTGGACGTGCAAACTAAGGTGTAGTTTGCACATCTAAAGCTGTTAGTGATTGTGCGCAAAGTTTAGCGCTGCACAGCGAAAGGTCGCACTGGTGCGCGCGAAATGTCACACTGGTGCGCATGAAACTTTGCACTGTTCGTGTGCTAAGTATGCTTAGCACGCGAACGGCGTGATGTGTCGCGTGCACCTCGCAGTGCTAAACTTTGTGTGCGCAGAGTGCCTTTAGATGTGCTAAGGGGCTTTTCACAGGAGTGCTAACACTTAGCACCCTTTTGTGAATCAAGCCCCTTGTCTGTCTCACAGAGACAGTGAGTGTGAGGACATCTAGTGGTAAAAAAACCATACAAAAATAAGAAAAACACATTTCACACTACATGTTACACTTATTAAATTAATTTATACCTCCTTCCCCCTCCCTGAGCACCCCCATAGTTACTAAAATAAAAACACTTGTAAAAAAAAATGACAGCATTTAAAAAAAATACATAAATAGTTACATTAGGGTCTCCATTTTTTTTTTTTTTTACTATGTATGGCATGAGGGTGTATTACTATTATATTTGCATATATGGGCTTGTAATTACTGACTGATGCAAAACTGAAAAAACACACCTTTATTTACAATTAAAAAAATGTCGCCATACATTGTACTAGGGACATAATAAATTATGTGGGTTTTATTCACAGTAGCACATTTTATTTTAAAACTTTAATGGCCAAAAAACGGAGAAACAATGATTTTTGTTTCCATTTTTTTCTTATTATTCCTGCTACAATGCATTTAGAATAAAATAGTTCTTAGCATAATGTACTACCTAAAGAAATCCTAATTGGTGGCAAAAAAAAAAACAAGGTAAAGGTCATTTTGTTGTGACAAGTAGTGATAAAGTTATTGGCGAATGAAAGGGAGGAGCGCTAACAGGTGAAAATTGCTCTGGTCCGTTAGGGAAAAACCCTTGGGGGTGAAGTGGTTAAAGCGGAATGAAACGCAGCATTTCTTCTTTGCTCTAATAGATTATTTACAGCATAATATATGCAACCACCTTTTTTTTTTTTTTTTTTACTAGAACAACATTCACAGGGTTACACACAGGACTTGAAAGTTCAGTGCACAGAAATCTGGACACATCCAAAGTTGTAGATAATGTTTTCTTTTGTTTAATTGTATCAAGTGAGGAATGTAAATAAACACTTCTCCTACACCTTCCGAGTCCCCTGAACAAAGTCAGACAATTTAGAAAGCATTTCTGCTTGTTAGAACATGAATAAAGCAGTTATAAATAAAACGTAAAGTCATCTTTCAGAGCAAAAAAAGTGTACTTTGTGAACGTATAATTTCTAAATGAATACTAATACTTATGCACAAAAGCAAATATGATAACCGTATGGCATATAACAAGTAGGAAAACAAGTTTTTATTGCATATTATGTCAGGGTTTTATATTGCTTTAAGCCACTAGCAAGCAAGAAAAAAATTTAATAATTAGATAATTTTTACAGTACTTTTTCACCTACCTTTTGGTACTTTTTTATTGGCAGAGTCCTGAAAACTTATTTTAAACAGATGAAAAAATATTTCCTAGCAAAATCCTTAGGTGAATTGAATTAGTGCCCAGATGTTCTGTTGTCCACTAGTCCCTATGGCCATGCTGCTCAGGCTGCTGGGGATCTGGGACTGGAAGGGAAGGGGCAAACGTGCAAACTAAATATAGTTTATGATTTCACTTATCTTTCATGTATTCACCAACAATGGGGAAGGGCTTAGGTCTAACCTAAGCTGGGGTTACTTTGGACCAGACTTTAGTGACTAACAACATCTGATTTCTTCAATCCCAAAATAGTAGCCATAGAGAAGGATCTGTAAAAAACTTAAAGAGACACTGAAGCGAAAAAAAAAATTATGATATGAATTGGTTGTGTAGTAGGGGTAATTACTAGAACATTGGTAGCAAAAAAAAATTTGTTTTACAACATTTGCATCATTCTCTAATGTTTGCAGTTTACACATTGCTCAGCATTCTAAAAGTTTTTGCAGAACAGGCAGTGAACTTTTCACCTGTCCTGAACTGTTTTCTGCAAAAGAAAAATACAATACAGCTGAGATAACCTAATCAGAAGTCAGAGCTCTCGACTTTCAAAGTCTCAAAGTCGCAGAGCTCAATGGCTATTTGCATAGATAACAACTGGAGTGTTTTAACTCTACTGTACTGGAAACAAATATTAGACTAATGTCTCTGCTCCTAATGCTTTATTTCTTATGCTGGATACACCCCATGCATTTCCACGTCGAATGTGTCCGTCGATACGCGTCGATTCGATTATCTCCGAGTATTTCCGAACGCATTTCGATGATTTTTAGGTCGATTGCCATGTAAAGTATGGCAAATCGACCTAACGATCCATCGAAACGTGAATCGGACATGTCGGAAATAATCGAATCGATACGTATCGACGGACGCAACGAACGTGGAAACGCATGGTGTGTATCCAGCATTAGCTGTACTATACAGCCAATTCATTATATCATAATTTTTTTTCGCTTCAGTGCCTCTTTAAAAATGGAGGAAGGTTATTAACTACTTATTGCTAATGAGGCAGTATATCTACGCCCTGCAAGACCCTATTTAATGTCTCAGGGTTGTAGATATGCGTCTACTGCCTTCTGTGAGCTACGCACATGTGTGTGCGCTCCCTCTTCCCCAGCACCGGCCGTTAGATCTTACCCTGCAGCCATATTTATAACATTAAAAAAAGTGTGAAGAATGTTTTTGAAAAGAGAATACATAAATTGTTATGTTAAAGAGACACTGAAGCGAAAAAAAAATTATGATATTATGATTTGTATGTGTAGTACAGCTAAGAAATAAAACATTAAGATCAGATACATCAGTCTAATTGTTTCCAGTACAGGAAGAGTTGAGAAACTCCAGTTGTTATCTCTATGCAAACAAGCCATTAAGCTCTCCGACTAAGTTAGTCCTGGAGAGGGCTGTTATCTGACTTTTATTATCTCAACTGTAAGTGAACTGTTTACTTTTTCTCTGCTAGAGGAGAGGTCATTACTTCATAGACTGCTCTGAAAGACTCATTTTGAATGCTGAGTGTTGTGTAATCTGCACATATTATAGAATGATGCAATGTTAGAAAAAACACTATATACCTGAAAATAAAAGTATGAGAATATTTTCTTTGCTGCTAATCTTCTAGTAATTATTCATAGTACACAACCAATTCACTATATCATTTTTTTTTCGCTTCAGGACTTTTTGTGTATGTATGCCACGAGCAAATATTATTGCTATTTTATTAGAAATAAAGGCTTAGAGTACAATGTGAAAATCAAAAACCTATATTTTCAAATAAAATATTGTTGTGATACATTGTACTACATCATTTCAACAATATAATAGCCAGGACAAATAAAATGTGTGGGCTTTGTGGACAGTCGCAAATTTTATTTCAAAACAATTTTGACTAAAAGAATGAGAAATAATAGTTTTTTTTTTTCTCTTTTTTTTTTCTTTTTTCTTTTCTTATTTAACTGGATATAAAATAAAATAATTCTTAGCAAAAAGTGCCACCCAAGGAAAACCCAATTTGTGGCAAAAAAAAGCAAAGTGCCACCCAAACAGAGCCCAATTTGTGGCAAAAAAAACTATGTATAGATCATTTAGGTGTGATAAGTAGTGAGAAGTCATTGGCGAATGAACGGGAGAAGCGCTGAAATGTGAAAATTGCTCTGGTCCATAAGGAGAAAAACCCCTAAGGGTCCTTTTACACTTAATCAGTTGCTCTCAGTTAAAACGGAAAGAAAAAATGATTTTCAAAGTTATGCCCATGTTTTCCTATGGCACCTTTCACACTTAATGCGTTTTAACTGAAATCTTCTTCCCAATGCACTGCTATGGAAAAAACGCGTACCAACGCGCACTAACGCGTACCAACGCGCACTAACGCATACCAACTGATTAAGTGTAAAAGGGGCCTAAGTGGTGAACTGTTTAATACTGTTGAGCGATAAATCATCATAAAGAGAATTTGTGATAATATATACAAATATGCATCTATTGGAGTAATAGAAGAAGCATGCTTAATATGCTTAATATAGGAATGTAATAACTTTCTTTAAATGCTGTTTATGCTAATATTATATTTGTTCTTACAGCTTTTAATTTGAAAGCTATTATTAACCAGAAGGACTAGTGAAATGTGATATGTGAAAATATTAGAAATGGAAAAAGAATTTGTATAAAGGTTATGATTTATGTTATCCTTAAATTTTTCAATGGCTGCCATTTGATAAAATCCTTAAAAGAGAGTGAAAGTAAAGTTTTAGCTTTTAGGACAGTATTTTGTTGATATCTGCATAGACAAGACGTGTGTGTCGAATCGGGAATAAAACAAAAGGAGAAGAGCACACTCAGAGTAATGAATGAGAGAACTGACACTCTGCCAGGGAATGATCTCACCTTTGGTGGTACTGACTAGCCCGTGTGGATTTTGTCAGATCAAGGCTTGTGTCCCTCCTTAACCTGGGGACTCTGGCTGAAGGCTCTTCTGCGGGTGGTCCCATCGGGGGTTGGTCCGATGCTGCAACGCAGCCACCCGCTGTGAAGACAGTGCTAATCCCTGCGAATGTCAGGGTCTCGTAGGGGCTCATTGAGCTGTGGCAATTGCGGCTACTGCTGGAATAGCTAGTGTGGTGTCTGTGGATTGCAAGCCACTACGCTCTGTGAACGTCCACGGTGACACGGAGACTCAATTGTGTCAATTAAGGATCTAAAACTTTTATTAAAACAATAACGCATTTCGGGAGACCTTCTCCCTTCATCAGTAAAACAATTGCAAAATGAAATTGAAACATTTAAATACAATAAAGTACATCATGGTTGGTTAACATGGAACTTGAATGGACCAATCAAACTTGAATATGTAAATGAGGTTCCAGCATTCTCTGTATATCATGTAGAGAGACAGTGGCAGGCAGTACAGTGGCATGCTATATAAGGTTGCCCAGTACTTGGTTCCAGGGGTTCGGGTATTGTGTACACTGTAATGGGATAATAAAGGAAATAAGGTTTGTAGAGTCAGAAAATAGATATCGATGATAGAAGGTGGGATGATTAGGAACAATGTATTGCATTTGCTAGATTGGTGATTTTATGCTACCGGAATTGGTATTTGTATCATTGATCACCATACATTTAGAGTTATAGGATTGGTCGAGGTATATATACTATATTTAATGGAAATTGCTTGGACCGAAGGTATGGCACCATGATGCTGGAGGGTAAAAGGTTCAATTGAGGAGGGCTTTCTGTGTTTTTGAGGGACTCTGTACACACAGATAGGCACCCAGTATAACAAGTTAGAACTCTTTACTGAAAAACAAACATGCAGACATAAATCATACACCACCATCAGGAAATGCAGCTTACTTAGAACAAAAATAATACAGAGTGAATACAGTAAATGAGGTGGTTGTTTTAGTATACTGCAGTTTAACCACTCTGCGACCGCCTCCTGCAGGATGGCGGTCACAGAGTGGCTCTCTTGTTCCTCGGTTCCTTTCTGGCATGATCTCAGGAGGAGCGAGATTTACAGGGAATGAGCATTTGCTCAGGCGCGCGTTCCCTGCAGTAAACAGAGCGCAATCAGCTTGCCATTGCCAACTGCGATCAGAGCTGGCAGGCTGTAATTAACTAAAGAAAAAAGGCAGAAATATATGTGAAACAGCTCACAATCTAATCCATATCATGGACTGATGCCTATACATGGGTAGTGTACGTATCACAGTTTAGGGCCAATTGGGGGAGGGGGGGGAGTAAAAGAAATAGGGTTGTTTAAAAAAAAAGGATCTTATTAATAATAAAAAAAAAAAATAAACATTGCAACAGCGATCAGAGACCACCAAAGGAATGCTATATTAGTGGGAAGAAAGGGAGGTAAAATTCATTTGGGTGCTAAGTTGTATGGTCGAGCAATAACCCATTAAAGTTGTGAAGTGCTGAATTGTAAAAAATGGCATGGTCACTAGGAGGTATAAACCTGTTGTCCTCAAGAGGTTAAAGTGAACCTCCAGACTAAAACATCTACTCAGCAGCACTGAAAAGGCTTGGTGTTTCTTTAACAGTTTCACAGCATCAGAACTTTGTTTTTCTTACCCATGCCTCATTTTTAGCTGCACAGAAGCTAAGCTCCACCCCATCAAAGAAAACTGCTCTGGTATTTTTCCCCTAATGCTGTGCAAGGCATGATGGGATTTCTGATGTTGTTGTTCGCCTTCTACTGTTTTAGCGCAAATTTGTTTTTTTTTTTTATTTTGAATTTGAGATTTGAAGCCTGGCGCACGCAGCTGGGAGGGGTGATCAAGACACAGGGCAGTTGAAACTGTGTCTCATGCTCCCTGTCACCTCCTTTCAACCAAAAAGATGGCTGTCCCCATGAATTCACAAATGTTTGCCTGTTCTTTTAAAACAGGGTGGGTAAGAGATTATATTACTGTAACAGCCAGCGGGGATACCGCCGCGGCGGAGAGCGGCTTGAACGCCGTCTCCGCATGTCAGCCGGCGGCGGTCCCCGCCTCACTGTCCCACATAGGTCCTTACGCATTACGCGTGCGCGCGCCCGGCGGCAGGACCTTTATGCAGCTAGACGAAGAGTTAGCTGACTTGCCGGTCAGCTGACTCCAGCTAGCTCTCGGATTGGCTGGGCGGCTGGGTGGAGCTGCAGAAGCGCTCCCAGCATATAAGGAGCTATGTGTCAGTTGCTCCTTGTCTGCTTTCGTGAATACTTAGGTGTAAACGCTCAGACCTTAGTTCAGTTCCTAGGTGTTGATATCAAGGACATCACACCTCAGTTTAGGATTGTATTGTATATTTACCTGTGTCTTGACTCTGGCTATCCCTGACTACTCCCTTCTCTTATCGATCTTGTACCTCTGCCTATCTGATTCAAAGTTGCCGACCCAGCCTGTTTACCGACTCTGAATCAGCCTTCCGTTCCTGTACTGCTGTCGTCTCTCTGTTGCCGAACCTCTGCTTGTCTGACCTTTCTTCCTCCAGTGGAACGTCTCCCACTGGTGGGCTTTCTCTGAGGCTTGCCTCTTTGAGACGCTTGCCCTAGCAGATTGTTACTGCTAGAGGCTGAGACTCCTCTTCCAGCCTTTTAGAGGATCTCACATACGGTGTTCCCATTCAGAGGTAACCACACCTCTGAGGAATCGCTGTGTGGTGGACATTTCCACGATCTTGTGTTTTAGCATTGTCATTATTGTTATCACTGTTTTAGGTGTCCAGAGGTTAGTCATACTTGTATTATTGGTGATTCTGCAGATCATCAATAATCAGGTATATATCTGTATTCTTGGTGATACTGAAGATCACCAATAATCAGATTCTCTCTGTGTGTTGACACCGATCGTTACAATTACCTATTTTAATTAACATAACTAATCAAACTTAATGACAGTATGTTTGTTTAGGCTGAATTTCTTCTTTATTGTACTTATGGTGGTGTTTTATAAATATAATAAATAATAACAATAACTTCCCAGACTCCCCTGATCCTCTCTGGTTTCTAATTGGCAAACCAATTATCTGTTATTTGGCCTCATTTTCAGGAACATTGGGGGTTACAATCCAGAGTTATTTTGATTACAGCTCCTTTTTGCACAGTGTGTATTTTAACCACCAACCAGTTCCACTTCCTCTTTCAATCTTTGGTTTCTATGGTCTATGGGTTTGTCATTTGCAACAATTCTTGCTTTTTCTTTTTTTTTCTTTTTTTTTTTACTATAATTACGGTTTCCTTTCCCACAACATTTAAGTCCCTCTTTTGAAGGAGATTAAGCACCTGCTATATACAACACTATGCACTGTATCAGAGTCTTGCATCGCCACAAGCCCTCTTCTCTTGACCTCTTGGATGTGTCGTTTTATTCCTCTCTCTAGAAAACATTTCAGAACACCGCCTGTTTTTTCTGCCGCCGGCAGTTGGTCTGGTAGTCTCTTCCTGAAAGTGTAGCTAGACGTACCTAAAAGGATTTCCTATTGATTGGAAAGTGAGGTTTACAGCGGGGTGCTGAGTGCCTTAAAAACGGAGTTAACAGAAATTTGAAGGTGCCATTCCTTTACTGAATCAGAAAGTCCAGCAATTCCGTTACCTTGCAATAAAACATTGCATCTGTGCTCCAGAGATACATGTAATACCTTCTTGTAGCTAATAGCCATGGAAAACAGCTTGAAATAAATACTCTATATATAGCTGCTGAAAGCAAAATAGCAGATCTGTAATTTAATCAGGCTACAGGTTGTTTCCAAGGTAAAAAAACAAAACAAAAAGGTCTTGGGCTGATTCTAAAGGCATGTAAGCGAGCAGTAACTTAGAGCAGTAGCTTAAACTTTACCCGAGGCAGCACAGGAGGGGCAGAAGGGATACAGAGGCATGTTCCCTGCTGCATGACAAGCCTCTTGGTTCCCCCCTTCCCATGCCGCTCTCTGCCCCCTAGCGCCACGCTATCAACCCCCCTGAAATTGCCATGCATCATATCAACAATCTCGAGAGTAAAGGAGGAGAGGTGTTCCCTGCCGAACACCCACTGGGGGCGTTCCTGAAGCCCTTCCCCAGCTGCCATTGGGCAGCTCTGCCTCTCCACAGCCACTCCCCGTCAATCCCCCGCCTTCCTGCACTCTGCTCTGTGTGAGACACACAGAGCGGAGCTTCCAGCGTCATGACCCCAGGGGTCAAAAAAGAGAAACAAAGCAATTACACACCACAGGAGCGGCGTAGATTGCGGATACCTGATCCGGCCAGCCCCCTCTGGATCAGGTAGCATGGTTTTTTTTAGCTTTAATCCCCACCTCGGGTTCATTTTATAGGACAATTGTTGCAAAACATTCTAAAATTTAAAATACATATATAAATAAATGTTCATTTTTAAATGCGCTTCAAATTAAATGTCTTCTGTCACTATCACAACCGGTAGTGATATAAAATGAAATAGTGTATAAATGGGTAGGGAAGTTAACTAACATCTTTATATAGATCCTTTTCTGTGCTTTTGCTTTTGTAAAGAATAAAGGTAATACTGAGAACCCCCCATGAGGAGATGCACTAGTCCAAAATCTCTCAGATATATCAGCATTTCACTACCTACAGTATGTGAAAGCAACATGAGAAAATGTTATTTATAGTGCATTTTACTGTGGGAGTCGGGAGAAATGTACATTTTATATTTCTGTATTTCAAAATTTTCAATTTTTCATGATAGTTGTCCTTTAAAAGAAACCTGCTCAGAGAGAAACTCCTGCCAATATTGACCACTTACTATAAAATGCAAGTGACTGGTTCTCATGCTGATCCTCTTCCTTAAATGCTAAGCAGGTGTGTCGCTAGCCCCATAGATCCGTAGCACGTGCCACTGAAATATTCTGGGGTGCTGCAAGCCCTCACCCCTTCCCATTCCCAGCAGAATCACAAGAAGGCGGCACAGTACTCACCTCTCACTGCTTGCTCTCTGGAGCATGCAGGCATCTTCACCTCTGGGTTTCTCGTCCTAGTGTCTGATAATAAATCAGACACAAGTGAATGAATCAGACTCTCAGATGCTAGAGGGAGATGCCCAGAAGTGAAGAGCGGACAGGGGATGTGAATACACAGCATTGGTGATCAAGGGGACATCCAAGGTCGGAGGCCAACTTTGTGTGTGTCCCCCCCTCCTTTGCCAAGAAATGCACTCTTTCTCTATCCTCTTTATTCCAGCCATTCAGCATCATGGCCAGCCTCCTCAGTGTCACTGCCAGCCAACTCAGCACACATCACTGCCAGGCCAGACAGCATAGCATCACCACCAGGCCAGCCGAGCACAGCACCTAGGCCAACACAGAAGCCAGGTGAGGGGAATTTCTGCCTATTATTGTGAAATGCTGCCTATTTATGATATTTATATGTGGGAACGCACCTTTCGCATTGTGCTATAGGTGATGCATTGCAGTGCGGCATAGCCGAGTTACAAAATGGCCGCTATGTCACACCGCAATGCACCAGTGTGAATGTAGTCAGGGCCGGTTCTAGACTTTTTGCCACCAGAGGCAAACTTGTGAGTGGAGGGGAAAAGTAGAAGGCATTGGTGGGTAAAAATGCTACAATTAGATTGCTAGCCTACAGATTGTCAGTATTGGCAATCTGTAGGTAGATTGCCAATATAGGTAGTCTTGCAAGTTCCTCTCTCTCCCCCTTGCAAGTTCCTCTCTCTGTGGAGACAGACCAGGACAAGTGGCAGGCAGGCAATAAGTGGCAGGCAAATCAGATGCATACCACCTGGCCAGTGGTCAACATCAAAGTACCACCGGTGGTACTTTGCCCTGGTCTGGAGTGGGCCAAACATAATGAAACCACCTGCAGGCCAAATTTGATGGCTCTCTGGGTTTGACATGTATTATATCTGCAGTGCTGTACAGAGTATATTGTCTTGTCACTTAACTGTCCCTCAGAGGGGCTCACACTCAAATCCCTACCATAGTCTTATGTGTATGTATGTATCATGTAGTGTATGTATTGTAGTCTAGGGCCAATTTAGGGTTAAGCCAATTAACTTATCTGTATGTTTTGGGGATTCGGGAGGAAACCAGAGTACGCGGAGAAAACCCACGCCGACACGGGAAGAACATACAAACTCCCTGCAGATGTTGACCTGGCTGGGATTCGTACCAGTGACCCAGCATTGCAAGGCGATAAGCGGTAACCACTATGCCACCGTGCCGCCCTACGCACTTTGGCACAGGGCTTAATGCTAATCTGAAATGCCATGTAATGCTTCTGATAACTTATTTAGAAACTTTTTTTTCTGGTGCAAGGTGTACTTTAAAGTGCCATGTTCAACAATCAGTTTAACCCATCTTTTTATCTGCAGCATTCAAGATTTACAACCTCACTGGGACCACCAAGGTTTTTCATCAGAACTTCAAGCTCCAGTAACCATTATTCAAAACTAAGTTCCAGGCAAAATATTAGTTTACATTTTTTTTTTAACCAGGGTTGTCATCTGCATTATAATAGGAACAATCTGTCCTACCAGGATGACTGTGACAGCTGTGGTTTTTTTTTATCACACGGAGAATGTTATTTTTGGAACTTTACTGAATATAATTTAAAAGACACATGAAGTGAGAGGGACATAGAGGCTGCCATAGTTATTTCCTTTTAAACAATGCAACTTGCCTGGCTGTCCTGCTGGTCCTCTGCCTGTTCTAGCCATAGTAGAATGTAACATATTATTCGGGATTTCCAATTTTATGTTAATTATCCTACTTTTAGCATCGGAAACACTTGCTATATCTATACACTTCTGTATATTGGTATGTAACTCCACCCCCGGTGATGTTTAGCCTAGGCAATCTTCTCCTCCTAGTACATTCTGAGAAATTAGGTGTTGTTTCTGCTCACTTCCGAACATACATCAAAAAAACATTCAGCAGTGAAGCTCCTTGCCAATAGTTAAGATCATGTTGCTACCTGTGATAAATGTAAGAATATAAATCAGGTAAAGGAAAGCTTTTACAATGGGAAAACATTGACTAAATAGTGTATAAGGGCCTATTTCCACTAGAATTTTGCATTCTGCATCTGTTTTTCTGAATGGTAACGCGGAAATCCGGATTCGGCTATCAACCATTGTGTGGGAAACTGATGCGTTCAGCAGAAATCTGCAGCATGCAATCCATATTTTTTTGCATTGCACTGCAATGGCAAATTCGCATTCAATGGAAATGACTCCATTGATATGCACTGGTTACAGAATATTTGCATTGTGAATTTGCACTTAGAGAAAATAGACCCTGAATGAATATTGAAAAATATAAGCAATTTTAACTTAATTTTGAAGTATTTTGATAGTACAATACTGTCACCATGTTTACTTAACTTTCCCCATGAGGTTGATTCACATTCTCATTAATTATTTTTCAATTAATTAATTTTTTACATTCATTTTAGTTAATTAATAAAAAGCTTTTAAGCACCCCAAAAAAAGTATTAAAATTAATCAACAGCCTCGATTAGCTAAAGTCAAATAAAAGTAAAGAGCAAATCAAAGTAGAGGAAGACCAACAAATGCAGCTGACATAATCTATCATTAATTATCTACCCATTCTTCCTGCAATTGACACAGCGGTGCAATCACGGAAATATACAATGACAAAAAAATAACCAAAAGCTATATTGCATTGCAAACAAAATAGTAAACAGCTTTATTGATCAATAATACAATAAAGCTTTTTTATATTAGCAATGCCTTATACCTTTTGGTTATACCATATTTGTTAGATGATAAGACCCTCCGGACCATAAGTCACAACTAGGTTTAGAGGACAAAAACCAGGGGAAAAATATATATACTAAACCTGGTGCATCCATGGTGAAGGGGCTTCTTGTGGATTATGCCCCCTTTGTACCTTATGCCCCTTTGTATCTCGTGTCTCCCTGTGTCCTCCTCTGTCCCCCTTGCATCCTCCATGTGTCCTCCTCTGTCCACCTTGTGTCCTCCTCTATGCCCCTTTGTGTCTCCCTGTGTCCTCTGTCTGTCCCCTTGTGTCCTCCTCTGCATGGGCACAGTACAGGGAGTTCCCGATTATAAAAATAGTTGTCCAATTGGATTTTTGTCAAATCAAAATCTGGATTTTCTTGTTGGTTGTGATAGATAGGAAGAAAAGATTGGTTCTTGATGGTTTAGTGAACCATTTTTCTTCCGATCAGAATTTTCTGATCGCTCGAACGATTTTTCGCTAGAAATTGGATCGTTAGTGGCCACCTTTAGACGCAGTGACTTTTCCCCCCACTTTTGGGGGAGAAAACGTGAGTCTTATGGTCCAAAAAATACAGTATTTTGTCACTGGGCATTTTTTAGTTTCAAAGACTTTTTTTTATTATTAGGACTATTGATTGGCATTATATTCAAGTTAACCACTTAACGACCAGCTAACGCCCATAGGCGTCGGCAGGTCTTAAGTGGTTTCCCATGGAAACTTTCCATGTCAGTTCACGGAGGGTGTCTCCGTGAACAGCCGGAGAGCCGCCGATCGCGGCTCGCCGGCAAAATGTAAACTCGCGGGGAAGAAATCCCCGCTGTTTACATCATACGGCGCTGCTGCGCAGCAGTGCCGTAAGGCAGATCGGCGATCCCCGGCCTCTGATTGGCGGGGGATCGCCGGCATATGATAGGCTGAAGCCTATCCTTCAATGCGCAGGATGGATATCTGTCCTGCGCAGCCCATGGAGGGAGAGGGAGGGACGGGAAGGCAGGGAGCGCCGAAAACGCTGCGCAGGGGGGCTTTGAAGACTCCCCCCCGCAAAGCGCAGCAAGCCAGCGGCGATCAGACCCCCCCAAGCAGGACATCCCCCTAGTGGGGAAAAAGGGGGGAAGTCTGATCGCCCTGGCTAAATCCTGATCTGTGCTGCGGGCTTGAGAGCCAATGCAGCACAGATCCTGCAAAACACCCCTGGTCCTTAAGTTAAATACACACCATAGCAAGATAATACTCTAAAGTTTTTACAACATAAAACAAAATTGCTGACAAGTTACATCATGCAGTTGGATTGATGTGAATTAGGGCTTGTTCACATCTAGGCGATTAGCGGGTGATTACCGCTAATCGCCAAAGTGCTAGTGATTTTTAAAGCGCTAGCACAATATTAACTATATGGCAGTGATCTCATTGCCGCGATTGCCGCCGATCACTGGCGTTTCACGATTAGCTGCAATCGCCAACGCATTGCATGCAGCATTTTTTGGCGATTCCGGAGCAATCGCTATTAGCATGTCATAGAAGCTTTATTTGTAATCGCTCTCAAACTTGTACAGTCATTTTATTGCAATAATTGGCCTTTTTCAAGTGTGAATGGGCCCTTACAGCAAAGGATGTAAAGTAAGTGGCAAAAAGAAAAACAAAAAAACAAAAAAACAAATAGAAGGTAACATATCAAAAGAAAGCAAACAGGAAGCATAAGGAAGAATTTCTGGTGTGCAGTTAAAACCCATAGGCAATACAAATAATTCTGATACATTAAATAGTATAATGCTGTAAAGCTTAAGGCAGGGAACACACTTGACTGTTTTCGAACGCGTTTTCTGCACAGAAAAACTGAGAACTCATGTTAATCAATGTGCTAGTTCACACTTAACCACTTGCCGACCGCCTTAAGCCGATGGGCGGCAGCAAGGGCTGGGCCCAAATGACCGCAATACGGCCTTCGGCGGTGTGGTTATGCGGCGATCGCGTCATTCGTGACGCGATCAGCCGCCGGCGACAGGCTCCGCCCCCTCGCGCTGTAACCCGCCGGCCGTTCGGAAGCGCCGGCGGGTTACTAGCACCCGGATCACCGCATATAATATGTATAATAGGCTTTGTAATGTATACAAAGCCTATTATACAGGCTGCCTCCTGCCCTGGTGGTCCCAGTGCCGAGGGACCACCAGGGCAGGCTGCAGCCACCCTAGTCTGCACCCAAGCACACTGATCTCCCCCCCCCAGCCCCCTGATCGCCCACAGCACCCCTCAGACCCCCCCCCCGCCCACCCCCCAGACCACTGTTTGCACCCAATCATCCCCCTAATCACCAATCACTCCCTGTCACTATCTGTCAATGCTATTTTTTTAACCCTAAACTTCCCCCTGCTCCCTCCTGATCACCCCCACCTCTCAGATTCTCCCCAGACCCCCCCTCCCAGATCCCCCCCCCCTGTGTACTGTATGCCTCTATCCCCCCTGTAATAACCCACTGATCACCTGTCAATCACCTGTCAATCAGCTGTCAATCACCCATCAATCACCCCCTGTCACTGCCACCCATCAATCAGCCCCTAACCTGCCCCTTGCGGGCAATCTGATCACCCACCCACACCAATAGATCGCCCACAGATCCAACATCAGATCACCTTCCAAGTGCAGTGTGTACATCTGTTCTCTCCTATAAAACACCCACTAATTGCCCATCAATCACCCCCTGTCACCACCTGTCACTGCTACCCATCAGATTAGACCCCTATCTGCCCCTAGGGCACCCAATCACCCACCCACACCCTCAGAACGACCTCAAACCCCCCCCCCCCAGACCTCTCCCCCCTATGTACTGTATACATCTATTCTCCCCTGTAATCACCTGTCAATCACCTGTCATTCATCCATCATTCACCCGTCATTCACCCGTCAATCACCCGTCAATCACCACCTGTCATTGCCACTTATCAGATCAGACCCTAACCTGCCTCTTATGGGCATCGGATCACCCTCTTACACCATCAGATGGCCCCAGACCTACCCTCAGGTCACCTCCAAAGTGCATTGTTTACATCTGTTCTGCCATCTAATTACCCACTGATCACCCATCAATCAGCCCCTGTCACTGCTACCCATCAGATTAGACCCCTATCTGCCCCTAGGGCACCCAATCACCCGCCCACACCCTCAGAACGCCCTCAGACACCAGCCCTGATCACCTCGCCATTGCATTGCTTGCATCTATTTCCCCCCTCTAATCACACCTTGAGACACCCATCAATCACCTCCTGTCACCACCTGTCACCCCCTAGCACACCTACCAATCAGATCAGGCCCTAATTTGCCCCGTGTGGGCTCCTGATCACTCGGCCAAACCCTCAGATCCCCCTCAGACCCCCTTCCGATCACCTCCCCAGTGCAATGATTGCATCTATTCCCCCTCTAACCACCCCCGGTTCCACAAAATTCGCCCCCTCATAGACCACCTGTCATCAAAATTTGCAGATGCTTATAACAGTCATTTTGAGACATTTGGTTTCCAGACTACTCACGGTTTTGGGCCTGTAAAAATGCCAGGGCAGTATAGGAACCCCACAAGTGACCCCATTTTAGAACAAAGACACCCTAAGGTATTCTGTTAGGTGTATGACGAGTTCATAGAAGATTTTATTATTTGTTACAAGTTAGCGGAAATTTATTTTTATTGTTTTTTTTCACAAAGTGTCATTTTTCACTAACTTGTGACAAAAAATAAAATCTTCTATAAACTCACCATACACCTAACGGAATACCTTGGGGTGTCTTCTTTCTAAAATGGGGTCACTTGTGGGGCCCCTTAGCGCACCTATGCTGCAAAAAAGTGTCACACATGTGGTATTGCCGTACTCAGGAGAAGTAGTATAATGTGTTTTGGGGTGTATTTTTACACATACCCATGCTGGGTGGGAGAAATCTCTCTGTAAATGGACAATTGTGTGTAAAACAAAAATCAAAAATTTGTCATTTACAGAGATATTTCTCCCACCCAGCATGGATATATGTAAAAATACACCACAAAACACATTATACTACTTCTTCTGAGCACGGCAGTACCACATGTGTGGCACTTTTTTGCACCCTAACTGTGCTAAGGGGCCCAAAGTCCAATGAGTACCTTTAGGATTTCACAGGTCATTTTGAGACATTTGGGTTCAAGACTACACCTCACGGTTTAGGGCCCCTAAAATGCCAGGGCAGTATAGGAACCCCACAAGTGACCCCATTTTAGAAAGAAGACACCCCAAGGTATTCTGTTAGGTGTATGACGAGTTCATAGAAGATTTTATTTTTTGTCACAAGTTAGCGGAAATTGATTTGTATTGGTTTTGTCAATTTCCGCTAACTTGTGACAAAAAAAATCTTCTATGAACTCACCATACTCCTAACAGAATACCTTGGGGTGTCTTCTTTCTAAAATGGGGTCACTTGTGGGGTTCCTATACTGCCCTGGCATTTTAGGGGCCCTAAACCGTGAGGAGTAGTCTAGAATCCAAATGCCTCAAAATGACCTGTGAATAGGACGTTAGGCCCCTTAGCGCACCTAAGTTGCAAAAAAGCGTCACACATGTGGTATCATCGTACTCAGAAGAAGTAGTATAATGTGTTTTGGGGTGTATTTTTATACATACCCATGCTGGGTGGAGAAATCTCTCTGTAAATGGACAATTGTGTGTAAAAAAAAATCAAAAAATTGTCATTTACAGAGATATTCCTCCCACCCAGCATGGGTATGTGTAAAAATACACCACAAAACACATTATACTACTTCTCCTGAGTACGGCGGTACCACATGTGTGGCACTTTTTTGCACCCTAAGTGCGCTAAGTGGCCCAAAGTCCAATGAGTACCTTTAGGATTTCACAGGTCATTTTGCGACATTTGGTTTCAAGACTACTCCTCACGGTCTAGGGCCCCTAAAATGCCAGGGCAGTATAGGAACCCCACAAATGACCCCATTTTAGAAAGAAGACATCCAAAGGTATTCAGTTAGGAGTATGGTGAGTTCATAGAAGATTTTATTTTTTGTCACAAGTTAGCGGAAAATGACACCTTGTAAAAAAAAACAATTAAAATCAATTTCCGCTAACTTGTGACAAAAAAAAAAATCTTCTATGAACTCACCATACTCCTAACAGAATACCTTGGGGTGTCTTCTTTCTAAAATGGGGTCATTTGTGGGGTTCCTGTACTGCCCTGGCATTTTAGGGGCCCTAAACCAGTGCTGGGCCGAAATTACGCATTAGCGTAATTACGCATCGTAATTCACTACAAATGCACCGTAAGCGTTACGTGTAAGGTTACGGTATTACACGTAATTAATTACGCGTAGACCGTAGGTTACGTTATTACGCGTAACAAATTACGCGTAAGACAGTAAACTCCAATTGAAATTACAAAGTCTGCCGTAATCGCGTAATATTACGCTCCCTTATAATATAAAAAAGCCGCCAACTTTAAGGGTTAATAGCAAAGCCCCCTTAAGTGCTAAGAGCCTCAAATTTGGAGAATATATTAAGGAGATCAGAAGGAATAAGAGGAAATTTTTTTTTTCAAAAAGACCTTATAGTTTTTGAGAAAATCGATGTTAAAGTTTCAAAGGAAAAATATATACATTTAAAAACCCGCCGACTTTAACGGTTAATAGCAAAGCCTGCTTAAAATTTAGGAACACCAAATTCCCAGGGTATATTAAGGGGATCAGTGGGAATAAGAGGAAAATTTTTTTTTTCAAAAACACCTTATAGTTTTTGAGAAAATCGATTTTTAAGTTTCAAGGGCAAAAATGTCTTTTAAATGCGGAAAATGACAGTTTTTTTTGCACAGGTAACAATAGTGTTTTATTTTCATAGATTCCCCCAAGTGGGAAGAGTTTTACTTACTTCGTTCTGAGTGTGGGAAATATAAAAAAAAACGACGTGGGGTCCCCCTTCCCAGACCTCTTTAACCCCTTGTCCCCCATGCAGGCTGGGATAGCCAGAATGCGGAGCACCGGCCGCGTGGGGCTCCGGACCCTGACTATACCAGCCCGCATGATCCATGGATTGGGGGGTCTCGGAAGGGGAGGGGCAGCCAAGCTTTCCCCTCCCCCTCCGAGCTCTTGTCCAATCCAAGGACAAGGGGCTCTTCTCCACCTCCGATGGGCGGTGGAGGTGGAGGCCGCGATTTCCTGGGGGGGTTCATGGTGGCATCTGGGAGTCCCCTTTAAAAAGGGGTCCCCCAGATGCCCACCCCTCCTCCCAGGAGAAATAAATATAGGGGTACTTGTACCCCTTACCCATTTCCTTTAAAAATTAAAAGTAAATAAACACACAAACACTTAGAAAAAGTATTTTAATTGAACAAAAAACATAACCACGAAAAAAGGAGGGGGAGGGGAAAGCTTGGCTGCCCCTCCCCTTCCGAGACCCCCCAATCCATGGACCATGCGGGCTGGTATAGTCAGGGTGCGGAGCCCCACGCGGCCGGTGCTCCGCATTCTGGCTATCCCAGCCTGCATGGGGGACAAGGGGTTAAAGAGGTCTGGGAAGGGGGACCCCACGTCGTTTTTTTTAAATATTTCCCACACTCAGAACGAAGTAAGTAAAACTCTTCCCACTTGGGGGAATCTATGAAAATAAAACACTATTGTTACCTGTGCAAAAAAAACTGACATTTTCCGCATTTAAAAGACATTTTTGCCCTTGAAACTTAAAAATCGATTTTCTCAAAAACTATAAGGTCTTTTTGAAAAAAAATGTTTTCCTCTTATTCCCACTGATCTCCTTAATATACCCTGGGAATTTGGTGTTCCTAAATTTTAAGCAGGCTTTGCTATTAACCGTTAAAGTCGGCGGGTTTTTAAATGTATATATTTTTCCTTTGAAACTTTAACATCGATTTTCTCAAAAACTATAAGGCCTTTTTGAAAAAAAAATTTTTCCTCGTATTCCTTCTGATCTCCTTAATATATTCTCCAAATTTGAGGCTCTAAGCAATTAAGGGGGCTTTGCTATTAACCCTTAAAGTCGGCAGCTACCTAACATTGATCCATGCGTCAACTTTTCCGCTTGGGAGCATGGCCTTACGCATTAATTGCTAGTAGGAAATTACGCGTAAGGCAATAACGTAACAACCTGCATTACGGTATTCTTACGCGTAATTGCATAAGGGCTATGCGTAATTACAGACATGAACCGTAAATAAATGTCTACGCCGTAAGCGTAATTCCGTAATGCGTAATAGCGTAAAATTACGCGTAATGATCCGTAAGCGTAGTTTGTTCCATTACGCCCAGCACTGCCCTAAACCGTGAGGAGTAGTCTTGAAACCAAATGTCGCAAAATGACCTGTGAATTTCTAAAGGTACTCATTGGACTTTGGGCCCCTTAAAGAGACACTGAAGCGAAATAAATACATGATATAATGAATTGGTTGTGTACTATGAATAATTACTAGAAGATTAGCAGCAAAGAAAATATTCTCATATTTTTATTTTCAGGTATATGGTGTTTTTTCTAACATTGCATCATTCTCTAATATCTGCAGATTACACAACACTCAGCATTAAAAATGATTCTTTCAGAGCAGTCTGTGAACTAATGACATCTCCTCTGCCAGAGGAAAAGTAAAAAGTTGAGATAATAAATGTCAGATAACAGCCCTCTCCACGACTTTTGAAAGTCGTAGAAATGAATGGCTTTTTTGCATAGAGATAACAACTGGAGTTTCTTAACTCTTCCTGTACTGGAAACAATTAGACTGATGTATATGATCTTAATGTTTTATTTCTTAGCTGTACTACACATACAAATCATAATATCATAATTTTTTTTTCGCTTCAGAGTCTCTTTAACGCAGTTAGGGTGCAAAAAAGTGCCACACATGTGGTATCACCGTACTCAGGAGAAGTAGTGTACAATGTGTTTTGGGGTGTATTTTTACACATACCCAAGCTGAGTGGGAGAAATATCTCTGTACATGGACAATTGTGTAAAAAAAAAATCAAACAAATCTCATTTACAGAGATATTTCTCCCACCCAGCGGAAGCAGGAGATTTGGGCGCATGAGACAAGTGGACAAAAAGGGCGCCCCATTCACTCCCATTATAAATATCGTTTAATGGGCGCCGAACAGGGAAAAAAAGGCGCCGGAGATTATTAACGTTTTACAAACGGCGCCCAGAGATTTTTAAGGTTTTATAACTGTGCTTGTGATGATTTAACTTTACAAAATGAGCCCGTGATGAATAACGTTTATAAAGATACTAAATCACTATTTCTAAAACATTATTATCCACCCAAAAAATTATTTACATTTTTTATTTAAATTTTTTATTTATTAATGTTTGTAAAACATTATTATCCATAGGGGGTCTTAGGTTTAGGCACCACCAGGGGGGTCTTAGGTTTAGGCACCACCAGGGGGGTCTTAGGTTTAGGCACCAACAGGGGGGTCTTAGGTTTAGGCACCACCAGGGGGTTTTAGGTTTAGGCACCACAAGGGGGGTCTTAGGTTTAGGCACCAACAGGGGGGTCTTAGGTTTAGGCACCACCAGGGGGGTCTTAGGTTTAGGCACCAACAGGGGGGGTCTTAGGTTTAGGCACCAACAGGGGGTCTAGGGGTTAGGGATAGGTACAGGGAGGGTTTTTAACAAACGTAAATATAAGTTTCAGTTTAGAAACAGGGAAGATTAACGTTTTAAGAATTGCCGATCTCATACACATTATTTAATGATTTATAAATTCTTAAAACACTATTTGTAAACGAAATTCTACACAATATTTTTATAAACGATAATACTGCTTATCATTTACACCACGCACCCTTTTTTCCCGACGCCCTTTTTTGATGTACGCCACCCAGCATGGGTATGTGTAAAAATACACCCCAAAACACATTATACTACTTCTCCTGAGTACGGAAATACCACATGTGTGGCACTTTTTTGCAGCCTAACTGCGCTAAGGGGCCCAAAGTCCAATGAGCACCTTTAGGCTTTACAGGGGTGCTTACAATTAGGCACCCCCCAAAATGCCAGGACAGTGAACACACCCCACAAATGACCCCATTTTGGAAAGTAGACACTTCAAGGTATTCAGAGAGGAGCATAGTGAGTCCGTGGCAGATTTCATTTTTTTTTGTCGAAAGTTAGAAGAAATGGAAACTTTTTTTTTTTGTCACAAAGTGTCATTTTCCGCTAACTTGTGACAAAAAATAAAATCTTCTATGAACTCACTATGCCTCTTAGTGAATACTTTGGGATGTCTTCTTTCCAAAATTGGGTCATTTGAGGGGTATTTATACTATCCTGGAATTTTAGCACCTCATGAAACATGACAGGTGGTCAGAAAAGTCAGAGATGCTTCAAAATGGGAAAATTCACTTTTGCCACGATAGTTTGTAAACGCTATAACTTTTACCCAAACCAATAAATATACACTGAACGGATATTTTTTTATTAAAGACATGTAGCACAATACATTTGGACAAAAATGTATACAGAAATGTTACTTTATTTGAAAAATGTCAGCATAAAAATTTAAAAAAATCATTTTTTGACAAAATTCATGTCTTTTTTGATGAATATAATAAAAACGAAAACTCGCAGTAGCAATCAAATAGCACCAACAGAAAGCTGTATTAGTGGCAAGAAAAGGAGGTAAAATTCATTTAGGTGGTAGGTTGTATGAGCGAGCAATAAACCGTGAAAGCTGCAGTGGTCTGAATGGAGAAAAAGGCTCTGGTCCTTAAGGGGCGAAAAGACTGTGGTCCTCAAGTGGTTAATATGTTGTTCGTGCACAGAAAACAAAATTACATTCTGCATGATTACTCACATGATGACGGACATTTTGTCAGTTTTCTCTATCAATTGCATTGGCTGCTGTGAAAAAAACGCCCGCGTTTTTCAGCATTGAAATACACTTGGTGTACAAAAAAGTATGCAGAAAAACGCGCGCAGAAAACTGAAAGACAAGTGTGTTCCCTGCCTCAGTTATCTAGAACTCAATCAACCACCCGGAAGTCTCAACTAACTGGACCTCGGGTGGGGGGGGGGGGAGCTATGGGGGGTGTTCTTCTATCATTTTTGCAGGGCAGTCTGCAGTGGAAACCACATACAAAACCTGTGGGTTCTGGCCTTTTGCAGCTGTCTGCTGCTCTGCTGCATCCTCGTACAGCTCCTGCTGTGTCACATGTCCTGCATTGGGTCATGCATGCATCAGGAACCGTACAAAGGGGATGCATCAAAGCAGCTGGCAGCTACAGGAAGTTAAGAGAAGACAACCAGCTCAAGGGAGCTTTTGGTTTCCACTGCACGCTGCTCTGCATTTGCTCTGTGGGGGAAGGTCAGTGTTACATTATCTCCCGTTGTTTAAATACTCAAGCAACCAGAAATTACACATATTAGGCATCAGGCAACCACTGCTTGTGCCGGATAACCGAGACACTACTGTACTGATACATAAGTACTCCACAGTTATGCCACAAGGAGACACTGATTTCATTTTTGTTAGGGAATGCATTTATACTATAGGCTACAGAGAGATATATAGCAATCACCATGTTTTTCACTCCATAAGACGCAGCTGACCATAAGGCACACCTAGGTTCAGAGGACGAAAATCCTTAAAGAGAACCAGAGGTGTGTTTGTGAAATCTTATTAGGACACAGAAGGAAGTTCTGTATACAATGACCTGCCTCTGTGTCCTTCCATTGTACCTCCACCTCCCCCCCGGGCTCTGCTGTCCACCCCACAAAAACGCCAGGCTAGCGACACGCAGATTTTCGCTAGCCTGCTATTTTCCTCAGCCTGTCATTCACCCGCCACTTCCCTGCCTCCTGTATAACAGGGCTCCCCCACCTGTGTCCCTTCCCTCCCTGCCTCCGTAAGCTTCCTCCAATCGGCTTACAGAGGTGGGGAGGGAAGGCACATAGGTGGCGGAGCCATGTAATACAGGAGGTGGGGGAGCGGCGGTGAGTGACAGGCTGAGGTAAATGGCAGGCTAGTGACAATCTGTGTGTTGTTAGCCTGGCACTTTTTTTTTAATGGGGGACAGCAGAGCCCGGGGGGGGGGGGGGGGGGCTGGAGGCACAATAGAAGGACACAGAGTATACAGAACATGCCTCTGTGCCCTAATATGTTTTGGCAAACCCACCTTGGGTTCTCTTTAAACACTATTCTAAACCAGGTGTGTCTTCAGGGAGCAGGGACAGCTTCTGAAGCATCTTCCCCCAAGCTCTCTACTACCTCCCCAAGCAAATAGTGCTCCTGGTGGACCCTTGCAGAATAGCGGCAGTGGAACACTCTCACCTGTCCAGTCAGTGTGCTCCTTCCTGTCTGTGTCCTTCTCTCTTCATCCTCGCTGGCACCCCCTCTCTGTGACCTGGTGGCATGTACATGAGTAATTACATTGTCCCAGATCACACTGATTAAGCAAGCTAGATGGAATTTTCTACTGAAGCAGGTGGTTTTGGTGCTTATCTCTGAGCACCGAAACTGGGCACCGCTATTGCACTAATGCTGTAGTGCACAGGGTGCGTAAAGGTAATACAGGGTTCTGGGCAATCGCCAGACCCCAAATTACCTCTCCCTCTAGGTTGCGATGACTCAGAGGGGAATAGTATTTAAAGCTAATGTAACCCCACGTAAAATAAAAAAGAGGGATGGCTCTGAGTCCTAATGAGTCTACCCTCTCCTCTCCCAGTGCCCGGTGGATCCTTCGTTCAAATCCGCAGCCGCGGGGACTTCGGAAGTATTCGGGAGCACTCGGGCGGCTTCGTACTGCGCACGCATGAGTGCGACATAGAGGACACTCGCGCATGCGCAGTATGCAGCGGCCCATCTTCGGGAGCCCGAGTGCTCCCGAAGACTTCCGAAACCTCTCTTCGGCGGCGGAAGTGACAGTATTTGACCGAAATGGTCGAATACTGCTACGGGGGATCCTGAGCGGGACCGGGCACCGGGAGAGGAGAGGGAAGTCTCATTAGGACAGAGCCTTCCCTCTCCTTAGGTAAGTATCTGACTTTTTATTTTTTTACGTCGGTTCCCATTAGCTTGAATTTGAGCTGCAGCAGTGTGAGTGTAACGATTGGTGTAGCACACAGACGTCTGATTATTGTGTGATCTGCAGAATCACCAATAATACAGACTCTATACCCGATTATGTGGTGATCTGCAGTATCACCAATAATGCAAGTATAGAAGGCTGAGAAACAGACGTGTAAAGTGTTTGGTGCGACAGTAGAACAAATGGATAGATCTCACCAGAGAAGCTGGTGAGTACTATCTGAAACAATAGTGTTAGACCTCACCAGGGGAGCTGGTGGGTACTAGCTGCAACAACAGTGCTAGCCAGAGGAGCTGGTGAGTATCAGTCAAAGAGCACCTCACCAGTGGCAAGGGCCCACTGGTGAGTAGAGAGGTCTGACAGGCAAGGTTCGGCAACTGAGAGGCAGATACAGTACAGAAACGTGAGGCAGAAGAATAGTGAGTTATCAGGCAGAGGTTCAGCAACTAAGTCAGATAGGCAGAAGTACAGAATCGATGAGCAATAGCAAGGTCAGAGTATAGCCAGAATCATACACAGGTTATCAGTGATACAATATAACAATAGTCCTAGTCTTGTGTGAAATCCCTGGTTTCCTCCAAGATCAAAGCACACCGGATACTAGTCTAAGGTCTGAGCGCTAACACGAGTGTATTCGCAACAGCAGACAAGTTGCAAATGACCAGTGAAGGCTTAAGAAGCCGAGGAGAGCTCACAGCTGCACCCCTTACCAATCAGCCAATCCGAGCGGCGTGAGTCACCTCTGACATCAGCTGACCGGCAGGTCAGCTCACGCGCCTTCTTCCAGCATAAAGGTCCCGTCTCAGCGCGCGCCTGCGCGATACAGCGACCCTATGAGACCGAGACAGTACCAAAGGCGGCTGCGGGTATACCCTGCGTGTCCGCAGCCGCCATAGTTGCAGATGTTCCAGTCAGTCATCATTCGGCTCAACCTGCACCCAACTCACCGGTGGCGTACTAATACGTATACATTTTCATCAGTATCTGAAAATGGGCTTGACTATGTTCTACTCCCTTTCTCCACTCTTTTTTTTTCCTGGAGTTGGGCTTTCATCTTATGACAGGTACACTTTTAGCAGTTAAGAATGCTGCTGTAAGCAGGCAGCAGAGCTATATTTGCAGTAAGGTCAGTGTAATTTGTAACACAAATCCATAGCTGCATCCTAGGAATAATGAAGTTATTGTAGATTAGTGACAGTATCTGCCAACACGTTTATATCACAGCACAAATAAGGGTATCTCGTCTTGTCCATACTCAGTAAGCATTAAAAAAATATATACACAGAAAAATGATGCCCCCTCCTTGCAGTCTCACTCTAGCAGCCATTTCATTCTGATCTTACGAAGGACCTTCGGGGCAATCCCATTTTTCACCAATTTCTTTAGTGCCGGGAAGCTGGAGATGTGGAGATAAAGGGTGGGAGAAGCGTGTGACGGATAAAACAGCAGCATGCAGGCAGTCATTAGGCTAGTGTGGCGCAGTGTACATTTCCTCACAGCGGAGCAGCCAGCAGGACCTCAGCCCTTCAGTCCATACAGAGCTCTGGAAGGACGCTCCCCTGTGATAGAAATCAATATGTCACACACTGCCAGTTCCTCACAATGATGTGCTGTTTTCTCAGTGTAAAGAAGCATGGATTGTGCTTTTCGGCCTCCTTTAAAAGTCAGAATGACCCTCATGTATGAAAATGTGCTGCCTGGTGACCCTGTACTGAAGCAGTTCACAGGGGGCACTTAGGACCAGCGGGGTTCCCGAGACAGACAGCGCTTCACAGCAACTACCTGAACACTTTCATAGAACAAGATGTTCAAGTCTGGAATATAAATGAGGATATCGCCAGCAGAGATGATTAAATTAACCTACATGATATTGCCTGTAGGTGAAATAATACTGTAATAATTATTATTGATTCATTTAGCACTATCATCTTCTGTGGGAAAGTGAGAAACAAATATGGGTACAATAAACAGACACAGGTAATACACAGACACTGGTACATAAGGTAATTAATTTCCCTAGCAGCGTGATTATTTACTGATTTTTTTTGTCTAAAAGCGGTGCAATATTTTCATGAGCTTTTAGACCCTAAATGCAGGGAAAAATCATACCGCAGTGAGATCTGAGGTAGCCCCTGCAGAGACTCACCCCCTCGGGATGCACCTCTAGAATTCTCCCTCCGTCCATTAGGTGGCGCAGTAACCTTATAGTGAGATCGCTGCCTGTTATCATTGATGACAAATGATCTCCCCTGAGGGTTAGAGAGCCTCCGAGGACTGGGAAAAGAATGGCTGCCAGCATCTGGATGGCTCCCAGCATCTGGGGAGGTGAGTTAGAAACCCTGCCATGTTTACTGTGTCTGCATCACTCCCGGGGGCTACCCCAACTCAGGCTCGGGATTACCACTCCTGCGTTTTTCTTCACCTGGAGCCTGACTCGGGGTTATTGCCAAGGAGGTTAAAGGCTATGTTCAGAGTGGCGTTTGTGTTCCCTATGACAGCAGGAATGCAATGCATTGGATCGGGACAGCAGCGCTGCACGTTATGATTGTATTGCGTTGGGTATGCATCACTCTTACTGTGCGCATTTAGCGGTAACACACTCCATGCAGTGCATTACGATGCACCTTGTGAGATGGGCCCACAGGCTGTGAGGGTCATCAAGAAGAGGCAAAGGAATAGAACATTTGCCTTCTTAAAAAAATAAGTTATTTGTGATTATTCAGATTGGAGTAAGCATATGATGTCTCCCACGATGCATCACTGCTGAATATGCAAAGCATCCTTTGTTGTCCCTGTAAGCTAGCCACACCTCCAGAACCGCTGGAATACAATGATGTGTCAGCTTGTTAATTGTACAGAGCCTTAATAATCCAACATGCATACAGACTGTTTCCTATTGGTTGAAACCCATCAGTGCATGGCATGGATTAATGTGGCTCTATTTATTTATTTATTGTATTTTTAAAGCGCCAACAAATTACGCAGCGCTGATGGGGTAGGACTTGAAACCCCCAGAGTAACAGACTATTGAGCAAGCTCATGGTGAACCAGAACTCAGTGGTTCTGGAGGTGTGGTTAGTTTATAGGGACTGCACAGCATGTTTTTTATTATTCAGTAGTGATGCATCGTGGGAGACATCATATGCTCATTACATTCTGAATAATAGCAAAAACCTTCTCTTTTAAAGGATACTAGGGGCTTGAATCACTAACCGGCACTAAGTGTTAGCGTCGGTGTGAAAATCCCTTTTTTGCCACTAGTGCGCACAAAGCTACTTTGCGCGCAGCCCCGCTCACTGCGGATGCGCCTATATTAAAGAGAATCTGTATTGTTAAAATCACACAAAAGTAAACATACCAGTGTGTTAGGGGACATCTCCTATTACCCTCTGTCACAATTTAGCCGCTCCCCGCCACATTAAAAGTAGTCAAAAACAGTTTTAAAAAGTTTGTTTGTAAACAAACAAAATGGCCACCAAAACAGGAAGTAGGTTGATGTACAGTATGTCCACACATAGAAAAGACATCCATACACAAGCAGGCTGTATACAGCCTTCCTTTTAAATCTCAAGAGATCATTTGTGTGTTTCTTTCCCCCTGCAGCTCACTGAAGAGTTACAAGCTGATTGTTTGTTTACTCTTGCAGATAGCTCTGCCCGGTTGTCTGTAATTCTGCAGTATGTGACTCATCAGTATGTGAACAGAGGATTTAACCAGCTTGTAAAAGATAAGAGAGCAGAGAAAAGCTGGCTAATGTAAATAACACACACATACAGGGTAGTGTGCATAGAGGCAGGCCCGGCCCTAGACTTTTTGCTGCCTGAGGCAAGCTTTCAGCAACCCCCCCCCCCCCACAGCCGTGGGTGTGAGGTGAGGGGCCGCCGGAGCTGGAGGGGATAGCGGGCAGGAATGGGGGTATTGGGCCTAGCGGCGGGGAGGGGGTCGGACCCCCCCTCCCTTGCCTGGGTCCCCCGTCCTCCGCTCCCCTCCAGCTTTAAAAAGTTGCGTGGCTGACTGGCTGGCTGCAGCTGTAAGAGGCAACGGGCGGTGATCACTCACCTCTTCCTCGTACCAGCCTAGCTTGCGCTCCACTGACGTCACTTCCTGCTACGCCGCAGGAAGTGACGTCAGTGGAGCGCACGTTGGAACGAGGAAGAGGTGAGTGATCCCCGCCCATTGCCTCTTACAGCTGCAGCCAGCCAGCCACGCAACTTTTTAAAGCTGGAGGGGAGCGGAGGACGGGGGACCCAGGCGAGGGAGGGGGGGGTCCGGCCCCCCTCCCCGCCGCTAGGCCCAATACCCCCTTCCTGCCCGCTATCCCCTCCAGCTCGGGCGGCCCCTCACACCCACGAACGGGCGGGTGCCCCCCCCAGAAGTGCCGCCTGAGGCAAAAGTTTCACCCTGCCTCATGGGCGAGCCGGCCCTGCATAGAGGGGGCATGCATAGCAGATCACACTGAAGAGTTGGCAGCCTTCCAGACACAGGATGACAAGTCCGACAGGGGAAAGATAAGCTGATTTATTACAGAGATGGTGATAGTATAAAGTGCTGCAGTAAGCCAGAGCACATTATAATAGGTTTAGGAACTTGTAGGATGGTAGAAAACACAATGACATTTTTGTTACCAAGTCCCTTTAATGCATGGTGCGACAATAACGTCGCACCCGCTGCCTCTTAAACGTTGCATCTGATGCGACAATAACGGTGCATCGGGTGCCCCTGAAAGGCGCATCGTCGCATCAGATGCGACGTTTATTGGTTCACCGCGCACTAATATAGGCGCACCCACGCTGCGCGCGCAGTGAGCGGGACTTAGACTTAGACTGATGTGTGGGCGCAAACTACTTAGTGCCGTAGTTTGCGCCCACTAAGTGATCGGGCACACTAACCGGCTTAGCGCCGGTTAGTGAATCAAGCCCTAGATGTGAAATAACCTAGAGAAACGGGTGGAGCAGGCATATATTGTTACCTGTCCAGATGCCTACCGCTCCTCGCGTTCTCCTCTCTGCCTCCACAGTCTAATTTACTGCCCCTCCGGCAGCCTCTTCCGAGGTCACCAGAGTCGGGCACTACTGTGCAGGTGCTGGCCGGCTGAGCGCATCCTACAGCGCACGACCGTGGCCGCCTGGCCGGTAGTGATTTCACACACATGCTCAGAGTGCTCCCGGCCAGCACCTGCACAGTAGTGCCCAACTCTGGCAACCTGGAAGAGGCTACCGGAGGAGCATTTAGGTAGACTGCGGGGGCAGAGAGGAGAACGGGGGAAGCGGTTGGCATCAGGACAGGTAACAGTATATGTCTGCTCCCCCAGCTTCTCTAGGTTATTTCACATCTGGTCTCCTTTAAGAAGGCAAACTTTTGTGTTGCTTTAAAATATAGAAAAGAAATCTCGAGGGAAGCCTGTAGATTCTGTAAAGCAGGGGTGCCCACACTTTGTCGCCATCTGAGCTATGGTACTTTGAAAATTGCCAAATCAAAATGATCTACAAGATAGTCTCTACCTACAATTGCAAGCCACAATTAAAGAGAATCTGTAAAAAAGAAAAACAGCCCAGAGGGAGTACTTACCTCAGGAGGGGGAAGCTTCTGGATCCTAATGAGGCCTCCCCGACCTCTTCACCCTCCTGGATCCAGCACAGACAGACAGCCCTTGAACAGCGGCCCTGTAAATATTTACCTTCTTTGCTCCTGTGCAAGCGCAGTAGTGGCTTTCCAATGGGCTCTGACAGAAATAGCCCGATTGGGTCCACTCTATCTTGACTCAGGTTCTCTTTAACCTCCTGACATTTACGCCGCTCAGGAGGTTTTGTTAGTTTGTGCCCCCAGGATGAATGAATTTGATCACATGACTGCAAAACCTTTAGCTAGCACTAGGCTAGCTAGTACAAGTTTCTGGCACCCTCCGATCTCCCCGATCCCCCGTTTATACATTACTCAGCCTGGATCCAGCGATCGGAGCAGCCTCGCCGCACAGCTCCGGTCTTCACTATGGGCAGAATCGCACATGACGTCGCCGACGCTATGACGTCATGCGCAAACCCGATCCTTCCCATAGAGAGACCGAAGCTGTGCAGGGAGACTGCGCCGATCGCTGGATCCAGGCTGGGTAAAGTATAAACGGGGGGATCGCAGGCAAATGGGGGGTGATGGACACCTGTACTAGCTAGCCTAGTGCTAGCTAAAGGTTTTTCAGCCATGTGATTAAATTAATTCATCCTGGGGGACTCCTGAGGCCATTGAGCGGTATGCCCGACACAGTGTCGGGCATACCGCTAAGGAGGTTAAGTATCTAGAAAATAATTGTTTGTTTCTAGAAGTTGGTATGGTGTGGCTAATCTATTGGAGCAGAAGGGATATTTTTGACTATAGTTCCACTTTAAAGGGATACTGTAGGGGGGTCGGGGGAAAATGAGTTGAACTTACCCGGGGCTTCTAATGGTCCCCTGCAGACATCCTGTGCCCGCACAGCCACTCACCGATGCTCCGGCTCTGCCTCCAGTTCACTTCTAGAGTTTCTGACTTTAAAGTCAGAAAACCACTGCGCTTGTGTTGCTGTGTCCTCGATCCCGCTGATGTCACCAGGAGCGTACTGCGCAGGCACAGACCATACTGGGCTTCTGCTATACACTCCTGGTGACATCGGCGGGAGCGAGGACACGGCAACGCAAGCGCAGTGGTTTTCTGACTTTAAAGTCAGAAATTCCAGAAGAGAACTGGAGGCGGGGCCGGAGCATCGGTGAGTGGCTGCGCCAACACAGGATGTCTGCGGGGGACCATTAGAAGTCCCGGGTAAGTTCAGCTCATTTTCCCCCGACCCCTACAGTATCCCTAAGTTATGAGGAAAGGCTAGCTGCACTAAACTTACTTACCCTTGAAATGGGATTAAGAAGCATATGATCATTAGTATAAATACAGTATATAAATGTCCCTTACAGACAATTTAGCGAAATATTTTTTTACCTTAGGGTCACTTCAAAAAACTCCAGGGTAGCGTTTGATGTTGGAGGAAAAAAGGTTTAATCTGCAGCTGTGGAAAGTGTTCTTCACTGTGAGGCTGTGGAAATCTAAAACACTGAGGCTTTAATAAGATAAGCTTCAACGGCTTGAAAAGTGGATGTATAAGCTGAACCAAATAAACAGAAACACACTTTGAACAACAAAGGAATGAGTCTGTCTCAGTCTGTAGAGAAATACCTGCAGTTTCTTCACAAAATATTTCTGCACTCCAAACAGTGTATTCAAAGGGCTATAACAATTTTCTAGCCAGTAGGTTTTATAGCGGAATAATATCAGGGGCTTATTGCAGCATGCTGTGAGCTCATACAGCACCTTCTGGTGATCTGTTACTTCAAGCACCAGTCTGGCTCAGCTCTAAAATAACAACTTCCAGTCTGATAGATGAGTCAAATATACTTCCTGTTTTGTCCTCACTAAACAGGTTCACTCTCCATGCATCACATTTCTAGAAACCCTCACTAGAAACACATCTTTGTCTTTAACATGTTTGGCACCGACAGGCTCTGGCCCCTTAAAGAGCGATTGACAGCCATAAAATCAAATTCCTATTACCCACTGCTCTGTGTTTATTATTTAGTCTACATCCTGACCCTGCATTGCCTTCCGCCTTCGTCAGTGTTTTGTGAGCACTGGGTGATTGCAGGCACCACAGAGAAGAGGTTTACACAGCTCATATACATATTCTAAGCATCCCAATATACTTATACCAAGACGAGCACTGATATAAGATACAAAAATAATTTAATCAAAACAACGCATTTTCCGTGCGTCCACTCACTTCCTCAGGTCAATAAAGTTGAATTGGGGTAAGTTTTTCTTGCCTTTTAAACAGTTTTTAATTATTTTACACATGCTTTGGGTTGCCTTTCTCCCAGTGTTACACCTCCGAACCACCATGGGGTTGGTACAGGCCTTAATAGGTCCAGCAACTTCCTTCTGGTTCTCTCTCATACAGCATACATTAGTAAGTGAAGCAATTTGGCCTGTTTCTGCATTCTGTTTCTGCTATTTCTTCTACTACACCTTCCCAGTCTACACTGAAAAGTCTTATAGGCCTAACAAATACCTTCAGGACTACTATAATTAGCATGTATATTTTTGGAATGGAAGCAGCACTAGCTGTTTCTCTAAACTCTCCCCTGCCTAACCCTAGAATTCCTGACAACTACCGCGTGTCTTATCATACCGTGTGCAGTTTCTGGAAGAGGACTGCTTCTGTCTTCTGTATCTACTGCTGCAGACAGTTCTTCCCTGCTGTTACACACAGAGAGACCATGGAACTGGAAGCTCATTCAGTCTGTATAAAATTCATTTACAATCCGAATGTGATGAAGAAAAGCAAGTAAAACATTCTGTCAGAAGCTGAAGAAGGGTTTTGGGTATAAGGAGTCTGTAAACTGTTTTCCTGTATACGTTTGTTACCAGTTAGAGAATGGCGTGCAGCCTCTTTGCCATAATCAAAGCTGTGTATAATACTAATCTGCATTGATAGATTGTAAGCTCTTGGGTCTATAGGTTTTATTTTTTTTAGCATATTTACCAGTAGATTGCTGTCTCTTGTGCACCATGTATAGGTTTAACCGAGAGCAGAAGATTTTTTTTTTTAATTCAGTCATCACACAGGAATTTTACCAAAAAATAGTAGTAGGGGGGAAAATAAATCAATGCAAAGTGAGAAGTTAAAAAATAGAAAAATTATTGAATCTCGTTGTGTAATTTGTTCATGTTGTTTGATCCACAGTGAGCCAGCAATCATCTTTACTACTGGCAGACATGAAAAAACAAAATGGACAGCACCAACTTCCATTATCTATAAACACACCCATTATACATTATACATTTTATACACATATATGAAAGATACTGCTTTCTTGGCAGTTGGAAACAACTGTTATTTCCCACAATGCCACGAGGTTCACAGACAGGAATCTGTCAAGGCCAGACCTCCCTGATGTTCTTTTCGATAAAAGGTAAAGATTTCTTGTGGGAAAAGAAGGTTTCGGCTACTGACTGGGATTAAGTTCAATCGAGGTCCTGCATGTGGCAGCGTGGATCTGTCAGAGCGTAGATTTCAATTCCCGCCATGCAGTCCCGCCGCTCCCACCGATCGAGCTGTTTTCTTCCCGCCGCAATACACTCGCCCTGCCGTCTCTATGACGGCAGAGCTCTGTGAGCCAATCAGGAGCCATTTTCATTGGCTCCTGGCCCTGTCATCACTGTAAGCCAATCTCATTGGCTTACATTGATTGACAGGGTCAGGAGCCAATGAAGTGGCTCCTGACCGGCACACAGTGCTTTGCTGGCATAGGGACGGCAGAGAGATGGACCTGCGATGGGAACAGAACAGCGTGGCCGGCGGATTACTGCAGTGATTCGTTGGGAGACGGCATTTTACCATACCAGCAGTCTCTGGTCCTTATTATGGCGGCCTACATGGTACAATAAAAACGTTTGATCATCCCATTTATTCGATCTAAATGATCGAATCGAATGAAAGTTGAAAATATTTTTTTTTTTCAATCAAGAAATTCGAACGGTTATCCTGTTTTTTTGAGAAAAATTAGATCGGACATGCTGGAAAAATCTTTATATTTGATCTAATGGAATAATCGAACAAAATTATCTAATCGAAAAAAATGAAAAATTGTACCATGTATGGCCACCATTAGAGATGTCCCGAATGGTTCACACGCGAACAATGCGGGTTCACGTTCGCATCAGATCTCAAACTTTATGCGAGTTCGACCCACCGCCTATACTACAGTTCCTGGAAGGATCGGCACCACACAAAAGGTTGTATTCATAAGCTCTTTAGATCTTTATTGCATTAAAAATGACAAGGCAGCGACAGCCCGCTGTTTCGGCCTGGTGTGGCCAGGCCGAAACAGCGGGCTGTCGCTGCCTTGTCATTTTTAATGCAATAAAGATCTAAAGAGCTTATGAATACAACCTTTTGTGTGGTGCCGATCCTTCCAGGAACTGTTGCATTTTTGCCCCTTGTGGTATAGGGGCTAGGATCTTGGCACACACTTTATCTTTTGAGCCTGGAGGGTGCTCCCAAGAGTTTGTTTTACACCGCCTATACTACATCATTGGGCTAAACTTTGACCCTCTACATCACAGTCAGCAGACACATGGCAGCCAATCAGGCACTCGCTCCTGGAGCCCACCTCCCATATAAGGCAGCAGTGTTGGCCATTTTCTCACTCTGTGTGCTGCTGTTTTAGTGAGAGAAGGGAGAGAGGTTGCTGCAGAGATAGGGAAAGCTTAGTTTGGCTCTTGTTAGCTTGCTCATTGCTGATATTTGTTGCTGAAAAGCACCACCAAAACAGCTCTTTTGAGAGCTAATCTTCTTGTGATGTGTTTGTTTTTTGTTTTTTTGTGTGGCCCACTGACACTGCATATACAGCCCTTGCTATACTGTGCCAGGCCCAGCACATTCAGTGCATCCATTTTCACTGCACCTGTGTGACCGCACGCTGTTCTATATAGCAGTCACTGCATACATTTCACTGCACCTGTGTGCCCGCACACTGTTTTATATAGCAGTCACTGCATCTGTGTGAACGCATGCTGTTTTATATAGCAGTCACTGCATACATTTCACGGCACATGTGTGACCGCATGCGGTTTTATATAGCAGTCACTGCATCTGTGTGACCACACGTTGTTTTATATACAAGTCACTGCATACATTTCACTGCACCAACGTGACTCCACACTGTTTTATATACCAGCAGTTAGTGCATCCATTTTCAGTGCACCTGTGTGACTGCACATTGTTATACCAGCAGTCACTGCCACCTTTTCACTGCACCTGTGTGACTGCACATTGTTATACCAGCAGTCACTGCAACCTTTTCACTGCACCTGTGTGACTGCACATTGTTCTACCAGCAGTCAGTGCATTCATTTTCACTGCACTTGTGTGACTGCACATTATATTAGTCAAGTCAGTGCATAGCTTTCACTTCATCCCCCCCAATATGGACAAAACAACAGGCAGAGGCAGAGCCAGAGGCAGGCCACCTGGCTGGTCTGTTCGAGGTCTTGCTGTTGTGATTTCGTGCGGCCCTCGACTAAAGTACAGTGTTCAGAAGAATGCACGTGCCATCAACCCCCAATATTGTCGGGACGTAGTTGACTATTTAACACAGAACACCTCATCTTTCTCAGCTTCCGCACGGAAGCGTGACATATCTTCCTCCTCCTGCTCTGATTCTGGTACCCCACTTAACACTCAGTCGGCAGCCGTCACCAAAGTGCCATCATCCCAGGGCTCAGCGGTGTGGAAATGTCTTTGTATGTCTGCCTCAGATGAGAGCGATGCCATCTGTACTCTCTGCCACCGAAAATTGAGCCGTGGAAAGACCAAGGCCCGCGTAGGGACAACTTCCTTACGAAGGCACATGATGAAAAAGCACAAATTGCAATTGGATGACCACCTGAGGAAAAGCAGCACACAAAAGCAAAGCCACACACTGCAGTGGAAGATACCAGGCCGCAATTATTTCTCAAAAAAGGCGATACCCAAACTGTACCGTGATGTTGAAAGGCAAGTGGTGTCATCTCTGGCACACAGCGTTGGGTCAAGGGTCCATCTGACTATGGATGCCTGGTCTGCAAAGCATGGTCAGGCCTGCCTGAAGACTAAATCAGTCCCCACACATAGCATCTCTGCCTGCCCGCTGTGTGACTGCCTGCCCCAAGACTAAGTCTGTCCCCAAACAGCATCTCTGCCTGCAGGCTGCTTGACTGCCTTCTCCGCCACCACCAACAGGGTCCAGGACTCCAGGCAGATTCCTAAATGTTTAAGGCCGCTGCTAGCGGCCGCTATAATAATTTTTCTGGTGCGTGTACATGCCTGCCTAATTTTTCTGGCTGCACTGTGGCTGCAACAACAAAACAAAAGGCATGTACATGTGTCAATTCCCCTTCGTGATTATTACCTTGCCACCGTGAAGGGGCTTGCGTATCACAATGAAGCAATGACCGGCTATATGAGTGTGTTGGGCGGCACACTTGAACCAAGATAATAAGTTCGTTGCTTCATTGTGGACAGACCAAATTAGATCAGCTGGACACACAGTCACTGTTGTTCTGTCATTGAGCTACCTCAGCCTGACCATATGGGCTTGAAAACCGCCATTGCCTGCACTCGCCATGGTGCACACCAGTCCAGCACGGCCATCACTACACAAACAGCTGTTTGCGATGCATTACACAGTGTGTTTGGTGTGTCAGTGTGAAGCAGTACACTAATTACACTACCTGATTGATGTATACACACGCAAGATGTTTTAAAGCACTTTATGCCTCCAATTTAGCATGCATTGTGATTTCTGCCCTTAAAACCCTGCTGTGCGTCAAATTCTGATTTTTCCCTGAGACTTTTGCCGTGTATCCCACTCCGCCATGCCCCCCTCCAGGTGTTAGACCCCTTGAAACATCTTTTCCATCACTTTTGTGGCCAGAATTAGTGTTTGTAGTTTTGAAAGTTCGCCTGCCTATTGAAGTCTATTATGCTTTGCATGGTTCTCGCGAACGCAAACTTTTTCGGAAGTTTGCGTTTGATGTTTGTGAACCTAAAATCGGAGGTTCGAGCCATCTCTAGTCCTTATGGGGCGGAGACTGCTGCTACGGAAATGGTTAATACCCCACTGACTGATGGTGCCTCTCTACTGGTGCTGTTGGCATGTTTTGGTAAAGTGTTTCCCATGAACTGCTTAGTTACAGCTTCTAGAGGATTTCCAAACTGTTTTGCACAATTATACATCAATTTCCTGTATCATTATTAGCAACAAATAAGGACATTCTTGGTCTGGTATAGCTTCAGGAAAGTGAGCGGTACTATCTCCTCGTTGCCGTAGGCTAATGCAATTTGATTCTTGCATTGTTTATTGAAAGTTGAAAATAACATATCTCTTAGCACAGTAGAAGTACAACTGTAAAGTGGATGCCTAGGACCTGGTGGTGGGCTAGAGTGCTGGCTGACCTAGGTCGGGTCACGTGACACCTCGGGAGCTGTGCATGGGCACCAGAAAGCTGCTAGGAGCAACAGAAAGGGTAGAAGATACCGTCCGGAGGCTCGATAAGTATTTAATGCCCTGCAACCCCCCCCAAACCACGCATTGTTTTCTGTTTTTTGTAGTACTATGCTATGTTTACATTCGACCTTGCAAGTATCACTACACTATTAACTCGAGGGATCACATTTAATAGCCCTTCCGGTTACTTAGTCCCTTCTCACAGTGTCTTACTGTATTTTTTTTCTTATTTGTAGCATTTATTCAGCAAGAAATGCTGTCCTTTAGATACACACAGCCTCAATAGGGTTCCCTTAAATATCAGTTGGATGAATCTAGATATGGCAATAAGGTACAACAAGCAAGCAATAGCGCAGATCTTGCCACGGATGACTTTCCATCTAAGCTTCCAGTAATGATGCAGAATGAGTCCTGGAGGAAAAGACGTGTCCATTTAAATATTAACTTTTAGATTTCAACAATTTACTGTCAAGAGAGCAGACTGACAATCTGCAGCAGGTGCCAGCAGCTTGCGCAAAGGTTTAAAAGCTTATCGAACGGGCTTTCCAATTATATAATTGCTGTGATAACCGCTTGCCAGCTCATCTTCTGAAATTACTTGCTTCCACTGAAAAAAAAATGGATAGGGGACCCTCCTAACAACAGAAAGACAGATCTGTGAGCCTGCTCTTAGATGTTCAGCCCTGCATATGTTAAAGACAGTCCCAGAAGTGAGTCAGTATGTACATCTTCATCAGTCAGCAACCAGACTGCCTGACCCCTTCTTCCCATTCGCTATGATTCAGGCAGTCCCGACCTTTTACCTTCCCTTTGGCGAGCTTCAGGGTATACTGCAATTCTTGTCTCTGCGTTCACTGGCCTTTCATCTCCTTCTAGTTCAGTTACTCAGTGATGAAGGCACACGGATCTTTATCCGCTGTACAAAAGGCAGAGATGCATTCCACAGAATTCAGCTTCAGCAACAATAAGCTGTCTCTCTCACATAGTAAAGTGGGTAGATGAGGAAGAATTATATGCAATTGTCAGTTAAAGAAATGCACTTTAGCTTGCTTGTATCCAAGCCTAGACTGTCATCTGTGGGAGAAGAGGAAGCCACAGTGACAATCGCTGCACACTATGTCACAGCATGCCACAGATTGAGAGGTGCATATCGGAACTGTAAATCTAAAAATTGTCCATAAACTGATTATCCAGTATACCTGTATCCCATCCCAACCCCCAGAACTCACCCCCTTTCATGTCCTCCATTCCTTATTGCTTTGGCAATGTCTTCATGTATCTTGGTCATGTCATTAAAGTTATTTTCTATTTGAATTGATCCTGTAAGCAGAGGCTCGGAAATGAGGCTTGTGTGGGATGTAGGGAACAGAGAGGCTTTCTGCTTTGTGTGTACTTTGGAGTAAGCAGTGAGAGAGAGAGAGAGAGAGAGAGAGAGAGAGAGAGAGAGAGAGAGAGAGAGAGAAAGAGAGAGAGAGAGAGAGAGAGAGAGGCGGGCATTTAAAGTAGCATGCTTTTGTTCTTGCTTTGTTGTTTGGACATGTTTTAATGGTCTAATTGTAGAATGAAATATTGCTTTTGCTATTTAATTAAAAAGTCATTCATTAAAAAAAAAATGATGATCAAAAAAGACAATGTTTTCCCTCACATTTGACTAGTTGAGTATGTGTATATGGACATGTGTGCAAAGCGCTATTTTTATTGCTGACCCTTACACTGTATGTTGCCTTCTGAAAATTATCAGAGCCCGATTTCTAATTAGGCCTCACAGGCCTGGGCCTTGGGCGGCTGATTCCCAAGGGGGTGGTGAGACATTAAAAAGAGGTTACAGCAGGGCTGGATTTACCATGAGGCACTGTAGGCTTGTGCCTACAGGCGTCTGATGATGAAAAGGCGGCTCATTCCCCTCCCTGATTCCCTCTCTCCCTCCTTCCCTATGCAGAGTCCCGAGCAGAGCGTAAATGAGAAGTTACTCATTCAGTTTTTGGCATTCCACTGATGAGATCTCCCTTCAGTGGGGGGCACCTCTAGCTACAGTACTTAATACTGAGGGTACCTTTAGCTACCTAATGCTAAGGGAAACCTGTGGCTACCTATGACTGGCAAGGAAAGTAAGGGAGAAGTGAAGGCTGGGACAGCCAGTACACTTGCGGTGCAGTTTGGTGGGAGTTTGTAGGTTCATGTAGGGCGAGGTCTAGGGTGCCAGGACATCTGTGCCTATATAGACTCCTGTGAAGAAAATCCGGGCCTGGGTTACAGCATAGGGAAAAGAAGTCTGCATATGAGAACCAGCACATGGAAGAGGGGAGCTTTACATGGGAAAAGTGGCTGTTGTGTGTTAAACATGGATGAGGGGGCTACACTTGGAATGGGAGGATTCCTGCTAGACATGGAAGGGGAGCAAGAGAAAAAGTTGACTAGACACGCAAAATTATTGAGAATTATTGATCGCTACCAATAAATAGCGAAACGTCTAGAAGAAGCATTCCTGCTATCAGTATATTAACTGTAGTGTGTCTATTATGGTCCATTCACACTTTTACACTTTTTGCACGCTTACTGCATGAAAAGCACATCAATTGTTTTGTTTTCATAAACACAAGTGAAGTGTTTTAAGTATGTTACCAAATATGTGCTTTTATTTATTTTAATTTGAGCATGGTCATGTGACTCACATTGCAATACTGCTGGGTGAGTGGGTTTATTACATCATTTCAGTGCACAGCATAGCCACGTGGAAGGATCATTTCCCTAGCTCCGCCCCCACTTACCGCTGGATAGGAAGTACATCACTGAATTTTTGATGATCGGCACATATGCCGTGCACCACTACTCAAATTCAATCGTGCACGGAGCAGTGCTGCTCTTACCGCTCGGCAACGTACTGCAGAGTCTGCGTTGCCTCTACATAGCTTGAAGAACTCCCATTGTGTTGCACTGCACTACGGGTACTGTAGCCAGTCTCAAATAGACTAATGGCCACTGGGATGCGGCACAGGAGCAGTGGGGAGAGAACTGCGTTGCAACGTGATAGCGTGGTAGGGGCCTTAGAGTTCAGAGTGGGAAAATAAGTAAAACGCTATTCTGGTAGAGAACCTTACGTTTCAAATTAACTTGATCAATACCCAACAGGTTGTCACTGGTAGGAGTTTGTCATAGCACCCCAGCTATATGCATGCATGATTTCTATGGGGGTTCCCTTATTTTAAAGATTCTATCAAGCAGCAAACAAAAAAACTAGAATGACCATTGTATCTGTCACATTTTACAGAATAGGCTTCTCTCCAGCGATGCACAGTGTGTAAGCCCACGTCCTATTCAGGATGCAGAGATAAATGGTTACCATTTTCATTTTAGATGCTGGCACATTACAGTTTTACATGCAGCATGTGGGTTATGATGATTAGCCATTTCATAATAAAACAAGCCAAATACTTAGGCAAAGTTCAGGTCTTGCTTTGTGCCAAACGAAATGTGTGCTCATAGCGATAGCTGAAAAAAAGGCGCATAGAAGGTGGAGAGAGGTAGTGGATGGACCAGAATCATAATGCCTTGTATTTAAAAGGGTGTCCTGTGCACCAGAGAAGGCCAGTAGACCACAATGTTACCCATATACAGGATCTTCTCAAAAAAATTAGCATATTGTGATAAAGTTCATTATTTTCTGTAATGTACTGATAAACATTAGACTTTCATATATTTTAGATTCAAATACACACAACTGAAGTAGTTCAAGCCTTTTATTGTTTTAATATTGATGATTTTGGCATACAGCTCATAAATACCCCAAATTCCTATCTCAAAAAATTAGCATATTTCATCCGACCAATAAATGAAAAGTGTTTTTAAAACAAAAAAAGTCAACCTTCAAATAATTATGTTCAGTTATGCACTCAATACTTGGTCGGGAATCCTTTTGCAGAAATGACTGCTTCAATGCGGCGTGGCATGGAGGCACTCAGCCTGTGGCACTGCTCAGGTGTTATGGAGGCCCAGGATGATTCGATAGCGGCCTTAAGCTCATCCAGAGTGTTGGGTCTTGCGTCTCTCAACTTTCTCTTCACAATATCCCACAGATTCTCTATGGGGTTCAGGTCAGGAGAGTTGGCAGGCCAATTGAGCACAGTAATACCATGGTCAGTAAACCATTTACCAGTGGTTTTGGCACTGTGAGCAGGTGCCAGGTCGTGCTGAAAAATGAAATCTTCATCTCCATAAAGCTTTTCAGCAGATGGAAGCATGAACCAACTTTTGAACCATAAACAGCGGCAGAAGCGCCTGACCTAGGCTACAGAGAAGCAGCACTGGACTGTTGCTCAGTGGTCCAAAGTACTTTTTTCGAATGAAAGCAATTTGCGGGATCAGGGACCCCCGGTAAGCCGCACTATAGCGGCGGTTTAGCAGGGGCACACGTGCACCTGCTATTTAGGAGGTCTGAAGCGAGATTTATTCTCGCTTCAGACTCTCTTTAAGGCCGCTATCGAAGCATCCTGGACCTCCATAACACCTGAGCAGTGCCTCAGGCTGATTGCCTCCATGCCACGCCGCATTGAAGCAGTCATTTATGCAAAAGGATTCCCGACCAAGTATTGAGTGCATAACTGAGCATAATTATTTGAAGGTTGACCTTTTTTGTTTTAAAAACACTTTTCTTTTATTGGTCAGATGAAATATGCTAATTTTTTGAGATAGGAATTTGGGGTTTTCATGAGCTGTATGCCAAAATCACCAATATTAAAACAATAAAAGGCTTGAACTACTTCAGTTGTGTGTATTTGAGTCTAAAATATATGAAAGTCTAATGTTTATCAGTACATTACAAAAAATAATGAACTTTATCACAATATGCTAATTTTTTGAGAAGATCCTGTACACTCGAATATAAGTTGACCCAAATATTTGACCTTCTTAAGGGGAACCTGAACACAAGTAAAAATCACTATACTGAACTTACCTGGGGCTTCCCCCAGCCCCGCGGAGTCTGTGAGGTCTCTCAGCATCCTCTGGGCTCCCTCCGTTCTCCCACTGGTAGCTACGTTAACTGCTCGACTTGGCTTGGAATTGTGCGCAACTGTGGATGCATGGCCCGTACATGCCCCCATTCTGCTAGCATGCCAGTCGGAGTGAGCATTTTATTCATTTGCGGTTCTCAAAAGAATAAACTGCGCTTGTGCAGGATGCTTACAGCCATGGGTGCATGAGCAAGATGGGCGTGCGAAGGGGATGCTCACTAAGTCTTGCAACTACCGGAGCCACCAGCGCGAGAACGGAGGAAGCCCAGAGGACGCAGAGGGACCTCATGGATTACGAGGGGCTGGAGAAAGCCCAAGGTAAGTTCAGTATGGCATTTTTCACTAGTGTTCAGGTTTCCTTTAAGATTACATTTTTGGATGACTCAAGTATAAGTTGGCTCAGGGAAGTGGGCCATTAAAGAGAGTCTGAAGCGAGAATAAATCTCGCTTCAGACCTCATAGATAGCAGGGGCATGTGTGCCCCTGCTAAAACGCCGCTATCCCGCGGCTAAATGCGGGTCCCTTCACCCCCAAATCCCCCTCCGTGCAGCGGGGGAGCGCTTCCGCATTGGAGCAGGGCTAACCGCCGCAGCCCTGCCTCCTGCGCGTCTATCAGACGCGTACCTCCGCCTCTCCCCCGCTCCTCTCAGTCTTCCTTCACTGAGAGGGGCGGGGGAGAGGCAGCGATGTGCGTCTGATAGACGCGACTAGAGGCAGGGCTGCAGCCGTTAGCCCTGCCTCTAGGAAGAGAAAATATACGACCAACTTTGCGACCAAGTCTTGCGGGGGTGGGTTTGGGGGTGAAGGGACCCCCGTTTAGCCGCGGGATAGCGGCGTTTTAGCAGGGGCACACATGCCCCTGCTAACTATGAGCTCTGAAGCGAGATTTATTCTCGCTTCAGAGTCTCTTTAAGGGCTTAAGTCCTCCAAAGCAGCCATTGCACCCTGTGGCTCCCAAGTGCAGCCATTAACACAGCCAGTTACAGTGCCTCATAATACTGCATGTGTATAAAGGGAGAAGTGGCTTTACAACCGCGAGTCAAATAAAATATGAGATCTGCTCAACCAGCATTATTAACCACTTAAAGAGGAACTCCAGTGAAAATTATGTAATAAAAAAGTGCTTAATTTTTACAATAATTATTTATCAACGATTTAGTCAGTGTTTACCCATTGAAAAAGCTTTCTTTTCCCTGATCTACATTCTGACATTTATTACATGGTGACTTTTTTACAGATGGCAGGGGATGTCACTGGAAGTAGCTGCTGCTTGCTTTTGTGGCAGTTGGAAACAGCTGTAAACAGCTAATTCCCACAATGCAACATGGTCCTCACAGTTTCCTGTGGGAGGGGTTTCACCACAATATTAGCCATACAGGGCCCCCTGATGATCCGTTTGTGAAAAGGAATAGATTTCTCATGGGAAAGGGGTATCAGCTACTGATTGGTATGAAGTTCAATTCTTGGTCACAGTTTCTCTTTAAGTACCAGCGGTCTCTGCCCCCTTGAGGACCAAAGACCGCTGGTACAGAAGTGGCGGAATCCCAACAAATCGCAGCACATACCCGCCGCAACTGCTGCCACCACCGCACATCGGGAACATGGGCCACCCACTCTGCCATCTCTATGACAGCAGAGTTCCTGTGAGCCGATCAGTAGCCGTTTTCATTGGCTCTTGGCCCTGTCTTTCAATGTAAGCCAATGGGAGTTGCTTACATTGAAAGACAGGGCCAGGAGCTAATGAAATCGGCTCCTGACCCGCTCACAGGGCTCAGCCGTCATAGAGACAGACAGAGCCAGTGAGCTGCAATGGGAGACTGCACGGATTCAGTGGCGAGATCGAGTGACGAAAACGGCGGATGCGCGTAGCAGCAGTGTGTTGAAATCTACGCCCTGGCAGCCAGATAGCCATCAAAACAGGGCGTAGATTTCAACTACGACGGTCCGTAAGTAGTTAACGTTTTACCGTATTATATAGTATTCAAAGTAGCTATTAAATGTGCCAAAAGTGCAGGGTAAATGCAGAGATACGCAGGCAATAACAACATGCGTAAAAACCTGAACACAGCCGTGACATAGAAAGGTGCACCTGTAGACTAAGGCGCCCCCTGCCTTTACCCTGCATTTTTGGCGCATTTTACATTAGCACTTTGAAAATGTAATAAAACTGTTAGGAACCTAAACTCAGTAAATTCCCGACATACATGCACTCGTATTATATACCCCTGTTATGTTCTACGGCTACGCCAAGCTGTCAGACTGAGGTCTAGGAATAGTGTTGCTGCTGTCACCAAGTGACAGCTTTAGGCATTACAGTAACCATAAAGAGAAACTCCGACCAAGAATTTAACTTTATCCCAATCAGTAGCTGATACACCCTTTTACATGACAAATCTATTGCATTTCACAAACAGACCATCAGGGGGCGCTGTATGACTGATATTGTGGTGAAACCCCTCCCAAAAGAAGCTCTGGGACAGGGCAAACTGCCACAATGTAACAATGTTCACAGACAGGAAATAGCTGCTTACAGCTGTCTGTAACGGCCAGAACAGCTAGAAGCAGCTACATAACCTGCCCACAGTAACAATGTCACCATGTAATACATGTCAGAATGTGAATCGGGGAGAGGAAAGATTTTACAATGAGCAAACACTGACTAAATCATTTATACATAATTATTGTAAAAATGAAGCAATTTTTTTTATTACATTATTTTCACTGGAGTTCCTCTTTAATTACTTTCACTTGGCTAATTATTTACCAGGTGAGTCTGGTTAGCCTGGCAGCTGGCTTGCAGCCAAGTTTACCTAGCACACTCTGGATTGAATAATTGATGGTCTGGTGAGTCTGGTTTGAATCTGCTCTCTGATTGGCTCCCTGTGCTATAAAAGTCTTTCAGGCTCTATGCCTGTTATGTTGTTCAGCTAAGGCTGTGTTGTTGGAGTGCGCTGTGTGTTAACTTACCTCTGCTATGGTTTGACTATGCTTCTGTTTCATCCCCTGATTCATCTATCTGTCTTAGCTGGTTATTTGGGTGTTTCAATGGTTACCTCAGCTTCAGATCCAATACTTTGCATGAATAAATCCTGGGTGCAACCGAAGTCGGGTAGACGTAGTCAGTCTCCTACTCAGGCGGGGGGCTTGGCTTTAGGTGAAGATCGTGGTAGAGATTGGGGTATTGGGTTTGAAAGGTAACTGGCTGATCACCTGGATATCTCACAAACACTTTACGTGCACTAAAGCTGTACAATACTGTTTGAACAGACCCATATACAGCTGCACATGGAGGGACCTGCTAGGCTGCTCTGTGTGCACTGATGCTGTCAGACGCAAGGGCAAGCTGTGGGTACCAGCTGTGTTGACAGGAAGATACACTAGGCCTGTCTCCACTCGTCAGTTTTTCTGTGCATCAGTTTTTTTTGCAGGAGTTGTTTGACAGTTTTGCATTGCTGCCAATTGTTTTTATGCACGTGAAAAACGAATTCAAGTGTGAACTAGCCCACTGAATTAACATTGGTTGCAGTTTTCTATTTCTAGATAGTGTCTGCTACTCTTGCAAGGATTCTGAGTGTGCTAGGGTCAAAAATTGCATAATAATGGTTGCAGTTTTCCTGTGCAGAAAATGCACAGAAAAACTGATGAGTGGAGACAGGCCCAAGGGCTCTTTTCCACTAGCAACCTCCGAATGCAAATGCAAGCAATTGTGATTTTTCATCGATTGCGAATATGCATTTATCTTTAACTACTTGCTGACCGCTCCACGCTTGGCGTGAACGCGGCGGTAGCCCCAGGACTGCTCCATGTCGATTGGCGTGAATGGCTCTCTACTGGGGCTAGCAGGAGATCGTGCCCATCTCCTGCTTGGAGGGCCGGAGCTCCACTCCGCCTTCAATCTTCCAGCTGCGATCGCCGCTCGGAGACTGTTAGACGGCAAAACTGCCATCTAATTATGCTGTACAGCGCTGCGATCTGCAGCAGCGCTGTATTGGGGACAGCCGTGACATGGCGGTTCCCTCTGGTGATGCGGAAGTGATCCGCTGTCATAGGCTGAAGCCTATGACAGCCGATCATGCTAATTGGCTGGCGGGGGGAAGGAGGGAGGGACTGAGTTGTGCGGCTCTGGAAGGTAGGCCTTAAAGCTGCAGTGGCCAATTGAACAAAAAATGGCCTGGTCTTTAGGGGGGGTTTAACACTGCGGTCCTCAAGTGGTTGAACATTGATGTGCAATCGCACGCAAAATTGCTCCAAAAAGCAATTGCACTTTAAAAAAAAATAACAAAAATTTAAAATACTTTTATTCCTATTTTAAAATAGCAACCCTAGTCATTTAAAAATCGCTAGTGTTTTGCGATTTGAATCAAATTGCACTCTGTGGAAAACAGCCCTAATGGGAGATTGTACTAGGGGAAGGGAAGAGTTTTGTAGTGAAAATTGTCACAGTAAAACCTGCATTTTACAAAACTAAAAGTCAGACATTTAGGTATAATTTGCCTATGATGTACTTGAACAACTTGAACCTACATTTCTAGACTTGTAGTCGAGTAATACAGTACTTGCGCCTGTTGCGCTGAAGGGCGGGGGGATTTGGGTGCCAGTGGAACCCAATACATTTCAATATTAGGTGGTGCGAATACTGGCGGAGGAGTGGAGGAAGTTTAGTGATTTATTTTCACGAAAAACTGTAAAATTTGACTTTGGAGTGAAAATGCCATCAAAATACATTTTGTAATAAGTTTTTTGGGTTTTTTTCACAATTTTCATAAAAAAACAAATTATTTTTTTTGCTAAAATTAACTTTTTTTGTGAATTTTCACATCAAAGAAAAATTTGTTTTCTTTGACCATATTTTGAAAATACTATTTTTCCGCAAATATTTTTTTGAAATCGAAAATGGCATTTTCGATGTGAAAATGACTGCACAGGGCATACGAGTAAAAAGCAGTGCTGCTTGCAAATTTTAACCAGTTTAAACCTACCATAGTTCTGCAATAACACTGCGACCATCTCGCTGTTATTTATATTGTTTAAAAACTGAAATCAAGCTGAAGTAACACAGAGCTCCAATCTAACATTGCTATTGCTGCTAATAGTAAAGCCAGTGCTGCTTACCAGAGTGTCCTTTCTGTGCTAATGCATCTCGGGTTCACCAGCAGATAGGAGAATTCTGATGAAATGCGGCGTTACCTTTGACCACTCCGCTGTGCGGCCACCAGTAATGGTACATTTCACTGCCCTCGCATCCTGTCTAGTTACAGCAAATTAACACAAGGCCATGGTTTCTGTGTTTAGACTTTCGGAATTAATAATCGCCTTTTCCTGCTAGAGATTGTACTCTCAGAACACTTATTTTCCTAAGGTATGGATTCCCAATGCATCAGCATTCACCAGATAAGTGGCATCTGATATCTACACAAACAGAAGAGGATTAACAAGGGAATAAGTCCAAGGCCTGCGTTTATAACAGGGTCCAGCTGTAGAGGTGAAGGACAGACATTTACAGAGCCAGGCTACAGTTTACCAATGTGATATAAAGTGGACCTGAACTCTTGCACAGGTCAGAAGAAAAACATAGAGAAAATCACCCTGTATGTATTGTAGAGAGTCTAGCCTAATTTCCCCTCATCTGTGACTAATCACCACTAATTTTATCTGTCAGCTGTGTCAGCTCAGGAATCTCCTTTGCCACAGCAGAGCAGATAATTTGTAAACACAGGATGTTAATATGTCTGCTTACGTGAAAGCAGGAAGTACACACTGCAGATTTATTGCAGGATTTGTATCAGCTGTAACAAAGAAAGGTTTTTCTTTAAAGGTTATTATGCTGTTGCTTTTCTTTTAGAGAAGAGTGAACGTTCTGAGTTAAGGTCTGCTTTAACCACTTGCCGACCGCCTTAAGCCGATGGGCGGCGGAAAGGGCTGGGCCCAAACGACCACAATACGCCCATCGGCGGTGGCGGCGGCGGGCGTGGTTATGCGGCGATCGCGTCATTCGTGACGCGATCAGCCGCCAGCGACTGGCTCCGCCCCCCTCGCGCTGTAACCCGCCGGCCGTTCGGAAGCGCTGCCGCATGTACAGAGTATAATAGTCTTTGTAATGTATACAAAGCCTATTATACTGGCTGCCTCCTGCCCTGGTGGTCCCAGTGTCCGAGGGACCACCAGGGCAGGCTGCAGCCACCCTAGTCTGCACCCAAGCACACTGATTTCTCCCCCCCTGCCCCCTGATCGCCCACAGCACCCCTCAGACCCCCCCCTGCCCACCTCCCAGACCCATGTTTACACCCAATCACCCCCCTAATCACCCCAATCACTCCCTGTCACTATCTGTCAACGCTATTTTTTTTAACCCTAAACTGCCCCCTGCTCCCTCCTGATCACCCCCCAACCCTCAGATTCTCCCCAGACCCCCCCCCCCAGATCCCCCCTGTAATAACCCACTGATCACCTGTCAATCACCTGTCAATCACCCATCAATCACCCCCTGTCACTGCCACCCATCAATCAGCCCCTAACCTGCCCCTTGCGGGCAATCTGATCACCCACCCACACCAATAGATCGCCCGCAGATCTGACGTCAGATAACCTCCCAAGTGCAGTGTTTACATCTGTTCTTTACCCTAAACACCCACTAATTACCCAGTAATCACCCATCAATCACCCCCTATCACCACCTGTCACTGTTACCCATCAGATCAGACCCTAATCTGCCCCTTGCGGGCACCCAATCACCCGCCTACACGCTCAGATTGCCCTCAGACCCCCCTTTATCAATTCGCCAGTGCAATATTTACATCTGTTCTTCCCTGTAATAACCCACTGATCACCTATCAATCACCTGTCAATCACCCATCAATCACCCCATGTCACTGCCACCCATCAATCACCCCCTGTCACTGCCACCCATCAATCAGCCCCTAACCTGCCCCTTGCGGGCAATCTGATCACCCACCCACACCAATAGATCGCCCGCAGATCTGACGTCAGATAACCTCCCAAGTGCAGTGTTTACATCTGTTCTTTACCCTAAACACCCACTAATTACCCAGTAATCACCCATCAATCACCCCCTATCACCACCTGTCACTGTTACCCATCAGATCAGACCCTAATCTGCCCCTTGCGGGCACCCAATCACCCGCCTACACGCTCAGATTGCCCTCAGACCCCCCCTTATCAATTCGCCAGTGCAATATTTACATCTGTTCTTCCCTGTAATAACCCACTGATCACCTGTCAATCACCCATCAATCACCCCCTGTCACTGCCACCCATCAATCACCCCCTGTCACTGCCACCCATCAATCAGCCCCTAACCTGCCCCTTGCGGGCAATCTGATCACCCACCCACACCAATAGATCGCCCGCAGATCCGACATCAGATCACCTCCCAAGTGCAGTGTTTACATCTGTTCTCTACCCTAAACACCCACTAATTACCCATCAATCACCCCCTATCACCACCTGTCACTGTTACCCATCAGATCAGACCCTAATCTGCCCCTTGTGGGCACCCAATCACCCGCCTACACGCTCAGATTGCCCTCAGACCCCCCCTTATCAATTCGCCAGTGCAATATTTACAACTGTTCTTCCCTGTAATAACCCACTGATCACCTGTCAATCACCCATCAATCACCCCCTGTCACTGCCACCCATCAATCACCCCCTGTCACTGCCACCCATCAATCTGCCCCTAACCTGCCCCTTGCGGGCAATCTGATCACCCACCCACACCAATAGATTGCCCGCAGATCCGACGTCAGATCACCTCCCAAGTGCAGTGTTTACATCTGTTCTCTACCCCAAACACCCACTAATTACCCATCAATCACCCATCAATCACCCCCTATCACCACCTGTCACTGTTGCCCATCAGATCAGACCCTAATCTTCCCCTAGGGCACCCAATCACCCGCCCACACCCTCAGAACGCCCTCAGACCCCAGCCCTGATCACCTGGCCAGTGCATTGCTTGCATTTCCCCCCTCTAATCACACCTTGAGACACCCATCAATCACCCCCTATCACCACCTGTCACTGTTACCCATCAGATCAGACCCTAATCTGCCCCTAGGGCACCCAATCACCCGCCCACACCCTCAGAATGCCCTCAGACCCCAGCCCTGATCACCTCGCCAGTGCATTGCTTGCATCTATTCCCCCCTCTAATCACACCTTGAGACACCCATCAATCACCTCCTATCACCCCCTAGCACACCTACTCATCAGATCAGGACCCAATTTGCCCCGTGTGGGCTCCTGATCACTCGGCCAAACCCTCAGATCCCCCTCAGACCCCCTTCCGATCACCTCCCCAGTGCATTGATTGTATCTATTTTCCCCTCTAACCACCCCCTGAGACACCCATCAATCACCTCCTGTCACCCCCCTAGCACTCCTATCCATCAGATCAGGCCCAATACAACCTGTCATCTAAGAGGCCACCCTGCTTATGACCGGTTCCACAAAATTTGCCCCCTCATAGACCACCTGTCATCAAAATTTGCAGATGCTTATACCCCTGAACAGTCATTTTGAGAAATGTGGTTTTCAGACTACTCATGGAATTATGTTAGGTGTATGACGAGTTCATAGAAGATTTTATTTTTTTTGTCAAAAGTTAGCGGAAATTGATGTTTATTGTTTTTTCACCAAGTGTCATTTTTCACTAATTTGTGACAAAAAAATAAAATCTTCTATGAACTCACCATACACCTCACAGAATACCTTGGGGTGTCTTCTTTCTAAAATGGGGTCACTTGTGGGGTTCCTATACTGCCCTGGCATTTTAGGGACCCTAAACAGTGAGGAGTAGTCTAGAAAACAAATGCCTCAAAATGACCTGTGAATAGGACGTTGGGCCCCTTAGCGCATCTAGGCTGCAAAAAAGTGTCACACGTGGTATCGCCGTACTCAGGAGAAGTAGTATAATGTGTTTTGTAGTGTATTTTTACACATACCCATGCTGGGTGGGAGAAATCTCTCTGTAAATGGACAATTGTGTGTAAAAAAAAAAATCAAAAATGTGTCATTTACAGAGATATTTCTCCCACCCAGCATGGTTATATGTAAAAATACACCACAATACACATTATACTACTTCTCCTGAGTACGGCGATACCACATGTGTGGCACTTTTTTGCACCCTAACTGCGCTAAGGGGCCCAAAGTCCAATGAGTAGCTTTAGGATTTCACGGGTCATTTTGCGACATTTGGTTTCAAGACTACTCCTCACGGTTTAGGGCCCATAAAATGCCAGGGCAGTATAGGAACCCCACAAATGACCCCATTTTAGAAAAAAGACACCCCAAGGTATTGCGTTAGGAGTATGGTGAGTTCATAGAAGATTTTTTTTTTTTTGGTCACAAGTTAGCGGAAATTGATTTTAATTGTTTCTTTTCACAAAGTGTCATTTTCCGCTAACTTGTGACAAAAAATAAAATCTTCTGTGAGGAGTAGTCTAGAAAACAAATGCCTCAAAATGTCCTGTGAATAGGACGTTAGGCCCCTTAGCGCACCTAGGTTGCAAAAAAGTGTCACACATGTGGTATCGCCGTACTCAGAAGAAGTAGTATAATGTGTTTTGGGGTGTATTTTTATACATACCCATGCTGGGTGGGAGAAATCTCTCTGTACATGGACAATTGTGTGTAAAAAAAAATCAAATAATTGTCATTTACAGAGATATTTTTCCCACCCAGCATCTGTATGTGTAAAAATACACCACAAAACACATTATACTACTTCTCCTGAGTACGGCGGTACCACATGTGTGGCACTTTTTTGCACCCTAAGTGCGCTACGGGGTCCAAAGTCCAATGAGTACCTTTAGGATTTCACAGGTCATTTTGCGACATTTGGTTTCAAGACTACTCCTCACGGTTTAGGGACCCTAAAATGCCAGGGCAGTATAGGAACCCCACAAATGACCCCATTTTAGAAAGAAGACACCAAAAGGTATTCCGTTAGGAGTATCGTGAGTTCATAGAAGATTTTATTTTTTGTCACAAGTTAGTGGAAAATGACATTTTGTGAAAAAAAAAACAATTAAAATCAATTTTCGCTAACTTGTGACAAAAAAAAAATCTTCTATGAACTCACCATACTCCTAACGGAATACCTTGGTGTGTCTTCTTTCTAAAATGGGGTCATTTGTGGGGTTCCTATACTGCCCTGGCATTTTAGGGGCCCTAAACCGTGAGGAGTAGTCTTGAAACCAAATGTCGCAAAATGACCCGTGAAATCCTAAAGGTACTCATTGGACTTTGGGCCCCTTAGCGCAGTTAGGGTGCAAAAAAGTGCCACACATGTGGTATTGCCGTACTTAGGAGAAGTAGTAAAACGTGTTTTGTGGTGTATTTTTACACATACCCATGCTGAGTGGGAGAAATATCTCTGTAAATGGACAATTGTGTGTAAAAAAAATCAAAAAATTGTCATTTACGGAGATATTTCTCCCACCCAGCATGGATATGTGTAAAAATACACCCCAAAACACATTATACTACTTCTCCTGAGTACGGCAATACCACATGTGTGGCACTTTTTTGCAGCCTAACTGCGCTAAGGGGCCCAAAGTCCAATGAGCATCTTTAGGCTTTACAGGGGTGCTTACAATTAGGCACCCCCCAAAATGCCAGGACAGTGAACACAATACTTCAAGGTATTCAGAGGGGAGCATAGCGAGTCCGTGGCAGATTTCATTTTTTTTGTTGCAAGTTAGAAGAAATGGAAACTTTTTTTTCTTTTTTTTTTGTCACAAAGTGTCATTTTCCGCTAACTTGTGACAAAAAATAAAATCTTCTATGAACTCACCATGCCTCTCACTGAATACTTTGGGATGTCTTCTTTCCAAAATGGGGTCATTTGGGGGGTATCTATACTATCCTGGAATTTTAGCCCCTCATGAAACATGACAGGTGCTCAGAAAAGTCAGAGATGCTTCCAAATGGGAAAATTCACTTTTTGCACCATAGTTTATAAACGCTATAACTTTTACCCAATCCAATAAATATACATTGAATGGGTTTTTTTTAAATCAAAAACATGTTTGTCCACATTTTTCGTGCTGCATGTATACAGAAATTTTGCTTTATTTGAAAAATGTCAGCACAGAAAGTAAAAAAAAAAAATCATTTTTTTGACAAAATTCATGTCTTTTTGATGAATATAATAAAAAGTAAAACTCGCAGCAGCAATCAAATAGCACCAAAAGAAAGCTGTATTAGTGACAAGAAAGGGAGGTAAAATTCATTTAGGTGGTAGGTTGTATGACTGAGCAATGAACCGTGAAAGCTGCAGTGGTCTGAATGGAAAAAAAAGGCTCTGGTCCTTAAGGGGCAAAAAGACTGTGGTCCTCAAGTGGTTAAAGCTACATACACACCCTTAACCACTTTCCCTCCCTAGGGACGAGTAACTATGTCCCTGTAAATTCCCTATTCCCCTTGCACGCCACGCACTCCTGTTGGACATCCCCTGACGCCCACCACCCCTACCCCAACCCCCCCCCTGCGATTCCACGCTTGTTATCGCTGCTGATCACTAGATTTGGAGATGAATGAATGGGAACGAAATAAAAAAAAATACATAAATAGTTACCTTAGGGAATGAACTTTTTTTAATATGTATGTCAAGAGATTATATTGCTGTTAATTTTTAAACTATAGCCTTGTAAATAGTGATGGAAAACTGAAAAAAATCACCTTTATTTCCAAATAAAATATTGGCGCCATACATTGTACTAGGGAAATATTGTAAACGTTGCAATAACCGGGACAAATGGGTAAATAAAATGTGTGGGTTTAATTATGGTAGCATGAATTATTTTAAAACTATAATGGCTGAAGACTGAGAAATAATTATTTTATTTTATTTCTTATTTTCCCTGTTAAAATGCATTTAGAATAGAATAATTCTTAGCAAAAAGTACCCCCCAAAGAAAGCTTAATTAGTGGTGAAAAAACAAGATATAGGTAGATTGTTTCATTGTGATAAATAGTAATAACGTTTTAGGCGAATTAATGGAAGGAGTGCTAACAGGTGAAAATTGCTCTGTTTTTAAGGGGAAAAACCTTTGGAGGTGAAGTGGTTAATCTCTATGACCTGCAGGGATTGGGACTCAGTCCCTCATGTAACAATTCAGGGCCCAATGCTGTAGGCCTCCAGGCTAGCGACGTATTCCATTGCTACGGGAAGAAGTGACGCCACGCCCTGCATAACAGTCGCATGGAACTGTAAGTAAGGGATAACAAGGAAGTCGGCCAGGAGTCAGGGGAGATTATTATTGACAAGGTCAAGGACCGCTGTACACATGCTAGATTCTTGGCAGAGGAGGCCTCAAACAGCCGACTCAACCGAAATACCACCAAGGAGGCGTAAAGGATACCTGTGAGTTTAAAAAGTGCCTCAGTAGAGGGCCCCCTTATGCCCACTGTTACAGCACTGGGACCCTCCCAACCTATTTGACTAAGCTAAGCAGGCGTAATACAACACACGTCTGTACAGCAGCACAGAGCCGCTTGATCCAGAGGCTTCCCTCTAATGAGGTGAGTATCTAACTTTCATCGTCTTTAAACCTCACAGGTGTACTTTATGACTCATTCATGCCATATGTTCTGCAAACTACAAGTACCTGCAGTCTTGACTATGGAACACGTCCTGAGTCCTGCCTGGCCCAGAATTGTGGCAAGGCCATATAGGCCCAGGCCTAGAGTGGCAGGAGAGAAGAGGCGGCTGGCATTCAGGTAGTTAATAGGTGTCGGCGGACAGCTTGCAAACCATACCTGTCTGCAGCCGCCGTGTTTTTTGTAATGTGCGTATTTTTGTAGTGTGTGTATGGGCAGCACGGTGGCGTAGTGGTTAGCTCTCTCGCCTTGCAGCGCTGGGTCCCTGGTTCGAATCCCAGCCAGGGCACTATCTGCAAAGAATTTGTATGTTCTCTCCGTGTTTGCGTGGGTTTCCTCCGGGCACTTCGGTTTCCTCCCACATTCCAAAAACATACGGATAAGTTAATTGGCTCCCCCTAAAATTGGCCCTAGACTACAGTACGTTCACTACATAATATAGACATATGGCAATGGTAGGGATTAGATTGTGAGCTCCTTTGAGGGACAGTTAGTGACAAGATATATATATATATATATATACACTGTACAGCGCTGCATAATATGTTGGTGCTATATAAATACTAAATAATAATAATAAAAAAAATAATAATAATGTGCATGTGAGACACGCACATATGCTGGCAGAGGCACACACTACATTTTGATGCACATGGCATGCTACATTTTGATGCATTTTTCACTTTTATAGTCGAGGAAATGTTCACAAATGTACTCCCAGTGTGTGTGTATGTGTGTGTGTGTGTGTGTGTGTTTCTGTATCTCCTTAATAGAAGAAGATAAAAGCAAATATCAGACATCCAATATGCTCCCTGGACAGCCCAGAGACTTCATTACCTGTGTGTGTCTTATTAAAAACTTCATGTAATTCAACCACAGAATGTACAGGGATGTACAAGGGCATCAGCTGAAATCTTCAATACTGTCAAGTAATCAATACAACAACAAAAAAACTCTGTTGTAGCGCACAGCTAGGCCGGTTGTAACTGGCTTTTGGACGTGGTTCATATGCAAAGAGGTGACATGTCGTGACAACTTCTATTTATGGTCTTGTTTTCACAAACTAAACGTGATGTATGTGTATAAAATGCATGTAATTGCATTGCAGGTGTTTGGTTTTTTTTTTTTCATGTGGTTCAAAACCTCCAACGGAAATGTGGGGACAAGCTGTCCCTGCTGATGTACTATGGACTGATACAAGGTCATGATTGGACTGCATTGCAGTAACATAAATGCGCACGTTTATAAAGGGTACCACTGTGATTTGGGTGCTGCCACTTGTAGAATATTGAAAAAAAGTACCAATATTTCACTATAGCAAACTATCTGTCATTTGTACCTCTCTCGATCATGTTCCCAAGCATTCTGTGTTTAGTGTGTGATTTAGAACATACCAGGGGTGTTTCTAGCCCCAAAAATCAGTGGCACGTGCCCTGGATCTATTCTGGGGTGCCCCAGATGACCCTTTGGCAGAGTCAGGCAGCAGTACCCATATCTGGCCACTTGGTCTCCAGATTCTACAGACATCTCTTCTGGGCTTCTCCACTCCATTGTCTGCAAAGGAATCAGACATTAGTGCTCCTAGCATCTGATTCTTGGATTCTAGGGGGAGAATTGCCAGCTACAGAGGATCTCTCCAGACTTGGAGAATAGATGGAGGAGATGATTAGTTCTGCCCGTTGTGCTGTTCTGCTGGGAAGGGGGGGATGCATACTCCCTATCAGGGGCGTAACTAGAAATCACTGGGACCCCCTGCAAAACTTTGTATGGGGCCCTTGTCTCCCTCCCCCCTCGCTCTCTGCACAGGTAAACCGAGAACCAATGTTATTCAGTTGGCTAGTGCACACTTGAATGTGTGGGAAAACACATTCAAGTGTGCACTAGCCAACTGAATAACATTGATAAAAACATACAGCAGTGAAGCACTGCACACATTTTCTCTATCAATTACATTAGCTTCTGTGATAAAACGGGCATGTTTTCACACATACAGACCCAAGTGGTGTGCAGAAAACGCATACAGAAAACCGACAGACAAGTGTGCCCCTAGCCTCAGCTTATTACACTCACTCTGTCCTCCTATGGAGCAGAACTGGCTTTGCAAACTCCTCCAGCATCACTACAGTACAGAGCACTTGGGGAGGGGTAGAGGGGTTGGGGGCTGAGCACTGTACACAAGAGCCTGCTACACACTGAATAAGGACTGTCGTCAGATCTTTGTCTACAAAATTTTGAATGATTCCTTATCAGTGGCTGAGCAGATGCAGTCATTAGAACAGTTGTGCAGAGAGCAGAAAGTTTCTTCTCTCCGTGCCCTTAATTGTCAGTCTCTAAGGACAGGGGAAAAAACACCCATGCTACCCGCTGCAGCTTCTGGGCCCCCTGCAGCTACATTCCTTGCAGGGTCTATTGCTACACCCCTGCTCCCTATGGAGGCTCTGCAGCTTTCAGCAGATCTCTACAACACCCAGCATGCCCCATAGAGGTGCCATAGCACCCAGTATGCCCCATAGAGGCACCACAGCATCCTGAATGGTGTCACACAGCACCCAGCATGCATTTTTTTCATTAATGGAGAGGGGGGCTTCATTTCAATATTTTTCTGGGCAGGCCTACTTAGACCGTTGTTAAGTTCATGTAAATGTTGCTCCACCCATGACCACACCCACATTATGGTGCATGGCCACACCCATTTTTGTCTGAAGTGCCCAAATGTGCCCTGGATCTCTTAGGATCCTAGCAACACCCCTGGAACCTACTGGCCAGAAAGATCAGCAAGACTGCCAGGCAACCGGTATATTGTTTAAAAGGAAATAAATAGTGATGGTCAAGTAGATGCAAATAACTTTGAGTTGATGCAAATGTATGCACATTTATGCAACTTGAAAATTAACCTATTGAATTTTACCTCAGCAGGATTTGTTTGGTTCATTTTCCAGCTGCATATATTTGCATACACATTTGCATAAATTTGCATCAACTCAAAGTTATTTTCATCCACTTGACCATCACTAGAAATAAATATGGTAGCTTCCATAGGTTGCACACCTGGGTTCCCTTTAAGAGAGCACTGCTGCTCAGTTACTACTTGAATGTGTTTAGTTTCCCAAGCTCCCTCCTGCTGCTTCCATGACATTTAGCATTTTCACCACTATAAAGCAGACGGATGTTTATTTGCTAACGTAAGTGTACAGTAGCATTAGGGTGGATTATTTAACGGTCTGCTTTGATGCAGCACATTTTACTGGGCAGGAATGGAATGTGTCTACACTTCTCCTCATGCCCAACATTAACCATTTATATGTATATGAGCATTTATATGGATGAGCTTGTTAGTAATATGTGTTCAGATGAGGACTCTGGAGGGCGGTAATAACGCCTTATCCAGGAACATTACTATATAAAATCTAAAGGTTAGAACTTGTCAGAGTTATCTCCCCTCATCCATTATGTCATAATTCTTAATAAGGCTGTGTAAAGCCATAGGTAAGTAGAAAGTTCAGTGGTACAGCCATATGGAAGCAGGAAAAAAAGGTCGCATATGGCTAGTGGACAAAAAAGGCGCACCCATTCACTGCAATGCAAAATATCTGCTATTGTGCGCCCGACATGAAATTAGGGCACCCGAGAAACAGTGGTTGCAGGGATCGTGGTAACAAAAGTTTTCATTTACAAAATAAGGTTTATTACTGTGGGCAGCATGGTAGAGTAGTAGTTAGCACTCTCACCTTGCAGCGCTGGGTCCCTGGTTTGAATCCCAGCCAAGTCAACATCTGCAAGGAGTTTGTATGTTCTCCCCGTGTCTGTGTGGGTTTCCTCTGGGCACTCCAGTTTCCTCACACATCCCAAAAACATACAGATAAGTTAATTAGCTTTCCCCTAAATTGTCCCTAAACTACAATAAAAATACATTACATGATACATACATAGACATATGACTATGGTAGGGATTAGATTGTGAGCTCTTCTGAGGGATAGTTAGTGACAAGACTATATTCTCTGTGCAATGCTGCGTAAGATGATGGTGCTATATAAGTACTAAATAATAAAATATTATATTATAACAATAATTACAAATATTGTTTAAAAATTCCTTTTGACTTTTGTTTTTACTTATTTTTTTGTTTTTAAATTTTCGCTTTCAAGAGGTTTTACTTATTTTTTCGTTTTTAAATTTCGCTTTCAGGAGTGTACCAAGTAAATTTTCATTTACACTTATTTAAGGTTTTAAAATTCGTTTTCACCCGTACAATGCTTAAATATCGTTTTCAACCTTATTGTATTAGAAATACATCGCTTTTGGTATTAACCTTGTTTTCAGAATTATAATGCGTCGATTATAGTTGTCAGATTTATTATTTTACTAATATATAGCTTTTAATATTACCGCTATTTTAGGATTTTTAATGCACATGTGATTGTAAGGCTATTTATTCTATTATACATATATAACTTTTTCTGTTTATAATATTTTTAATGTGTATGTGATTTTAAGGCTATTTATTCTATTAAAAATATATACGTTATTCTATTCATGTTATTTGTAGGGAAGTATTTTAAGGATTAAATACACTGTATATGTGTAAGGGTGTTTGCAGTGGGGATGGTTAGGTTTAGGCACCACACGGTGGGTGGTTAGGGTTAGGCACCACAAGGGGAGTTTTAGGGTTAGGCACCACCTGGGGGGTCTAGGGGTTAGGGATAGGTACAGTGAGAGTTCTGTGTGAAAGTAGGGTTAGGTATAGATATAGTACAATATTTGTAATATATACAATTTATTAAATTATATATATTTCCACAAAGAGGGAGGTCTAGGGATAGGGAGAGATTTGTGTGAGAGTGCAGTTAGGTATAGTTGCAGTAAAATACCTGTAACATGTACAATTGTATTCCTTTGCTTAATACAAGTGTAAATATCGTTTTTTTGTAAAGACAGTATTTTGCCATTTCATTTCCAATTATTCAGCATATTTAGCACTTGATTTTCGTTTATAAGCTATAAACGAAAAAAAAGATTGTTTTAGATAAAAACATACAATTTCGGCTATATCCCGCACCCTTATTTCTAGACGCCCTTTTTGTATGTACGCTAGCCATATCAGTAGACAGTGTCCTGATAGACTGGGGTCTTGGTTGAAATGGCCCACCATGCGTACATATTGTTCGGCCGCTTATGAGTTGGGCGCAGAGTCGAATGATAGCTCTCCCTGCTGCCGCTAAACTCCCCGGCCAGTGTTAAATACCATTCCCACTCCGAGTTGTAGCAACCCTGAGGGAGATGTAATTTGAGGTCTGGCGATCGCCGAATCCACTAATTACTCTTGCACGGGGCGCATATCACCCTGTGCCCTGGCGGCGCCCAGTTGAGGCGCCCATCACCAAGCACCCTGCGCAAAGTAGCCTGCTTCGCTCGACACACCCTGGGCCGTGTTCAATAAACTTTGGTTAAGTTGCAGTGTGCAGCAAGTGCAAAATAATTTTACTGTTACTTACGTGGACTACTTAGCATGTATTGCGCAATTAGCGCAACCTGTGTTACCAGCGTAATGCTTGTGTCAGAAGAATAACGCGCTCTGCAATACTTGCATAGCTTGTTACCCTAGCAACACATGTGTTGCCCAGGTAGTGTGTGTGTGTGTGTGGGGGGGGGGGGTGTCAAATCACTTGTGTGCTGAGTTGTGCATCCCTGCAGCAAGGCTGTAAAGCTGCAGTGGCCCAATTTGTGGAAAATGGCATGTCTTTAGGGGGGGTTAACCCCGTGGTCCTTAAGAGGTTAATGTACAGTACAGACCAAAAGTTTGGACACACCTTCTCATGCAAAGAGTTTTCTTTATTTGCATGACTATGAACATTGTAGATTCACACTGAAGGCATCCAAACTATGAATTAACACATGGGAAGTATTGTACATAACCAAAAAGTGTGAAACAACTGAAACTATGGCATATTCTATGTTCTTCAAAGTAGCCACCTTTTGCTTTGTTGAATGCTTTGCACACTCTTGGCATTCTCTTGATGAGCTTCAAGAGGTAGTCACCTGAAATGATCTTCACTTCACAGGTGTGCCCTGTCAGGTTTAATTAGTGGGATTTCTAGCCCTATAAATGGGGTTGGGACCATCAGTTGCGATGTGGAGAAGTCAGGTGGATACACAGCTGATAGTCCTACTGAATAGACTGTTAGAATTTGTATTATGGCAAGAAAAAAAGCAGCTAAGTAAAGAAAAACGAGTGGTCATCATTACCTTAAGAAATGAAGGTCAGTCAGTCCAAAAAATTGGGAAAACTTTTAAAGTGTCCCCAAGTCTGTATTGTACATATGCCACAAATAACCCCTTATAATCCCCCAGCCCAGCATATCCCTATCGTTAGGGCCTTCCCCATGTCCCTGCACTCCTGTCAAGACTCGCCCTTTTCCACTGGCCACATTTTGCTCCAATATTTTGACCGCATGCGATTTTCCAGTACTTTTGACAATTTCATGGCATTAGGATTATTAATGTAATCATGGTGCCCTTTTCATAATTAGGCTGCGGGAAACTGCAATCACAGCATGAAACCTGACCAGCTGCACAAAAGCCACGCAGCAAATGAATGGAAACAAATTGTGGTAGATGTAGGGGAAAATTGCTGCACATTTATGATCATATTGTTTAAAGGAAAAGATTTACTTACCTTGATGATCTATTGGCTCTTCACACACCTCCAGGCTTCTTGTTAAATTCGGCCTCCCCATTGTCTTGCCTTTGTAGCCTCTGTTTCGAAACTCTGGTGGACACAGTCACAGTCCATCTGCACACCCTCTATCTACACACTTTCACATGATTGTGTGTAGCAGCAGCCATAACTGCCCTTGGTTCTCTCAGCCATGGCTGCTTTGCACAGTTGTGTGGTAACACAATATGTGGGGGCTTGCGGAGTAGAACGTGCGTGTGGCAGACACGACTGGTCCCAGCTGCAGCTATGAATGGTCTGCAGTGGTAAGTCGGAGGGGAGGCCAAATGCAATAAGGAGCCTGAAAGTGTCTGAACAGCTTATACAGTAGCAGTAAAAAGTATGTGAACCCTTTGGAATTATATGAATTTCTGCACAAATTGGTCATAAAATGTGATCTGATCTTTATCTAAGTCACAACTATAGACAATCACAGTCTGCTTACCACACAAATCATTAAATGTTTCCTTGTTTTTATTGAACACACCATGTAAACATTCACAGTGCAGGTGGAAAAGGTATGTGAACCCTTGGCTTTACTAACGGGTTGAACCTCCTTTGGCAGCAATAACTTCAACCAAACGTTTTTTGTAGTTACAGATTAGATGTGCACAACGGTCAGGAGTAATTTTTGACCATTCCTCTTTACAGAACTGTTTCAAATTTAGCATTATTCTTGGGATTTCTGTTGTAAATCGCTTTCTTGAGGATTGCATCTCAATTGGGTTGAGGTAAGGTCTCTCACTGGGCCACTCCAGAAGGCATATTTTCTTCTGTTTGAGCCATTCTGTTGTTGATTTACTTCTATGCTTTAGGTCATTGTCCTGTTGCAACACGCATCTTCAGCTGTTGGACAGATGGCCTTAAGGTCTCCTGCAAAATGTCTTGCTAAACTTGGGAATTCATTTTTCCTTCAATTATAGCAATCTTTCCAGACCGTGATGCAGCAAAGCAGCCCCAAAGCAGCCCCAAACCATGATGCCCCCACCACCATACTTAACAGTTGGGATGAGGTTTTGACGTTGGTGTGCTGCGTTTCTTTTTCTCCACACATATGGCTCGATTCACAAAGCGGTGCTAACCCAGTAAAAGACTTTAGGCGTGATAACCATTGCACCATGCTGGTGAAAAGCCAGTTTAGGCGTGATAAGTTTAGGCGTGATACGTTTAGATAAGTTTAGATTGCGCGCAAAGTCCCGCGTGCAAATCAGCGCCATTAAACTCTATGCGAAGTGCACTAGACTTTGCTAGCGCAAAACTTTTGATCAGCTGTGCACTGCGGTGCTAACCCAGTTGGTGCTTAAACTTGTCACGCCTAAACTTATCACGCCTAAACTTATCACGCCTAAACTTATCATGCCTAAACTTATCACGCCTAAATTGAGTTTAGGCGTGATAAGGGGCTTTTCACCAGGGTGCTAACTGTTAGCACCGCTTTGTGAATCAAGCCTTTTTCAAAACAACTCAACTTTGGTTTCATCTGTCCACAGAATATTTTTCTGTAATATTATGCTGTGGAACATCCAGGTGCTCTTTTACAAACTTTAAACTTGCAGCAATGGTTTTTTTTGGTCAGCAGTGGCTTCCTCTGTGGTATCCTCCCATGAACTCCATTCTTGGTTAGTGTTTTACGTGTCGTAGATTCGCTAACATGGATGTTTGCATATGCCAGAGACTTTTCTAAGTCTTTAGCTGACACTCTAGGATTCTTCTTCACCTCATTGAGCATTCTGCGCTGTGCTTTTGCAGTCATCTTTACAGGATGGCCACTCCTAGGGATAGTAGCAGCAGTGCTGAACTTTCTCCATTTATAGACAGTTTGTCTTACCATGGACTGAGGAACAGCAAGGCTTTTGGAGATACTTTTATAACACTTTCCAGCTTTATGCAAGTCAACAATTCTTAATCGTAGGTCTTCTGAGAGCTCTTTTGTGCGAGGCAACATTCACAGCAGGCAATGGTTCTTGGGAAAAGCAAACCGAAAACTGGTGTGTGTTTTTTATAGGGCAGGGCAGCTGTAACCAATATCTCCAATCTCTTCTCATTGATTGGACTCCAGCTAGATAATACATCACTCCAATTAGCTCTTGGAGATGTCATTAGTCTAGGGGTTCACTTATCTTTTCCACCTGTGAATGTTTACATGATGTGTTCAATAAAAACATGGAAACATTTGTGTGGTATTAGTTTAAGCAGACTGTGATTGTCTATTGCTCTGACTCAGATGAAGATCAGATCACATTTTATGACCAATTTGTGCAGAAATCCATATCATTCCAAAGGGTTCACACACTTTTTACTGCTACTGTAGACCAGGGGGGGCAAACTCAAATACAAAGTCGGCCGAAATTGAACACTGAAGCCAAGTCGCTGATCAACCTCAATGTCTAGTGGCCAACTCTCTTCCTTTTACAGTTCCCTGGTGTCTAGTAGCCTCCCCCCTCCTCCCCTCTACAGTTCCCTGGGGTCTAGTGGAACCCCTCCTTCCCTATACAGTTCCTTGGTGTCTAACTGATTCTTCCACCCCTATAATGTTCCCTGGTGTGTGGTGGTCTTCATTCCCTTATACAGTTCTCTGGTGTCTAGTGCCCCTCTCCCCTATACAGTTCTCTGGTGACTAGTGGCCCCCTCCCTCCTTTATACAGCTCCCTCGCGTCTAGTGGTTCCCCTTCCACCCCTAAATAGTTTCATGGTATCTACTGGTCCCCTCTCGCTCTCATAAACAATTCCCTAGTGTCTAGTGACACCCCCTCCCCCCATACACAATTCTCTGGTGTCTGGTGCTTTCCCCCTCCCTTTCTCCCTCCCCCTGACCTTCCTCACCCTATGGCTTCCCTAGTGATCTAGGGCTCCATCACCAGTATAACTTCCCAGGTGGTCTAGACTCAGTAGGCCAAACAAAGTGCAAAGTTGGATACCACGTGAGGACCAAATTTGATGGCTTTGCAGGCTAAATTTGTCCCGCAGGGCCACAGTTTAACATATACATTATAGACCATCTATGTAAATATATATCTTTTTACTCCTCAAGTACAATCTGCTGCAAATACTTATTTAGGCTTGTTTATATATGACCCATTGTTTGTCTTCACTATTCTCTCATAAAGCTGCATGCAATGAATTGATATTTAAGAGGTCAAGTTAGTACCCCATGGGCCCTACCAAAAAAAAACAAAAAACGTGGAGTACATGTACATGTACACAGGTTGAGAATCTAGCTTGTAGAACAGAAAGATGGCCAGTTGAATCCACTTGTTTTTTTTTTTTGTATATGTTACGGCCAGAACCCGAAGTGTGGCCACTTCTAGTTCTGGCCGGCCACTTCGGGTTCTGGCCGGCCAATGCGCGAAGTGGCCGCAGCGCTGCGGCCAATGTGAGAAATGTTTTGTTGACGCCGTCTCGCCGCGGCCAAATTGATGATGCTTAATTGTAATGAAATGTAGCCGGCGGCAATGTCATAGATGAAGCCGCCGGCTTTCGCGCACTGCCTCTCCCCGATCCACCCTCCCTCCTCTCCCCGCCTCCCATTACAATACATAGCAGCCGGGCGGGGACATGCAGCCGGAGAGTCGTTCGTCGCGGCAGGGGAATCCTGCCGTTCCTGCAGAGCGGGGTGCTGGCAGAAGCGATGTCTGCAGCCTCCCCCGCTCTGCTGCCCCTGCTGCGACGAACGACTCTCCGGCTGCATGTCCCCGCCCGGCTGCTACGTATTGTAATGGGAGGCGGCGGCGAGAGGAGGGAGGGGGGGGATCGGGGAGAGGCAGTGCGCGAAAGCCGGCGGCTTCATCTATTCTATGACATTGCCGCCGGCTACATTTCATTAAAATTAAGCAAGTTTGTCATCAATTTGGCCGGGCGAGACGGCTGTAAACATTCCATTTCTCACATTGGCCGCAGCGCTGCGGCCACTTCGCATATTGGCCGGCCAGAACCCGAAGTGGCCGGCCAGAACTAGAAGTGGCCACACTTCGGGTTCTGGCCGTAACATATACAATAAACTTCATAAATAGGAACACAGGAAAAAAATCTGAAAGTGGAACATTCAAACATGCCATCCTCAGCATATTATGCTCCCTCCTTAAGGCCCATATCCATGAAACAAAGTAATAGCTCGTAACAAACGATAAACGGCGGGTTGCTCTGATATCGTTGGGTGGGTACAAACGACGATCACTAAAGATCTGCCATGTCGGATCTATAGCAATGCGCAGCACAAGCACTGCAAGACGCCATTGTTTCCATCACTTCCCACCCACCGGAAACTTGTCTGTTTCACTGCTCTGTTGACCAGAAATAATCGGGATCTGATCCATTGGGGACAGAGCTCGGCAAGAAATCCAAGTATATATCCTTAGATACAACCTTTCTTATTGTAGGGAATAGTGCAGAAGTGTGATTCCTCTTTCTCAAAGAGAAGAGCACAAAAAGTAAATAAATCCACTCCACACATCTTTAGCTGGATCCGTTGCCTGGTTTTCCTGAGCTCTGGTTATAAAAATACGGTCACTCGTGCATCACTGTAGTCATCTCCTCCATTACTCTGAATGAATCTATACTTTCCAGTGATAAAAGAAACAGCAGTTCTCCACAATATGAGCTACCACTGAGATTCCAGTGCGATGTCAAGCTTAGATATGAAGAAGCAAACTATGCATTGTGTCACTGTGTCTTCCTGCCCCATGCTGTGTAATAGAGTAGTGAACGTGTGTTGTGGGAGCTCTGACACCATCAAGGGCTGACAACACAATGCACAATCCCCATGTGCAGCGAGACTGAAACATATGAAAAGGGTTACTAAAATAGTAACTTCTGTGGAAAAGAACCGTCTGATGTTTAGAGTAAGGCAGCACATAGAGCATTTATAGTGTTAAAAGGGTATTAACAAAAGCAACCAATCAGACAATTTTATAGAAATTATGTTGGTAGAGGAGTTTTATTTCCCAAAGCAGTACACAGTTATTGTCACTTCTGTGTTAAAGTCCAACTCCAGCCAAAGGCTAGGTCCACCTGCTGTAGCAACAGGAACGCAATGGATCAGGAAAGTGGTCTTGCAGGGTATACGCACTTTGCTTTGTATACAGCGAAGCATACAGACATTGAAAAGTATGCTTCACCGTAACTGTTAATGAGAAGCTGTCAGCCATACTATCTCAGAAAAAAAAATGCATATATAAGTAAATACTTGCTCTACTTACATAACATATGTATTGCACTGTCCACATTTTCATTTTAGTGATTTTTATATAGTAAAAAAAAGAGAAAATCCTTCTTAGGATTTCCCATTTTAACTGTGTCTATTTTGAAGCTAACCCTGTTGTCATTTCCTCCCCTAAGCCCCATACACACGCTCAACCAAAGACGCTCAGTACAAACGGGAAGTCAAATTTAAGCAATAAAAAGATACTCCTTGAAATGCACACGATAATAATACATACCGCATGACAAAACGAGCGACTCCCTTAAAGATGTGTGTTAACCATATAGTTAAAGCCCCACAGCGACCTCTCTTCACCATAGTCGATAATAGTACATAATAGCGTAATCATACTAGATATGTGTACACATTCACAGTTTGCAGACGTCTTCTCACCATCTTTTCCAAAATCAATCCGACAGCCGGAACGATTCAACCTCTTTTTATCTGTCGTTCTCGCTCAGTCGTCCGCACGTCTACACGTGAAGACTGTCGTTCAATTTTCCCAAAACATTTTATTTTTGCTCACTGTAAAAGACGACGGTTGAGTGTGTGCATGGGGCTTAAAGAGGAACTCCAGTGAAAATAATGTAATAAAAAAGTGCTTCATTTTTACAATAATTATGTATAAATGATTTAGTCAGTGTTTGCCCATAGTAAAACCTTTTAAATCCCTGATTTACATTCTGACATTTATCACATGGTGACATTTTTACTGCTGGCAGGTGTTGTAGCTGCTGCTTGTTTTTTTGGCAGTTGGAAACAGCTGTAAACAGCTATTTCCCACAATGCAACAAGGTTCACAGACAGGAAACTGCCAGGAGTACCATGGTCCTCAGAGATTCTTGTGGGAGGGGTTTCACCACAATATCAGCCATACAGAGCCCCCTGATGATCCGTTTGTGAAAAGGAATAGATTTCTCATGTAAAAGGGGGTATCAGCAACGGATACTGTAATTTGATCCATACAAGGACTTCAGTGAAAAGTATCTGGATATGTCCAATTTGGTCTTCCTGGATGGCTGTGTCACTTACCAAGCTTTAATTTGTCCCTGACGAGTTTGGAATTTATGGATCTGACTCATTTATCATAGTACTGTATTGTGGATCATATCAGATCCTGCACTGGTAAAAACAGAAAAAGACACACGGACACCGGGAGCCCAATCTGGTGTGATATCGTTTGTCGTGGTGAATGACTTAAAATAGTAAACATATTACTCACAAAGGAGTATTTCCACCAGATGCAACCACTCATATGGACATGTGGAGAAGTACTGTCCCCACTCGGTCTTTCAGATGTAGAGGTCTGGTCGCTGCTCTGAAAAAAAATGTATCTCACCATAAAATTGTGTGGTACAGACTCTACAGAAGTAGGGTATTTTTGGACTAGACATACGTGAGAGGTGCGCAACGGGAAAACAAAAATTTAGATGGATCTGCCAAAAAAGCAGCAAGTGTCTGGGTCAGGAAGGCGCTTTTACGACGTTTGACCTGAGTAAGCGGCTGACGCCGAGAAACGCGTTGTCACAGTGCTCATGAAATAAAGCTTATAAAAATCTTTTTAAAAATACACTCCTTGTGAGTTTTTTATACAGATCCATCTAATTTGTTTTTTTTTCCTCTCCCATTGGGGCGCCTCCCACTTTTGTCTAGTCCATAATCAGATCTCAACAGTTAAGTAAGGCCTAAGGAAGAACAGTTTTGCGCGAAACAAGTTGGCGGTGTTGCCTTTAAAACAATATTAAACAAGGACAATAAGTTCTTAAACAAGACCTGTTGTCGCTATTTGCAATTGTTGTTCCTTAAAGACGGATCTACGCATTTTTTATGGATCAATTTGCAATATTTGTTGTACCTTTTCACTATTCAAAAAGGAATATTTATATGTCCATTTAAGAATATTATCTGTGTGAAGATTTGTACTAAAAAAGAAAAAAGATTTTCTGGAACTTTGTTTTGCATTTTCTTTAAATAAAGTATATCCTGCACTGTAGCTATATGGGAGCTGCTGTTGGTGTGTTTAAAATTGCATTTTCCACAGCTGTCATCCTATCACTGTGGCTTAATGATTCACTCACTGGCCAAAAACATACATGTAGCTAACGAGTGCTGGATGCCGAGAACCTGGTTACTAGGTGTGTATTTCAGATCAGTGACCCATTGTGTAGAGAAGGATGTCATTCCCATAACCTGCTCCATAAAAGCAAATAAGTAGAACCTCCAATTTTTCCACCCATACAATACCCATACCATACCTATCGCGATAATCTACATAGTTATAAATAGATGGTTGTAAATCTGTTTGACAGGTGTTATTATGACTTCTTAGCTGGTGTGATATAAATGTGTGATAAACCCCTAGAAACATCTGCAAAGGGTTAATCAATTAGAATCCAGGGCTCACTGGTCTTTTCATCAGACAAGGGGATTAACATTGAATATTCCAGCAGAGGCCACTTACGAATGTAACCTGCTCTTAAATTCCTTCTAACAGAGAGGTGAATTTCAGATAATTGGGCCAGATAAAAGTGGCAGGAAGGTGCATAGGGCGGGTGGAAAGATTTATGTGTCGACAGTGGAAAATGTAGTCGCGTAAAGGAGGAGAAGAGAAATGAGTCGTAGAGAAATGTATATGGAAAGGAAATAGGGAATACATTATAATGGTATGAAGGGGAGGTAAAGAGTCAAGGGAGTGAGAGGACTTATAAAAGGCAGAAAATGAAACAGATATGCTAAATGAAGCAGAGGGTATGAAGAGGGCTGTAGGACCAGATAGAGGTCAAGAAAGTGGAGAGTTCGCTTTCCAACATTTTGGAAAGCCAGTGCTGAGACTAGATAACGGCAGATGAGCACTCTTATTCAAAATGCCACTCTTGGTTCTACTGAAATAAATGTTATATCTACATAATGAGCCTGATTTAGCTCCATAAAAAAGGTTAAGTGTGATCTTTCACTTTGCTTCACCTGATGATCATGCCGTGCTCAGGATGCAAACCACAGAGCTGTGTAAGGGTCCTTGCCGGCAACTGGCAAGAATTAGTGGCTTCCAGTGCTGACGTTGGGCGAACATCTAGATGTTCGGGTTCGGGCCGAACAGGCCGAACATGGCCGCGATGTTCGGGTGTTCGACCCGAACTCCGAACATAATGGAAGTCAATGGGGACCCGAACTTTTGTGGTTTGTAAAGCCTCCTTACATGCTACATACCCCAAATTTACAGGGTATGTGCACCCTGGGAGTGGGTACAAGAGGAAAAAAAAATTAGCAAAAAGAGCTTATAGTTTTTGAGAAAATCGATTTTAAAGTTTCAAAGGGAAAACTGTCTTTTAAATGCGGGAAATGTCTGTTTTCTTTGCACAGGTAACATGCTTTTTGTCGGCATGCAGTCATAAATGTAATACATATAAGAGGTTCCAGGAAAAGGGACCGGTAACGCTAACCCAGCAGCAGCACACGTGATGGAACAGGAGGAGGCGCAGGAGGAGAAGGCCACGCTTTGTGAGACACAACAACCCCGGCCTTGCATGAGGGCAAGAAGCGTGCGGATAGCATGCTTTGTACCGCCATGCAGTCATAAATGTAATAAAGATAAGAGGTTCCATAAACAAGGACCGGCAACGCTAACCCAGCAGCAGCAGACGTGATGGAACAGGAGGAGGCGCAGGAGGAGAAGGCCACGCTTTGTGAGACACAACAACCCAGGCCTTGCATGAGGACAAAAAGCGTGCGGATAGCATGCTTTGTACCGCCATGCAGTCATAAATGTAATAAAGATAAGTGGTTCAATAAACAGGGACCACGCGGCAACGCTAACCCAGCAGCAGCAGACGTGATGGAACAGGAGGAGGCGCAGGAGGAGAAGGCCACGCTTTGTGAGACACAACAACCCAGGCCTTGCATGAGGGCAAGAAGCGTGCGGATAGCATGCTTTGTACCGCCATGCAGTCATAAATGTAATAAAGATAAGTGGTTCAATAAACAGGGACCACGCGGCAACGCTAACCCAGCAGCAGCAGACGTGATGGAACAGGAGGAGGCGCAGGAGGAGAAGGCCACGCTTTGTGAGACACAACAACCCAGGCCTTGCATGAGGGCAAGAAGCGTGCGGATAGCATGCTTTGTACCGCCATGCAGTCATAAATGTAATAAAGATAAGTGGTTCAATAAACAGGGACCACGCGGCAACGCTAACCCAGTAGCAGCAGACGTGATGGAACAGGAGGAGGCGCAGGAGGAGAAGGCCACGCTTTGTGAGACACAACAACCCAGGCCTTGCATGAGGGCAAGAAGCGTGCGGATAGCATGCTTTGTACCGCCATGCAGTCATAAATGTAATAAAGATAAGTGGTTCAATAAACAGGGACCACGCGGCAACGCTAACCCAGCAGCAGCAGACGTGATGGAACAGGAGCAGGCGCAGGAGGAGAAGGCCACGGTTTTTGAGACACAACAACCCAGGCCTTGCATGAGGACAAAAAGCGTGCGGATATAGCAGCAATGCTTTTTGCCGCCATGCAGTCATAAATGTAATACAGATGAGAGGTTCAATAAACAGGGACCGGAAACGCTACACCATCCCAGATGTTCATTGGTCATGTTACTTGGTTGGGGTCCTGGAGTGTTGCGTAGTCATTTCCAATCCAGGATTGATTCATTTTAATTTGAGTCAGACGGTCTGCATTTTCTGTAGAGAGGCGGATACGCCGATCTGTGACGATGCCTCCGGCAGCACTGAAACAGCGTTCCGACATAACGCTGGCTGCCGGGCAAGCCAGCACCTCTATTGCGTACATTGCCAGTTCGTGCCAGGTGTCTAGCTTCGATACCCAATAGTTGAAGGGTGCAGATGGATTGTTCGACACAGCTACGTCATCTGACATGTAGTCCTTGACCATCTTCTCCAGGCGATCGGTGTTGGAGGTGGATCTGCACGCTTGCTGTTCAGTGGGCTGCTGCTGTGTACACAGCCGTGTACACAGAGTGTCAGAAAACACAATGCTATATATATAGCGTGGCTGAGCGAGGTGCACAGTGGCAGTACACACAATGCTATATATAGCGTGGCTGAGCGAGGTGCACAGTGGCAGTACACACAATGCTATATTAGTCAGGCTAAGCCGTGTACACAGAGTGTCAGAAAACACAATGCTATATATATAGCGTGGCTAAGCGAGGTGCACAGTGGCAGTACACACAATGCTATATATAGCGTGGCTGAGCGAGGTGCACAGTGGCAGTACACACAATGCTATATATAGCGTGGCTGAGCGAGGTGCACAGTGGCAGTACACACAATGCTATATTAGTCAGGCTAAGCCGTGTACACAGAGTGTCAGAAAACACAATGCTATATATATAGCGTGGCTGAGCGAGGTACACAGTGGCAGTACACACAATGCTATATATAGCGTGGCTGAGCGAGGTGCACAGTGGCAGTACACACAATGCTATATATAGCGTGGCTGAGCGAGGTGCACAGTGGCAGTACACACAATTCTATATATAGCGTGGCTGAGCGAGGTGCACAGTGGCAGTACACACAATGCTATATTAGTCAGGCTAAGCCGTGTACACAGAGTGTCAGAAAACACAATGCTATATATATAGCGTGGCTGAGCGAGGTGCACAGTGGCAGTACACACAATGCTATATATAGCGTGGCTGAGCGAGGTGCACAGTGGCAGTACACACAATGCTATATATAGCGTGGCTGAGCGAGGTGCACAGTGGCAGTACACACAATGCTATATATAGCCAGGCTAAGCCGTGTACACAGAGTGTCAGAAAACACAATGCTATATATATAGCGTGGCTGAGCGAGGTACACAGTGGCAGTAAACAATGCTATATATAGTGTGGCTGAGCGAGCGGTGTACTACTGTTCCCAGCAGCGACACACAATGACTGGGGGGGACCCTGGCTAGCGTGGCTGGAGAGCGAACTACCCTGCCTGCCTACCCAAAGCTAAACCCACAGACAAATGGCGGAGATATGACGTGGTTCGGGTATTTATTTACCCGAACCACGTGACCGTTCGGCCAATCAGAGCGCGTTCGGGCCCGAACCACGTGACCCGTTCGGCCAATCACAGCGCTAGCCGAACGTTCGGGGAACGTTTGGCCATGCGCTCTTAGTTCGGCCATGTGGCCGAACGGTTTGGCCGAGCACCGTCAGGTGTTCGGCCGAACTCGAACATCACCCGAACAGGGTGATGTTCTGCAGAACCCGAACAGTGGCGAACACTGTTCGCCCAACACTAGTGCTGACCAAGATATTGCATTTCCCTTTTATTTAATTTCAAGGTGCACACTGGATATAAGGCTATCACTTCTGATGTAGGAGACCAGCATTCGATTCCTGGCTGGAGCAAGTAAGCAGCCAATAAGGAGTCCTTGGGACAGACTCCTGAACAATCCCGGGTGGCCTGCCGAGCAGAGTATGTATTGCAGAGCCTTGAGTGGAATTGTACTCTGCGTGGTGCCACTAGTTTAAACTTTGGTAATGTAATATTACTTTTTTACAATACAGGGGCGTAACTACAAGCTATGAAGCTTGTAGTTACGGCAAAACTTTGAAGAGGGCCCCCCAATGTTCACAACCCTTCTCTTGCATACCCTTGGAGACCCTCACAGCCTGGAGGCCCATCTTGCAAGGGACAAAAAACAAGTGGAGACATCATAATCTTTACACCAATAACAAGTGTAGTCACAAAAATAACTGATTTGAAGGATAGACTGCTTTATCAGAGTGAAGTAGTAGTTGGGGCTCCCTTACAGGTCTGCCCCCCCCCCCCATAGTTAGTAGGCTCCTGGTGCCTAGCACTAACCTTTTCACCTAATGCCTAAAACAAACCCCATGGTGCCCAAACAACCGAAACATAAAGCAAAGTATGAGGCTGCTTTCACAGTAAGACATTACAGGCGCACGTTAGTAGTGCAGCCTGTAACGCTAACTCACAGCAATGTAAAATGAATGGGCTGTTCACAGTGCCCACGTTGCGTTACAGGGTAACGCTATACGTTTACATGAAGTGCAGCATGCTGTGCGTTCTAGTGGCTTTAGCCGTGTTAGGCTGTTTGCACATGCTCAGTGATGTGTTTTTTTTTTATTTTTGGGGGCGGAGAGGAGGCAGGGAGAGTCCGCTAATGCGGCTAGCCACATGGCTAATTAATATTCCCTGCACTGCAGTGTTTATTTCCCGGAGCGGCCGCTTATTGGCTGGCGGAACCACGTGATGCGGAGTGTTCCGCTCACGTGGTCTCCCAGCCGGCGCATAGGACAAAACAGGCGCATCAAGAGCTGCTCAACGCAGCTCTAGGTAGCGTCCTGCTCCAACACCACCAGGCGTTGCATTAGGGGCACATTATGCGACCTTTAACGTCCCCTTTAAACGCAACGTCCTGGTGGGAGAGGCCTTAGTCGACCTTGTAAGTAGCAAAACGTAGGGTATAGTTAGACCAGTATATAATATACTAGCCGATTAGCCACTAATAGACTAGATACTATCAGGCGTGCATATTGCATGTATATTGCACTGCATGCATATTTATGCAATTTGAAAATGTTGCAATCAAATTTCACCGTGGTGGATTTAAGTGGTCCACTTTTAAGCTGCATACATTTGCATATAGAATTTACATAATACTTAAAGAGACACTGAAGCGGAAAAAAAATTATGATATTATGATTTGTATGTGTAGTACAGCTAAGAAATAAAACATTAAGATCAGATACATCAGTCTAATTGTTTCCAGTACAGGAAGAGTTGAGAAATCTCTATGCAAACAAGCCATTAACCACTTTGTCCTCCTTGACGTATAAAAACGTCAAGGAGGACAGGCGCGCTCCCGCGCGCTCCCGCGGCCGATCGCGCGCGTGCACGCGCACTCCCGGCCGCGGAGTCGGTAGCCACGGAATCAATGTATCGGGCTGGGGAGCCCGATCATTGATTCCTCTCCCCCGCTGAAAAAGCGACAGCTTCTCTCGGAAGCTTCGCTCTTTCTGAAGCTGTGTCCCTCTAAGCGTACATTGTACGCTTAGAGTGACGTCATGTAAAAAAAATCGAGATTGCCATCTTGTGGCCAAAATGTAAAACTACATGTAAATGCCCAAAAACATTACAATACACCAATATTTCCCCAAATAAAACACTTTTAAAACCCACCCTCCCAAAAATGCCCACATAAAATGTTTAATAAAAAAAAACAAAAAAAACATTACTATAAAAAAAACAAAAACACATAAATATTTACCTAAGGGTCTAAACTTTTTAAATATCTATGTAAAGATGAAATATTTCTCTCTATATTTTTTTTATAAGCTTGTAAATAGTGATGTATGCAAAACGGAAAAAATGCTCTTTTATTTCCAAATAAAATATTGTCGCGATACATTGTGATAGGGACATAATTTAAATGGTGAAATAACCGTGACAAATGGGCAATAACAATACGTGGGTTTTAATTATGGAGGCATGTATTATTTTAAAACTATAATGGCCGAAAACTGACAAATAATGATTTTTTTCATTTTTTTTCTTATTCTTCCTGTTAAAATGCATTTACAGTAAAGTGGCTCTTAGCAAAATGTACCCCCCAAAGAAAGCCTAATTGGTGGCGGAAAAAACAAGATATAGATCAGTTCATTGTGATAAGTAGTGATAAAGTTATAGGCTAATGAATGGGAGGTGAACATTGCTCGGATGCATAAGCTGAAAACGACTGAGATGTTAAGTGGTTAAAGAGGATCTGTAACATGAAAAGATCCCCTGGGGGGTACTCACCTCGGGTGGGGGAAGCCTCCGGATCCTAATGAGGCTTCCCACGCCGTCCTCCATCCGTCAGGGGTCTCGCTGCAGCCCTCCGTGGAGTCCGTGCAGCGGTGACGTCAATATTTACCTTCCTGGCTCCTGCGCAGGCGCTCTGACGGCTGTCGGCTCCGAACTACACGGAAATGCCCGATCGCCGTCAGATCTGCTCTACTGCGCAGGCGCAAGTTTCCTGCGCCTGCGCAGTAGAGCGGACCCGAATGAGATCGGGTATTTCCGTGTAGTTCAGAACGGAAAGCTGCCACAGCGCCCCCGCTGGAGCCAGCAAAGGTAAATATTGAACTGACAGTCGGCACAGTCGCCGGCTGTTCGGAGGGCTGCGGCGAGACCCCCGTGGGACAGAGGACGGCGTGGGAAGCCTCATTAGGATCCGGAGGCTTCCCCCACCCGAGGTGAGTACCCCCCAGGGGATCTTTTTAATGTTACAGAGTCTCTTTAAGCACTCTGACTAAGTTAGTCATGGAGAGGGCTGTTATCTGACTTTTATTATTTCAACTGTTCCTGGACTATTTACTTTTCCTCTGCTAGAGGAGAGGTCATTACTTCACAGACTGCTCTGAAAGACTCATTTTGAATGCTGAGTGTTGTGTAATCTGCACATATTATAGAATGATGCAATGTTAGAAAAAACACTATATACCTGAAAATAAAAGTAAGAGAATATTTTCTTTGCTGCTAATCTTCTAGTAATTCACTATACCATATTTTTTTTGCCGCTTCAGTGTCTCTTTAAGCTCCCTCTTTTGGAGGGACAGTCCCCCTTTGGGAAGCCACCACCTCTGTCCCTCTTTCCTCCTCATATGTCCCTATTTCAGGACTGATGTACAGATCTGTGTAAAGATATGTACTTTTCTACTGAAAAATGTCTTTAATTGACTTTAAACTTTATTCCCATCCTTTAAAGGACAACTGAAGTGAGGTTGCCATAAATATCTACTTTTAAACAATACTAAAACAAAACGATTTAGGAGGTACTAAAGCAAGGCATATATTCCAAACAACAAAAAAAGCGTTTCTTAAAAAACCTTTTATTAATTATCAAGTATCAAAAAAGAAAAAAAAAAAGAACACATACATATATAGAAAGAACATTGAAATTAAAAAGAAGCAGCCCACTGGCCGTCAACACCCCCCCTCCCCATTCATACCACATATGCACTATAACATTCACACCTGGCCACCTGGTTCTGGTAATAAAAATTGCTCAAATTGATATGTTTTCATGCAAAGACTAGTTTTCAATAAGGTGCCCCCAATGAGTGTTCCTCAGATAGGGAGTCTGTTGCATTGAATAATGAGGTAAGCAGTCAAGAATGCAAGGCAAAATTCAGCAAGACACAGCAGCCATGCAGGCAGGCAAGAAAGTGACAAGCTCTCTATTAGTCCTTGAGATCCAGCACAGAGTTCAGAGAGCATAAGCAGGTGTCGACAGCAAGCTGCATACAGAAGCAAAAGCACAGCAAAGTCCATCCAAGGATAGGCAGGAGCGACAGACACTGCATGCAGCCAATATATAGAAATAGGGATGAACATGAAACATATTACAAACTATCAGAGGCAATGCATACAGTACCATGTAGAAGGTATCATGTCAGCTCCAGTTAATGTGTCCGATGAATGTGTCCGGTATAAAGTGCAGCTCAACTCCGTGGACATCAGCAAACCCCCTGCGTCCCACCAAAGGGTGCCTGCTAGGATTGTCTTGACAGAAGTCCCATTTCAAAGCTGAGAGAGCATGGTAGAGAAGATCAATGTCCAGCCAGGGGATTTAACGTTCAGGCAGTGCACAGCGGCACGAGCAGGCAGGTGCGGACAGCCTCAGGACGCCAAGCCACGCTGTCCTGACATGTTTCGCCGGACTTACGGCTTTCTCAAAGGGGGCGTGGCACAGTCACCCCACTCATCCATACCCAGATCTAAATACTAATGCCCACCAATCGGCGCATACAGCGGCCGCCCACCACGGCCCAATCCCCCGAGAGGGGGAGGGAGAGAGGCACAAGGCTTCATCCACTTGAGAGCCGGGGGGGGGGCGCAGCAGACGCCGACAGGCGTAGCCAAACACTCACACATAATGGAGCACACAGACGCACATACCCTCCCACTGGCCAACAATACAATTTAAACAATACTAGTTGCCTGGCAGCCATGCTTATCTATTTGGCTGCAGAGTGCAGAAGTGTCTAAATCACAACAGAAACAAGCATGCAGCCAATCTTGTGAATAATGTCAGAAACATCTGATCTACTGTAGTTCAGGGTCTATAGCTAAAAGTATTAGAGGTAGAGGATCAGCAGGATAGCCTGGCGACTAGTATTGCTTAAAGGGAAGGTTCAGGGAAGGGATTAAAAAAAATAAAAATAAATTTCCACTTACCTGGGGCTTCCTCTAGCCCGTGGCAGGCAGGAGGTGCCCTCACCGCCGCTCCGCAGGCTCCCGGTGGTCTCCGGTGCCCGACCCGACCTGGCCAGGCCGGCTGCCAGGTCGGGCTCTTCTGCGCTCCATTTCCTGGCACTTCTGCGTCCCACGCCGGCGCACTGACGTCATTAGTAGTTCTGTGCATGCGCAGTACAGCCCGGCGGACGTCCGATGACGTCAGTGCGCCGGCGTGGGACGCAGAAGTGCCAGGAAATGGAGCGCAGAAGAGCCCGACCTGGCAGCCGGCCTGGCCAGGTCGGGTCGGGCACCGGAGACCACCGGGAGCCTGCGGAGCGGCGGCGAGGGCACCTCCTGCCTGCCACGGGCTGGAGGAAGCCCCAGGTAAGTGGAAATTTATTTTTATTTTTTTAATTCCCTCCCTGAACCTTCCCTTTAAAAGGAAAAACAATATGGCAACCTCCATATCCCTCTTGCTTCCGGTGTCCTTTTAATTGATATATTTCTTATTTTCAAATGTTAATATGGAGGAAAATGAGCCAGGATAGAACGGGCCAAAGTGGTTTGAATTATAAAACAGCATATTTTTCTTATGAAATCTTTATGGTATGTGTGATTAGGGGTTTGTCAGGGGTGTGGTTAGGGGTGTGGCATGGGTGTGGCTAAAGTGTCTCTTTCTTATCTCAAAAAGTTGCGAGATATGTAATTCTGCATCTACTGTGAATTATTTTAATCTCAAAGACTATCCCTAATTTCCAGCTAGTGCATTTATTGCTGTTGATTGAGTTGCCAGTGCACACCAAAAACCACTAAACCGCAATTGCTCAGCGCTTTTTGAAGTGATTTTTCAGAGTGATTCTAGGCATGTGCCTAGCGATTTTCTAATCATGCCTAGTGATTTTTAACGTTTTGGTGTAGCATTTTTTATTTTTTGTTACAGTAGACCTGGAATTGGTCAGCTTCTGTAACAAGAACGCTTGAAAATTTGCTCTGTTCTAGCGCTTTTCAGAGCGATTTTCCACTTTCCTATACTTAACATTGAGACTGCATCACCTCAGAAATGCTGCAGGACCCGCATTTGCATTTGGGAGAAAATCACATTGCTCTTGTGTGAGGAGCAGTTGAAAAAGTTGCGACCAAAAATGGGCACGATTTATTTAGTGATTTATGTGGGCACAATTGTTATTTATTGATATACGTGGGCATAATTTCTACTTATCATAATAAAGAAAGCCGTTATGTTATTTAGCAGGCGGCTTCAGTTAAATGGAATGTTAAGGTTAGACACCACTACGGGAGTCTTAGGGTTAGGCACCACCAGTGGGGTCTAAGGGTTAGGCACCACTAGGGGAGTCTTGGGATTAGGCACCACCAGGAGGGTCTTAGGGTTAGGCACCACCAGGGGGGAATTAGGGTTAGGCACCACCAAGGGGGTCTTAGGGTTAGGCACCACCAGGGGGGGGGGGGGTGCTGTGTGAGAGCAAGGGAAAGGTTAGGTTATAGTTAGGTTCAATATTATTGGTAAATTTACAGAAAATGTAACACCGTAATTAAATCGTTATTTACCGTCTTTCTGTAACACCCGCAGTAATGGCGGCTGCGGACACTCAGGGTGTTTCCGCAGCCGCCTTGCCTTCATGTTCAGGGACCTCGCCAGTGCGTCTAGTACGCCAAGGACGGGTCTGTCGTTTGCACATAGAGTTGCCGTATCGCGCGGGCACACGCGGAGACAGGACCTTTATGCGGGGAGGAGGCGAGTCAGCTGACCGGCCGGTCGGCTGACTTCAGAGGAGACTCACGGCGCTCCGGATTGGTTGATTGTTGTGGGAGTGGCGGTGGGGTCTCCTCTGCTTCATAAGCCTTCTCTGTTCACCCGCAACTTGTCTGCTGTTGCGAATACTTATGTGCTAGCGATCAGACCTTAGATAGTATCCGGTGTGCTTTGATCTGGGAGGAAACCAGGGATTTCACACAAGACTAGGATATTGTATACTGTTATTGATATTCTGTGTATGACTCTTGCTACCCTCTGACTCTGCTCTTGCTTATCGTTCCTGTACATCTGCCCATCTGACTCTGTTGCTGAACCCTGCCTGATATCTTACTATTCTCTTGCCTGTCGATTCTGTACTGTGCCTGTTCGCTCGTTACTGATCTTAGCCTGTCTGACCTCTCTACTCATCAGTGAGCCCTTGTCACTGGTGAGGTGCTCTACTGATAGTACCATCCAGCTCCTCTGGTGAGGTGAAGCCAAATTATCAGTTATTGTGTCCTGATAGTACCCACCAGCTCCTCTGGTGAGGTTAAGCCAAACTATCAGTTACTGTGTTCTAATTGTACCCACCAGCTCCTCTGGTGAGGTTAAGCCTAAGTAATCAGTTACACTGTTCTATAGTACCCACTAGCTCCTCTGGTGAGGTTTAGCTAAACTATTCTGTTACTGTTGCACCAAGCACTACATACCTCGTTGCTTACCAGCTATACTTGTATTATTGGTGATACTGCAGATCACCACATAATCAGGTATAATGTCTGTATTGTTGGTGATAATGCAGATCACACATAATCAGACATCTGTGTTGCTACACTAATCGTTACACTTTCGTTATCAATTTTGGTATTTAACGTTGTGTTTAAATTGTTTACCGATATTGCTAGTAATATCGTTATTTAACGTCACGCCTAAATTAGCTCGCGACTTTTCAAATGTATGCCTGGTGTGATCCATCCCATTCAAATACATTAGCCAAGCACTTTTCTAAGCGCTAGCGTTTTTAAAAGTGCTCAGAATCGCTCTTGGTGTGCATCAGCCCTGAGAAAAAAAAACCCTGGCAAACATGTGCATACATGAGGATATGCCCATGGGGTGAAGACTTTTGCTAGTTTCCAGGATTTGCAAGAATCCATAACAGAACAGTCCTACTAAATCATAAAAGTTTTGCTTGGGTTATTCTCCTCACAGGCTTTAAAATCATTTGCAAGAATTAATTTAGTAAGCCATTTTCAATCAATTCCTTTATTTTAAAAGGTCATGCATATATTTCACAAAATAAATATGCTGCTATAAAACAATAAAGGGAAAAAAAAACTTTCCAGAAAGTGTCAGAAAAACTTGAATTACTTTATAAAGGTAGCAGTAGGGTATTGTACCGTGTTAGCCATCAGTAAAAGCAAGAAGTTTTAAATCAGGATGATACCATTTATTGGCTAACTAAAAATGAATAAAAATAAGCAAGCTTTCGGCCTTGCAGCCTTCGTCGGGCTTTCATCCTGTAAGCTTGCTTATTTTTATTCATTTTTAGTTAGCCAATAAATGGTATCATGCTGATTTAAAACTTCTTACATTATAAATGCATACTGTAATTATGGCTTAAAATTATTTGGGTATTACTATTATTAGCAATATTATTAGAGGCACTTGTGATGCATAAGAAAGACAATGGCAGGGAGCACACTTGTCAATGCTGAAAATAATACATTTTAACGCATATGCTTTTCTGTGTTTTTAACGCATTTTTTAATGTGTTTGGATTTTGCCGTTGTGTTTCGTGTGCGTTTTTATGTCCATTTTTCATGCGATTGACCTTTGTACTAATCTTCCTTTGCACAGGTATTGTTTCTCCATAGGAACTATTGTGTGGAATTCACATGTGGTATGTGGGAAAAAAAGCAGAAAGCTGAATGATTTTAAATTGCCATGTAGCCAGAATTATGAATTGCGGACTTGTGCAATTTAGTGTTTGGCCCATAGATTTTCACTGTATGCAATGTTGCAAGTGTTTTCCACCATGTGTTCCCTGCCTTTCTATACAACATGGCTATAAAGAGGAAACACCTGTTATATGTTGTAGGTATTTTGCAGTAATCACATAGATCAACATACTGTAGATCATGACTACTGTATAGGTGGCCATACATCTACTGATTTGGTGGATGATCAACCATCTGATTCATTATTATTATTGAATCAGATAAAAATTGTTGCCCAACAAGCATGCTTGATCGACAATTCAACCAGTTTCAGGGCAAAATTGATTGAATGTATCAATTGGACGTGCTTTGAAATTTTGGCTAACATGGTCACTAAGGTGCGCAGCAGTATCGGAGTGCGATATCGCAAGCGGTGAAACCACCGGCAGCTGTCACTCCTGCTAGTGTACGCTGTACTTCCATATTCGGAGTCCCACGTTACTACTGGCATATAGCTTGTGGGGTGCATATGTGACGTCACACATGCATCTCATGTGCTATAACGCTAGCAGCCACATGGGGCACCAGTGCAGAAATACAATGGACAGGTAAAGTATCTTTATGCACAGACACCAAGAGGCACATAAAACATTAAGGGGGAAATGGTCGGGGATGGTGAGGCAGCATCACATGGCTGATTCCCAAAAAATGTCATGTTGAAATTGTTTGGGAATCCGCCTGTGGTTTATGGCAGCCAACAGATCTCTCTGATCTGAAAGAGATCTGTCTCTTGGTCAATCGGCTGCAAAATGTGCTTGATGTTTGGCCACCTTAAGTTTTGTCCATTTATTTGTTCAATGATCCTATTGGCTTGTGGGTAACGGGCAATGTAAGGCACCTAACTGACTGATACCATTTGCTATTCTTCGGTCTTAAACTCTAGTTTTACTGAAATGGGTACAATTGTCTTATTGAACCTTAATTGGCAAGTCGTAATGTTTTGATACTGTAGGAATTTTAATATCGCTTGATCTGTAGATTTGATATGGTAAACTTTCAAACCCTGCTGAAAGTGTCTATAGCAACGACATAGGGCTTGATTCACAAAGCGGTGCTAACTGTTAGCACGCCTGTGAAAACCCCCTTAGCACGTCTAAAAGAGCTTTTTGCACGCAAAACTTTATGCGCGTAAAACTTTACACGCGCACTGCACAGAGCGCAGGGTGCTCCGCGCAAAGTGCCCATTAAAGCCTATGGGACCTAGTGCACGCATAGGACTTTGCGCGCAAAACTTTGCGCGAGATCTGATTGAGAAATCCGGTGCTAACCTACTTAGCACCCTGGTTAGCACGTCTAAAGAGTTTAGACGTTCTAAGTAGGTTAGCACTGCTTTGTGAATCAAGCCCATAGTATTTTTGTCCATTTATCCCCAAAGGAAGATGGCCATATGGCTGGCCAAAAGTGGACTTCATCCCTGTAGGTCTCCAAGTTCTCCTGACACATATTTCCCGCATTTCAAAATCATACGTTATTAGACTTTGTAGCTACATTCAGTGTTCTCAGTTGCTCTGGGCTCAACATTAAAGTTGATTTCATTTGGTCAACATTGTAGATATGTTACAAACTCAGTCCCAGAAAATCTTCAATATTTAATTTCTCCAAGCAGATATTGTTCTTCGTATGATAAGTAGGAGCCTTTATATTAGCAACTGTGTTCAAACAAGCTATGAAATAACTTTTTGTTTGAGGGCATATCTGACTTCTTCACAGATGTCCATAGATGGGAGGGGATGATGACGGTGTGGCTTTCTCCCCTACATCACTTGCAACCACCTTCTTGAATGTAGCTATTAGTAACCTCTGTATTTGTTTCATTTGTGTCCAATACTTTTCAGTAGTGGAGATGCTGTCAATCTACAGGAGCTTCACTACTGATTGGGTCAATGAAAAGCTGTCTCCTGCTAGACTTGAGTCTCTGTTTTTTCTCATAAGTAACCTTGTAGTTTACTGGCTTCTGTCTTTGTTTATGTCCAGTTAGTTCTCTTGGAGTCTCCTGAACATTAGTGATGGGCGAACACCTGGATGTTCGGGTTCGGGAAAGTTCGCCGAACATGGCCGAGATGTTCGGCATGTTCGGGCCGAACCCCGAACTTTCCGAACATCCAGCTTTTGGGGGCCATATGGGGTCGCAGGCATAAGAAGGGAGCATGCCCCGATCGTGGGGGGGGGTCGGAAATTCCCCCCACCCCCTCCGCTAGCGCTCCCCCCTCTGCCCGCTTCCCCATTCAAAAGTTTAAGCAAAGTACCTGTAGTGGATGGCCTGGCAGTGGGCGGCACTGTGGAGTGAGGAGGAGGAGTCCGGAGAGTGACGAGTTGAGGGAGGCCGGGCAGCGGGCGGTTCAGCGGAAGTACCCTTGTGGTACTTCCGCCCTTTCTCTGACCTCACGCCCGCTGCCCGGCCTCCCTCAACTTGTCACTCTCCGGACTCCTCCTCCTCACTCCACAGTGCCGCCCACTGCCAGGCCATCCACTACAGGTACTTTGCTTAAACTTTTGAATGGGGAAGCGGGCAGAGGGGGGAGCGCTAGCGGAGGGGGTGGGGGGAATTTCCGACCCCCCCCCCGCGATCGGGGCATGCTCCCCCCTTATGCCTGCGACCCCATAGGGGGGCAGTATTCGGCCGAACAAGGCCCTGTTCGGCCGAACAGGGGCCCTGTTCGGCCCTGTTCGGCGGCCATTAGAAGTTCGGGGCGAACCCGAACTTAAAAGGCCGAACACCATCAGGTGTTCGGCCGAACGCGAACATCACCCGAACAGGGTGATGTTCTGCAGAACCCCGAACAGTGGCGAACACTGTTCGCCCAACACTACTGAACATGTGCTATTGATTCCTGGACCAAATGCAGTAAGATAAACAGACAACCTGTCTGTCTCCCCTGGTGAATCTGGATGGGATCTGCAAATACACTGATGCCCACCATCCATTCCTACTGAGAAGGTAGCTCTGTCCACTCCCTGATTAGAAGCTCTTTACAGTCAAGTCAATATTTCTCCCCTATCTTGGTGTGTACTTTTGTCCCAACACTGGTCAGTGTAGGAAAACAAGTTTTTTTCCCCTCACATGCCATTGTCTCAGCTATCTCTTATCGCTGAGCCACATTGATCATGTATGTAACAAACTGTGACTCAGTCACTGTGTTCTGTTTATCCACATGCAGCAAGCATAATAGCAGAAGAGTCAGCTCCTCTGTAATAGCTGTCATTACACGGCAGCCTCCTCTGTTCCCTCACCCTTCTGCTTAAAGTGGACCCAAATAAAAAATACAAGATTTCAGAAATAAAATCTATTTTCTAAATTATAATAATAAATAGCAGCCCTTTTTCAGCTTCATGATGACAAATATAAAATATTTTACATTTATTGGAGAAACCCCTCCCTTCCTTTCATATTGCCGGGACAGAATCCGGCAGACTGGTGGAGTAGGAGGTGTCCGGCAAAGGAGGAATTGCTAATGGCTGCCACCTGTATAACCCTAGTTATGCAAAGAGGAGGGTGAAAAGCATGCACTGAAATGCTCATAGGCTTGAAGGAGTATTTATTTATCTTTGTATGTGTCAGAGTGGTGCTACTAATTATTTTGAATAAAAAAATGTTTGGTTTGGGTCCGCTTTAAGAGTTTGCAAACAGTCTTCCCTTCTGTACTGCAGTGGTTTTCTCATATTTGGAAAATCAATGCTTTTCATTGGCTGTTCAGGGTCAGGCAGCCATACATATATGCACTTTAAGTCTTATAGGAGAAAAGCGCTTTACACATGTTATTGTATTGAATAATGGTATTAAGGGAACAGCATACACAGTACATAGCTTACACAATACACAGAAACATTTTCTATAACCTCAAAATGAAACAAAGTTAACAAAATCTGTAGCAGCGTTCTGTACAATTCACTAATCCTTGGCACAGCAATCTTCCATGTGCTGACACCAGATTTAGGCCCAGTGCACACCGAGCGGTTTTAGCAGCGATCTGCCAGCCGCATCTGCCTGTGAAAACGCTTGGCTAATGTATTTCAATGGGATGGTGCACACCAGCGATTTGAGGTTTTTAGCAAACCTGCAAACGTGCCTCCTGCAGTTGCGGTTTGGAGAAACGTTTCTGCCTCAATGTAAAGTATAAGAATACGCAAACCGCTCTGGAAAACGCTAGATCAGAGCGGTTTTCCAGGTTTTTTTGTTACAGAAGCTGTTCAGTAACAGCCTTTACTGTAACAATAGTATTAATCTGCTACACAAAAATGCTCCCAAAAACGCTAGGCATGTTTAGAAAGCGTCTCTAACCATGCCTAGAATCGCTCTGAAATCAGCTCCAAAAAACGCTAGCGTTTTGACGATCTGCTAGCGGTTTTGGTGTGCATTGGGCCTTAATGTGGATTCAGAAGATTGTGGCAAGACCAATAGAATAATCACGAATATATTCCAGGGCACTTTACAAAGTAAGAAACAAACATGGAACACATAATATAGACAATGCTATACACAAAATATAGACATTGATCCATGATGCAGAATTGGTGGATGTAGTAAAGTGACAAATATAACATGATGAAGAAAATGTATAGCAAATTTGAAGACACAGAAGAGTAATAGAGAGAGACCTTGTGAGCTTACAATCAAAAGGGATAGGGAGGAAATGAAGTGGGGGTAGTATACAATATGTACACCTAGAGACAGTGGCCCATTTTGGAATTACCGTATATACTCAAATATAAGCCGACCTCGTGTATAAGTTGACTCCAATATTCAACCCTTTTAAGCTGTAATTTTTTATTGACTCAAGTATAAGTTTACCCAGCAAAGTTAATGACTGCACTTGGGAACCAGGAAGAATTAATAGCTGCACTTTGGGGACCAGGAGGGGTTAATGATGACTGCACTGCATACAGTACTGCATACAGTATTGCATCCAATAACCCCTCCTGTCCCTTAAAGAAAACCTGAACTGAAAATTAAAAGACAAAATAAGCATACACAAGTCATACTTGCCTCCCATGTAGTCTACTCCTCAGTCTCATTCTCCTGTACTGCGTCCTGTTTGTTCACTGTGATCAAGGGAATTTTCCGTCCTCCATTTTGAAAATGGCCATTACCCATAACAGCTTTCTGGTCAGCACACAGTTAAACTGTAACATTGCCCACTTGAGCCATAGGGAAACATGGACATTACCTGGTACATCAGTTGTCCTCTCAGCTATAACTGCTATAACAAAATGTATTTGTTTAATTCAGACAGTATTTTTGTAACGATCCGTGTAACACAGAGAGGATCTGATTACCGGTGATCTGCAGTATCAACGAGAATACAGATATATACCCGATTATTGATGATCTGCAGTATCACCGATAATCAGATATATCTCTAACCTCTGGACACCTGAGTAATATGAGTGTTTGGTGCAACAGTAATACTTTGAGGAGAGCCTCCGTATAGAGGGTGCAAGGCAGTAAGAGATACTGCCCAAAGAACAGGCTCCTTCCAAAGGCCTGAGGCTCCCCAAGGGGAGGAGTCAGGCTGAGAGTGGGTAGGACCAGAGTGTGAGTGACACCAATGGTGGAGTGTCACTGACAGATCTGTGAACTATCTCTAAACAGAGGGGATAGTTCTCGAGGTCGGACAAGCCAGGTCGGCAACAGACAGACAGATCAGATACAGAGGAAAGAGACTGATATGGAATCCTAAGGCAAGCAAGGTTTGGCAACGGAGTATTAGATATAGCGAAGTACCAAATCAGAGATCAGAAGAGAGGTCAGGAAAAGCAGAAGGTCATAACAAATAATCAACAATTGTCTAGTCTAAAGGTGTGAGCTCCTTGATCATCAACACCCTGGAACTAGTCTGAAGATATGACAGGATGGTAAAGCTAATTCCTAGTCTTGGGTGTGAGCTCCATAGTCATCAACACCCTGGAATTAGTCTGAAGAATAACACAGATAATATACAGTATTCCTAATCTGGTGTGTGAGGTCCGTGATCATCAACACCCTGGAACTGGTCTAGAGAATAACACAAATGATATACAGAATTCCTAATCTGAGGTGTGAGGTCCTTGGTCATCAACACCCAGGAACTGGTCTAAAGAATAACACAGAATCTGACAAAAAGGTCTGAGTGCTTCCACGTAGTGATCGCAACGGCAGACAACCAGAGAATGACCAGCACCCAGTATATATAGCAAGGCGCTCTCCAGCGCCTCCCCTAAGTGCTGGACCAATGGGAAGTGGTGGAATTGTGAGCTGACCGGCTTGGTCAGCTGACTCCCTTCTGGCTGTCATAAAAGCTCTGCCTCTCAGCGCGCGCACGTCTTTCTGAACCTGTGTGGACTATCAGTCCCAGCCACACCAGACCTGTGCTGCAAACCATCCGCTGTGCTGAGCACGGAACCAGCCGCACCGCTATCAGAGCATGCGGCGGTTCCTTCGCGTTCAGCCATACTGCTAGATGTAGGCCTATGCGTGCAAACAGCCGCGTCGGATGCGGAATCTGCCGCCTTGTTCTCAGGACATGCGGCGGTTTCTCCGCGTTCAGTCATGCTAGCAGATGCAGGCCCACGCGTGCAACCTGCCGTGTTGGACGCGGAATCAGCCGCCTTGCTCTGAGCACCCGCGGCGGCTTTTCCGCGTTTTCTCACAATTTTGAGTCTGCTTTCCGGAGGTAAGTCCACCACTGCCTCCCAGCAAATTTTTTAATTTTTATTACCTTTAATCCTGCTGGCGCCTCTGTTCTCTTACAATAATACTGTGTCCACCCCTGGTGGAGGGGTGACCCACCCCTACTTTTCTGATCTACAGAAAGCGACATCTTAATCCTGAGTGAGGACAGGTCTAATCTCCTCACCTGCATCTACAGTGGTTGCCTAAGAGGTAACCCATGTTTGTTAGTATATTCATCTCACACTTACATGTATCCATGGTTTCCAATACATACTACACTATATTGGGCTCTCTGTGTTTCTTATTTAACTGTAGAAATAATGGACTGCTAGGGAAATAATAGAAAAAAATACTTGTAAAGACCAAAAATTATAACTCAAAACATAACAAATCGGTTTTCTACCTCATTACTCTCCCCAAATTCAGCTTCAACGGGAAAAGAAATGACATTTTAGCGATATTTCAGCGGAGGCAGAAAGGACAGGTTACTCTTGTCTTCTGTTCTCACACTATGCAGATGGATACTTCAATTAAACAGTCCCTGATGGATCAGCCTGTGAAAAATACAGGGAATTTGCGTAAAGGAGTCAGAAATAAAATATGCCACAGACTCATAATATAAGGGACAGAGGGACGAATCCGCCATACCAGGCTGTGTGATATGCATTTGAATAGCTGTTCCCAGACAGTCATGAATCTTTTCACTGAACATGGGGGAGAAAAGCAGACAATCAGGACAGAGAGGATGCTGGGAAAGAGATAGACACATGGGCTTATTAATCAATAGGATTAGTGAAATTCTGTGTTTGCTATATAAAATGAGGAAGAAATAATAATCCTGAGTCAAATACCCGGGCTGGTTTGTATTACGGTGTTTATGTGACTTCTTTCAGACCACACAATGTATTGACAAGAAAGGAAGGCATGATTGACACAAAGGCCTAGATTTTTTTTTTCAACGATTGAAGAGAACCACAGTGAAAGTCAAGGTTATTTAAGTGCTCCTAGGGTTTTACTCAGGCAATGTATTATTACAGTCATAGACATAATATAACATAAGCAGTGGGCACTAGCAATTTTATATGTTAAGGTAGTAAAGCTATTGAGTTATAAAGTATTAGAATCACTGAAAGGAATAACTGTGTAAAGTTACACTCTATAGTTCATGAACTATCACTCCTTAAAGTGGTATGTAACTCGAAATTACATTTTTGCTCTACAACATTAAGCACAGCCAAAAATGAAAACAAACCCCCCAAAAAACTGGTCTAAGGCATGATTCAACTAATTGCACTGATAACATTGCTGGCTGCAGGACAAATGAATTGTCTTGTAATTAATTAATTGCTGTGCAAATAAAATAAAGTTGTCTGCTTCCCCTTTGGATACAGCAGAAGATTTTCTAAATTATTTGCAGAGCTCAGTACGGTGTTAAGGCAATGTTATCATTTCGGACTGCAATTGTAATCTTATCAATTATCTACTGAGTAAACAGAGGTTTGAGTAGTAACTCTTCCAGAAGCTTCAAAACTATATATATATAGTGTATGTATATATATATATATATATATATATATATATATATATATATACACACGTTGTTTTTTTTTACTTCCTGTAGTTGTATGCAGTGTTTAATGCTTTAGATCATAGATGACATTGCAATTCCACTTTAACTGCTTGCCGACCGCATCACGCCGATGGGCGTGGCCGCGGCGGCAGCCCCAGGACTGCCTAAAGCTGATTGGCGTAAAGTCCTTGGGGCTCGCAGTGCAGGAGATCGCGCGCATCTCCTGTTAGTGGGCGGAGCAGTGCTCTGCCTCCAGTCTCGGAGATTGTTAGACGGCGGTATCACCGTCTAATTACATTGTACAGTGCTGCAATCTGCAACAGCGCTGTACTGGGGACAGCCGTGTGACACGGCTGTCCCCATGGGACACTAGAGAGCGATCGGCTCTCATAGGCAGAAGCCTATGACAGCCGATCGCCGTCATTGGCTGGCTGTGGGGTGGGAGGGAGGTAGGGAAAAAAAAAGGCAGATTTATTAAAAAATATACAACATAAATATTTACACACAAAAACAAACAAACAAACACAGGGTGGGGTGGGCGATCGATCAGACCCCACCAACAGAGAGCTCTGGGGGGGGGGGAATTACTGGTGTGCTGTGTTGTGCGGCCCTGCAGCTTGGCCTTAAAGCTGCAGTGGCCTTTTCTTGACAAAAATAGTCTGGTCTTTGGGGGGGGGGGGGGGGGGAGGGTAAAGCCCATGGTCCTCAAGAGGTTAAAGACCAACTCATCCAAAAACAAGTTTACCAGTTTTGGTGTATAAATTATAAACAAAGATTTTTCACCCCTAAATGTCAGGCGATTCACAGGAAATCACTGTATACAAGAGATTAGGCTGAAACAATATTGGATGGCCATGATCTTTGATCCCTGTTAATTTACCATGGTCCTGCCATGGCCCTTCCAGCTCACGCATATTTCCAAGTGGCTTCTTGTTACTGCCCATGTTCTTCTGGTCATAATTGGTGTTTGTTGTCTTAGCACTGTCACATAGCCTTATGTGTGCTCATGGATGAACGCTGGGGTCAGGGCATTTTCAAGGAATTATACACCAACATCCCTTATCTTGGGTTATAGAAGCCTCCTCAAAACAGCACTCCATGTTGTTGGTTTGCTTTAGCTCCAATACTGTGATTTGTGATCCAGTGTTTTATGAGTCCTGTCCTATCTAACCATTCTCTGTTCTTGTTGCAGGCTGGCTTGTGGAATCAACTTGCTCTGCTATCCACTTATCCTAACGTCAGCTTGTGACCTCAACCCTGCCTGATATCCACCTGGCCTGATCTTGGCCTTTGACCTCTACTCTGCAAGATACCTGCTAATGATGACCCTAGCTTGTGTATTTGACTCCTGTCATTCTGTCTTTTCCATTCTAGGGTTAGGGACTTAAGTGTCCCTATCACACCCTGCCTGAACCATTTCCATACTGCAGTGTTTTCTATTCTCCAAATCACTGAAGGAACTGCAAACTGGTAGCCACTAGAGTAGCGATAGCAGCCCTTGTTGGATGCTCTGATGAAGACAAGTGGCTACTTAGACTCCATGCCCTGAAAGAGTCTGTGTCAGCCATTCATTACAGAGCCAACAGGGTCTGCCTCAGGCAACACTGCATTAAAAAGTGACTTGATTTTGTATTAGAATCACTGCAGTGGCTCAATAATCTGTTTGTTGCAGCATCCACAAATGCAGGTTAAAATTCTACTATGTAAAGAAGGAACTATATATACACATGATCCATAAATAATTGTCTTCTCGAGGCCTGAGCGCATTAAAGAGAATCTGTATTGTTAAAATCGCACAAAAGTAAACATACCAGTGCGTTAGGGGACATCTCCTATTACCCTCTGTCACAATTTCGCCGCTCCTCGCCGCATTAAAAGTGGTTAAAAACAGTTTTAAAAAGTTTGTTTATAAACAAACAAAATGGCCACCAAAACAGGAAGTAGGTTGATGTACAGTATGTCCACACATAGAAAATACATCCATACACAAGCAGGCTGTATACACCCTTCCTTTTGAATCTCAAGAGATCATTTGTGTGTTTCTTTCCCCCTGCAGTTCTCATGCACTGAAGTTTCAGGCTGCTCGTTTCTTCCTGCATACAGCTTTGCCTTTGTCTGTAATTCCTCAGTATGTGAAAGCCCAGCCAGCCCAGAGGACGATTTATCCAGCTTGTAAAAGATAAGAGAGAAGAGAGAAGCTGCCCTAATCTAAATAATACACAGACAGTGTGCATAGAGGGGCCTGGAAGGGGGAGTTCATAGCAGAACCACAACATTGAAGAACTTGGCAGCCTTCCAGACACAGGCTGACAAGTCTGACAGGGGAAAGATACATTGATTTATTACAGAGACTGTGATAGTACAAAGTGCTGCAGTAAGCCAGAACACATTAGAATAGCTTTTGGAACTTGTAGGATGATAAAAAACAGGATGCAATTTTTGTTACGGAGTCTCTTTAAAGATGAGGTTGAAATGGGAAACTGTTATTGTGTACTGTGAGCTAAAATTTAGAAGGGACATCCGACTTGTTATAAGCTAACATTTCAAAAGCCAGCATCCATGAAGGTATAACTGTGCATTAGTGTACATAGCATGGGCAGCTTGCACATCTGGGAAGTCACCATTAGTGCCAAAAATTGTATACTGCTTTTGGAGCAACATATGCTCTCATCCAGATTACTCCATTTCAGGGTAAGCCTTAAAGGGACTCTGAGCAGTGCAGAAACTATGGGAAGATGCATACCATTTTGAAGCTCTCTTTCTTCTCTTTCTAACAACACATAAACCGCCGCCCTATGCCTTTTAGTTTTCATTATTTTCGTGATCAAAATCGCGTGAAAATAGCGAAAACTAAAAGGCGTAGGGCGGTGGTTGATATATTGAAAGAGACGAAAGAGAGCTTCGAAATGGTATGCATCTTTCCATAGTTGCTGCACTGCTCGGATTCCCTTTATTCATTTCAGAAAGACAATATTGAAATATATTCTGCACTTACAAAAGCATGGCTCTATAGCGAGGAGTCTGGGCACTAAACTAGCCTGCCCGCAGTTCAGACCTGTTACCCAGTGAAAACATTAAGTGCATTTGGAAATAAAAAATATGACAAAACAAACCCAAATCTGTTTTGCAGCTAAATTCCTATGTCAGGCAAAAAATGGAATAACAATATTTCACATAATTACAGTAAATACTGTATTAAAATATTAAAATCCTAAATATTTACATAAAGTTGTTAATTAAACGAAGTGATGCAACAAAATAGCAACTATGCCCTTGTACCAGCTATTGTCATCATATGTGCTGCTGGCATCACATCTAAAATGTGTATATATATATATATATATATATATATATATATATATATATATATATATATATATATATTATACAGTGGGGTGCGAAAGTTTGGGCAACCTTGTTAATCTTCATGATTTTCCTGTATAAGTCGTTGGTTGTTACAATAAAAAATGTCAGTTAAATATATCATATAGGAGACACACACAGTGATATTTGAGAAGTGAATGAAGTTTATTGGATTTACAGAAAGTGTGCAATAATTGTTTAAACACAATTAGGCAGGTGCATAAATGTGGGCACCACAAAAAATACATGAAATCAATATTTAGTAGATTCTCCTTTTGCAGAAATTACAGCCTCTAAACGCTTCCTGTAGGTTCCATTGAGAGTCTGGATTCTGATTGAAGGTATTTGGGACCATTCCTCTTTACAAAACATCTCTAGCTTATTCAGGTTTGATGGCTTCTGAGCATAGACAGCTCTCTTTAACCTCCTTAGCGGTAACCCTGTGCTGGACACGGGGTAAGCCGCCGGAGGGTGCCGCTCAGGCCCTGCTGGGCCGATTTTCATAATTATTTTTTTTGCTGGACGCAGCTAGCACTTTGCTAGCTGCGCCAGCACTCTGATCGCCGCCGGCCCCCGCCCGATCGCCGCTATTTGATGCGGTGCGCGGCCCCCCCAGACCCCGTGCGCTGCCAGGCCAATCAGTGCCAGGCAGCGCCGAGGGGTGGTTCGGGACTCCCAATGACGTCCCGACGTCGCTGACGTCGGTGACGTCATCCCGCCCCGTCGCCATGGCGACGGGGGAAGCCCTCCAGGAAATCCCGTTCTTTGAACGGGATTTCCTGATCGGAGATCGCCGAAGACGATCGAAGCGGGCGGGGGGATGCCGCTGAGCAGCGGCTATCATGTAGCGAGCCCTGGGCTCGCTACATGATTTTAAAAAAATAAAAAATAAAAAAAACTGCTGCGCTGCCCCGTGGCGGAATTTTTCATACCGCCAGGGGGGTTAACTCACACCACAGATGTTCAATTATATTCAGGTCTGGGGACTGAGATGGCCATTCCAGAAAGTTGTACTTGTTCCTCTGCATGAATGCCTTAGTGGATTTTGAGCAGTGTTTAGGGTCGTTGTCTTGTTGAAAGATCCAGCCCTGGCGCAGCTTCAGCTTTGCCACTGATTCCTGGACATTGGTCTCCAAAATCTGCTGATACTGAGTGGAATCCATGCATCCTTCAACTTTGAAAAGATTCCCAGTCCCTGCACTGGCCACACAGCCCCACAACATGATGGAACCACCACCATATTTTACTGTAGGTAGCAGGTGTTTTTCTTGGAATGCTGTGTTCTTTTTCCTCCATGCATAACACACCTTTTTATGCTCAAATAACTCCATTTTAGTTTCATCAGTCCACAGCACCTTATTCCAAAATGAAGTTGGCTTGCCCAAATGTGCTTTAGCATACCTCAAGTGGCTCTGTTTGTGCTGTGGGCGGAGAAAAGGCTTCCTCTGCATCACTCTCGCATACAGCATCTCCTTGTATAAAGTGTGCCGAATGGTTGAACGATGCACAGTGACTCCATCTGCAGCAAGATAATGTTGTAGGTCTTGGTGCTGGTCTGTGGGTTGACTCTGACTGACCATTCGTTGCTTATGGTTATCCAAGATTTTTCTTGGTCTGCCACTTCGAGCCTTAAAGGGGCACTTGTTTTACTCACCTGGGGCTTCTACCAGCCCCCTGCAGCCATCCTGTGCCCACACAGACATGCTCGGACCCCTCTGTCTCCTGTGGCAGCTACTGCTGGTTTCGCCAACAGGCCCGACAACGCAAGTAATTCTTCACGTTCCTGGCCGCAGTAGCAGTATAGAGGGTGCTATTGTGGCCAGGAACGCAAAGTATCAGACGCGTGGCCAGGCCTGTTGGGCCTGTCGGCGAAAGTGAAAGTAGCTGCCGGCAGGGGACAGGAGGATCCGAGTGAGTCTGCGTGGGCACAGGATGGCTGCAGAGGGCTGGTAGAATCCCCAGGTGAGTAAAACTCATTTTTTTTAACAGACTTAAGGATCCCTTTAACTTGAACTGAGCCTGTGGTTCTTCAATTTCCTCAATATGTTCCTAACTGTGGAAACAGACCGCTAAAATCTCTGAGACAGCTTTCTGTAACCTTCACCTTCTGTAACCATGATGTTGAACAATCTTTGTCTTCAGGTCATTTGAGAGTTGTTTTGAGGCGTACGTTAAAAAGGGGCGCTGGGAAAAAAGGGCGCGGGGTTTTAAACGATAAGCATGGATAACGTTTAAAAATGTATTGTACTGTATTTCGTTTAAAATTAATGTTTTATAAAGTTATAAATCATTAAATAATGTGCATTAAATCGGCAATTGTAAAAACGTTAATCTTTCGTTTAAATAGTGAAACGTATAAAAACGTTTAAAAAAAATACTAAGTAACCCTCCCTGTACCTACCCCTAACCCCTAGACCCCCCTGTTGATGCCTAAACCTAAGACCCCCCCTGTTGGTGCCTAAGTAACCCTCCCTGTACCTACCCCTAACCCCTAGACCCCCCTGTTAGTGCCTAAACCTAAGACCCCCCTGTTGGTGCCTAAACCTAAGACCCCCCTGTTGGTGCCTAAACCTAAGACCCCCTGTTGGTGCCTAAACCTAAGACCCCCCTGTTGGTGCCTAAACCTAAGACCCCCTGTTGGTGCCTAAACCTAAGACCCCCCTGGTGGTGCCTAAACCTAAGACCCCCCTGTTGGTGCCTAAACCTAAGACCCCCCTGTTGGTGCCTAAACCTAAGACCCCCCTGTTGGTGCCTAAACCTAAGACCCCCCTGTTGGTGCCTAAACCTAAGACCCCCCTGTGATAAGCATTAATAAAGTTTCAAAAACATATTGTGCGGTTTTTTCGTTTAAAAATGTAAAAAAAAAAAAATTTACTGTTTTTCGTTTAAAAATAATGTTTGAAAAAAATATTGTACTGTTTTTCGTTTAAAAATTGTTAAGCTTGGAGGTGTAATCTCCACAGTCAGCATGCAACACATAAGCTGACGTGAAGGAGGTACACACACCAGCACAAGGAATCAGGATATCCCCAGTTTAGTGGAGGAGAGGACTGACTCCAATAGGAGATTGTGGTGCACAGAGCCGGTGCAGATCTGACAGCCACAAACAACACTTTCGTAATAACGTCTCAGCGCAAAGTAGCGCTGAGCGCATAAACCAGGACTGAGGAGATCAGGACAGGTAGACAGAATGAACGCTTGCTAAACTAGCCACTACTTAGTGACAGCAAGCGTCCACAATAAAACAGACTGGAATGAGGTAGCCAATGCGTTTGCAGCAATGGCGTGCCTCACAAAGACAGGACAGGATAGTCAGGAAATAGCAGGATCAAGATAGATGAACGTAACACAGATAAATATACAATAAGTATGATTTCCTAGCGTATTACAATTACAGCTATCAATGAAATTATTTGTAACGTCTGACTAACATATGTATATATCGGCAATGAACCGATATATGACATAAGCAGGAACTCTGACTAAGGCTGGAGTAATACAGGGAACAGGACTCAGAAGGATTCGCTATCTCTTCGCAGAGATGAACGCAATCCACAAACAGGACCAGGAACAGGATAACTAGCTCAGCGTGCTGGAACGCTGACTAACGGAACATAGGATATAAACAGTTCGTGTACGTATATATCAGCGACACTGATGTATCAACGTAACACGAATACAAGGAAAATAATAAAATGCGCAAGTATGCGTATATATTGGCGATGAACCAATATATGACACAAGACAAGCAGAGTAACAACTTCTAGAACAAGAGCAGAACTAGGAGGACTCGCTGACCCCTTCGCAGGAGTCAGCGCAGTCCACACGGACTAGGAACGAGGTTGGGCACGGGCAGAGTAACAGACAGAATCTGAGACTATGGTAGCCCATCAAGCATTGCAGGAAGCAGTTCTTTATACTGAGGTCATCCAATGGGAGCAGACCTGCAGATTCCCACACAAGTGAATGGTAATTAATCACAGGCTGACAGCAGGAAAAGGCAGACAATGATATGCAGCCTGCAGGAAAGGGATTGCCCCTCCATTGCAGCAGACAATGTTTGTTTACACAAAAGCATATTAAACTGTCATTAACTTCAGAGCGACTGCAGATGGAATCAGCAACTAGTTTAAGTGCAAACCAAACTATGCAAGAAAATGCATGTAATGACATCAGAACTGCTTGGGTTACAATACCACTGCAGCCAGCAGTAAACGCTGCAGACATGATCATAACAAAAATAATATTAAAAAATGTATAAATCATTAAATAATGTGTAATCATGAGAAGCAGTAATAAAACATTAAGTCTCCGGGCGCCGCTTTTAAAACGTTATTTTTCTCCGGCGCCCTTTTTTCCTATCGGGCGCACATTAAACGATATTTATTATGGGAGTGAATGGCGGTGCCCGATTTGTCCACTAGCCTCCTGCGCCCTTTTTTACTGTTACCTGTTTTGAGACCCTCATGTTACTAATCTTCAGAGAAAATTTAAAGAGGAGGGAAACTTACAATTGACCCCCTTAAATACTCTTTCTAATAATTGGATTCACCTGTGTATGTAGGTCGGGGTCACTGAGCTTACCAAGCCAATTTGAGTTCCAATAATTAGTTCTAAAAGTTTTGGAATCAATAAAATGACAACAGTGCCCAAATTTATGCACCTGCCTAATTTTATGTAAACAATTCTAGCGCACTTTCTGTAAATCCAATAAACTTCATTTCACTTCTCAAATATCACAGTGTGTGTCTCCTATATGATATATTTAATTAACTGACATTTTTTATCGTTACAACCAACGATTTATACAGAAAAATCATGGTGATTAACAAGGTTGCCTAAACTTTCGCATCCCACTGTACCTCTCTGCGATCCTGCGCAGGTGCACTAGTGGCTCTTCGGGCTAGGCAGAAATAGCAATACCTGACCGTATCCGCTCTACTGCGCAGGAGCAAAGGACTCGCGCCTGCGTAGTAGAGCGGATACAATCGGGTTTGGCTCTTTCTGCCTTTCCCGAATGAAGAACCGCTAGTGTGCCTGTGCAGGATAGCGGTAGGTAAATATTTACCTCGCCACACTTCGGGTGAGGGGAGGGGGGGGGGGGCGGCTCCTTTCCGGCACTTAAACGGAGGGATGGAGGAGGACGGGGGAAGCCTCATTAGGATCCAGAGGCTTCCCCCTCCCGAGGTAAGTATCCCCCAGAGGGTTTTTTTATAGTTACATATTCGCTTTAAAGGGAAATAAATATGGCCGCCTCCATATTCTTCTCACTTCAGTGCCCATTAAGCCACAAATGTGAAAGTTTTTATAAATCATTTACTAGTAACGCTTAATTGAGGTACAAATTACGCAAATCTGTTAATTTAGGTTATTATATGGCAAACCAACACACATTTTTCCCAATTATTGTTATTTTTTCCAGTTTGGAGGTGAAGTCAGAAATTCTTCTGAACGGAGTTCAAATAGCAAGACCAGATCAAGCCCATGAGCAATCTGCTAATAAGCATGCTAAACAAAATACAAAAAGGTCCTTAATTTAAAGTGACAGTGAAGCAAAAAAAAAAAAAAGATAATAAACTGGTCTCATATTTTTATTCTCAGTTATATCTTTTTTTTTTTTTTTAATAACATTGCATTATTCTCTACTATTTCCATTTTACACACTACACTCAGCATTCTAAATAATTTAGCAGAGCAGAGCTAATGACCTTTTGCACTTTCCTCTGCAGAAAAAACAAAATACAGTGACAGACACTTGAGATAATACGCTTCAGAAGACAGAGCTCTGTGCAACTTTGAAAGTCAGAAAGTTCAGTGAAGCTCTTTTGCATAGATAACTGAAGTTTCTTAACTCTTCCTGTACTGGAAACAATATTAGACTTATGTCTCTGCTCCTAATGTTTTATTTCTTAGCTGTACTACACATACAAATCATTATATCATACGTTTATTTTCACTTCAGATTCCCTTTAATGCATGAATGTTAAAGCGGACTATAACCCTGCATTTCAACTTTGCTCTAAAACATTATTTACAGCATATTATATGCAAAAAGCATTTTTTTTATTAGACCAGCATTGGAAGGGTTAAACACAGAGGTTTAAAGTTCCGTGGAGAGATATGCAGAAGTTCAGATTGTTACATTCTATTTAGTTAAATGTATCTATTAAGAAATGTTACACACTCTTTGGCTGTCCTCCAGCTCCTTCTCAGTCAGAGACAGTGAGTCACATTCAACACTTAGATACATTTATGTAAACAAAATGTATCTATGTCAGCTTCGGATGCGTCTGCAGAAATCTCCAGGAACTTTAAAGCCCTGTGTAACCCTTCCAATGCTGGTCTAGTAAAAAAAAAAATGCTGGTTGCATATAATATGCTGTAAATAATGTTTTAGAGCAAAGTTGAAATGCAGTGTTATATTCGGCTTTAAGCTCTGTTCTGGGCCTATTTAAGGAAATGTGGATTATGCACTCTAGCAACGGTCAAGATTTTAAAAGTTGATTTGTACTTTCCATTGGCATTGCAGACACAAAGGTCCTTTAAAGTGAATCTGAGTTCTTGCACAGGACAGATGAAAAACCTAGAGACATGCACCCTGTATGTACAGTGCTGCCCATAATTATTCATACCCCTGGCAAATTTTGACTTATGAATAATTATGGGCAGCACTGTATTTAGAGAGTTACGCCTATCTAATTTCCCCTCATCTGTGACTAATCACAAGTGTAATTTGATCTCTCAACTGTGTCAGCTGGCTGCCTTGGCAGAGCAGCTAATTTGTAAACGCAGGATGTTAACCCTATGCCTGCTTCCATGAAAGCAGGAAGTAGATGCACTGCAGATTTATTGCAGGATTTGTCCCAGCTGTTACAAAGAAATGTTTTTCTTTAAATGATATTATGCTGCTGCTTATCTTTTAGAGCGGAGATGAAGGTCTGAGTTCAGGTCCTCTTTAAATCTAATATAGAAGTGATGCAGACACAGTGATGAATATAGTTTATAATGTTTGTTCATTCCTTTCAATAGATTGTGAAAGTTCATTGCGGTTGCCCCAATTAAGATGATAATTTAAAATGAGATGTAAAAATACTTAATATGCATTAACCAGGCCGTTTCTGTTGCCTGAAGATTACTGTGGCACATCTGAAGCAGCTTCTCTGATCCATCTGTTCGGTTAAACGTATGCTCCATTAACTTTTGACCCACTAGTCTTCTTTTTCACTAGCAGGAGATCTATATGAATCTAATCCTCATTTTCCATTAGCACATTAAGTATATTACTATGCTGCGGCATCACTAAAACAGTCAATGAAAGCATCAAAGAACCGCAAAACGTAACGTTAAAAGTGAAGTGTTCTATAACTAATGTGCATAACAGGTGCTGCATTCACCATATCTAACAGTTGATTAAGTTAAAGGACTTCTGAGGCCAGAAAAGTAAATTTAGTTTTACTTACCTGGGGCTTCCTACAGACCCTAGAAGTCATTTGGATCCCTCACTGCAGCTTTGGGCCTCTCCAGGGTTCCGCTGGCAGCCTCTAAGGATCGCCAACCCTCGATGGGTCGGCACAGGGGTGTTGCTAGGATCCTAAGAGATCCGGGGCACTCTAGCCGTAAAATGGGTGTGGCCACGCACCAGGATGTATTTTTTGAGTAAATTTACACAAACTTAGCAGCTGTGTAAGTAGGCCTGCCTAGCGAAATGTTGGATGAAGCCTTCTCTCCATTATTGCAAAAAAAAAAAAATGCAGTTACCTGGCTTCGGAGCTGGCTGGTCTGGCTTTCTGCTGGGTGGGTTGGCCTGCTGCCAAGTTGGCTGACTGTCCCTAATAGCATTCCCTGAATTTTTAGTGGACCCCCTCCCATGCTCCTCAGGCCTCCCATTGAGGCACCACAACTGTCAGCATGCCCCATAGAAGAACCACAGCTCACTGCATTCCCCCATAAAGGCATCACAGCACCCAGTACGCCCACTTAGAGGCATCCGAGCTTAACTCTGCCTGAGACACATCCGGGGAACCCCAGAATAGATTTGGGGCACGAGCCACTGATCTTTGGGGCTAGCAACGCCCCTGGGTCGGCATCTTCTGCTCCTGCACAGGCGTGAGCCTGCCCCACATGTAAGCGCGCCCACATCACCGGGAGCACTGGGCCTGCACAGAAAATCCTTAGAGGCTGCCACCGGACCTGGGAAAGGACTGGAGCTGCGGTGAGGGACCCAAATGACTTCTAGGGGCTGCAAGAAGACCCAGGTAAGTAAAACTACATTTATTTTCTGGCCTTGGAAGTCCTTTAAAGTCCACTTCAAAGTAGCTGTATTGTCTGCACCAACTGTTTTGTGTACTTATGCACTTTTATTTCAATAAATTGTTTAAGAAAAATGCTTTACATTTATGTTTAGGATACAATCAGGAAAGATTTTAGTTTTTGTTTGCAACCATGAAGATAATTTCCATTTCTTCTTCTCTCATAAAGATGGCGGCTGCTCAGGGAATCACAATATTCTTTTTTGAAGAGGTGCTGGAAAGACTGTGTCCACCTCCGTCCCACACCGTGTATCGGCACTACGAGCAGCAATGTAGCTGATCGTTGATCATCTTTTCTGCAAGGTAGGCAGTAAAAAAATATATGGGCCCCCCCAAACAAAAAAAGGCCTTTTGTATTGGTTCTTCCCAACAAAATAAACAACAGCATTCTAGTTTTACTAAGGGCATTATGAAACCTCAGCCTGGCCCTGTTCACACACAATCAAATAAATATTTGTTTACTTTGGGAAACTTAAGGCCCATACCCACTACGCGATTTTTCGAACAATTTTTCTGATGACTGGTGATTTTTTTGAGCAATGATTAACTGTTTCCGCGATCTCGCATGTGGGTACAGGCGTGCGTTTCTGGGAATTAAGTTGGCGACGCGCAGTGACATCTACCATCACGCTGGATCCAATCTTTAACCACTTGAGGACTGCAGGGCTAAACCCCCCTAGTGACCAGGCCATTTTTAGCAAAATTGGCCACTGCAGCTTTAAGGCCAAGCTGCAGGGCCGCACAACTCAGCACACAAGTGATCCCCCCCCCCTTTTCTCCCCACCAACAGAGATCTCTGTTGGTGGGGTCTGATCGCTCCCCCCATGTTTATTTTTTTTTATAAATATTTGTGTTGTGTCACTTTTAAAAAAAAAACCCTCTTCCTTTAAATCCCTTCCCTCCCTCGCTCCCTCCCTCCCCACAGCCGGCCAATTACGGCGATCGGCTGTCATAGGCTTCTGCCTATGAGAGCCGATCGCTCTCTTGTCCCCCGTGGGGACAACCGTGTCACACGGCTGTCCCCAGTGCAGCGCTGCTGCTCATCGCAGCGCTGCACCTAGTAAATAGACAGCGTGATCGCCGTCTAACAGTCTCCCGAGAGGCAATAGCCGCTCGGAGACTGAAGGTCGGGGCGGAGCTCCGCCCTCCGAGCATGAGATGCGCGCGCACCATGCGTGTGATCTCATGCAAAACAGAGCCCCAGGACTTTACGCCAATTGGCGTTAGGCGGTCCTGGGGCTGCCGCCGCGGCCACGCCTACTGGCGTGACGCGGGCAGCAGGAGGTTAAGATCCCTGATGACTCCCATGCAAAGTTCCACGATGGTTCACGCACGTCGTGTGCCGTCCTGTATACCATTGGCAGGGAGATGGATCGGGGAACGCTCATTGTCGTGGGACGTTGATGTGATCCATCTTCCTGCCTCGTGAAGTGAGTATTCAGGCCTCTAAGAATCTTTGTTGCTTTCCTTTCCCTTCCTCAGAGACTTTATGCCTGCAGAAACAGTAAGCAAGGGTAAGTGCTGCTTCCATAAAAGAGACACATCATAATGGAAAGCTAATATAAACCTGTCTGTCAAATACTTCCTGTAATATCCCTCCCTCTCACCCCTGGACAGACTCCAACCTCAGCTGTTCCATTTGCCTTGTACAACCTTTACAAGCTGGAATGGGTGGGAAAGATCTGTGCTGACTTGAGTTGGACAAAAAAGAAAGTCTACTGCAAGCACATGATCATTTTCTGTTTCATTTCTCTTTATTAGATTTTGCTGTACTCATAGACAAATGAGGCAGGCACAAGATTGTTAAAATTACCCCTCGTTTGCTTTGCATTCCTTCGTAAAGACAACTGTTTTACTTCTTGTAATAACAATGTTTTCAGAACTTCAAAGGTCACAGAAGGCCAAAGCAGTTAACAAAGCAATACATTCAGGCAGGTAGTATGCAAGGTTATGCAGAGCTAAGCTAGTCATGCAGGCTATCAGCATATACAGCAAAGTCCCCGGATCACCTGATGCTGGATATATGTGCTTGCCAGTTGCTTGAGCAACTGGCCTAAAAAGCACAAGCCTGAGCCTCCCACCTACATACATACAGAGCTTCCAGCGAGTCAGCGACGTCCAGCAACCTACCTGCAGCACCTATCGGGCTCCTTGTAGCTTTCCAGCTTCCCCCATGCATGCAAGCTGGCATGTCACTTGACCTGCATCGGGTCAGGTGACACACCGACTTGCATGCACAGATGCCGGAAGCCACTAGGCTTGCTTGCTGGTATTGGCATCTTATTATATTTTACACTTAAAGGGAATCTGAAGTGAGAGGCATGTGGAGGCTGCCATATTTATTGCCTTTTAAATAATACCAGTTGTCTGGCAGTCCTGCTGATTTTTCAGGCATCAGTATTGTCTAAACTTAACTCCAGGTTCCCTTTAACTTGCAATAAGCAGGAAGAATGGGTGGAACTGAAGCTGTGAAAACATTTTGATAAAAGGTCTAATCTATTAAAATAATTTATACAAATTGACTGTCCAACCGATAATGTGAAAGAGTGCAGCAATGAAATCATTTCTTGAGCTTGCATGCCTACTTTATTATCGTCTTCTAAAAATGTTTTGAAGATTCCTTGGAAATACAAACTGCTGCTTAGTTTCTTCAAATCCTTCTGTCTTTTTTGGTTGTTTTAGTAGTGTGACATAACTTTTGTTTTCCGATGAAGAGGCAGCACACAACAGGTATAGCAGTTATAGCAGTTATTCTGTATTCTGTATTGAAGTATCTTAGGAAAATGCACAACTAGTGTCGGATCCCCAGATTCACCTCCTACCGATTCACCAAGCCTTAGAGTGACCCAGAGATGAGCGTTCTTAAAGATTTTTACTTACCCGGGGCTTCCTCCAGCTCCATAAGCACGGATGCACCCCTCACCGTCCTCCTGCAGTCCTCTGTTAAAGCGGTATTGTCATTTCAACAGCAACTGGTCTGAGTGTATTAAGTGATAAAGATGCTAATCCTGCATTCAAAACTTTTTTCTGCTGTTATGGTTTGGAGTTATTACATACTATAGGAGCACTGGCCCTAGTGCCAAACAGTGCCAAAAGTTGAATGCTGGGAGTTTTTTTGAATGCTGGGAGTTCTTTTGAATGCTGGGAATTCTTTTTATCTATAATATATTCCTCCTCTTCCATTTATTTACCTGCCTAGCTGATCACTTGTGTTTACAAGCAAGGCTGAGGTGACTCAGTGATTGGATGAGTAAATAAAAAAAGACTCTGAGAGGAGGGCAGCTAATGAATACACAATGAGCAAGAGAAGGGAGGGGGGAAACAAGAGTCAGGGAGGATATGATGTCAGCATTAGCTTGGCAAGATGGCCACTGCCTAGAAAAGGATGTTCTGCTTTTCCTTTGTAAAATTCACAGGAATCATTACGTGGATAGCACAATACATCTCTTATGTAAGTAGAGGTAGTATTTATCTACTTATATGTGTGGTTTTTATTTCTAGGTTAGCATGGGTGTCGCTCGTTCTTTAAGCCATGATCAGCTCCGGTATTTTGCTCTGTCAGGCCCAGTCTGACTCAGTGACGTCAGCTGGGGGTCTTTGGTGCTTGCGCAGAAGGCCCTCTGCCGACATCACTTAGCCGAATACCAGAGCTGATTGCCGGTTATTAACGGAGGCCCATGTAAGGATGGCAAGGGGCGCATCCGTGCTTAGGGGGCTGAAGGAAGCCCCATGTAAGTAAAAATCGAAACATTTGTCTCTAGTAAACTTTAAGTACCTTCTCGCAAAGGTGACATTAATCATTAATTAACTCTATATCCCTTACACAATGCAAACATATATAGTATCTAAAAGTGAACTTCATTAAAATGTCTACCCCAATAAGAACCTTAAACTCTGATATGCTTACACTAAGTACATACAATATTTAAACTCGTATGCATTTCTAACACATTTCCACAACATTTAATTGATATCAAATATTCTATAGGAGTATGAACTAACCATACTAAAGTTCATGATTCATTTCAGTCTTTCCTTTTTACGCTTTCATTCTTGTAAGGAAGAAAAAAATATTATAAGAAACATTTTCATTTAACTCTTTTGGTTATAAGCAATCAAAGCGTTGTATCCAATGTGCCTCTAAGCACAAGAGTAACCTGTCATGGTCTCCTCCTCATGTCTAGGGGGGAACTCTAGCTCAAACCACCTAAGCTTTGCGGCTGTGTGGCTATGGTGTACAAAGTGGCGGAATCTCATATTCTTTTTAACTTTCAACCCCACTGACCACCAGCATGGGGACTCCTATAGTGATGATCGTAATCATCTAATTACGATTTCCTGAAAATTTTGCGTACATACGTAATTACGATTTGTTAATTCAATTGATTTCATATAGTGATTCATAATTTCGGCTAAAATTTTGCGTCATTTTTGCATAATTTCGTGCCAAATTTGGTAGTGAATAGCAAAGCCCCATACATGGTAGTGGCACTAAAATTGCGACATATGTTAAGGAGAATAGTGGGTACAAGTCAAAACATTTTTTTCGAAAAGACCTTGTAGTTTTATAGATTTTAAAAATGCAAAGAAATTTTTTTTTTACTTAAAAAAAAATTTTCTTTGCATATTTAAAATCAATTTTCTCAAAAATTGCAACGCCTTTTTGAAAAATGTTTTGTCTTGTACCCAATATTCTCCTCAACATATGTACCAAATTTGGTAGCAATAGCATGTATGGGGGCTTTGCTATTAACTGCCAAAGTCGGCACAAAATTTAGCAAAATTGCATGAAAAATTACACGAAATTATGAAATACTTCTATTACATATGAAATTAATTATGATCTTCCCTGTAATTACGATGCGAAAATGCAAATTTTGATGCAAAATTTTGCATATGCGAAATTTCGGCCCACCACTGCTCTTTGGTGAAGATTTTCTTGACAGACTTAGGAAAATAAATGTTTTTGAACAACGAGAAACAATAGAGTCAGATCTTATTTTATCTTACACTTGTGGACAATATTTTTATATTATGGAAAGGAAACAAGACGTGGCTTAGACAGATCAGGGAAGATGTGAACCGCATGCACCCAACAATCACATTTAAGGCAGATTGCTCCAAGGAAGGCCTAAGTTACTTGGATATCTTTGTGTCGAGGAGTGGGGGCATGTTGTGCACCAAACTCTATACAAAGCCCTCAGAGAGAAACAATCTGCTGAGAATATAGTGTGTAGAACGGACATCCAAAGGAGATGGGAGAGCTATACATGTAAAAATGGCACATTTGTTTGCCTAAGTTGCAACTGTTGCATCGCTATAATTAAAGACAATTTTGTTTTACACCCCCAGACTGGGAGAAAAGTATGGAAAACAATAATTTTACAAGCCCTTAGGATTTATGTTGTTTTTTGTCTGAAGTGTCTGTGTGGCATGGTGTATGTGGGTAAGACATCTCGAGAGGTCAAGTTGAGGATCTATGAGGACAAGTGCAGATATGGAACATTTTCTGAATGTAAAGAAAAAAAGAGAGACCTCAGTGTCCCACTGATTTGTACACCTTAGCCACATGGCCGCACAGCTCAGGTGGTTTATGCTACACTGTGTTCCCCCTTGATACGAGTAGAAGGCTTGCGCTTAGAGGCAAATTGGATACAGCGATTTGATTGCTTATATCCAAAAGCGTTAAATGAAAATGTTAGCCTAAGGTGTTTCTTAAAATATTTTTTTTCATCCTTACAAGAGTGAAACAGAGTAAAGATGAAAGACTGAATTATTCATTGACTTCTGTATGGTTAATTCATATGTCTATAGTAGATAGATTTGAAATAATTTAATGCTATGGAAATCTGTTAGTAATATAAGGAGTTTGAATATTGTATGTACTTAGTGTAAGCGGATCAGCTTTTTAGGTTCTCATTGGAGTAGACATTTAACTATAGTTCCCTTTTAGATATACTATATGTGTGCATTGTGTAAGAGATATAGGGCCATATGCAATTCACTTTATTCTCCAGAGGTTTCTCCTAGGTGATATTTTTTAAACTTGTCAATAAAATGCATTTTAAACCACCAAAAAGCAAGACAGCACCTAAAATAATTAATATAGTACATTTTACCTACTTTTTGGTATTTTTTCAATTGCAAATGCTGGAAAGTTAAATAAAAGATGAAAAATTATCTCCTAAGAGAAAACTCAGGAGAAAAACTTAATTGCATAGGGGTCATAGGGTTAATTAATGATATCACCTGTGTGAGAAGCAGGGTTGGTTTTACCATAAGGCACTGTAGGCATGTGCCTACAGGCGCCTGATGATGGAAAGGCATCTCACTCCCCTCTCCGAGCGCCTTTCTCTCTCCTTCCCTATGCAGAGTCCTGATGAGAGTATAAAGCGATTACTCACCCCGCTCTCACCAATCCACTGACTAGATCTCCCTTCAGTCGGCAACACCTCTAGCAACTTAATACTGAGGGTGCAGGTTGGTGGGGTTTATAAGATCATGGAGGGCGAAGCCTAAGGTGCCAGGACATCTGTGCCCATAGGCTCCTGTTAGGTAAATCCAGGCCTGGTGGGAAGGTACAGACTTGGTGAAACAGTGGGAGGTGCACCTGAGGAAGGGCTCTGCCCAAAACTAGTTGTGCATTTTCCTGACATACTCCAATACAGCATAACCTGTTGTGTGCTGTCTCTTCATTAAAAACTGGTTTAAGTGGATTGCAGGGGATGGAGTTCCTGCGAAAACTAGAGCACACTGGAAAATATTGCAATTACTAGCTAAAGAGACCAGAGGTTTGGTAAAGCACTGCATTCTTGACATAACTACTGCTAAGTATAGTCATCCCACTCAACTTTTAGTTTCTTCAGGCAACAATTGAGAAAACAATTGAGGCTGAATAGCAAATTCTCGCTCTCATCCTTTCCTAAACAAAACCAAAAATACTTCACCTCGAAGGGTTTTTCCTCTTAAAAATCCTGAGCAATTTTCACCCGGCAGCCCTCCTTCCATTCATTCACCTATAACTTTATTACTACTACTCACAACGAAACAATCTATTTCTTGTTTTTTTCGCAACTGATTAGGCTTTCTTTCGGGGGTACTTTCTGTTAAGAATTATTGGTACTATTCCGTTAGCCAGGCGCAACTGAGCTAAGTAATGTACCGATTCTATGTTTTTATTGGCCGCCTCGCTGCGGCCAAATGTATCAAAAGTGAGTTAATTGAATAAAATTAAGCCTGCGGCAATCTAACAGATGAAGCCGCCGGCGTCGGCTCTTTCTCCTCCCCCTGCCTCTCTCCTATACAATACTGGCAGCCAGGGACATGCGTGTCCCCCCAGAGTTGTTCGTCGCGGCAGGGAATCCTGCCGTTCGTTCTTGCAGAGCGGGTGCTGGCAGAAGCAATGTCTGCAGCCTCCCCGCTCTGCTTGTTTCTTGCGACGAACGACTCTCGGGGACACGCGTGCCCCCCGGCTGCCAGTGTTCTATAGGAGAGAGGCAGGGGGAGGAGAGGAGGCAGAGCCGAAGCCGGCGGCTTCATCTGTTACATTGCCGCCAGCTTAATTTAATTCAATTAACTCACTTTTGATACATTTGGCCGCAGCGAGATGGCCAGTAAAAACATGAATCGGTACATTACTTAGCTCAGTTGCGCCCAGCTAATGGAATAGTACCAAATTATTTAATTCTAACTCAGTTTTAATAGGAATAATAAGAAAAAAATTTAAAAAATTCATTATTTCTCGGTTTTCGGCCATTATAGTTTCAAAATAAAACATGGTACCGTAATTAAAACCAACACATTTTATTTGCCCATTTGCATCAGTTATTGCAACGTTTAAAATGGTGCCAATATTTTATTTGGAAATGAAGGTGCATTTTTTAAGTTTTGCGTTTATCCTTAATTACAAGCCCATAATTTATAAAGTAATTGTTGTATACAGTTTTTGTATACATATTAAAAAGTTCAGTCCCTAAGGTAACTATTTATGTATTTTGTTTTTATTTGTAATTTTTTTAAATGCACCACTTCAAGTTTCACAGACAGCAGGGGAAGGAAACTGGGAGAACCGGGAAGGCTCTGAGGGATCCAGAACCTTCCCACTTCTTAGATTAATATGTATATATGTTTTTTTTTGGGTGGCTACAGGTATGCTTTAAGATTGGGTGTCAGCAGTGTTTCTTAACATTATTTTCATCTGTACCCTTTTATAACTGTATTAATAACTGCACTATCCTTTCAAGTACATGTTTTTCTTAGGAGCAATCCATATTTATGTAAATGCACTTTCAAGCCTTCCTATTATTATTTATTTTTTTAAATATATGATTGATCCCTTTTGTTAATGTCAAATGGATTGCCTATGACAACTTCAAACCCCTGAGGCCTGCTAAAGTACCTCCTGGAGTACCTGTGCCAGGTATTGAGTACCTAAGAGAGATTTTTTAGTAGGAAGAGAAGGTCAAGATAAGGCATTACCAGGATTGAGGCTTGGTGAGCCTGAAGGGTAAGGCCGGTGTAATATCAGATAGTGCACTCTGGAAGCAGCCTTCATGCTCAGTGGGAAGTTAGATATTATTTTCCTAAAATATCTCTGCTTCTGTACCACGTACACTCCTGACATTTTCAGGGTAGGGAGGGGACCCCCTGATCTAGCTCTGTGTCGAATTGCAGCCCCTGAGCCCTGCTGGTTCCCGAGATTGATTACAGTAAACCTATCTTAGTAACCAGCTCTGGGGCTGCAATTCGGCACTCAGCTAAATCAGGGGGTCCCTCCCTACCCTTAAAATTTCGGGAGTGTACGTGGTGCGGAAGCAGAGATATTTAGGACGTTTTCCATGGCAGCACAATTAAATGTGACGCAAGCTCCTACTGCGCATGCGGGGCTGCACTATCTGTCATTACACCGAAACTCTTGATGAAAGCTCACCATTGCATGTCCAAGTTAAGTAATATCGGAAATTGCATAGCTAAATTTTGTTGTCAGCACTCCCATGTCAAATCCTTACCTACACCTTCTTAGAAATGGTCAGAACCTCCGATTTTCGGTTCGCAAACTCCTGCAAAAGTTTGGTTCATGCAAACCTCAATAGACTTCAATGGGGAGGCGAACTTTGAAAACTAGAAACACTTATGCTGGCCAGAAAAGTGATGGAAAAGATGTTTCAAGGGGTCTAACATCTGAGTTTTTGCATAGAGGAGTGGGATAGATGCCAAAAGTCCCTGGGAAAAAATGGATTTGACGCAAAGCAGCGTTTTAAGGGCAGAAATCACATAGCATGCTAAATTGCAGGCCTAAAGTGCTTTAAAACATCTTGCTTCCGGATCAGTGAATAATGGCGCACAGCACCTATGCATAAAAATGGCGCCGGATTAAAAAGATACGCTTATCGCTATTTATCGTTAGTACTGCATAATAATGGCGCACAGGGAAAAAAGAAGAAAAATGGTACACACTAACGTTATTTATCAATAGTGGCACACACTAACGTTATTTATCAATAGCGCCCTACATAAGCCAAACTTCAGACGTTACTTAACTACAAAACGGTGAATGGATTTAATGTAACACTGTCAAGGTTAGGGTTAGGCACCACTGGGGGGGTCTTAAGGTTAGGCACCATCAGGGGGGTCTTAGGGTTAGGCACCACCAAGGGGGTCTTAGGGTTAGGCACCACCAGGGATGTGGTTAGGGTTAGGCACCACCAGGGGGGTGGTTAGGATTAGGCACCACCAGGGGGGTGGTTAGGGTTAGGCACCACCAGGAGGGTGGTTAGGGTTAGGCACCACCAGGGGGGTGGTTAGGATTAGGCACCACCAGGGGGGTCTTAGGGTTATGCACCACCAGGGGGGTCTTAGAGTTATGCACCACCAGGGGGGTCTTAGGGTTAGGCACAACCAGGGGGGTCTTAGGGTTAGGCACCACCAGGGGGGGTTTAAGGGTTAGGGATAGGTACAGAGAGGGTTCTGTGTGTTAACGCTAAATAACGATAAGGCTTTAACGGTGAATAACAATAAGGCTTTAACGTTAAATAACAATAAGGCTTTAACGTTAAATAGCGATACGCGGAAAACGGATTAGCGCCAACACCATGCGCCATTATTCGCAGGCGCCATTTTCAGATGGATTCTGCATGTGTATACATCAATCAGGGAGTGTAATTGGAGTACTGCTTCACACTGACACACCAAACTCACTGTGTAACGCACCGCAAACAGCTGTTTGTGTTGTGACGGCCGTGCTGGACTGATGCGCACCATGGCGAGAGTGCAAGCGATAGCGGTTTTCAAGCCCATATGGTCGCCAGGCAGAGGTAGCTCAATGACAGAACAACAGTGACTGTCCAGCTGATCAAATTTAGTCTGTCCACAATGAAGCAATGACCTTATTATCTTGGGTGTGCCCCCTCCCGAGACACTCATACAGCCGGCGGTCATTGCTTCATTGTGATACGCAAGCCCCTTCACCGTGGCAAGGTAATGATCACAAAGAGGAATTGGCACATGTACATGCCTTTTGTTTTGTTGTTGCAGCCAGAAAAATTAGGCAGGCATGTACACGCACCAGAAAAAGTAGTATAGCAATTTAGGAATCCCCTTGGAGTCCTGGACCCAGTTGGTGGTGGCGGAGAAGGCAGTCAAGCGGCTTGCGGGCAGAGGTGCTGTGTGCCGAGCGATTTAGTTTTGGGGCAGGCAGTCACACGGCTTGCAGGCAGAGATGCTGTGTGTGGGGACTGACTTAGTCTTAGGGCGGGCAGTAGCCCTCCGGGATCCATGCCTCATTTATTTTGATAAAGGTGAGGTACTGAACACTTTTGTGACTTAGGCGACTTCTCTTCTCAGTGACAATGCCTCCAGCTGCGCTGAAGGTGCTTTCTGACAGGACTCTTGAGGCAGGGCAAGACAGAAGTTGGATGGCAAATTGGAACAGCACTGGCCACAGGTCAAGCCTGTGCACCCAGTAGTCCAAGGGTTCATCGCTGCTCACAGTGTCTACATCCACACTTAAGGCCAGGTAGTCGGCTACCTGCAGTCCAGGCGTTGGTGGAGGGTGGATCCAGAAGGGCTAAGGCGAGGCGTTTGACTAAAGAATGTCCGCATGTCCGACATCACCATGAGATCGCTAAAGCGTCCTGTCCTTGCCTGCGTGGACATGGGAGAAGGATTACTGGCAGTGGTACCTTTATTGCACTGTGCTGTGACATCACCCTTAAACGTATTGTAAAGCATAGTTGCCAGCTGGTTCTGCAAGTGCTGCATCCTTTCTGCCTTCAGGTGAGTTGGTAACATGTCCGCCACTTTGTGCCTATACCAAGGGTCTAGTAGCATGGCCACCCAGTAATTGTAATTCCCCTTGAGTTTTTTTATACGGCGATCTCTCAACAGGCAGGACAGCATGAAAGACGCCACCTGCACAAAGTTGGATCCAGACATACTATCCATCTCCTCTTGCTCTTCCTCAGTGACGTCAGGTAAGTCCTCCTCCTCCCCCCAGCCACGAACAATACCACAGGAATGTTGAGCAGCACAAGCCCCATGCGATGCCTGCTGTGGTTATTCTTCTGCCGCCACCTCCTCCTCCAAAGAAACACCTTCCTCATCATCTGAGTCTGACTCCTCTTCCCCACACAACTCTTCCTCCTCTTCCTCCTCCCCCCTCTGTGCTGCCGCAGGTGTTGAGGAAACATCTGGTTCTGATGAGAATTGATCCCACAACGCTTCCTCCTGTAACTGTTCCTGTTCACGCTCCTCCACAGCTTGCTCCACCACTCTACGCACGGCACGCTCCAGGAAGTAAGTGTACGGGATCAAGTCGCTGATGGTGCCTTCACTGCGACTCACCAGGTTGGTCACCTCCTCAAACGGCCGCATGAGCCTGCATGCATTTCGCATGAGTGTCCAGTTGTTGGGCCAGAACATCCCCATCTCCCCAGACTGTGTCCTTCTACTGTAGTTGTAGAGGTACTGGGTGACGGCTTTCTCCTGTTCTAGCAGGCGAGAGAACATAAGGAGGGTCGAATTCCAGCGAGTCGGGCTATCGCAAATCAGGCATCTCACCGGCAACTTGTTTCTCCGCTGAATATCGGCAAAGCGTGCCATGGCCGTGTAAGACCGCCTGAAATGCCCACACAATTTCCTGGCCTGCTTCAGGATGTCCTCTAAGCCTGGGTAATCTTTGAATGACTAGATTTAGCACATGTGCCATGCAGGGTACATGTGTCAGCTTTCCCAAATTCAAAGCGGAAATGAGATTGCTGCCATTGCCACACACCACATTGCCGATCTCCAGCTGGTGCGGGGTCAGCCACTGATCCACCTGTTTGTTAAGAGCAGCCAGGAGAGCTGGTCCAGTGTGACTCTCAGCTTTGAGGCAAGACCTGTCTAAGATGGCGTGACACCATCGTACCTGGCATGCAGCATAGGCCCTGGGGAGCTGGGGCTGTGTAGCTGGAGAGGAGATAGCAGCACCAGCAGAGTTGAACTTCCACTCAGCCAAGGAGGAGGAGGATGAGGACAGCGAAGAGGATGTAGCAGGAGAAGAGGAGGTGGCCGGAGGCCTGCCTGCAAGCCATGGAGGTGTCACAAGTTTGTCCGCTGCACAACCACATACTCCCTGCTTGCCATCGTTCACCTGGTTGATCCAATGGGCTGTGTAAGTAATGAACCTGCCCTGACCATGCTTGGCAGACCAGGCATCCGTGGTCAGGTGGACCCTTGACCCAACGCTGTGTGCCAGAGATGACACCACTTGCCTCTCAACTTCACGGTACAGTTTGGGTATTGCCTTTTTAGAGAAATAATTGCGGCCTTGTATCTTCCACTGCGGTGTCCCAATGGCCACAAATTTAAGGAAGGCCTCAGAGTCCACCAGCTGGTATGGTAACAGCTGGCGAGCTAACAGTTCCACCAAGCCAGCTTTCAGACACCGAGCAAGGGGTGACTGGCAGAAATTGGCTTCTTCCGCTCAAAGATTTCCTTCACAGACACCTGGCTGCTGCGGGCAAAGGAGCAGGAACCGCTCAAGGAGGGTGGCTGTGAAGATGCAAGGAAGAAAGCGGCTGAAGATGCTGCACCTGAGGGAGGAAGAGGAGAAGGAGGGTGGCTTATCTTTTGTGTGGTGCTTTTTCTCTGGTTCTCTTCCCATTGCAGTTTGTGCGTTTTCTCCATGTGCCTTCGTAAGGCAGTTGTCCCTACGTGGGAGTTGGCCTTTCCACAGCTCAATTTTTGGAGGCAGAGAGAACAGATGGCATTGCTCTGATCTACTACAGACACATTACATTTTTTTCAAACCACTGAGACCCCCTGGAGTGATGGCACTATGGTGGCATCAGCAGCTGACGTTGAAAGGCATGTTGGCTGGCTGTCCATAGGTGGCGATACATGGCGCAGGACACTGTCACAAGCTGTTTCTGATGACGAGCTCCCCCTGCTTCTTTCAGGAACTTGTCTCCTGCTACTCCTCTCTGACTCCCCCTCTGAACTGTCCCCCTGTTCATCTCCTCTATTGGGAACATACGTGGCATCCGTATCATCGTTATCATCATAATCATCCTGCCCAGCTTTGCTTGCCTCAGACACCTCCAAAACTGCACCAACAGCAGGTACTTCATCATCCTCCTCCTCACATGTTACGTCCATAGTGTCGCCTAACTCAGACATATGAGGTGGTGTAACTAGCAAGGCGCCTTCATCTGGTTGTAACAATAATGGCTGTGCATCAGTGATTTCCCCACCAAATAACTCCTGCGAACTGTCAAATGCAGCGGATGTGGTGCTTGTAGTAGCGCTGGTGACTGTGGAAGTTGAGGTGTTCTGTGTTAAATAGTCAACCACGTCCTGACAATCTTGGGAGTTGATGGGACGTGCCTTCTTCTGAGCACTGTACTTTGCTCCAGGGCCGCACGAAATCACATCAGCACAACCTTGCACAGGCCTGCCGTGTGGCCTTCCTCTGGGTCTGCCTCTACCTCTGCCTCTACCTGTTTTGTCCGTTTTGTCCATATCGGCAGGGATGAAGTGAAAGGGATGCACTGACTTGACTAATACAATGTGCAGTCACACAGGTGCAGTTAACAGGTATGCACGGAGTGGTATATCACGCTGCGTGCTCTCACATAGGTAGGTGGGTGCACTGTGAACAACAGGTAGGTATATGCAGTGATGGGTATTACAATGTGCACCTGTCACACACAGACAGGTACTGGACAGGCACAGTGATGCTGCGTGTGCTCACGTAGGTAGGTGGGTGCACTGAAGTGAACAACAGGTAGTAGGTATATGCAGTGATGGGTATTACAATGTGCACCTGTCGCACACAGACAAGTACCGGACAGGCACAGTGACACTGCGTGCGCTCACGTAGGTAGGTGGGTGCACTGAAGTGAACAACAGGCAGAAAGTGATGGGTATTACAATGTGCACCTGTCACACACAGACAGGTAGTGGACAGGCACATTGACACTGCGTGTGCTCACGTAGGTAGGTGGGTGCACTGTGAACAACATGTAGGTATATGCAGTGATCAGTATTACAATGGGCACCTTTCACACACAGACAGGTACCGGACAGGCACAGTGACACTGCGTGCACTCACGTAGGTCGGTGGGTGCACTAAAGTGAACAACAGGTAGTAGGCATATGCAGTGATGGGTATTACAATGTGCACCTGTCACACACAGACAGGTACCGGACAGGCACAGCGACACTGCGTGCGCTCACGTAGGTAGGTGGGTGCACTGAAGTGAACAACAGGTAGTAGGTACATGCAGTGATGGGTATTACAATGTGCACCTGTCACACACAGACAGGTAGTCACTGAATGTGCTGGGCCTGGCAGTAGCACAGACAGTAGGAATTACCAAGGCTGTCTATGCAATACAAGTGTCTGTGGGACACACACACACACAAAAATAGATCACAAGAACAAGATTAGCTCTCAAAAGAGCTGTTGAGGGTTTTTTTTTTAGCAATAAGAATCAGCAAGGAGCAAGCTAAGAAGCCTACAAGAGCCTAACTAAGCTTTCCCTATAAGTCTCTGCACAGCAGCTCTCCCTTCTCTAATTACTGCAGGCACATGAGTGACGCTGCCTGCCTTTTATAAGGCTTGCAATATCTCAAAAAATTGGGAACGTGGTCAAATGAGATTATAAATTAAATCATATAGCTTACAACATCACTAATAATATTTTTCTTATCCATCATGCCAACATTTAAATATAAGAAACAACAAAAAAGGAGGATTGGCTCTTGGGTGCATAAGAAACTACAAAAAATCTTTATTAATAGACAAATCACTCATGTAGACAGATAAAGTGTAGAGAAACCGATTGCCCAATATAGTGTAGTATGTTAAGCATAAATGAAGTAAAGGTTATCGTGAGAAAATTATACTCACAAACGTGGGTTACCACAAAGGCAACCACTGTATAGGCAGGTGAGGAGATTAGACCTGTCCTCACTCAGGGATAAGAAGTCGCTCTCTGTAGATGCGAAAGGGGGTAGATCACCCCTCCACCAGGGGTGGACACTGTATAGCAGTAGGAGAACAGAGGCGCCAGCAGGATTAAAGTGGATAAAAACTTTAAAATTTGATGGGAGGAAGCGGTGGACTTACCTCCATAAAGCAGACACGAAAGACTGTCTGAATAGTAGCAATCACATTTATTAACTAGTACCCCAAAACAGTGCAACACGTTTCGCAGGCCCAGCCCGCTTCATCAGGCAATAAACATGGGGACAAGACAGAATTTCAGCAATAGCAGGTGTAGCGCCTCAGTCTGAGTCTGTCAGTCTCAGTCTGAGGCGCTACACCTGCTATTGCTGAAATTCTGTCTTGTCCCCATGTTTATTGCCTGATGAAGCGGGCTGGACCTGCGAAACGCGTTGCACTGTTTTGGGGTACTAGTTAATAAATGTGATTGCTACTATTCAGACAGTCTTTCGTGTCTGCTTTATGGAGGTAAGTCCACCGCTTCCTCCCAGCAAATTTTAAAGTTTTTATCCGCTTTTATCCTGCTGGCGCCTCTGTTCTCCTACTGCTATGTAGACAGATACACTAATAAATATAAATAACATCAATTAGAATTCCCCTTAAAATCAATAGGTTGGTCTCCCCAGGCAAAGTCCATAAGGAGGTGAGGCTGCAGTCCTCAAAAAAACCCCTATGAAACAAAGAGTCACACTCTACTATCACCATCAAAGATACAAAATGTGTAAAGATGGCTCCAAATATGGTACAATACCTCTGTTGCAGGGGACCATTGTACCATATTTGGAGCCATCTTTACACATTTTTTTTTATCTTTGATGGTGATAGTAGAGTGTGACTCTTTGTTTCATAGGGTTTTTTTTGAGGACTGCAGCCTCACCTCCTTATGGACTTTGCCTGGGGAGACCAACCTATTGATTTTAAGGGGAATTCTAATTGATGTTATTTATATTTATTAGTGTATCTGTCTGCATGAGTGATTTGTCTATTAATAAAGATTTTTTGTAGTTTCTTATGCACCCAAGAGCCAATCCTCCTTTTTTGTTGTTTCTTATATTTGCCTTTTATAAGGGGGGTGGGGCTCCAGGAGGGAGTGCAGCCTGATTGGCTACAATGTGCCTACTGACTGTGATGTAGAGGGTCAAAGTTGACCCTCATGATGCACTATGGGGGCGAACCGAACTTCCGGAAAAGTTTGCGGTTCTCCGCGATCGCGAACCCCGGAAGTTCGCTGCGAACCGTTTGGGCCATCTCTACACCTTCTACAGTAAAGATCCACATCTCAGACTGTCTATTAGTGTGATTTTGGCCTGAGTAGAGGGTAATGAGGTCACCATATAAACCCCTCTTCACACCTGGCTTCTACATACGCACTCTCATGCAGATTAACTACATCACTGGAGCATTGCTTTGAATGTATTTATGAAGCATTGCAGATGTTATTTTCAGTTTTATATATACATAGTGTGTAAACAGGTATTAATAGCACATACCATAAGGTTTAATGTGTGAGCATGCAGTTCCATTCCCTTCTTTTTCCTTATCTTCTCCCTTTTTCTTACTTTTTCACTCCGGTTCTTGTTTGTTTACTTTTTTCCACCCTTTACCCTCTCTGCTTTTCTTCTTTCTACTCCTTTGCCTATTCTTTTTTCCCTTTAAAGGACCACTATCGTGAAACATTGTAAAATTTAAAATGGGTGTAAACATATACAAATAAGAAGTATTTTTCTTCCACAGTAAAATGAGCCATAAATTACTTTTCTCCTATGTTGGTGTCACTTACAGTAGGTAGTAGAAATCTGACAGGTTTTGGACTAGTCAAACTTTTCATGGGGGATTCTCAGCAAAACATTCCCTGACAAGCATTTCTACAAAGTTGCTGGCCAGCCTCCCTGCTCACAGCACACTATTTTGGCAGTTGGATGGAGCAACTGCCATTTACTAAGTTCTCTTGAAAATAAACAAAACCCTGAGAATCCCTTATGAGGAGATGGGCTAGTCGAAAACCTGTCAGTTCTGTCAGATTTCTACTACCTGCTGTAAGTGAAGTGACAGCAACATAGGAGAAAAGTAATTCATGGCTCATTTTACTCTGGAAGAAACGTACGGTACTTCTCATTTGTATGTGTTTACATGTATTTAAAATTTTACGATTTTCGCGATAGTGGGCCAAGTCTCCCCTCATTCCTGTTTCAACCTTCCTGCTTTGTCTGTCTTCTCCCACTTAGTGCTCTTCACGTCTTCACTCTTTTTTTTGTCTCCCTTTTCACTGTTACCTTCTCCCCTTCTTTTCCTTTCCTACATATTTTTCATTATCCTCCTATTTCCCTCCCCATTTCCCTTTCTACCTCCACTTCCTTCTTCACATTCCCAACTTCCATTTTTACTTTCTCCATCAGGGGCGTAACTAGGCCCCACCAGGCCCCCCTGCAGATTTTCAGAGCGGGGGCCCCCCCGGGGCCTGCACGGGGCTGTTTTGTGGGGGCTGGAGGGGTGGCAGCATGAGGGGAAAGCTGTGGCCACAGTTGGCGGGGAGAGGGGAAGTTCCTCCCCTCTCCCTCACCTCGGGGCTCTCCCCTCTGCGCTCCCCTCCAGCTTGTGTGTCCGTGAGCAGCGGCGGGCAGGAAACAGATACATACCTTCCGTGCGCTCCAGCCAGTGTGTTCCTCTCGCTAGCCTCTGACGCGACTTCCTGTTATACTGGAAGTTGCGTCAGAGGCTAGCGAGAGGAATGCAGGCTGGTGGCGCGCACGGAAGGTATGTATCTGTTTACTGCCCGCCGCTGCCCATGGACACACATTTAAGCTGGAGGGGAGAGCCCCGAGGTGAGGGAGAGGGGAGGAACTTCCCCTCTCCCCGCCGACTGTGGCCACGGCTTTCCCCTCATGCTGCCACCCCTCCAGACCCCCCCCTCCCCCCCCCCCCCCCCCCCCCCCGCGGGAGCAGGGCTGCAGGCCCTATTGTTACGCAAGTGTTCTCCATTATTCTGCCACCCGCTTTTTTTTCCTCTTCTCCGCTTACATATCCATTAATTTCCTTCTTCTTTAGGTGCAAGAGTAGTTAGTGTAATACAGTTTTCCTTCAACATTTTAAAATAAATGTGTACATTACCTGTGTCCATGTTCAGCGCCTATGTATCGGAAGGTGCCAATTGGTAGTAAGTGCTCTTCTGCTTATGTCTCACTCCTCCCCGTCTACACCCTCGTAGAGATGCATTGCTGTATCAACAGCAGGCGTATCATTCAGAAAATCCCTCTAGATTGTAAGCTCACAAGGGCAGGGACCTCCACATATTGTTTCTTATTTTGCTGTAATTTGCCATATGAACAAATTGGTGTGATGTCTCAAACCACACATTAACTACGGTATATACAGTGGGTTGCAAAAGTATTCGGCCCCCTTAAAGTTTTCCACATTTTGTCATATTACTGCCACAAACATGGATCAATTTGATTAGAATTGCACATGAAAGACCAACACAAAGTGGTGTACACATGAGAAGTGGAACGATAATCATACATGATTCCAAACATTTTTTTTTTTACAAATAAATAACTGCAAAGTGGTGTGTGCATAATTATTCGGCCCCCTTTGATCTGAGTGCAGTCAGTTGCCTATAGACATTGCCTGATGAGTGCTAATGACTAAATAGAGTGCACCTGTGTGTAATCTAATGTCAGTACAAATACAGCTGCTCTGTGAGGGCCTCAGAGGTTGTCTAAGAGAATATTGGGAGCAACAACACCGTGAAGTCCAAAGAACACACCAGACAAGTCAGGGATCAAGTTATTGAGAAATTTAAAGCAGGCTTAGGCTACAAAAAGATTTCCAAAGCCTTGAACATCCCACGGAGCACTGTTCAAGTGATCATTCAGAAATGGAAGGAGTATGGCACAACTGTAAACCTACCAAGACAAGGCCATCCACCTAAACTCACAGGCTGAACAAGAAGAGCGCTGATCAGAAATGCAGTCAAGAGGCCCATGGTGACTCTGGACGAGCTGCAGAGATCTACAGCTCAGGTGGGAGACTCTGTCCATAGGACAACTATTAGTCATGCACTGTACAAAGTTGGCCTTTATGGAAGAGTGGCAAGAAGAAAGGCGTTGTTAACAGAAAGCATAAGAAGTCCCGTTTGCAGTTTGCCACAAGCCATGTGGGGGACACAGCAAATATGTAGAAGAAGGTGCTCTGTTCCGATGAGACCAAAATGGAACTTTTTGGGCTAAATGCAAAACGCTATGTGTGGCAGAAAACTAACACTGCACATCACTCTAAACACACCATCCCCACTGTCAAATATGGTGGTGGCACTGGCAGCATCATGCTCAGGGGGTGCATCTCTTCAGCAGGGACAGGGAAGCTGGTCAGAGTTGATGGGAAGATGGATGTAGCCAAATACAGGGCAAACTTGGAAGAAAACCTCTTGGAGACTTCAAAATAATTGAGACTGGGGCGGAGGGTCACCTTCCAGCAGGACAATGACCCTAAACATAAAGCCAGGGAAACAATGGAATGGTTTAAAACAAAACATATCCATGTGTTAGAATAGCTCAGTCAAAGTCCCGATCTAAATCCAATCGAGAATCTGTGGCAAGATCTGAAAACTGCTCTTCACAAACGCTGTCCATCTAATCTGACCGAGCTGGATCTGTTTTGCAAAGAAGAATGGGCAAGGATTTCAGTCTCTAGATGTGCAAAGCTGGTAGAGATATACCCTAAAAGACTGGCAGCTGTAATTGCAGCAAAAGGTGGTTCTACAAAGTATGGACTCAGGGGACCGAATAATTAGGCACACCCCACTTTGCAGTTATTTATTTGTAAAAAAATGTTTGAAATGAGGTATGATTTTCGATCCACTTCTCACATGTACACCACTTTGTATTGGTCTTTCATGTGGAATTCCAATAAAATTGATGCATGTTTGTGGCAGTAATGTGACAAAATGTGGAAAACTTCAAGGGGGCCGAATACATTTGCAACCCACTGTATGTATTTGTACTTGTACTGCTGAATGTCATGATTTTACAGTGTCTTGAACTTCTCATGTTTATATGTTCCCCATTATGTGTTTCATATTATGTACAACGCTATAGAAGATGTTGGCGCTATATAAATAAATAATAATAATAATAATAATAGAACCAAACTGCGCAGCTTTCCACTGGCTTAAAACTGCTGACATCATTGTGACGTTTTTTTTTTTTTCTTTTAAATGTTAGGTGAAAACTATGTTACACTAACTACTCTTGTACCTAGCAATAGGTACAAGAGTTTTCAATTTGCAGTTACAACCCACTTTAAACGAAGGCTACATCTACAGAGCTTGCCGAAGGCAGAAATAATTCCTAAACCTTTCTCTATCTAAACCTCTGCCAGAACAAGGTCATGAAGTTGCTTTGAAGTAGCACAGAAAGTGTTTTGTACAACTTTTCACTTGTTATCCTCATTCAAATGCTAAAGCAACATATTGTTAAATCAAATCTGTACGGCCGGTCCTGTCACCTTGCAGGAACCAAAGGAAGGGGGCGAAGGAGGGAAGTCTTTGTGAGGAGAAGTACATAGATGTGACTGAGGTGGAGAACACTTTGCGAGAGAGGAAGAAAAATAAACAGATCCACAAACAAAGAAACACAAGCTGAGGTAAATTGGAGATTATGTTTGGTATTGGAGAGGAAAATATGTAACGCCATTAAAGGTAAAGAAAATGCATGCAGCCTCGGCAAACAGACAGATGTAAAAGAGAGATCCAGCAGGAGCGGCATATTGTTCTATACATTATCTGCCATTTCCCAGAATCCCTATAGAAATGAGACCATCAGGATTGTAGAGACAGATGGCTGCGGTCCCACTTGGATCCATAAAAGAAGCATTTGCCCTGCAATAATAGCTCCTCTCCTGATAACTCTTCCGCTCCCAGTTCTGCTGTCGAGTCCTCCAGACGGTCCAAGATGTGAGGACGTTCCTGCAGAAGCCCAGATGCTTGACTGCTGCTGGGCGAGAATTGCAGGATGAAAAAGCAAAGCAGCTGGATGTACGGAATTACCTACAATTCATTCCTATGGCCTTAAAGGTCAACTGTGCCTTTGCAATTACTCTAGTAAAAAAAGAAAAGAAAAAAAGATTCTAAATGAGTGTCTGATTCACAATGCAGTTACATTACATTATTAATGTTGCTGCTTTTATTAAATAGATATCACAAGACTGTAGTAAACCAGATTTTCTGGATATAAAACTGAAAACCGAGAGCCCAATATAGTGTAGTATGTATTGGACAAAGAGGAAAATATGAAACGTAAGAATTTATACTTACAAACCTGGGTTACCGCTAAGGCAGCCACTGTTGAGTCAGGTGGGGAGTTTAGGCCTGTCCCGACTCAGGACTAAGAAGTCACTCTCTGCGTATAGGAGAAATAAAAGGGGTGTAACACCCCTCCACCAGGGGTGGACTTGTAGTAATGTAGAGATGTACAGAGGCGCCAAAAGGATAAAATTCACTAAAATTGTTAAAAATGATAGGGAGGAGGTGTTGAACCAGCAACCCAACACAGACATGATGCTTTCGATTAAAGCAATACAATAAATGTGTGTCTACACAGAGGTGCCAAGTGTTTGTTGGACCGCTGGCTGTGTGATACTCCTGTTGTTTATTGCCTGATGAAGCGGGAATTGCCTGCGAAACGCGTTGCCAGTTGTATCTAGGAGTATGCGAATAAATGTGATATTGCTTTAATCGACAGCATCGTGTCTGTGTTGGGTTGCTCGCCCACCACCGCCTCCCAATCATTTTTAACAATTTTAGTGAATTTTATCCTTTTGGCACCTCTGTACATCTCTACAGATTTTCTGGATAGTCAGATGCCAGTGAATTAGAGAAGTACTATAGATACCCGTAAAATAAAAAAATATATATGTCAATAATCAGTGAGCCAAGGTAGACAGAGATAAAAATCTCCTACCTTGAAGAAGTAACACTCAGAGAGTCGAAGTTAAAGTAAAAACTTCTCAAATTTAATTGTGCATACTTGACAACGCGTTTCACGGCTTGAGCTGCTTCCTCGGGTCAATAGTTGTGCCTTTAACTTGATACGGTTAATCCTGGGCACCAAATGCCAGTGAAGCTCCTCCTTCACAGATCTTGCTGCAGGAGTGAAGACAAGCAAAGAACCACTTTACCCTCAAAACAGACTATTTGGGCGTGAGGGGCGCCTGGGAAATTTAGCCGCGGCCATAGAGGCCATGTTAAATAGAGAAATAACAGCTATAAAGGTATGCTAGAGGCACACTCTGGTGCAAAATAGTGGGGAGTGGTTAGTGACAGAAGTAGGTGGGGGGTGGTTAGATGGGAGTAGGTGAGGAGGGTTAGGGTTAGGCAAAGATAGGGCCTGAGGGTTCAAGTGAGAAGTAGGGTCTAGTGATATACTATCTACTGATATACTACTATAGTAGATGACAGAATATCAGTATTTGTGCCAATTTTTCCTTGCGCTTCTTTTGCATAGACGCCTTTCTTCTCTCCTTTCCTACTTCTGTCTTGCACAAGACAGATTCATGCTCAAGGCAAAATTTAAGCAGGGGTCACACTTGTTAAAATTTGTGTGTGATTTGCAATTCTCCAAAAATGCAGTCGGCTCACATGTAATGTACTTCAATGGCATTGCGATTTTCGCCCATTCGTATGCGATTTGCATTTTGTTGTTTCTGGGCACTTTAAATGTGGTAGCAGGAAAAAAAGGGCGCCGGCTGTGGGTGGACGAAAAGGGCGCCACCATAGACTTTAATGCAATTATTGTTAATATGACGAAAAAAGCAGAGAAAAGGGCACCGCGATAAATATCGCTAACAACATTAGAACATAATAGTTTTTGAAGTATGTTATCATTTTAGAAGCTTGCAACATTATAGTTTTTGTCATATTACTTCGTTTATATGTACAGATTTTACGTTATCATTATTATCATTACTATGTGTAAAAGGGTGTTTCTGCAGAGGGAGTGGTTAGTGTTAGGCACAGTTAGGCACCACCAGGGGGAGTAGTTAGGGTTAGGCACCACCCAGGCGGCGGTTAGTTTAAGGCAACACCAGGGTGGTGATTAGGGTTAGGCACCACCGGGGGGTGGTTAGTGTTAGGCGCCACCAGGGGAGTGGTTAGTTTTAGGCACCACCAGGGGAGGGTTCTGTGTGAGAGTAGGGTTGCCTTAAGCTGTATGGTTGAATTACATAACGATATTTAATGTTAATATCTTTTCATTATTATTTCTCATCTGTTTTTACAATGGTACTAATCGTTAACAAAGCTTGACAACTATGTTTATCACTATCAGATTTTGTTAATATCCGGCGCCATCAAGTCAGGCCCTTTTTTCATGGCGCCCTATTTCATGCAAGCTTAAATGTGGAGGCAAGTGTGAATTTTTTCTTATGCAATGTGTGCTTCATGTTGTAATGCAAATCAATGGGAATGCTGAAACACATGGTTTGCAGGAAAAATAGCACGCAATATTTTGGTTAAAGAAAACCTATAACTACAAAAAGTTCCCCTGGGGGGTACTCACCTCGGTAGGGGGAAGTCTCCGGATCCGATCGAGGCTTCCCCGTCCTCCTGTGTCCCATGGCGGTCTCGCTGTGTCCCTCCGAACAGTAGGCATGTAAATATTTACCTCCCCGGCTCCAGCGCAGGCACAGTATCAGCTCTCCGCTCGTAGATAGGCAGAAATACCCGATCGATGTCGGGCCGCTCTACTGCGCCGCCTATCTCTGTACGGTTTGTCGCAACAGCGCCCCCGCTAGAGCCAGGAAAGGTAAATAAATCAGCGCTTATCAGTGCTTGTTAGCCTTGTCGAGCGAGGATTCCAGGACACTTCGGGGGAACCAGTGCTGGACTGCCTGCAGCTACAGTGGAGGGAGAAGCCTCATTGGGACCCTGAGGCTTCCCCCAACCAAGGTGAGTACCCCCCAGGGGACCTTTTTTTGTTACAGAGTCTCTTTAAAGAGCTGTTTTTATTTTCATGTAAATAAACTTTATTGGTATGCACCAAAATATTTCAAAATTTAAATTTGAAAACAACTGCATGGAAAATTTGCAAAAAACTAAAATTCTACTGAAAAGATGAAAAAAAAATCCACCAATGCAGATTTGTACATGTGCAAAATCCCATGCAGAAAAAGCTAGGACAAGCATGACATTTTTCTAAATATTTTCCCACCCAAGGCCAACTTTTTGGGCCTGACTTCCATGCGCAGCAGCCCTGTTCCCATTTCATATGCATCCTCCTCTTGCCCCTCTTCCATGTGTACATCCATGTCCAGCAGCTCCTCTTTCTTGTCCAACTGACACTTTTGGCAGAAGCTACCGTAGACCTGGGCCTTTATGGCCTTCCCAGACATTTGGCCCAATTCATGCTTTGGTTCAGGAAGAATCACTACAATATCAGCCATCCTGCATGAAAGCCTGTTTGTTATGCATGCAGTTTTGTCTTCTGCTCCCTTTATTTATCTTCCAGCTCTAAGTAATATGTTAGTTCTTTCTTCTTTATAAATAAAAGATCATAATAATAAGGATGGGGCTATGGACAAGAGATCAGAGACAGCAACGAGAACATGACAAAGGTTCTGACTCTTCACTGCTCTACGAAAAAGTTTTCATTCGCTATTATCTCTATCTAAGAATTAGAATAGAAAGTGAGGGAAATCCCCTGCAGATAGGCATACGGAGATCAATAAATACATAAAAGAGGTTTGAAGCCTCTGATTTTTCAGCAGTCTGGCTTTCAAGCAGTGATGAGCAAAAATGACAATACCAGTATTCATTTTGCCTTAAAATAATGTAAAATTTAACTTTTTGAGCGAAAATGCCTTTCGAAAACCATTTTGTTATTGTCATTCGCAAATTTTCGTGGTAAAATTACAAATGTTTTTGTGAATTTTAACATCGGAAAGAAAATGTGCTTCTTTGACCATATTGCAAAAATGCAATGTATTTTTTCCAATATTTTCTCAAAATTGAAAATGGCATTTTCAATGTGAAAATGACTTCGGTGAAAATCCGCAAGCATACTTCTTTAAAGCATACATAAGACGAGAAAAAATAGGACTTGAACTTTGCATGCGCGATCGCAAGAGCTGTGCAGCGCACAGGGGAGTTCCTAAGGTCCTTGGAGATCTGTGGGCACTAGGTGGGGGGGGGGGGGGGGTATATGCAGCGCGCGCAGCGCTCCGTGGCAAATAATGGGCGTGACCATACAGTGAGTGGGCCGGACCATGGGTGGGGCCAAATGTACATGAACTTAGCAGCGGTGTAAGCTACAGATAATGGGCCTGCCCATCGAAATATTGGATGGAGCCCCCTGTCCTTTATTTAGATAATTTACAATCAGTACAGGCATAGATCAAACATGTATACGCACACACAATTTTGATTGGTCAATCACTGACCAATTTTACCACCCCCATGCAGTAAGTGGGCCAACAGACAATGAATTTGATGAACAGAGCTAAAATTGGCTAATCAAAATTGTATGTGTGTACCAGGCTTTACAGCTAATACTGTACATACTGAAAGTAACAGGGATCAGCATACAATACAGCTGGTTTACAATCAGTAAATGCACAGAGTAACACCTTATACTGTACACACTGGAGGTAGATCAGCACACAGTGCAGGCACTAGAGAACAGCTTATACTGTACATACTGTAAGCAGCAGAGATCAGCACATTGCAGCTAGCGCGCTGAACAATATGAGGGTTACTTGCCGGGAAAATGGGTGTGGCCATGGACCAGAATGTGGGTGTGGTCACGGGTGGAGACAAATTTACATGAACTTAGCAATGGTGGGACATTAGATTAGGACAATGGTGGCGAACCTTTTGGAGGCTGAGTGCCCAAACTGCAACCCAAAAGTCACTTATCTATCACAAAGTGGCAACAGCAATTTAAAGTAAATACTGTACAAACGTTTTAACTCATGCATGAACATTATGGAAAATCCAAGTTGAAAATAAACTGTGAAGATAAACAATTTCATCCATCCTACTCCTGAAAATGTATTCATTTTTTTTAGAATCTCCCAGTTTTATTTTCTGTTTTAAAAAGCTAAAAAAGTAGGTTTAATGCTATTTTCTCATATGATGATGATTTAGCTTTTCCCATAGTCGCGCAGTTAGCAATCATGTGACCCCCAACAAGACAAATTCAGCAATCATGAGGCCCCTATCAAGACAAATTCAGCAATCATGAGGCCCCCAACAAGATAAATTCAGCAATCATGAGGCCCCCAACATGACAAATTCAGCAATCGTGAGTTCCCCAACAAGACAAATTCAGCAATCATGAGGCCCCCAACAAATCATGAGGCCCCCAACAAGACAAATTCAGCAATCTTGAGGGCCCCCAACAAATCATGAGGCCCCCAAGACAAATTCAGCAATCATGAGGCCCCAACAAGACAAATTCAGCAATCAGGAGGCACCCAACAAGACAAATTCAGCAATCATGAGGCCCCCAACAAGACAAATTCTGCAGTCATGAGGCACATAAATAGACAGAATTTCACATAAATAGGCAGAATGCCCCCTTAATATGGTAGACACCTCTCACCTGGCTTCTGAATTCTCCTCTACTGGCTGCTGTGCCAGGCAATACTGTTTTTGGCTGGATCGGGGATGATGTGTGGGCTGAAAGGCCTGGCAGTGATGCTGTTGCCTGGCTGGCGGTGATGCTGTGGCCGGGTTGGCTGGCGGTGATGCTGTGGCCAATGCTGTGGCTGGGTTGGCTGGCGGTGATGATGTGACCTGGCTGGCGGTAATGCTGGGCTGTGCTTGGCTGGTTGAAGTAAATGCTGGCCTGACTGGAGGTGATGCTGTGGCCTTTTTGACAGCGATTCTGGGCTAATTGGCTGGTGGTGATGCTGAGCTGACAGGCCTGAATAGTTTAGGTAGTGCCAGGTGCCCCCTAGTTAAGGTAGTGCCAGGTGCCCCCTAGTTAAGGTAGTGCCAAGAGCCCCCCAGTTTAGGTAGTGACAGGAGCCCCCCAGCTCATTTAGTGACAGGAGCCCGCTAGTGTATGTAGTGACAGGTGCCTCCCAGTTCAGGCAGTGACAGGGACCCCCCAGTGTATGTAGTGACAGGAGCCCCGTAAGTTTAGGTAGTGAGTGACAGGGACCCCCAGGTTAGGTAATGAGTGACAGGGACCCCCAGGTTAGGTAGTGAGTGACAGGGACCCCCCAGGTTAGGTAGTGAGTGACAGGGACCCCCAGGTTAGTTAGTGAGTGACATGGACCCCCAGGTTAGGAAGTGAGTGACAGGCACCCCAAAGGTTAGGTAGTGAGTGTCAGGGACCCCTAAGTTAGGTAGTGAGTGACAGGCTCCCCCCAGGTTAGGTAGTGAGTGACAGGTGCCCCCAGGTTAGGTGGTGAGTGACACGGACCCCCAGGTTAGGTATTGAGTGACAGGGACTCCTAGGTTAGGTAGTGAGTGACAGGCACCCCAAAGGTTAGGTAGTGAGTGACGGGGACCCCCAGGTTAGGTAGTGAGTGACAGGGACCCCCAGGTTAGGTAGTGAGTGACAGGCGCCCCCCACGTTAGGTAGTGACAGGGACCCCCAGTTAGGTAGTGAGTGACAGGAGCCCCCCTCACCTGACAGCCAGGAGCAGCGTCAGATCTCAGTATCAGCCGGTGACTAGTTAGAGCAGGCGACAGACCCACCACGCTGTATATGCAGAAGTGATGTCACTTCCGCATATCAGTGCGGTGTCCGCTAGGTCCTAGCGCCCATACTAGTAGTCACCGGCTGATCGAGGTCTGATGCTGGCAGTGGCGGCCAGCGGGGCGGGAGAGGTAAGCAGCGGTCAGTGTGTGTGTGTGTGTGGGGGGGGGGCAGCAGGGGAACCCAGTAAATAGATTGGGGGCACCCTAGGACATGTTGGCCCCCCTAAAATAAGGCTAGCGACGCCCATGGCAGCGCACCCGTGCATGTGCAGAAGATCCTGACCCAGTTGCAGGTTGCAATCTTGCAGAGGGTGTAGCGTCGGCCTGGAGAAGGGCGGAACTGCGGTGTGTCACTTATAGTCTTCTAGGGGCTGGAGGAAGCCCCAGGCGAGTAAACCTTTTCTTTATTTTCTTGCCTCATGTATCCTTTAAGATCAAAGGCCCTACACTTGGCTCTTTTATCCTAGAAGAGCTTGGGTGCAGCTACCCTTTAAAGGACAGCAAACAGGTCATTTCTGAAACTCGTCATGTAACAACCCCAACAATATCATAAACAAAGGGCTTGTGTACACAGAGCTGTCAGTTCAGTGTGTACATAGGGGAAAACTGAACAACGGACTTCAAAATTCAACTGATTTGCAGTCCACTTGCAGCTGAGCTGACCCACAGTGAGATTTAATGTTAGAATGGCAGCTGTGCTGAAGTCAAAGGTCAACCCCTATTGCACTATACACTTCCTCTGTTTCATTTCTACTCTGATTGCTTTTCTCTCCTATTTTAGTCAGCTGAGCTGCTATTTACTGGTGTTTTTGACACACAATGAGATCTCCCTACCTCCCACCTTTATGTGTATGCTGTCTGACAGTACCAGCTACAGCCTCCTACATGTTTACAGTGCACTTTGCTAACGCAAATTTTGTTAAAAACATCCAGCCAGGTTTCTCACTTCCCCAAGAATGGAATTTATAAAAACTCCAGGATGAGCTTATCACAACACTTGCTCCTGTCGCATTGTTACTGAGTGGACTTCTGGGAGGCTCTGTCCAATAAGACTAATTGGAGCACTGTATATAAAGCTACAGCTACAGCTTACCACCTGATGAAGCCCTGATTTGAGAGCATTACATGTCATGGGGACCGGCGTGTGGCATAACTTAAAGGGACTCCAAACAGTGCAGAAACTATGGAAAGATGCATATCATTTTAAAGCTCTCTTTCTAGTCTTTCCAATGATATATAAACCGCCGCCCTACGCCTTTTAGTTATCGCTATTTTCGCGATTGAAATTGCCGCGGCCGAGATTTCGATCGCGAAAATAGAGAAAACTAAATGGCGTAGGACGACGATTTAGGGGTCGTCAGAAAGAGGAGAAAGAGAGCTTTAAAATGATATCCATCTTTCCATAGTTACATTGTATTACACAGGGCGACTTTTTCTCAAAGTCAGCAGCTCCATTCAGCAGAAAAAGTCGTCTTGTGTAATACAATGTAACTATGGAAAGATGGATATCATTTTAAAGCTCTCTTTCTCCTCTTTCTGACGACCCCTAAATCGTCGCCCTAAGCCTTTTAGTTTTCACTATTTTCGCGATCAAAATCGCGGCCGCAGCAATTTCAATCGCAAAAATAGTGAAAACTAAAAGGCGTAGGGTGGCGGTTTATATATCATTGGAAAGAGGAGAAAGAGAGCTTTAAAAATGATATGCATCTTTCCATAGTTTCTGCACTGCTCGGAGTCCCTTTAATCGGGGAGGTCTCCGGAAGTGTCTGCGCGCACAGCACTGTTTGCTTCAACTCGGCTGCATGAAGGTGTTTGATCTCACAGCTAGAGATGGCCCGAACCTCCGATTTTCGGTTCGCGAACCGAGTTCGTGAACTTCTGCAAAAGTTTGGTTCGCGCGAACTTCCGCGAACCGCAATAGACTTCAATGGGGAGGCGAACTTTGAAAATTAGAAAAATGTATGCTGGCCACAAAAGTGATGGAAAAGATGTTTCAAGGGGTCTAACACCTGGAGGAGGCATGGCGGAGTGGGATAGACGCCAAAAGTCCCGGGGAAAAATCTGGATTGGACGCAAAGCAGCGTTTTAAGGGCAGAAATCACATTGAATGCTAAATTGCAGGCCTAAAGTCCTTTAAAACATCTTGCAAGTGCATACATCAATCAGGGAGTGTAACTAGAGTACTGCTTCATACTGACACACCAAACTCACTGTGTAACGCACCGCAAACAGCTGTTTGTGTTGTGACGGCCCAGCTGGACTGGTGCGCACCATGGCGAGAGTGCAGGCCGTGGCTGTTTTCAAGCCCATATGGTCGCCGGACTGAGTGGGCTGAATGACGGAACAATGACTGTCCAGCTGATCAAATTTGGTCTGTCCACAATGAAGCAACGACCTTATTATCTTGGGTGTGCCCCCCCCCCCCCCCCCCAGGACACTCATATAGTCGGCGGTGATTGCTTCATTGTGATACGCAAGCCCCTTCACCGCGGCAAGGTAATGATCATGGGAATTGGCACATGTACATGTACAATCAATCCACCTGGAGTCCTGGACCCTGTAGGTGGTGGTGGAGAAGGCAGTCAAGCAGCCTGTGGGCAGAGGTGCTATGTGGGGACTGACTTAGTCTTGGGGCGGGCAGTAGGCCTCCGGGATCCATGCCTCATTCATTTTGATAAACGTCAGGTACTGAACACTTTTGTGACTTAGGCGACTTCTCTTCTCAGTGACAAAGTCTCCAGCTGCGCTGAAGGTCCTTTCTGATAGGACGCTTGAGGCAGGGCAAGACAGAAGTTGGATGGCAAATTGGGACAGCTCTAACCACAGGTCAATCCTGCGCACCCAGTAGTCCAAGGGTTCATCGCTGCTCACAGTGTCTACATCCACACTTAAGGCCAGGTAGTCAGCTACCTGCTGGTCCAGGCATTGGTGGAGGGTGGATCTGGAAGCGCTAGGGCGAGGCGTGTGACTAAAGAATGTCCGCATGTCCGACATCACCATGAGATTGCTGGAGCGTTCTGTCCTTGCCTGCATGGACATGGGAGAAGGATTACTGGCAGTGGTACCTTTATTCCGTTGTGCTGTGACATCACCCTTAAACGCACTGTAAGGCATAGTTGCCAGCTTGTTCTGCAAGTGCTGCATCCTTTCTGCCTTCAGGTGAGTTGGTAACATGTCAGCCACTTTGTGCCTATACCGAGTACACCACCCAGTACAGCTCATTCCCCTTGAGTTTTTTTATACGAGGGTCCCTCAACAGGCTGGACAGCATGAAAGACGCCATCTGCACAAAGTTGGATGCAGACGTACTATCCATCTCCTCTTGCTCTTTCTTAGTGACATCAGGTAAGTCCTCCTCCTCCCCCCAGCCACGAACAATACCACGGGAATGTTGAGCAGCACAAGCCCCCTGCGACGCCTGCTGCAGTTGTTCTTCTGCAGCCGCCTCCTCCTCGTCCTCCAAAGAAACACTTTCCTCATCATTCGAGTCTGGCTCCTCTTCCCCACACGACTCTTCCTCCTCCTCCCCCCTCTGTGCTGCCACAGGTGTTGAGGAAACAATTGGTTCTGATGAAAATTGCTCCCACAACTGTTCCTCCCGTAACTGTTCCTCTTCATGCTCCTCCACCGCTTGATACACCACTCTACGCACGGCACACTCCAGGAAATAAGCATACGGGATCAAATCACTGATGGTACCTTCACTGCGACTCACCAGGTTGGTCACCTCCTCAAACAGCCACATGAGCCTGCATGCATTTCACATGAGTGTCCAGTTGTTGGGCCAGAACATCCCCATCTCCCCAGATTGTGTCCTTCTACTGAAATTGTAGAGGTACTGGGTGATGGCTTTCTCCTGTTCTAGCAGGCGAGAAAACATAAGGAGGGTCGAATTCCAGTGAGTCGGGCTATCGCAAATGTGGCGTCTCACCTGCAACTTATTTCTCCGCTGAATCTCGGCAAAGTGTGCCATGGCCGTGTAAGACCACCTGAAATGCCCACACAACTTCCTGGCCTGCTTCAGGACGTCCTCTAAGCCTGGGTACTTTGACACAAATCTTTGAATGACTAGATTCAGCACATGTGCCATGCACGGTACATGTGTCAGCTTTCCCAAATTCAACGTGGAAATGAGATTGCTGCCGTTGTCACACACCACGTTGCCGATCTCCAGCTGGTGCAGGGTCAGCCACTGATCCACCTGTTTGTTAAGAGCAGCCAGGAGAGCTAGTCCAGTGTGACTCTCCACTTTGAGGCAAGACATGTCTAAGATGGCGTTACACCGTCGTACCTGGCATGCAGCATAGGCCCTGAGGAGCTGGGGCTGTGTAGCTCGAGAGGAGATCGCAGCACCAGTAGATTTGAACTGCCCCTCAGCCAAGGAGGAGGATGATGACAGCAGCGAAGAGGATGCAGCAGGAGGAGAGGAGGTGGCAGGAAGCCTACCTGCAAGCTATGGAGGTGTCACAAGTTGGTCCACTGCACAGCCACGTACTCCTTGCTTGCCATTGGTCACCAGGATGACCCAATGGACTGTGTAAGTCATGTACCTGCCCTGACCGTGCTTGGCAGACCAGGCATCAGTGGTCAGGTGGACCCTTGACCCAACGCTGTGTGCCAGAGATGACACCAACTTCACGGTACAGTTTGGGTATCGCTTTTTTAGAGAAATCATTGTGGCCTGGTATCTTCCACTGCGGTGTCCCAATGGCTACAAATTTACGGAAGGCCTCAGAGTCCACCAGCTGGTATGGTAACAGCTGGCGAGCTAACAGTTCTGCCAAGCCAGCTGTCAGACGCCGGGCAAGGGGTGACAGGTAGAGATGCAACAGCTATCCCTTCACTAATTACTGCAGGCACACGAGTGAGTGAAAAGCCTGATGCTGCCTGCCTTTTATAAGGGGGGGGGGGGCTCCAGGAGGGAGTGTAGCCCAATTGGCTACAATGTGCCTGCTGACTGCGATGTAGAGCAGGGCTTTTCAACCTCTTCACTAAATGTACCACTTTTATCACATTAAAATTTAAAGTATCACCAGGGTTCCTGCACAGTAGATCGGACCCAATCGGGCTCGGCTGTTTCTGCCAGAGCATGAGCGGAGAGCCGCTACTACGCATGCATTCACGCCGACAAGGAGCTTCTTTAGAGTCCAGAGGCTTCCCCCTCCCGAGGTAAGTACCCCCGGGGCACTTTTTTCTTATTGGTACACTTTAAGAAAAGGGGGAACATATGGGAAGGGAATAGCAGGAGGCATTGGAGTGATATCACTTTCTGTGTTTGAAGTATACCTGCAGTCACTGTGCACCATCCGCCTGGCTGTCTCCTCACCGCTGATCTGAGGTCTGAAGTGTGCCACAGGGCAGCACAGCGAGGAGAGAGCAAGGGGGAGCTATACTTTGTGGAGGCTGGATAGGACCAGGACAAGAGGCAGGTTGGTAATTAAGTGGCAGGTAAACCTGGAAAGTACCACCAGGCCAACAGCAAAGTACCACTGGTGGTACGCGTACCACAGGTTGAAAAGCCCTGATGTAGAGGGTCAAAGTTTACCCTCATGATGCACTATGGGGGCGATCCGAACTTCCGGAAAAGTTCGTGGTTCTCCCCGATTGTGAACCCTGGAAGTTCGCCTGGAACTATTCGCCGTCGAACCGTTCGGGCCATCTCTACTGACAGCTTGAATGCATACCTCAGTGACTGACTGAGATCATCTAGCGCACACCTTGAAGCCTTCCATGATGGTGTTGAGAGCAGACACGGGCATGTTATCCTGTGTTTTGCAAGTTTATTCAGCACTGCTCTACAGCCAAAGATTATCAGAATCAAAATCAGAATTGAGTTTATTTGCCAAGTATGACTGATGACTTTGCACCTGGAATTCTTTGTGGTACAAGTGGCGTAGGTAATAGTGCAGTTACAGACTTTAATATTGCAGTTACAGAAGAACATGCATTTGTGCATATACATTTATACACATCATGAAGATACAGGGAGGGTCTAGATAAGTCATAATCAGAAACGCCTGAGGGGAAGTAACCATTGCTAATTGGTGTTGCAGGGGCTAGAGTTCAGGAGAAGGACAGCCTAGGGGAAAAAGGAGTTCTTGTGCCGGGTGGTTTTGGTCGGGATGGACTCAGTGTGCCTCAGTGTCCCGGCTGGCTTGCTGCAATTTCACCTGCTCCCTGGAGTCCAGCGATATCATTCTTCACCCTAGTGCTGGCATCGCTTCCTGCACGCTTGTAATCATGTGATGCAGGAAGTAGTGCTAGGCAGTAAAGGAGAGCTGAATGGTAACAAGAAGGCGGATACCGGTGGACTCTGCAGTGGAGTAGGTAAGATAAAAGCACGTCTTCCAGCTGCGCATACTCTGCATGCATGGTAGTGGGAAGTGGGTGTCAGGACCCTTCTAGGAAAAGACACAGGAAACAAAAAACGGGAGCCCAATGGTGCAGTATGTCAAGACAAAATTATGATTGTAGAATGTAAGAATGTACTCACAAAGGTGGGTTGCAGAGGGGCAACTGACTGCAGGAACAGGTGGAGACCATTAACCCGACTCCAGTCGGGGAGGTCACTGGGGACCTGGATGCAGTCGCTCTCCTTGGAAAAAGTAAGGAGACAGATGTCCACTGTGGTGTGAACCACATGTGTTCTGTCTCCACCCCGCAAACGGGTGGCGTGTGGGGGTTAAAGTTGCACCAATTGGTTTAAAAAGGCGCCCTAGTGGTTTATAAAAGCTTTTAAAAACAGTTTAAAAATGAAAAAAGATTGAGGTTGCTTACCTAAATGACGACAAATCTTTACCTACCAATTAAATCTGTTGTCTCTACAGAGATTCGTCGTCATTGAGGTCAGCAACCTCAATCTTTTTTTCATTTTTAAACTGTTTTTAAACGCTTTTATAAACCACCAGGGCGCCTCTTTAAACCAATTATCTGCATGCATGGCTACCTATACTGTGGGCAACTATTCCAGGCTATCTATACTGGGCAAACTATTCCAGGCTACCTATACTGGGGGCACGTATACTTGACATTACCCGCCGTGGCACACTTAACATACCACACACACTCCTTTCGTTTTTTGGGGGGTGAGGGGGGGGGTGTCATTTAATATCCAGCACCAGATGTCAAATGCCCTAGGTATGCCACTCACAGGGAAAACAGGAACTGGGATAGAACGCATCCTTGCGAGGCACCTGTGTTTGTGGTTCTGTACAGGGAGGAGCAGTTACTAAGTTTAACTAGGTGCAACCTGTTGGAGAAAAAGTCTTTGAACCAGGCAAAAAGGGTGGGGTTGAGGCCAGGTAGAGCAAGTTTATCATGCAGGATATCCAGGCAAATGGTAACAAAGGCAGAAATGAAGTTAAGAAAGAGGATTCTGAGTGGTCACATCTGGCTATCTAAACTAGGCAGGAGGTCTTCCTAATATTGGGGGTACATTTTCTACCTATACCGGAGTGGGCACAATTGAAAGGGGGAGGGGCACCTTTTGAAATTCTCTACTCTGTTGTTGGAAAACCTTGTACCAGCCCTGGTTGGATATATCTCTACTGCGGTCCTTCAAATAATTATTGTTCGAAACACCTAGCATCTTCTAAACAGCTAGTGACTTTCTGAGCACCATTCGTCCAAATGGGTTAACACCCCATACCTAAAACCCTCAAAATGTAACTTGGCTGGGAAGAAGACAATGGGAGCCCTATTAAACTTAATCAAATATAATCATGGTAAGGGAAACTTGCTTTTCAATAATGAGCTAATTGTCGTCCAGAGCACTTGTTTACTTGGGAGTAAATAAACTATTTGCAATTAATAGGAAGACCTCAACATTTAATTCTGGTCATCAATTAAAAAAGTACGTTTTGGAAGCACAAAGCAATAAATCTAAAAGGATGTATCCGGAGCGCAGAGGAGATAAGGTTTAACAAACAGCAGCGACCTGAGTGCTGATCTCTTCTGCCCTGTGAGCCCCTTTATTATACTCCTAGTGGGAGTTCTGCTGCTGGAGATAGATTATTTCTGTGCCACATGCTGCCCGTTACATTAACATGGTAAAGCAGAGCAGAAAAACAGCCAAACACATTGTTGCCTTCATTACCTGCCAACTCTATTTACTGCTCCTGCATACCTGCACTCTTATGTTCTTAACTCCACGAGTGCTGGGCCAGGCAATAAATGTATTGTATGTACGTTTTTGTGTTTTTTTTTGTAATTGATGAATAAATTGAATTTATATATTGGTAAGTCCAGGCTCCCTATGAATTTTTGGTGAATTAATTAGTTAGTATATAGGTGAGACAGGACCAAAATTAATGGTGATATCCCGCATTGTGGTCAGCTGTTTAGTAATAAATGTATACCCCAAATCCCTTCTGCCCCCATTGCTGGATTCACACCCTCTCAGAGGTAGAGAAATCATCAAAGCAGGTGAACACTGCCGAAACAAGGCGCCACTATAGTAGTAATGCTACTGTGTATGGGACGCGTAAGGGTAATATGGGTTCTGGTGATTGCCTGACTCCAACTCTCCCTCGGAATTGCTACAACTGAGAGGGGGAATAGTATTAAATGCCGGCGGGGACTTACGTGGCAGCAGGGTGAGCTGTCATTCGGCTGACCCTGCGCCCATCTCACCGGCGGTATACTTATACATACGCAGAAATCGTGTAGTTTAGTAACCTGGTACTTATGCAGGAAGGCTCTGGGTTGGTAGCAGGGCACATTGTACAGACGTACAGACCCATATCATCATCAATCAGTGCTGTTTTTGCAAAAAGGCTCCAAAATTCTGGAAAATGTTCCAGGCACATGGGCAGGAGGGGGTGCTGATTTTTTCTATAACCCTATATAGCTCCCACTGCCACACGTACCTCATTTATAATGCCCCCCCATTATTGCACTCCCATTACAGTACCTCCATCCTACTTATACCATGCTCTATGCTGAACTCTGCCGGGAGAGAAATTTATTAACAATTTTTTCCTCTTTTTCCTGAACAAAAGATGAGACTTTTTAATGCAAATTTAGGAAGGTTGGTGTAAGAAACTGTACGTTTCACACCTTTATTCCAGCACCAGCAACTCATTAGTAAGAGCTGCAAACACGACTCTCATCACAGCAAAACAGCATAGGAAATAGAACTTCTTTAGGCGTCTTCCAAGTTCCAAAGTGTTTATTCAGTAAACAGATATACAGATACAGTTCGTTACATCTTAGCAAAGCAGATTATTCTTTAGTAAGTCTTTTGCGTTACAGCTTCTTGATTCCCTTGCATGGAATCAGGTTTCTTCTTATGTCTATCCTACGTTACATCAGATTACGTAAATAAAGGAAAGTAATTAGGGTTCCAGTCAGTAGATAGAGAGCGTGAAAGTATGAGTGTGCTCCGTTGGCCCATCATGAACCTTAATACTGACCAGGAAAGAGTTAACTGTGTCATCATCTGAACCATCCCCCTAAACCTATAATTGGTTCAGATCCCTCGTAGGGTAATGACACACATCTACTCAATTAATATTCCGAGTACTTCTTTGCCCTACATACAAGAATGTTATGTTTAGTAAATATTGGCCTCTGTTTTCCCCTTTGCAGTCTGAAAGTCTGTACATTTGAACAGAGAGTGTTCCTGTCCTTCGGACGTGGACACTCTGCTTCTGGTAAAGGTCTTCATAATTATGCTTAAAGAGACCCTGTGCAAATCAAGCCTTTCAACTAACTCAGTTCAAATAACTGAGGCCTACATATAATACTTAAATTATAACAGTTGGCAGTGATGTCATCAACTGATACTGACAAAACTCTGAATGGGTACCATGGGATGGCAGGAGTGGTGGTAGATAGATAGCCCATAATGTTGCACTGAATCGAGCAGTGCAACACTGCAGCAAAAGATTTTCATTAGATTTCATGGTATTGAATATCTATGGGCAGTATAGCAAAGAAATGATCCTTCTCTGATCAGATTCAGATCAGAGAGGAATCTATCTTTTTGCCACTTCGAGAGGCAATAAATGTACGGGCACCTTAAGACTCTGGTTGCACAGTCAAACAAGCTCTGCCTGCTGGGACAAAGGCTTTTTGGACTTGCTGACAGGGTTAAGTCACAAGGGCAGAAGGAGGAGAAGAAGGAGCATGTGGAGGAGGAACGGCTACCTTTATCCTTTCATGAACTCTAGACTATTGTTCAACACTGCACTGGAAAAGGCTTTGACTGACAATGGGACAAGCAAGTAGGCAGGGTGGCCTTGGGGGGGGGGGGAGGGTATTAAGTAGGGCGATCGCCCCAGGCCCCAAACCTGAAGGGGGCCCCGCAGTCATGCCCATTGCGCTCGCACTGAGAGTCCTGTTCTTCCTGGTCGGCTTATGCTCAGGTGCTAACATGGCGGCACACACATCCTTGATTGTATGCCGACGGACGCGAGCGCCCTGCTCATTGACATCATGATTTACATCATGTGCATAGCACTCCCGGCCATGGCCATGCAAAATACCACCAATTTAGCACCGACCACTGCAAGTCTGCGACAATCAACCTCTCAAAGGACTCAGTAGCCTCATATTTTGGAATTTGCTAAACAGGTAAAGACTCTACAATACCACAAGCCGAGTCAGAATCAGCCAGCAAAATCAGGCCAACAGATACATCACATATCACTCTGTCCCCTGGTGGTCGTGCAGAAAAGACATGGGGAGCTCCCCAGCTCCCTATTCAGCCTAGCACCCATCCCCAGCCAGTCTGGTACACACCCCTAGCTCCCCAGTCAGCCTATATATATCCCAAGTTCCCCAGCCAGCCTGGTACTCATCCGTAGTGCCTGGGTTAGCCTAGTACCCATCCCTAGCTCCCCAGCCAGCTTAATACCTATCTCTAGTTTATTGGTTAGCTTAGTGGCCTTTAACAAACTTAATTGTTTTTAAACAATAATAAGGTGTACTGCATTAGAAGTGGACAAGCCTGTGAGCACGGTGATATGGTAGATGACCCACACTTATGACTTTAACCACTTTACCCCCCACACGTACGAATTTCTCCATCCCTTTTTCCATCCTTTCACCCCCAGGGACAGAGAAATCCGTACTTTCCGCGCTCCCGCCGCTGCCCGCGCTCCCGCTCGTTCTAGCGCGCACTCCCGCTCGTAAACACGCCGCCGGCCGCTCGCCCGGAGATCAATGAACGGAAAAATCCATTCCCGTTCGTTGATCTAAGCCCCGCAATGATCCGCTGCTTCTCCGCTAAGCAGCGCGATCATTGTGAAATAAAAAAACTTTCTCAGCCTCCTAGTACTTCCTGCAAGCGTCCGGAAGGACGCTTGCAGGTTGCATTAAACAAAAAGTTACTGTTGCCATCTTGTGGCCAAATAGTAAAACTACACCCTAAAGCATTTTTTACATACAAATAAATTAGTTTTACACAAAAAAATAACTCCTTACCTCCCACACTCCCCAATTTTTATTTTTTTTTGTAATAAAAAAAAAAAATTACAATAAAAAAAAATACATAAATAGTTACCTTAGGGACTGAACTTTTTAAATATTTATGTCAAGAGGGTATAACACTGTTACTTTATAAACTATGGGCTTGTAATTAGGGATGGACGCAAAACTGAAAAAATGCACCTTTATTTCCAATTAAAATATTGGCGCCAAACATTGTGATAGGGACATAATTTAAATGGTTTTATAACCGGGACAAATGGGCAAATACATTTCATGGGTTTTAATTACAGTAGCATGCATTATTTGAAAACTATAAAGGCCGAAAACTGAAAAATAATACATTTTTACCACATTTTTTCCTAATTTCCCATTAAAACACATTTAGAATAAAATAATTCTTGGCATAATGTCCCACCTAAGGAAAGCCTTATTGGTGGCAAAAAAAAACAAGATATAGTTCATTTCATTGTGATAAGTAATGATAAAGTTATAGACGAATGAATGGAAGGAGCGCTGAAAGGTGAAAATTGCTCTGGTGCTCAAGGGGTAAAACCCCTCAGTGGTGAAGTGGTTAAACCCCACATATGACACTCGCCCCAGGTCTCACGTACTCTAAGGCCGCCTCTGCAAGTAGGGTAAGCTTTCTCTGTATCACGTCTCCACTCTTGGGATACAGATGCGGAGGAGGGGGAATTGTAGGTCCAGAAGAAAAGGTTCAGCAAGATGATCATGTTAAGCAAGAGATAATCCATAAAAAATCTTCACCATTGTCTGTGCGTAGGGAAAGCAGCCAGAGGCAGCTGGGCTGCTGCCTTGCCCTTGGAATAAGAGTCTTCAGGGGTAAGCAAGTTGAGACTGATAAGTTTAACCACTTGAGGACCCACCCTTTACCCCCCCTTAAGGACCAGCACTGTATTCTGTGATCTGTGCTGGGTGGGCTCTGCAGCCCCCAGCACAGATCAGGTAGCAGGCAGAGCGACCAGATCGCCCCCCTTCTTTCCCCCCTATGGGGATGATGTGCAGGGGGAGTCTGATCGCTCCTGCCTGCCTGAGGTTTGCGGGGGGCACCTCAAAGCCCCCCTCCGCGGCGCCATTCCCCCCCCCCCTCCCTCTCCTACCTCCCTTCCCCGGAGATCAGAGGCTGCACAGGAACGGATCTGTCCTGTGCAGCCTCTAACAGGCTCCTGCCTGTCATGTGACAGCGATCCCCGGCCGCTGATTGGCCGGGGATCGCTGATCTGGTACAACGCTGCTACTGTTAGCAGCGTTGTACGAATGTAAACAAAGCGGATTATTTCCGCTTGTGTTTACATTTAGCCTGCGAGCCGCGATCGGCGGCCCGCAGGCTATTCACGGAGCCCCCCGCCGTGAATTGACAGGAAGCAGCCGCTCGCGCGAGCGGCTGCTTCCTGATTAATTAGCCTGCAGCCGGCGACGCAGAACTGCGTCGCTGGTCCTGCAGCTGCCACTTTGCCGACGCGCGTTATGAGTGCGCGGTCGGCAAGTGGTTAAGAAATGGAGGATTCTAACATGCCTTCCTGGCTTCAAATTATGCCCTTCTTTAGCATTATTGATGGTTGACATAGATAACATTCCTCCCAATCTACAACCCATTATTGCCCATCTCATCCTGAACACACTCTATACAATCTGTTCGAACTGGAAATCCCAGGAAAACTTGGTATTTCGACATGTACTATCCTCTACCTGTTCAAACATCCAACTAGAGCAAAAGATCAGAGCTAGATTAGGAGTTAAATCTGAACACTACATTATCCCTAAATCTTGGTTATAAACCCCTGGCTTAGGTGTATGTATAATATTCAATGATGACATCAGAGTCTGTCGTTAGCTAATAATGCTTAGACCTTGGTTTGTTATGTCTGTTACTTATGTTCTATATGTTAAGGTTAAAGGTTATTACTTATAGCCATTTCTCTTCTTGGAAACCAACTACAAGTCAAACCAGACGATATACCTACACTGGTGGGTGGCCTTATCGCCATCTGGTCCCGCCGGTTTTAGTAATTGGGCTCACCCCCCTTGATGACAACCCTAAGGGTTGTGTAAATGTCAGATAAGGGGCTCTCCTCCTGATTAATGACTTGTCCTGTTAAGTATAATGATGTTACCTCTCGTTCATTGTTCCGCATTTGTACAATGAGCTGTGTATCCCAATAATTTGTAGTAGTGAACTGCCTATCTTACCTGTTACAATTTACAATAAAAAACTTTGTATAACGAAAAAAAAAAAAAAAAAAAGAAATGGAGGATTATAATTGGTCCAATCAGTGTACCACTGCAAAGAGGTGGAGGTACATTTAATGATGTTTTTGCTCCTTGTACTGTCCTAGATGGGGTGGAGGTGCGGTTGGTGCAGTGGTAGTCTGGAAAAAAATAGGTTGCTGTGGTGAGTTGAAGGCACAGATGCAGAAATTAACACAGATACAAAAAATAATATTAATAATAATAATAATAAAAAATAGTTCCTTTTATACAGGAGGTCAAAAAGCACCCCTTTATCTATTTACCTGTTACTCAGTGATAGATATATGTGGATTCCCTTATTATTAAAGAGGCTCCCAGATTCCGCTCCCAGGGCCTACCAACACATGTGTGGGGTAGTTACCTCTCTGTGCACAAGGCAGGAATGAGCCCCTTGTCCTTGACATGGATGGGGGCTCTGCTTTGTCCTGCCCCTCTCCTGCAGTACTCCCTCCATGTCATGGACCATGAGGGCTGATATGAGTTAATATGGTGGAGCACATGCAGTCTAATTTAGCAATTCTAGCCATACCAGCTTACATAGGTTACATGAGGTTAAAGAGTCCTGGGTGGTAGGGGCTACATGCAACTTTTTTACATTTTGGAGTAAAAAAAAAAAAGTCAAGTAGTAGTGAGTGGTGCTGAAGACAGCTCCGTAGCACTGCATTTCACTGAAACATTAAATTACCTGGCTTCTCTTCTGCAATGCTCAGGTGATTTTGTTCAACTCATCTGTGTGAAGCTAGCAAGACGGTGACTGTTGAACTTGTTGGTAACTCCAATTCGGGGGTTCCGGCAATAGCCGGACCTCAAATTACTTCTTCCTTTGAGTTGCGGAGGTGGAATAGTATTTAACGCTGCCGAGGATTGGAGCGGCAGCAGGGTTAGCTGTCATTCAGCTCACTCTGTGCCTACCTCACCAGTGAAGTACTAATACGCACACCACCTGTGTGTTATCACGAGATAAATAAAAAAACTTGCTCAAAAACTTACCTCCTGCAATTGCATAATGTGTTATGTCATTCACATGAAGCCCAGTGTTTGGAGATTTTTGAAGGTGCTTTAGTAACCAACCCCTATGTATCTCCACCTGATGCTGTCATATGTCCTGCTTGATGTTGCCTCACTACAGCTTTAGACAGACACTTCAGGATCAATACCAACAGGTCTAAACCTCTCAGTTTATATAAAAAAAAAAATACTGCAATTAGACCAGACTGGAAGTTTTCCATGTTCACATCAGCTGAATTTTAATGCACCCAGAATACAGCTGACGTTGCTTTGCCATTAACTTCAGCGACACCCCCCAGCAGCGTGGTGCTAAATACGTTTGTGCGCCATTGTGTTATACCGCATGTGGGCCCATTCAGTTAAATTGAAGACCTACGTTGCACCCCATGGAAAGCTTTAATAATGCATTATTATTATTTTATGTGCACAGCCTTTGTAAGGGTTGCTCTCTACCTATTAATCCCTTTGCCGTCCGACGATCCTATCATAATTTACCAACCTCTGTGTCAGATTTTAATAAAACACCCGTCTGGATCTCGCGGACAAAACATGGCTGATAGCTATCAGTATTGTTTTTTTTTCCAGAGTGTAAAAAACGAACCATCAGCACCATGTGTGACAAATAATTTGCTTCAGCCCAACAGTAATAGAAACCTGTTTACTGAACTATGATTTGTGCAAACAAATCACATACTTCCAATTACTCTCTGTAAACCCAATGCACTCCTATTACCAACGCCTTGAAAAGACTTCATATATATTGCATGGTGTTGCTTCTTTGAGAAAAACATCAGAATAAGTGTCATGCATTTAGACGCAATTAAATACATCTACAAAAGGAATGCCTTTCAGCGCTATTTTTCTTGACATCCGCCGGCAAGAGAAAAGCGATAATTTTATGTTTTCGGGTTAAAAAAGAAACTGATGAGATTTCAATATCTGATCCATCACTTTTGGGCTAATAGATGAAACACCCGTGCCACCGCTTCAACCGTAAAGTGTACATTTGTGTAAAAAAATACAAAGGGAAGATTCTGCTTTCATCACTAAATGGCAATAAATATAAATGGGGGCTGCACATGTCTTCTTGCAATTTAATGTTATGAAAAGTGATCTTATCATTTCAGTCTAAAGAATGCTAAGGAATGGATTACCCGAACAGACTGCGAGCTGAAACTGCGCTTCTTTGCTACGTTAGGGCCTGATGTGTGAACCGCTGGTAATATTGCTGTGCGCAGGCATTGTACGGCAATATCACCGATTCTAATGCCAGCAGAGAACCTCACATTGCGCAATTAGCGTTGCTACGGTTATGTGTATTAGGTAAGCATCAGTGTTCATTACCATACCAACCATTGCATCACCCATGTACCTTGGGTCATGTGACACTTTGATGGCGTTAGTATCAGTAATATTGCTGTGCGCAGGCATTGTACGGCAATATCACCGATTCTAATGCCAGCAGAGAACCTCACATTGCGCAATTAGCGTTGCTACAGTTATGTGTATTAGGTAAGCATCAGTGTTCATTACCATACCAACCATTGCATCACCCATGTACCTTGGGTCGTGTGGCACTTTGATGGCGTTAGTATCAGTAATATTGCTCTGCACTGCCTGTGCACAACATTATTATTATAATGTTTTATTTATAAAGCACCAGCATATTTCATGGTGCTGTACAGTAAGTATGAAACAAACATGGGGTACATAATAATACAGACAATGGTATGCGCCAATATACAAAATTCAGAATCGGTACATAATACAGAATTGGTAACAAAATACAGAACCGATAGAAAATACAGAATTGGTAGTTGCAGTTACAAAGGTAACACGATGAATAAAATGAATAATGAATTCCAGGACACAAAAGGGTGAGCGAGCCCTGCCCTTGCGAGTTCACAATCAAAAGGTATGGGAGGGAGGGAATAGGTGGGATAGTATACAATAATCATGTCTAGAGGTGGTGTGTTTAAAGATATCCAGTAGGAAGTACAACTTGACCTTAGTCAGAGGGGACTGGCCTAAAGTAGAGCATATGCTTGTCGGAAAAAGCGAGATATTACCGGCGGCTCATAGATATGGCCCAATATGCTCTGTACTATTTGGAGTAGCCAGCTAGTGTGCAGCAGGGGTAATCAGCTGCTCAGATCAGAATGCAGGGTGCCAATAAAAGGGTCAACACACCAGTAAGTATTTATGCAAGAAAAGTGTGATGAAAAATGGATGCCAAACAGCAAAATTACCAATATTCTATTATGCTCCAAAGTAGAATATCAGTAAAATGAGTGGTATTCTACTATGCCCTTCTGTACCTTCTCACACGAGCCTTCCCCTATCTACGCCTAAAACTAACCACCCTCACTTACACCTAACACTAACCTCACACTAAACCCAGTGATTAACTGGATTTTAGTTAAAGTGGATTTTAGTTAAAGTGGACCTGAACTCAGAACTTCCTCTCTGCTCTAAAAGATAAACAATAGCATAATAAGCTTTAATAAAAAACATTTCTATGTTACAGCTGATACAAATCCTAAAATTATTTCTGCAGTGTATCTGCTTCCTGCTTCTATGGAAGTAGACATAGGATTAACATCCTTTGTTTACAAATTAGCTGCTCTGCCGAGGCAGTCAGTTGAAACAGCTGAGCGATCAAATGACAAATTGTGATTGGACACAGATGATGAGGGGGGATTAGACAGGCTAAACTCTCTATATACATACAGGGTGCATTTCTCTATGTTTTCCTTTTGTCCTGTGCAAGAGTTTAGGTCCACAGGAGTGTAGCCAAACTCCAGTGCACTACTGTACCCAGCGAGCAGTTATATAGCTGCTCGCTATCACATGCTCACCTCCATACCTGCAGAGTCCCAGTACATAGTAGTTAGTAGTGAAACTCTGCTGCCTTTATTTTACATTTCTTTTTCTCGGGCACCACCAGCAGCTACATTTTTGTCTGTAGCCAGGATCTTCAATCGCAGCCCTCACAATTTCCCCAGCACCGCCGGCGCCCACATTGTCTGGTTTTCAGCAGTAATGGGTGAGGGGAGTTAATGTACCTTGAATAGGTGACCCTGTACCAATAATTTTCACATACTCCATAGAGTATGTGAAATACATGACAGCTGTATTGATAGTCATTAAATTTAACAGAAATCAAAATTTTGCCCACCATTGTTCTTTCCATGCCTTACCTCAAGAGGCCTGGAACCCTGAGTTTAACATGCAAATACCATCCTTAATGGAGAAATTGATATTGGCTCTGCCTCTTCCTGCGTCCTACATTTTATGAGAAAAGGAACTTTACAGAATAAAAGTAATGGTGGTGGTGGTGGGGGGAGGGGGGGGGGGGAGAAATGTGACAATGCATTGCAAGGTGAGAGGTTCAAAAATAGAACAGAGATCAAAAAATGATTTATATTCGCCATGCAATTCATTCATGTTGTTAGATGCACATTAAGCCTGCATATCATCATCTTTACTACTGGCAGACAAGAAAAATTATCTGCCATTATCTATAACCACACCCACTAACAATGTGATAGGCTAAAATGGTGTTTTTTAATAGATATGTAAATGCACAGAGGCCCTGACATGACACTGTGGGAGGGGTTTCACTGCAATATCAACCACACAGACGCCCCTGATGATCTATTCAAGAAAAGCTTAAGTTTTCTGGTGGGAAAGGGGGTATCAGCTACTAATTGGGAGGAAGTTTCATCCTGAGTTAAAGTTCCTATTTAACGTGCCCATTAGGGCTGCAATTTTTAGCGAATGATCGGATTTTCAATAAGATCATACAGATTGAAAGAGGTTATCTTTTATCAATCCAGAGCATTAACACGTTAGCAGTTTCAAACAAAATATTTTGTTTGAAACTGCTGGTGCACTCTGAACCTCTGCCGGCAATTCTTGCTTAGTTGTTTAGTGCAGCCAAACAAGCAGGTGGCACTGGCAGGCAGCAGTTATAATTACCTGTTCCGGATGGCTTCTTCACTTACTCCACCCACGGTTCTTACTTCTGACAGGTCTTCTGGGTGCCAATCACATCCTATCACGATATCATATGTGATCGGGATCCATTGTCTGCGTTACAGTGCATCCAGGTGGTGGAAGAGGGGTGACGGAAGACATGGAAGAGACTCATCAATCACCCCTCTTCCACCACCGGGTGGCACTGTAACGCTGACAAGGTCTCCTGGATGATACAATACAATACAATACAATAACATTTCTATAGCGCTTTTCTCCCATAGGACTCAAAGCGCTTAGGCTCTCTCAGATTCAGTAATTAGTAGGATGAAGTATTCACACAACAAAAGTTATATTTCTGCAAATGCCAAACTGAACAGGTGGGTTTTCAGTCTGGATTTAAACACGTCCAGGGATGGAGCTGTCCTGATCTGTTGAGGTAAGGAGTTCCAAAACGTAGGGGCAGCATGACAGAAGGCTCTGGGACCAAAAGTTTCCAAGTGGACTCTGGGTATGACTAGATTATTAGAACCTGTTGATCTGAGAATGCGGGGATTGCTACGCAGCTGCAACATATCTTTCATGTATCCAGGGCCTAAATTATTCAGGGATTTAAATGTCAGTAGGCCGATCTTGAATAGGACCCTCCATTCTATAGGTAGCCAGTGAAGGGAGTGCAGGACTGGCGTTATGTGGCAGTGACGGGGTTGGTTGGTTAGCAGTCTGGCAGCAGTATTCTGTATCAGCTGTAGTCGGTACAAGACCTTTTTTGGAAGGCCAGTGTAGAGAGCATTGCAGTAGTCCAGTCGGGATGTGATGAAGGCGTGGACTAAGGTTGGCAGATCTTCTGGGGGTATGAGGTGCTTGATTTTTGCAATGTTCTTCAGGTGAAAATAGGATGATTTCACCACAGCAGAGATTTGAGTTCTGAACTTTAAATCCCAATCCCAAATCCCAAATCCCATAAGATTGGGACTGAGAAGACATGTTGGGATTACATCTCCTCTGCGGTGAAGGAAGAAAAAGCTGATCCAGCTGTCCGGACAGGTAACTATAAAAGCTCCCTTCTGCCCACTCTGCATACCTTGCTGAGGCTGCCAGGCTGGGGAAGGCACAACGTTTTACTTAATTAGGTTGCTAAAAGGTTAAAGAATCCCCCAAAAAGCAATATTTCTGATGCTGAAACCTGGATAATTAGTGTAAAAATTGGTATCTCGAATACTGTATTGCATTCTACTCTATCGTTACACGGTCCTACTTAATATTGATTTGATTTAGTTGTCCCAGTTTATGCATTGTGTAGGGTGCTAATTGGTAAATAAAATAATTTATTGCTTAATTTTTAAAAGTATCCCCACAACTATAAACAAATGTCTCATTAACAGAGTAAGATAATAGAATCTGTAAATAGTTTGTCTACACAGATTTATGTTTTAGCTCTAATCCAAGGTGTAACAACTAGAAAAACACCGGCAAAACATCTAATATCTACCCCTGCAACATCCATATTAACAATGCCTACTAAGAAAGAGTAGGAGGTGTGAAAGCCAAGCGACCATTCATGGGGGAGGCAGGGTAGAAGGTGCAATTTCACACATGTATTTTTGCACCACAATGAGAGTATCACCATTGCTATAAGTCAGATTGCTATAAGTTCCCTATTGTTGTCAGGAGGAAGATTAAGTGTTATATTAGGGGATCACATTTTCTAAAATAATTTCATAGAATCTGTATCAAGGGTCTGAAGTTTCTAGATGAATCACAGTGCAAGTACAGCTGATCCTGCAAAGCAGCATGGAGCTGCTCTTGCACACATGACTCTGGCTTACTGCACAGGCACGGCCATACCTGCGCAGTCACAATACGGCCAGTCGGCCACGCTCATTCTTGGATTTTTTTGGGGGGTTTGCCCATGGCAATGGTAGGGGCCAGGTGGACGTGGAAAGGTAAGTATCACAATTTTTACCCTAAAATTCACCTTTACATAGGTGAGTAGGTGAATTATTAGGACAGGTTAATCAAATTTCTGTTTCCGGAGAAATGTCCATTTTATGGCCTAACTCCAGTTGGAGCACAGACAAGTTGCCCAAGGATAGCCGCAAGCCCGCAATGTAATTGCCCTGATCCTATGATCAGGGCAATTACTTGGTAATGTACTCTTGGCAGTTTCCTGTCTGTGAACCCTGTTGCATTGTGGGAAATAGCTGTTTACAGCTGGTTCCAACTGCCAAAACAGCAAGCAGCAGCTACATCACTTGCCAGCAGTAAAAAATGTCACCATGTGATAAATGTCAGAATATAAATCAGGGATTTAAAATATTTTACAATGGGCAAACACTGATTAAATCATTTATACATAACTATTGTAAAAATGAAGCACTTTTTTTATTACATTATTTTCATTGGAGGTCCTCTTTAAATAACACGTGACATGATGAGTTGCACATGTGCACAGCACACAAATAAATATGCTGTGATGCTTTTCTTCTTTCTCTGCCTGAAGGATTAATATTCTACTATGCAATTGACAGTTTTTCTCCAGTCGGGACCCAGTCCCACTAAAGACTCCTTCACTTATAAGGAATTACAGCCATAAAATACTTTGCTCTAGGAAGCCCAGTTCTCTGCCAGGAGAGAATAGTTACTGTATTTTTTGGACTATAAGACTCCAAAAGTGGGGAAAACAGTTACTGCTTCTTATAGTCCAAATGCAGGGAGTTCCTGACTTGTGAACGCCTGCCAATACGAACCTCCAACCCCCGCAAGGTTGGGGACTCCCTGTAATGTTCCCATGCAAAGGAGGACACGGAGACAAACTGAGGACATAGGGGGACAAAAAGGGGCATAGAGGAGGACACAAGGCGTGCACAAAGGGGCATAGAGGAGGACACAAGGCGTGCACAAAGGGGCATTGAGGAGGACACAAGGCGTGCACAAAGGGGCATAGAGGAGGAGACAAGGCGTGCACAAAGGGGCATAGAGGAGGACACAGGGCGTGCACAAAGGGGCATAGAGGAGGACACAAGGCGTGCACAAAGGGGCATAGAGGAGGAGACAAGGCGTGCACAAAGGGGCATAGAGGAGGACACAAGGCGTGCACAAAGGGGCATAGAGGAGGACACAAGGCGTGCACAAAGGGGCATAGAGGAGGACACAAGGTGCGCACAAAGGGGCATAAAGGAGGACACAGGGCGTGCACAAAGGGGCATAGAGGAGGACACAAGGCGTGCACAAAGGGGCATAGAGGAGGAGACAAGGCGTGCACAAAGGGGCATAGAGGAGGACACAAGGCATGCACAAAGAGGCATAGAGGAGGAGACAAGGCGTGCACAACGGGGCATAGAGGAGGAGACAAGGCGTGCACAAAGGGGCATAGAGGAAGAGACAAGGCGTGCACAAAGGGGCATAGAGGAGGACAACAGGAGGGCACATGGGGGAAACAAGAAAACACAAGGGGGATAGAGGAGGACATAGGGAGACACAAGAGGTACAAGGGGGCATGAGGTACAAAGGGGGCATAATCCACAAGACGCCCCTTCACCATGGATGCACCAGGTTTAGTATATATAGTATTTTCCTATGGTTATTGTCCTCTAAACCTAGGTGTGTCTTATATTCCGGAGCGTCTTTTTTTTTCCAAAAAATACGGTCAATAATAAGGTCAATAGTTTGTATATTTGAGCACTCTTGAGACACAGAAACAGACTCTTATATTCAACTGTGAAAATAATAAATCTTCTTTTTTAAGTCTATTAACATGACATAAAACTGTGGGATTTCTAGAAGTCATTTTGGAAGTAGGAGGATAGATACAATTGTTTATCTCTTCACTAAATTGTTTTCACTTAAGTATCACTTTTAACTCATTTGTATTAAATCTAGGTAACATCTGGAACAGACCATACACCCATTGTGCTTTTTCTTTCTTCATATTTTACTGCAAAACTTTCAATTTCTTTGATTTTCTAAAACTCTGTGTTGGATATAATGCACTCCTCTAGAGATTATATTAAATCTGTACTTTTAGAATAGAGCCCAGGATCCTGAATAAATGAAGAAACTGATTCAGAAAATGAAAATGTTGCCCCACAGGATTTACCTGCACTGACAATTTCAATTTTGGACCTTTTTATATAGTAGCACATTTTCTCACTCTATGTAGAATGTTATCTTTCAATGCTTGATGTTTTTATAAGAAAGCTAAAGTAAAACAGCTGCTTTCATTCCAGATACACACCGACATATGATTCTCTCTTGCCCAATGGTGTTAACTTTCTCTCTTTCACACATAATGAAGTTGGAGTAAGTTTTGTGCAATAAGACATACTTGTTTAACCTATTTTGGTTCCTGGATGTAGAAACTACGTCCAGGAACCATGCGCGCTACCGCGCGCTCCCGCGGCCTATCGCGCGCGTGCACGCACACTCCCGGCCGCGGATTCAGTAGCCACGGAATCAATGTATCCCCCGCTGAAAAAGCGACAGCTTCTCTCGGAAGCTGTACTTTTTCTGGCCGTTGCCTCCCCCCTGCGTCACTCTAAGCGTGTGTTACGCTTAGAGTGACGTCATTTAAACAAACTCATGGCCGCTATCTTGTGCCCAAAAAGTAAAACTACAACTAAAAGTAAAACAAATTAAAAACAACACACAATTACATTATAAAACTATAGTTTACATCCCACCCTCCCAAAAATACCCAAATAAAATGTTTAATATAAAAAAAAGCCCATTACAATAATAAAAAAAAACAACATGTAAATATTTACCTAAGGGTCTAAACTTTTTAAATATCAATGTAAAGATGAAATATTTCTATATTTTTTTTATTTTAAACTTGTAAATAGTGATAGATGCAAAACGGAAAAAATGCACCTTTATTTCCAAATAAAATATTGTCGCCATACATTGTGATAGGGACATAATTTTAACAGGGGATAATAACCGGGACATATGCGCAAATACAATACGTGAGTTTTAATTATGGAGGCATGTATTATTTTAAAACTATAATGGCTGAAATCTGAGAAATAATGATTTTTTCCGTTTTTTTCTTATTCTTCCTGTTAAAATGCATTTACAGTAAAGTGGCTCTTAGCAAAATGTACCCCCCCAAAGAAAGCCTAATTGGTGGCGGAAAAAACAAGATATAGATCAGTTCATTGTGATAAGTAGTGATAAAGTTATAGGCTAATGAATGGGAGGTGAACATTTCTCAAGTGAAAACGACGGAACGCGAATGGGTTAATATATCTGTTCTTTTCATTTTAAGCCACATTTGACTTTCCCAGGCTGCTGCATCTGAGTTAAAGATTACAGATCTTGCCTGGGTCATATAGAAACACAGCGGGGGGGTTTGAAAGGTGAGTCATTTAGAAGTTGTGTGACTGGAGTCTTTTGCAAGGATATGCAGTGATAGCCAACCCTGTCCTGAAATTATTAAAGCTAAATGATTAAATAACTTTATTTAAATTGTTGTAAATGCTGCATGCAAACTTGCAACTACTTATTCATCCACTCTACAGCGATCCTCACCATGATCTTAAATTACCCGACTGAGGGTAGCATATCTAAACCTCATAATAGAATATCACTTAATTAATCCAATATAAGTTTGCTGGATCACCCATAATATCTCTACTGTGACTGATTAGAGACCGGGCGTCTCTGGCCCCTTAGGGACCGTTCTCAATACGATGATTAGTGGGTGATTCCTTCCTGCTAATTGACGAAGCACTAGCGCTTTTTAAAGCGCCAGCATAACTGAATGGCAGTGATCTCACTGCCGCGATTGCCGCCGATCCTGAGCATTCAGCGATTAATGGCAATCGTGAAATGTGTTGCCTGCTGTATTTGGCCCTATTCTAGAGCGACCATGGTACAGGGTTCAAACAAACGCTGATCAAAATTATCAGGAATCGCAGAAGTGTACAATGATTTTACCGCGCTCATCGGGGTAAAATCACCTGCACAAAACGGTAGCGCTAAGCGCAACTGTTTTGCACTTTTTATGGACCAGAACTGTCCCTTTGTAAACAGTGATTACTGTGATTAGCTCACAGTGATCACAAGGTCAGGAGCTAATGAAATTAACTACTGACTGAGATACGGAGCTCTGGTGACAGCGTGACAGCAGAGCGGACTGCAGGGACGAGAAAGAGGCTTAAACCATGGGAACGGTGGTGCACAGAATGTGGAAGTTGAAATCTACGCCCTGGCAGGCTTAGGTAGACATGAACAGGGCGTAGATTTCAAATACGCTGGTCTGAAAGCAGTTAAGATGCCCATTAAAACTGCAATTTTTAGTGAGCAATCAGTTTTCGATCAGATTATTCAGATCGTATTGCATGAAAACTGATATATCCTGCATTATTGATCATTTTCCTATAGAAATAATTGTTCCACTTGGCATATTTGTTCATAGATTTGATCATAACTGATGGAGATATGATCGTAAGTTGGATTCTTTAGTGGTGTGGATAGACTTAAAGTGGGATAAAACTCTTGACATGACATTCAATAAAAATGTGTCTTCCTACTTTTTATTACCCACACAGTTATCATATTTTCTTTTGTGCACAAGTAAAATTGTTTGTTTACAAATTACAAATACCCAAAGTACAGTTTATCTGCTCTAAAAGCTGTCATTGCATTTTATTGCATAGCTAATGTTTACTAAATGTATTTGACAAAGGAATGTAAACAAAAGTAAGTTATCACCTCTTTGGATGCTGCCAGAAGCTGCCCACTGAAGCAAGGAACTTCCCACTGAAGAATAAAGTGCTGTGTTTAACTGTTGGAATGCTGCTCCGCTGCTATTTTTTGTGGTAGAATATTTTATGCTGTAAATAATATTTTACAGCAAAGAGGAAATGCTGAGTTTCATACCACTTTAATCCAATATTTTGTTTCAATCTGAATGATCTTATCATAAAAAATGTAATTACCAAAAACTGTACTGTTAATCAGCACCTTTAGTTCCTTGGCGATGTCTGGAGAATCTTAATAAATTATGCACATTCCCTTGTCATCCAAACTTTGGGCATCAACACCATTTACATGTTATCTGTATACATTGCCTTTGATCAAAATATATTGTAATTAGCTTTTTATATTTGGACAGTAGCTGTCAAAACTTGTGTGATTCATTTTTTTAAATTAGCCAGTAAAACGTATTATTTTCATAAAACATATTTTTCCTGCCAAAAGGAAGGATATACCACTACACCCTGTGGTCGGTTAAAAGTCCAGTCTTTATTGTGACATGTATGGACACACAGCAAAAAAGCACATGCGTATCGGAGCAGACACGGCTCCTTAGTCATAGCTTCAGATTTTTTGTTTTCCTACCCACACTTTTTGAATATTTTTTTTATCACATTTTTATACACACAGACACATTTCCTCAAACACACATGAAAATCCAATATTTCTAGCCATGTAATCATATATGACATTTAATAATAGCTACCCTTTAACTGGATGCTGGGCAAAAACTAATACTTCTTGTCTGTGTTGAATCAAACCACCTATTCTTTATATATGAGTAATATGTAGGTACGGCAACACCTACATATTACTACATGCGACTGTCATTGCTGAGATGAACAGTGACTGCGGGAGAGGGCGAAAAATATGTAGCAGGAACAGAATCCGCTCTTATTCAGATGACAGCTTTTCATGTACATAAGGAAATTAGCACCATTGCTGGGTCAAACTGTCAGTGTGGGAGTGAATATAATTGCTCACTTTATGCTACATATAAACAACTGAAGGTTTGACAAACTCAGGTGTGAATCGTTATTGAATTTTTTAAGCTGTTGTATTATTTTGCAGCATAAAGCTGGTACAGTTAGTCTCTGACAAAACTTGCGTTGTTACCCAATGTACTAAAACTTGCTCTGGGGTATTTTAGTTGACTGTCACAACGTTCACACTCTTATAAATACACAGCTAATGGCCAAACATTTAAATTAATGCCCCTATCATTCCAACAGTAACCCAACATTAACAGTAAAGAATAATTGAATAATAATGAACTACAGCAAGGTCCTCAGTATCGGCAACGGAGGGGGGGGGGGGGGGATCACCGGATGCCGGATACATGTGTTTGCTGGTTGCACAAAATCACAAACCTCCCCCCTTTGCAGTATTGCACCCCACCCCTGTACAGTGGTGTCCAGTACCTCCTAGCGGGCTCCTGGCTTTCCGGCATCCTCTGTGTATGGCTATCAGCGTGTCATCTGACCCGCAGTGGGTCACATGACAAGCCGGGAGCCGTGCACAGATGCCTGAAAGCTGCTAGGAGCTACAGGAGGTCACTGGAGGAGCGGTGAGTATTTTAAAACCTGCAACTTGCCCAAGCCTCCTCCCCCCCCACAAAAAAAACAGTCCCCGTCATTCCCTCAAATATACTAGTTAGTTGAGACTTCTAGTTGCTATGTTCGGATAACAGGGACTTTCTTAGTTGGAATGATGCTAGTTTGATATCAGTCACAGCCAGAGTCATAACAATGGCCCAATGTCTATGGGTGAACCCTAGGGCCCTGGGGGTGGGGGGCACTCCTCTCCCCTTCTCTCCTACACTTCCTACCCTTAATTAGTACAGTAGTGCAATGAAGGCTTCCTGGCACCCAGTATGTCTTCCTCCAGCAATATTTAACCAATCAGGCCCCCAGCATGAGCTTTGCCAACTCTGGAAGCGGTAAATGACAAGCCATTTTCTGAAAACGTTATCTTCTAACACTAACCCTCTTACTAATATGCCTAACACTAATCTTCTTACACATTTGCTTAACACTAAGGCTCGGTTCACATTTGCGTTATTTTGCGGACCGCAGCCGGACCGCAAAGTCCGCAAACGGAACGGACAATTAAGGGTCCATTGTTAATCAATGGACCCGTGCGCACTCGTCCGTTCCTCTGGATCCGGATCTGGATGCGGTCTGCAGTCCGGCCTGCGGTCTGGAATTTTCCAACCTGCTGCAGTTTTCCGGACCGGTCCTCCGTCCACCGCCGCCGGACCGGATCCGGACAAGAAATCCAGCACAACAGGAACTGATGGGAAACGGAAGTGCACAACACACTTCCGGATGTAAGCCGGACGTCCTACCCCACTTCCTGTGGGGTTCTCTATGCTGCAGGCGGCCATGTGGATGTACCCAGCGCCGGACAGCCCCCAGCCTCTCCACAGCCACCCCAGAACACAGCAGAGGTCGGAAGGACCGAAGCATCCAGATGCAAGGCCTAGCGGGCCGAGGAGGAAGATGTCCGCACAGCAGGCTCTCCCCAAGAAGGACTCCAGCGCTTTTCCAGACCTTCCAGGCCCCTCTTTGAAAACGGAAACGGATCCAGGATGCATGAAGAACGGAAGAAGACCTGGATGAAAACTGACCTGACTGGAACCTGATGGCCTCCTGATGGCGAACGGATGTTCGCAGAATGGACCGGACCGGAACGGACTCCTGCCACAGGTAAGTATTTCATCAAAACGCAAGTGTGAACCGGGCCTAACCCTCTGAACACTTACTGATGCCCATCAGCGTTTAACAAACATTTGCACCAATGGACGCATCTCTCGCGCCTCTTTCCCATTATCCCATGAAAAAAAAAACCCCTCCTCTGCACTCCACAATTAGTGAAGGTTTCCACTCTATTTGGCCAATAAGATTCAGCAAAAAATTAACCTGACTGACCAAATTTAAAGCTGCACAAAATTACAGTACTGTACAATCCATCGAAAAGGCTATTTTTGGTTTCGAGAAAATTTTCAGAATTTGAATAGTTTGAATTTGCGGAAAATTGATATATTATCATGAAAAGCGTAAAAACCACAAGAAACAACAAAACTTATTTTCAGTGGTATTTTTGCTCAAAAATTGAATTTGACATTATTTTTGAGAAAATGTATGCAAGAAAAATATTGGCATTTTCGCTAATGACATGGCACTAGCCATTTGTAATTTCATGTGCTCTCCTGGGCAGTAACTTTGAGGTCAAAAGGAACTGGGCATGCTATAGAGATAGTTCTACTGCAGCTGTCACAATCAATTATGCAGGTACTCCTTACAGCAGAAATTATTAACTATTTCAGGATCTTTTTTTTAACAGCTTTATTTTCTTAGTTTTTCTTTTATGATATAAGGTGTGGCAAATCCACTGATGCAGTGAAGAAATTGTGACTGTAAATTCCACTTGAAGTTTGCAAAAAGCCTTGTAGTGTATACACCTTTTCCTCTGGGAGTTTTGTTTTGTTTTCCGGGAAGATACCTTTCAACGCAACTAAAACTTCAAAATCACATTTCAAAATCCTAGTTTTGTAGTAAAATCATGTAAACAATGCTGTTGTCATTCTTTCGGCATTTTAATGTAATAGTATGCCCAAATTGCATATATTGCTGTGTGTTTCTCAGCATTAGCTTTATGATTGCGTTACATACACTAACTCAGTGTGTGCTTCAGAATTATTCAAAAACATCTTGTGCTGAGATGACTTGTGGGCAGGAAGGCCTTCAAGAGTTTTTAAGGGCCCTTATAATTATTTTATCTCAGTAGCGTCACTCACAAGGGGTGGCGGGTAGTGTAGGCCGCACCGGGGTGATAGCTTGGCAGGGGTGACATCACAGACGGCCACTAATGACACAGGGCTGGGCAGGCGTTACAGTGCCATGGTGTGCATTTACTGCACCATGCACAGCCGCCCACAGCCACTCAGTTCCGAGTTCAGCCCCCTCCTGGCTGCCTGTTAGTGGGTGACATGCATTTACCTGACCCAATATTTTATAGTTGTCCCATGATAGAGCCCAGAGCTGAGGTTAAGTAAATGTCAGTTAAATAATGTAATTTGCCTCTTTGTATGAGAATAAAAGTGCACTTTGCAAAGTCCACAGATAGCATTCACATTCACCAGTCCTGAAAAAGCAAACCTGAAGGGAGGAAACTCACTTTAGTTTTTAAACATACCTATGCAGAGGGAAGGCTATGGATACCATAGAGCCTTCCCGGTCCTTGGTCTGGGACGGAGGGGAACATTAGACACCAGGGGACTGTATAGGGAAGTGTAACGATTGGTGTCAGCACGCAAAGAGAATCTGATTATTGGTGATCTGCAGTATCACCAAGAATGCAGATATATACCTGATTATTGATGATCTGCAGAATCACCGATAATACAGATATATTACTAACCTCTAGACACCTATGGGTATGTAAGTGTTTGGTGTAACAGTAGTACTTTGAGCAATGCACCTGCTGGGTAGGTGATATTAGGCAGTAAAGGAACACTGCTCTGAGAGCACAGGAACCTTCCAGCAGCCTGAGACTCTCCAAGGGGTGGAGTCAGGCTGGAGACAGAAAGGGCCAGAGAGTGAGTGACACCAGAAGGTGGATGTCACTATCTGATCTGCAGACTATCTCTTAAGGGGAGAGATAGCTCTCGAGGTCGGACACGCCTGGTCGGTAACACACGGACAGATAAAGTACAAAGACAGAAGGCTGATTCGGTATCCAAGGCAAGCAGGGTCTGGCAACGGAATATCAGATATGCGAGGTACCGAATCAGAGGACAGAAGAGTAGTCAGGAAAGCAATAAGTCATAACAGATATCAAACTATGCCTAGTCTGGGTGTGAGGTCCGTGGTCTCTCCACCCTGGAACTAGTCTGATGTATAACAAAATGATCGCACAAGTTCCCTAGTCTTGGGTGCGAGGTCCGTGGTCTCAGCACCCTGGAACTAGTCTGATGTATAACACAAATAATAATACAGTTTCCTAGTCTGGGAGCGAGGTCCGTGGTCTCAGCACCCTGGAACTAGTCTGGAGTACAACACAAAGGATAATACAGTTCCCTAGTCTGAGTGAGAGGTCCGTGGTCTCAGCACCCTGGAACTAGTCTGGAGTATAACACAAATGATGATACAGTTCCCTAGTCTGAGTGTGAGGTCCTTGGTCTCAGCACCCTGGCACTAGTCTGGAGTATAACACAAATGATAATACAGTTCCCTAGTCTGGGTGTGAGGTCCTTGGTCTCTACACCCTGGAACTAGCTTAAGCATAAACAGAATAACAGTTCAAGTAATCTGGCTCAGTGTGAATTCCCATGTCCTCCTGGTTCAAACACACTGTTGGATCTGACTAAGGTCTGAGTGCTTCCACGTAGTATTCGCAACGGAAGACAATTTGCAACTGGCCAGCAGTAACTACCGTATTTCGCGCCGTATAAGACGCTCCGGAATATAAGACGCACCCAGGTTTAGAGGGCAAAAACCAGAGAAAAAAAATATATTTACTAAACCTGGTGCGTCCATATTCCAGGAGAGTCTTGTACATGTTACCCCTCAAATGTTGTCTTCCTGTGTCCCATTGTCTCCCCATGTGTCCTTTGTGTCCCCAATACCTGCCCCATGTGTCCTCTGTGTCCCTCATACATGCCCCATGTGTCACCCATGCCTGCCCTATGTGTCCCCCATGCATGCCCTATGTGTCCTCTGTGTCCCCCATACCTGCCCCATGTGTCACCCATGCAAACCCCATGTGTCATCTGTGTGTCCCTCATACATGCTCCATGTGCCCTGTGTCACCCATGCCTGCCCTATATGCTTGCCCTATGTGTTGTCTGTGTCCCCCATACCTGTCCCATGTGTCCTCTGTGGCAACCATGCATGTCCCATGTGTCCTCTGTGTCCCTCATGCCTGCCCCATGTGCCTGTGTCCCCATGTGTCCTCTGTGTCACCTATGCATGCCTCATGTGTCCCTCATGCCTGCCCCATGTGTCCTCTGTGTCCCCCATGTGTTCTCTGTGTCCCCCATGTGTTCTCTGTGTCTCCCATGTGTCCTCTGTGTCCCCCATGTGTCCTCTGTGTCCCCCATGTGTCTTCTGTGTCCTCTGTGTCCCCCATGTGTCCTCTGTGTCCCCCATGTGTCCTCTGTGTCCCCCATTGCTGCCGTGTCCTCTGTGTCCCTCATGTGGCTGCACCTGACGTATGCCTCTGCCCTCTCCCCCATGCCTGTTATGTGTCCGGCTGAGTGTGTTAAACGCCCCCTCCCGCTGTGTTCCTTATCTCTGCGTGCCCCCGCGAGTGACTAATATGCCCGCTCCCGCCTGCCTTATCTCCCTCCCCCATGTCTTGGCTGCCCCCCGGGTGTTAATCTGCAGCGGGCTTACCTCTCCGCCTTGCCCACGAGGATTGGAGACCTCCTTCTCAGCCGCATATCTCGCTCTAGTGATCGGCATGTGGTGATTGCGTCATTATCACGTGGCGATCACTAGAGCGAGATATGCGGCTGTGAAGGAGGTCTCCAATCCTCGCGGGCATGGCGGAGAGGTAAGCCCGCTGCAGATTAACACCCGGGGGGGCAGCCAAGACATGGGGGAGGGAGATAAGGGGGAGCGGGCATATTAGTCACTCGCGGGGGCACGCAGAGATAAGGAACACAGCGGGAGCGGGCATGTTACACACGCCGGACACATTACAGGCATGGGGAGCGGGCAGAGGCATACGTCATCTGCAGCCACAACTTGCATACTCAGGCAGGGAATTCCCGACGTGGCGGCGGGTCGCGGTCCGTATCGGCGGGCGTTTCTAAGTCGGGGATTCCCTGCCTTTGCCGTATAAGACGCAGGGACTTTTCCCCCCTATTTTTTGGGGAGAAAAAGTGCTTCTTATACGGCGAAAAATACGGTATATATGGAGTAGTGCTCTCCAGCACCACCCCTAATTGATCAACCAATAGTATCCTGCTCTGGAGTCAGCTGATCGGCGTGATCAGCTGACCCTCTCTGCCCAGTATAAGAATTCTGCCTCTCAGCGCGGACGCGCGTATTCCTAAGCCTGTGTGCACTAACAGACTCAGCCACACCAGACACACGCTGCCGCGTGCAAACCGCCGCGCTGGACGCGGATCCAGCCGCCTTACTGTTGCATGCGGCGGCTTTTCCACATTCTGCCCTGCTACCAGACACATGCTTCCGCGTGCAAACCACCGCATTGGACGCGGAATCAGCCGTTTCCTCAGTAGCACACGCTTTTCCACGTTCTCTCACAGGAAGGGAGGGGGATCACGAGACTCCAGGGAACTATATAGGAAAGTAAGGGGATCACTAGACACCTTGAAACTCTATATAGGGGAGAGAGAGGGACCACTAGACACACCAGGGAACTCTGTATAGGGGAGGAATGGGGCCACTGGACACCAGGAAACTGTATAGGGGAGGCACTAGACACCAGGGAACTATATAGAGTAGGGATATTGGCTCACAGTGATCACAGGTTGAAGAGCCAATGAAATCAGCTCCTGACCGGCTCCCAGATCTCTGCTGTCATAGCGAGAGCAGAGTGAGTGGGTTGCAGTGGCGGGAGATCGGTGCGAATTGCGGTAGCGGCAGGAGCATGCGGTGCAGTAATTGAAATCTATGTCCTGGCAGGGATAACAGGTCCCAAACAGGGCGTAAATTTCAATTACCAATGTCCAGAAGCGGTAAATGACAACGCTTTTTCTGAAAACTTTAGTCAAATTCTAGCAATCAATGTTGCACATCCAAAACTCTGCTGGTCCGCAACAAGTGAGATCATCTATGTGATCAGAGCCGGGACAAGGTCCTCCAGCACCCAAGGCGGAGACACCAAAGTGCACACCCCCCCATCCCTCCCACCCCATCCCTCCCACACTGATTGCTATTACACTAAGAGGCACCCCAGGGCCCCCAACACCTTCATCTCTAGTTATCTGGCTTGCAGTCACTGCCATGTATCCCCTTTTCTTATTTCTTTCTGCTTCTAACACAATTAGGAATGACAGCTGAATGAATTCTGCGCCCCCTCCTACACTGCGCCTTGAGGCTGGAGCCTCTCCAGCCTATGCCTCGGCCCGGCCCTGTATGTAATTGGCTATTTTCAACAACAACACACTCTTTGTTTTCTATAAATGTGGATATGAACAATGGATGGATCTTCTTCACAATGTATAGCAAAAACTATGGAGCTTGAGCAAAGGGGAGGTGACAAGAGTACAGCTGTTCTCCATAGCAATCTGATATTTTATCTTTAAACAACAAGTGTGTAAATGGATTCTATGGGTTACAACTCTATATTTGTTTTTACTTCCTTCATGAAAATAGTATTTATTAACACAGTTAACGGTACAAAGGAAATGTGTCATTGTGTTAATTAACCAGAAGGAAAACATCACACATTGGGCCTGATTTGCTAAGGCATCGTCAATCATTTCCATTCAGGATGTCACTCACAAGGGATTTGGCAAACAAGGAGGAGATTAGAGAAAAAATCTGCTGCAAGTGATAAAAGATTGTATCCCTCACCTGACGTATAAAAAAAGTGGGGATTGCTGAAGGGTTAGTAAATTAACAGCTGCATGCTTTTAGTCTCACACAGGCACTCCTAGCGAGAAGGTTCTAATAATCTCAGACCATCCTGGATTTATTTAAAGCACACCTAAAGTGAGGAAAAAAGTTAGTTACTTATGCGAGTAGTTGGAAGCCTCTGGATGATCCAGAAACTTACTCTATCTTCTTCGAGTTCACTATTCCAGTGCTGGGTCCCTCTTTAACTTCTGACCATGCTCCCGGATGTATATAAGAGAATCCAGAGGGGGCATGCATGAATAAGTTCTGCACATGCCCAGTAGAATGAACTTTCTCGCTTGCAGTGTTTTTCCTCCATAAACAGACACTTTGTTCTACTGGGCATGTGCTGGACATGCAGGTGAGTAAATGTTTTTTTTTTTTTATTAGCAGGTTTATTTTCTGGGCAAGTCTGCCACATGATTGAAGTATTTTCTAGTCAAGTCTGCCACATGATTAAAGTGTTTTCTGGTCAAATCTGCCACATGAATAAAGTGTTTTCTGGTCAAATCTGCCACATGATTGAAGTGTTTTCTGGTCAAATCTGCCACATGTAGGTGGAGCAAGAGAAAAAAGGATATCCGGGCACCAGCAAGTTTGCAATGCAATCCACCACTTTTATTGCATCCCCATCACCAGCAGATACATGCCCAAACACAATGGCCTAACAGCCGTTTCGCAAACACAAGTCGCTTTCTCAGAGACCTCAGGGGTCTCTGAGGAAGCAACTTGTGTTTGCGAAACGGCTGTTAGGCCATCGTGTTTGGGCATTTATCTGCTGGTGATGGGGATGCAATAAAAGTGGTGGATTGCTTTGCAAACTTGCTGGTGCCTGGATATCCTTTTTTCTCTTGCTGCACCTACAATTGTCTCTGGTCTGGAGGCACAGCAGGGATCCACCTACCCCCATCAGGCTTGCTAGTTTGCATCTAGTGCCGATCTGGAACTTCTCCTCTTCTCAAATCTGCCACATGATTAAACTTATTTTTTGGTCAAATCTGCCACATGATTGCATGTATTTTCTGGTCAAATCTGCTACATGATTGAAAGTGTTTTTAGTCAAATCTGCCAACATGATTTAACATGTTTTCTGGTCAAATCTGCCGACATGTTTGAACATATTTTCTGGTCAAATCTGCCACATGGTTGAACGTATTTTTTGGGCAAATCTGCTCACATTACGTGTATTTTCTTGAGAAAACCTGCACAATTATGTGAATTTTCTGGGGAAAGGGTCACCAAAACTTGGGTCCACTGTCTTTGCGTTGCACTTTTAAAGGGAACCCGAGGTGAGAATAATATTGAGGCTGCCCTATTTATCTCCTTTTAAGCAATACCAGTTGCCTGGCTGCTGTGCTGGTCCTCTGCCTCTAATTCTTTCAACCATAGACCCTGAACAAGCATGCAGCAGGTCAGGGGTTTCTGACAATATTGTCAGAATTGACAAGATTAGCTGCATGCTTGTTTCTGGTGTAATTCAGTTCACTACTGCAGCCAAATAGATCAGCAGGGCTGCCAGACAACTAGTATTGTTTAAAAGGAAATAAATATGGCAGCCTCCATATCACTCTCACCTCGGGTTCACGTTAAATTACAGTTAGCTCCGCCCTCATCCAGTCATGACTACGCCAATTTTTTTGCCAGGTTATAGCCACACCCATTTTTTGCCGCGACGCGCGAAGGGTCATCAGCTACCCCAGAAGTTGGTCCAGCACCTGCATAGCACCCCCCCAAAAAAAATCCTGGAACAGCCACTGGTTACTCCTCTTCTCCTCCTCAAGCATCAACTTCCACCAATATAGGAGAGTCAATAAGACTGCTTTTGCACCTCCGCTGTAGATGCCCCGATGGATAGAGGCAGAAATCAGTCCATCATTCATACAGGAAGGGTTATGACTAACCCCAACTCCATTTTACCCATTTACTGGTGAGAATTCCCACGGGGCCATAATGTTAGAAATAGAGCTCCTTGTATAATGTTGCAAACAGCATTCCACTAATGCCATGACTATACCACTACCAGCGTATGCAGAGTTGTGAAGTTAAGAAGATCTAGTTAACAAGCTCATAACTGTTGTTCTACCAGTATTAGCCATCTGCGCACTAGTCTTTCCTGGCCTTTGCGTTGCTTATTATTACTTTAGTTGCAGCTCCACTTGGCCTCATTTATAAGTAAGTTTAACCCTTTAGCAGCCAATTTATTTAGAGGCTTGCAAGTGCTCCAGGCCAATTTATTTTAGCACTTTTTTATTTGTTACATTTTCCTGCGTCTAATAAGTACTGCTGTAATGTGTATTTATGGCCACTTGTCGCTAGGGGTCAGTGTGAGATGATAACAGAGGACTTCTACTTTCAGTTTCTATATTTTCTGCTTGTAGAAAGAGATTAAAGCATTCCAATAATTTACAGCACAATGAGTTTTGCAGACTGTGGTCAAAAGCAATGCACTTATCTCAAATGAGATAACTCTACTGAAGCTGCAAATAGGTTAGTAAAATAAGCACTCTACTCACACAAAGTTCTGACTGACACTTGTGCCCTAGCTGCAGATGACTTCAGCTCCGATAAGATGTTTGGAAATGTGCATTATAAATAGCCAAAGCAGCTGTTGTTTGAACATTAGAGCTTCAGGGTTTGTGCACAACACTGTGTTTTATGATTCAGCTGAATACAGGACTGGTACAAAATCCTTTCATCACCTCAGTACTCATTCACACCATTGCAATGTGATCCAAAAAGGAAAGGAAAAAAATAACAACAGTTCTCCCAGCAGCTACATTTGGCATTACTTCACATCTTGAATTCTTTATTAACTTAAGGTGCTGATATCACTCCACATGGCAGAGCAGTGCTGCCCCACTGTGTATCTGAACAAGTCCCTACAGGAGACAACCAAAAAGAGATCAAACTGCAAACACAAACAGCAACGTAAGATAGAATACAGCGGAACAGACTCCATCTCTAGCAGATGCTGACAACGGGATTTCACTGACCTTATGATCTACAGCTGCCTGGATCTTAGTTAGCATGGCAGCTCTTCAGAGCCTCCTTTCCCATTTAACATTGCTGCATGGAAGAGTAAGAGGAAGAATCGAGTTGGCTACCAAGGGACAAAACTGACTGCGTTAATCAAAATATGTGTCAGGCACAGTGATAAACATCTCAAGTTACATGCCGACGCTAGAATTTTTATTTGTTGAACATCATTACCGAGGATTATTTGTGACTGTCTCATGCAAAATCTAGTGTGTGTACTGCTGTCTCATGACATGTTCTGTATTGTTCTTCCCACTGCAGGGTGCTGCTCACTTGTCTGTTCCTTGTTGTCTCCCCTCCCCTCTCCATAGAAAGAGGCATAGCCAAGCTATAGCCAAGTAATGTTTCTGAACAGCTCTCTTTTTTTGGGATCCATCTGAAAATGGCGCCTGCGAATAATGGCGCACGGTGTTGCCGCTAATCCGTTTGCCACTTATCGCTATTTAACGTTAAAGCCTTATTGTTATTTAACGTTAAAGCCTTATTGTTATTTAGCGTTAACACACAGAACCCTCTCTGTACCTATCCCTAACCCCTAAACCCCCCCTGTGGTGCCTAACCCTAACCACCCCCCTGGTGGTGCCTAACCCTAACCACCCCCCTGGTGGTGCCTAACCCTAACCACCCCCCTGGTGGTGCCTAACCCTAAGACCCCCCTGGTAGTGCCTAACCCTAAGACCCCCCTGGTGGTGCCTAACCCTAAGACCTCTCTGGTAGTGCCTAACCCTAAGACCTCCCTGTGGTGCCTAATCCTAACCACCCCCTGGTGGTGCCTAACCCTAAACACCCTCTGGTGGTGCCTAACCCTAAGACCCCCCCGGTGGTGCCTAACCCTAAGACTCCCCCCCAGTGGTGCCTAACCCTAACCTTGACAGTGTTACATTAAATCCATTCACTGTTTTGCAGTTAAATAATGTCTGCAGTTTAGCTTATGTAGGGCGCTATTGATAAATAACGTTACTGTGCACAATAACGTCTGCTGTTTGGCAAATGAACGGCACTATTGATAAATAACGTTAGTGTGTGCCACTATTGATAAATAACGTTAGTGTGTGCCGTCTTTCTTCTTTTTTCCCTGTGCGCCATTATTATGCAGTACTAACGATAAATAGCAATAAGCGTATCTTTTTAATGCGGCGCCATTTGTATGCATAGGCACTGTGCGCCATTATTCATTGATACCCTTTTTTTGTCTTTAAACTGACTTCCTTAATGATTATGTAGGAAGAAAGGAATTGGGCGTACATAAGAGACCTGTCTTCCATTCAGTCATTAAAGAAGAACTGCTACAAAGTTTAGCAAAAAAAAAAAAAGATTTAACTTTATCCTGTCAAGGCTAAAAATGTCTTGCAGTGACAAAAATCATTTACACTCAAATTAATGAGCAGAAGAGAAGAGAACCTGAGGCAGCATAAAATATAAAAAATAGATACTTACCTAGGATGAAGGAAGCCTCTGGATCCTCCTGAAGTTTCCCGTATCCTCCTCCAGATCACCATCGCTGCCCAGGACCCTCTTAAAAGTCAAGCCGCGCTTCTCTTCATGCATGAGCATGGCCATACTACACCTAGGTGAGTACGGGCAGTGCCTGCATATAAAACCAAAGCTGCATGTATATAAGCAACTTAGGCCTTATGCTCAGCCATAGCTGCACATACACAGGTGCAGTACGGCCGTGCTTATATACGGTGGAGAGTGTGGTCACGTGAACCTATCTGACTGTATCCGCTAGTTGCAATAGAGGCCAGGAGGGCCTCTGCAGGATCCGGAGGCTTCCCTCTTAGGTAAGTATGTAATTTTTTTATAGCCGGTTCGGGTACACTTTAAAAAGGGATTCAACTCTGACATACTATTCCGTAAAAACATATTTTCCTAATTTTTACTACCCATAAAGTTATCATATTTTTGTCCATTTTGTCCATATTTTTGTACTATTATTGTCCATTTACAAATTAAATGTTCCCAAAGTACAGTTTATCTGCTCTGAAAGTTGACATTGTCATTTATTGCACAGCTGCTGTATTTATCCATTACAGTATATCCAGTGAGAATATGTCTGCTGCTATGTACACATTTGGCTCATATTCAGCTGAGACACTGTGTCAGTGTAGAAGTGTTCATATTCAGTGGTGCTCATCACAAGCTCATGATCACGAGCGGTTTTATGCGATCATAAGGTTGTAATTTTATTTTCAAAAAGACCTTATAGTCTTTGAGAAAAATCAATGTTAAAGTTAGGGGCAAAAAGGCATGATTTAAAGGGAAGATTCAGGGACAGTTGGTAAAAAATAAAAATCCGAATCCACTTACCTGGGGCTTCCTCCAGCCCGTGGCAGGCAGGAGGTGCCCTCGGCGCCGCTCCGCAGGCTCCCGGTGGTCTCCGGTGGCTGACCCGACCTGGCCAGGCCGGCGGCCAGGTCGGGCCTCTTCTGCGCTCCATTGTGCGTTCCACGCCGGCGCGCTGACGTCATCGGACGTCCTCCGGGCTGTACTGCGCAGGCTCAGTTAAATGAAAGGGTTAAATGAAACAAAAACACAACAACGGGAAAAGTCCTTTATTGTTCTTAATTAACCATAATACTTACCTGCACCTTTAAGAAAAAGTTCCCATGCAATATCCTTGGAAAGGTCCCACACCAATATCCTCTAATCTTGAGATATTTGTTACATTGATTGAAGATCTCCGTGCAAAACTGCCGACACACAGTGCCGCACCCCGCCACACAGCACACAGCTCTAGCTATACTCTGTGTAGCTAGAGCAAAAGCATTTTTGAATTTTGGCTTCAGGTCTCCCCATTGGTCTATTAACAGGCCAATGGTTGTCAGGAGGATCCTCTTGTTCCCACTGTTTTTCTTAAAGAGGAACTCCAGTGAACATTTTACTGTTGGCAGGTGATGTAGCTGCTGCATGGTTTTTTGGCAGTTGGAAACACCTGTAAACAGCTATTTCCCACAATGCAACAAGGTTCACAGACAGGAAATTGCCAAAAGTTCGAACTTTTCTTGTGGGAAAGGTTTCTTGTGGGAGGGGTTTCACCACAATATCAGTCATACAGCGCCCCCTGATGGTTTGTTTGTGAAAAGGAATATATTTCTCATGTAAAAGGGGGTATCAGCTACTGATTGGGATAAAGTTCAATTTTTGGTCGGAGTTACTCTTTAACTACCTGCGGACCGAGCGACTATAAATCTACGGTGGGCAGGGGATGCTGCGGTCCTGACCGGACGTAAGCTCTACGTCTCATTGACTGCGCGCCCCCGCCCGTCCCCGTTGCTCGGCCGCTCTGCCCCCGCCGCAATGTGATGCCCTGCCGCCTCTATGACGGCAGAGCACTGTGCGCATGGAATGACAGGGTCAGGAGCCAATGAAAGTGGCTCCTGACCAGCGCACAGCGCTCTGCCGCCATAGTGACGGCAGAGAGAGCAGCCTGCGGCGGGGACAGAGCGGCGGGTCCGGCGGGAGCGACGGTAACTTGCGGCGATTCGTCGGGAAGCAGCGTTTTGCTGGACCAGCACCCTCTGGTCCTTAAGGGGGCAGAGGGTGCTGGTCCAGAAAGGGTTAAGCTATGCTGCAAATTTGGTGTTTCTAGCATGTAAGGGGGCTTTGCTATTAACCACTAAAATCAGCGGGTTTTTAATCACGAATACCGATTCAGGATTAGTGATTACATGTGGTAATCCAACTTGAAACCACATTCAAGTCGGATATCTGTTTCTATCCGTGATCACGACCAATTTGGAAGTGAGTCGTGATCGTGAACACTCGAATATGTGATCTGGGGTATCCGAGCACCACTATTTATATTATTTTGTTTGTTTTCTTATCAGCTACGATTGTAATCACTTCCTCAAGTTCAGCAAGGGTGCTAAGTTTCCCACTGAAGAAGAAAGTGCTGTGTTTAACTGTTTGACTGCTGTTCTGCTACCAGTATTTTTTCCGGTTGTAAAGAAAAAGAAGGTTTGCTGTAAAGAAAAAGAAGAAATGCTGAGTTTCATACCACTTTAAGCCACATGTGTGCAGACAGCACAATTAAACTGTAGCTGGAGTAACACAAAGAATGTAACACGTTAGGCCAATCTTAAAGAGGAACTCCAATGAAAATAATGTAATAAAAAAGTGCTTAATTTTTACAATAATTATGTATAAAAGATTTTGTCAGTGTTTGCCCATTGTAAAATCTTTTAAATCCATGATTTACATTCTGACATTTATTACATGGTGACATTTTTACTGTTGGCAGGTGATGTAGCTGCTGCATGCTTTTTTGGCAGTTGGAAACAGCTGTAAACAGCTATTTCCAACAATGCAGCAAGGTTCACAGACTGGAAACCGCCAGGAGTACGTACTCAAAAGTTTCTTGTGGGAGGGGTTTCGCCACAATATCAATCATGCCGTGCCCCCTGATGGTCTGTTTGTGAAAAGGAATAGATTTCTCATGCAAAAGGGGGTATCAGCTACTGATTGGGATAAAGTTCATTCTTGGTCAGAGTTTCTCTTTAAGAAAGAGGTCAGAGATGTAAGCATGTGCATTCGGCGTGTCATAACAATGCTGCCAGTTGTTTCAGTGAGAGTTTGTGAAATTGTTGCTGTGAGTGTGCTGGTTACTAGAGATGGCTCAAACCTCCGATTTTCAGTTCGCGTACCAAGAACGTGAACTTCCGCAAAAGTTTGGTTCGCGCAAACGTTTGCGAACCGCTATAGACTTCAATGGGGAGGCGAACTTTGAAAACCAGAAACATTTATGCTGGCCAGAAAAGTTATGGAAAGATGTTTCAAGGGGTTTAACACTTGGAGGGGGGCATGGATGAGTGGGATAGACGCCAAAAGTCCCTGGGAAAATCTGGATTTGACGCAAAGCAGCGTTTTAAGGGCAGAAATCACATTGCATGCTAAATTGGAGGCCTAAAGTGCTTTAAAACATCTTGCATGTGTATACATCAATCAGGGAGAGTAATTAGAGTACTTCTTCACACTGACACACCAAACTCACTGTGTAACGCACCGCAAACAGCTGTTTGTGTTGTGACGGCCGTGCTGGACTGGTGCGCACCATGGCGATAGCGGTTTTCAAGCCCAGTAGGTAGCTCAATGACAAAACAACAGTGACTGTCCAGCTGATCGAATTTGGTCTGTCCACAATGAAGCAACAACCTTATTATCTTTGGTGTGCCCCCAACCCCCCCGAGACACTCATATTGCCGTCGGTCTCTCTTCCACCGATCTTTTGTGTGTTCAATCTCAAATAAAACAATAAAACATCATAGTGTAGCAACGTCTTACAACACTGGGTTATCACAGCAGTCCACACCTATTGTTTCCTGCTCACCCTTTGTTGCTGCTACTCACCCTCACAGACAGCTGTCCTCGCTTAATGGGTATACAGCAAACACCTCCACAGTGCATCCCAATGGTATGCTACGCCAGCAATGTTATCTTGAGACAGGGCAGCAGCAACAAAGGGTGAGCAGGATACAATAGGTGTGGACTGCTGTGATAACCCAGTGTTGTAAGACGTTGCTACACTATGATGTTTTATTCGAGATTGAACACACAAAAGATCGGTGGAAGAGAGCCATTGTAACAACATAAGCACACTTGCTGTCTGTTAGGTGGGGCAGCCCTGCAGCAAGGTGAGCGTGCCATTTGTTGGTTACTACAAAGGGTTGCAGAGGTGATCCTGCAATAGAACTTGCAATGCTGGGCCCCCTTAGGGTGATTGTCCCTGTGTGGGAATAGTATAAACAGATTGCACTATGTTGTTTTTCTCCTTTTCTGTTGTTTGTCCCGTATGACCGATTCCCCTGGAGCACCCGGACAACCAGTGGTTTTTGAGCGGAGGAGGATGCAATAAATGAGGACTAACATAGTAGGAACTATCTAACCTGTAATATATTGAAAAAGGGTAGCGCACTCTACAAGAACTGTGACTATACTTTTTGGAGGTTGCAGTGATTGGTATTGGTAGTGATTGGTATTACAAATGTGCAGCTGTCTGTCACACACACACAGGTACCCTGAACAGGTGCAATGACTGGTGGTATTAACAATGCCTGCACTCACGTAGGTATAGGTAGGTGCACTGAACAGTGAACAGGTGCAGTGATTGGGATTACAAAGGTGCATCTGCCTGTCACACACACACACACACGGACTGCAATGACAGGTGATATTAACAATGCATGCGCTCACGTAGGTATAGGTAGGTAGGTGCACTGAACAGTGAACAGGTGCAGTGATTGGGATTACAAATGTGCAGCTGCCTGTCACACACACAGGTAGTCACTGAATGTGCTGGGCCTGGCAGTGGCACAGTGGGAATTAAGGTGCCAAAGACCAGCTGCGAGTGACTGACAGGGCTGTATATAATGCAAGTGGGCCACACAAAAAAAAAAAAGATCACAAGAACAACATTAGTTCTCAAAAGAGCTGTTGAGGGGTGCTTTTTAGCAATAAGAATCAGCAAGGAGCAAGCTAACAAGCCTAACTACAAAAGCCTAACTAAGCTTTCCCTATAGCTCTCTCTGCAGCAGCTCTCCCTTTTCTAATTACTGCAGGCACACGAGTGAGTCCAATGCTGGACGCTGCCTGCCTTTTATAGGGGGGGGGGGCTCCAGGAGGGAGTGTAGCCTGATTGGCTACAATGTGCCTGCTGACTGTGATGTAGAGGGTCAAATTTGACCCTAATGATGCACTATGGGGGCGAATCGAACTTCTGCAAAAGTTTGCGGTTCTCCGCGATCGCGAACCACGGAAGTTCACCGGGAACCTTTCGCCGGCGAACAGTTCAGGCCATCTCTACTGTTTGATAGTGGAGCAGCCATCGCTGAAGGAGGGGAGACCGGGGCCACCGAGAACAGAAGACAGAGCTGGAGGATGGTAAGTGAGTCAAGTGACCTAGCTACCTATGGTGGGGGCACCTATGCCTGGCTCCCTATACTGGGGACACTTATAATCTTATAATCGGGTTCCTTTACTGGGGGCACATATACCTGGCTTGCTATACTGGGGGTGTTTTTTTTTGGGGAGGTATAGGTATACCTGGCTACCTACCTATACTGAGGGTGTTTTTTTTTTTGTTGCACTGCGGCTATAATGCGCAGTACAAATTTCTGGGTGCTGTGCGAACATTCCAAATTGGGGGGGGGGGGGGGGGGAGGTGCATCCTCAAAAGTTTGCTTTGGCCAACAAAAAGTCTAGAACTGACCCTGCAGCAGGTAAACAAATACGAGGAAAGTCACCAACGAGGCACCGTTACTTAATACCTCGGGCTACATTGATGCGCTGATACTGCACAGGTGCATCACTAGCCTGCAGGTGTGTGTGTGGGGGGGGGGCACAAAAGGACAGCACGGTTTGTGGTCTGAGATGTGTATGGGGTGGGAGGTCCAAGAGGAAGGGACATTACTGTTTTCTTATGTTGCTGACACTTACAGTATTTAGTAAAAATCTGACGGGCTTTGAACTAGACTGTTACAGAGCCAAATTGAAACCAAATGGGTTTTCTCCGCTAACTGTGAACATATGGCGTGTTTGACCTGCCCCCTATACATTATCATTGAGCTAAACTTTGACCGCTTACCTCACAGTCAGCAGACATATGGTAGCCAATCAGCTAGCACCCCCTCTGGACCCCCCTCCTCCCTATCATTTGCATTTGTGGTGGCCATATTGTATTCATTCTCTGCTGGCTGCTGACTGTTAGCGAGAGCAGGGTCAGAGATTTGCTGCAGATAGGTAGGGAAAGCATTAGCTAGGCCTGTGTTTTGGTTCCTCTCTTGCTGTGCATTCCAAACAGCCCCTTTGAGGGCTAGCACATCGGTCTCCTGTGTTGTTTTTTGTGTGTGACACTCCGCAACCCACTGACACCCAGAGCTGTATGCACACTACTGCTGTTGCTACATTAAGTTGCAAGCACAGTACCACTCCAGTGCATTATTATTTCACTGTATTCTGATAGTACTATTGCATTTCTGTGTGTGTGACACCCAGAGCTGTGCATAATGTGATTTCTGCCCTTTAGGTGTTAAAATCCTACTTTGCGTTAACTCCGTAATTGTTGGTGGGACTTTTGGCATGGATACCCCTCTGGCATGCTCCTCTTCAGGTGTTATATCCATTGAAACAACTTTTCCATCACCTTTGTGGCCGGAAACAGTCTTTTTAGGTTTTAAAATTCGTCTGGCCATTGAAGTCTATGGCAGTTTGCATGTTCGCTACATCTCTAATTCCAGTATTCTTTTGCGTCTCATGAAAGATTCATACGGCAACCATTCTCATTCAAACTCAGATTTGCTAAGATCATGCTCAACTGGAAATGTTTTTAAACATTTGCTGAATAATTGAACAGCATAAACTCTAAAGTGACAGACCAAACAATTTACCAACCATAAGAAATAACTATATATGAAATAAATTGGCTTCACCCTTTGTGATTTATTTGCAGCATGTTCCAAATAATGTGCAATTTACTGATATTGCTTAGCTAAAATTCTGATGATATCACCAGCCAGTAAGGTAATACCACCAGAGGAAAATAGTGGTAAAATAAATAAATACATTACTGGTCTGGGGGTAGAGCATGCATTTCCTTGCTTTGCAAAGTCATGTTGCCTCTGTCAGCAGAGCATGTAGCACAAAACTATCCTTATTTTAACATAATATAGTAAGTGAGGATCTTACAACCAGGGCAATGTGCATACATAGAGGTAATCATGATCGTAATGTGCTAATTGTGTGTAAAAGTTCACATTTACAATCACACCTTATCATAATTTCAAAATTGAATTGTTTTTGTGTAGTCCATTCATATTTTTCACTTTATGCAAAATTGTGAACATGGCAGTCATAAAGATTTTTTGCATTGATTGCAACAACATGTTTGCACAAACCAGAATAGTTAGGGAAATAGGGGGAAAAGACCTCATAGTTTTTGAGAAAATGGATTCCAAAAACATTTTTTTTTTTAACTCAGTAAAATTATGGGGAAGAGATGGAGAAGAGGCCCTTGTCTATGTATGGGCTTTAGGGGAGAGAAGGAGGCGTTGCCACCCCTGTCTTCCAGAGGTCACCCCACATCATGGACTATGTGAACTGGTACAGCTCAGGGGTGTGGAGCCCCATGCGGTTTGGATTCCAAATTCTAGCCATACCAGACTGCATGGGTGATAAGGGGTTAAAGAGGCTTGATAGAGGAGAGCTTTCACTGTGCATGTAATTAAAATGTATAAAATGAGTATACAAAACTTGGTATATACTTGTAACGATCGGTGGGCGCAGAGAGTATCTGATTACCGGTGATCTGCAGTATCACCGGAAATACAGATATATACCAGATTATAAGTGATCTGCAGTCTCACCGATAATCCGATATACAAACTAACCTCTGTTCGCCTGAGTAGAGAGTAGTGTTTGGTGCAACAGTAACACTTAGAGGACAAGGCCTCAATGCAGCAAGGAGTACTGCACAGATTCCTTCCGCAGACCTGAGCTCTCCAAGACGGGAGGAGTCAGACTGACAGTAGGAAGGTATATCTGAAAGTGACCCTCAGGAGGAAGGATCGCTAACAGAGCGAGGAACCGCCTCTAACGGTAAGGTCGGTTCTCGAGGTCGGACAAGCCAGGTCGTACACACACGGACAGATAAAGTACAAGATCAGGAGGCAAAGGCGGAGTCAAAGTACAGGCAGGGTTCAGCAACAGGGTATCAGATATATCGGGGTACAAAATCAGGAGGCAGAAGCAGAGTCCAGGAACGAGCCGGGGTTCGGCAACAGAGTATCAGAAATATCGAGGTACAAGATCAGAGTTCAGGAGGATAGTCAAGGCAGGCAAAAGTCATAACAGATAATCACAATCAAACTAGTACTTTAGCTATCAACAGAATCTAGCTAAGTGTAGGATTACAGCTCCAGCTGGTCCCGGCACACTTGCGGATCTGACTACGGATCCGGGTGCTCCCACATATGTGATCGCACGCCAGACAAAGAGCAAGTGAACAACCAGCAGTATATATACTCTAGGACCTTTCCAGGACCTCCCTAATTGCTGGTCCAATGGGAGCAGTGGAATTTGTCAGCTGACCCAGCTGATCAGCCGACTCCCTTCTAACTGCTATTTAAACTCTGCCTCTGTGCTCGCGCGCGTGTAAGTCTGAATCTTGGTGGACTATCAGTCCCAGCCACACCAGTACTGTCTTGCAATGTATCTAGTGAACCAAGTGCGGGAGCCGCCTCCAATGCGGATTCCGCCGTTCCCAATGCGGATTCCGCCGCTCTCCCTGAGCGGCATGCAGCGTTTTTTCCGCGTTGTGGCGTCCTGCTGGACGCGGAAACAGCCGCCTCACCTTGAGAGGCCGCGGCTTTTCCGCGTTTCATTACAGTACCCCCCCCCCCCCCCCGAGGAGTGGACTCCGGACAACTCCTACCAGGCTTCTCGGGGTGTAAGGTATGAAATTCTTCCCTCAACTCATCCGCATGCATGCGAGTCCCTGGGACCCATTGTCTCTCCTCAATGCCATACCCCTTCCAGTGTACCAGGTACTGTACCGAGTTCTGGACAATGCGTGAGTCCAAAATTTTCTCTATTTCGAACTCGGGTTGGCTGTCCACCAGAACCGGAGGAGGCGGAGTAGGGCCCACATGGACTGCGGATTTGAGCAGAGACACGTGAAACGACCTTACGCCCCGCATGCTGGCAGGAAGATCAATAACGTAAGTGACGTTGTTAATTCTCCTAGTCATGGAAAATGGACCCACAAACCTGGGGCCCAGTTTGGCAGAAGGCTGCTTCAAGGTCAAGTGACGTGTGGACACCCAGACTAAATCCCCTGGCTGAAATTTCCATTCCACGGACCGTCTCTTGTCCGCTTGACCCTTCTGATTCTGGAATGCCTTCTGCAAGTTCCCCTTAACGATTCCCCAATTGTCCCTCAGTGACCTCTGCCAATCCTCCAGTGCTGGAAAAGGAGAAGAGACAATTGGAAAAGGGGAGAATTTGGGTGACCTCCCTGTCACAATCTGGAATGGAGAGAAACCAGACGAAGAATTCTTTAAATTATTTTGTGCGAATTCCGCAAAGGGTAAAAATTGTACCCAGTCACTCTGAGCTTCCGCAACGTAACATCTCAGGAATTGCTCCAAAGACTGATTAATTCGTTCAGTCTGCCCGTTTGTCTGTGGGTGGTAGCCTGACGAAAAAGACAATTTCATGCCCATCTGGTTGCAAAATGCCCTCCAGAATCCAGACACGAATTGGACTCCCCTATCTGACACAATGTCTTCCGGAATGCCATGCAGCCGGAAGACGTGAATGATGAACAATTCGGCCAGTTCTTGGGCCGAGGGGAGTCCTTTCAGAGGCACAAAATGGGCCATTTTGCTAAAACGGTCGACTACCACCCAGATGACCGACATGCCTTCGGACCTGGGCAATTCCCCCACAAAATCCATGGACAGGTGGGTCCATGGCTCACTCGGGGTGGGCAAAGGCTGCAACCTTCCTACAGATGCAAGCCGGGAGGGTTTACTCTTGGCACATACCGCACACTCCCTGACATACTCCTTGCAATCTGTTGCCAAAGAAGGCCACCAAGCGCACCTGGCAATCAGATCCTGCGTTCTGGCAGCTCCAGGATGACCAGCATTCTTATGGTCATGAAAGAGTTGCAGGATTTGTAAGCGAAATGGTAGAGGGATAAACATGACCCCTTCAGGTTTTCCCTCAGGAACATCCTGCTGAAAGGGACCCAACACCTCTGTCCAATCCTCCCAGGTTTCCGTGGCAGCTAATACTAGTTTCTGTGGGATGATGGACTCAGGAGCGGGGGACTGTGCTGTCTCTGGTTCAAAACACCTGGAGAGGGCATCCGCCTTGGTATTCTTACTACCTGGAGTATACGTAATCAGGAATGTGAACCTCGAGAAAAACAGAGACCATCGGGCCTGCCGAGGGCTTAATCTCTTAGCCCCCTCGATGTATTCCAGATTCTTGTGGTCGGTATAAACCGTGATCGTGTGCTCTGCTCCTTCTAGCCAATGACGCCATTCCTCGAAGGCTAACTTAATGGCTAGAAGCTCCCTGTTGCCTATATCGTAGTTTCTCTCCGCAGGAGAAAACCTCCGAGAAAAATAGGCACACGGGTGTAATCTACCCTGTAAACCTGAACGTTGAGACAGCACAGCTCCCACTCCAACCTCTGAGGCGTCTACCTCAACAACGAAAGGAAAAGAAGTGTCCACGTGTCTCAGTATGGGTGCTGAGCAGAACAGTTCCTTTAACGTAGAGAATGCCTGTAAAGCCTCAGGAGGCCAGTGAGTGGTGTCTGCCCCTTTCTTTGTAAGACTGGTGAGGGGTGCGACTACTGTGGAGTACCCCTTTATGAACCTCCTATAATAGTTTGCAAACCCCAAGAACCGTTGCAAAGACTTCAACCCCACCGGCTGCGGCCACTCCAGTACCGCGGAGACTTTGGCAGGGTCCATAGACAGGCCCGAGGTGGAGATTATATATCCCAGAAAGGCGACAGACGTAACCTCGAAAATACACTTCTCAAGTTTTGCGTACAACAAATTCTGCCTCAGCTTGTCCAGTACAAATCTGACATGGGTTCTGTGATCAGGGAGATTGTTAGAAAAGATAAGAATGTCATCCAGGTAGATTAACACAAACTTTCCCAACACCTCCCTAAATACCTCATTAATGAGTTCCTGGAAAACGGCCGGGGCATTACATAACCCGAAGGGCATCACTAGGTACTCGTAGTGCCCGTTAGGTGTATTGAAGGCCGTTTTCCATTCATCGCCCTTTCTTATGCGCACCAGATTGTATGCCCCCCGTAAATCCAGTTTCGAAAAAATCCTCGCATCAGTGACCTGTGTGAACAAATCGTCTATTAACGGCAACGGGTAGCGATTCTTCACTGTGATTTTATTTAGGCCCCAGTAATCGATACATGGTCGTAAACCCCCGTCTTTTTTCTTAACAAAAAAGAAGCCTGCCCCGGCCGGCGACCGGGACGGGCGAATGAAGCCCTTGGCCAAGTTTTCACTGATATACTCCTGCATGGCTAGTTTTTCAGGTCCAGACAGATTATACAAATGGCCTCGAGGGGGCATACAACCAGAACGGAGGTCAATGGGGCAGTCGAAAGGGCGATGCGGGGGCAATTTATCCGCAGCCTTAGGACAGAACACGTCAGCATAATCCGAGTACTGTTCAGGTACACCTTCCACTTGTACCCTGGTTTGACCTATCGTCAGCCTCCCTAAACACTGCTGGAGACAACGAGGTGACCATGCTGTTAACTGCCCCGTGGCCCAATCTATCTGTGGTGAATGGATTTGTAACCACGGCATGCCTAGGATGATTGTGGAGGTGGACATATGTAATACAATGAACTGTAGTTTCTCTTTGTGCAGCACCCCTATAGTGACTCCCACTTCTGATGTCTGTGATAACGGATGATTCCTCTGCAGAGGGGAATCATCCACTGCAGTAACCTGGACGGGTGGTTTTACTGGGGTGAGTGGAATACCCAACCTTTTAGCAAACTCAAAGTCCATAAAATTAGCTGCAGCGCCAGAATCAACAAAGGCTTCCGTGAGCTCGGTCTTACCTTCCCATGTAATCGTACACGGGAGGAGCAACCGTTTATCCTCTAGTGACCGCTCCGACCGACCAATCTGTATTGACTCGAGAGAAGGTGGGGTCACTGGGGTTGTGGCGCAAGACACCATTCTGACATGGTGACTACCCCTGGTTTGTCTTTGATAGCGCAACCTGCGGTCGATTCGAATGCCCGCTGAGATGGCCTCATCGACTGTTCTGGGCTCGGGTTGACTTAACATTAGGTCGGAGACCTCATCCGACAACCCAGATAGGAAGTAATCTAAGAGGGCATAGGTGTCAAACCTGGCCGTAACTGACCACCTACGAAATTCGGCCGCGTAATCTTCGACTGCACCCCTGCCTTGCCATAAAAGCTTAAGCTTCCGCTCAGAGGTCGCAGCAAGGTCAGGGTCGTCGTAAATTACCGCCATGGCCTTAAAGAATTCCCCTACCGAGGTCAGAGCTGTATCTGTGGGGGGCAGGTTGTACGCCCAGGACTGGGAGTCGCCAGTTAACAAAGTTTTAATAAAGATGACCGGTTGGGTCTCAGTCCCCGAGGATCGGGGTCTCAACTCGAAATAAGATAACACTCTACTCTTAAAATTCCGGAAGTCAGACTTGTGGCCGGAAAATTTGTCTGGTACGGGCATACGTATGTCATCACTAGGAGGGGATCGCACTGAATCAACTGACGTCTGGAGGGTTCGCACAGAGCCTGAAAGGACATCAATCATAGTCTTGTGGCTACCCAGCACTTGGTTGATGTTTTCCACCGAAGTGGCAAGTGCGCCCAGACGGTCAGTGTGTGCGTCCATCTGCATTTTTTGGTCTGGCGTTCTGTAACGATCGGTGGGCGCAGAGAGTATCTGATTACCGGTGATCTGCAGTATCACCGGAAATACAGATATATACCAGATTATAAGTGATCTGCAGTCTCACCGATAATCCGATATACAAACTAACCTCTGTTCGCCTGAGTAGAGAGTAGTGTTTGGTGCAACAGTAACACTTAGAGAACAAGGCCTCAATGCAGCAAGGAGTACTGCACAGATTCCTTCCGCAGACCTGAGCTCTCCAAGACGGGAGGAGTCAGACTGACAGTAGGAAGGTATATCTGAAAGTGACCCTCAGGAGGAAGGATCGCTAACAGAGCGAGGAACCGCCTCTAACGGTAAGGTCGGTTCTCGAGGTCGGACAAGCCAGGTCGTACACACACGGACAGATAAAGTACAAGATCAGGAGGCAAAGGCGGAGTCAAAGTACAGGCAGGGTTCTGCAACAGGGTATCAGATATATCGGGGTACAAAATCAGGAGGCAGAAGCAGAGTCCAGGAACGAGCCGGGGTTCGGCAACAGAGTATCAGAAATATCGAGGTACAAGATCAGAGTTCAGGAGGATAGTCAAGGCAGGCAAAAGTCATAACAGATAATCACAATCAAACTAGTACTTTAGCTATCAACAGAATCTAGCTAAGTGTAGGATTACAGCTCCAGCTGGTCCCGGCACACTTGCGGATCTGACTACGGATCTGGGTGCTCCCACATATGTGATCGCACGCCAGACAAAGAGCAAGTGAACAACCAGCAGTATATATACTCTAGGACCTTTCCAGGACCTCCCTAATTGCTGGTCCAATGGGAGCAGTGGAATTTGTCAGCTGACCCAGCTGATCAGCCGACTCCCTTCTAACTGCTATTTAAACTCTGCCTCTGTGCTCGCGCGCGTGTAAGTCTGAATCTTGGTGGACTATCAGTCCCAGCCACACCAGTACTGTCTTGCAATGTATCTAGTGAACCAAGTGCGGGAGCCGCCTCCAATGCGGATTCCGCCGTTCCCAATGCGGATTCCGCCGCTCTCCCTGAGCGGCATGCAGCGTTTTTTCCGCGTTGTGGCGTCCTGCTGGACGCGGAAACAGCCGCCTCACCTTGAGAGGCCGCGGCTTTTCCGCGTTTCATTACAATACTGCATTAAAGTGTATGCAAGCAAAATGTAATTTTACCGAGTTTTAAAATGTTTTTGTTCTTCAAATTATTTAAGATTATTAAAATTTTCTCAAACACTATATGTAATTGCAGGTATGTATCACCCATGGAATGTGCATTGTACCCATAGCGCAACTCGTCGTGTTGTTTACTGAATGTTGTGATTAGGGATGAGATCTTGGAATTGGAACATTTCGGATTTTTGCACTGTGAATATCATGAAAAACGGAAATTGCTCTGTTCTTAGTATCAAGTCCCGTTCTGCCATTAAAGGCGTGCATGAAAAAAGGGCGCAGTGAAAAAAGGGCTTGGCTTGATAATGAAATGGCACGGGTGGATAACGAAATCTGATACTGATAAACACCGTTGTCAAACTTAGTTAACGATAAATACCATTGTAATTACAGACAGGAAATAATAATGAAAAGATATTAACATTAAAAATCGTTACGTAATTCAACAAGAAAACTTAACCCAACCCTAATCTCACACAGAACTTTCCCCTGGTGGTGCCTAAAACTAACCACTCCCCAGGTGGAGCCTAACCCTAATTACCACCCCCCCAGTGGTGCCTAACCCTAACCCCCCCCCCCTCCCTCCCCGTGTTGCCTAAAACTAACTGACCGCCCGGGTGGTGCCTGACCCTAACTACTCCCTCTGCAGAAAAACCCTTTTACACATAGAAACGATAATACTGTATATTTGATGATAACGTAAAATGTGTACATATAAACAAAATAATATGACAAAAACTATAACGTTATAAGCTTCTAAAAGGATAACTACTTCAAAAACTATAATGTTCTAATTTTGTTAACAATATTTTTCACGACGCCCTTTTTTCTTCTTTTTTCGATAATGATTTATTAACGATAATTGCATGAAAGTCTTTGGCGGCGCCCTTTTCGTCCACCCTCGTGTCCTGCGCCCTTTTTTCCTGCTACCCATTAAAGTCGACAGCGCTGATTTCCGCGGTTAATAACTAAGCCCCCATACATGCAATCCTCAACAAATTTGCCACTTATGTTAGGGCGATTAGTAGAAACATGGTAAGGAAAAATGTTTTTTAAAATGGGTAAAATGACACTTTGCTGCGGTACACTGTACTGCATTCTGTGTTCCGAGTTCTATATACACATTGGCCTCGATGCATAAAAAAATCTGGACGTTAAAATATTGCATTCGGTATTTCAGACTTTTCTGTGCTAATTCATAAAAATGTTCACAGGTGCGGTAGAAGTTCGGTAATTTACCAGCTTCAATAGATAAAAACTTGTTCGGTAACAGCAGAGCAGTGAGGAGCTGTCTCTGTTGTTACAAGCTGTTCCGTGCAGTGAGGATATTACAATAGTAAGAGGCATCCCAACCTCCCTTTAGAATGTAACACACATAATTGCTCACTACCAGCTAAAGCAATTTCCTACCTTTATTTGGTCAGCAGGCACCTGTCAGCCAATCAGGGGCACAGTTATACACCCTTTGCCTGCTGTACCAAATCTAGCAGGAATTGCATAACTTAGGTAGCATTCAGGTGGGAGTCTTCGGTTGGACGTAAAGTAGATTACATCATTTGCAGAGACGCCCCATGCAGGCAGATCTTCCACATGGTCCCCTCCATAAACACTCACCTGTCAATCGCATCCTGGAAGCTGCCAAAAAAGAAAATTAAAATCACAAACACTGGTTCGCACGACAGCCGGGGGCCCCAGGCTCTCTCACTGGCCAGGGCCCCCAAACTACCGTGCGATACCTAGAGGGAAGTGCGGGTGGGCCCTGGACCTCTCACCACTAGGGAATTCACCATCACTGACTCTGAACTGAATGCTAACTGCAACACACGAAATTGCATTCAGGTGGGAGGCTTCGGTTGGACATAATCGTAGATTACATCGTTTGCTGGGACGCCCCGTGCAGGCAGATCTCGCACACGATCTCCTCCCTAACCACTCACCTGTCAATCGCATCCTGGAAGCTGCTTTTGTTCCGTTTTCTCTGCTCGCTGCCTGGGGGTAAAAATGCTTGTTCCACCCATGAAGCCATCATAACCTATCAAAATCCGATCAGTAGGACTTGCAGGAGACAGGGTCTGTTTCTATTGGCTCTACTCCTGTCAGTCACAGCTCTCTCTGCTTCTGCTTCTGTGAGTCACAGCTGGCTTCCCATAGTCTCCCACAGTCTCCTCACTGATTATGCCACACCAGAGGTGTCGGTAATACTTTTGGACTGTACTGCATGTTGTAGTCTTTATGAATTGACATTTGCTGACATTTACTTTACATGTGTTGAGGTATTTACCGCACAAGTCGGTAATTGACCTCACTGCTCTGTAATTTCAGCTTTTCATGCGGTAACAGCCTTTATGAATTTCCTAAGTGCTCAGTAAAGTCAGCTGTTTTCTGCATTGCCATATGTGGTAATGCTTTATGGATCAAGGCCATTGTATACATTTCATGAAAACAGACAGTGTGGGGTTCCCCCTCCAAGCTTGGTATGGGGCGGGGCTCTAGAAGAGATGGACAGCCAACCCCCCCCCTCTCCCCCAGAGCCCTTGTCCATTTGATGGACAAGGTGCTCTTCTCCACCTCCGGTGCACAGTAAGACCAATAACTTTATCACTACTTATCATAACAAAATGAACTATATCTTGTATTTTCCACCACCAATTAGGCTTTCATTGGGTTTTAACAGGAATAATAAGAAAAAATGAAAAAAAAACACATTATTTCTCAGTTTTTGGCCATTATAGTTTTAAATTAAAACGTTCTACTGTGGGTAAAACCCACACATTTTATTTGCCCATTTGTCCCAGTTGTTGCAATAGTACAATGTATGGCAACAATATTTTATTTGGACATAGAGGTATATATTTTTTTGTTTTATTGTAATTTTTTTAAATATGCAAATTTTTGGGTGGGGTAACTATGGGACACTGGGGGAGGTAAGTAGTTCATTTTAATAGTACATGTATGTGTATTTCTGAAATAATTTAATAATTTTACTATTTGGCCACAAGATGTCCTCACTCATTAGCTTCTTGCACGTACTGTTTGTACAGGAACAGGAAGTAATGTGTGTAAGTGTAACTGTTTTTTTTACAATTACCACAGGCATCTCATTAATGCCACGATCATTGATATTGCGACTTAGATCAATGATTGGAAACCGTGTTCCCATTTACTGATCTTCGGGCTAATGGGCGGCAAGAATGCATGCGGGAGCACACTAGAGATGGCCTGAACCTCCGATTTTTGGTTCACAAACTTCCGCAAAAGTCCGGTTCACGAACTTCCGCAAAAGTTCAGTTCACGAACTTCCGCAAAAGTTCGGTTCACGCGAACTTCCGCGAACCGCAATAGACTTCAATGGGGAGGCGAACTTTGAAAACTAGAAACATTTATGCTGGCCACAAAAGTGATGGAAAAGATTTTTCAAGGGGTCTAACATCTGAGTTTTTGCATGGATGAGTGGGATAGATGCCAAAAGTCCCGGGGAAAAATCAGAATTTGACGCAAAGCAGCGTTTTAAAGGGATACTTAAGTGAAGGGGGAAAAATGAGTTTAACTCACCTGGGGCTTTCCTCAGCCCCCTGCAGCCGATCGGTGCCCTCGCAGCCCCGCTCTGATGCTCCTGGACCCGCCGGCGGCAACTTCCGGTTTCGCAGTCACCAGCCGACAGGCATGGGAACACGAGTGATTCTCCGCGTTCCAAGCCATAATATCGCCCCCTATGCTGATATTGCGGCCTCCTGGCAGGTCACACATTCGGAATAGTTTTTTTTTTTTTGTCACCTCACCAGCCAAGTTACAATATATTCTCTTAGGCCTAGTGCACACCAAAACCGCTAGCAGATCCACAAAACGGTAGCGGTTTTGGGTGCGGATGAGTGAGTTTAGTCCCAGTGCACACCGGGCGGATCCTGATGCGATCCGCTGGCCGCATCCGCTTCAGCATCCGCTTGGCTAATGTATCTCTATGGGCTGGTGCACACCGGCGGTTTGAGGTTTTAAGCAAACAGCAAACGTGCAGCAAGAGGCACGTTTGCGGCTTGGTAAAAACCTCAAACCGCCGGTGTGCACCAGCCCATAGAGATACATTAGCCACGCGGATTTTCAGGCGGATTCGGCCGGCGGATCCGCACAATGTGCACTGGGCCTTACATCTGACCTTGGCCACATCTCTTGGCCTTTTTCCACATTGGCCTAGCCAATTTGGGAACTGGCCAAACTTTTTACACAACATATACAAAAATAAGCCATTACTAGTATCCTTGTATATATCTTCTCCCCCTGTAATGGTTGGGTCAGTAGTATTAAACCCAGAGATACTGAGATGCAGGGGCGTCGCTAGCCCTATTTTGGGGGGGCCCGTGCCCCCAATCTGTCCTGGGGTGCCACGGATCTCCCGGCCGCCGCTGCCCTGCTCCGCTCCGCTGTACCCGGCCCGCTGCCATTCAGACCTCGATCAGCGCCGGGCGACCAGATAGAGCGGGCGCTAGGACCTAGTGGACACCGCTGATATGCGGAAGTGACATCACTTCCGCATATTTGTGCCCGGCGCCCGCTCTATCTGGTCGGGTCGCCCGCTGATCCTGAGGTCTGACGCGGCAAGGTAGGTGGGGAGAGCGCCTGTCACTCACTACCTAACGGGGGTCCCCATCACTCACTCACTACCTAACGGGGGTCCCTGCTGTCACTCACTACCTAACGGGGATCCCTGCTGTCACTCACCATTTAACTGGGGGTCCCTGCTGTCACTCACTACCTAACGGGGGTCCCTGCTGTCACTCACTATTTAACTGGGGGTCCCTGCTGTCACTCACTATTTAACTGGGGGTCCCTGCTGTCACTATCCAAACGGGGGTCCCTGCTGTCACTCACTATTTAACCGGGGGTCCCTGCTGTCACTCACTATCTAACTGGGGGTCCCTGCTGTCACTCACTATCTAACTGGGGGTCCCTGCTGTCACTCACTATCTAACTGGGGTCCCTGCTGTCACTCACTACCCAACTGGGGGTCCCTGCTGTCACTCACTACCCAACTGGGGGTCCCTGCTGTCACTCACTACCCAACTGGGGGTCCCTGTCACTCACTACCTAACTGGGGGGGGGGGGCTGTTACTACCTAACTGGGGGGTGCCTGTCACTACCTAACCTGGGGGCTCCTGTCACTGCCTACACTGGGGGCTCCTGTCACTAACTGAACTGGGGGGCTCCTGTCACTACCTAAACTGGGGTACTCCTGGCGCTACCTTAACTAGGGGGCACCTGTCGCTACCTAAACTATCCAAGCCAGCCAGCCCAGCATCACCACCAGCCAACCAGCCCAGAATCACTATCAAAAAGGCCACAGCATCACCACCAGTCAGGCCAGCATTTACTTCAACCAGCCAAGCACAGCCCAGCATCACTGCCAGCCAACCCAGCCACAACATCGGCCACAGCATCACCGCCAGCCAGGCCACAGCATCACTGCCAGGCCTTTCAGCTCACACATCATCCCCAATCCAGCCAAAAACAGTATTGCCGGGTACAGCAGCCAGTAGAGGAGAATTCAGAAGCCAGGTGAGAGGTGTCTACCATATTAACCACTTCGCCGCCCGGGTACAGTATATCTACGCTCCTTTGGACTTCAGTTCTCCGCCCGGAGCATAGATATACGCACCCCCCGCCGCTACCGCCGCTGTCTGCGCTCCCGCTCGCACTCCCGCTCGTAATCACGCCGCTGGCCGCTCACCCGGAGATCAATGTACGGGAAAATCCATTCCCGTTCGTTGATCTAAGCCCCGCAATGATCCGCTGCTTTTCCTCTAAGCAGCGCGATCATTGTGAAAAAAAACCCTCTCTCAGCCTCCTAGTACTTCCTCCAAGCGTCCGGAAGGACGCTTGGAGGTCGCATTAAACAAAAAGTTACTGTTGCCATCTTGTGGCCAAATAGTAAAACTACATCCTAAATCATTTTTCACATACAGACTACTTTTACACAAAAAATTAACTCATTACCTCCCACACTCCCCAATTATTATTTTTTTGGTAATAAAAAAAAAATAAAAAAGTTTACAATAAAAAAAAATACATAAATAGTTACCTTAGGGACTGGACTTTTTAAATATTTATGTCAGGAGGGTACAACACTGTTACTTTATAAACTATGGGCTTGTAAATAGTGATGGACGCAAAACTGAAAAAAATGCACCTTAATTTCCAAATAAAATATTGGCGCCAAACATTGTGATAGGGACATAATTTAAACGGTTTTATAACCGGTACAAATGGTCAAATACATTTCATGAATTTTAATTACAGTAGCATGTATTATTTAAAAACTATAATGGCGGAAAACTGAAAAATGTTTTTTTTCCAAATGTTTTCCTATTTTCCCATTAAAACACATTTAGAATAAAATAATTCTTGGCATAGTGTCCCACCTAAAGAAAGCCTAATTGGTGGTGAAAAAAACAAGATATAGTTCATTTTATTGTGATAAGTACCGTATTTTGCGCCGTATAAGACGCTCCGGAATATAAGACGCACCCAGGTTTAGAGGGCAAAAACCAGGGGGAAAAAAAATACTAAACCTGGTGCGTCCATATTCTAGGAGCGTCTTGTACATGTCCTTCTGTGTATCCTCATGTGTGCTCTTGTGCCCCCTATATCCCCATGTGTCCTTCTGTGTGTCCTCATGTGCCCCCATGTGTCCTCCTGTGCCCCCATGTGTCCTTCTGTGCCTCCCATGTGTCCTCCTGTGTGTCCTCATGTGCCCCCCATGTGTCCTTCTGTGCCCCCCATGTGTCCTCCTGTGTCCTCATGTGCCCCCCATGTGTCCTTCTATGCCCCCCATGTGTCCTCCTGTGTGTTCTCATGTGCCCCCCATGTGTACTTCTGTGCCCCCCATGTGTCCTTCTGTGCCCCCCATGTGTCCTCCTGAGCCCCTATATGTCCTCCTGTGCCCCCTATGTGTCCTGTGTGTCCTCATGTGCCCCCATGTGTCTTTCTGTGGCCCCTTATGTGTGCTCCTGTGCCCCCCATATGTCCTCCTATGCCCCCATGTGTCCTTCTGGGTGTCATTTGCCCCCCATGTGTCCTCGTGTGCCCCCCTGCCTTCCTCCCTCCCACCTGCCTGAGTCTCCTGCCCCCCCCCGGATGGAGTGTCAATAGCGGCGGCAACTTACCTTTGGCAGGCTCCTGCACTGATCCTAGATCATTACGCTCCCCCCCCGCTAGCCTCCTCTGCCTCCCCCCTGCTTATCTGGCCCCTCTGGGTGTAGGAGTAAGTAGCGGTAGCTCACCTCCGTAGTGCGCCAGCAATGAATGCAGACATCTGTCTTCCCGGCACTTCTCGCTCTAGTGACCGGCTTGTACTCATGACGCGCAGTTCAAAGCCGGTCACTAGAGCGAGAAGTGCCTGGAAGACGGATGTCTGCAGTCATCGCAGGCGCACTGCGGAGGTAAGCTACCGTTACTTATTCCTACACCCGGGGGGGCCAGATAAGCAGGGGGGAGGCAGAGGAGGCTAGCGGGGGGCAGCGCGATGATCTAGGATCAGTGCGGGAGCCTTCCAGAGGTAAGTTGCCGCCGCTATTGACACTCCACCCGGGGGGCCAGGAGACTCAGGCAGGCACAGGGAAGGCAGGCACAGAAAGGCAGGGAATCCCCGACGGCGGGGGGGCCGGCAGTTCTGTATTGGCAGGCGTTATTAAGTCGGGGATTCCCTGCCTTTGCCGTATAAGGGACTTTTTCTCCCCATTTTTGGGGGAGAAAAAGTGCGTCTTATATGGCGAAAAATACGGTAATGATAAAGTTATAGGCAATTGAATGTAAGGAGCGCTGAAAGGTGAAAATTGCTCGGATGCTGAAGGGGTAAAACCCCTCAGTTGGGAAGTGATTAAGGGGGCATTCTGCCTATTTATGTGAAATGCTGTCTATTTATGTGCCTCATGACTGCTGAATTTGTCTTGTTGGGGGCCTCATGATTGCTGAATTTGTCTTGTTGAGGGCCTCGAGATTGCTGAATTTGTCTTGTTGGGTGCCTCATGATTTGTTGGGGGTCTCATGATTGCTGAATTTGTCTTGTTGGGGGCCTCATGCTTGCTGACTTTGTCATGTTGGGGGCCTCATGATTGCTGAATTTGTCTTGTTGGGGACCTCATGATTTCTGAATTTGTCTTGATAGGGGCCTCATGATTGCTGAATTTGTCTTGTTGGGGGTCACATGATTGCTGAATTTGTCTTGTTGGGGGTCACATGATTGCTAACTGCGAGACTATGGGAAAAGCTGAATCATCATCATTAGAGATGTCGCGAACCTCCGATTTTCGGTTCGCGAACCGGGTTCGCGAACCGCAATAGACTTCAATGGGAAGGCGAACTTTGAAAAATAGAAAAAATTATGCTGGCCACAAAAGTGATGGAAAAGATGTTTCAAGGGGTCTAACACCTGGAGGGGGGCATGGCGGAGTGGGATACATGCCAAAAGTCCCGGGGAAAAATCTGGATGTGACGCAAAGCAGCGTTTTAAGGGTAGAAATCACATTGAATGCTAAATTGCAGGCCTAACGTGCTTTCAAACATCTTGCATGTGTATACATCAATCAGGGAGTGTAATTAGAGTACTGCTTCACACTGACACACCAAACTAACTGTGTAACACACCGCAAACAGCTGTTTGTGTAGTGACGGCCATGCTGGACTACTGGTGAGATTGCTCTTCCTCACTCAGTGATGTCAGGTAATGTGTGACTTCCTTCTCAACTTTTCATGGCATTGTTAAAAAGCTTACGTTTTGTTTTTAAATTACATTTTCTACTTGCTGTGTACTTGTTCAGTACCGCTACAATGAGAATCCTGTGGAGGCGGGCAAGTCTGCCATTGTGACCCCGGGTAATGGCCGGGGAATGAGGGGTTTGAATCCGGTGTGGAGCCTGAGCAACGGCTACCACTACACATCCAAGGAGGGCAGCAGGCAGGCATGCACGCCCGCCCGCCCCGAGGTAGTGACCAAAAATAACAATTCAGGAGGAGGACTTTCGAGGCCCTGCTGTGTATTTGAAATGAATGTACTTTAAATCCTTTAATGAGAACCAGTTATGGCGGGCAAAGATGACACCACATTCCTTTCACGAGAATCATATGGAGGCGGGCAAGTCTGCCATTTGTGACCCCGGGTAATGGCCGGGGAATGAGGGATGGAATCCAGTGTGGAGCCTGAGAAACGGCTACCACTACACATCCAAGGAGGGCAGCAGGCAGGCATGCACGCCCGCCCCGAGGTAGTGACCAAAAATAACAATACAGGAGGTGGACTTTCGAGGCCCTGCTGTGTATTTGAAATGAATTAACTTTAAATCCTTTAACGGGAATCCGTTATGGAGGGCAAGTCTGCCATTGTCACCGCGGGGAATGAAGGTTGGATTCCGGCCCGAAGTGGGACCCTGCTGAGACCCATGCTGTAGCTGCCCTGACCGTGCTTTGCAGACCAGGCATCTGTGGTCAGATGGATCCTTGAGCCAACGGAAGACAAACCAAGTCCAAAGCATTTGCCAAGAATGTTTTATGGAGGGCACTTTTTTTGCCCTCTTTTTAAATTTTTTGAAAATGATAGATGGTTGTATTTTTAAATTGTTTGAAAGTTTAGATGGTTGTATTTTTAAATTGTTTGAAAGTTTAGATGGTTGTATTTTTAAATTGTTTGAAAGTTTAGATGGTTGTTGTATTTTTAAATTGTTTAAAAGTGTATCCATTCTTCCTCCCCCCAGCCACGAACAATACCATGGGAACGTGGTGCAGCAGAAGCCCCCTGTGACGGCTGCCGCGGTTGTTCTCCGCGGCTTGTCTTTTGAGGGGTGCTGCTTTTCCTCAGGTGTTCTTGCCATAGCTGTTTGTGCCTTCTCTCCAGGTGCCTTCGTAAGGCACTTGTCCCTACGTGAGAATTGGCCTTTCCACGGCTCAATTTTTGCTGGCAGAGACAACAGATAGCTTTGCTCCGATCTGAGACACACACGTGAAAACATTTCCAAACCGCTGAACCCCCCTGGGGTGATGGCGCCAGGGTGGCATCAGCAGCTGACGTTGAAGGGCATGTTGGCTGGCTGGCCATAGCTGGTGATACATGGCGCCGGACACTGCCCCCAGCTGTTTCTGAGGACGAGCTCCCTCTGCTTCTATCATGGAGTCGTCTCCTCCTACTCCTCTCTGACTCCTCCTCTGAACTGTCCCCCTGGTCATCTCCTCTACCGGGAACATATGTGGTATCCGTATAATCGTCATCATAATCCTCCAGGCCAGCTGCGCTTTCCTCAGACACCTCCTCAAGTGCACCAACTTCAGGTGGTCCACCATCATCTCCATCCACACACGTTACATCCATACTATCGCCACCTAACTCAGACGTATGAGGTGATGTACCTGCGCCTTCTTGTTGTTGTTGCAGTAGTGGCTGGGAATCAGTGATTTCACCACCACCACCAAATAACTCCTGCGAAGTGTCAAATGCAGCGGATGTGGTGCTTGTTGTAGCGCTGGTGGCTGCGGGAGATGAGGTGTTCTGTGTTAAATACTCAATCACCTCCTCACGATTTTGGGAAGTGATAGCACGTGCCTTCTTCTGAGCACTGTATTTTGGGGCAGGTCCGCACGAAATCACAGCAACACCACCTCGCACAGCCACAGACCTGCTGGTGCCTGGTGGCCTTCCTCTGGGTCTGCCTCTACCTCTTCCTCTACCTGGTTTGTCCATTTTGTCCATCTCGGGGGTATGCTAGCTATATACAGTGAGGTGGGTTTTCACTCAACACAACAGGTAGTTAGATGCAGTGAGCTGGGTTCACTCAACACAACGCTAGGTATATGCAGTGATGAGGTGGGTTAAGTAAACACAACAGGTACTGGGTAGTTAGATGCAGTGAGCTGGGTTCACTGAACAGTAAAGGTACTTAAGATGCAGTGAGGTGGGTTCTCACTCAACACAACAGGTAGTTAGATGCAGTGAGCTGGGTTCACTCAACACAACGCTAGGTATATGCAGTGATGAGGTGGGTTAAGTAAACACAACAGGTACTGGGTAGTTAGATGCAGTGAGCTGGGTTCACTGAACAGTAAAGGTACTTAAGATGCAGTGAGGTGGGTTCTCACTCAACACAACAGGTAGTTAGATGCAGTGAGGTGGCCAGGTGGGTTCACACTCAACACAACAGGTAGTTAGATGCAGTGAGCTGGGTTCACTCAACCCAACGCTAGGTATATGCAGTGATGAGGTGGGTTAAGTAAACACAACAGGTACTGGGTAGTTAGATGCAGTGAGCTGGGTTCACTGAACAGTAAAGGTACTTAAGATGCAGTGAGGTGGGTTCTCACTCAACACAACAGGTAGTTAGATGCAGTGAGGTGGCCAGGTGGGTTCACACTTAACACAGCAGGTAGTTAGATGCAGTGAGCTGGGTTCACTCAACACAACGCTAGGTATATGCAGTGATGAGGTGGGTTAAGTAAACACAACAGGTACTGGGTAGTTAGATGCAGTGAGCTGGGTTCACTGAACAGTAAAGGTACTTAAGATGCAGTGAGGTGGGTTCTCACTCAACACAACAGGTAGTTAGATGCAGTGAGGTGGCCAGGTGGGTTCACACTCAACACAACAGGTAGTTAGATGCAGTGAGCTGGGTTCACTCAACCCAACGCTAGGTATATGCAGTGATGAGGTGGGTTAAGTAAACACAACAGGTACTGGGTAGTTAGATGCAGTGAGCTGGGTTCACTGAACAGTAAAGGTACTTAAGATGCAGTGAGGTGGGTTCTCACTCAACACAACAGGTAGTTAGATGCAGTGAGGTGGCCAGGTGGGTTCTCACTCAACACAACAGGTAGTTAGATGCAGTGAGCTGGGTTCACTAAACACAACGCTAGGTATATGCAGTGATGAGGTGGGTTAAGTAAACACAACAGGTACTGGGTAGTTAGATGCAGTGAGCTGGGTTCACTGAACAGTAAAGGTACTTAAGATGCAGTGAGGTGGGTTCTCACTCAACACAACAGGTAGTTAGATGCAGTGAGGTGGCCAGGTGGGTTCACACTTAACACAGCAGGTAGTTAGATGCAGTGAGCTGGGTTCACTCAACACAACGCTAGGTATATGCAGTGATGAGGTGGGTTAAGTAAACACAACAGGTACTGGGTAGTTAGATGCAGTGAGCTGGGTTCACTAAACAGTAAAGGTACTTAAGATGCAGTGAGGTGAGTTCTCACTCAACACAACAGGTAGATAGATGCAGTGAGCTGGGTTCACTCAACACAATGCTAGGTATATGCAGTGATGAGGTGGGTTAAGTAAACAAAACAGGTACTGGGTAGTTAGATGCAGTGAGCTGGGTTCACTGAACAGTAAAGGTACTTAAGATGCAGTGAGGTGGGTTCTCACTCAACACAACAGGTAGTTAGATGCAGTGAGGTGGCCAGGTGGGTTCACACTCAACACAACAGGTAGTTAGATGCAGTGAGCTGGGTTCACTCAACACAACGCTAGGTATATGCAGTGATGAGGTGGGTTAAGTAAACACAACAGGTACTGGGTAGTTAGATGCAGTGAGCTGGGTTCACAGAACAGTAAAGGTACTTAAGATGCAGTGAGCTGGGTTCTCACTCAACACAACAGGTAGTTAGATGCAGTGAGGTGGCCAGGTGGGTTCACACTCAACGCAACAGGTAGTTAGATGCAGTGAGCTGGGTTCACTCAACACAACGCTAGGTATATGCAGTGATGAGGTGGGTTAAGTAAACACAACAGGTACTGGGTAGTTAGATGCAGTGAGCTGGGTTCACTGAACAGTAAAGGTACTTAAGATGCAGTGAGGTGGGTTCTCACTCAACACAACAGGTAGTTAGATGCAGTGAGCTGGGTTCACTCAACACAACGCTAGGTATATGCAGTGATGAGGTGGGTTAAGTAAACACAACAGGTACTGGGTAGTTAGATGCAGTGAGCTGGGTTCACTGAACAGTAAAGGTACTTAAGATGCAGTGAGGTGGGTTCTCACTCAACACAACAGGTAGTTAGATGCAGTGAGCTGGGTTCACTCAACACAACGCTAGGTATATGCAGTGATGAGGTGGGTTAAGTAAACACAACAGGTACTGGGTAGTTAGATGCAGTGAGCTGGGTTCACTGAACAGTAAAGGTACTTAAGATGCAGTGAGGTGGGTTCTCACTCAACACAACAGGTAGTTAGATGCAGTGAGGTGGCCAGGTGGGTTCACACTCAACACAACAGGTAGTTAGATGCAGTGAGCTGGGTTCACTCAACCCAACGCTAGGTATATGCAGTGATGAGGTGGGTTAAGTAAACACAACAGGTACTGGGTAGTTAGATGCAGTGAGCTGGGTTCACTGAACAGTAAAGGTACTTAAGATGCAGTGAGGTGGGTTCTCACTCAACACAACAGGTAGTTAGATGCAGTGAGGTGGCCAGGTGGGTTCACACTTAACACAGCAGGTAGTTAGATGCAGTGAGCTGGGTTCACTCAACACAACGCTAGGTATATGCAGTGATGAGGTGGGTTAAGTAAACACAACAGGTACTGGGTAGTTAGATGCAGTGAGCTGGGTTCACTGAACAGTAAAGGTACTTAAGATGCAGTGAGGTGGGTTCTCACTCAACACAACAGGTAGTTAGATGCAGTGAGGTGGCCAGGTGGGTTCACACTCAACACAACAGGTAGTTAGATGCAGTGAGCTGGGTTCACTCAACCCAACGCTAGGTATATGCAGTAATGAGGTGGGTTAAGTAAACACAACAGGTACTGGGTAGTTAGATGCAGTGAGCTGGGTTCACTGAACAGTAAAGGTACTTAAGATGCAGTGAGGTGGGTTCTCACTCAACACAACAGGTAGTTAGATGCAGTGAGGTGGCCAGGTGGGTTCTCACTCAACACAACAGGTAGTTAGATGCAGTGAGCTGGGTTCACTAAACACAACGCTAGGTATATGCAGTGATGAGGTGGGTTAAGTAAACACAACAGGTACTGGGTAGTTAGATGCAGTGAGCTGGGTTCACTGAACAGTAAAGGTACTTAAGATGCAGTGAGGTGGGTTCTCACTCAACACAACAGGTAGTTAGATGCAGTGAGGTGGCCAGGTGGGTTCACACTTAACACAGCAGGTAGTTAGATGCAGTGAGCTGGGTTCACTCAACACAACGCTAGGTATATGCAGTGATGAGGTGGGTTAAGTAAACACAACAGGTACTGGGTAGTTAGATGCAGTGAGCTGGGTTCACTAAACAGTAAAGGTACTTAAGATGCAGTGAGGTGGGTTCTCACTCAACACAACAGGTAGATAGATGCAGTGAGCTGGGTTCACTCAACACAATGCTAGGTATATGCAGTGATGAGGTGGGTTAAGTAAACAAAACAGGTACTGGGTAGTTAGATGCAGTGAGCTGGGTTCACTGAACAGTAAAGGTACTTAAGATGCAGTGAGGTGGGTTCTCACTCAACACAACAGGTAGTTAGATGCAGTGAGGTGGCCAGGTGGGTTCACACTCAACACAACAGGTAGTTAGATGCAGTGAGCTGGGTTCACTCAACACAACGCTAGGTATATGCAGTGATGAGGTGGGTTAAGTAAACACAACAGGTACTGGGTAGTTAGATGCAGTGAGCTGGGTTCACAGAACAGTAAAGGTACTTAAGATGCAGTGAGCTGGGTTCTCACTCAACACAACAGGTAGTTAGATGCAGTGAGGTGGCCAGGTGGGTTCACACTCAACGCAACAGGTAGTTAGATGCAGTGAGCTGGGTTCACTCAACACAACGCTAGGTATATGCAGTGATGAGGTGGGTTAAGTAAACACAACAGGTACTGGGTAGTTAGATGCAGTGAGCTGGGTTCACTGAACAGTAAAGGTACTTAAGATGCAGTGAGGTGGGTTCTCACTCAACACAACAGGTAGTTAGATGCAGTGAGGTGGCCAGGTGGGTTCTCACTCAACACAACAGGTAGTTAGATGCAGTGAGCTGGGTTCACTCAGCACAACGCTAGGTATATGCAGTGATGAGGTGGGTTAAGTAAACACAACAGGTACTGGGTAGTTAGATGCAGTGAGCTGGGTTTACAGAACAGTAAAGGTACTTAAGATGCAGTGAGGTGGGTTCTCACTCAACACAACAGGCAGTTAGATGCAGTGAGGTGGCCAGGTGGGTTCACACTCAACACAACAGGTAGTTAGATGCAGTGAGCTGGGTTCACTCAACACAACGCTAGGTATATGCAGTGATGAGGTGGGTTAAGTAAACACAACAGGTACTGGGTAGTTAGATGCAGTGAGCTGGGTTCACTGAACAGTAAAGGTACTTAAGATGCAGTGAGGTGGGTTCTCACTCAACACAACAGGTAGTTAGATGCAGTGAGGTGTCCAGGTGGGTTCACACTTAACACAACAGGTAGTTAGATGCAGTGAGCTGGGTTCACTCAACACAACGCTAGGTACATGCAGTGATGAGGTGGGTTAAGTAAACATAACAGGTACTGGGTAGTTAGATGCAGTGAGCTGGGTTCACTGAACAGTAAAGGTACTTAAGATGCAGTGAGGTGGGTTCTCACTCAACACAACAGGTAGTTAGATGCAGTGAGGTGTCCAGGTGGGTTCACACTTAACACAACAGGTAGTTAGATGCAGTGAGCTGGGTTCACTCAACACAACGCTAGGTACATGCAGTGATGAGGTGGGTTAAGTAAACATAACAGGTACTGGGTAGTTAGATGCAGTGAGCTGGGTTCACTGAACAGTAAAGGTACTTAAAGAGGAGCTGTTAGGTATAGGGTCTCAGAGAAAAAAAACACATATATCAGTAGCTAAAGATTGGCTGTACTTACATTACATATGCATTTCACTGTTCACGTTTGGATTTCACAGAATTTTTATATAGTATTTGCAGAGAATGATGCTCCTGACAGCTCATGGCAGGTTCCATGTTTGTCTGTCTCCTATGAAGCCAAATGTGTTGTCATGTCCTCCCTGCTTCCTGATGATTCAACTCACACAAAAGATCCGTAATGAAAAACACTACTGTGCAGTTAATATTGATTAGCCATGTGGCTAGGAACAATAGCGGACTCCTGCAGTGTACTCTGCCTGGAGATTTTTCAGTGCTATGCTGTTGTAACTTGAGCCTGTACTTTCTCACTAGCAGCCGAGAGGAGGACCCAAGCAGCCCCAGAATGCTTTGCAGTATGGTATACGGCCTGTCGTCCTTTTGAGAGCTTGTGTCTAACATCCTTGCAGTTCAGCACACATCAAAAGTAAGAGAGATTTTTAACTTCAGTATTGCCTTTTTGGCTTCCTTCTAAACTGTTTAACACAGGAGAATAGAGGTTTAAATTAGCTTTTGCAGCCTGACAGTTACTCTTTAAGATGCAGTGAGGTGGGTTCTCACTCAACACAACAGGCAGTTAGATGCAGTGAGGTGGCCAGGTGGGTTCTCACTCAACACAACAGGTAGTTAGATGCAGTGAGCTGGGTTCACTCAACACAACGCTAGGTATATGCAGTGATGAGGTGGGTTAGGTAAACACAACAGGTACTGGGTAGTTAGATGCAGTGAGCTGGGTTCACTGAACAGTAAAGGTACTTAAGATGCAGTGAGGTGGGTTCTCACTCAACACAACAGGTAGTTAGATGCAGTGAGCTGGGTTCACTCAACACAACGCTAGGTATATGCAGTGATGAGGTGGGTTAAGTAAACACAACAGGTACTGGGTAGTTAGATGCAGTGAGCTGGGTTCACTCAGCACAAAGCTAGGTATATGCAGTGATGAGGTGGGTTAAGTAAACACAACAGGTACTGGGGTATATGCAGTACTGGGTAGTACAATGTACAGCTCCCTGTCACACACACAGGTAGTCACTGAATGTGCTGGGCTGCTGGCAGTGGCACACACAATATCAATTAGCAAGGCTGTGCATGCAACAAAAGTGTCAGTTTGACACACAGAAAAAAAATAAAAATGTACAGGTTGAGCTCTGAAAAGAGCTGTTGCTGGGTGCTTTAAAAGCAACAATAATCAGTCAGGAGCAAGCAAAGCAGCCTAGAACCTAACTAATCTGTCCCTAGGAGAAAAAGTCTGCAGCAGCTGCCCATTTCCTCTCTCTAGCAGGCACACGAGTGAGGCTAATGGCCGCCGGACCCTGCCTTATATAAGGGGGGGTGGGGCTCCAGGGCTTAGTGTAGCCTGAATGGCTACAATGTGCCTGCTGACTGTGATGCAGAGGGTCAAAGTTGACCCTCATAGTGCATTATGGGGCGAATCGAACTTCCGCAAAAGTTCGCCTGGTGCAGGCGAACGCGAACCCCCTAAGTTCGCCTGGAACCGTTCGCCGGCGAACCGTTCGCTACATCTCTAATCATCATATGAGACAATAGCATTAAACCTACTTTTTGAGCTTTTTAAAACAGAAAATAAAACTGGGAGGTTCTAAAAAAATGAATATATTTTTTCAGGCGTAGGATGGATGAAATTGTTTATCTTTTCAGTTTTTCAACTTGGATTTTCCATAATGTTCATGTATGTGTTAAAATGTTTGTATAGTATTTAGTTTAAATTGCTGTTGCCACTTTGCGATATATAAGTGACTTGTGGGTTGCAGTTTGGGCCTCCAAAAAGTTCGCCACCACTGTCCTAATCTAATGTACGATTGGCCCCACCCATGGCCGCGCCCACTCACTGCATGACTACGCCCATTGTTTGCCGCGGCGTCCTCAATCTCCAAGGACCCTAGGAACGCCCCTGCTGAGATGCAGGGGTTTTTACTTCCTGATTTGTGCAGACTTCTTTGTCAGCCCTGAACCAATGATAAAAAAGGACATATTTCTGTTCTGTATACCTGTATAAATTGTTGCCTTAGTTATAGGCAAGCTAGCTGTAGACCGTAAGGCAAAGTTAATTTTAATATCATACAGAATGTTGCATAATTTTCTCCAGAGTATAGAAATACCTCTTACCTGCTTTGTAAAATATGACTTGAATTTTTCTTTTTAGTGTAACATTTAAAATAGTATAGAAAAACAAACCTCTGAAACATAAAGAAAAAAAGCTGCAAAATGTCCAACATAACTTCTTAGTTAGAACTTTACAGCATTTTGCCTTTGTAAAAGCATGCACAAAGTTGTCAAAGTAGAATCCCAGCTAGCAAAAGCAGTGCTGCTGACAGATGATCATAGCTTTCTTTCTCACTTTCATTTTTTAAGGTATGAAAATAATCTTTGATAATAAAATATAAGAAAGGTACACTCACAGCAGTAACTCTGATACTAAATGATTTATATTCAGGAGACTGCACAATAAAAAGTCTGAAAATCGGCCAGGAAAATGGTGCATCTCCTGTCCAATCTTTATCATCGCTGGTGACCCCTAGTGTGAGGGCACCAACAATGATGAAGATAGGACACAAGATGGAGGAGCCTGCCGTCTGGAGAGGTGAGGGAGATATACTGACTCACTGCCAATATACTGCAGGGCCGGCGGGCATTGACAAAACTTGGCCGAGAGATGCTGTTGGGGAGCGACCAAGTATATGTTATTTGGTTCATAAGATGCACAGATTGAACACCCATTTTGGGGGGAGGGGTCCTTTAGAGCAAAAAAAAATATTGTAAAACTTTTATAGAAACATGCCGTTTGGTAGTCTGTTGTGGTGTTGCTCTTTCGTTAATACTTCAGGGTCACTGACACAGAAAAAGTACCGTATATTCCGGCGTATAAGACGACTGGGTATATAAGACGACCCACAACTTTTCCAGGTAAAATATAATTTTGGAATATACTCGGCCTATAAGACTACCCCTCTTGACTCTTGGACATTTATATACTGTACTGTATGTACTGACGCCATACTGTACAAACAGGTACAGATACTGGTGCTGTACTGCATGTGGTACTCAGTATACAACAACCAGCCAATCACAGCAAGCGATGTACCTTACCGGCAATTGGCTGGTTGTTGTATACAAAGCCTGCTTGGATTGGTCAGCTATCCCTGTCTCCAAGACTATCAGAGCGGTAGCACAAACATGCCTCTTTCACCGGCCTGGCCCGCTCTTGTATACTATTACCTCCTTCTCTGCCTCTCAGATCTCGCACATACATGCCTGCGCCGCTTCACTGCAGTCCTCAGGCGTAAGATCTGAGAGGCAAAGAAGGAGGTACGGTAATAGGATACAAGGGCAGGCCAGACTGGTGAAAGAGGCGTGTTTTTCTGGGCACAGCTCTTTTTTTCATACCCCGGGTGTCCCAGACGCCTGCAACTTTCTCCACCCTTCACCTACACCTTCCCAATCAGTTGCCCCCTCACCTCATCATCAGAATCTTGTTAAGTCACTTCTTTCCAGTAATCCTGGTGAGTGAATTTTCTTCTACCATACCTGTACAGCACCGCCCTTGCTGTTTTCATACGGTTTCCACATACAGTGGGGATGCGGCCACAGACGTTTTTGAGCTTCCCTCACCATATGCGGCAACCACAGATTCTCCAGTCTGGCTCAGATGTTTCAGAACCCACCCTATAAGACGACAACCGGCGTATAATACGACCCCCGACTTTTGAGAATATTTTCCTGGGTTAAAAAGTAGTCTTATACGCAAGAATATACAGGTATAAAGATCAGAAGATCTGATTAGAATTGAACTACCCTGACTGAATGCTTTTTCCAGGAATGTGACTGAACTTGCTACAGCTGAAAGGTAAGCATGACATCCAGTCATTGGAATTTTATAAGTGAATTAAGATGGCAGGTTCCATGCTCCTCTCAATGCATAGTCAATTTAAACTAAAGCACATAGCCAAGAAAAAGGAACAAAATGGATCAATATTCTAGAAACGCCCAACCCCTTTCCTCAAATATTGTAACAGTTTATTACCACTATCTGTATGTTCCCAAAACACCTAAGAGGGTCTTCTAGAATGAGGTCCCCCAAGCTGGCCCACTAGTCATGTGTGATGTAATGGTCAGTACAGTGTGTTTTCACATGCCCCCTCAAATAGTGGATCAATGGGATGGGCCATGCTGTAGCTGGCAGCCGGTGGAGTGCTGACAACCACAAAATATATAACTGCACATGTCTACTGGATATCTGTCTCAGAGACGTAGCTATGGGGTGGCATGGAGAGACATATGTCCCTGGACGCAGCATTGTGAAGGCGTTCAGCATGGTGGCTGCACCCCCACGTGCATGAGAAGCAGCTCATTGGCTACCTGTAGAGCCCCTGCTTCTCTCCCTCCCTCTCCAGAGGAGTGCAGAAGCATTAACAGCAGCAGGAAAAAACAGACAAATCTGGCTATCTAAATGGGGGAACGGGGCACATCTTGCTATCTAATGGGGGCACATCTTGTTATCTAAAGGGGGCACATCTGACTATGTAAATGGGCACACTTGGATATTTAAAGGGGGGCACATACGGCTATCTCAATGGGGAGGGGGCACTGTAACCCAATTCATCTGTTAGCACTGGGCTCCGGGTGAGAGGAATCCACCAGACACTGACTCAGATGAAATTATCAAAGATTTATTGGTGACCTAACGGTGGTCAATGGTAGCTTCAATCAACCCATAACACTTCAGCAACACAATACACCTCCCTTGCACATTGCAGGTCAAAATACACAATCGTCTAGTCTTTACAGCTGGTGCACCGTTAAATGCTGCGGAATAAAAAGGTTAAGTTACATACAAATTATATATGAAAGTTGAGCTACAAAGGTCTTCTTGTACAACAATCAATCCCTTGCAGGGGTCCCCAACCACCGGGCCGTGGCCCACTGCCGGTCCGTGGGCAGTTTCCAGCTGGGCCGCGGCGGGTCTGGCCTCTCGCCCCCCTCCCCCGCAGCTGCCGATCCTGTCACCTTATGAGCTGGTGACCTGTCACAGATTCCCCGTAGCCGCTCAGAGGAGTGCAGCATCTCCTATTACAGCAGCGCTTCCTGCGCAGCTGCTGTAAGGAGGGAAGGAAGCGTTGCAGCGGCTTCCTGTAGCGACGATCGCCGTTACCATGAAAACCGCTGTCTCGCTTCCTTCCCTCGTTACAGCAGCCGTGCGACGCACTGCTGTAAATAGAAGATGCTGCACAGAGGAGAGCGGCTACGGGAATCTGTGACAGGAAGCAGCTGCCAGCTCATAAGGTAACAGGAGCGGCGGCCGCAGGGGGAGTAGGCTACACTGGGGCACTATACTAGCTATACTGGGCACTATACTAGCTGCACATGGGGCACTATACTAGCTATACTGGGGCACACTGGGCACTATACTAGCTATACTGGGGCACACTGGGCACTATACTAGTTATGCTGGGGCACACTGGGCACTTGACTAGCTATACTAGGGCACACTGGGCACTATACTAGCTATCCTGGGGCACATGGGGCACTATACTAGCTATACTGGGGCACACTGGCCACTATACTAGCTATCCTGGGGCACTATACTAGCTATCCTGGGGCACATTGGGCACTATACTTGCTATCCTGGGGCACTATACTAGCTATACTGGAGCACATGGGGCACTATACTAGCTATACTGGGGCACTATACTAGCTATACTGGGGCACGTGGGGCACTATACTAGCTATACTGGGGCACTATACTAGCTATCCTGGGGCACTATACTAGCTATACTAGGGCACATGGGGCACTATACTAGCTATACTGGGGCACTATACAAGCTATCCTGGGGCACATGGGGCACTATACTAGCCATACTGGGGCACACTGGGCACTATACTAGCTATCCTGGTGCACTATACTAGCTATACTGGGGAATAATGGGGCACTCACTAGGATAGCTATACTGGGGCACACTGGGGCACTATACTAGCTATACTGGGTCACTATACTAGGTCACTATACTAGCTATACTAGCTGTACTGTGGTAACTAGACTCCCTATACTGGGGCAACTGTGCATGCTGTGCCGCCGCAAATACACCCTCAGAATCCCCCCCCCCCCCGCTCAACCACACGCCCCCCCGGTTACCGGTCCCCGGTCCGAATAAGGTTGGGGACCCATGCTTTACAGCATGTTTACGTCACAGTAAAACATTTGGGGCATGGGCTGGGAAAGGGGATGGTCTACTGAGCAATTTCAGTTCCTAAACAGTTCTTATTCCCTTGTAACCAAGTCCAAGCTATAAAGCTATATTGCTCTGCAAAACCTTGAGGGAACTCGTGACAGTTCTTATAGATGATACTGTATAGTTGCACAGTTCGTTGGTTGATCCCAAAAAGGATGTTCACCTTGCTCAAAGATTTTTTAGACTCTTTACCCTTGATAATCTACCACACACCCACTTTATACTTAACACACCTCTCTGGACAGGGCCTCCCAAAATAAGAAACAAAATCAAATATAAATCAAATAATCAAAAAGGGTTAGGAAAATAAAAAACAAACAAAATAAAAATACAAAATGACCAATGCACCTAGCTATGCCACCCAAATTACTATCCCACAATATACCTCTCTTTTAGTGCACTTTGACTTTTAGGCTGAATAAGCTCTAATTTAGCGTTGTTGCAAAACTTGTACTCCAAGTAAGTTAATTCTGTATCTTGGTCAGATGTCAGTTCACTTCCAACTGTAGCACAAGACACAATGCAACTCCTCCTCTTTTCACTTATCTTCTTTTAATACTGAAAGGTTCTCTTTACTCTCACAGCCTTAGTAGTTTCCGGTTTCTTTAGGACCGTGTACTTAGGTAATATGCCTAAATCACACTTTGGTTCACTTCTTGTATCAAACTCTCAGTTAGAGATGGCCCGAACCTCCGATTTTCGGTACGCAAACTGGGTTTGAAAACCTCCACAAACCACAATAGACTTCAATGGGGAGGCGAACGTTGAAAACTAGAAACACTCATTCTGGCCACAAAAGTGATGGAAAAGATGTTTCAAGGGGTCTAACATTTGAGTTTTTGCATGGATGAGTGAGATAGACGGCAAAAGACGCGGGGAAAAATCTGCAGTGTTTTAAGGGCAGAAAATCACATTGAATGCTAAATTGCATGCCTTGGGCTTGATTCACAAAAGAGTGCTAACTGTTAGCACGGCCGTTTTCGCGCAAATTTTCGCATTGCGCGCGATCGCGAATTTTCATGCAAAACGATAACGTTTTCGCTCGCAAACGCGAATTTTCCCACGAAATCGATGTCGTTTTCACACGAAAATTCGGTTTTGCGCGCGAAAACGTTATCGTTTCGTGCAAAAATTCGCAATCACGCGCAATGCGAAAATTCGCGCGAAAACGGCCGTGCTAACAGTTAGCACTCTTTTGTGAATCAAGCCCCTAATGTGCTTTAAAACATCTTGCATGTGTATACTGTACATCAATCAGGGAGTGTAATTAGAGTACTGCTTCACACTGACATACCAAACTCACTGTGTAACACACCGCAAACAGCTGTTTGCGTAGTGACGGCCGTGCTGCATGAAGCAACGACTTTATTATCGTGGGTGTGCTCCCCCACCCCCCAAGACACTCATATAGCCGTCGGTCATTGTTTCATTGTGATACGCAAGCCCCTTCACCGCGGCAAGGTAATGATCACAAAGAGGAATTGGCACATGTATATGCCTTTTCTTTTGTTGTTGCAGCTTCAGTGCAGTCAGAAAAATTAGGCAGGCATGTACATGCTCCAGAAAAATTATTATAGCGGCCGCTGCTAGTTGATGGTGGCGGAGAAGGCAGTCAAGCGGCCTGCGGGCAGAGATGCTGTGTGGGGACTGGAGCGACTTAGTCTTGGGGCAGGCAGTCAAACGGCGTGCAGGCAGAGATGCTGTGTGTGGGGACTGTCTTAGTCTTCGTGCAGGCCTGAGCGTGCTTTGCAGACCAGGCATCCATGGTCAGATGGACCCTTGACCCAACGCTGTGTGCCAGAGATGTCACCACTTGCCTTTCAACATCACGGTACAGTTTAGGTATCGCCTTTTTTGAGAAAAAATTGCGGCCTGGTGTCTTCCACTGCGGTGTGTGGCTTTGCTTTTGTGTGCTGCTTTTCCTCAGGTGGTTATCCCATTGCAGTTTGTGCTTTGTAATCATGTGCCTTCGTAAGGTAGTTGTCCCTACATGGGTCTTGGTCTTTCCACGGCTGAATTTTCGATGGCAGAGAGTACAGATGGCATTGCTCTCATCCGAGGCAGACACACAAAAACAATTCCACATTGCTGAGCCCCGGGGTGATGGCACTTTGGTGGTGGCGACCAACTAAGTGTTAAGTGGGGTGCCATAATCAGAGCAGGAGGAGGAAGATATTTCACGCTTCCGTGCGGAATCTGAGAAAGATGAGGTGTTCTGTGTTAAATAGTCAACTATGTCCTGACAATATTGGGGGTTGATGGCACGTGCCTTCTTCTGAACACTGTACTTTGGTTGAGGGCCGCACAAAATCACAACAGCGCGACCTCGAACAGACCTGCCAGGTGGCCTGCCTCTGCCTTTTGTTTTTTCCATATTGGGGGGGAAGAAGTGAAAGGTATGCACTGACTTGACTAATACAATGTGCAGTCACACAGGTGCAGTTAACAGATATGCACTGAGTGTTATATCACACTGCGTGCACTCACGTAGGTAGGTGGGTGCACTGAACACAACAGGTAGGTATATGCAGTGATGGGTATTACAAATGTGCACCTGTCACACACACGTACCTGCAGCACACCATTCGGGCCATCTCTACACAAGTGTCTGTGACACACACACACACACACACACACACACACACACACACACACACACACACACACACACACACACACACACACACACACACACAAAAGAGCTGTTGAGGGGTGCTTTTTTAGCAATAAGAATCAGCAAGGAGCAAGCTAAGAAGCCTACAAGAGCCTAACTAAGCTTTCCCTATAAGTCTCTGCACAGCAGCTCTCCCTTCTCTAATTACTGCAGGCACACGAGTAAGTCCAATGCCTGATGCTGCCTGCCTTTTATAAGGGGGATGGGGCTCCAGGAGGGAGTGTAGCTCGATTGGCTACAATGTGCCTGCTGACTGTGATGTAGAGGGTCAAAGTTTATGGGGGCGATCCGAACTTCCGGAAAAGTTTGCGGTTCTCCGTGATCGCGAACCCCGAAAGTTCACCGGCGAGCCGTTCGGGCCATCTCGATTGACTAGTAATAAGTCAATAATGTTACTGGATTATTGGAAAAAAAGGGCAGTGCTCAAATTACGCGCCCCTTGAGTTGCTACAACTTTGAGAACAGCATTCCTTACCAAATCAAAAAAAATGCAATTTGTAAGGATATCATCATCTTCAGTTCATAATATCATTAAAATATTCAGAGAATCTGGAAAATATCTGGGCACAATGAACAAGACTGAAAGTTAATATTGGATGGCCGTGATCTTCAGGGCCTCAAGCAGCACTGCATTAAACGCTTGCAAAAACACAAAAGTTAAAGCTCTACCATGCTAGAAAGAAACCTTATATAATCCAGAAACGCTGCAGCCTATTCTGGACTTGAGGTAATTTAAGATGGAGAGATCCAAAGTGGAAAATTGATTGGGCTATTGATTCACACCCGGAACATTTTTTTTCTTTGTTTTATTTTATTCTTTTTTTTTGGGGGGGGGGGGGATTTTGGATGTGGAGACTTCTATGCTAAAGTGGAGCATCTGAGTTGCTATCAAAATGCAGATCAGAAGTCAGAAAGAGGTTCAGAGCTGTCAGTTTATAATATTGTATATTCCTGCGTATACTTTTTAACCCTTGAAAATCTTCAGCAAAGTTGGGGGTCATCTTATATGCCGGGTGTCATTGATGCCAGGTTATACGTCCTATTCTGTTACCAACTCTCAGATCTCGCTACTGAGGACTGCAGTTAAGTGGCGCAGGCACACATGTGCGAGATCTGAGAGGCAGAGAAGCAGGTAAATAGGATACAAGGGTGGGCCAGACAGGTGAAAGAGGCGTGTTTTATGGGCACAGAGCGATCTATTCTTCTATACCGCTCTGATAAACAGGGAGACATGGAGAGCTGACCAATACACTTAGGGAGAGGGAGAGTTGACCAATCCAGTCAATTGACTATATACTGTTATATACTGGGTACCACATACAGTACAGCACCAGTATCTGTACATACATAGCACCAGTATATGATTTTGTTTTTCTTTTAATTTGCTGTGTGTTGGAAGAGGGGTAGTTTTATACGGTGAGTATATCCCAAACTCTATATTTTAACTGGAAAAGACAAAGGGTCGTCTTATATGCCCAGTAGTCTTATACGCCGGAATATACGGTACCTACTCTAAGCGATGGCAAAATAGGAAATAAAAAATAATGGAATTACATTACTCTGGAACATATGCACGTTCAGTGGAGTCCCTATTATCTGTGCCCTATATATGTTCTTGCCGGTTGCTTGAGAAGTCAAGCAATCGGCCCTAAAATAACACTAACCAGCCCCCTTGCAGAGCTTTGCACAGCAGAAACGTCTTAACCACTTGCCGACCGCACGCTTATACCGTGCGTCGGCAAAGTGGCAGCTGCAGGACCAGCGACGCAGTACTGCGTCGCCAGCTGCAGGCTGATTAATTAGGAAGCAGCCGCTCGCGCGAGCGGCTGCTTCCTGTCAAATCACGGCGGGGGGCTCCGTGAATAGCCTGCGGGCCGCCGATGGCGGCTCGCAGGCTAAATGTAAACACAAGCGGAAATAATCCGCTTTGTTTGGGAGACCAGGATTCAAACCCTGGTCTCCCATGTCAAAGGTAGTGCCCTTAAAGTGAACCTAAATGTGAACCTAAATGTTGTTGTTCTCCTTCTGCTGTTTTGGCACAAATGTGGTTTTTTTTTACATTTTGAATTTGAGATTTAAAGCCTAGCGTGCGCAGCTGGGAGGGGTGATCAGGACACAGGACAGTTGGAACTGTGTCTCATTCTCCCTGTCATCTCCTTTCAACCAAAAAGATGGCTGCCCCCATGAAATCACAAACATTTGCCTGTTCTTTTAAAACAGAGTGGGTAAGAGATTATATTACCTATTTATTTTAATTAACATAACTAACGTAACTTAATGACAGTATGCTTGTTTAGGCTGAAGTTCCCCTTTAACTAGGACTCTCTCTCTCTCTATATATATATAGAAATATATATACTGTATATATAAATACAGTTTTTTTTTCATGCACTAATGCCCCTGTAAAGTAAATTTTATGATGAGATCAAGCCCTAGTCAAAATGACAGCCACCTTTTCAGCAACATAGAACATTTAACAAATGTAACATTTAACCTTATTTCTAGTGGTGAGCTGTCAGAAGTTTCCAAGTCTTTGATTGGCTGCATCTTAAAGCGGACCTGCACTCAGAACTTCTTCTCTGCTCTAAAAGATAAACAATGGCATAATAACCTTTAATGAAAAAAAAATTGTTACAGCTGATACAATTCCTGCAATGAATCTGCAGTGTGTCTATTTCCTGCTTTCATGGAAGCGGACAAAGGGTTAACATTCTGTGTTTACAATTTAGCTGCTTTGCCGAGGCAGACAGCTGACACAGCTGAGTGATACAATTACAACTTGTGATTAGTCAAAAATGAGGGGGAATTAGACAGACTAAACTTTCTAAATACATACAGGGTGCATTTCCCTCTGTTTTCCTTCTCTCCTGTGCAAGAGTTCAGGTCCACTTTAGGAGGCAGCAAGGTGGCCAACCAGAGCTGTTGTTTATCATCTGAAGTCCCTATCCTACATAATAAAAGGTCACAAAAGCATTGAGTTAAGTGCTTGTAGACATACTGGCAGAGCAGAGAAGTCTGCTATGATTATTGAATTCATCTAAGATATCTGAATGCCCATGCAATTTCCATCTCCACTGAATTCAGTGGTGTTCAGATTCAGTCTCCACTGTCTGCAGAATATGTCACCCATTTTCTGATCCAGTGCAGTTTCTAGGCTAAAATGCACCCAGGGCGAGGGTGTAAAAATTGCACCCCCCCTCCCCCCCGGAGCAAGGTATGGGTGCCCGCAGTATAGGTTATCCAGGTCTAGTTGCACTTAGTATAGGTCCCCCCAGTATAGGTAGCCAGGCATAGGTGAGCCAGTATAGTTGCCCCCGCTATAGGTTAGCCAGGTAGGTGCCTCCAGTATAGGTAGCCAGTATAGTTGCCCCCAGTATAGGTTAGATAGGCAGGCGCCCCCGGTATAAGTTAGATAGGTAGGTGCCCCAGTACAGGTTAGCTAGGTGGGTGCCTCTAATATAGGTAGCCAGTATAGTTGCCACCTGTATAGGCTAGCTAGGTAGATAGGTGCCCCCAATACAGGTTAGATAAGTGCCCCCTGTATAGGTTAGATAGGTAGCTGCACCCCCAGTATAGGTTAGATATGTAGGTGCCCCTCAGTATAGGTTAGATAGCTAGGTGCCCCCCAGTATAGGTTAGATTAGGTAGCTGCCCCCCAGTATAGGCTAGATTAGACATGTGCCCCCAGTATAGGTTAGATTAGGTAGCTGCCCCCTCCCCCCCCCCAGTATAGGTTAGATAGGTAGCTGCCCCCCAGTGTAGGTTAGATAGGTAGCTGCCCCCCAGTGTAGGTTAGATTATGTAGGTGCCCCCCAGTGTAGGTTAGATAGGTAGCTTCCCCCCAGCGTAGGTTAGATTAGGTAGCTTCCCCCCAGTGTAGGTTAGATAGGTAGCTGCCCCCCAGTGTAGGTTAGATAGGTAGCTGCCCCCCAGTGTAGGTTAGATAGGTAGCTGCCCCCCAGTGTGAGGTAACATTAAGTAGGTGCCCCCCAGTGTAGGTTAGATAGGTAGCTGCCCCCCAGCGTAGTTTAGATAGGTAGCTGCCCCCCAGCGTAGGTTAGATTAGGTAGCTTCCCCCCAGCGTAGGTTAGATTAGGTAGCTGCCCCCCAGTATAGGTTAGATAGGTAGCTGCCCCCCAGTGTAGGTTAGATAGGTAGCTACCCCCCAGTGTATGTTAGATTAGGTAGGTGCCCCCCCCCAGTATAGGTTAGATAGGTAGCTTCCTACAGTGTAGGTTAGATTAGGTAGGTGCCCCCAGCGTAGGTTAGATTAGGTAGCTGTCCCCCATAATGGAGGGGGGAGCCGGAGCCGCGGGAAGGGCAGCCCGACCTCTCCTTCCCTCTCCCGGGCCACCCTCCGTGCTCCCCCCTCAGATGTATAGTGAGCAGGCAGAAAGCGCTGTTTACAACTCACCTCCCTGGCTCCAAGCGCCACTCTCTCGCCGCCGGTCTTTTCCTATCTGCCTACACGCTGATACGCACGCTGCTTCCGGCTAAACAGGAAGCAGCGTGTGTATCAACATGTATACAGAGAGGAGACCGGCGGCGAGAGTGCAGCGCTTGGAGCCAGGGAGGTGAGTTGTAAACAGCGCTTCCTGCCTGCTCACTATACATCTGAGGGGGGAGCACGGAGGGCGGCCCGGGAGAGGGAGGGAGAGGTCTGGCTGGCCTCCCCGCGGCTCTGGCTCCCCCCTCCATTACAGCGCCCCCCCTCCCAACAGCACCCAGGGAGGCGGCACGCCCTGCACGGCCCTAGAAACGGGCATGTTCTGATCAGACTGAGCACAATTTGGGAGACACTACAACTCGAATACAATTAATGATAACTGAGCATGTTACCTCACAATTTGGAGTGGTGATGATATACAGAATAATATTATATTGGGAGCTATTCTGGATATATCACTTACACAGCATGATTAGATTTTATGATTACAAGGTCTGATCTTCATCTATGAACTATATGCACAAGATCCCGCAGCACACCATGGAGTGGATACAATCCAGTAAACTTTATTGACACATTCCAGAAGACAGGTAAAATAGCTGATGGGTTTAGATGTAAGGTGTTTTTTTCATAACTCAATACGTACAGACAGGTCTTTGTATTGAAATAATGTTTTTGATTTGACTTTCTTTTTTACTGTAACTAGAATAAAACAAGGATACAATTAAGATACTGTCTTTATAGTGATTTGATCATTATTTTCATTGTTTACCTTTCTTTGCTCTTTTTTCATAATTTGTCTTCAACAAATACCTTCCTATTCATTGCTACAGCCATGGTATACTATCCATCTCCAGCAGATGGCAGTAAGGGTGCCTCTGAAACAGTGGATCATTGGCTCCTGTTTCTTGGCTCTGTGCTGCCACTCTGGGCAACCAGTTGTCATTGTACAGTTGTATAAACACATGCTAAACAATGCATGCTTGCTTTCAAAGGTGCTAATGGTTATATTCTATAATGGTTTATAATGTATTCAGTGGGAAATACGTGGTTCTCTTTTCAGTAACACCTCCAAACTAACTATAATTGCCAGAGCCTTGAGACACATCTATACCTCTATATTTGTAGACTTCCTATTACTCCACTATTCGTAAATATTTTTATCTTTTTGATGCTTCTCCTTTTTCTCCTGCTAAAACCTTAGACTTGCTATTTTTCTTATAGAGACACAGCTATTGTACCTCTATGTACTGAACACTCTATTGTTATAGCGGTACCGATTGTCTGCTTGTCAGTGTATTATACCGTATATACTACCTTTTTTAGCTGACATTGGCTTCAATTCATCAAGCATTAATGCATTCGGTAATGCTGCAAACAGCTGATTTTACAGAACATTAAGGCCTCTTTCACAGTGGGACGTTGCGTTTGATGCGACGTTAAAGTCGCACAACGTGCCCCTAACGCAGCGCATGTAGGTTATGAAATTGGACGTTATTTTGCACTGCGTTATGTGTCTCTAGGTGCGCCGTTTTCATCGCATACTGATAGAACAAAAACGGCGCATGCGATACATTTAAAAAAAAGAAAAAACCTTACTGAGCATGTGCAACAAACATAACGCAGCAAATGTATTGCTAAACGCACAGCATGCAACACTTTCTAAATATTGCTACACGTTACACACAAAGTAATGTGTGCACTGTGAATGTCGCACAGACTTTGTATTGCTGTGCGTTACTCTGCGTTATAAAATTTTCTAACGTGTGACTTTAACGTCCCACTTTGAAAGAGGCGTTAAACTGTCAATTCATCAAGGTTGTTACCACATGACATGCTGAAATTACAGAGCAGTGAAGTAAATTACCGACTTGTGCTGTAAACACCTCAATAAATATCAGCAAACGTCAATTCATGAAGATGAGAGCAAGCGGTAAAGCCCAGAAACGTGTGCGGCGATTACCGCCAGCTCTGAAGTGTTGAAAACCAACTTCACTGTCCGATAAGACATGACTGACAGCAGCAGAGAGCCAATAGTAACAGCCTCTGTCTTCTGCTTGTCCCTATGATAGGCTTCAAAACCTTCTTGGGAGGAACAAGCTTCTCTACCAACCAGGCAGCAGAGTGGAGAGCCCGCACAGAAGAGATTTACCCTGCAGCCCTTCAGACGTTAGACGTTTCCTGTTTGAAGATGCAGAGGGACAAGTGGGGAAATCACCTAAGCATTACATGTTTGATGTTTTTTGGAAGTTCATCTAAAATGTAATGTTGAGAAAGACTAATAGGGAGCAGAAAAAGTATAACAAACATGTACATGTAAAGGGATGTCGGGTTGCCTTTTACTATTGCAATGACCCCCGCCACAGCATGTAACAAAACAGAGACAACTCCACACTCTTCTTCTGTTATCGAACAGGTTTTTGTGAATTGAAGCCATGGGTATCGGTAAATTACCAAACTTCTACCGCTCTTGTGAAAATCTTGCTGAATTATCAAAAAAAATCTAAAAAATACCAAATGCGGTATTTTCCCGACTTATTTTGTTTTTTTATCGAACAGCCTTTGATAAATTGAAGCCTATGTATTCTTCACTTGTGAGAATACAGCTCTTTACAACAGAATATCTTGTGTGGGTATGTGTTACTTTTATGTTATTACCTTCGATATCTTAGGATGCTTCATAACATTCTATTTTCACACAACCTCCCCTCCTCTTCCTGTCTATTTTCAATAATTTTATAGGGGTGTGCAGATCCATTTCAATATTGGCCTCAATTCACTAAGATCATGCTGGAGATAATAAGGCAAGAGAAAACTTACCTCCACACAGTAAGAGAGTTATCTTATCTCTCCATTCCTTAAGTTACCTCCTCTGTAGTTAAGTTACCTCCTCTGTAGTTAATTTACCTCCTCTGTAGTTAAGTTACCTCCTCTGTAGTTAATTTACCTCCTCTGTAGTTATTTTCACATGCAGTTAATAAACAGCCTGTCTTTAACTGTGGAGTTATTTTAAGGATTGAAGAGTTAACTTAAAGACAGAAGAGTTAACTTGAGATAAAATGTTTCCTGAATACGACATGCCTCATCACCATGGTGACCCCTCTAGAAACGTTATTAAAGACAGGAGATAAGCTTAGTGAATTGAGGCCATTCTTTCTTTTGTACAGGGAGTTTTTCACCCTTGTCTTTTTTTCTGACATTTCTTGTTTAACCCAAAGAATAGCAGAAACAACAGTGATCAATTAGAGTGAAGCAGTTAATGTGATATTGAGATCTAGGAGATCAGACAGCGCATTCAGTGCCAATGTATACCTTTTTTTTTCTTTAAAAGAAAAAACAATTTAAGAGCATTACCAAATGGGTCACACAGTGCCAATTACGTTCTAAAACATTAGTGGAATACTTGAAGGTTAAGAGGATCCCTCGTGGTCTCAGGCTTAACATCCATCCCACGTTCTGCAAGAGGAATAAATCTTTTTGTGAAAACTGGTATTGCATCTTAAATAAATGCAGCCTTGATTTAATGACATTAACAATACAGGGAATTCAAGGTGAGATCACCAAATTTGAGAAGACTGAAAATAATGCACCAGAATAGAATCCCTGCTAGCAGCAGAAGAATCTAAGACCTTCTTCAAAACAACATCAATCATTCATAAAGTGGCATTTAAAAAAGATATTAACCACCAAATTAGTCAAATCTCACAGGGTCACCTTAGACTGTTAGAAGGACTGGGTGTACCCCTGGAGGAATGCAATGCAAAGAGAATTTTTTACAATCCCCACACAACTACAGTATGGATCTTACTTTGATATAGAGAACAGACAAACTGAGACATCCTCATATACCAATACTGAAAACAGAAAAACAAAACAAAAGAAGAGCAGAAAGGGGGTGAAGTGGTGGTGGTGGTGTTTGTCAGGGGGGGTCGGATTGACAGGGGTGGCTGTAAACACAGATTCTTTGGTAACTAGAAGGTTGATTCACTAAGCAAAATAGTGTGAGCAACCTCCAGTTGCTCGCTATTAAATCAGTGTGACTTAATTTTCCTTCCATGCATGCTACGTGCGCTAGTCGCAGCACAGCGTGCATAATTAAACCGTGGGCTCTGCTTACCAATGCCATGCGGTAGTGCGGCCACTACTATGTTAATTAACATAGTAGTGGCCACGCTGGAGAAGTATCACGGTAGCAGTGATGTATCACAGTATTTGCTGCCCGAAAGAGTGTATTTTCAGGCATGCAAGTTACAGCTTCTGTCCCGTAGGTGCCTTGTCAGGAAAATAGTAAACCTCACTGATAATTAAATTACAGCCAAAAAAGTTTTCCGGGCAGAATGCAACTTCTGAGGGCAAGAAAGAGATAGAAAAAGGTAATGTATTTAACTCTGGGAGACTTGTATTTTAAAGCGGAATATAACCCAGAATTTCTTCTCTGCTCTTATAGATTATTCACAGCAAATTATATACAACCAGCATTTTTATTTTTACTAGAACATCATTCAAAGGGTTAACACAGGCTTTAGAAGCTTCAGTTCCTGCACAGCATGCCACAGCCGAAAGTTAAACAATGTAATCTTGTGTTTACTTAAATGTATCAAGTGTGGAATGTGACACATTCTCTGACTGTGCAGGAGCTGCTGGAGACAGAAAGACACTGAAAGATTGTCTCCCTGCAAAACAGCAATGAATAAAACCAGTTATTAATAAAATGCAAAGTCAGCTCACAAAGCAAAAAACTGTACTTTTTGGGAAGCAATAACTTATAAATGAATAATAATACTTATGCACAAATGCAAGTATGATAACCGTATGGCATATCAAAAGTAGGAAAACATGTTTTTATTGAATATTATGTCAAGGTTTTAAACCACTTTAACTCTGGGACACTTAATGGACTGCCATTGAGCAAAGACAATAAAACATTCAATCTACTTTGTAAATGTTGAAATATAAAATCAAACTGTAACGATTGGTGTCAGCACGCAGAGATAATCTAATTATTGGTGATCTGCAGTATCACCAAGAATGCAGATATATACCTGATTATTGATGATCTGCAGAATCACCGATAATACAGATATATTGCTAACCTCTGGACACCTATAGGTATGTGAGTGTTTGGTGTAACAGTAGTACTTTGAGTAATGCACCTGCTGAGCAGGTGATTAGAGTTGGGCCGAACCTCCGATTTTCGGTTCGCGAACCCTGTTCGCGAACCTCCGCGAAAGGTTCGGTTCGCGAAAAAGTTCGCGAACCGCAATAGACTTCAATGGGGAGGCGAACTTTCAAAGTTTTAAAAAATTCTATACACTGCAAAAATGATAGAAAACATGTTTCAAAAGCTCTAATGCCTGGAGTCACACCTAATTGAGTGAAATACACTTCACTGCTCGAGGACCCACCCTCCCTCCCTCCCTCCCTCCCTCCTCCAAGCAAGGTCCTTTATACCATTTGCCTACCTACACTAATTAGTTATGGAACAGCTGCTACACACTCTGCTAGGGAGTTTTTACTCTCCCTCCTCTCTGCTAGGGAGTTTTTACTCTCCCTCCTCCCTCCTCCCACCTCCCACCTCCCACCTCCCACCTCCCTCCTCCCACCTCCCTCCTCCCTCCTCCCACCTCCCTCCTCCCACCTCCCACCTCCCTCCTCCCACCTCCCTCCTCCCACCTCCCACCTCCCTCCTCCCTCCTCCCTCCTCCCACCTCCCTCCTCCCACCTCCCTCCTCCCACCTCCCTCCTCCCTCCTCCCTCCTCCCTCCTCCCTCCTCCCTCCTCCCACCTCCCACCTCCCTCCTCCCACCTCCCTCCTCCCTCCTCCCTCCAACCCTTCAACCCTTCAACCCTTCAACCTATTTCCTCCTCCCTCCTCCCTCCGGGAGGAGGGTGTCTTCTGGCAGGGAATTATACTTTTTTAAAAGCCAGTATATATCATACCATAGCTGGGAATCGAACCCAGATCACACTGCATGGTGGACACGTCAGTGCATCACCCTAAGCACTGTACCACTACAGTAGTAAGTGAAGCTACCGTAAAATGTACCATTAATGCTCAATGCAATAGAACCATTAGGTTGCTTAAAGGAGAACTGTAGTGAGAGGTATATGGAGGCTGCCATATTGATTTCCTTTTAAGCTATACCAGTTGCCTGGCAGCCCTGCTGATCTATTTGGCTGCAGTAATAATAATAATTATAATCCAAACATTTGTATAGCGCTTTTCTCCTGTCAGACTCAAAGCGCTCAAGAGCTGCAGCCACAGGGACGCACTCAAGAGGCCACCCTGCAGTGTTAGGGAGTCTTGCTTTGAACTCCTTACTGAATAGGTACTTGACCTAGCCAGGATTCGAACCCTGGTCTCCCATGTCAAAGGCAGAACCCTTAACCAGTACACTATCCAGCCACTGTTGTGTGAATCCCACCAGAAACAAGCATGCAGCTAATCTTGTCAGATCTTACAAAAATGTCAAACACCAGATCTGCTGCATGCTTGTTCAGGGTCTAGGGCTAAAAGTATTGGAGGCAGAGGATCTGCAGGATAGCCAGGTAACTGGTATTGCTTAAAAGGAAATCAATATGGTAGCCTCCATATACCTTTCACTACAGTTCTCCTTTAAAGGGAACCTTAACTGAGAGTGATATGGCTGTTTCCTGTAAACAATACCAGTTGCCTGGCAGTCCAGCTGATCTTTGTGACTGCAATAGTGGCTGAATCACACCCTGAAACAAGCATGCAGCTAATCCAGTCTGACTTCAGTCAGAGCACCTGATCTGCATGCTTGTTCAGGGGCTGTGGCTAAAAGTATTAGAGACACAGGATCAGCAGGCGATTCAGGCAACTGGTATTATTTTAAAAGGAAAAATCCATATCCTTCTCCGTTTAGGTTCCCTTTAAGGATTTGTAGCATAAAAGCCAACTCACATTGGCTGGGATTCGAACCTGGGTCTCTCTGTATGGTGGACAAGCACACTATCCACTATACCAACTGAAGCTGGCCTGAAAATGCTGGCCTGAAAATGCTGGCCTGAAAATGCTGGCCTGAAAATGCTGGCCTGAAATTGCTGGCCTGAAAACAAGCTGCATGCTTGTTTCAGGGTGTGATGCAGCTTGTTTTCAGGCCAGCAATTTCAGGCCAGCAATTTCAGGCCAGCAATTTCAGGCCAGCTTCAGTTGGTATAGTGGATAGTGTGCTTGTCCACCATACAGTGAGACCCAGGTTCGAATCCCAGCCAATGTGAGTTGGCTTTTATGCTACAAATCCTTAAAGGGAACCTAAACGGAGAAGGATATGGATTTTTCCTTTTAAAATAATACCAGTTGCCTGAATCGCCTGCTGATCCTGTGTCTCTAATACTTTTAGCCACAGCCCCTGAACAAGCATGCAGATCAGGTGCTCTGACTGAAGTCAGACTGGATTAGCTGCATGCTTGTTTCAGGGTGTGATTCAGCCACTATTGCAGTCACAAAGATCAGCTGGACTGCCAGGCAACTGGTATTGTTTACAGGAAACAGCCATATCACTCTCAGTTAAGGTTCCCTTTAAAGGAGAACTGTAGTGAAAGGTATATGGAGGCTACCATATTGATTTCCTTTTAAGCAATACCAGTTACCTGGCGCTATCCTGCAGATCCTCTGCCTCCAATACTTTTAGCCCTAGACCCTGAACAAGCATGCAGCAGATCTGGTGTTTGACATTTTGTAAGATCTGACAAGATTAGCTGCATGCTTGTTTCTGGTGGGATTCACACAACAGTGGCTGGATAGTGTACTGGTTAAGGGTTCTGCCTTTGACATGGGAGACCAGGGTTCGAATCCTGGCTAGGTCAAGTACCTATTCAGTAAGGAGTTCAAAGCAAGACTCCCTAACACTGCAGGGTGGCCTCTTGAGTGCGTCCCTGTGGCTGCAGCTCTTGAGCGCTTTGAGTCTGACAGAGAAAAGCGCTATACAAATGTTTGGATTATAATTATTATTATTACTGCAGCCAAATAGATCAGCAGGGCTGCCAGGCAACTGGTATAGCTTAAAAGGAAATCAATATTGGCAGCCTCCATATACCTCTCACTACAGTTCTCCTTTAAGCAACCTAATGGTTCTATTGCATTGAGCATTAATGGTACATTTTACGGTAGCTTCACTTACTACTGTAGTGGTACAGTGCTTAGGGTGATGCACTGACGTGTCCACCATGCAGTGTGATCTGGGTTCGATTCCCAGCTATGGTATGATATATACTGGCTTTTAAAAAGTATAATTCCCTGCCAGAAGACACCCTCCTCCCGGAGGGAGGAGGGAATAGGTTGAAGGGTTGAAGGGTTGAAGGGTTGAAGGGTTGAAGGGTTGAAGGGAGGAGGGAGGAGGGAGGAGGGAGGGAGGAGGAGGGAGGAGGGAGGAGGGAGGAGGGAGGAGGAGGAGGGAGGAGGGAGGAGGGAGGAGGGAGGAGGGAGGTGGGAGGGAGGAGGGAGGTGGGAGGTGGGAGGTGGGAGGAGGGAGGAGGGAGGAGGGAGGAGGGAGGTGGGAGGAGGGAGGAGGGAGGAGGGAGGAGGGAGGTGGGAGGAGGGAGGTGGGAGGTGGGAGGAGGGAGGAGGAGGTGGGAGGTGGGAGGTGGGAGGAGGGAGGAGGGAGGTGGGAGGAGGGAGGAGGAGGAGGGAGGTGGGAGGAGGGAGGAGGGAGGAGGGAGGAGGGAGGAGGGAGGAGGGAGGAGGGAGGAGGGAGGAGGGAGGTGGGAGGTGGGAGGAGGGAGGTGGGAGGAGGGAGGAGGGAGGTGGGAGGAGGGAGGAGGGAGGAGGGAGGAGGGAGGTGGGAGGAGGGAGGTGGGAGGTGGGAGGAGGGAGGGGAGGAGGAGGTGGGAGGTGGGAGGGTGGGAGGGAGGAGGAGGGAGGTGGGAGGAGGGAGGAGGGAGGAGGGAGGTGGGAGGAGGGAGGAGGGAGGAGGGAGGTGGGAGGAGGGAGGAGGGAGGTGGGAGGAGGGAGGTGGGAGGTGGGAGGTGGGAGGAGGGAGAGGGAGGAGGGAGGTGGGAGGAGGGAGGAGGGAGGAGGGAGGTGGGAGGAGGGAGGAGGGAGGTGGGAGGAGGGAGGTGGGAGGTGGGAGGTGGGAGGGAGGGAGGTGGGAGGTGGGAGGTGGGAGGAGGGAGGAGGGAGGTGGGAGGTGGGAGGTGGGAGGAGGGAGGAGGGAGGTGGGAGGTGGGAGGAGGGAGGAGGGAGGTGGGAGGAGGGGGGGGGAGGTGGGAGGAGGGAGGAGGGAGGAGGGAGGTGGAGGAGGGAGGAGGGAGGAGGGAGGAGGGAGGGGGGAGGTGGAGGAGGGAGGTGGGAGGTGGGAGGAGGAGGTGGGAGGTGGGAGGTGGAGGTGGGAGGTGGGAGGTGGAGGAGGGAGGAGGGAGGTGGGAGGTGGGAGGTGGGAGGAGGGAGGTGGGAGGAGGGAGGTGGGAGGTGGGAGGAGGGAGGTGGGAGGTGGGAGGAGGGAGGAGGGAGGAGGGAGGTGGGAGGGAGGGAGGAGGGAGGAGGGAGGAGGGAGGAGGGAGGTGGGAGTGGGAGGAGGGAGGTGGGGAGGGAGGAGGGAGGTGGGAGGAGGGAGGAGGGAGGAGGGAGGAGGGAGGAGGGAGGCCAATTAAAATCTCACTAGCAGAGAGTGTAGCAGCTGTCCCATAACTAATTAGTGTAGGCAGACAACTGAGTCAAATGGTATAAAGGACCTAGCTTGAAGGGAGGGTGGGCGGGTCCTCAAGCAGTGTGTTTGACCATAACATGTCTGCTGACAGTGAAATGGAGGGTAAAAATTTTGTTTTTTGATGCGAACTGGGCGAAGCGAACTTCCGCAAACGTTCGCCTGCGGGAGGCGAACGCGAACCACCGAAGTTCGCCAGGAACCGTTCGCCGGCGAACCGTTCGGCCCAACTCTAGTGATTATAGGCAGTAAAGGAATACTGCTCTTGAGGGCACAGGAACCTTCCAGCAGCCTGAGACTCTCCAAGGGGTGGAGTCAAGCTGGAGATAGGAAGGACCAGAGAGTGAGTGACACCTAAAGGTGGATGTCACTATCTGATCTGGAGACTATCTCTTAAGAGGAGAGATAGCTCTCGAGGTCGGGCACGCCTGGTCGGAAACACACGGACAGATAAAGTACAAAGACAGAAGGCTGATTCGGTATCCAAGGCAAGCAGGGTCTGGCAACAGAATATCAGATATGCGAGGTACCGAATCAGAGATCAAAGGGATAGTCAGGAAAGCAGTAAGTCATAACAGATATCAACAATGCCTATTCTGGGTGTGAGGTCCTTGGTCTCTACACCCTGGAACTAGTCTGATGAAACAGATAGATAACACAAGTTCCCTAGTCTGGTGTGAGGTCCGTGGTCTCTACACCCTGGAACTAGTCTGAAGTATAAACAGAATAACAGTACAAGTAATCTGGCTCAGTGTGAATTCCCAGGTCACCTGGTTCAAACACACTGTTGGATCTGACTAAGGCCTGAGTGCTTCCACGTAGTGTTCGCAACGGCAGACAACTTGAGACTGGCCAGCAGTAACTATATATGGAGTAGTGCTCTCCGGCACCACCCCTAATTGATCAACCAATAGTAAGCTGCTCTGGAGTCAGCTGATCGGCGTGATCAGTAGTGTTGGGCGAACACCTAGATGTTCGGGTTCGCGAACGTTCGCCGAACATCGCCGCGATGTTCGGGTGTTCGACCCGAACTCCGAACATAATGGAAGTCAATGGGGACCCGAACTTTCGTGCTTTGTAAAGCTTCCCTACATGCTACATACTCCAAATTTGCAGGGTATGTGCAACTTGGGAGTGGGTACAAGAGGAAAAAAAGAATTTAGCAAAAAGAGCTTATAGTTTTTTAAAAAGAAAATCGATTTTAAAGTTTCAAAGGGAAAACTGTCTTTTAAATGCGGGAAATGTCTGTTTTCTTTGCACAGGTAACATGCTTTTTGTCGGCATGCAGCCATAAATGTAATACATATAAGAGGTTCCAGGAAAACGGTAACGCTAACCCAGCAGCAGCACACGTGATGGAACAGGAGGAGGGTGGCGCAGGAGGAGAAGGCCACGCTTTGAGACACAACAACCCAGGCCTTGCATGAGGACAAGAAGCGTGCGGATAGCAATTTGCGTTTTGTCGCCATGCAGTCATAAATTTAATACAGATGAGAGGTTCAATAAACAGTGACCGGAAACGCTAACCCATCACAGATGTTCATTGTTCATGTTACTTGGTTGGCGTCCGGGAGTGTTGCGTAGTCGTTTCCAATCCAGTATTGATTCATTTTAATTTGAGTCAGACGGTCTGCATTTTCTGTGGAGAGGCGGATACGCCGATCTGTGACGATGCCTCCGGCAGCACTAAAACAGCGTTCCGACATAACGCTGGCTGCCGGGCAAGCCAGCACCTCTATTGCGTACATTGCCAGTTTGTGCCAGGTGTCTAGCTTCGATACCCAATAGTTGAAGGGTGCAGATGGATTGTTCAACACAGCTATGCCATCTGACATGTAGTCCTTGACCATCTTCTCCAGGCGATCGGTGTTGGAGGTGGATCTGCACGCTTGCTGTTCTGTGTGCTGCTGCATGGGTGTCAGAAAATGTTCCCACTCCAAGGACACTGCCGATACCATTCCCTTTTGGGCACTAGCTGCGGCTTGTGTTGTTTGCTGCCCTCCTGGTCGTTCTGGGTTTGCGGAAGTCAGTCTGTCGGCGTACAACTGGCTAGAGGAGGGGGAGGATGTCAATCTCCTCTTTATAGTCTCCACAAGGGCCTGCTGGTATTCTTCCATTTTGACCTGTCGGACTCTTTCTTCAAGCAGTTTTGGAACATTGTGTTTGTAATGTGGATCCAGAAGGGTATAAACCCAGTAATTGGTGTTGTCCAGAATGCGCACAATGCGTGGGTCGCGTTCAATGCAGTCCTAGGCCGAAGAGGTCATAGCCTAGGGTCACAAAAACCTGTTTATTTGGACTATTTCAATGGTAGTGATGGTGACGTACATAAATCTCAGCCATGGCCGTTAGCAACGTCTGAATTTCACGAAATGTCTCATGCAGGTAGAAGACATATTGTTAGACTTGGATTCCAAAGATGGGGTCCCTACATCTCTGCAAACCAGAGTTACAGGGGTCCAAAATTGGTAAAATCCCCCATAGACTTTCATTTCCTCCCTATTTCACTTTACAAAATCTCACATCTTTTCAAAGGGCAATGGCTCAGCAGTACCAAATTTTCTAGCATTGTAGGGACCATTAGGGGGAACATGACTGGTGAGTTTCGGGCCCCTAGGCCAAAGAGGTCATAGCCTAGGGTCACAAAAACCTGTTTATTTGGGCTATTTCAATGGTAGTGATGGTGACGTACATAAATCTCAGCTATGGCCGTTAGAAACGTCTGAATTTCACGAAATGTCTCATGCAGGTAGAAGACATATTGTTAGACTTGGATTCCAAAGATGGGGTCCCTACATCTCTGCAAACCAGAGTTACAGGGGTCCAAAATTGGTAAAATCCCCCATAGACTTTCATTGCCTCCCTATTTCACTTTCCAATATCTCACATCTTTTCAAAGGGCAATGGCTCAGCAGTACCAAATTTTCTAGCATTGTAGGGACCCTTAGGGGGAACATGACTGGTGAGTTTCGGGCCCCTAGGCCAAAGAGGTCATAGCCTAGGGTCACAAAAACCTGTTTATTTGGGCTATTTCAATGGTAGTGATGGTGACGTACATAAATCTCAGCTATGGCCGTTAGCAACGTCTGAATTTCACGAAATGTCTCATGCAGGTAGAAGACATATTGTTAGACTTGGATTCCAAAGATGGGGTCCCTACATCTCTGCAAACCAGAGTTACAGGGGTCCAAAATTGGTAAAATCCCCCATAGACTTTCATTGCCTCCCTATTTCACTTTCCAAAATCTCACATCTTTTCAAAGGGCAATGGCTCAGCAGTACCAAATTTTCTAGCATTGTAGGGACCCTTAGGGGGAACATGACTGGTGAGTTTCAGGCCCCTAGGCCAAAGAGGTCATAGCCTAGGGTCACAAAAACCTGTTTATTTGGGCTATTTCAATGGTAGTGATGGTGACGTACATAAATCTCAGCCATGGCCGTTAGCAACGTCTGAATTTCACGAAATGTCTCAGGCAGGTAGAAGACATATTGTTAGACTTGGATTCCAAAGATGGGGTCCCTACATCTCTGCAAACCAGAGTTACAGGGGTCCAAAATTGGTAAAATCCCCCATAGACTTTCATTGCCTCCCTATTTCACTTTCCAAAATCTCACATCTTTTCAAAGGGCAATGGCTCAGCAGTACCAAATTTTCTAGCATTGTAGGGACCCTTAGGGGGAACACGACTGGTGAGTTTCGGGCCCCTAGGCCAAAGAGGTCATAGCCTAGGGTCACAAAAACCTGTTTATTTGTGCTATTTCAATGGTAGTGATGGTGACGTACATAAATCTCAGCTATGGCCGTTAGCAACGTCTGAATTTCACGAAATGTCTCATGCAGGTAGAAGACATATTGTTAGACTTGGATTCCAAAGATGGGGTCCCTACATCTCTGCAAACCAGAGTTACAGGGGTCCAAAATTGGTAAAATCCCCCATAGACTTTCATTGCCTCCCTATTTCACTTTCCAAAATCTCACATCTTTTCAAAGGGCAATGGCTCAGCAGTACCAAATTTTCTAGCATTGTAGGGACCCTTAGGGGGGAACATGACTGGTGAGTTTCGGGCCCCTAGGCCGAAGAGGTCATAGCCTAGGGTCACAAAAACCTGTTTATTTGGGCTATTTCAATGGTAGTGATGGTGACGTACATAAATCTCAGCTATGGCCGTTAGCAACGTCTGAATTTCACGAAATGTCTCATGCAGGTAGAAGACATATTGTTAGACTTGGATTCCAAAGATGGGGTCCCTACATCTCTGCAAACCAGAGTTACAGGGGTCCAAAATTGGTAAAATCCCCCATAGACTTTCATTGCCTCCCTATTTCACTTTCCAAAATCTCACATCTTTTCAAAGGGCAATGGCTCAGCAGTACCAAATTTTCTAGCATTGTAGGGACCCTTAGGGGGAACATGACTGGTGAGTTTCTGGCCCCTAGGCCAAAGAGGTCATAGCCTAGGGTCACAAAAACCTGTTTATTTGGGCTATTTCAATGGTAGTGATGGTGACGTACATAAATCTCAGCCATGGCCGTTAGCAACGTCCGAATTTCACGAAATGTCTCATGCAGGTAGAAGACATATTGTTAGACTTGGATTCCAAAGATGGGGTCCCTACATCTCTGCAAACCAGAGTTACAGGGGTCCAAAATTGGTAAAATCCCCCATAGGCTTTCATTGGGCCTACTATTTACCGTTCCAAAATCTCACACCATTTCAAAGGGCAATGGCTCAGCAGTGGCAAAACTCACCAGTCATGATCCCCCTAAGGGTCCCTACAATGCTAGAAAATTTGGTACTGCTGAGCCATTGCCCTTTGAAAAGATGTGAGATTTTGGAAAGTGAAATAGGGAGGCAATGAAAGTCTATGGGGGATTTTACCAATTTTGGACCCCTGTAACTCTGGTTTGCAGAGATAAAGGGACCCCATCTTTGGAATCCAAGTCTAACAATATGTCTTCTACCTGCATGAGACATTTAGTGAAATTCAGACGTTGCTAACGGCCATAGCTGAGATTTATGTACGTCACCATCACTACCATTGAAATAGCCCAAATAAACAGGTTTTTGTGACCCTAGGCTATGACCTCTTTGGCCTAGGGGCCCGAAACTCACCAGTCATGTTCCCCCTAAGGGTCCCTACAGTGCTAGAAAATTTGGTACTGCTGAGCCATTGCCCTTTGAAAAGATGTGAGATTTTGGAAAGTGAAATAGGGAGGCAATGAAAGTCTATGGGGGATTTTACCAATTTTGGACCCCTGTAACTCTGGTTTGCAGAGATGTAGGGACCCCATCTTTGGAATCCAAGTCTAACAATATGTCTTCTACCTGCATGAGACATTTCGTGAAATTCAGACGTTGCTAACGGCCATGGCTGAGATTTATGTACGTCACCATCACTACCATTGAAATAGCCCAAATAAACAGGTTTTTGTGACCCTAGGCTATGACCTCTTTGGCCTAGGGGCCCGAAACTCACCAGTCATGTTCCCCCTAAGGGTCCCTACAATGCTAGAAAATTTGGTACTGCTGAGCCATTGCCCTTTGAAAAGATGTGAGATTTTGGAAAGTGAAATAGGGAGGCAATGAAAGTCTATGGGGGATTTTACCAATTTTGGACCCCTGTAACTCTGGTTTGCAGAGATGTAGGGACCCCATCTTTGGAATCCAAGTCTAACAATATGTCTTCTACCTGCATGAGACATTTCGTGAAATTCAGACGTTGCTAACGGCCATGGCTGAGATTTATGTACATCACCATCACTACCATTGAAATAGCCCAAATAAACAGGTTTTTGTGACCCTAGGCTATGACCTCTTTGGCCTAGGGGCCCGAAACTCACCAGTCATGTTCCCCCTAAGGGTCCCTACAATGCTAGAAAATTTGGTACTGCTGAGCCATTGCCCTTTGAAAAGATGTGAGATTTTGGAAAGTGAAATAGGGAGGCAATGAAAGTCTATGGGGGATTTTACCAATTTTGGACCCCTGTAACTCTGGTTTGCAGAGATGTAGGGACCCCATCTTTGGAATCCAAGTCTAACAATATGTCTTCTACCTGCATGAGACATTTCGTGAAATTCAGACGTTGCTAACGGCCATAGCTGAGATTTATGTACGTCACCATCACTACCATTGAAATAGCCCAAATAAACAGGTTTTTGTGACCCTAGGCTATGACCTCTTTGGCCTAGGAGCCTGAAACTCACCAGTCATGTTCCCCCTAAGGGACCCTACAATGCTAGAAAATTTGGTACTGCTGAGCCATTGCCCTTTGAAAAGATGTGAGATTTTGGAAAGTGAAATAGGGAGGCAATGAAAGTCTATGGGGGATTTTACCAATTTTGGACCCCTGTAACTCTGGTTTGCAGAGATGTAGGGACCCCATATTTGGAATCCAAGTCTAACAATATGTCTTCTACCTGCATGAGACATTTTGTGAAATTCAGACGTTGCTAACGGCCATGGCTGAGATTTATGTACGTCACCATCACTACCATTGAAATAGCCCAAATAAACAGGTTTTTGTGACCCTAGGCTATGACCTCTTTGGCCTAGGGGCCCGAAACTCACCAGTCATGTTCCCCCTAAGGGTCCCTACAATGCTAGAAAATTTGGTACTGCTGAGCCATTGCCCTTTGAAAAGATGTGAGATTTTGGAAAGTGAAATAGGGAGGCAATGAAAGTCTATGGGGGATTTTACCAATTTTGGACCCCTGTAACTCTGGTTTGCAGAGATGTAGGGACCCCATCTTTGGAATCCAAGTCTAACAATATGTCTTCTACCTGCATGAGACATTTCGTGAAATTCAGACGTTGCTAACGGCCATGGCTGAGATTTATGTACGTCACCATCACTACCATTGAAATAGCCCAAATAAACAGGTTTTTGTGACCCTAGGCTATGACCTCTTCGGCCTAGGACTGCATTGAACGCGACCCACGCATTGTGCGCATTCTGGACAACACCAATTACTGGGTTTATACCCTTCTGGATCCACGGTACAAACACAATGTTCCAAAACTGCTTGAAGAAAGAGTCCGACAGGTCAAAATGGAAGAATACCAGCAGGCCCTTGTGGAGACTTTAAAGAGGAGATTTACATCCTCCCCCTCCTCTAGCCAGTTGTTCGCCGACAGACAGACTTCCGCAAACCCAGGACGACCAGGAGGGCAGCAAACAACACAAGCCGCAGCTAGTGCCCAAAAGGGAATGGTATCGGCAGTGTCCTTGGAGTGGGAACATTTTCTGACACCCATGCAGCAGCACACAGAACAGCAAGTGTGCAGATCCACCTCCAACACCGATCGCCTGGAGAAGATGGTCAAGGACTACATGTCAGATGGCATAGCTGTGTTGAACAATCCATCTGCACCCTTCAACTATTGGGTATCGAAGCTAGACACCTGGCACAAACTGGCAATGTACGCAATAGAGGTGCTGGCTTGCCCGGCAGCCAGCGTTATGTCGGAACGCTGTTTCAGTGCTTCCGGAGGCATTGTCACAGAGCGGCGTATCCGCCTCTCCACAGAAAATGCAGACCGTCTGACTCAAATTAAAATGAATCAATCCTGGATTGGAAACGACTACGCAACACTCCCGGACCCCAACCAAGTAACTTGAACAATGAACATCTGTGATGGGTTAGCGTTTCCGGTCCCTGTTTATTGAACCTCTCATCTGTATTACATTTATGACTGCATGGCGACAAAACGCAAATTGCTATCCGCACGCTTCTTGTCCTCATGCAAGGCCTGGGTTGTTGTGTCTCAAAGCGTGGCCTTCTCCTCCTGCGCCACCCTCCTCCTGTTCCATCACGTGTGCTGCTGCTTGGTTAGCGTTACCGGTCCCTTTTCCTGGAACCTCTTATATGTATTACATTTATGACTGCATGCCGACAAAAAGCATGTTACCTGTGCAAAGAAAACAGACATTTCCCGCATTTAAAAGACAGTTTTCCCTTTGAAACTTTAAAATCGATTTTCTCAAAAACTATAAGCTCTTTTTGCTAAAAATTTTTTCCTCTTGTACCCACTCCCAAGGTGCATATACCCTGTAAATTTGGGGTATGTAGCATATAAGGAGGCTTTACAAAGCACAAAAGTTCGGGTCCCCATTGACTTCCATTATGTTCGGAGTTCGGCTCGAACACCCGAACATCGCGGCCATGTTCGGCCCAAACCCGAACATCTAGATGTTCGCCCCCAACACTACACGTGACCCGTTCGGCCAATCACAGCGCTAGCCGAACGTTCGGGTAATGTTCGGCCATGCGCTCTTAGTTCGGCCATATGGCCGAACAGTTTGGCCGAACACCATCAGGTGTTCGGCTGAACTCGAACATCACCCGAACAGGGTGATGTTCTGCAGAACCCGAACAGTGCCGAACACTGTTCGCCCAACACTAGTGATCAGCTGATCTCTCCTTGCCCAGTATAAGAGTTCTGCCTCTCAGCGCGCGCGCGCGTATTCCTAAGCCTGTGTGCACTAACAGACTCAGCCACACCAGACACACGCTGCCGCGTGCAAAGCACCGCGCTGGACGCGGAACCAGCCGCCTTACTGTTGTTACATGCGGCGGCTTTTCCGCGTTCTGCCCTGTTACCAGACGCACGCTTCTGCGTGCAAACCACCGCATTGGACGCGGAATCAGCCGCCTCCTCAGCAGCACACGCGGCGGCTTTTCCGCGTTCTCTCTCACACAAACCATGGGAGATCTAAAAAATGTATTTGGAGTAGGACGATAAATACAATCAGTTTATTTTCACCTTGAGTTTACCTTAAATAAGGACTTGGGTTTCACCCCACACACATACTGGCAACAAATTACAAACTGGTATTTGTTTATTGTTTTTAAAAACCATATGTGTGAAGGTCTGTTTTGCTAATTCAGATATAAAAAACAATCTCCAATCAGCACTCTGGATTTGGCAATATAGTTCAGCAGAAATGTACACACACACACACGAGCGTAACTAAGGGTTGGGCAAGGGCGCAGCACTTTGAGGGCTCTCAGTGCGGCTTCCGCACCCCCACATGCATGAGAGGCGGCTTGCTGGCCACCTGAAGTAACACTGCTTCTCTCCCTCCCTCTGCAGTGGAGTGAGTAAATATTAATAATACCAGAAGACTCACCGGCTCCGACGTTCCGACATTATCTCTCTTCTGTTACAAGGAGAGGATGCTGTGCACCCTGCAGAGGACAGATGATGGCGTCACTGGAAAATTGGAGCCAGTGAGTCTTCTGCTGTTGCATCTGGCTATGTAGAGGGGGGCTTATCATTTATAGGGGGGCACACCGGCTATCTGAACGAGGAAGGGGGCACATTTGGCTATATGAACATAATTTTCCCATTTGGCTTCATCCATGACCATGCCCATATTCTCATCCGTTGTCACATCGTTTTTTTTTTTTTTATGCGAGGGGAGGGGGCACAAAAACTGTCTTTGTCCCCGGGGGCTTAAAGGGACTCCGAGCTCAACAAAAAATGCAAAATAGTACTCACCCGGGGCTTTCTCCAGCCCAGTGCTGGTCGGGAGGTCCCACGACGGCGTCCTGGCTCCTTTCCTAGTCCCCGCTCCGGAATGGCTGACCGGCGGCAGCCCGGGCGACACTCGGTAGAGTGTCGGGCTTCTTGTTCCGCATATGTCGTGGCTGACGTCACACGCCGGCCGCCTTGCGTCGTCACGGCGGCCGGCATGGCAGTACGGCACATGCGCGCTTTAATCGCGCATGCGCAGTACTTTCACGCCGGCCGGCGTGATGACGCAAAGCGGCCGGCGTGTGACGTCAGCAGCGTCATACGCGGAAGAAGAAGCCCGAGTGTCGCCCGGGCTGCCGCCGGTCAGCCATTCCGGAGCGGGGACTAGGAGAGGAGCCAGGACGCCGTCGTGGGACCTCCTGACCAGCACTGGGCTGGAGAAAGCCCCAGGTGAGTACAATTTTTATTTTTAAGATGAGCTCGGAGTCCCTTTAACACCCTAGCTACGCCTTTCCACACACACACTGTTTCCAGTTTAGCTTTAACTAGGTTGGTATACAGGGATTTTGACCTTCTCCAATGTTCACATGACAACATTTTAATCTGTCTGCAGAAAAACAGAATAAACAGAATAAAGAATAAAAACACTAATTTCTCCACCTGCTTATACAGTGGTTGCCTTGGATGTAACTCATCTTTGTGTATTTATTCACACCCAATTTGTCTCACACACCTTGACTTTAATATACTACACTATTGTGGGCTCTCAATCTATTTTTTTTTTTTTACAGCCAGACCATACCTCACTTGCCAAAACAATTTCAGAAATGTATTTCTTGCATAATCACCTTCTCAAATCTTAAGACCATCAAAACATTGTAAAGAAGTACAACATGAAGAAATAGTGTTATAATAGAGAACAGAGGCGCCAAAAGGATAAAAACAGTGTTTAAAAGTTTTAAAATTTTGCTTAGGAGGCAGTGGTGGACTTACCTCCCATAAGCAGACACAACAAACTGTTGTGTAATTTAAGTGTACGGTATGTGGCAGATATAAATGAAGAAAAAAGGAGTAGTCGCAAACTCAATTTTTGCAGAGAAGCAATCCCCATCTACTGTAGTGTCTTCAGCAGTGGCATTTATTGGCCAAAAGGAAACAAGCTCTGACCCACAAAACGTGTTGTCTGCCTATCCATTGCATTGAATAACATTTCATACCCTGATCACTTATTTGGTTGGTGAATGGTCAATGCTCATTTTTTTTCAACTTTTTTTTAGATATTCATATTTTTTGGGTGCCTCCAGCTTGTGCTTTATAAAGAAGTGCATGCAAACACATCCTGGTTGCTAACTAGATATAACCAATTAGATGCTAATAATTCTCGCTTAAATACAAATTGAATGCAAATAGTATGCATCTTGGAAGTGTGCCAATCAAATTCAATGCCTGAACATTTTGATTGGCCCAATTCCAATCTGCGTACAATTAGCATGCTATCCTCTATTTTTAAGGAGAACCTGTACCGAGTAAAAACATTTAAAATATGCACATGAGGTAACTTCAAATGAACATTACATAGTTACCTTGCCATCAGTTCCTCTCAGAAGCTCACCATTTTCTTCTGACAATAATCCCTTCCAGTTCTGACAACATTTTGTCAGATCTGAAATACATCAGTTGCTGTCAGTAAAATATCAGTTGCTGTCAGTTTTAGCTGAGAGGAAAACTGATGTACCAGGTAATGTCCATGTTTCCCTATGGCTCAAGTGGGCGATGTTACAGTTTAACTGTATGCTGACCAGAAAGCTGTTATGGGTAATGGCCATTTTCAAAATGGAGGACGGAAAATTCCCTTGATCACAGTGAACAAACATGACGCAGTACAAGAGAATGAGACTGAGGAGTAGACTACATAGAAGGTAAGTAGACTTGTGTATGTATGACTTGTATGACTTGTGTATGCTTATTTTGACTTTTAATTTTCAATTCAGGTTTTCTTTAAGGATATCCATATTTTGGATGCATAACCGAGGGCACATTTTAGTCTATGTTAACAGTAGAAGTCTAAGGGCTCTTTCACATCAGAGCTTGCGTTGGAGAACGCTCAAAGCATACGTTTTGTTGTATGCCTTTTACTGCGTTTTGATATGCGTTGCACTGCAGTGAGTGTGCGTTTTTAATCCGTTTTCAATGCGTTACTGCACATAGAAAAACGCAGGTAATTTTTTTTTCTTTTAGTTGTCAACTTTCTACATTGTTCCTCTGTTGCATTCTGGGACTGATTGCCTGCGTTAACGGATTAAAAACGCACATAGTGTGCGTTTTACATTGACTAACATTGTAACGCATAAAGCTAGCGTTGGCCAAAAAACTGCGCCTGGGTGCAGTGGAACGCAACGCACAAAAAGGCTGCGTTATATGTGAAAGCTAAAATGAAAGTCTATGGACTTTCATTTCACCTTGGGTAACGCAAACTTTATCCTTTGCGTTGAAACGCAGAAAATCTGCCCTAATGTGAAAGAGCCCTTAAAACCACATCTGTGTCTGATCATTTAATTATGACTACATATCATCCAGCTGACATAAAAGGATCACTTTGACAAATGTTCAACTTTTCAACAAAATCTGCCCATGTGCCAACGCTTTCATAGGGCTCCCTGTGAAGCTCATAGGCAAACCAGTGAACATGAGAGCAATATTACTAATGGCAGGATGTCATACAGACTTACGACTTTATTTTTGTTTACTGAACTATACCGCATGTATCAACTAAAAATATGTAATACGTCCCTGTTTAACCACTTGATGACTGAGGGCCCTTTTCCACTAGGGCGTTTGCGACTGCTTAATCGCAAAACCGCAAACCGCTAGTGATTTTAAAATCGCTACGGTTTGCTTTTTAACATAGGAATCGCGGTAGGTAATTTCCACTACCACGATTCGTTTTTTACTTGATCGTGCCGCGGAGCGACTTTTGCCGCGATTTTGCTATGCAGTGCATAGCATAGCAAAATCGCGGCCGCAAACGTCGGGAAATCGCCGGTAAATTTTTAGCTTTTTTGATTCAGCAATCGCTAGCGTTCAGCGTGAACGCTAGCGATTGCTAGTGGAAAAGGGCCCTGAGGGTTTTTTCCCCTTGTGGACCAGAGCAATTTTCACCTGGCAGTGCTCCTCCCTTTCTTTCGCCGATAACTTAATCACTACTAATCACAGCGAAATGATCTGTATCTTTTTCTTGCCACCAATTAGGCTTTCTTTGTGAGGTACAGTATGCTAAGAATTATTTTATCCTAAATGCATTTTAACATGAATAATAAGGAAACTATTGAAAAAAATGCATTATTTCTCAGTTTTGGGCCATTATAGTGTTAAAATAAAACGTTCTACTGTGGATAAAAGCCACACATTTTATTTGCCCGTTTGTCCCGGTTATTGCAACGTTTCCCTAGTACAATGTATGGTGCCAATATTTTATTTGGAATTAAAGGTGCATTTTTTCAGTTTTGCGTCCATCACTAATTACAAGCCCATAAATTAAAAATTAATAGTAATATACCGCCTTGACATACATTTTTTAAAAAATTCAGTCCCTAAGGTAAAAAAAAAGTTTGGGTACTATGGGAGGGAGTGGGAGGGAAATAGTTAATTATAAAAGTCAGTGTGGGGATTTTTATTAAATAAAAATGAATTTCAGTGTAATTTACTATTTGGCCGCAAGATGTCATCAGTCATTATTTCCGATTCACGTACGTAAGCACGTGAATCGGCAGTAATGCGTAGCAGTGTAACAACAGGAAGATACAATGAATGCCGGTGTCTCGGGGACTTAGATTTATGAATGGGAATCATGGTCCCATTCATTAACCTCCCCACTAAGCGACGGTAACGGTGGTGCGCGCGGGCAAACGGGGGCGAGCGTCGGCTGCACGCCGCTGCAGACTTGCATTCACGGCCCTGGTGCATCCTGTGAACTTTGCAGGGCTGTGAATGTACTGCACGGCGTGCATCCAGTAGTTAATAAAGACTTATATACTTTTTGTATAATCTGGAGTATTTTCCTGATACTTTATTTTTCGCTACATGGATGTTTTTTTCTTGTATATCAACTAAAAAATATGTCATCTTTATGTCTTAAAGTGGAACTAAACTCAGAACGTCCTCTCTGCTTCATTGGAAAAAATGTCTTCATTCCAATTTATGGAAATCCTAAAAAACAAACAAATAAAAAAAACCATGAAGTTTACTTGTTTTCACTTTTGTAGAAAGAACTGAAATGGTAAAGTCTCAGTGTCTACTATATGGAGAGCTGCCTTGGCAGGCCTCTCCTACAGTCTATTCACAGTTGATGATAACGACTAAGTAGATACTTAATATTCTTAAACAATCATAGAACACATAGAAGTACATTTTTTCAGCAACCAAATGTGGAATGAAGACTTTTCATGGTGTGCTGTGCAAGAGTTTAAGTCTGCTTTAATGGAAGAAAGAACTTACAGTATAAGAAAAAAATTAAAAAATGTTTTTGTTTTTTGCCATTTTTATTTTTTTCTTCCTCTTCTAACTTATTTGTCTAATAGAGAGGAACATGTTTGTAGTCTTACACATCATGAGCTTGATTTTCATTTTTATTGATGTATTACTGGTGTGTGTGTGTGTGTGTTTTTTTATATTCTATTATTGTGGATAATTTTGGATGCTTGACGATCTCTTAGTTTGATACAGCATCCTTAACTTTCTTGTCTTTTTTAAAATAATTGTATATTAAGTAGATGTGCCGCATCATTAGACTAGTAAATTATATTTTTCATCAGCATTAGAAAAAGGCAATGCATAAAATGTGTAGCGTTGTTTCTCCATGAATGAAAGTGTGCTGGAGGTTAACAACAATATTCTGCATTATGGCAACAGGGCTATTTAATGATGTTGGAGAGGTCAAAGAAGTAAAACTAAAGAAATTCTTCTGGGAACATGTCCTCAAGATCACCTTGGTAAGCCTGTCATATTATCTGCTCAAGTACATAAATCCTCCAGAGACATGGGTGATTCAATGTTAAGCACTCCAAAGATATCTCCTTTTGATACGTTCACTGGACTGACTTCTGTTTGAGGTCAACCAAACATGGCCAATTACCACAATAGATGTACCAAAAATGAATGTGTCTCTTGCTGACATGTTTGGGGCACCAGTGTTTGGATTGCCATGAAGAGTTTGACTTTTATATCATGAATTCTTTCACTGCAGTTCTATTGTGTAGAAGTTATTCACTTAGCCCTTTCTTACAAATGTATAGAATTTCTTCTTTTTTTAGATTCTCAGTTAATAACCCTCATAAATGAACCAACTTGTTGTATGAAGTCTTTCTTCATTCATTTAAAACATTTCAGATACCATCCTACACGCAATCTCAGCTCTACTAACAATATCCTTCTGTCTTCTTCGCTGGTCACCTCTTCTCATTCCCACTTACAAGACTTCTCTCGATCCTCTCCCCTCCTCTGGAACACTCTTCCTCAACACATCCTCCACTCACCCACACTTGCTCTTTTTACACACAATCTGAAAACTCACCTCTTCGGGCAAGCATACTCTCCTACTTGGGACACTTTGCCCACTGACCACCATTTCTACCACCTAATACACAGCTTCCCTTTATTTACTGTCCTATCCCTTAAACCTTTAGGCTGTAAAGCTTTTTCACTAGGGCTCTCCTCCTTTTGTCTCACAAAGCTATGTAATGTGTATGCATAACGCCCACCCTTGTGAAAAAATATGTAGTTGTTCACTGCATTAGCTGTAATCCACCTTTGTTTTGTATTAACTGTTGTATTGTTTATTTTGTATTTTTATACCCTGTATGCTGAAGTATAGCTCCACAGAAGAAGCTGGCGCAACATACATTAATAATAATAATAAAGCGTACCGAAAGTGACCTGTGACAAGATGAGATAAACATAGGAACATATAATACTGACACTAGTAAGACATTCTCTAAAGTCCCTTTCTATTTTCCAGTACAACAGGAGTTAAAAAACAAACAAACAAACAAAGTTCATATCTATGCAAAAGAGCTTGTCGTCAACAGCTTGTGGAATTCAGTCTGGTTTCCTTAAAAGCAAATAGAGGATAAAACAGCTGTGAAAAAGTGAGATAAAGCTTCTAATAAGGGTTTATATGCAGGACAGTTCAAAGGGTCATTATTTCATTTTCAACTTTCCCCGTTGCACCCCACACTGTTCTGTGCCTGCACAGTAGTACTGCGCAGGCACAGAATGCTCCTGGGTACAGGAGTGTGGCAGGGGCTGGGCCACGCATGCGCAGAAGCACATGACTGGCCAGAAAACCGGAGGCATAACAAATGAACAAAATGGCTGGAGAGGACGGCAAGAAAGCCCACACACCTCATGGAGCTGGATGAAGCACCAGGTAAGTATAAATAAACCTATTATCGACATCTCAGGTACACTTTAACCACTTGCCGACCGCACGCTTATACCGTGCGTCGGCAAAGTGGCAGCTGCAGGACCAGCGACGCAGTTCTGCGTCGCCAGCTGCAGGCTGATTAATCGGGAAGCAGCCGCTCGCGCGAGCGGCTGCTTCCTGTCAATTCACGGCGGGGGGCTCCGTGAATAGCCTGCGGGCCGCCGATGGCGGCTCGCAGGCTAAATGTAAACACAAGCGGAAATAATCCGCTTTGTTTACATTGTACGGCGCTGCTGCGCAGCAGCGCCGTAAGGCAGATTGGCGATCCCCGGCCAATCAGCGGCCGGGGATCGCCGCCATGTGACAGGGGACGTCCTGTCACTGGCTGCAAAGGACGGATAGCGTCCTGTGCAGCCCGGATCACCGGGGGGGGAAAGGTAGGAGAGGGAGGGGGAGAATGTTGCCGCGGAGGGGGGCTTTGAGGTGCCCCCCCCGCAACATGCCTGCAGGCAGGAGCGATCAGACCCCCCCTGCACATCATCCCCATAGGGGGGAAAAAAGGGGGGGGGGTGATCTGATCGCTCTGCGTGCACCCTGATCTGTGCTGGGGGCTGCAGAGCCCACCCAGCACAGATCACAACAAACAGCGCTGGTCCTTAAGGGAGGGGTAAAGGGTGGGTCCTCAAGTGGTTAAGGAGTAAAAACCCTGAACATGAAGTGGGCTACGCCCCTTGAGAAAGCCGGAAGCCGGCGAAGCGTCGGGGAAACTACCCGCCCGCATGGGACGCCACGCCGTCCCGACCTCCGCTCTAGCACCTCAGTGAGGCTTCACCAACAGGCCTCCCTCAGCCACACTACCATCAGATGGGACAGAGACAGTGCTGAACCAGGCTTGGAGCTCGTCAGTCATCTGCATTTGGCTTGCAAGGTCTCATGGAGATTCCACATCCTTTATTGTACAACCCACATGTCATGGATTGCTGGGAAGCATAGGATGTCCACACAGCCTCCGTCCAGGTGTATGGTGAGATGAATCTATCTATGCAGTGTACTTCCATCATGCCATGGTGAGATGCTTTACATACATATATAATATGGAGTATATGGGACTTACTGCGGACATACCCTGGTGAGGCATTATCTCAGAGACTGACATTTGTGATGTTATTGCTTGCTATGCTATTCTCAAGGGATGAACTGCTTGCTATATGACACTTGCATGACTAACCATTGAAGCCTATGCTAATTACTGCTGGACTGCCCCTGCATTTAGCCTATTTTTCCTCTCCCAGTGCTTTCTACCACAAGTGGATATGACATGCTGATTGCATGCACTTAGGTACACTTTGCACAGTTCTTCTTGTTAACATCAGATTTAGATGCCGGCGTGTGGTTGTTGTATGGTTGGTGTTTTGAGCGGATATGGTGTGACGGGGTGGCCATCCCATGTGATTTTAACCTTTTATGACTAAATATTTTGGAATAATACATTTTGATATGCATTTTGGAAATTGACAAGTGTTCTGTTTTCCTTATTGGGAGTGTATGCCCTACCATTTATTTCTGCCACTGCCACAATTTTTGATTAGTATGAAGTGGTCAAGTTCTTTAGAAAACAGGACTGAATTCGAACAAATTGGTGGACTAGCCCAGAGAAGCTCTCTTGCATAAATAACAACTCAAGTTTTTTAACTCTTCTTGTACTGGAATAAAACAAGAGACTCTTTTCATCACTACTAATGCTCTAATGTTCTATTCTAATTGTATTTTTGCTTTAGATTTGCTTTAAGTATACTAGATTCACTTATACTCTTGATAGCTAGTTTATTGAATCAGGTTTTTTTTTTTTTGTTTTTTTTTAAGCAAGTGGAGTTATGGTTTAAATTCCACACTTTTGAGAAAGAACCACAAGCCACACATCTGTTCATTAAAGCGGACCCAAACCAAACATTTTTTTTAATTCAAAATATTTAGTTGCACCACTCTGACATATAGAAAGATAAATAAACACTCCTTCAGGCCTATGAGCATTTCAGTGCATGCTTTTCACCCTCCTCTTTGCATAACTAGGGTTATACTGGTGGCAGCCATTAGCAATTCTTCCTTTGCCGGACACCACTTACTCCAGCATTTTGCCGGATTCTGTCCCGGCAATATGAAAGGAAGGGAGGGGTTCCTCCAATAAATGTAAAATATTTTATATTTGTCATCATGCAGCTGAAAAAGGCTGCTATTTATCATTATAATTTAGAAAATAGATTTTATTCCTGAAATCTTGTATTTTTAATTTGGGTCCACTTTAACTAGCCCACGTCCTATCAAATGAAGAATCCGCAGAGCACCTTCAACATGCACTTGTATAAAACAATGCTGACGCATGACGTGAGCGCAAAGTATAACAGGCATAAGAAAGTTTCTAATAACAGAAGTTGCAGTAGCCATTTTTTGTTCTGCCTTAAAAAAGAGGTAATTTAAAGGGCATTGCAAAAGAAAATATGAAAGAATGGAAACAAATGTCATCCAAAAAATATTTCAAAAGATACAGAATTCACTTGAAATGACACTTACAGAGGGGACAAAATAAATTAGACTGTGGAAAATAGCAATTGAAAAAAATAACAAGCGGACCATAAGCATTCATTTAACAGTTTCTGCTTTTCAAACAAGCTGAAATGTCGACTTGTGTTTGATCTGATGCCTTCCTTAAACTTTGGCTGCTAATTCTCCTTTAAGAATTCTGTAGATTTCATAAATAATCTATAAGGCTTCCCAGTGAGCTGTTATTTTAAATCCCGCTGTGCATGTTCATGATCATACTCTGTTCTTTAGGAAAAAGTGCCCATCAGTGCCTCCTATTCATGTGCTGCGAAGCTGTCTTTCCGTTGCTTGGAAAGATCTTATCAGCGATCAGTCATACACAGCGGCTGTACAATCTGCAGAACAAAGAACATCAAAGGGAGATGTGATAAAATCACTCAAATAGAGAAACAGGAATACAGCAACACAGAACTTGGGGAAAAAAACATATTTCTGGCAGCTAAAACATAAAGGCAGAATTTTGGGCCTTGAAAATTCTGCTTTTCTTCGTATTTTAGTAGATAAAGTGAACCCGAGGCAAAACTCAGGTTAAAAACACATACTTACCTAAAAAAAAAAAAAAAAAAGGCTCTGGATCCTGTAGAGGTTTTTTATACCATCCTCTGGATCTTTGTTGCCCCTCCCTCTCCCCCTATCGGAAGAAATCTGACAAGATTGTCAGACTGAAGATCTGGACAGCGCTCCTCTTCCTGAACGTGCACAAGTATGGTCACATCTGTGCAGTAAGCTGGAGCGGCTCTGTGCCACTGCACAGGCATGGCTGTGTTAGTGCAGGTACAGCACAGCCATGCCTATGTGCATAAAGAACAGCAGGGTACGGATCTTCTGGAGGGTTCTGGTGAGCGGCGGCAGTAGCAAGGAGGACACAGGAAGCCTCTAAAGGATCCACAGGCTTCCCTTTTCTTAGGTAAGTATCAGGGTTTTTTTTACACGAGGATTGCCTCAGGTTCTCTTTAGGCCAATGCCCAACTCCGGACAACAACAGTATGCACACATACAAAAATAATGAAATGCCCATACATTAATTGGTTGTTAAACCAAAATTCATATTCATATATATATATACAGTGGTGTGAAAAACTATTTGCCCCCTTCCTGATTTCTTATTCTTTTGCATGTTTGTCACACTTAAATGTTTCTGCTCATCAAAAACCGTTAACTATTAGTCAAAGATAACATAATTGAACACAAAATGCAGTTTTAAATGATGATTTTTATTATTTAGTGAGGAAAAAAACCTCAAAACCTACATGGCCCTGTGTGAAAAAGTGATTGCCCCCCTTGTTAAAAAATAACTTAACTGTGGTTTATCACACCTGAGTTCAATTTCTGTAGTCACCCCCAGGCCCTGATTACTGCCACACCTGTTTCAATCAAGAAATCACTTAAATAGGAGCTATCTGACACAGAGAAGTAAACCAAAAACACCTCAAAAGCTAGACATCATGCCAAGATCCAAAGAAATTCAGGAACAAATGAGAACAAAAGTACTGTAATTGAGATCTATCAGTCTGGTAAAGGTTATAAAGCCATTTCTAAAGCTTTGGGACTCCAGCGAACCACAGTGAGAGCCATTATCCACAAATGGCAAAAACATGGAACAGTGATGAACCTTCCCAGGAGTGGCTGGCCGACCAAAATTACCCCAAGAGCGCAGAGAAAACTCATCCGAGAGGCCACAAAAGGCCCCAGGACAACATCTAAAGAACTGCAGGCCTCACTTGCCTCAATTAAGGTCAGTGTTCACAACTCCACCATAAGAAAGAGACTGGGCAAAAACGGCCTGCATGGCAGATATCCAAGGCGCAAACCACTTTTAAGCAAAAAGAACATTAAGACTCGTCTCAATTTTGCTAAAAAAAATCTCAATGGTTGCCAAGACTTGTGGGAAAATACCTTGTGGACCGCCGAGACAAAAGTTGAACTTTTTGGAAGGTGCATGTCCTGTTAAATCTGTCGTAGAAGTAACACAGCATTTCAGCAGAAGAACATCATACCAACAGTAAAATATGGTGGTGGTAGTGTGATGGTCTGGGGTTGTTTTGCTGCTTCAGGACCTGGAAGGCTTGCTGTGATAGATGGAACCATGAATTCTACTGTCTACCAAAAAATCCTGAAGGAGAATGTCCGGCCATCTGTTTGTCAACTCAAGCTGAAGTGATCTTGGGTGCTGCAGCAGGACAATGACCCAAAAGACACCAGCAAATCCACCTCTGAATGGCTGAAGAAAAACAAAATGAAGACTTTGGAGTGGCCTAGTCAAAGCCCTGACCTGAATCCTATTGAAATGTTGTGGCATGACCTTAAAAAGGCAAAAGGCAGTTCATGCTAGAAAACCCTCAAATAAAGCTGAATTACAACAATTCTGCAAAGATGAGTGGGCCAAAATTCCTCCAGAGCGCTGTAAAAGACTTGTTGCAAGTTATCGCAAACGCTTGATTGCAGTTATTGCTGCTAAGGGTGGTCCAACCAGTTATTAGGTTCAGGGGGCAATTTCTTTTTCACACAGGGCCATGTAGGTTTTGAGTTTTTTTCTCACTAAATAATAAAAACCATCATTTAAAACTGCATTTTGTGTTCAATTATGTTATCTTTAACTAATGGTTAATGGTTTTTGATGAGCAGAAACATTTAAGTGTGACAAACATGCAAAAGAATAAGAAATCAGGAAGGGGGCAAATAGTTTTTCACACCACTGTATATATATATATATATATATATATATATATATATATATATATATATATATATATAGTGGCGCTTGAAAGTTTGTAAGCCCTTTCAAAGTTTTTATATGAAGGTGACCTAAAATATCATCTGATTTTTAAGCAAATCCTAAAGATAAAGAAAACCCAGTTACAGTACCTACTGTATGTTTATCTCATCATGTCACAGGACATTTCAGGTGTTACAATACGTTTAGCAATATAGTGCATATTTTACTGCCAGAACCTGAAGTCCAGACACTTCTAGGTTCTTGCCTACCAGCCAATATGGGAAATGGCCTGGATGATGTGGCCAATATACTGGATTAAATACTGATTTTTTTCAGACTTTGGCCATCCAAGTCCTAAACTGCCTTTCCCACTGCCATGTATCTATACCTTCTGCTCTGCTGGGTTCTGTCATGATCAAGCTGCAATGCTCTGCAGGAACAAGGGAAGGCTGCAAACTCGGCAGCTGTGGATGTAGCTCCACAGGTCCTCTGTGCAGAATGGAGAAGCAGCACCAGGTGCTTCAACTGGCAGCTCTGAACTCAGGTCCCTGTGTGTGCAGAATGGAGGCAGCGAAAACCAGTATGAGGCAGCGTGGAGAGAATCGGAACTTGACTGTCCACATTTAGTAATGTTGCGTTCTCGCCTGCCAAAGCACAAAAAAGAAACAATGATTTTGTGTTTTGGCCACATTGGGTTCTGGCTGCTGATGTGGGGATGTGATTTGATTATATAAATAACCAGGGCCTGCCCCATCTCAGTGTTAAGGACATGCAGACCCAGGACAAGGTCCTCCAGCACCCAAGGTTGAGACACCAAAGTACGCCCTCCATCCCTCCCACCCCAGCCATCACACACTGATTGTTATTAGACTAAGAGGCAGCCCAGGTCCCCCAACATCTTGATCTCTAGTTATCTGCCTTGCAGTCACTGCCATGTATCCCTTTTTCTTATTCCTCTCTGCTTCAAACACAGTAGGGGAATGATAGATGAGTGAGTTGCATGCCCCCTCCTACACTGCACCCTGAGGCTGGAGCCTCTCTCACCTCTGCCCTAGAGATGGCTCGAACCTCCGATTTTCGGTTAGCGAACTTCCGCAAAAGTTTGGTTCTCGCGAACTTTCGTGAACCGCAATAGACTTCAATGGGGAGGTGAACTTGGAAAACTAGAAAAAATTATGCTGGCCAGAAAAGTGATGGAAAAGATGTGTCAAGGGGTTTAATACCTGGAGGGAGACATGGTTGAGTGGGATAGACGCCAAAAGTCCCAGAAAAAAATCTGGATTTGACGCAAAGCAGTGTTTTAAGGGTAGAAATCACATTAAATGCTAAATTGCAGGCCTAAACTGCTTTATAACATCTTGCATGTGTATACATCAATCAGGGAGTGTAATTTCTCCTTCCTTCCTTCCTTCTCCTCCACGTCTTGTCTTCCAGGGATTTGTAGGATGTCAAAAGCCAGCTTACATACTTTCCATAGAACAAACAGCAGACCTGGCACCAATTTGCACTTTCCAAGAGTTTCCTTTAATCCAGCGGGTACAAGCAATACATAAAGAGTAGGTAGGTGGTCGGCCTAACAGCCGTTTCGCAGCTTGCCCTGCTTTTTCAGAGGCACAAAGACAGCTTACATACATTGGCCGGGAATCAAACCCAGGTCAACCGCTTGGAGGGCAGCTATGCTCACCACTATACCACCAACGCTACATGCTGAAGCCAGCCTAGCATGTACTATTGTGATATACCCAAGAGAAAAATGAGCTTGCTTAGGGATTTGTAGGATGTCAAAAGCAACCTCACATACATTGCCCAGGAATCGAACCCAGGTCAACTGCTTGGAAGGCAGCTATGCTCACCACTATACCACCAACACTACATGCTGAAGCCAGCCTAGCATGTACCATTGTTATATACCCCTAGAGAAAAATTAGCTTGCTTAGGGATTTGTAGGATGTCAAAAGCAACCTCACATACTTTGGCCAGGAATCAAACCCAGGTCAACTGCTTGGAAGGCAGCTATGCTCACCACTGTACCACCAATGCTACATGCTGAAGCCAGCCTAGCATGTACCATTGTGATATACCCAAGAGAAAAATTAGCTTACTTATTTGCCTAATTTGCTAGATGAAAGCTGTGGGACACATGGTGATACTGCTTACAGGCTTCAATTCAAGACTTCAGAAAGATCATGTGCCCCCCTGGATGATGCTAGTGTAACACACACAGCAAAGGACAGCAATTTGAAGTCTGGAAGATTCCAGGGCAAGGGTGGAAAGGATGAAAAGCTAGTTGGCCATGCAACCATTCCTGCTAACCTAAAGCTTACTTGTGTCTTACAACACATTGGCTTAAGACTTTTTTAGATTTTTTTTTTAAGTGTGGTGTCACAGTTCACTCATCTCTTCAACTACAAGAAAGGCCCAGGAGTAGTCTTAGCTACCCTAATATCTATGTTACGGCAGGGCCCTTATTACACTTTCTCTTACAGGGCTATGGAAACCGTTTTGGCCGTGCGATAAAGCGAGGTGCAAAATTGAAATCATGCCTAGCAGAAGATGGTTTTGATCCATCAACCTCTGGGTTATGGGCCCAGCATACTTCCGCTGCACCACTCTGCTTACGTTTGTATATAAAAAAAATAAAAAAAAGGAGAGGTGGTGGTGTCACAAGAATACTTTTGTCACCTGGCCCACTGAAAAAGCGGAATGTGGGCGGAGCTAACCCTAAAACAATTACCAAACAAAATTCAACACACATGGGTCATCAGCCTCCTTAGTGTACAAAAAGATCATCCTTTAATAAGTGAATTGAATTAGACACACATTTCTCAATATAGCAAAATGTAAATGGGACCTCACAACATGGAATTATTGATTAAAAACATGTACAAGAAGCGGATTCAGCCATACCTAGCAGCTTTTGTATCAAACAGGGTATATGCTATGTTGAAAGATCACCCATTCACCTATCAACATGCGCTCCGCGCAACCATACAAGTGCCATGCAATTGACTAATTGTAGTCATAATGGGGGGCCCCCTTTTGGAAACCTCCGATATTTGCCGATGCTAGTAAGTATATGCAATGAGGTCCCAGAAAATTCAAAAGAAAAATGAATCCAATTAACTTTTTTTTTTTTTTTTAAACAATACATTTTTATTGAGAGATATGCTAAATCAGTGACATAAGGAAAAAAGAACTGAAACATGTTGTACATAGGATTACACATCGCTTGGAAATATCCAGTTTGGACAAATATATGTTCAACATCTTTATGGACATATACATAGTGTGATGATATCCGTACATTATGTTGTCCTGGTTTAAACTTTGCCAGGTCAGTGAACTCCTCTCCGGTCACTGTCTATCCATTACTGGTAGACTGACCGACAGGGGAACATTTCCCAGCTACATTGTTCGATTGAAGCAGTGGTACTTAGACCTATCAATCGAAAGGCGATCATTGTTTCTGATTTGGTATGTTTAAGCTAGGATCTTGTGATCTGCGGTGGTCGCACCTTACACCATTAGTGTATATGGTCCTGCTGGGTTAGTATCACTCTTCTATAGGATCGACCGAACATCTAATCTGGTAAATATGATAAATCTGATAAAGATAATGCAATGTATAGCCAGCTAGGATGCTTTAAGTGTGTTTCTTACTTCTAGTTATATAGTATTCCTAGCTGGCGATATTAAGGAAGAGGGGAAAGGGGAAACGTACATAACATACAATATAACTAACAGGTTATATATTGTTGTTTGGTAAACTTAATACAACAAAATCTATGGTCCCACCCATAGTCGTATCTATATTTATGTTAAACGAGTAGATTCATACCTCTACATATGTTGCTAAAACTTCTATACAAGTTTGTGTAATTAGCTGTTTATGGAACATCCGGGCCTAAGATATTTTTCCATTGTAATATTTCGGGTATACATTGCTATGGTCATGGTGAAGTCCATTTTCTCTGTGGATTTCCAATTACTAACGATAGTGCCTTGTGATGCCATGATTAGGTGACATACTTGCATTCGATATTCTATATTTATTTTGTCTAGATCGATACATAGTAGTGCTAGTTGTGGTGTTAGGTGAAAGTTTGGAACTAGATGTTCTTTTATGTAACGTTCTACTGACGTCCAAAGATCTGCTACAAAGGGACATTGCCATAGCATATGAAACATATTGCCTATGGAATTGGAGCATTTCCAGCAGTATGGTGAGAATTTGGTTGAAAAGGTTGCTAGCTTCCTAGGCGTCAAATACCATCCCGTTAGTATTTTTATGTATTGCTCCCAGTGGGAATTACATTTAGATAATTGTGATATTTTTTTAATTGCTGCGATTATTTGATCAGTCGATATATCTGAGTTTAGGTCAGATGACCATGTTTTGACATACTTTTCAATAGGCGATTGTTTGTTTGCTATGAGTTCATTATACCATGTGGAGATTCCCCCAGTGATTGGTTTGGTGGAATTAAGCATTGTGAGAATTTGACTATTAATTTCCGGGATAGTGATTGTTTTGGCCTTTAGAAAGCTAGCTACCCTTTGAAATGTGAATAAGGAGTGCTTAGGAAGTGAGTATTCCTTCTTTAGATCTGCAAAGGTTTTGATATTGTCACCATTATATATATTATTCAGGTTTTTTAGCCCTGCCATTCTCATAGGCAATGTATTAATATCTGCTATCATTGCTTGTATCGTTGTTATAGGGATTCTAGGAGATACGTATATACCTTTGTGCGGGGGGTGTTTTAGAAAGGTTTCCCATGACAGAAGTGTGGTAGTAATGGTTGGGAAGGGGTATTTGGGCATTTTATGTCCTAACATCATGCTTGATAACAGGTCTCTTGGACACATCTTAAGTAAATCTTGTTCCATAGATACCCATTTTTTTTCCTTGGATTTGGACCACCAATTTTTAGCAAATTCGAGATTACATGCATGATAGTATGTTTCTATATCCGGTACTCCTATGCCTCCCAGTCTTTTTGGCCAGATCATTGTGGTATACTTGATCCTAGATTTTTTCCCACCCCATATTAAGTTACTCATAGTTTTCCTTAGTTCCCGAAAATAGGAGCTTTTGATGGGGATTGGTAGAGTGCGTAGTAAGTAAAGGATTTTTGGAAGTAGGAACATTTTAAAGGAAGTTAATCTTCCTGACCACGATAGTGAGAACTTAGTAAAAGATATGGCTTCAGTTTTGAGGTTTCCTAGAAGGGGAATAAAGTTATACTTGAATAGGTCTGATGCCTTTGGCATCAAATGCACTCCCAGGTAAGTCACCTCTTTATCGGCCCAGGGAAAATTGAATTCTTGAGTAATGGAAGTTTTGATATCTGGGGGGATATTTAGGCCTAAAATATATGATTTGGTTTGGTTGAGCTTGTAGTATGAAGCTTCAGAGAATTCAGTTATTACTTTGAGCAGATGATGTAGTGATTGCAAGGGGTTAGTGATCACTAAGGCCACATCATCCGCAAAGAGGCTGATGGTGTGAGAGCTGCTTCCAATAAGGACGCCTCTTATTTCCGGTGTTGAACTTATTTTTTGGGCTAAAGTCTCCATTAGGAGGACGAAGATGATAGGGGAAAGCGGGCATCCCTAGCGGGTGCCATTCGATATGTCAAAGGCATCAGATAGAAAACCAGCTGCATTGACTTTAGCTGAAGGGTTAGTGTATAGTGACATAACCGCATGAAATATTGGGCCTTGAAATCCGAATTTAGAAAGTGTGGCATGTAAGAAACCCCAGTGTACCCTGTCGAACGCCTTCTCCGCATCCAAAGTGAGGAGCAGAGAAGACGTCCGACAGAGCTCTAGGTGTCTCAATATGTTTAGCATTCTCCTCGTGCCGTTGGGTGCTTGTCTTCCTCTCGTGAAGCCTACTTGGTCAGGTGAAAGGAGATCTGGTGTTATGTGCATCAACCTGTTTGCGATAAGCTTTGCATAAAGTTTTGTGTCCGTATTTAATAGGGAAATGGGTCTATAGTTATTGGTGTGTTGGGCATCTTTCCCTGGCTTTGGTATCACCGTTATTGTGGCATGCAGGTATTCCTTGGGTATTGGGGTATCTGTCATAAAGGCGTTAAATAGATCTGTTAAGAAGGGAGTTAATATTTGAAAGTATATTACATAGTATTCATTAATGAATCCGTCTGGGCCTGGGGCTCTATTTTTTTTCATGGATTTTATAGTTTTAAGTACCTCGGATTGGGAGAATGGGTTATTTAATTCTTCTAATTGCATGAATCCTATGAACTTGATAATGTCCTCCAAAAATATGACAAAATATATACAGTATGTGGCAAAAAATGTATATAAGAGGTTTAGATCTCACCAAAACGACATCTCCTTTCTCCTTGCTAGCAGATGCACCAGCTCCTGATAATAGTGAGTTCAAAATGGTCACAAGAAACATGTATCCTCAGTGCAGTTTGCTGTATATAATGTCACCATCACTGACCTCCTTTAAGTGCATGAAAACAGATTGACTGCAGTAGAATACAAACCAGAGTTCCACAGTTCCGACCGCGATAGCTGAAAGTGGTAGTGCACCAACTGGCGCGGTTAACAGACTGGCTGCATGCCCATGCGACCTTCAGGTCGCATTGTGTATTCCGCGATATAAAGCAGACACAAGGAGCCAAATGGCTACAGCAAAGCAGCTTGCAGGATCCGGCGGCAAGGCAGGAGGGATGGCTGGGAGTAGTAGGACGCCACCACACGTGGCTAGCTGGTTAGCTGCACGTCATGCGGCCCTGCGAGCGCGAAAGTAGGCTCCGCCCACCAACGTTTCACGTCCTGATTGGACGCTTCCTCAGGGTGTGAGTTTGTATATAACCTTCAAGTTTAAGAAGGGTACATTAGTTGAAATAGTTACACTACTATCTATGTTACAGCAAGGCCCTAATGACGCTTTTTCTTACGGGGCTATGGCCACCGATTGGCTCATGTGGTAAAGCAAGGTGTAAAAACCAAAGTACACCTAGCAGAGGATGGTTTCGATCCATCGACCTCTGGGTCATGGGCTCAGCACGCTTCCGCTGCGCCACTCTGCTGCTGTAAAGCAGATGCTTCGTTGTAGGAAAAATTGAGTGAGACCGCTTAGCCATAAGGAAAAATGGGCACTCCTTTGCCTACTTCTTTCTGGCCTTTGTCATCATGAAAGAATCATATATGTAGAAATTTGATATGTACAGGTTTTATTTAAAGTGGCGTTAAACTTCTTGGAGTAGACTTTTTTCCTACCTCCACAAGACACACATGCATCCACATAAAATCGTTTAGCAACAACTGTGTTCACAGTCTCTGTGGTGCAATCAGTTAGCGGGTTTGGCTGTTCCCTGAAAGGTTGGTGGTTCAAGCCCAGAGAGAGAAAGAGATGATTCTACATGGCTATCTGGGGTTCTCTTTGGACAACTGTTGAATGCAGAAGGCAAGGCTGTCCCTGGGTGGGCTTGAACCACCAACCTTTCGGTTAGCAGCTGAATGTGCTAACTGATTGTGCCAGAGAGACTGTGCATGCAGTTGCTGTTAAATTATTTTATGGGGATGTATGTGTCTTTTGGAGGAAAGAAGTAAGTCTGTTCCAAAAAGTTTCAGCATGTAGCATTGGTGGTATAGTGGTGAGCATAGCTGCCTTCCAAGCAGCTGACCTGGGTTAGATTCCTGGCTAATGTATATGAGCTAGCTTTTGACATCCTACAAATCCCTGGAAGACAAGATCCCTGGAAGACAAGAGAGGAGGAGGAGGGTGGAGGTAAAAAAAAAGCACAAGAACAAGATTAGCTCTCAAAAGAGCTGTTGTGGGGTGCTATTTTAGGAATAAGAATCAGCCAGGAGCAAGCTAACAAGCTTACAGGAGCCTAACTAATATTTTACCTATGAGAGTCTGCCAGCAGCTTTCCCTTCACTAATTACTGCAGGGACACGAGTGACTGTAATGGCCGGCACTGCCAGCCTTATATAAGGGGTGGGGTGGTTCCAGGAGATAGTGTAGCCTGATTGGCTACAATGGGCCTGCTGACTGTGATGTAGAGGGTCAAAGTTGACCCTAATGGAGCACTATGGGGGTGAACCAAACTTCCGGGAAAGTTTGCATTCGCATGCGATCGCGAACCACCCAAAGTTCGCCTGGAACCGTTCGCCGGCAAACCGTTCGGGCCATCTCTACTCTGCCCTGGCCCTGGAAGTTTTTACTGATAGCTAACACAGTACATTACTCTATTTCTACTCTAAAGCTGCGTACTCATCACCCGACGGGTCCAGTGACGTCCCCTTGACAACCGTCGTCAGGCGATGGCTTTTTTCTGCTAGTGACGTCACATGACTACACCATGGGTGTGAACGGGAAGTAAGCAAATGTGGTACTTTGCGCGGAGTCGTTTGGGTTCTTAACGGTCTGATCCGCCGTGTCCGTCGCTTAACGATGCGCGATTGCCACGGGGGCCAAGGTTATTTTTTTTTCACACACACAAAAAAAGTATTCAAACCGCCACTCACAGGACTTAAAAATATACAAAACTTTATTGAAGACTATGGTAGAGTTTGGTATGAAGGGAAAACATTATTTACAACCATAGGTCTTCAATAAAGTTTTGTATATTTTTAAGTCCTGTGAGTGGTAGTTTGAATACTTTTTTATTTATGATTTGAATGTCAAACCAGCCTTCCCTCTTTTCAGTAAGAGGTTGGACTAAACTGATCTTTTCCACTGGAAATTTGTTTGCATAATTTTTTTGTACTCTTTTCTTTTTCTTACATTTTTCCTGCTGTTTGTGTCCCTTGCAGACATAACGTCCTCCAACAAACTAGCACTGCAAATAAATACCTCTCCACTGGAGATCAAAACATTTATAAAATATTTTTATGCACAGTTTGATAGCTCTTCGTTGCATTATAATAGCAACAGAGGAAGAATTTTTTTTTTGTCTGACTTGAATTTAGCTTTAATATAAATATGTGTGGCCACAGGAACAGCAAATTAGAGACAGCAATAAAAAACATTTGATGCAGGTTCAAACTCCTCTTCACTTTACATAAAGGATTTATTTTTTGCTGTCTATGTTCCGACTGAAGCCATTTACCCTAAGGGATAAGAAATAAGGGACATTTCTTAGAAGAGCAGCAATGAAAACCCAAAAGAGATTATAATTCCTTCCCATTACTATCCGGGACTAAAATAAAATTTCCCACTCTGCAGTTGCCTAAAAATATATCACTTCCCAAGCAAGTACTTTTACATTTGAAATGCGGCTTACATGAATATTGTCTACTAATACCTAAAGAAAAAGACTAGACTATGGAGGTGAATAAATACCCTCACACAAAAGAGCATAGTAATCATAGCTAGGTGGGCAGTTTTGAACTGCTTAAAGGGCCACTATCACAAATATAATTGTACAATTTAAAATACATATTTGCACACATATAGGAAATACAAGTTAAACACACTATAAATTACTTTTCTCCTATGTTGCTGTCTCTTATAGTAGGCAATAAAAATCCCTGGGAAATATCCATATAAAGATGCCAGCTTCCCTCCCTACTTACTTGCACACTATTCTAGCAGTTGGACTAGGTAAATGCTGCTCAGTAAGTAAATGGGTAAATGGTAGATGGGGTGCCCAAAAGTATATAAATTAGTTTAACACTGTTTAACTACTTCAGCCCACGGGTTGTCTTCACCTTATGGAGGGGAGGAATTTTCACATTTCAGCACTACTCCCATTTATTCCCCAATAACTTTATCACTACTTATCACACCTAAATGATCTGGCGCTTGTTTTTTCTAAGAGTAATTTGGGCTTTTGGTGGGTGATTTTTTTTTTTAGTAATTATGTTAGTCTCTATGCATTTTAAAGGGAAAGAAGAGAAAAAAATAAGAAATACACTATTTGTCCATTTCCATCCACTATAGGGATGGCATCACCGCATCAGTTTTAAAATAAATAATGCTACCGTTAAAAAAACAAAAAAAAACACATTTTATTTGCCCATTTAACCTAGTTATCCAAATACTTAAACTATGTCCCCAGTACAATGTATATGTATAATATATTATTTGGAAATAAAGGTGTATTTTTTCTTTATTCTGATTTTTGTTTTCTCATTGTACCCTAGCAGTAATTTCAAGCCCTTTTTTTGCAAATATTGCAATATACCCTCGTGGCATACATTTTTTAAAAAGCTGAGTCGCTAAGGTAACAATTTATGCATTCAATTTTAAATTTTGTCACTTAATTTTTATATACAAACTTTCAATTTTGAGTTCAGAACAGTTTGTCACTAAAAAAAACTAAAGACATAGGCCTCAACACTAAAACACCTTAAAATCTATTCTACAACTTATCGAAGTTGAAATAATACCACATTTTACATTTGCTTTGTTGGGCAAGCCTTTTGTAGAATATTGGCAATGCAACTTTCTAACTATTGGCAACATTAGGCACCCAAATTAACCCAAACCTTTAGTAAATATGTGATATTTTTATGTGTCAGTATGTAAGGGGATTATTTGGCATCCCCTGGTGTCGCATCTTAAAGTGATACCTGGGACACCTGCACACACGCTAAATCCTTGGATGAGTCTGTAACAAATAGCCATCTAGCCCAGGTTCAATCTAACGTGTACACATAGCAAGCTTTACACCTCTCACTAACATTGGTGGTCAGACTTCCAAGCCAGAATTCCCAGCTTTTCCTTCATAACTGGTATTATATTTCTACTGCGGTCTTTGTAAAGACAATACCTGAGGTCTCTTATAATCAATCTAAAATCAGAGGAATATGGAAAGCCCTGTTGTAAGCATCCTTTTAAATATTGCTAAGGTTTCTTGCGCAGCTGCTGTGTTCATCTCTTTTTAACCCTTTCCAATCCAATAAATTTATCACCCAAGTGATCATCCAAGACTAGACCCAGCAATGGTTCCCCTAGCAGTGGCTTTGTTTTCCTATGTCTGACTGTGTCCAACATTGGGCCTGAACTGGAAAATGCCAATATCAGACATAGTCTGAAATAAGATTGGAAAGGGTGAATACTTGGCGTCACTTAATCATTACAAATAGCAGATCAGGTACTTCAGACATTTAAGTGATTCTGGATAACTTGTACTTTAGGAGAACGTATCTTCATATCAACACAAACAAGGGGATATTGAATCCGCCTTTGAGACAGCTCACAATGCAGTCACTTTGAGGTGTTACCACCTCTGGGTGTATATACCGCTATGTCAGTCTGAACAGAAGTGAATATTTTATGCTTTTGAACCAGAAATGTAACCTGAGGCAATTCTGGTTCTTAACCTTTGCTTATCTTGAATCACAGGCTCTGGAGCATGTATACAATTCTGTGCTGACTGGGGTAGGTAGAGTAGGGACCAATTCTAAGAAGGTAACCTCATTGTGGTGATATAGCCCCTAGTACAAAATACACTGCAGTTTATTTTTCTGTCACTTGACAGGGAACTTGACAGGCAGCCTATTGGGCCAATCAAAGTTTGGAGATAATGTCCTTTACAGTGATTGAACCCGCAGGGGCTCAGGGCAGGACGAGTGGAGCTCTTGTCATTGCCAATTAGCAGGCATATATTTGTAGTGCTCGCTATGCTACTCTGATAAGGCACACTAACTCTGATAAGGCATGTTAACTCGGATAAGGCACGTTAACTCAGATAAAGTATGTTAACTCTGATAAGGCACGCTATTTGTTATAGTGAGTCAACCCCCAAGTCTCAATTTTTGACCAGGCATGCTCAGATGTACCAAAATTCGATTCGGTTACATTCGAATTCGGGTCCGCATGACATTCGAATTTGAATTTGCCTTTGACCACGAAATTCGGTTCGAATTCATATTCGATTTGGGGTTATGCCTCAAAATTCGGTAAAAATTCGTGTTCGCGAATTTGGGGTTTTTTTTGGTGTTTTTTTTAAAGGGAATTCACATTGAAATAGGTGTACTTAAAAAAAACAAAAACTAAAAACGTGACGTGCGGCACTGGCAGAAGGCAATGCATTGTGTTGACCCTGGCAGTGGGACCACTGACAGCAGGAGGATAAATACAGCAGCAGTAGGAGGAGTGACGTGTGGCACTGGCAGCAGGCAATGCATAGTGTGGACCCTGGCGGTGGGACCACTGACAGCAGGAGGATAAATACAGCAGCAGCAGGAGGAGGAGTGACGTGTGGCACTGGCAGCAGGCAATGTATTGTGTTGACCCTGGTGGTGGGACCACTGACAGCAGGAGGATAAATACAGCAGCAGTAGGAGGAGGAGTGACGTGTGGCACTGGAAGCAGGCAATGCATAGTGTGGACCCTGGCAGTGGGACCACTGGGTTCAAGGTGCGTTTGTAGTTCCTGGGGGGGCTCAGCGCATCTCTGAGCTGAGGCCATTCAGAGGCGGCCTGGTGATGCGCTGATCCCACTTTTTCTGCGCAATGTATTGTGTTGACCCTGGCGGTGGGACCACTCACAGCAGGAGGATAAATACAGCAGCAGTAGGAAGAGTGACATGTGGCACTGGCAGCAGGCAATGTATTGTGTGGACCCTGGCGGTGGGACCACTGACAGCAGGAGGATAAATACAGCAGCAGGAGGAGGAGTGACGTGTGGCACTGGCAGCAGGCAATGTATTGTGTTGACCCTGGTGGTGGGACCACTGACAGCAGGAGGATAAATAAAGCAGCAGTAGGAGGAGGAGTGACGTGTGGCACTGGAAGCAGGCAATGCATAGTGTGGACCCTGACAGTGGGACCACTGACAGCAGGAGGATAAATACAGCAGCAGGAGGATAAATACAGCAGCAACAGGAGGAGAAGTGACGTGTGGCACTGGCAGCAGGCAATGTATTGTGTTGACCCTGGCGGTGGGACCACTGACAGAAGGAGGATAAATACAGCAGCAGTAGGAGGAGTGACGTGTGGCACTGGCAGAAGGCAATATATTGTGTGGACCCTGGCGGTGGGACCACTGACAGCAGGAGGATAAATACAACAGCAGCAGCAGGAGGAGGAGGACGAGGAGTGACGTGTGGCACTGGCAGCAAGCAATGCATAGTGTGGACCCTGGCGGTGGGACCACTGACAGCAGTAGGATAAATACATCAGCAGTAGGAGGAGTGACGTGTGGCACTGGCAGCAAGCAATGTATTGTGTGGACCCTGGTGGTGGGACCATTGACAGCAGGAGGATAAATACAACAGCAGCAGCAGGAGGAGGAGGAGAAGGAGTGACATGTGGCACTGGCAGCAGGCAATGCATAGTGTGGACCCTGGCGGTGGGACCACTGATAGCAGCAGGATAAATACAACAGCAGCAGCAGGAGGACGAGTGAGTGATGTGTGGCACTGGAAGCAGGCAATGTATTGTGTGGACCCTGGCGGTGGGACCACTGACAGCAGGAGGATAAATACAACAGCAGCAGCAGGAGGAGGAGGAGGAGTGAGGTGTGGCACTGGCAGCAGGCAATGTATAGTGTGGACCCTGGCGGTGGGACCACTGACAGCAGCAGGATAAATACAACAGCAGCAGTAGGAGGAGGAGTGACGTGTGGCACTGGCAGCAGGCAATGCATAGTGTGGACCCTGGCGGTGGGACCACTGATAGCAGCAGGATAAATACAACAGCAGCAGCAGGAGGAGGAGGAAGAGTGACGTGTGGCACTGGCAGCAGGCAATGTATAGTGTGGACCCTGGCGGTGGGACCACTGACAGCAGCAGGATAAATACAACAGCAGCAGGAGGAGGAGGTGGAGTGACGTGTGGCACTGACAGCAGGCAATGCATAGTGTGGACCCTGGCAGTGGGACCACTGACAGCAGGAGGATAAATACAAACGCAGCAGCAGGAGGAGGAGGAGTCACGTGTGGCACTGGCAGCAGGCAATGTATAGTGTGGATCCTGGCGGTGGGACCACTGACAGCAGCAGGATAAATACAACAGCAGCAGTAGGAGGAGGAGTGACGTGTGGCACTGGCAGCAGGCAATGCATAGTGTGGACCCTGGCGGTGGGTCCACTGACAGCAGCAGGATAAATACAACAGCAGCAGCAGGAGGAGGAGTGAGTGATGTGTGGCACTGGCAGCAGGCAATGTATTGTGTGGACCCTGGCGGTGGGACCACTGACAGCAGGAGGATAAATACAACAGCAGCAGCAGAAGGAGGAGGAGTGAGTGATGTGTGGCACTGGCAGCAGGCAATGTATTGTGTGGACCCTGGCGGTGGGACCACTGACAGCAGGAGGATAAATACAACAGCAGCAGCAGCAGCAGGAGGAGGAGTGACGTGTGGCACTGGCAGCAAGCAATGCATAGTGTGGACCCTGGCGGTGGGACCACTGATAGCAGCAGAATAAATACAACAGCAGCAGCAGTAGGAGGAGGAGTGACGTGTGGCACTGACAGCAGGCAATGCATAGTGTGGACCCTGGCGGTGGGTCCACTGACAGCAGCAGGATAAATACAACAGCAGCAGCAGGAGGAGGAGTGAGTGATGTGTGGCACTGGCAGCAGGCAATGTATTGTGTGGACCCTGGCGGTGGGACCACTGACAGCAGGAGGATAAATACAACAGCAGCAGCAGAAGGAGGAGGAGTGAGTGATGTGTGGCACTGGCAGCAGGCAATGTATTGTGTGGACCCTGGCGGTGGGACCACTGACAGCAGGAGGATAAATACAACAGCAGCAGCAGGAGGAGGAGTGACGTGTGGCACTGGCAGCAAGCAATGCATAGTGTGGACCCTGGCGGTGGGACCACTGATAGCAGCAGGATAAATACAACAGCAGCAGCAGTAGGAGGAGGAGTGACGTGTGGCACTGACAGCAGGCAATGCATAGTGTGGACCCTGGCGGTGGGACCACTGATAGCAGCAGGATAAATACAACAGCAGCAGAAGGAGGAGGAGTGAGTGATGTGTGGCACTGGCAGCAGGCAATGTATTGTGTGGACCCTGGCGGTGGGACCACTGACAGCAGGAGGATAAATACAACAGCAGCAGCAGCAGGAGGAGGAGTGATGTGTGGCACTGGCAGCAAGCAATGCATAGTGTGGACCCTGGCGGTGGGACCACTGATAGCAGCAGGATAAATACAACAGCAGCAGCAGGAGGAGGAGGAGGAGTGACGTGTGGCACTGACAGCAGTGTGGATCCTGGCGGTGGGACCACTGACAGCAGCAGGATAAATACAACAGCAGCAGGAGGAGGAGGTGGAGTGACGTGTGGCACTGACAGCAGGCAATGCATAGTGTGGACCCTGGCGGTGGGACCACTGACAGAAGGAGGATAAATACAAACGCAGCAGCAGGAGGAGGAGGAGTCACGTGTGGCACTGGCAGCAGGCAATGTATAGTGTGGATCCTGGCGGTGGGACCACTGACAGCAGCAGGATAAATACAACAGCAGCAGCAGGAGGAGGAGTGAGTGATGTGTGGCACTGGCAGCAGGCAATGCATAGTGTAGACCCTGGCGGTGGGACCACTGACAGCAGGAGGATAAATACAACAGCAGCAGCAGAAGGAGGAGGAGGAGTGACGTGTGGCACTGGCAGCAGGCAATGTATAGTGTGGACTCTGGCGGTGGGACCACTGACAGCAGCAGTATAAATACATCAGCAGTAGGAGGAGTGACGTGTGGCACTGGCAGCAAGCAATGTATTGTGTGGACCCTGGTGGTGGGACCATTGACAGCAGGAGGATAAATACAACAGCAGCAGCAGGAGGAGGAGGAGAAGGAGTGACATGTGGCACTGGCAGCAGGCAATGCATAGTGTGGACCCTGGCGGTGGGACCACTGACAGCAGGAGGATAAATACAACAGCAGCAGCAGTAGGAGGAGTGACGTGTGGCACTGGCAGCAGGCAATGCATAGTGTGGTCCCTGGCGGTGGGACCACTGATAGCAGCAGGATAAATACAACAGCAGCAGCAGGAGGACGAGTGAGTGATGTGTGGCACTGGAAGCAGGCAATGTATTGTGTGGACCCTGGCGGTGGGACCACTGACAGCAGGAGGATAAATACAACAGCAGCAGCAGGAGGAGGAGGAGGAGTGACGTGTGGCACTGGCAGCAGGCAATGTATAGTGTGGACCCTGGCGGTGGGACCACTGACAGCAGCAGGATAAATACAACAGCAGCAGTAGGAGGAGGAGTGACGTGTGGCACTGGCAGCAGGCAATGCATAGTGTGGACCCTGGCGGTGGGACCACTGATAGCAGCAGGATAAATACAACAGCAGCAGGAGGAGGAGGAGTGACGTGTGGCACTGGCAGCAGGCAATGTATAGTGTGGACCCTGGCGGTGGGACCACTGACAGCAGCAGGATAAATACAACAGCAGCAGGAGGAGGAGGTGGAGTGACGTGTGGCACTGACAGCAGGCAATGCATAGTAATTCTTTTATTAAGAATATCACTACTTATTTTATACAAAAATACAAAAATAACCAAAGAAATACAGTAACAAACATTAGGCCTCTTGCCTCAAACGCTTAATATTCAGTTCATATCAAGTCCATTTTCCTGGAAAGCAAAAAAAAAAAAAAAAAAAAAAAAAAAAAAAAAAAAAAAAAAAAAAAAAAAAAAAAAAAAAAACCTCAAGAACCAAAATAACTTAAATCTCAGTTATTCAACTTCAATATCACGCTATATACACTATACACTATTTACACTATTACCTATATCAGTAAGAAAGACTAAGCAATCTCACTCCTCCTATGTTTGCAAGCCATTCCTCAATTTGGGTTCCTAACTAAGTGAAAAGAAATAGAAAGCTCACCACAAAGAAAATTAGCCAAATCAAGGAGGCTTGACGTTCTGCCAAAACAGACGCCATTCCTCCCGACTCAACCTCTTCCCTTCAAGACCCCGGATTTTCCCAACCTCACCAATAATGCCATGCACCACCACCTGGACAGGGAGGACTTTCTGATGAATCGTAATTTGGCACCGTGCATTCCAAGTGTAATACCGGATCACTAAGCTAACTAAGAATAAAGTGTCCAAATTAAATGACCCCCGGTTATTGAACGCACCATATGTCCACTCCGCGTAACTGAGCCGCTCCAGAAAGGGAATACCTAAAACCCTACCCACCTGTTTATATACTTCTTTCTTAAAGGAACAGTCCACCAGGAAATGGTCCATGGTCTCCTCCACACCACCACACTCCTCATGAGGACAACCACGATCCCTATCCCCAATGAACTTCAAATTTCCTCTAACAAAGAGTCTGCCATGAAAGGAAAGCCAAGCCAAGTCCCTGAATTTGTTAGGAATCCTAGGAGAACATAGCAAGCGCAAACCCTCCTCCATAATTGGGCTCGGGCAATCTCTCAGGGCCAATGGGTCCTGAAAAAAGGTCTCAACCACTCTTTCCACTAGGGTTTTCCTAGGGATCGAGATAATATCCTCCTTTGTCAGTTCCCATTGCCGGATCACTTTCAGACACGGTGCAACATAGGCCGGCAGATAATCAGCATTGGCTCTCAGTCTTTTCACCAAACCACCCTCTTCCCAACGCCTAAGGAAAGGTTTAAACCAGGACTGAAAAATACCCATCCACCCAGGCAGTTCCTCCGCATACATTCTACCAAAGTTATTTTTAATAAATAACAGAGAAAAGAAAACCACCGGGTTGACCATTCCTAGGCCACCCTTCTGCCTTGATTGATAAGTGATATTCCTCTTAACGTGGTTCATCTTGTTCCCCCAAAGCATTTGGAAGAACAAGCTGTAAATTCTTGTGTGAAGAGATACTGGCAAAATACAGACAAAACTGACATATAACATAATTGGAATCAAATAAGTTTTGATTATGCCAATCCTTTCTCTGAAAGTCAATCGCCAACCTTTCCAGCGGATCACCTTAGCCTCAGCACACTTCAGTCTGCTTTCCCAATTTCTGTGACCATAATCACCCAGACCAAATTCTATGCCGAGTATTTTAATCTTTTCTTTTGGTGCCGGAAAAGAGACCGGAAGCAAGAAGCTCTCATTTTCCTTACCCATCCAGAAAGCCTCACACTTGTCCTGATTGATCTTAGAGCCTGACGCTAATGAGTAACGAGCAACCTCCGCACAAACTCCCTCTGCCTCCTCTTGCCCAGAGATTACCACAGTCACATCATCAGCGTAAGCCACCACCTTGAGAGGAGGTACACCAGTTATGCCCGACGGTACCCCACACAACGCTCCACCATCAATCCTTCTTACGAAAGGATCAATGGCAAAGGCGTATAGCAAGGGACTCAAAGGACACCCCTGACGCACCCCAGATCTAACCTCAAAGGTCTGTCCAACCCAACCATTGACAAGCGGGAAACTCTCAGCACCTCTATATAAAATTTTCAGCCAATCAATAAACCTCCCCGGCAGACCATACCTACTAAGGAGTACCCACAGATACTCATGATTGACACGATCAAAAGCCTTTGCTTGATCCAACGCCAGTAAGTATTTTCCCCAACCAGCCGCCCTGCATCTCTCCAAAATCTCCCGGACCGTTAATACGGCTGAAAAAGTACTTCTACCCTGGACAGAACAGTGCTGCTGGCGGGAAAGCACTTCATTTGCCACCTGACTCAAACGCCAAAAAATTATTTTAGCCAGTATCTTTCGGTCAACATTGAGAAGGCTGATAGGCCGCCAATTCTCAATCATTGAAGAATCTTTACCCTTTGATAAAAGGATAACTGCTGACTCTCTCATAGAGGGAGGAAGCTCATCCTCTGCAAGACTGCGATTGTAAACCTCTGCCAATTCAGGGGCCAGAATGTCCTTAAAAACCTTATAAAATTCGGCCGTCAGGCCATCTGGCCCTGGAGTTTTTTTGATAGCCAACTGCTCTATGGCTTTCACCACTTCTTCAGCAGAAATTCTTTCCGTCAAAAACGCAAGAGGAACATCTAAATTCTTCAGTCCTGGAATATCCCACAAGAAAGATTCCATTACTGTCTTATCAAGGGGCTTGCTATCCAAAAGTTCAGCATAAAAGGATCTCACGATTTCCAGGATCCCTGCTCTGGACTTCACCAGAGACCCTGTACTATCCTTGAGACCATAAACGATCTTAACTGCTATACTTTGTTTACAATTCTGATAAGGATCTGGTGAGTGATTTTTCCCATAATCCCTTTCCAGAAGCAAAGAAGCATGCCGATCATACAAATTTTTGTGTAACAAATCCTTGATCCTTTTGATCTCTGTAGGATCACCATCCCCCAAGACAGCAATTTCAAGTTTCCGCCTCAGACGCTGGTAGGTAACATATTTACCAAAAGCTCTCTTCCTTGCTAGGTTCTTGAAAAGACCTGCTGCCCGCCTTTTAACCATCTCCCACCACTCAGACCTACTGTCACAACAGTCCAGCAAAGTAACCTGTGCCTGAAAAAAATCCCTGAAAGATTGTCTTATACTTTCCTCTTTCAATAGCACCGAATTTAATCTCCAGATACCCCTTCCCTTAGGAGGAACATCTGACACATTCAATACCACAGACAGAATACAGTGATCGGAAAACTCTACCACCTGCACCCCTGGAGATGAGGTAGCAGAGCTCTCCTTAACAAAAAACCTATCTATTCTACTCTTACGCTCTCCGCAGAAATAGGTGAACCCTGTGTCATCTGGGGTGTGCTTCACATGCACATCCGCCAGACCAGCATCCCTAACCATACTATTCAAAAAATTGCTATCATAGCCCAGGCGAGTCTTGGCACCTCTCCTGTCCTTAAGCCTGACTATGGTATTAAAATCACCACCAAAGACTACCTCCTGGGCTGTAAACAGGAATGGCTTGATCTCTGTGAAGAGGCGCTTCCTTTCCCTCTCAGACTGAGGACCATAGATATTGATTAGTCTCAAGTCCTGCCCCCTCACAGAAACGTCCATGACCAAACATCGCCCCATCTCAATCTCACTTACCCGCCGGAAAGTTACCATGTCGGTCTTAAAAAGGACCGCCACCCCAGTGTAAGGCTCGGCCGCAAGAGACCAATAAGAGGGACCAAAATACCAGTCCCTCTTGGCTTCCTGGATATCAGACAATGTTTGAAGCCTGGTCTCTTGCAAAAATAAAATGTCGGCATCAAACTGACCGAGAAAAAATATGGCCTTCCTTCGAGCACTCACAGATCTCATACTAGCAACATTAATGGTTGCTAGTTTCAAAGGGGGGGGAACCTCCATCAGGATAAATGAAAAAGGAGATTGCTTACCCTTTCTTAAACTGTACTCTCTGCCTCCTTAGAGGTAGAAACTTCCATCTCTTCAACTTTTTCTTTATCTGAGGCCTCATCATCCTCAAATAAATCACTCTCACTCTCTACATAATTCTCATCTGACCCGTCAGACTGATCTGACAATGTTTCATACTTATTCTGCAAGGTAATGGATTTTTTCTGTTTAATTTCTTCCATTTTCTCCATTGCTTTCTTTTCTGACACTTCCCTCCTCCTTTCCTTCCTCCTCTCTTTTGCTGACTTCACCTTATCCAAGTTTTTGGACTTCTCTACTTTTACCCCTACCATCTCTCCATTCTGTTTATTTTTTCCTTTAATGGTTTTAGTTCTTTCTATTTTTTTCCCTCCCTCCTCCGGGATTTGTTTATCACTACCCTTATCTTTCCCATCATTATCCTCCACCTCTTTCCTCCCAACAGAAACTCTCTCCTCATCATCCCTCCCTTTAACATCCGTAGGAGAGACTTTTATCACCTGAAAAGAACCTTCCTTCCCACAAGCTGAAAAAATATTTTTCCCTTTACCAGGATCAGCAATCTTAAAAAGGGACTCCGCACCCCCAGGGAGCTTAGTAGTTACTGGGACCAAAGATGGGGGAGGAGGGGGCGGAGGTGCCGACTTCAAAACCGATAAAAAAGGGGGAATCACCGGCTGGGGTTCCAAGACGGCAGACTCCAACTGTGACGGTCCATTACCAGAGGCCACCTCTTCATTCTCTTTCAAAATCTTTTCCATCTCTTTTACTACTTCTTCATCCATATTGGCCCATGCTTCGGGACACTGCAAATATGGGTGACCTATTTTTAAGCAAATACTGCATCTGATGTCTTTACAGTCCTTTGCTAAGTGTCCCAAAGCATGGCATCGCGAACACTTCTGTTCCTTACAAGAAATACTATAATGACTATGCGAACCACACTTATAACATGCACGAGGTTGCCCCTGATAATAGACCGTCACTCTATCTCTTCCAATGAAAACAGAAGTGGGGATGTGTTTGACCACATTCCCCACTCTGTCCAGCCTCACCATCAGCTCCCAACCTCCCCCCCAGATCCCGAACTCGTCCATCACCTTCTTAGGCTCATTTAAAGGCTTCCCATAATTTTTTATCCACACCATAAGATCATGCACAGGGATGGACTCATTCGGGACCACGATTGTCACCTTTTTGTCCAGCGACTGCCTAGACACCGTCCGAGGAGACAAACCACACCACTCTTCACTCTTTTTCCAGGTTCCTTCATATTTCTCCCAGAAGGTGTCCAGACCAGTCGGGGACAAAAAGCTGACATCGAAAAACGAGGGGGGGCTTTCAGGAGCCAAAATGGCATAGAAATCCACCGCCTTGAAACCCATTTTCAATAACAATTGAATAAAAGTCTTACGTGTATATGTCACAGAATTTCCTCCATCACAACACACCCTAACCAAATTCCTTCTGCTTCTTGCAGACTGTCCCACTTCATCATAAGCACTTTGCTTTGTCACATTATCATTCACATTTTTCTTCAACATGTTAGCATATGACATATTCTTTTCTTTGCTCTTGGCAACTTCAGACACTTCCTGCTTTTTAAATATCGTGATTTCACTATTTTTCTCCACCACTTCCTTCTTTTCCATACTTTCATTACCTCCCACCAACCTTCTCTTTCCCACCCTAACTACACCTCCCTCCCCTCTCCTTTTTGCAGCCTGAGGTCCCCCTTTGTGATCATTTATTACCTGGTCGATCCTGCCAGTTTTCCCCACTGCCTGTTCCTGACTGGCATTGGCTGATGCTGCTTTTGGTCCACCAACATCCTTCCCCACAGACTGATCCATGTTGCCAGGAGGTTCCCCACCTGTACTCACACCTTGCCGCCCGAAAACCGCCGCTGTCTCGGTGCCTGCCGCCGCAAAAACGCCTTTTTCCTTACAAACATCTGTGCTCACCTCGGGGACTCCGGAAGTGACGTCAGAAGCCTTACCAACGTCACCTCCGGTTTGCAGAAAGCCCCTCGCCTCATCACCCGCCGCATACCGACAGAATAGAGGGTCCTGCAAAACCCTCTCTGCCCCAACAGAGGTTCTCTCCCCACCAGAAACAAAATTTACACCATTTTCATCCTCCGCATCACCGCCGCCCTGCTCGCTTTTTTGCTCCGCCCCCACGCCACAGGCAGGACCCGCCGCCATCTTTGCTGAGGGAAAATTCTGCCCATAGTCAAAGGACTGGGCTACACCAGCGCCCCCCTGACTCTGCAACATCTGCACATTCCTTAAACCACTGGCAACCTGATTATCAGCAAACGGACTCACAAGGGAAGAACTGACAGGGGAAAAACAAACAGGGTGAGGAAAAGAAACACTAGGAAAATTAACACTGGGGCACGGGTTTTGCACACCACTGGGGAAGGAGGAAGGGGATTGTGGAAACATTGCATTTTGCTGCAAGAAAGGGTTATTTACATTATAACCTGGGAATTGCATCCCCATATGCATATTAGGGAAGAACCCATACTGATTCCCAGGCAAACTTTGCAGCTGTCCTGAAAATTGTTGCATTCCAGTTCCAAACTGGGTCGAGTAATTATTACTCCAAAGTTGCTGTGTCTGCACAGGATTTGTTCCTGTTGTTCCATTAAACATTCCTGGCTGGCTCTGCGAAACAGTACATACTGCAGGTTTTTCCACATCCTCCTTCAGATTCTCCTTCTGGGAATAGGATTTTGGGGATTTCAACCTTTTTTCTTTATCAGCCACTACCACTTCCAATTTTTCTGTGCTTGCAACACTGCTGGGAAAACTTTTAGCCATCTGCACAAATCTCTGCTTATGCTGTAAGGCCTCTGCAAACATTCCTCCATTCTGTTTTAATTCTTCCAGCAATCTCTCTTCCTCCTGTATCTGCTCCTGCAGCTTTATTAGGTCTGGGTTAGTTTTTAGGAAACTTGGCTTCCATGACCGCCCATATTTATTGATTCTCTTTTTCAATTCAAAACACAACGTGTCATATTTTTCCTGGGTTTTCCTTACTTTCTGGTGCCATTCCACCGTATTATTCACAGTCATACTCACAAATGAACCAGAAGAACCATTGCCACTAGCATTATGAGCCTCCATACTGGAGGACAGGGAAGTCCTGCTTCAAAAGACCCAGGCCCCCCTAGAGCCTTGCCCTGGGGAGCCTAGACACACACCGAAGTCCTTTACCCTGTACTCACATACAAGTCCTGCCTTGACAAGGTCCACAATCCAGGTGAAATTGGATCAAAAAGCTCCCAAGAAAGGAGCCTGCTGAGCTTCAACAGGAGCTCAGCTGGAGAGGTCCTCTCTCCTCAGCAGCCACACTCACACTGACCTTCCAAGGGGCGGGGCCAATGCATAGTGTGGACCCTGGCGGTGGGACCACTGACAGCAGGAGGATAAATACAAATGCAGCAGCAGGAGGAGGAGGAGTCACGTGTGGCACTGGCAGCAGGCAATGTATAGTGTGGATCCTGGCGGTGGGACCACTGACAGCAGCAGGATAAATACAACAGCAGCAGTAGGAGGAGGAGTGACATGTGGCACTGGCAGCAGGCAATGCATAGTGTGGACCCTGGTGGTGGGACCACTGACAGCAGCAGGATAAATACAACAGCAGCAGCAGGAGGAGGAGTGAGTGATGTGTGGCACTGGCAGCAGGCAATGTATTGTGTGGACCCTGGCGGTGGGACCACTGACAGCAGGAGGATAAATACAACAGCAGCAGCAACAGGAGGAGGAGTGAGTGATGTGTGGCACTGGCAGCAGGCAATGTATTGTGTGGACCCTGGCGGTGGGACCACTGACAGCAGGAGGATAAATACAACAGCAGCAGCAGCAGCAGGAGGAGGAGTGACGTGTGGCACTGGCAGCAAGCAATGCATAGTGTGGACCCTGGCGGTGGGACCACTGATAGCAGCAGGATAAATACAACAGCAGCAGCAGTAGGAGGAGGAGTGACGTGTGGCACTGACAGCAGGCAATGCATAGTGTGGACCCTGGCGGTGGGACCACTGACAGCAGCAGGATAAATACAACAGCAGCAGGAGGAGGAGGTGGAGTGACGTGTGGCACTGAAAGCAGGCAATGCATAGTGTGGACCCTGGCGGTGGGACCACTGATAGCAGCAGGATAAATACAACAGCAGCAGAAGGAGGAGGAGTGAGTGATGTGTGGCACTGGCAGCAGGCAATGTATTGTGTGGACCCTGGCGGTGGGACCACTGACAGCAGGAGGATAAATACAACAGCAGCAGCAGCAGGAGGAGGAGTGATGTGTGGCACTGGCAGCAAGCAATGCATAGTAATTCTTTTATTAAGAATACCGCAACTTGTTTTATACAAAAATATGAAAGTAACCAAAATAAATACAATAACAAACATTAGGCCTCTCGCCTCAAATAGCTTAATATTCAGTTCATATCAAGTCCATTTTTCCTGAAAAGTAAAAAACTCAAGAACCAAAATAACTTAAATCTCAGTTATTCAACTTCAATATCACATTATATACACTATACACTATTTACACTATTTACATATATCAGTAAGAAAGACTAAGCAATCTCACTCCTCCTATGTTTGCAAGCCATTCCTCAATTTTGGGTTCCTAGCTGAGTGAAAAAGAAATAGAAAGCTCACCACAAAGAGAATTGACCAAATCAAGGAGGTCTGATGTTCTGCCAAAACAGACGCCATTCCTCCCGACTCAACCTCTTCTCTTCAAGACCCCGAATTTTCCCAACCTCACCAATAATGCCATGCACCACCACCTGGACAGGGAGGACTTTCTGATGAATCGTAATTTGGCACCGTGCATTCCAAGTGTAATATCGAATCACTAAGCTAACTAGAAATAAAGTGTCCAAATTAAATGACCCCCGGTTATTGAATGCACCATATGTCCACTCCGCGTAACTGAGCCGCTCAAGGAAAGGGATACCTAGAACCCTACCCACCTGTTTATATACCTCTTTCTTAAAGGAACAGTCCATCAGGAAATGGTCCATGGTTTCCTCCACACCTCCACACTCCTCATGAGGACAACCACGATCCCGATCTCCTATGAACTTCAAATTTCCTCTAACAAAGAGTCTGCCATGAAAGGAAAGCCAAGCCAAATTTCCTGAATTCTTTAGGAATCCTAGGAGAACATAGCAAGCGCAAACCCTCCTCCATAATGGGGCTTGGGCAATCTTTCAGGGCCAATGGGTCCTGAAAAAAGGTCTCAACCACTCTTTCCACTAGGACTTTCCTAGGGATCGAGATAATATCCTCCTTCGTCAGTTCCCATTGCCGGATCACTTTCAGACACGGTGCAACATAGGCCGGAAGATAATCAGTACTGGCTCTCAGTCTTTTCACCAAACCACCACTTTCCCATTGCCTGAGAAAAGGTTTAAACCAGGACTGGAAAATACCCATCCACCCAGGCAGTTCCTCCGCATACATTCTACCAAAGTTGTTTTTAATAAATAACAGAGAAAAGAAAACCACTGGGTTGACCATTCCTAAGCCACCCTTCTGCCTTGATCGATAAGTGATATTTCTCTTAACGTGGTTCATCTTATTTCCCCAAAGCATTTGGAAAAACAAGCTGTAGATCCTTGTGTGAAGAGATACTGGCAAAATACAGACAAAACTGACATATAACATAATTGGAATCAAATAAGTTTTGATTATGTCAATCCTTTCTCTGAAAGTCAATCGCCAACCTTTCCATCGGATCACCTTAACCTCAGCACATTTTAGCCTGCTTTCCCAATTTTGGTGACCATAATCACCTGGGCCGAATTCTATGCCGAGTATTTTGATCTTTTCTTTTGGTGCTGGAAAAGAGACCGGAAGCAAGAAGTTCTCATTTTCCCTACCCATCCAGAAAGCCTCACACTTATCCTGGTTGATCTTGGAGCCTGATGCTGATGAGTAACGGGCAACCTCCATACAAACTCCTTCTGCCTCCTCCTGCCCAGAGATCACCACAGTCACATCGTCAGCATAGGCAACAACCCTGAGAGGAGATACACCAGAAATGCCCCACGGCACCCCGCACAACGCACCACCCTCAATCCTTCTTATGAAAGGATCAATGGCAAAAGCATATAGCAGGGGACTCAAAGGACACCACTGCCGCACCATAGATCTAACCTCAAAGGTTTGTCCAACCCAACCATTAACAAGCGGGAAACTTTCAGCACCTTTATATAAAACTTTAAGCCAATTAATGAACCTCCCCGGCAGACCATACTTATTAAGGAGCATCCACAAATACTCGTGATTGACACGATCAAAAGCTTTAGCTTGATCCAACGCCAGTAAGTATTTCCCCCAACCAGCAGCCCTGCATCTCTCCAGAATCTCCCGGACCGTCAATACGGCTGAAAGAGTACTCCTCCCCTGGACAGAACAGTGCTGCTGGCGAGAAAGTACCACATTTGCCACTTGACTTAAACGCCAAAAAATTATCTTAGCCAGAATCTTTCGGTCAACGTTGAGAAGGCTGATGGGCCGCCAATTCTCAATCATTGAAGAATCTTTACCCTTTGATAAAAGAATAACTGCCGATTCTCTCATAGAGGGAGGAAGCTCATCCTCTGCAAGGCTGCGACTGTAAACTTCTGCCAATTCAGGAGCCAAAATGTCCTTGAAAACCTTATAAAACTCGGCCGTCAAGCCATCTGGCCCTGGAGTTTTTTTTATAGCAAGTTGCTCTATGGCTTTCACCACTTCCTCAACAGAAATTCTTTCCGTCAAAAACGCAAGAGAAACGTCCAAATTCTCCAGTCCTGGGATATCACACAAGAAAGTTTCCATCACTGTTTCATCAAGAGATCTGCTACCCAAAAGTTCTGCATAAAAGGATCTCACGATTTCCAGAATCCCTGCTCTGGACTTCACCAGAGATCCTGTACTATCTTTGAGACCATAAATGATCTTAACTGCTACACTTTTTTTACAATTCTGATAAGGGTCTGGTGAGTGATTTTTTCCATAATCCCTTTCCAGAAGCAAAGAAGCATGCCGATCATACTGACTTTTGCGCAACAGACTCTTGATCCTTTCAATCTCTACAGGATTGCCCTCCCCCGAGACAGCGATTTCAAGTTTCCGTCTCAGACGCTGGTAGGCAACATATTTACCAAAAGCTCTTCTTTTCGCTAGGTTCTTGAAAAGACCTACTGCCCGTTTTTTAACCATCTCCCACCACTCAGACCTACTGTCACAACAGTCCAGCAAAGTAACCTGTGCCTGAAAAAAATCCCTGAAAGATTGTCTTATTCTTTCTTCTTTCACAAGCAACGAATTTAATCTCCAAATACCCCTCCCCTTAGGAGGGACATCTGAAACATTCAATACCATAGATAGCATACAGTGATCAGAGAACTCTACCACCTGTACCCCTGGGGGCGAGGTAGCAGAGCTCTCCTTAACAAAAAACCTATCTATCCTACTCCTACGTTCTCCACAGAAATAAGTGAAACCCGTGTCATCCGGGGTGTGCTTTATATGCACATCCACCAGACCAGCATCCCTGACCATACTATTCAAAAAATTGCTATCATAGCCCAGGCGGGTCTTGGTACCTCTCCTGTCCTTAAGCCTAACTACGGTATTGAAATCACCACCAAAGACCACTTCCTGGGCTGTAAATAGGAATGGCTTGATCTCTGTGAAGAGGCGCTTTCTCTCCCTCTCAGACTGAGGGCCATAGATGTTGATCAGCCTCAAGTCTTGCCCCCTCACAGAGACGTCCAAGACCAAACACCTACCCATCTCAATTTCACTTACCCGCCGGAAAGTTACCATGTCGGTCTTAAAAAGGACCGCCACCCCAGTATAAGGCTCAGCCGCAAGAGACCAATAAGAGGGACCATAGTACCACTCCCTCTTGACTTCACTAATATCTGACAATGTTTGAAGCCTGGTCTCTTGCAAAAATAAAATGTCGGCATCAATCTGACCGAGAAAAAATATGGCTTCCCTACGAGCACTTACAGATCTCATACTGGCAACATTAATGGTTACCAGTTTCAAAGGGGGGGGAACCTCCATCAGGATAAATGAGAGATTACTTACCCTTTCTTAAACTGAACTACCTTCTTCTTTCGAAGAAGATACTTCCATGTCTTCAGCCGAAAAATCTGCACCTTCATCACTATGCTCGGACAATACTTCATATTTATTGTCTGTGGCAACCTTTTTATTTCTCATAACTTCCTCCATTTTTTCTTTTGATTTTTTCTCCGATAGCATTCTTCTCCTTTCTCTCTTACTCATTACTGTAGTGAAACCAGATTCCTCATTTTCTACCACCACCTTCTGCTTTATTTTGTTTTTCTCTGTGATTGGATTTTTCTTACCACCCGCTATGTTTGAGGTATCAGATTTATTTACCCTATTCTTCCTTTCTGAAAGCTTTTCCTCCTCCTCTTTACTCTCTACATTCTTTTCTTTTGACAAAACATCCCCTTTGGGAATTGAAAAAATGTTCTTTTCCCTATTGAGATCCTCGATCTTAAAAACATGATCCACTCCCTCTCCTATAGGTGCCACAGACTTCTTAACCTCTACAACAGTTAAGGAAGGTGGAGGAGGTGGTGGAATTGCCGACTTCAGAACTGACAAAAAAGGAGGAATAAAAGACTGGGGTTTCAAGGCGGTGGATTCCAAACGCGACGATTCCCCATCAGGGACAACCTCATCTTCATTTTCTTTTAAAATTTTTTCCATTTCTCTATATACCTCCTCCCCCATATTCGACAAAGATTCCGGGCACTGTGAGTAAGGATGACCTATTTTTAAACAAATGCTACATCGAATGTCCTTACAGTCTTTTGCCAAATGACCCAACGCGTGGCAACGAGAGCATTTGAGTTCTTTACATGATATACTGTAATGACTTCTTGACCCACATTTATGACATACACGAGGCTGTCCCTGATAGAAAACCGTCACTCTGTCTCTACCAATGAAGACAGAAGTGGGGATATGCTTTACAACATTCCCCACCCTATCCAATCTCACCATTAGCTCCCAACCACCCCCCCAGATCCCGAACTCATCCATGACCTTTTTTGGGGTTGACAATGGTACCCCATAATTCTTAAGCCATACTAACAAATCATGTACAGGTATGGATTCGTTCGGGACCACGATCGTTATCCTCTTGTCCAAAGACTGCCTGGACACAGTCTGGGGAACCAGCCCTTTCCATTCCTCACTCATCTTCCATATGGCTTCATATTTCTCCCAGAAAGTGTCCAGACCAGTCGGGGACAAGAAGCTAACATCGAAAAAGGAGGGGGGATTTTCAGGAGCCAAGATAGCATAAAAATACACCGCCTTGAAACCCATTTTCAGCAACAATTGTAAAAAAGTTTTGCGAGTATACGCTACATCACCACTCTTAAAACAAATCCTCACTAGATTTCTGCGATTTCTAGCTGACATGCCATATTCATCATTTTTAGTAACACCATTATCCACATTAACTCTTTTTTCCAACATTTGAGCATAAGAAACCTCTTCCTTCTTCTTCTGCTCCAATATCACATTCTGTTTATTTTGCACATTCTGTTTGTTCAATACAGCCATATTGTTACCTTTTTCCACACTTTCAACTCTCTCCCTTATTTCCATTCCTACTAGTCTCTTTTTCCCTTCACCAACCTCACCCTCCCCACTTCCCCTCCTCTTACCCGCCTGCACCTGACTTTTCTGACTACCTCCCTTTCCTTGCTCACCCTTGCTTGCTACTGATACCTCCATTCTATCTTCACTTTTCCCTTCTTTTTCTGAAAAAGCTTTTGCTGCAGCTGCAAAGGCTGCTGTCATACCTGTCTCAGCGTTTCCACCACCTCCGCCTTCCTTCTTTCCTTCCAAGCCCTTTGAGGCTTCAGACACATCCTTTTTTTTCCCCAAGCCTTCTAGCTCAGAAATCGCCGCACCACCGCCGCTCACACCCCCTTGGTTACCGCCGACAGATTCATCTGACCCCGCCGCGCAACCGGAAGTGACGCTGCCGTCACTTCCGGTTTCTCCTTTTCCACTGCCCGCCGCCTCCGCCACCATTTTGGATAGGGGCAAGCCCTGTGAACGCGGAAGCGCCGCTTCAGGAGCTTTCCCTAATCCACAAACTACTCCACCAATTTCTGCACCCTGCTGGTGTTGAGATAACACCGCAGGAGCTTCACCAGCCCCAATTGTTCTCTGCATACCAGCCTCTGGAGAAGGCTGCAACAAAAGGTTATTCTTTGCTGAAAAAAAATCTTTTTCATTATAAGACATAACATGGGATGGTACAAACGGGGAGGAACAAACTGGGAAAGGATTAGCCACATTTGGGTAATTAACACTGGGATTAATGTTTTGGGACACATAAGGGAAAAAGGGAGAGGGTTGGGAAAGGGAAAAATTTTGCATATTAGGAAAATTCATATGACTTTGCATATACTGTGCATTTGGGAAATTTCCTGAGAAAGTCTGGTAAGGACTCAACATATTCTGCATATTTGGCATAAACTGCAATGGAAAACTGTTAGTTAACTGTGTCCTGTTCATTGGACTTTGAACAGACTGCATCAGGAAACTGTTGTTTGTTTCAGTCACATGAGAGGCTGCACCAGTTCCCATAGAACCTATTGCACTTTGCTGAGTCATTGTAGGTGCTGGAGACCCTTCTTGCTGAACAACATGCCTCAAACCACTCACATCTTCTTTTCCTTTTTCTCCAACCACATCCTTCATTTTCTCAAATCTTTGCTGATTTTTTAAGCCTTCTGAAAACATGCCTCCTTCTTCCTCAAGCTTTGCAAGCAGAGTACTTTGCTCATCAATTTGAGCACTGAGCTTAACTAGCTGTGGATTTGTCCTCAAAAAAGTAGGCTTCCACGACTGACCATATTTATTTATGCGCTTTTTAAGTTCAAATTGCAAGTCTTTTAATGTATCCTTAGACTTTTTAACCTTTTGATGCCATTCGACTGTTTTACTCACAGTTTCTTTGACTGAAAAACCACTGCCACCAGCTTCATGAGCCTCCATTATGGAGGACAGGGATGCTTCTCTGGCCCAGGCCCCCCCAGAGCCTTCCAGCTCAGGGGAGCCCAAACCCCTCCAATGAAGTCCTTCTCCCCTCCTCACCGGCTTGGCCTTGACAGGGTCCCAGATCACAGGCAAGGTATTCCAAGGATTCACTCCAACCACTGGATCCGCTGGAGCTCAGCAGGAGAGGTCCTCTCTCCTCCACAGCCACACACACACTGAACTCCAAGGGGCGGAGTCAATGCATAGTGTGGACCCTGGCGGTGGGACCACTGATAGCAGCAGGATAAATACAACAGCAGCAGCAGGAGGAGGAGGAGGAGTGACGTGTGGCACTGACAGCAGTAAGGATCCTGGCGGTGGGACCACTGACAGCAGCAGGATAAATACAACAGCAGCAGGAGGAGGAGGTGGAGTGACGTGTGGCACTGACAGCAGGCAATGCATAGTGTGGACCCTGGCGGTGGGACCACTGACAGAAGGAGGATAAATACAAACGCAGCAGCAGGAGGAGGAGGAGTCACGTGTGGCACTGGCAGCAGGCAATGTATAGTGTGGATCCTGGCGGTGGGACCACTGACAGCAGCAGGATAAATACAACAGCAGCAGCAGGAGGAGGAGTGAGTGATGTGTGGCACTGGCAGCAGGCAATGCATAGTGTAGACCCTGGCGGTGGGACCACTGACAGCAGGAGGATAAATACAACAGCAGCAGCAGAAGGAGGAGGAGGAGTGACGTGTGGCACTGGCAGCAGGCAATGTATAGTGTGGACCCTGGCGGTGGGACCACTGACAGCAGCAGTATAAATACATCAGCAGTAGGAGGAGTGACGTGTGGCACTGGCAGCAAGCAATGTATTGTGTGGACCCTGGTGGTGGGACCATTGACAGCAGGAGGATAAATACAACAGCAGCAGCAGGAGGAGGAGGAGAAGGAGTGACATGTGGCACTGGCAGCAGGCAATGCATAGTGTGGACCCTGGCGGTGGGACCACTGACAGCAGGAGGATAAATACAACAGCAGCAGCAGTAGGAGGAGTGACGTGTGGCACTGGCAGCAGGCAATGCATAGTGTGGTCCCTGGCGGTGGGACCACTGATAGCAGCAGGATAAATACAACAGCAGCAGCAGGAGGACGAGTGAGTGATGTGTGGCACTGGAAGCAGGCAATGTATTGTGTGGACCCTGGCGGTGGGACCACTGACAGCAGGAGGATAAATACAACAGCAGCAGCAGGAGGAGGAGGAGGAGTGACGTGTGGCACTGGCAGCAGGCAATGTATAGTGTGGACCCTGGCGGTGGGACCACTGACAGCAGCAGGATAAATACAACAGCAGCAGTAGGAGGAGGAGTGACGTGTGGCACTGGCAGCAGGCAATGCATAGTGTGGACCCTGGCGGTGGGACCACTGATAGCAGCAGGATAAATACAACAGCAGCAGGAGGAGGAGGAGTGACGTGTGGCACTGGCAGCAGGCAATGTATAGTGTGGACCCTGGCGGTGGGACCACTGACAGCAGCAGGATAAATACAACAGCAGCAGGAGGAGGAGGTGGAGTGACGTGTGGCACTGACAGCAGGCAATGCATAGTGTGGACCCTGGCGGTGGGACCACTGACAGCAGGAGGATAAATACAAATGCAGCAGCAGGAGGAGGAGGAGTCACGTGTGGCACTGGCAGCAGGCAATGTATAGTGTGGATCCTGGCGGTGGGACCACTGACAGCAGCAGGATAAATACAACAGCAGCAGTAGGAGGAGGAGTGACATGTGGCACTGGCAGCAGGCAATGCATAGTGTGGACCCTGGTGGTGGGACCACTGACAGCAGCAGGATAAATACAACAGCAGCAGCAGGAGGAGGAGTGAGTGATGTGTGGCACTGGCAGCAGGCAATGTATTGTGTGGACCCTGGCGGTGGGACCACTGACAGCAGGAGGATAAATACAACAGCAGCAGCAGCAGGAGGAGGAGTGAGTGATGTGTGGCACTGGCAGCAGGCAATGTATTGTGTGGACCCTGGCGGTGGGACCACTGACAGCAGGAGGATAAATACAACAGCAGCAGCAGCAGCAGGAGGAGGAGTGACGTGTGGCACTGGCAGCAAGCAATGCATAGTGTGGACCCTGGCGGTGGGACCACTGATAGCAGCAGGATAAATACAACAGCAGCAGCAGTAGGAGGAGGAGTGACGTGTGGCACTGACAGCAGGCAATGCATAGTGTGGACCCTGGCGGTGGGACCACTGACAGCAGCAGGATAAATACAACAGCAGCAGGAGGAGGAGGTGGAGTGACGTGTGGCACTGAAAGCAGGCAATGCATAGTGTGGACCCTGGCGGTGGGACCACTGACAGAAGGAGGATAAATACAAACGCAGCAGCAGGAGGAGGAGGAGTCACGTGTGGCACTGGCAGCAGTCAATGTATAGTGTGGATCCTGGCGGTGGGACCACTGACAGCAGCAGGATAAATACAACAGCAGCAGTAGGAGGAGGAGTGACGTGTGGCACTGGCAGCAGGCAATGCATAGTGTGGACCCTGGCGGTGGGACCACTGACAGCAGGAGGATAAATACAACAGCAGCAGCAGAAGGAGGAGGAGGAGTGACGTGTGGCACTGGCAGCAGGCAATGTATAGTGTGGACCCTGGCGGTGGGACCACTGACAGCAGCAGTATAAATACAACAGCAGCAGTAGGCGGAGGAGTGACGTGTGGCACTGGTAGCAAGCAGTGCATAGTGTGGACCCTGGCGGTGGCACCACTGATAGCAGCAGGATAAATACAACAGCAGCAGCAGGAGGAGGAGGAGGAGGAGTGACATGTGGCACTGGCAGCAGGCAATGTATAGTGTGGACCCTGGCGGTGGGACCACTGACAGCAGCAGGATAAATACAACAGCAGCAGCAGAAGGAGGAGGTGGAGTGACGTGTGGCACTGACAGCAGGCAATGCATAGTGTGGACCCTGGCGGTGGGACCACTGACAGCAGGAGGATAAATACAGCAGCAGGAGGACGAGTGACGTGTGGCACTGGCAGCAGGCAATGTATTGTGTGGACCCTGGCGGTGGCACCACTGACAGCAGGAGGATAAATACAAACGCAGCAGCAGGAGTGACGTGTGGCATTGGCAGGAGGCAATGTATAATGTGGACCCTGGCGGTGGGACCACTGACAGCAGCAGGATAAATACAACAGCAGCAGTAGGAGGAGGAGTGACGTGTGCCACTGGCAGAAGGCAATGCATAGTGTGGTCCCTGGCGGTGGGACCACTGACAGCAGCAGGATGAAAATGAGCGCGGTGTAATATGTTGCCGCATTATAAATACAATAAATACTTAAATAAATTCATAAATAAATCAATGCAGCAGTCCAGCAGCAGCAGGAGGAGTCAGGTAGAAATACAATAAATACAAAAATAAATGCATAGGTAAATCAATGCAGCAGGCCAGCAGCAGCAGGAGTCAGGTAGAAATACAATAAATACAAAAATAAATTCATAGGTAAATCAATGCAGCAGGGCAGCAGCAGCAGGAGTCAGGAAGAAATACAATAAATACATAAATAAATTCATAGGTAAATCAATGCAGCAGGCCAGCAGCAGCAGGAGGAGTCAAGTAGAAATACAATAAATACATAAATAAATTCATAGGCAATAGTCAATGACAGCAGGTCTCCTGGGCGCCTGATGCTGCTGCTGGCCGCAGGCACCTGCTGCTGTGCTGCTGGCTGCTGGACAGGGACAGAGGGAGTGGAAGGCGGGGGGAAGGCTTTCTCCAGTCGCCGAACAAGGATCTCCTACAACTCCCTTGCTCGCTGCTCACGGTCTCTGGCAGGCAGAAACTGATCCCACCTCCCCCTCAGCCGTGGGTCCAGGATCATGCTGATGCAGGCGTCCTCCCTCGCTTGCATCCGCTTGACCCTGGGGTCTGTGCGCAGGCAGCGCAGCATGTGCGCTGCCATGGGGAACAGGGTGGACCGTCTAACAGAGACATCAGGGTCAGCGTCCTCCTCCTCCTCTTCTTGCCCCTGAGACTCTTCCTGCTCTCTCCACCCTCGCACCACTGCTGCTGCGCTCCAATGTTCCCCCCCAGCAGCAACGGCCAGCACCTCCAACTCCTCTTCCTCCTCCAGGGACTCAAATACCTGCGGAGAAGTGGACTGCGCAGGCGGCTGCTGTTCCAGCTGCTTCAGGGCCTCCTCTCCCAAATCCACCAAATCGCCATGTGCCCTGTCCAGCAGACAAACAAAGGGCACCCACTGGCAGAGGGATGCCCGTTGTTCACTCACCAGGTTGGTTCCCTGCAGGAAGGGAGCCAAAACCAAGCAGACCTGCTGCATCTGCACCCATTGCGCGTTGGTGAGGAGCTGGAGTGTGGTGCTGCTTCTGCTGCCGGTGCCGGTGACAGTGGCATCATAGATGTACCGGTTGACAGCCCTCCTCTGCTCAACCAGCCACTCCAACATCGCCAGGGTGGAGTTCCAGCGAGTTTGCACATCTATGATGAGGCGGTGTCGTGGCAGGCCTTCCTGCTGCTGGATGTCTGCCAGTTTTGCTGCGGCAGCTGCTGAGCGGCGGAAAGTGCGCACAATTTTCCACGCCGCTTCTAATTGCTTCTCCATCCCCAGGTAGGTGCGCATGAACTTTTGCACCACCAGGTTCAGGATGTGGGCCAAGCAAGGGACGTGGAGCAAGTCTCCACTGCTGATGGCAGACAGCAGGTTGGCGGCATTGTCGGACACCACCAATCCCACAGTGAGGCCTCTGGGGGTCAGCCACGTCCTCTCCTGCTCCCTGAGGTACCGGAGCACGTTGGATGCCGTCAAGGAGTTCTTCCCCAGGCTTTTCATCTCCAGCAGCGCTTGACAGTGGCAGGCCTTCACGCTGCTGGAGAGACGGGATCGCTTGGCGGTGGGAGCTGCTGCTTCTCCCCTGACCCCGCGCGGTGGCACCACGTAGTGGGCGACTGGTGCTGCTGCGCCCGAGGATGGACCTGCTTCTTCCTCGCTCGGGCTTTCCACCAGGCTGACCCAGTGGGCCGTAAAGGACAGATAGCGCTCTGTCCCAAACCGGCTGCTCCAGGAATCCATGGTTATGTGGATCCGCGCACTGACAGCGTGATCCAGCGCGCGGCCCACGCTCTCCATAGCAGAGCGGTGCAGTGCTGGGATCGCCCTGCGGGAGAAATAGTGGCGGCTGGGGACTTGCCACTCCGGGATCCCAACCTTCAGCAGCGCTCTGATGTCACTCCCCTCCTGCACAAAGGAATATGGCAGGAGCTTGGAGCACATGGCCCGGGCAAGCAACCCGTTCAGCAACCGGATGCGCCTGTGGGCGGGAGGAAGCACCTTGGTCACACCGGGGAATGCTTCGCTGAGCAGGGTCTGGCGGCGTTTGCCTGCATGGGAGGATGAGGAGGCCACTGTGGAGGGAGCTGATGAGGCCACTGAGTTGCTGCTGTGCTCCTGCTGCTGCTGCTGCTGCTGGATGGGGCTGCTGCTGCTGCTGGATGGGCAGGAGGGTCGGCTGCTGCTGCTGAAATCTGTGCAGTGGCTGTCTAGCTCTGACCACTGCCTGCACCACTTTGCATAAGCTTCTCCAACTCATTAAAGTCCTCAAAATGTCTGCTCTGTAAGTGGGTCTGCAGACACGAGGTACTCAATTTATGGATATCGCGACCTCTGCTGATACTGAGATTGCAACTGTTGCAAGTTGCACGGGTCGGGTCCACTGGGCACTTGGTGATGTACCGCCAGACTGGGGACTTCAACCTGCTCTTTGAGCTTGAGGGCTGGGGTTTTTGGGTGCCCTTGGAGGATTGTGCCTTTTTGGTTTTAGTTAGAGGTTTGCTGCGGGTAGTGGTAGCGACTGAAGCAGCAGGCTGTGGCTCCTGCCTTCCACGCCCTGTGCTGGCCGCCTTGCTGCTGCCACGCCTCTGCGCCAGAGACGCCTCCTCCTCCGATGACGAGCTGCCTTCAACCAACTGTGCTGGTGGTACTGGTGGCACATAGGGAGGATCTATCAAGTCATCATCATCAACCCCAAACACATCCTGTGAGCCCGCCTCAACCAACTCCTCTACCCCAACATCCCCTGCATCATGCCCCTCCTCCTCAGCACCAACAACAAACTTTTGCACCTCAAACTCCTCCTCCTTGGATGGCCCCATGATCTCCAACTCATACTTCTCAAAAACATCCCTGTACATGGTCACAGTCTCAGGGGAGAAGAGCGTGCTCATTGAGGGCAGGCTGGTCGATGGGGTCACAGTGACCATGGCCTCAAGCGCTAGTAAAGGCCTGGTGCGGACAGGAGTGCTGGTGCTGGTGGTACTGGTCTCGCTGGTGCTGGAGGCCTGGCTGGAAAAGGTGGCTTCCTGCCCCACCATAATTTCCACCACAGTCTGATCCTGACTCTCCCCAATGGGACGTGGGCGACGACCCGTCTCAAAGATGGGCGCAACACGCTGCTGTTGCGCCTCTGTTCCCTCCTCCCTGCGGTCAATGGCTGGCGGCGGACCAGTCCCAGACCTGCTGCTGCTGGCAGTGGCTCCTGCAATGGCGCTGCCTCTCCTGGTGGTACCTCGCCCTCTACCTCTACCTCTGCCAGTCATTGTGCACTATACAAATACAGTAAAAAAAATAAGTAGAAGAGGGCGGGAAAGGGTGTAAACTTTAATAATGTCTGTGTTGGTGGTGACTTGGTGGTGACTAGTAGTAGTAGTAGGCAGTAGTAGTAAGCACGCAGGCAACTAAGAAACACCTAGCGTACTACGCTACAAGTAAGTCGTGCGGCAGACAGTGGGTAACAATTACAAACGGTCATACACAGTCAGACGCATCAATCAATAGGCTCGGGCAGGCGTCAGACAGTCACAGGTCACTCACAACGGATGCTGGTGGTGGCCTGTATGTGTTGTAACTCTTATTTATTACACACACTACAGATGATAATAAAATCACACAGTAAAAGTGAAAAAAAAATAAGTGAACGGGTACTAGTAGACTAGTAGTATAGTAGTAGACACTAGTAGTAGCACGCACGCAGGTATTTAAGAAACACATAGCATACTACTCTACAAGTAAGTCGTGCGGCAGACAGTCAGTGACAATTACAACAATCGGTCACACACGGTCAGACGCAATCAATCAATAGGCTTGGGCAGGTGACAGACAGTTACAGGTCAGGTCACTCACAACGGATGCTGGTGGTGGCCTGTCACAGTCAGTAATTAACTAACACAGTACTGAAACTAATAAAGTAACAGACTACAGCAGTAATAATTAACTAAACTAGTACTACTAAGTACACAACTAACTAGAATCCCTAACCTACCTAAGCTAGTAGTAGGCTAAGGCTACCTAGGCTAGCAGGCCTAGCCTGCACACAGACTAACACTAGCCTAGCACAGTATACACTATACACTAGCTGACTAAAATCCAAATACTAGCTAACTATATAAGACAACAATAAATTGTTTAGGAGGTGTTTAGGAAGCAAAACGCTAGGTTTAGCAGTGAAAAGCACTTGCTCAGACACAGCACAGCACTGGAGAATCTCTCAGTACCAGCAGCAGTCACACAAGTGCGTGGCTCCGCAACATGGCCGCCGCCTTATATAGAGGAGGGGAGGGCCAGGCTCCCCTCCTCTGATTGGTTGCTAGGGTTGCCAGGTCCTCGGCAGGAGGACTTCTGATTGGCCCAATCACGTCACCCCCGAATCCCGAAGCCGAACCCGAACCCACAGCTCCATCCGGCCGAATTCGTGTGCGCACATCTGGCATGCTTCATATTCGGGTTCGGCCCGGACTGCAGCATTCGGGTTCGGGTTCGCATGTGGCAAACCCAAAAAAACACCCGAATTTTCGGGGAAACTTCGCATTCGGGGTCCTGCTGAGCACCCCTATTTTTGACAACTTTGTTGCCTCAGACCTCTCTCTGCCACAACCATTGTCAAGATCTCCTCCTTTCTCGCACGTATCTCCTCCTGGATGCACACTGGGTTCCTGAAGCTTAACCTGAACAAAACATTACTCTTGATTTTCCTGTTCTGTGCACCCCACTACCTCCCCAGATATATATGTTATGTTCAACAGCACAACCATTCGACCAACTTCTCAAGGCCTACTGTTCGGATGTCACCCCCTACTCTGGTCTCTCCTTCACCCCACCTCCAAAACGTTACCATGTCCTGCAACTTCCACCTTCAGTAACATCAAGACCTGCCCCTTACTGACCACAGACACTGCCAAACTCCTCATTCATGCCCTCATCATCTCCCGACTCAACTCCTGCAATGCCCTTCTGATGCTCTGCACTTTTGTGGTGTCCAGTTTTGCTATGATTCGTTGTATTTGAAGAGGTCAGTATTAAGCAGATGTCTTGCTGTAGCGATAGAGACTTGCACATTAGTCACCTGACCAAATTGATTACATGTCCTTCAATGAAGTCTTTTTAAGGAAAATTAAGTAAATAATTATTTCTTGTGATCCCTATAAATACTACAATTAACAAAATCAGAAAAAAAAAAGAAAAAAAAAAGACAGCCTCCACACTAGTCTTTAGATCTTCTTTAGGAAATTCTTTGGCTTTACAGCCGACTAAAGTTTATAAAGGAAAAGGACTGAAATATCAGTTTTGCTGGAATAACCCTTCACACAATGAGATTTCTGCAAGCATTCTTCTCTGCTTTGTCAGAGCTTCTTATTTCAAGAAACTTCTATCATTCAGCCCCAACCACATCAATGCAAACAACCTTCTCTATATCTATATTAATAAAATGCTAATGTAGAATCTTGATATCTTATCGTCTACCTTGATCTCCTCTTTGCAGGCCTCCCGCTTACCAACTTTCTAAACAGCAATTTATTAAAAATGCATGTGTACGGATAACACTTTATCTTCTCGATTTTGCAGCGTGACCGATAACATCACTCTTCTGCCTTCCTGCTAAATCCTCTATCTGCATTCTAATCCCTCCAGTCCTGGTGTGCCATCAGTTCACTCTCCTCTCTCTACAATCAACATTTAGAGGGTGATTTACTTAAGCAGATCTACAGGTGCACCCTTCCAGCATCTAATGTTGAATGGGGTACTTTACGTGTGCACGAAATTAGTACCATCACGTATAATATAATGTAAGCACAAATCCCCAATTTTTTTGTTTGCACATTTGATGCTGTTTTCAGTATTTCTTTTTTTTTTACAATGTGAAAACTCTGACAATAATGACTGCTTGATCCAGGGTGGCCTTAGGTTTCACAATGCCCTGAGCGAAACTAGACTTTGGTGACCCCCTTCCCTACCCGAGCTCAACTACTTAGTTCTTGGGGGGATGGTTGGCGTGCAGGGGTTACTCGGGGGGGGGGGGGGGGGGGGGCGTAGATGAAGATAGAGAAGAGTTGCTGAAGGAGGCGGGTTGTGGATGGGGAGAGAATGGGACTTAGGGTGCTAGGGGTGCATGGTGGGAGAGAGGGGCTTACTGAGGAGGCTGGGGGGTACAGGGAGGGCTGCACTTAGGCAGTGCAGTGAGGAAAGGATAATTTACTTCTTAAATCTCTCTGTTCATCTGTCCAGTGGGTGGTGCTTAATCCTTTATTTAAGCATTTTTTTTTTACAAGGTTTTCAATCCCTTGTTGTAGTAGCATCACAGTCCTCACCTATGAATTGAAGGGATTGGGTATGGGGGGGGGAGATCATATTAATGCTGCTGAACAAAAAGTTACCAGTGTACTGCAGTCATGTGACACGAGTGCAGGGAGAGAAGAGATTTATTTGACAGGTCCAAGTTAAAAAGGAAACCGGAGACGAACATAAACAAACATTTGTGGTCATTTGGGGCTTCTTCCAGCCCCCTGTAGGACATGGGCTCCATTGCCATCCTCGCAAATTGCTCCTTTCAACCATTGTCCACCCCAAGCTGTGCTTGCTTGATTGCGCTCTAGTGGCCAGAAGTGATCTGCGCCTGTGCAGTTAGCTAAGGGACGTAGCTGCACAGGCGCAGAATGCTCCATGACTCAGTCAGGGACTTTTATTACACACAAAAACACTACTGGTCTTCTCGTGATAGAACAATCGGATATCCAGCTACACCGTGTGCCACAAAAACTACATGGGTAGATGTACCAATTACTCACGGGCCTTAAACTCAGATAATTTCAATCTGCAAACAACACCACCAAAAAGGAGTTAGCCCAGGCCTCGTTTATCACGTATCAAAAATTCCTTTATTTTGAACAAATAATCTCATATATATATATAGACACTCTAATTAAAAACCATTAAAACACCTCAGGATAGGCACGGTACATCCCCACTTCCACACTTGCTCCATACAAACATGCACACTATTAATTCAACAGGACAAATTTGCATGCAGTTGTGAGACCACAGAGCTCTTGGTGTTATATAGCTATTTTTAGCAGCTTGACTAATAATCCATGTGTAAGCTTAAACTCCTATTAACAGTTCCAGTAAATGCAGGCATATGTGCAGAGTTATCAAAAACTTTAGGTAAATGTCAATCATCCAGTTCATATCCTCAGAAGAATGTCCTTCACAGCATAATAAGCCTGCAAGCAATAGTGTGCTACACCAATCTTAATAGAAAAGCATTTCCACTTTAGCACAACATAACTGGCTTGATAGAAGCTCAAAATGTGGGTTATTGTAAGCAGAATTTGCATAGCGGTAATAAGCCTTGCATACCATAGTCTCAGACAGAGTATAGAGTCAAAAGCAACACAGTTATCACCTCGTTTAGGGGAACGCCAAGCCCCCATATCTCATTCTCCCCAGTGGGTATGAAAGGACTCTATTCCATGTGATTTACTCACAAAGTTGCAGTGTCCTGTTGGTGGCGGCTTTTACTGTGATCTACCCTCACTCAGTCAGCGCATGACCCTAGTCATCGCTACCCTATTAGCCCAAATGACCACTCCCTGCAGAAAGTCAATTTGAATAATTATGCACAGAGCAATAAAGCCCGGAAATATTTAGCTAATATGCTCAAGAGTAGGAAAGTTATATCTGTGATCCTCTGTTAGACATCATACCACTAAAATGCCCACATCCAACTCTATGCAAATTGCCGACACTTCTGCGAATATTACTCTCAACTCTACAATCTTGAATTTAACCTAGAGACCGCCCAGCCTACTGATAACTTTTATAAATTCTAGGACCTGCCCCAAATTTTGTAGGCACAGCTAGAGATGCTATATAATCCCTTTACGATAGAGGAAGTCATTACGACTCCTTAAAAAAGACTAAAGCCCCTGGCCAGGACATCTTTTGTAAACATTTTTCCACATAGATCTTGGCTCCCCACCTGACCACATTATTTTATGAATTTGCATCTGGTGCTTCTTTACCAAAGGAATACTTGGAAGCAGTCATAACTGTGATATCCAAACTAGGGAAACAGCAATATTGTCCTACAAATTATAGAGCAATTTCACTGCCAAACACAGATTTTAAAATGTATGCCAATTTTATGAGAGTTACATTATAAGGAATGTACCTGTTAAGAGTGAAAGTGCCACCAAGACCCAGCGCTTGTTCCCCACTGTCGGCCCTGCCGGTGACTCACAGTCCGCACAAGCTGATAGGTGGAGGGCACGTTCGCAGCACGCCCTCCGCAAGAGTAAACAATAGTCAGCTGACCCGCTCAGCTGATTGGAGCATGGTCAGCTGATCTCTTCCTGTCAGGGTTGCTGTGTGATTGGTTGTGCGAAAGGTGGCCAGGCACTGATTGGAGAATGATTGATATTTAAGTGTGCAGAGTGCTCCCAGTCATCGCCTGTGATAAGCATAGCTTTGGCTAGTTGCTGGGTGCGCACTCTGATCTTTGCTGATATTCTGGACTTCGACCTCGGATTGTATTTGACTACTCTGTTGTTTTTAACCTCTGCTTGATTCCTGGATAACCCTTTGCTTGCTGCCTGGACCGACTTCTGCTAGTTACTGGACTTCCCTTTGTTTGCTGCCTGAACTGACCTCTGCTAAGTTACTGCACATCCCGTGCTTGCCGCCTGGACCGACCTTGGACTGTTATTGGATAATCCCTGTAAGTATAAGGTCTACTCTCATTATCAATCTGTTAACAGTGTGCATATGCTGCTCTCGTATAACTGGTTATATAGCATCTGGATCTTTTGTTAACTGTTCACATAATCTTGCATGCATACTTAAGGAACTGTGTCATACTACATTTATTATCATCTGTTGCTATTCTGCATGCAAGTCTGCTGGAACTGTTTCATAACTCTGATCAAAACTGCTATTGCTTTTGCATACTTTTGCATGAGGATTATATAATTGGATTGCTCTATCTGAACTGTGTATGTGATACTGCGGAACTGTGTTACTAGCCTCAGTGCTGGGCACTGGTAGTTTATCTGCCTTCTCTGTCAGCTTGTATGCCTTACTCGCTTAAGTCCTAATTAGGGCCAGCTGGTGATGTGCCAGACAGGGATAGTTATGAGGCAGTTAGTGTGTGCTAGGCAGGGATAGCTAGGTGAAGAGCGAGACCTAGCCTGGACATACACGCTGACTCCTCAAATTATATCATCAAGCCTTACATACATCTTACATTTTGGCCAATGATCAAATGGGATTTAAGAGAGGTCAGAATTTAGGCCCCAGATGGCATGAGTCGCATGATGGAGGTGCTGAGACATGTGGAGCTCTGTCGGGTGCCTTCTCTGCTGCTTACTCTCGATGCAAGAGAAGCCATTCAATGGAGTTCACTGGAGTTTTCTTAGCACTCCTCTGGGGGATAATTAACTACATGCCGACTGCTCCACACCAATTGGCGTGAGCAATGCGGCAGCCCCAGGACCGCTCCACGCCCATTGGCGTGAACGGCTGTCTATGGGGCTAGCAGGAGATCGCGCTCAGGCTGCACGCGCATCTCCTGCTTGGGGGGCGGAGCTCCGCCCCACCTTCAGTCTCCGAGTGGTGATTGCCGCTCGGAAGACTTAGACGGCGCCGTCTAATTGCTTTGTACAGTACTGCGATCTGCAGCAGCGATGTACTGGGGACAGCTGTGTGACACGGCTGTCCCTCTGGCACACAGGGCAGCGGTCCGCTGTGATAGGCTGAAGCCTATCACAGCCGATCGCGCTGATTGGCTGACGGGGGAGGGAGCGAGGGTAATAAAGTTAATTAAAAAAAGCAGGATTTTATTAAAAAATTAATATAAATGAATATTTATATAAAAAAAACACTGGGGGGGGGGGGGTCAGATCCCCCAACAGAGAGCTCTGTTGGTGGGGAGAAAAGGGGGGGGATCACTTGTGGGCTGAGTTGTACAGCCCTGCAGCTTTGCCTTAGAGCTGCAGTGGCCTATTTAACTAAAAATGGCCTGGTCACTAGGGGGGTTAACACTGCGGTCCTCAAGTGGTTAAAACTTTACAACAATCCCTCGTATATAACTAATATACCTCACTGAAAATGCAGGATCATGAGCTACAGTTTTAAATCAGAACATTGAAGTATAAGGAGAGTATTTTCCCACATCTGTAGCAGAATTCTGTTTTTGTATCCCTTACTTTGTCCCATACTGATTTTATGTATATTTGTAGCTGCTTACTGCACCATTTCAATAATCCTTTTGTCGCGCAGTTCCAGGGTGTCCTTAGCTGCTGTTTCCATTGTTAGTGCATTTTCAATGACTGTTTTAAAAGGAATGTTATCTTCTGGTAGCAACCTTCTTTGTATGCTCTCAGTGTATAGCCCTCAAACATATCTGTCTTTTAGTGCATCATTCCATACCACTTTTAGTGACATTACTCTGCTTGTTTCCTTAACTCTGCAACAAAAACAGAAACTCTCATTTTCTTGTTGGTTTATTTTGTGAAACCTGAATCTTACCTCAGTGTTCTAGAAGTAAAGCAAGCAGGTGGAGGCGCCCAATAGTATATATTGTATCAATATTACATAAGAACTAAAAAATAATAAATAAAACCAAAAGTAATAAAGGAGGTCTCTTACCGCCACAGAAGACTCACTGGATAGAAAAAAGGAGCCTTTATTAGAACAAAACGGTAATGCTGTAGACAACGCGTTTTTCAGGACCCAGCCCGCTTCTTCAGGTCAATAAAACAGATAACTTTCTACTAGCTGTGCAGAGCGAGGGCACATAGCTGATCTATGTGCCCTCGCTCTACACGGCTGGTAGCAAGGTTATCTGTTGGATGCTGACAAGGTTATCAAAGTTGGATGCTGACATATTATCCATCTCCTCTTGCTCTTCCTTAGTGATGTCAGGTAAGTTCTCCTCCCCCTAGCCATAAACAATACCACGGGAAAGATGAGCAACACAAGCCCCCTGTGACGGCTGCTGCAGTTGTTCTTCCACCTCCTGCTCAAAAAAACACCTTCATCATCTGACTCCTCTTCCCCAGATGACTCTTCCTCCTCCCCCCTCCTCTGTGCTGCCGCAGGTGTTGATGACAAATCTTGTTCTGGTTGTGATGGTTCCCACAACTCTTCCTCCTCTTCCTGTTTACGCTGCTCTACAGTTTGATCCACCACTCTACTCATGCACGCTCCAGGAAGAAAGCATATGAGATCAAGTCGCTGATTGCGCCTTCACTGCGACTCACCAGGTTTGTCACCTCCTCAAATGGATGCACGAGCCTGCAGGCATTACGCATGAGTGTCCAGTACCTCGGCAAGAAAATCCCCAGCTACCCAGAGCCTGATCTTTGACCGTAGGTGTATAGATAGTCATTGACGGCTTTCTCCTGTTGTAGCAGGTGGTCAAACATGAGGAGTGTTGAATTCCAGTCAGTCGGGCTATCGCAAATCAAGCGCCTCACCGCCATGGCTGTGTAGGAACGCCTGAAATGCCCCCACACCTTCTTGGACTGCTTCAGGACCTCCTGTAAGCCTGGGTACTTACACACAAATCTTTGGATTATTAGATTCAGCACATGTGCCATGCAGGGTTCATGTGTCAACTTTTTCAAACTCAAAGCCGAAATGAGATTGCTGCCGTTGTCACACACCACATTGCCAATCTCCAGTTGGTGGGGGGTCAGCCACTAATCCACCTGTTTGTTCAGAGCAGCCAGGAGAGCTGCTCCAGTGTGACTCTGGGCTTTGAGGCAAGACATGTCCAAGATGGCGTGCCACTGTCGTACCTGGCATGCAGCATAGCCCCAGTGAAGCTGGGGGTGTGTAGATGGAGAGGAGATCGCAGCACCAGTAGAGTGGCACTGCCACTCAGCCGAGGAGGAGGAGGATGACAGCAAAGAGGATGTAGCAAGAGGAGTAGGAGGAGGAGAGGAGGTGGCAGCAGGCCTGCCTGCAAGCCGTGGAGGTGTCACAACTAGGTCCGCTGCACAGCCACGTACTCCCTGCTTGCCAGCGGTCACCAGGTTGACGCAATGTGCCATATAAGAAATGTACCTGCCCTGACTGTGCTTTGCAGACCAGGCATCCGTGGTCAGATGGACCCTTGACCCAACACTGTGTGCCAGAGATGACACCACTTGCCTTTCAACATCACGGTACAGTTTGGGTATCGCCTTTTTTGAGAAATAATTGCGGCCTGGTATCTTCCACTGCGGTGTACCAATCGCCACAAATTTTTGGAAGGCCTCAGAGTCCACCAGCTGGCAAGCTAACAGTTCTGCCAAGCCAGCTGTCAGACGCCAAGCAAGGAGGTGACTGGCAGACATTGGCTTCTTCCACTTAAAGATTTCCCTCACGGACACCTGGCTGCTGCTGTGGGCCGAGGAGCAGGAACCGCTCAAGGTGAGAGGCGGAGTGGAGGAGGGTGGCTGTGAAGGTGCAAGGGATAAAGCAGCTGAAGTTGCTGCACCTGAAGGAGGAAGAGGGGGCGGAGGGTGGCTTTGCTGTTGTGTACTGCTTTTCCTCAGGTGGTCATCCCATTGCCATTTGTGCTTTTTCATCATGTGCCTCCATAAGGCAGTTGTCCCTACGCGGGTCTTGGTCTTTCCATGGCTCAATTTTTGGTGGCAGAGAGTACAGGTGGCATCGCTGTCCTCTGTGACAGACACACAAAAAAATGTCCACACCGCTGAGCCCTGAGATGATGGCACTATGGTGGTGGCAGCAGCAGCTGACCTTGAAGGGCATGTTGTCTGGCTGTCCATAGGTGGCAATACATGTTGCCGGACACTGCCACAAGCTCTTTCTGACAACGAGCTCCCCCTCCTTCTTTCAGCAACTTGTCTCCTACTCCTCTCTGACTCCTCCTCTGAACTGTCCCCCTTGTCATCATGTCTATTGGGATCCCACGTGACATCCATGGCAGTATCATCATCGTCGTCATCATCATAATCATACTCCACAGCTTCGCTTGTATCAGACACCTCAAAAACAGGTACTTCATTATCCTCACCCCTTACGTCCATTCTGATGCCTAACTCAGACATATGAGGTGGTGTACCTTGCTTAGCGCCTTCATCTTGTTGTAATACTAATGGCTGTGAATCAGTTAATTCCCCACCAAATAACTCCTGCGAAGTATTAAATGGAGCGGATGTGGTGCTAGTAGTAGCGCTGGTGGTTGGGGAAGATGAGGTGTTCTGTGTTAAATAGTCCTGACAATCTTAGGAGTTGATGGCACGTGCCTTGTGAACACTGTACTTTGGTACGGGGCCGCACGAAATCACGTCAGCACGATCTCGAACAGACCTGCCAGGTGGCCTGCCTCTGCCTGTTGTTTTGTGCATATTGGGGGGATAAAGTGAAAGGTATGCACTGACTGCTGGTATAATACAATGCGCAGTCACACCGTTGCAGTGAAAGGTATGCAGTGACTGCTGGTATAACAATGTGCAGTCACACAGGTGCAGTGAAAGGTATTCAGTGACTGCTGGTATAACAATGGGCAGTCACACAGGTGCAGTAAAAATGGAGGCACTGACTGCTGGTATATAAAACAGAGTGCGGTCACACAGGTGCAGTGAAAGGTATGCAGTGGCTGGTACTATAATTTCAATGTGCAGCAGTCACACTAGGCTCTGAATGTGCTGGGCCTGGCACAGTATAGCAATTAGCAAGGACCAGCTGCAGCAGACAGGGCTGTATATGCAGTGTAAGTGGGCCACACAAAAAGAAACACATCACAAGAACATTAGCTCTCAAAAGAGCTGTTTTGGGGGGCTTTTCATCAACAAATATCAGCAAGGATCAAGCTAACAAGAGACTAACTAAGCTTCCCCTATCTCTGCAGCAACCTCTCTCCCTTCTCTCACAAATACAGAAGCACACAGAGTGAGAAAATGGCCGACGCTGCTGCCTACTCGCGTTGTTCGCGCTCGAACCGTTCGGGCCATCTCTATCTGTCTTTCCACTGAATGCCCTTTTTTGAACTCTGGTCATGCAGCACCCTCTTTGTACTCACTCCTGCCCAGTTGTGCATTACAGCTGTCACAGGGAGCATCCTGTGCATGCACAGTTCTGATTCTTTGTAATTTTTTTCTAGGTTGCTCTCGGCCAAGGTGATTGGAGGGAACATTGTGGAAAGCCTACCTCTTCCTGTCTGAAAGGTTGACTTTAGCCAAAATGGGAAGAGGACCAACCAATGCACAGAGGTTTGTGGATCTAGCAAGCACAAACCTCTGTGCCTTTCTTGGGTAATTTTACCTCTGGTCAGGTAGACTTCGAGTATAATTTTACAAGTTAATAATCCTTCATCAGATGTTTTGGTCTGTGTACTACTACTCCCAGTGAGAACCAGTTCATGAACTGGAAACAAACTATTAATAAATACTAAGGTAAAGCACTGGAACCTCTGATAGGCTTCCGCTGATGTTAATGTCCTCACTGGGAAAATTACCCCTCTCACTTCCATTGCCAGAGAAACAACAGGAAATTAGGGGAAGGGGAATCTCACCTTTGGCAAATGACATGTTAGTGTCAAATGGGGGCTTAGCTACAGTACCTCATGGCTTTAGTGGCTGGTTCACATGGGCTTCCATGGTTCATTTAGCTGTCGCTAAAAGACTTTCTGCTACTGAGCAGAAAAGCATTCTGTATTGGTTCCTGGTGTTTTGATGTTGTGACACTACACTGAACACTGAACACAAAACCGTGTGAACACAGCTGACACTGTATGATACACAATGGGCTCAATTCACAAAGCAATGATAACCCAATTATCACGCCTAAAAGACTTTAGGCGTAATAACCATTGCACCACGCTGGTGAAAAGCCCCTTATCACGCCTAAACTCAGTTTAGGCGTGATAAGTTTAGACGTGATAAGTTTAGGCGTGATAAGTTTAGATAAGTTTAGATCGCATGCAAAGTCCTGCGCTCAAAGCAACGCCATTAAACTCTATGCGACGTTTCGCGCGCACCAGACTTTGCTAGCGCAAAGCTTTTGATCAGCTGTGCTCTGCGGTGCTAACCCAGTTAGTGCTATAGTTATCATGCCTAAACTTATCACACCTAAACTTATCATGCCTAAACTGAGTTTAGGCATGATAAAGGGCTTTTCACCAGCGTGGTGCTAACTGTTAGCACCGCTTTGTGAATCAGGCCCTTGACTCACCTGCATAGAAAGCAGTGTGCCTGGTCATGCCTAGTTCTCATCTTTAAGCGGATCCGAGATAAAAAACAAACTATAACAAGTAACTTGTCTCTATACAGTGGGATGCAAAAGTTTGGGCAACCTTGTAAATCGTCATGATTTTCCTGTGTAAATCGTTAGTTGTTACAATGAAAAATGTCAGTTAAATACCTGTATATCATATAGGAGTCACACACAGTGATATTTGAGAAGTGGCATGAAGTTTATTGGATTTACAGAAAGTGTGCAATAATTGTTTTAACAAAATTAGGCAGGTGCATACAGTAAATTTGAGCACCACAAAAAAGAATTTAAATCAATATTTAGTAGATCCTCCTTGTGCAGAAATTACAGCTGCGAAACGCTTCCTGTAGGTTCTAATGAGAGTCTGGATTCTGGTTGAAGGTATTTTGGACTAGTCCTGTTTACAAAACATCTCTAGTTTATTCAGGTTTAATGGCTTCTGAGCATGGACAGCTCTCTTTAACTCACACCACAGATTTTCAAATTATATTCAGGTCTGGGGACTGAGATGGCCATTCCAGAACGTTGTACTTGTTCCTCTTCATGAATGCCTTAGTTGACTTTGAGCAGTGTTTATGGTCATTGTCATTGACATTGTCTTGTTGAAAGACCCAGCCCGGCGCAGCTTCAGCTTTGTCACTGATTCCTGGACATTGGTCTCCAGAATCTGCTGATATTGAGTGGAATCCATGCATCCCATCAAGTCCAAATGTACTTTAGCATACCTCAAGCTGCTCTGTTTGTGCTGTGGGTGAAAAAAATGCTTCCTCTTCATCACTCTCACATACAGCATCTCCTTGTGTAAAGTGTGCCGAATGGTTGAACGATGCACAGTGACTCCCTCTGCAGCAAGATAATGTTGTAGATCTTTGGTGCTGGTCTGTGGGTTGACTTTGACTGTTCTCACCATTTGTCGCTTCTTTCTATCCAGTGGCGGCTCCAGGAATTTTTTTTAGGGGGTGCTATGCAGGTGCTGGACCAATTTCTGGGGGTGCTGACGACGGCAAAAAATGGGTGTGGCTACAACCTGCGGCGCGCGTAGCGTGGTCATGACCGGATGAGGGCGGGGCTAACTGTAATTTAAAGTGAACCCAGGGTGAGAGTGATATGGTGGCTGCCATATTTATTTCCTTTTAAACAATTCTAGTTGCCTGGCAGCCCTGCTGATCTATTGGCTGCAGTAGTGAACTGAATTACACCAGAAACAAGCATGCAGCTAATCTTGTCAGTTCTGACAATATTGTCAGAAACCCCTGACCTGCTGCATGCTTGTTCAGGGTCTATGGTTGAAAGAATTAGAGGCAGAGGACCAACACGGAAGCCAGGTAGCTGGTATTACTTAAAAGGAGATAAATATGGCAGCCTCAATATTATTCTAACCTCTGGGTCCCTTTATAACGCAAAGACAGAGGGCCCAAGTTTTGGTGACCCTTTTCCCAGAAAATTCACATAATTGTGCAGGTTTTCTCAAGAAAATACACGTATTGTGAGCAGATTTGAACAAAAAACCTGTTCAACGACCCCAATATGCACAACCGTTATCAGATATGACCCCAATATTCACAATCGTTATCAGATATGACCCCAATATGAGCAATCGTTATCAGATATGACCCCAATAGGCACAATCATTATCAGATATGACCCCAATATGCTCAATCGTTATCAGATATGACCCCAATATGCACAATCGTTATCAGATATGACCCCAATATGCACAATCGTTATCAGATATGACCCCAATATGCATAACCGTTATCAGATATGACCCCAATATGCACAACCGTTATCAGATCTGACCCCAATATGCACAATCCTTATCAGATCTGACCCAAATATGCACAATCCTTATCAGATCTGACCCCAATCAGCAGCAAAGGAAAAGAAAAACCCATTTACTCACCTAGTCAGAAGACCTCCTGTTCCGACCTCCTCCTCTTCCGAGTTCGACCTCCTTGTGGCGCGCAGCTCAGCTCCCATGATCCTCTTCCTTCCTGCAGCAGCCTGCATCCGGCGAGCAGGGCTACAGGAAAATGGCCGCCCGAAGCCCTGCACTGCAGACTCCAAGTCTGCAGAGCAGGGCTTCGGGCGGCCATCTTACCGTAGCCCTGCCTGCTGCTCCGGGCTGCTGCTGTGAACTGACTCGGCGTCTCTTAGACGCCTGAAGTCAGTTCACGCCAGGGGGTGCTTTGGACAAATTTAGGGGGTGCTTGAGCACCCCTAAGCACCCCCCTGGCGCCGCCACTGTTTCTATCCAAGATTTTTCTTAGTCTGTCACGTCGAGCCTTAACTTGAACTGAGCCTGTGGTCTTCCATTTCCTCAATATGTTCCTAACTGTGGAAACAGACAGCTGAAATCTCTGAGGCAGCTTTCTGTATCCTTCCCCTAAACCATGATAGTGAACAATCTTTCTCTTCAGGTCTTTTGAGAGTTGAGACCCCATGTTGCTACTCTTCAGAGAAAATTAAAAGAGGAGGGAACTTACAACTGACCCCCTTAAATACTGTACTTTTTCTCATAATTGGATTCGCCTGTGTATGTAGGTCAGGGGTCACTGAGCTTACCAAGTTAATTTGAGTTCCAATAATTAGTTCTAAAGGTTTTGGAATCAATAAAATGACAACAGTGCCCACATTTATACACCTGCCTAATTTTGTTTAAACAATTATTGCGCACTTTCTGTAAATGCAATAAACTTCATTTAACTTCTCAAATATCACTGTGTGTGTGTGTCTCCTATATGATGTATTTAACTGACATTTTTTTTAAACAACCAACGATTTATACAGGAAAATCATAACGATTAACAAGGTTGCCCAAACTTTCGCATCCCACTATATATAGACAAGTTATTTGTTATAGTTCGTTTTTCATCTCGAATCCGCTTTAAAGGTACAATGTAGGGGGGTCAGGGGAAAATGAGTTGAAGTTACCCGGGGCTTCTAATGATCCCCCGCAGACATCCTGTACCCGCGCAGCCACTCCCCAATGCTCCGGCCCCGCCTCTGGTTCACTTCTGGAATTTCAGACTTGTCTGAAAACCACTGCGCCTGCATTCCCGTGTCCTCGATCCCGCTGATGGCACCAGGAGCGTACTGCACAGGCCTAGTATGGTCTGTGCCTGCTCCGTGCGCTACAGGTGACATCAGGGGAAGTGAGGACACAGCAAGGCAGGCGCAGTGGTTTTCAGACTTTAAAGTCTGAAATTCCAGAAGTGAACCGGAGGCGGGGCCGGAGCATCGGTGAGTGGCTGCGCGGGCACAGGATGGCTGCGGGGGACCATTAGAAGCCCTGGGTAACTTCAACTCATTTTCCCCCGACCCCTTTACAGTATCCCTTTAAGATGAGAACCAGGCATGACCAGGCACACTGCTTTCTACGCAGGTATCTAAAGTTTAGATAGTTTACACAGCATATCTAGCTGCAAACATGTAATGATCCGCTCTGCTGTCTGCACAGACAGACAGCTTTTTGACCATTTTGTAAGTCTGAGTGCTGCAGGTCTCTGGAAAAGAGACCTGTCTTCACTTTGCAAGTTTCAGAGTTGCTCTGCGGATGAGGAATTTGCATACACTTGACATGCAAATTGCTTAGCTCCTTTCCTTGATTGCTTGCAGTATAAATACCTTTTGCTCCCAGAATTCCCTGCTGGTCAAAGAGGTTTGTTCCTGCAAACTCACCTGGAGTGTCAGCCATTGCTATCTAAGTGTAGCTAATTCTTGGGGAGTGCTCCTTGCACTTCTATTTAGTGCAGTCAGGTTTGTGTTTAATTTGTACTGCCTATTCTGTCTTGTCTGTCGTGATTGTCTTGTCGCCAGCAACGGTCGACAAGAAATCGTTCTGTCTTTGGGGTGCAAGCCAGAGCAGCAGTTGCTACTGGTTGCTCCTTCTGTCTGTCTTGTCTGGATCGCATCCACCCTAGTGGTAGCGGCGGTGGTTCCTTCTGTACTCTGTCTGGGAGTCTAGGCCAGAGCTGCGGTTGCTACTGGTTACTCCTTCTGTCTGTCTTGCCTGGTACGAACGCTTGCTGTAGGGTCGGTGAGGGAACCGTTTAGCAAGCGTTCGCGTTCTCTTTTCATTTTCGTGTTACTTTGGTTAGTTAGGGTGGCACGCTTGTCACTGGGCGCCTAACGCACGGTGATCGTGTCTTAAACGCGTTCGCTGTTGTGAATGAGTGCGGTGTTCGCGTTTAGCTAGCGTTTGTTATTTTCCTTGATGTTCTGATCATTGGTACTTGCTGTGTCTTTCTTGCTACCCTTGTGCTCTGTCTTACTCAGTCTTGTGTCACTATTGGCAATCGCCATTCTTGCGATTGCGTTCCCGCTTTGTTTCCGCTGTTGTGTGTTCACCGTCGCCGGGTGGCGACTAGATTGGTGGACAGACATACATTCTGTCTCTGTGCTGTCTCTATTTTAGGGCTATTTTGCCCTGCATTTCTTCAACTCGTACAATTCCCTTCTGGCATCTGTGGCAGTGCAGAGGCTTTGTTCATCTGCATTCCACAGCTCCATCTGCTGGTGGGAATTTCCCTCTACTGGTGCATAGCACCATAGCTGGGTTCTGTCAAATTATACACTTGTGAAGGATTTCCGCAGTGTCAGCGCACAGCTGACCACGGAGATAATTCCACATTCGTTACAAAACAGCTTCAAAAGTTTATGATGTATTATTTCTGTGATACAATGAGGGCAGCCATATTCTGTTTGTCACATTGAGATGCTATCAGCTTGCCTGTGTGTAAATTCAGTCCCCTCTCCTCCTCCCTCCTCCCCTCTGCCTGTGAAATCAATGGCTAGTAACCTCCTCCTCCTCCTTTCCAGACTGATCTCCCATAATCCCTTGCTACAGTGCCAAGGCTCTGTGAAAAGCTGTGGGCGAGGCTTGTTTAGTTTATAGGGAATTAGAGTATTACACCATAACAAAAAAAAGTATTTGGCTTGAGGAATGCCCTATAAACTATATGAAAGGAACACAAATATGCAATGAGTAAAAGTTTATCTCGGATCCACTTTAAATTGTTTCTCTGTGTGACTGCACAAAGTTGCGCTTTGGAAGAATACTGAGAAAAAAATTCACCTCAGAATAAATGTTAACACCTAATAAGCTGCCATGCGCAGAATAATTTCAAGGTGAAACTGCAGTTATTTTTGGATATGTATGTGTTACTAGGTCAGCAAAGGTATAATGTAATCTTTTTCTTTTCTTTTCTGTTAACATTGATTTTAATCTCTCTTTATGACTTGAAATAACAGGCGTCTTACAAGGAAACACTTTTTTTTTTAGATAGATAGCTTTGCTAGGTGTAATGTTTTCATTGTTATACAGCCTCCAACCATTGTATTACCAGCAATGGTCCAGATTTATTAAGGCTCTTCTGGGTTTTGAAATCATTAGAGAACATAAATGACAGAAAAAAAGCATGGCCTGGATTCCTGGAGGAATGGAGGGAACTTTGCTGAGCAAGAATAACTTGCAGAGGGCAAAGTATAAAGTTGCAAGGGAGCATTAAGGCCTATTTTCTCTACTCCTCCTCCTCATCCTTAAGTTCACTCAGCTTACTTCCAACAAGCTGCAGAAAGCAAAACACCTTCTTCTTTGGCTGGTCTGCTAATTTTAGATATTCCTTTTTACAGTCTAAAGGCCCGTACCCTCTACAATATTTGTATGATGATTTTTCCGAAGACCAGAGATTTTTGAGTGGTGAGCGATTGTTTCCGTGATCTCGCGAGGTTGGTACAGGGGGGTGATTACACAAACGATGTTTGGCGATGCACACGGTGGACTGGATCTTTAAGTTCCCCGACAACTCTGCACAAGGTATCGTTTAGGGCTTGACTTTCCATTTGCGCCCATCATGTGCCTTGTCTTAACAACTAGTATAACCGCCAGTAAGAAGATGGATCAGGAAATGCTTGTCCTCGGGGGACGTTGATGGGATCCATCTTCCTACGGCGTCAGGTAAGTATTCAGCTTTATTCAATTCACTGTTTATCCTTAGCTTTCTTCCAGGTGATATTTTACAATTTGGTAATAAAATGCCTTTTAAGCCACCAGCAAGCAAGGACATAAGTACCTATTTAACTATTGTTGTTACTTTTTTATTTTCAGAGTACTCAAAAGCTGTTTTTTTAACTTACTAGAAAAAGTGAATTGAATAAGGGCCAGAAAAGCAAACTGTCGGGTTATTTAGGTTCTGCACCCTCTTGTAACTCAGTCTTAAAGTATCCTAGTTCCATATCAAATCAGCCTACTATTACACTAGCGACATCACAAATGAGATTCCTTATTCCAGGCCACCCTCACACGAATAATTAAATGCCAAACTCTTCATATTGTTGGCGGATTAGCTATGATCTCAAGCTGTTTGTCACCAGTGATGCTGGATAACCCCGTTCACGGATTCGACCGAATTCGGCCGTGGCTGAATCAAAATCCAGATAAGTTGTGACTCTGATCCGGATTTGAAATAGACTTCCAGATTCAACTCGGATTTTTGCCGTGATTGCCTCTAAAACCTGAGATCCCGGCCATGATACAGATTTTCCTTTAACGTTAAGAGCAAAGCCCCAATACATGCTACAATCACCAAAATTGCATGGATTATAAAGGTGATCAGTGGCTACAACTTAAAAATTTTTTCAAAAACTCGAATCGAATTTTAAAGTTTCCAATGAAAAAGTATAGGTGATTAAATCCTGCCAAAAACCGCCGACTTTAGCAGTTAATAGCAAAGCCCCCTTATCTGATATAAGCACCTGTAACGATTGGGTGCTGCTACTCAGACAACTGATTATTGGGTGATCTGTAGTATCACCAATAATGCAGACACAATACCTGATTATGTGGTGATCTGCAGAATCACCAATAATGCAAGTATAGCTCACAATGTACTGTGTGATAGTGATTGGTGCAACAGTAAACAATAAGAAGATAGAGCCTCCCAGAGGAGCTGGGAGGCCTAGCAACACTGTACTTAATAGTTTGACTGAACCTTACCAGAGGGGCTAGTAAGGTACTATCCGTACAGGTAAGGCTCATCCGCCAAGCTATTATATTGCCCTCTGATGTATTTATACATGTTAATTAGATCCCCTCTAAGGCATCTTTTCTCTAGACTCAATAAACCCAGTTTATCTAACCTTTCTTGATAAGTGAGACCTTCCATCCCACTTATCAATTTTGTTGCTCGTCTCTGCACCTGCTCTAAAACTGCAATATCTTTATTGTAATGTGGTGCCCAGAACTGAATTCCATATTCCAGATGTGGCCTAGAGAGTTAAACAGGGGTAATATTATGCATGCATCTCACGTTTTTATTTCCCTTTTAATGCATCCCAAAATTTTGTTAGCTTTAGCTGCAGCTGCTTGGCATTGAGTATGATTATTTAACTTGTTGTCAATGAGTACTCCTAAGTCCTTCTCCAAGTTTGATGTCCCCAACTGTATCCCATTTATTTAGTATGGTGCTAGACCATTAGTACGTCCAAAATGCATGACTTTACATTTGTCAACATTGAATTTCATCTGCCATGTATGTGCCCATATGGCCATCCTATCCAGATCCTGTTGCAATATGACACTATCTTCCTGAGAGTTGATGATTCTGCACAATTTTGTATCATCTGCAAAAATAGCAACATTGCTCACTACTGCATCTACTAGGTCATTAATAAATAAATTGAAGAGCACTGGACCCAGAACAGACCCCTGTGGGACCCCACTGCTAACAGTCTCCCATTTTGAGTATGATCCATTGACCACAACTCTTTGTTTTCTGTCCATTAGCCAGTTCCCTATCCATGAACACAGACTCTTCCCCAGTCCTTGCATCCTCAACTTTTGCACCAGACTTTTGTGGGGAACAGTGTCGAAGGCCTTTGCAAAGTCCAAGTATATCACATCTACAGCATTCCCAATATCCATATTAGCATTCACTACCTCATAAAAGCTGAGCATGTTAGTCAAACAGGACCTGTCTTTAGTAAACCCATGTTGATGCTGAGAAATAAGATTATTTTCTACTATGAAGTCATGTATAGTATCTCTTAGTAACCCCTCAAATAATTTGCATACAACTGATGTTAAGCTTACAGGTCTATAATTTCCTGGATCTGATTTTTTGCCCTTCTTAAATAATGGGAAAACGTGGGCTGTACGCCAATCCACTGGGACTCACAAAAGATAAGATAAAGGGGTTTATCTATAACTGAACTTAATTCCCTTAGGACCCAAGGATGCATGCCATCCGGGCCAGGTGCCTTGTCTATTTTTAATTTATTTAGTCTTGCCTTCACTTCTTCCTGCGTTAAGTATTTAATATTACAGTTAGAAGATTGAGACTCTTCCGCCTCTGTAGTTTGCAACAGTGCTGTTTCTTTTGTTAAGACAGAAACAAAGAAAGCATTTAATAACTCTGCCTTACCTTGGTCATCCACCATTGAGTTCCCACCCTCATCCTTTAGGAGTCCTATACAGTCAACCTTTCTTTTTTTAGAGTTAATGTACTTGTAAAACTTTTTTGGGTTAGATTTGATATCCTTAGCGATTTGTTTTTCAGCTTCAATCTTTGCCTGCCTAATTTCTTTTTTACAATTTTTATTGCACTCCTTATAATTGCTTAGTGCAGCCTCAGTCCCCTCCTGTTTTAAGACCTTATAGGCATTCTTTTTCCTCTTCATTTTATCTTTAACCTTTCTATTCATCCATAGAGGCCTTTTTTTATTCCTAGATATTTAGTTTCCATATAGGATATACATACTACAATATTGATTGAGTATAAGTTTAAAAGCTTGCCATTTCCCTTCAGTGTCTTCCCCTTGTAGTACATTATCCCAGTTCACCAAACTTAGTGCCTGCCTAATTTGATTGAACTTTGCTTTTCTAAAATTCATAGTTTTAGTGGTCCCGCTGCCCCGTGGCCTATCAGTCACCAGATCAAACGTTATCATGTTGTGATCACTATTTCCCAAATGTTCTTGAACCTGCACATTTGATACATTATCTGGTCTATTAGAAATGATCAGAACGCATTCCCCCTAGTTGGTTCAGTTACCATTTGAGTCAAGAAATTGTCCTGTAGTGCTGCCAGAAATCTGCTGCTTTTACCAGAATGGGTAGCCTCAATAATCCAGTCAATGTCTGGAAAGTTGAAGTCGCCCATAATTATGACCTCATTTTTACTTGCAGATTTTTCAATCTGCTGTAGTAATCGCAGTTCTGCAGCTTCATTAATAAGAGGTGGCCTGTAGCATACCCCAATTAGCAATTGGCAACTTTTATTTCCACCATGAATATTTACCCAAACGGACTCCATATCTTCGCAATCTTCCTCCATCTCATCGTTGAGGAAAGCTGTAAGAGAATTCTTAACAAAGAGACAAACCCCTCCACCTTTTTTCCCTGTTCTATCCCTCCTAAACACATTGGGCTCGATTCACAAAGCGGTGCTAACCCAATTAGAGACTTTAGGCATGATAACCATTGCACCACTCTGGTGAAAAGCCAGTTTAGGTGTGATAAGTTTAGGCATGATAAGTTTAGGTGTGATAAGTTTAGGCATGCTAAGTTTAGATAAGTTTAGATCACTTGCAAAGTCCCGCACGCAAAGCAGCGCCATTAAACTTTATACGAAGTGCACCAGTCTTTGCTAGCGTAAAACTTTTGATCAGCTGTGCACTGTGGTGCTAACGCAGTTGGCGCTTAAACTTATCACACCTAAACTTATCACACCTAAACTTATCATGCCTAAACTTATCACACCTAAACTTATCACACCTAAACTTATCATGCCTAAACTGAGTTTAGGCATGATAAAGGTCTTTTCACCAGGGTGCTAACTGTTAGCACCGCTTTGTGAATCAGGCCCATTGGGCTCGATTCACAAAGCGGTGCTAACCCAGTTAGAGACTTTAGGCGTGATAACCATTTTTATCATGCCTAAACTCAGTTTAGGCATGATAAGTTTAGGCATGATAAGTTTAGGCATGCTAAGTTTAGATAAGTTTAGATCGCATGCAAAGTCCCGCACGCAAAGCAGCGCCATTAAACTCTATGCAAAGTGCACCAGACTTTGCTAGCACAAAACTTTTGATCAGCTGTGCACTGCGGTGCTAACCCAGTTGGTGCTTAAACTTATCACGCCTAAAAACTTATCACACCTAAACTTATCATGCCTAAACAGAGTTTAGGCGTGATAAAGGGCTTTTCACCAGGGTGCTCACTGTTAGCACCGCTTTGTGAATCAGGCCCATTGTATCCTTTTAAATTAGCTATCCAGTCATGGCTTTCATCCATCCATGTCTCGGTTATTCCCACAATGTCATAGCCTTTGTCATTCAGAATGAACTCTAGTTCGTGTATTTTATTTGCAAGGCTCCGAGCATTGGTTACCATGCACTTTATATTTTTACCACCACATTTACCAATTTTGTTTACATGAAATGGGCTACTTGAATTTTTACCAACCTCCTTAATCTTTACACTGTCCCCACCCCCCTCTCCACCCCCCATAATGTTAGGTTCCCACTGTCTTTTTACCTCATCTTGTCTACGTATTGAGACTTTATCCTTCCTCCTCCCCCCAATATATATAAAGCAAAACCTTACCAGAGGAGCTGGTAAGGTACTGTCAGAATGCGTGCCTGTATACTTTAACCAGACCTTACCAGTGGAGCTGATAAGGGACTACAGTGAACGTAGCTATGAAGTAGGTACAAGGCAAGATCCTATAAGTAAGTACTGAGTGCTCACGAGAGGAGCTAGTGGGCACTAACTGAGAACAACGCTAGTCCTCACCAGAAGAGCTGGTGGGTACTAGCTACAACAGAACTGCATAGGTTGACAAGACCTTACCAGGGGAGCTGGCAAGGTACTATCAGACACAGTAACTGTATAGTTTGGCAAGACCTTACCAGAGGAGCTGGTAAGGTACTATCAGACACAGTAACTGTATAGTTTGGCAAGACATTACCAGAGGAGCTGGCAAGGCACTATCAGTAACAAGTGTCACCTCGCCAGTGGAGCTGGTGGGTAATACTACAAACACCTCACCAGTGGCAAAGGACCACCGGCGAGAGGATCGGTCAGACAGGCAAGGTTCAGCAACAGAGAGGCAGTATTAGTACAGAAACGACAGCCAGGAGAATAGTAGGTAATCAGGCAGAGGTTCAGCAACAAGGGTCAGATAGGCAGAAGTACAGAATCAGTAAGCAAATGCGAGGTCAGAGAATAGCCAGAATCATACACAGGTAATAAAATAGTAACAATATACAATAGTCCTAGTCTTGTGTGAAATCCCTGGTTTCCTCCCAGATCAAAGCACACTGGATACTAGTCTAAGGTCTGAGCGCTAACACGAAGTATTCACGACAGCAGACAGCTAGCTAATGGAGAATGGAGGCTTAAATAGCAGAGGAAGGCTCTCAGCCGCGCCCAGCTCGGAAACAGCCAATCCGAGCGGCGAGAGTCACCCCTGACATCAGCCGACCGGCAGGTCAGCTGACGCGCCTTCTCCCAGCATAAAGGTCCTGTCTCCGCGCGCGCCCGCGCGAGACAGCGACCCTATGAGCTGATGACAATATGGTTCCCAGCGTGCTAGACGCCGACGGAACGGATGAGGTCTGGGAAGGGTGAACAAAGGCGGCTGCGGGTACACCCTGCGTGTCCCCAGCCACCATTCCTGCAGATGTTACAGCACCAAATTTGCAGGATATGTTAAGTAGAGTTTTTTTTCCCCAAAAAGACCTTATAATTTTTGAGATAATTGATTTTAAAGGTTCAAAGGAAAATAGTATACATTTAAATGCGGCAATGACAGTTAATGTTAAACACATTTACATGTATACTTTTTTCCTTGGAAATTTTCTTTAAACCTTTAAAATCAATTTTCTCAAAAAGTATAAGGTCTTTTTTGAAAAAAAAAAATTCCCTTGTTCCCACTGTTCTACTCAACATATCCTGCAAATTTGATGTTTATATCATGTATCGTTGCTATGTAGCGTAGCGGTGAGGAGACGTGCTCGGGACCTGATTCACCAACTGCACGGCGGTCAGCTGTGAGGCTGCACCGGGTGGAGCCCGTTAGGAACTCCGCAAGCCATGCCAACTCTTGTCACACGTGAATGCAATGTTTTAATAAACTATCCTGGTTTTTAACAAGCTGCGCAATGTGGATGTATTATTATTGTTGAGGTATAATCTGTGGAAGAACGTACTGGTGACCATTGGAGGAAGTGCTGATTAAATAGGAGAAGAGGCATGCCCAAGGTCGTGGGGAGCCTGGTAATGCCCCAAAAGCGTATGAAGGCCACTGTAATCCTGGCCCTCCACCGTTGGTGAGTGTGGATCTTACAGGGTGAACTGGTGGAGGTGTAGCAAATGGTCATTTAACTGAGAAAGCGCTGATCTGATATTGAAGGTGTATTGCTGCAAGAAAGGACTCATTCTTGAGACAGAGGCGCACCTGGTTATAGACTGTATTTTGCTTGACTGTTTGGCCTCTATTTCCTTGGGACTGTATTACACAAATATTATATATATATATATATATATATATATATATATATATATATATATATATATATATATATTTGTATATAATATATATATGTATATGTGTATATATATATATATACACATTTCGATTGTGTAGTTAATCAGATTGATTTAAATGTATTCACTCAAAGGCATTATACTAGTATTTGATCAAATTATTTTTACTGTTATAAGAGACTCCATATTGGATTTGTGAGAACCTCACAGAGCGCTGTGTATCATATTGCATGTGGGCTTTGCTATTGACCACTTAAGTGGGCTGGGTTTAATCATGGATATTTTTACGCGACCATGGCCGTCATTGCGTTCTGAAAACTAGTAACCATGGGCAAATCTGTGATTGAATTTCGTGGTCGATTCTTGATCATGGAATCGGATCACAGCGGCGAATAGTGAAATAATGCTCATGAATCATGGCTATTCCGTGATCACGAGGTCCTGATGAGCAACACTGTTTGTCACAATGAGCTATTTGTAAAAAAAATAATAATTTTAAGTGTTTTTCTCTCTGACTCTACTGTGTCAGAGAAGTACTCTACGTGCTACTTGTAAAGCAATATTTTGTTGGGCCTATTTCACGCCACTTGGTTACATTGAGGTGACTTACAATCCTGGATGGACAGAGTAGTGTGGGAAAACACACGTATACAATTTTTAAAACTGATGATAGAGGATAAAGGATTACAGATCATATGCTATTACTTTTAGTTATCTGCTAGGTGAAGTTTTCAAGTGTTGACAATAAAATGACTTTTAGGCCACCAGCTAGCAAGGAAATACTCAAAATATTTTTTGGGGTACTTTTGCATTTGCAAAGTGCTGAAAAGTAATTTTTTTTACTTCTTTTTTTATGTAAGTTGAAAAGTTATCTCCTAGGAAAGTCAATTGCATAAAGACCCATGTTTTTATGCTTGTATGATTTTGATTGAATCTAACTGGTACATTTAATTTCAGCCTAAAATAAGTATTGTTTAAACTCAGTTACTGACATATCTAGTGAACAGTAATTAATGCATCTTAATGACACTAATTTATATTAGCAACATTTTTTTGTGCCTCCTTCTGACGTTTAAATGTGTATAAGCTATTCTTTTTAATATTTTTTCAGTTCACAAGATTAGAGCCTGAAAAGATCAATAGGCTGAAAGCTTACGTTTTATATTTTTTGAAGCTAGTCAATAAATGGTATCATCCTGATTAAAGGTAATGTATGTTGAAAAAAATACTTACCTAATGAGAGGAAAGGCTCTGAGTCCTATAGAGCAGAGTTCCCCAACCCTGTCCTCAAGGCCCACCAACAGTACATGTTTTGCAGGAAACCACAAACATGCATAGGTGAGGTAATTAGTGTCTCAGCAGAGCTGATTATCTACCTCTGTGGATTTCCACAAAACATGCACTGTTGGTGTGCCTTGAGGACATGGTTCGGGAACACTGCTATAGAGCTTTCTCACTCCTCTCACTGCCCCCCGTTCAAGCCCGAGTGCTCCCAAAGATAGGCGGCTCCGTACTGCTCATGCATGAGCGCGAGCCAGAGTGTGCTAGTGCAGGTGCAGTATAGAGCTGCCTGTTCACAGGAGTGCTTAGGCTCCTGAAGACTTCCGAAGCCTCCCATGGCAGCACAGAGCAGTATTCAACGGATTGGTCATATACTGCTACTAGGGTTGACAGTGCTGGGACAAGGGGACTGTGAGAGGAGCAGGATGACGCTATAGGACCCAAAGCCTTCCCTCTCCTTAGGTAAGTATCTGTTTTGTTTTGTTCGCTTTACATTCACTTAAAGACTTTGATTTAACTGATGGCTAAAATGGTGCAATACTATCTTGCTACTGCTAGCCAAGGTAATGGTTAGTGTTGGGCATGTGTTGTCATGGTTAACCACTGGTTGTAGATTAGTGTTTTGTAGATTCTTAGGACACCAAAGAACCCTGTGTCCAAATTATTGCCTCAAAAGTTACAGCAAGATTCCAAAATACTAAGCTGGATTTATGCAGAACTTGGCTTCATACATGGAAACAGTTGGAAAACGTTACAACAAAGTACAACTAAAGTCAAATAACACAAAGACAATGGATAAAGAACAGACTAGTATTGCAGACATAGCTGAATATTTCATTGCCATGAGGCTAGTTGACAACAAAGATGAGTTAGGTGTTGACTAGGAAAGCAGGGCATTCATAAAAAGGAATACAGAACTATGGAAAGATGACAAGGTTGTCCTGAAAATGGCCAAGGTCAAGGATAACTTAGAGAAGGTTTGTCAAAGACAAAGATCGATGAACAGTCAGAACAGGTGGTCTTTAGTATTTCCACTAGGCTGTCAGTTTCTTACTTCCTAGCCTTCATAAAATATAGAGAAGGAGGATTAATACCTTTTGTCGCATTGTTTGAAATCTCATTGCAGAGCTGATAAGAGCGCATAGCCCAAGAGAAATGAATAGATAGAAGTTCTTGACAGTCCAGAAGATACAGGATGTGACACGCCTGGGGCTCAGTGACACCGTCCAGGAGCAACGGGTGTGTGAGATCCGACTCGGAGATCGCCACGGTGACCCCAATCACTGAGAAGTCTCAGGAAATTACACTCACTGCCTGAACTCTCTGGGAACCAAGAAACAAGAAATACAGGAAAAAACGTCTCAGCAAGACTGACAGGTCATGAAATCCAATCATTGCAAGGAGAGGTCAGTCTGGGAAGCATTGGAGCTTAGTTTGAACTCATTTTACATTTATTTAGCAGGATTTCCCACAGTTTTATTTGAATTAAAAGGGAAATAATCCCTACAAAATGTACTTGAAATTAACCTCATCATTTTATGCAGATGGGAAAACGGTATGCTGAGAACAGAGTTTTAGCATGCCCCTCTATACAGCCTTAAAAATTTATATTACATGGATGTCTTATTTATGTGCCACTTCAAATGCTGGACCACTGTGCCCTTGATGCTTGTGCATTCAGATTTGCCAGTGCCAGATTTCTATTGATCATCCTGATGAGTGGGTCCTTTTATACAATTCACTGCAGGTGCATCTTTTTTCTTAATTCGGCAGGACACATTATTATGGATATTTCACGGGGTTTGTATGTATAGAGCTGTTTGTCTGAATGCAGACGTTCAGCCCTATCTCTCAGCATGAGTTCAGTTGGTATAAAGAACATGTCAAGCAACCTCCCCGGCATTACTTCTCCTTTCCTTTTTGCTCTCACATTCGTAGATGCTGGCTACTTTGTAGCATCCCACATCCTTATGCCTTCTCCCTGTGATATCATACATTTACTTTGGTAAAAAAAAACAGATTATTGTTGAGCAAAAAATGTGAGTTACCAGGGGAGTTGCTAGAATCCCGGAAGATGAAATAATTGTGCAGCAGGCAAAGCAAACCGCGCGTGGTCATGACGGGTTGTAGGTGGAGCCAAAATGTACATGAACCTAGCTTTGGTGCAACTCAAAGTCAGTGGGCCTCACCCACCAGGGATGAGCAGTAACTACGCCAGTGCGAATTTACGCATCGTAGTTTGCATCTACGCATCCTAGTTTGTAGGTGAAGTTGCAGAACTACGCTTACGAATTTACGTAGCTTACGCTTACTATGCGTAGTTAACATGTGTATTGCGTAGTGAACTACTTATGCATTACTCGCGTCTATTTTTCCGCGTACGATTGTATGCTTACAAATTTACGCATTGGAAAGGGGAATGTACGCATAGAAGAGTTTTCGGAATAAGCAGCTAATGAGGAATTAATGCGTAAAATTTTCTGCATACAGGCATAAGCATCCGCAAACACTACGCTTCGCACTATGTGTAATTGCGTATTTTAACGCGTGTTCTGCAAAATGCATACAAAGCAAATATTTGATTTCGCAGCCGTAGTTTGGCGAAGCGTAATTGCGTAAAACTACGCGTAGTTCCAGGGTAGCGAAGTTGGCTGACTACGACAATCCCTGTCACCCACCAAAACTTTTAGAGGAAGCCTCGATTACCATTACAATTATACAACTCTCCACACGTACAAGAAAAAAAAGCATGTGGAAAAAAGGATGCAGGGTTTATCAGTAGTAGAATCTCACTAAAATTAGGAATATTTTACTACTTAATTTCCATGGTAGAATATTGATATTATTTACCGATAGTTTACTATTGCTAAACCTCTAGATTGTAAGCCTTTGGCAGGGTCCTGCTCCTTGTGTCTCCTACCTGTTCACGCACCTCCATTACCGTACACCCATCCTATGGATATGAGTGAACTCTTGAGTGAACTTGATTAACCTAGTCTCCATGCTTCCTGCCAGTGACTAACTAAGCCATACCTTGTACTCATACTGTGTTGCATGATCTGGTTTGCATGTCTTATTGCTGTATGTCACACCTAAATATTGTCTGTAACCTTAACCAATGTCTAGTGCTGCGAAATATGTTGGCGCTTTATAAATACAATACTGTATATAAATAATAATAAACCTAACCCTACTCTCACACAGAACCCTCCCTCTATCGATGCCTAACCCTAAGACCCCCCCTGGTGGTGCCTAACCCTAGGACCCCCCTGGTGGTGCCTAACCCTAAGACCCCTCTGGTGGTGCCTAACCCTAAGACCCCTCTGGTGGTGCCTAACCCTAAGACTCCCCCACCTGGTGATACCTAACTCAATGATCCCCCCTGATGGTGCCTAAACCTAACCCCCTACCCCTGCTTATGCCTGATGGTGCTTAACCCTAAGAACCCCCCTGGTGGTTCCTAAACCAACCCCCCCCCCCCCCCCCCAGTGGTGCCTAACCCTAAATCCCCCCTCCTTAACCTAACCCTTGTCTTCCGAAGCCGTAATATGCGGCAATGAAGGTAAATTTGGGTGCCCAGAGGTGCCGATTAGCGGCAAGAGGGGACATTTAGCACCCGCTATGCAATGCTGCAATATACTGTAGTTATCCTCAAGCATTTTTTTTCCTGCAAGATTGTGTGGAAGCAATGTGTCATATTGCCGCTAATCGAGCACCCAAATTTACCTTTGTTGAAGCCGTGATTTGTGGTGAAGATGGTAAAATTGGGCACCCCTTAACAGCTGCCACCATGCGCCCAAATTTCTCCCTAAGGCTACTAAATGCTGCTTTTATCATTTTTTCCTGTAAGGGTTCCTGCGCGCTTTTTTCCTGCCCCCTCCCCCACTCCCTAACATTAGTTCTCCAGTGTGTGCACCAGACATCTTAATTAGCACACATTCAAAAAAAAATACATAATAATTATAACAATTAGACAAAGTGTCAGCGAAAATAAATTAATTTGGGTAGCATTTCCTCCCCCAATATAATTACAGATCTGTACCTCATGTAATCATGCAGAATTCCCCCTAAATCACAACATGATCAGGCAACTTTACCTCCTTAAAAACATCATTAGCCAGCACATCACTTCAGTGTTTCCCCTACAAAAACACAATTAGCAATCATGCAACTCCCCAGAAAAGAACAAAAACAAAGCAGCATGACCACTCAAATGTAGTAAGGAAGCATTTCACATTAAGGGCTGGTTCACACTGGCAATGTAGTGGCAAATGTGAAAACAGATCTGATTACCAGTCGATCAGATCCATTTACACTCTGTTGCCTCTCAGCTGCTTCCGTTCCGTTGTGTAATGCCACTCAGTTACTCTACAGATATTTTGCATATTATGGGACAAATGCTGGCAAAAAAAATCAAAATATGTGAACAAAGGAGTGGATCTTTTGGGTTCTTAGTAGTTTACTAAATATAGGACTAATGGAAGAGGAATGTATAATTTTCTAGTGCTTCCGACTTCTATTCTAATATACACCGAGTGGCCAAAAAATTGAGACAACCCTGATTGAAAGTAAACCAGTCCAACAGTGACGTAGAGTGACATAACAATGCAGAGTTTGTTATATAAGGAACGCTCAGCTTTGGACGACATAGTTATTATCATGGAAGTTAATTTACAAATCGGTAAGATGAAAGATGTAAGTAACTTTGAACGAGGGATAATTGTCGGTGCCGGAAGAACTGGTGCTAGTATCTCTGAAAAGACGACTCTTTTAGGATTTTCTCACCCAACAGTATCTCAGGTGTTTAAGAGTGCCAGTTGAGAAAAAAACTTCAAGCGATAAGGACTATTCTGGTTGAAAAAAGCTGGTGAAAGGCGAGTAGCATGCATAGTCTGCAGCAACAGAAGGGCAGCAACACGATAAATTACTGGTGAATTCAATGCAGGTGCATCACAAAGCATATCCCAACGCACAGCAAGACGGACTTTGCAAAGGATGGGCTTAAGCAGCAGGACACAAAGTTGGAGGGGTGTCGCAGCACCCTAGGCAACAAGGTACAGGAGACAAAAACGGGAGCCCAAATAGTGTAGTATGTTAGATAGGAAAAGCGTGAAGAAAAGAAATTAGAAAAACTACTCACAAAGGCGGGTTGCATAGGAAGCAGGTGGAGACAACAAACCCGACTCCACTTGGGGTGGTCCAGCCAGACCTAGATGTGGTCGCTCTCCTTATGAAAAGTGACAGTGAACCTCTGTGGCAAGGACCACAGGTGTTCTGTCTTAACCCCTACAACAGGGGACATTGGGGGGTAAGTTAAACACAGTTAAAGGGAAAAAGGCGCCCTGGTATGTATAAAATGGATTAAAACCAGTTTAAAATTGAAAAAGGTGAGGTGGCTTACCTCAGTAATGAAATTCCTGTATGAACAAAGAATTTTATTTAGCACAGGCTCCCTTTGCTATTGGTTTTACTTCTAATTGGCACTGTGATTGGCCTGAGGAAGCGGGCTGAGACTCGCGAAACGCTTTGCCTGGGCTAAATAAAATTCTTCATTCATTTAAGAATTTTGTTATTGAGGTAAGCCACCTCACCTTTTTCAAGTTTAAACTGGTTTTAATCCATTTTATACATACCAGGGCGCCTCTTTCCCTTTAACTGTATTTAGCAGCAGGAGATCATCAAGATTGCCTTTGGTATCACAGAAAAATAGGAAAAGATGACTATAGTGGGCCCTTTTGAGGAACATCAATCAAAGTATAACCTGCTTCCATGGCCAGCTCAGACCTTTGACCTCAATCCTATTAAGCATTTGTGGTACAAAAGATCACTTCAAAGTTTTGAAATGCCACCATCCAATCTGACCCAACTTAAAGCTGCCATTGTGTCAGCATGGGCCAACATTCCTCAGCAACGGTGACAGCATCTTGTTGAGTCTTTAAAAGAAAAATATTGGTTGTGATCAGGACTAAAAGTGGACCAACTCGTTATTAACGGGTGTCTCTAATTTTTGTTTTCTAATTCAGTGGTGTAAACTTACGTCCCAAATGCAGAGAAGTGCATAAAAAACTGAAAGCAGAGTTAGGTATGAGCAGGCAAATTGGTAATTCTGTTTGGAAATTGCTGTTTCAAATTGGATATCAGACATTTGGAAATCTACCCTCCAATTTAACTTCATTGCAATAGTGTTTCATTGTAAGAAGTACACTGGGCCATATGCAATTCAGTTTTTCACCTGCGTTTTCTCCAAGGTTATAATTTTTAATTTTCAAATTAAAATAACTTCCCAGTACTTTTCAACTAAAAATGTACCGAAAAGTAAATGGAAAATCACTATGAAAATTATTTTGAGCATTTTCTTGCTTTCTGGTGGCTTAAAATGCATTTTATTAACAAATTTAAAAATATCACCCAGGAGAAAAGTCAGGAGAAAAAGTTAATTGCATATGGGCCACTGTATCATAGACTTTATTGATACTGCTTTCTGACTGAATTGCAAGTCAAAGCCTCCAAATATCCTATGCACTTGAAACAAAAAAAGAAAAACTCACAAACACGGGTTACCACATAGGCAACCACTGTAAATGCAGGTGGGGAGCATTAGAACCTGACCCCACTCAGGTTTAAGAAGTCGCTCTCTGTAGATAGAAAGAAGGGGACAGTCCCCTCCACCCAAGGTGGACTATATACTGTGCAAATTTGGACACAGGCGCCAGGCAGGTTAAAATGATCTAAAAACAACTAAAAAGGAAGAGTACAGGTGGACTTACCTCCTGAACTGATGGACAATCGAGATTGTACAAATCGCAAATAATTTATTTTGGCACTCCGCAACGCGTTTCGCAGGTATAACCCGCTTTATCAGGCAAGGAGTGCAAGCTCAAAAAGGTCCAATAGTGGCAATGCACTTCGACAGAGGCGCATTGCCACTATTGGACCTTTAACCTGCCTGGCGCCTCTGTCCAAATTTGTCCAAATATCCTATTCTCAGCAAAATTGCTGTGGAGGCTGAGAAGAGCTTTAAGAATATGTTCCAAATGAAAAAATAAATAAATAAACCGAGGTTAAAGTTTTCATGAGAAATTAGGTTTTAATGGTTTGGGGTAAAATTGTTTATAACTCCTTAGAATCCTCATGCTGCAATTTACTGTATACAGAGTTTTTCTCCCAGTCCCAGGGCAGTTAGTAAAAATGTTAAAACTACAAGCAGTGGCGTAGCAATAGGGGTGCAGAGGTTGCGTCTGCCCCACGGCCCTTGGGCCAGAGGGGGCAGTATCAACTCTTTATTGGTCCTGTGCTGGTAATAATCACTTCTATAAATGCTTTAAATACTGGTAATCATTAACAAGCTGTTCCCCATCCCCTTTTTGCACCTCAGACACTGTGGTAGTGCTTGGCAGGTTTTGGTGAGCCATATCAATTGTTATGTACAGAGCACTTGGGGGGTCCAATGTAAAACCTGGCCCGGGGCCCATAGCTCCTTAGCTATGCCACTGACTAAAAGCGACAGTAAATATTTAAAATATGACCAAACCCTTTTCATCTCTTGTCCTCCATGCATTCAATTAATTTGAAGCACATAAATGTTACCACCATTTTTAAAAATCAACTCTTTAAAGACAAACTCAGCATCAACACCTTAAAAACAACAACAACCCCCAAAAAACATTCCAAGCATGCCTAGTGCTTAAACACTAATGTGTTAATATTTAGATAAGCACTACGTGAAAGAGAAAAATGTCAAGGCTAAATCCCACATAAATCCTTTATGAGTTGCTGTAAATAACTATCAGATAACTCCTCTTGTTTTTGCTCAGAACCGATAAAGCAGTGAGCATTTTTTAAAGTATCTTCTGCATCTTCTAAAAGGTATTTCATATTCTTAGATGGAATATCTCCCTTAACTGATGACTAACACAGTACAGTGCCAGCATTACTGATACTTCCTAGATTCAATAACTTTTCAGTGCAAGTTTCAATAATCATTTTACTGAAATAGTCCTAGTCTGTACATCTCAAAAACATACAGATACGTTAATTGGTTTCCCCCTAAATTGGCTCTAGACTATAATACATATGCTACACAATACAATCATATATAGACATATGACCATGGTACGGATTAGATTGTAAGCACTTCTGATGGACAGTTAAGTGACAAGACAATATACTTTGTACAGCACTGCGGAAGATGTCGGTGTTTATAAATACTAAATAAAAATAATAATAGGTATTGCTAACAATACATTCATTTGGCTGCTTGGATAACCCATGTTGCTCAGTCAGGACACAAGCATGTGAGCAAGCGCTACACTAGCGCGAAACGATTGTTGTGCCGTCCTACCAACCCCTGATCACCAGACCCCTACTCATCCCTGCACGACTTCCAGCTTTAGGTTTGATGCATATGTATGTGATGGTTATGGAAATGTCTTTATCCTAAAGAGAAACTCTGACCAAGAATTGAACTTTATCACAATCAGTAGCTGATACCCCCTATTACATGAGAAATCTTTTTATTTTTCACAAACAGAACATTAGGGGGCGCTGTATGACTGATATTGTGGTGAAACCCCTCCCTCAGGAAACTCTGATGACCGTGGTACTCCTGGCAGTTTCCTGTTTGTGAACCTTGTTGCATTGTGGGACATAGCTGTTTACAGCTGTTTCCAACTGCCAAAAAAGCATGCATCAGCTACATCACCTGCCAACAGTAAAAATGTCACCATGTAATATATGTCAGAATGTAAATCAGGAATTTAAAAGATTTTACAATGGGCAAACACTGACTAAATCATTTATACATAATTATTGTAAAAATAAAGCACTTTTTTATTACATTATTTTCACTGGAGTTCCTCTTTAAAGGGAAGGTTCAGGGAGTGGGTAAAAAAAATAAAAATCCATATCCACTTACCTGGGGCTTCCTCCAGCCCGTGGCAGGCAGGAGGTGCCCTTGCCGCCGCTCCGGAGGGTCCCGGTCGTCTCCGGTGGCTGACCCAACCTGGCCAGGCCTGGCTGCCAGGTAGGGCTCTTCTGCGCTCCAATCTGCGTCTCACGGGGGCACGCTGATGTCATCGGACGTTCTCCGGGCTGTACTGCGCAGGTGCAGTAGTACTGCGCCCGGAGGACGTCCGATGATGTCAGCGCGCCCACGTGGAACGCAGAAGAGCCCGTAGTTGGAGCGCAGAAGAGCCCGACCTGGCAGCCAGCCTGGCCAGGTCGGGTCGGCCACCGGAGACCACCGGGAGCCTGCAGAGTAGCGGCGAGGGCACCTCCTGCCTGCCACGGGCTGGAGGAAGTCCCAAATACGTGGATATGGATTTTTATTTTTTTTTACCCACTCTCTGAACCTTCCCTTTAAGTGTGGCAAATATAAGGAATAAAGCATTTAAAGAGACAGTGCCCAGTCTGTCTTCATGTACATGTTCATGTATCTGTGTTTATTATGCAGCCTGCAAGCTGACCTTGCATTGCAAGCACTTCAATTGAGTCTGAAATGTTTCTGATGTAATAAATCTTATCCAAGTCAGACTGGCTCTGTTTGGTACATTGCCAACGAGAATGAAGCTTGTTGTCACCCATCCCACATGCCTGCTCCTCGAAGCTGCTGAAATCTGCAAGCTAGATATGACCTGGAAGTTTCTAAGAGAAAAAGGGGTTCATTCACTGTAATAAATAGCGAGTATTACCTCCTGTAACGCTCACTATCTCCTTTTGCTCCCCTGCACACTTAGTGTGCCTTATCAGAGTTAACGTGTCTTGTCAGAGTAGCATAGCGAGCTCTACAAACTTAGGCCTGCTAATTGGCAATGACAAGAGCTCCACTCGTCCTGCCCTGAGCCCCTGCGAGTCCAATCGCTTTAACCTCCCTGGCGGTAAGCCCGAGCTGAGCTCGGGCTATGCCGCGCAGGAGGATTTCTCCGCATCTATTGGGGCGATTCGCCCCATTCAAAGTGCTGTGTGCGCAGCCAGCACTTTGCTAGCCGCGCGCACAGCTTGATCGCCGCCGCTCTGCGGCGATCGGCCGCACGCAGCGGCAAAAGAGGGCCCCCCCCCCCGCCAGAGCCCTGCGCTGCCCGGACCAATGAGTTCCGGGCAGCACTATGGGCCGGATCGGATGCGCCTGACGTCAGGACGTCGGCTGACGTCCATGACGTCATCCCGATCGTCGCCATGGCGACAGGAGAAGCCAAACAGGGGAACGCGTTATATACGCGCTCCCCTGTTTGCTATTAGTGCCGGCGACGATCGCACTAGAGGGACACATGCGCCCTCTAGTGGTGTTTCATGTAGCTACCACTCTGGTAGCTTTACATGAAACAAAAATTTTTTTTAAAAAAAAAGGATTTTTGCCCATGTGGCAAAAAAAATTAACCGCCAGGGAGGTTAAAGAACATTATCTCCGCACTTTCATTGGCCCAAAAGGGCTGCCTGTCACTTGACAGGAAACTTGACAGGAAGCCTATAAGGCCAATCAAAGTGCAGGGATAATGTCCTTTAAAGTGATTGGACCCGCAGGGGCTCAGGGTAGGATGAGTGGAGCTCTTGTCGTTGCCAATTAGCAGGCGTACGTTTGTAACGCTCGCTATGCTACTCTGATAAGGCACATTAACTCTGATAAGGTATGTTAACTCTGATAAGGCAGGCTAAGCATGCAGTAAGGAGATAGCGAGCGTTACAGGAGGTAACGCTCCCTATTTGTTATAGTGAATCAACCCCAAAAAGAGTAAGTGAGGAAAAGACATCAGGATTGGCTTCAGTCAAATGAAGTCAAAATGGAAAATGCCAGAAACAGTATTTTCTGTATTTACTATATAAAAATAAAGGGTTGGGCATCGGTAGGGGGAGGGGGGTTTAGGGTTAAGGATCTGGGACTTAGTTGGTAGAGGGAGGGTTCTGTGTGAGAGTAGGTTTAGGTCAGGTCATAGTAAAATATTGGTAAAGATTTGAATAAATATTTGACTAGCGCAAATTAAGTAGTAGAATGTTAATAATTTTAACCAATATTCTATTAGTGGCAATATCCGGCGTAGCCCATCTTACATATCAATCAGCACTGTCCTCATCTCCTTATACTTTATCTTCCCATTACTCTTTTGTGTTTACTAGGCTATATATTATACTCCCCACCTTTACCAGTTCATCATGACCTGTTGGTCCTACCAGGAAAAGTATTGACAGGTGACACATATGTGAAAGCTAAACTTGGTGATCAAGTGTGTACTGTGTTCTCATTGTAATGTATTATTTAATGTCCCTGTCTAGCCAAAAACTTTATCAATGTGATAACCCCCCCACACACACACACACCCACACAACCACACCACACACACCACACACACACACACACCACACACACCACACACACCACACACATACACACCACACATACGCGCACACACACGCACACGCACACACACACACACACACACGCACACACACACACGCGCACACACACGCACGCGCACGCATGCACACGCTACCAATACCAGTTATAATTTTGCTGGCACAGCTAGTTAAAGCGGTTTAAAACTCTGACAAAATGTTCAACAAAAATGTGTTTTCCTACTTTTTATAACCCATACAATTATCATATTTGCTTTTGTGCACAAGTATTATTATTATACATTTAGACACAACTTCCCAAAGTTCAGTTCATTTATTTTTAAAGCTGCTGGTGCATTTTATTCATAACTGTTGTAATTCTGTTGTGAATGCCGCCACCAGTGAGTTCTGACCTGTGTTTCACCCCAGGACTCATCAGTTGAAGTCCTGCACAGCCAAAGAATGTTTACATAAATGTATCAAGTAAAGAATATGTACACAAGATAAGCTTAACAGCAGTTCGGATGCGGGCTCTCCCTGCAGAAGAAAGAGCCAGCCCTGTGATGTAACCCTTTGAATGCTGTTTTACTAAAAAAAACATTGTGTTAGTATATTATATGTTGTAAATAATGTTTTAGAGCAAATAAGAAATTTTGGGTTATATTCCACTTTAAGGGCATGCTCTCTGTGGCCAACTACAGGGAATCTACCATTCAAATTTCAGCTGCAGTCAGGTCCCTTCCCACATTTTGTTTAGGTGGTGGGCTGATCTGCAGCTTGGCCACACCTCATCTCCCAGTTTTGGCATTCTCTCTCGAAACATTTTGTACCCGGAGGGCTGAGGGAATTGCAAACAAATAAAATACACAACTAGAAGGCCTAATAGGTGCTGCCTCCAGTGATATGTTGCCTATGACACTGTCCTTTTAAATGCCAGAATTATATTTCAGCCAAACAGTGCACACATAATAACATTTCAGACAGAAGAAAGTCCCCAAACTTATGGTTTATATATTAGTCAGTGTTGTGTTTTGGCTGAAGAAAACTCAAACTTTGTTATTTTAATGACAACCCTCATACATGACAAGAAGAAAAAGCAAGTCACTCTAGTTATAAACATCAGTTTGCACAGAATCTTTGATGATGATGCTAAAATGCATTAGAGTAGTACTGGGACCTACAGTAATCCTGAAACATGAGAATATTCTGTGAGCCATGTCTGGCTCGCCAGCTGTTCTGTGGGCACCCACAGCAGGATTATTACACATAGTGCAGCTTTGCTTCACACAGTCTGACAACGGAAATATACTCGTTGCACATAGAAAACTAAACTAGTTGCCAGAAATGCTTCATGTTATGCTGAAAAAGCTCTGCAATTGTTAAATGATTTTGCTCCTATCTTCCCAGATGACAGAATAAGGCATAATTTCCCCAGGTACAAATCTAAATTTAACATCTAATACCTTAGTAATCAGAGTGTTCAAATGTTATCATGTTTGTGTTTAATGAGGCTTCTAGGGAAAATACTTTCTTAAAATGTTTGATCACCTGACCAGATGTACAGTTTCAGGCTATGTAGGTGTGGCTGCTGCTTGCATTATATCATCCTGCCATTCATGTTGAAAGCAGTAGGCTCAGACTGGATCTCTGTGAGAAACTGCAGCCTTTAAAGAGAACCCGAGGTGTGTTTAAAGAATGTTATCTGCATACAGAGGCTGGATCTGCCTATAAAGCCCATCCTCTGTTGCTATCCCAAACCCCACTAAGGTCCCCCTGCACTCTGCAATCCCTCATAAATCACAGCCATGCTGTGAGGCTGTGTTTACATCTGTAGTGTCAGTCTCAGCTGCTCCCCCGCCTCCTGCATAGCTCCGGTCCCTGCCCCCGTCCCTTCCCTCCAATCAGCAGGGAGGGAAGGGATGCAGGCGGGGACTGGAGTTCTGCAGGAGGCGGAGAGAGCAGCAGACTGACACTATAGAAATAAACACAGCCAGCTCTGACAAGCTGTTTGTCAGCAGCGTGGCTGTGATTTATGAGGGATTGCAGAGTGCAGAGGGACCTTAGGGGGGTTTGGGATAGCAACAGAGGCTGGGCTGTATAGGCAGATCCAGCCTCTGTATGCAGATAATATTCTTCAAACCCACCTCGGGTTCTCTTTAATAATGACCGAGTGTTGTGCAGGAAGTAGGCTGAGTATGTTATTGAGATTGCTGAACTCGAACGTGACTTCACAGCTTAGTAAGATTCTCACAAACCCAGCAGTCACATTTTCTATTGACCAGCTTAGGTGATAAGAAAGTACGCCCCAGAGGGCGGTCAGACAGTAAGAGATTGGGCAGGAAATATGTGCCTATAACTTCCTGTTTCACACCACCAGAAACACCAGAAACAAGCATGCAGCTGATCTTGTCGAGTTGTCAGATCTGACAATAATGTCAGAAACAGATGATCTGCTGCATGCTTGTTCAGGGCCTATGGCTAAAAGTATTAGAGGAAGATAATCAGCACAACAGCCAGACAACTAGTATTACTTAAAAGGAAATACATGTGGCAGCCTCCCCATCCCTTTCAATTCAGTTGTAGTTTAACCTTCCTAGCGTTCTGGACGAGCTGAGCTCGTCCAGAGATGCTAGAGGGAACCGCTCAGGCCCTGGTGGGCCGATTTTGATAATTATTTTTTTCAATCACGCAGCTAGCACTTTGCTAGCTGCGTGTTTGCTCCGATCGCCACAGCTCGCCGCCGTTCTGCCACTACCCGACGCGAAAGAGGGTCCCCCCCCGCAGACCCCGTGCGCAGCCTGGCCAATCGCCGCCAGGCTGCGCTTTGGGGTGGATCGGGAGTCCCTGTGACGTCACGACGTCGATGACGTCACTCCGTTTGTTGCCATGGAGACAGGGGAAGCCCTAAAGGAAATCCCGTTCAGAACGGGATTTCCTTATGGGCGTGATCGCCGGCGGCGATTGGAAGGGTGGGAGGGAGGGAGGGAGCAGGAAGGGAAGAATCATGTAGCTAGCACTAGGCTAGCTACATGATAAAAAAAATGGGCGTAAAAAACCCTCCCGCGGCCGCACGGCCGCAGGAATCAGAACGCCCAGCAGGTTAAAAGAACTAGAGTTGCTATCTATGCAAATGAGCCAGTCAAACAAAAACTCAAATGCAGTCCTGTCCTAAAAAGTAAATAGAAGGCAAAACATTTCTATCTGGCTGAGAAAACCAAATGTGATAAGGTGTTTGTGCGGGGAAAAGTTCAAAAGGTCATTACTTCTGTTTGTTTTGCAACTAAATGAAGCAGATTTTACACAAGACTGTCGTGGCTGCTGTTTAGAATTCAGTCTTAAAATGTAGAACTTAATCTAAAAATACAAATATGAGACCCTGATCTATGTTATTAATGTTCTATTCACAGTTAGAACACATACAATTAATTACCTTATAAACTTATTTTAGTTCAGCTTTGCTTTTATGTCCTGCAGCTTTAACCAGCCTGGCGGTATGGACAAGCTCAGCTCGTCCATCACCGCCGGAGGCTGCCGCTCAGGCCCTGCTGGGCCGACTTTCTTCAAATAAAGAGCAGCACACGCAGCCGGCACTTTGCCAGCCGCGTGTGCTGCCTGATCGCCGCCGCTCTGCGGCGATCCGCCGCGAGCAGCGGCGAAAGAGGGTCCCCCCAGCCGCCTGAGCCCAGCGTAGCCGAAACAAAAAGTTCCGGCCAGCGCTAAGGGCTGGATCGGAGGCGGCTGACGTCAGGACGTCGGCTGACGTCCATGACGTCACTCCGCTCGTCGCTATGGCGACGATCTAAGCAAAACAAGGAAGGCCGCTCATTGCGGCCTTCCTTGTTTATTCTGGGCGCCGGAGGCGATCGGAAGAACGCCTCCGGAGCGCCCTCTAGTGGGCTTTCATGCAGCCAACTTTCAGTTGGCTGCATGAAATAGTTTTTTTTTTATTAAAAAAAACCCTCCCGCAGCCTCCCTGGCGATCTTATCAGAACGCCAGGGTGGTTAATTAACAGAAAACGTCTTCTCTTTTTCACCACTAGAGCCTGCTGTTGGTAGATGAGAGATTTTCATTCATGATAAAAGAAAATGTACCTTCTTGTCTCCTGACACTGATCTCTAGTGGCCGGGGGACTTGTCTTGAAGAGGATTTCTATAACCAAGTGTGCTAGTCCCGGTGACGGAAAGTTCCAAGGTGTTTCATAAAAGGTAAGTCATTTTTCTGGCTTTTGTGCTGTTGCTCCATAGAGTAGTTCGATTCCGATAAATATGCTTAAAAGTACGCTGACCCCTTAAATAATGAGCATAGTATCTAAAGGTGAAAGCTGTTATTAACGGCTCACCAACATGGAATTGTTCTTGTTCTTTTTCTTCTTGAGAAGGAAGGCTGAAATTGCCAGCACCACTAGTTAAACCAATTATCTTACATGGTTCCTGAGTGCAGGACTAATGGCCCCATCATTCCTGTTAACATTCTACAGAAGAGAGAGACCGAGGAGTCAGTCTTTCGCTGACTTAAAAGAAGCCAATGGAGGTGTCTGAGGAAGAGAAGATAATCTGGGTATTGAATTATACTGCATGCAGACAGAAAGGCAAAGGCAGTTAAAGCAGCTTGTAGATCACTGCCCGGCTCTTAGGATTTCATTGACAGGGAGCCATTGATAAGTAATAGACTATGTAAAGCAGGTGTGTTAATGTTTTGCATGATTTACCTTTTAATAGAGAGCAAAAGAGTCTTGCCGCTTTCAGTAAAAACAGAAAAATACATTCCCTGCCAAACAAAGTATCTAAAGACGAGTTCCTTTTCTTCTCTTTTTTTTTTACATTATTTATGTATGTTTTATTCATGATTTATTTAATGTCATCAGCTTTTGTTCATACTAACACTGCATAAATATGAATAAATATGATGACTAACACATACAAAAACATACAGGAAGTGAATGCTAATGTTAGGTTGTCCCCTACTGTGTAGTTCCAACTTCCTAGGTCTGCTCTTTATCTTCGGAGTCTTAGGGCTGGTACACATGGACGGTTCTGTGGTGGTAAACGACAGACTTGGTACTTGTTATTTTAAATGCTGTTAGTTCAGATGAATGGACTGTCAATCGTTTACCGGTGTTTAGCGTCATTTGCGCAAATGCCGCAGTTTGATCTCGATTTTAACCATTGTCTGCACAGCCCTTAGCCAATTCTTCCAGGATCATTTACCGCAATGCCACCATGTCCCCCTGTGGGGATGAAAAACACAGCACGCCGGCAGTGGCATAACTACGATTCATGTGAAACATTGATAGCCCCCCCCCCCCCCCCAATGTTCACAGCCCTTCCCTTGCCTCCCCCTGGCGCCCTTCACTGCCTTGGGGCCCATCTCACAAGGGTCATAAAACAAGTGTGGCCATCATGATCTTTATACCCAATACGAGTATAGCTACAAAACACCTGATATGAAGTATAGTCCCCTGTATCGGAGGAAGGGAAAGTTACTAGTTGGGGCCCCTACTGCTGTGGGCCCTGCTGCTTGCAGAAAAGCATTTTGTATGAGACGCCAGGCTGCCATGGTTGGCTGGTTCAGATGTCCATCTGAACCAGGTCTTACTCATCCTGCTGAAAATAGGGACTTACTTTGTTAAGTTATAGTTAGCCCTCTTCCTTTCATAAGTGCACTTCCACCAGGAACATCCTTAAGGAAAAGGATTCACTGAGTTAGCAAGGCTACGATTGCAGTAGTCAGGCTATAGCATATGAGACATTAGCTGGCTCACCACACCACTTTAATCTCCAAAAACATACTCTCAATGTAACCAGGAATGATCACTTTCACCATGTGGTCACCAGCAACGTTATTGCATGTCTCCCAGCACGTCCGGCATTAATAGGCAATCTTCATCCTTTTTATCTTAATGGCAATGATACTCTCACTGCACAACATATGTATAAAAACGTTATCGTTAGTTAAAAATTGCACTTAAAATCTCTTTAAAACACAAACATGTGGTGTTTAGGGAAGCAGGCTCAACCCCACACAGTTTCCCATGTTGACTGTTGCAAAAGGCAGGCTTGTATTGCTCTCGCTTGTCCATGCTGACACCGCTCAGATACACTTCCTGGTGTTGTGTATGGCTCCCTACCTGTTTTGTCAACCCCGGAACTCCTCAGGGACACTAGCCAACACAAGCTTGTGGTTCTATTCTACCCTCTCTCCACCTCTGATGGGTGGTACTTCCACTTGCACTTGCCTACTGCACATACTACTGCAGAAGCTCATATTCTGATACCACCAATTACTCCTGCTGCTTTTATAATTTTCTTCAAATAATGCTGTCATCCCCCCCGCCAGGTTACATGGCATATTCTACTACCAACAACACTTCTTGCTGCTGTCATAATGTAACTTAATAAATGCTGGGGGCCCACTGCCAGGTTCCATGGCCTATACTGGTACCACCAACTGCTGCTGCTGTCATAAAGTAATTTCATTAATTCTGTGGTCTCAGAGCCAGGTTCCAGAGGGTATTCTGCTACCCACAATTTCCCCAGCTGCTGTTGTTTACATAATGTAATTTAATTAATGTTGTGGTCCCACCACCAGGTTCCACTGCCTATTCTTATACTAACAACTCCTCCTGCTGTCATTGTTTAATTTCATTAATGCTGTGGCCCTACAGCCAGGTTCCATGGCCTATTCTGCTACCATCAACTGCTCCAGGTTCCACATCCTATTCTGATACCACCAACTCATCTTGCTGCTCTCATTATGTAATTTCATTAATGCTGTGGTCCAACTGCCACATTCCACAGCCTATTCTGATACCAACAACTCTTGCTGCTGCTGTCATAATTTCACTGAATTCATGCTATGGTCCCACCACTAGGTTCCACACCCTATTCTGCTACCAACAACTCCTCCTGCTGCTGCTTTTATAATGTAATTTCATGAATGCTGTGGTCCCACCACCAGGTTCCACGCCCTATTCTGATACCATCAACTCCTGCTGCTGCTGACATAATGTAATTTAATTTAATTAAAGCTGTGGTCCCACTGCCAGGTTCCATGGCCTATTCGTATACCACCAACTCCTCCTGCTGCTGTCAAAATGTAACTTCATTAATGCTGTGGTCCCACCACCAGTTTTCACTGCCTATTCTGATACCAACAACTGCATTCCTGCTAACGTTACATGCCAAAGAGAGGAAGAAGAGTTTGTTGTGATCAAGCAATGGGTGCACTCCTGTCAATGTTACATGCCAAAGAGGAGAAGAATAGTTCATCAAGAAGCGGTGGAGCTCATGCCAACATTACATGCTAAAGAGAAGAAGAAGAGTTTGTTGTGATCAAGAAGCGGGTGCACTCCTGCCAACATTACATGCCAAAGAGAAGAAGAAGAGTCCATCGAGATCAAGAAGCGGTGGATCTATCTATCTATCTATCTATCAAATATGTTGTCACTTTATAAATCAATAATATATATGTAACACATCAATTTCTGTCCATACGCTGCTAGATTTGATCTCATAGATATCTGCCAGACAACAAAATTTACCAACAGTGCATGTAGATACTAAAATGTCGAAAGAAGACAGGGAAAGTGTCCTATTTTTTACTGATCTGAGATCCACATAGTTAAGCTTTACTACACACTTGCTTGAGTAAATCCCTTGCATCATAAACTTTGTGATTTAGCAGATATTTCTCAGATTGTATCTTCCAATGTGTGTGCCCAGTATTAAGCTGCATACACGCAAGGGATAAAAATCTTTGAAAAACATAGACCAATGATCGATCCACCAATAAATGTTATAAAAATTTTGTAAAAGACATCCAAAGATAATGACCAAACATATTTATCTCTCAGTCTTTCAATTCCATTCCGGATGGATGGATGTCCGTAAAACAAGGTGTGTATCACCAGATATTTTTTAACATTTGTGTGCACAACGCATGTGTGAAAAAGAAGGAAGTAAATAGACTTCAAAAGAATGTCTTGGGTCTTTTGCATAAACTGATTGTTTGTAGGGATGCTCATTGGTAGTCCTCGGAATTAAAAACGTCCGCATTTTGATTAGAAATCGGCATTTCCAATCGTAACTCGGAAAACGGAAATCGGATTTCTGCGGAAATGTCACATTACCGCAACTTGGTAATTTTAGTCAAATCACAGTATTTGGAAGCATTGGAACAATCAGAGAGTGCAGAGTTGACCTGGAAATATTTAGCTAATCAGGGGATGCAAAAAAAGATCAAAAAAAGACTCATCGGAAATTGGAAAACGGAAATTGGATTTCTGTGGAAATACTGCATTACCGCAACTTAATAATTTTAGCCCAAAGAATGCAAAAAATGACCAAAAACAGACTACTCGGAAACCAGAAACCAGAAATCGAAAAATCTGCAGAATCGGTAATTAGCATTGGTGGAAATAGGAATTTCTGTGGAATCTGAAATAGGGATTTCCAACCATCCCTAATTGTTTGCATGTTTACAGCATCATTACTATGATGCGTCATTCAAACCTTCCTGACAAACCTCTGTGGCAGATTGATTCCTGAGTTTTCGAAGACTTTTATCTGACGTGTGTACGCAGCTCTAGATATAGAAAACAGTATTGCAAATTCATACAGTACATCTGTAGTATAGAAACAGATACAACCATGTACAGATTATTGAAGCCCAAACCATCCTTTGCATGTATCTCCATAGCATTGTTTAGGCTTGCTTTCATTTGGGTGGCAGGGTAGGTGAGGGGTTTCTTCCTGGAAACACGAGGCACTAAGATACTCCACTGATTCCACAATGTGATTATTCAGTTTGCTTTACCTGTAAGACACTGCCAAAGGAATTCATTGTCACCATATCTAACTCTGCCACCTCATTTCATTGTTGTTGCCTCACAAGTTCAAGGCACACTCAACGGATACAACCAAGTTTTTTCTTATTTTGCTTCATCAATTTTTTTAAAGTCAGCAAGTTAAGTTTATTTAAGGAAATAAAGAGAACAGATAATACGAGACTGATTACAGCTTAATTATAAATGTCAGACAATCTGCGCAGGAAAATGCAGTACAGCTTAATGTTCTCAAGACATTCAAGATGCATTTGCTTAAGAAAGTTCAGCGTCAGATTGTAATAAGAGACAATGACATAATTCAGTCATCTAGGTTTTCAAAAAATAAACTGGCTTGCTAAATCAACTTGGACCCATAACTGATACCTATGGGACAAATAACCATTATCAGTACATTTATCTTTGGAAAAGGAAGAGAGTATCTACATTATACTCTAGACAATATAAAATGTAGCATGTGTAATCAGGTAAAGACATGCAACTTGTAGAACATCAGAACAATATAAAAGTGGATGGGATGTAAGGAGACCAGATATTTAGGAACTTAGTTGAGGACCTTCTATGTTCATAGAATAAACCTGTTGACCTTCTTCACCCACTCCAGGTATGTAGGATCCAATATCCTGTAATGCACACAATATGAGGCATTTCACTTACCAGTAATAGTGACCAATTTCTTTTTCAACAGCATCAGGGATTATGCTCATCAATAATGGGATCTTCAGGCTCAGGTTTCCCATCACATCATGTAAAAATGTGGTCAGCTGCACTCAATGCTCAGCTGTTTGACATTGATTGGCACTGTAGATTTGGCCTGAAGAAGTGGGCATATGTTTCCACGAAACACATTGTCATAGTGTCATAGTAATCTTTTTGTCAACTTGGACGTATGGCACCTCACATTTTTGTTTTTATTGTTTTTAATGTATTTTATCTGGGTGCCTTTACCACCCTCTACATACTGTTACCTTCCAAGGGAGGGAGACCTCCAACCCATTGTGGTACTTGGTCACCCATAGTTTCAAGATAGCGACCAAATCCATTGAGATACCAGAGAATCCAAGTGGAGATGGAATTTTCTCCAGAGGCTCTATTGGTGGATGCTAGTTTTAGCAGCCAAACCTTGTAAGTATCTATTGTGCCACCTGATACTTTCCCCATTTCCAGGGAATACTACACTATTGGACTTCCATTGTCCATGTGTTTGTTTTTGAAAGTTAACCAACTCCCATGTGGGGCACTGTAAAAACAGCACTGGAGATTTCAGCGCAGCAGGTGCCACCATAGGCCACAATAGGAATTACGCCTATAGCAGCGCTCAGACAGTAATTTGGATGACATCTAAAAATGTTATTTTAAAAACAGCATAATTCAGCCACCAGCAATAGCTGGCGGCCGAGTTACATCTTTCCCCATTAACCACAGTGACCTAAAGGTGGAATAGTAATTAAAGCCGTCTGGACTTTTGCAGGAGCAGGTTGAGCCATTTTTTGGCTTTACCTTGTGCCCAAATCTCCCAGCGGCTTAATTATAGGTATGCTCCCATGTAGCATATAGAGGTTCCATGATTCTAAAGAGGTAACGTGGCATGCAAAAGAGCATTAGCGGGGAGATCTGCAAAATATCATTAGACTCCCTTTTCCCTCTTACAAGTCAATGCAAGCTGAGCTGACCGGCAGTGGACATAACAGTTGGTTAGGGCAATACCTCCAAGGTCTTTATGATTCTGCAAAGAGTCAAAGACACCAGTCTGTGCCTCTTTTCAAAATTAAAGTATTTATTTGGGTTTGGAGCTGAGTAAAGTATTTGAAGTGAAGGGGGATGTGAAACTGCTTAGAGCTGTTTCTTTGTAAGAATCAAAAAACTGTCCTTAATGAATAACAAGCAGAAGAGTCATGTAATGTTTTGATGTGTTAGTAGCTACTGGACAAACCTTAGATACCAGAAGAAGAGACCATGTTGTTGACGAGGGAAAAATTTCAATCTCAAAAGCTATTTTTTACATCCCCAGGAGATACTGACTACTTCTTTAAGCAAAAAATGTAGAGGTTTATCAAGAGAAATGACTTTCTAAAGCAAAGAAGGCAGCCTTTTACTTTACCACAATCACATAGTACTTTGGGAAATAAGGGCACCAAAGATTGGAAGAACCCGAGTGCAAAACTCAAAACTCAAAACTCAAAATACAATACAATACAATACAATAACATACACAAATGCATGAAGTCTCTACTGAACATATTTTTAATATGAAAAATGTACATTGTGACTGTCTAGATTGCGTACAATTTTCAAAGACCTGCAAGACAGAATTCAAAAATAAAAAGAGTGTTAAAAACCTGAGCGGTTCTTGCCTTTTTCATGATTGCTAACTCAGAAAAGGACCAGCCTTTAAAGTGTTGCTATCATATAAATCCGGCATAGTGGGGTCTGAACCCTCTATAACAGTAATTATAGATTGACGGTATACCTTGAAATGAATCAGAGCACTCAATATTTTATTTTATATAAAAAATTGTATTTGCTTATCATACAGCATAGATACAAAATATGAACAGTTCCAAGTAGTGTTTCCTTCTAACAGTATTCCATCTTATCAAGGCCTTTATAGCCAAGAATTCATAACTCTTCCAAGTACATTCAAAAAAGTATATAACAGTTGTCTTATGTAGAATAAGATCAAAAGTAGTCTCATCTGTATTAATAGCTGTGTATATAATAGCTGTGTAAAACTTGTAGTAATCTTCTTAAAGAAATAGCATAAAAAATAGCTTCTAAAAAAACTTCTTGCTAACATCTTTACAGAACTTAATGCTGAAAAATTAATAAAGTAAATCACCAGAATATTAAGCATATTACCCCTTCTCTGTCATCTCTTCAGCATCTAGAACCACGTGTGGGAAGGTAGCTTCTGCCTCATGTGTCTTCTCAGGAGATTGTTGGGCTTCTGCAAACTATGAGCTTTCAGCTCCTACTTTTATAGGGATAGGATGCAATATGGCTGCCTAATCTGGAATTTCCCTGAATCCCAGGTTCTGATTGGCTAAAGCTTCCATGCTTCAATGCTTTACCATGTTTTGAATACCTAAATCATAATATTATTGTTTATAAATTCTGAATAGGTCATTTTTGACGCAGTTGATTAAAAATGGACCAGCCATCTTGTCTGCTGGTTGACTTTTTTGCCCCAGACATTGAGACTAAACAATGTCATCCATGACACATTTCTGATAAAAGTGTTCTCTGCTAATTAGGTTGGAATGTCTCGATACTTTCCCAGACATAAGCTTGGTCAAACTGACACTAACACAGACCTGTGAGAGTCTTCAGCAATTTAGGGCTTATTGAAACATACAGGGCTTCTAATATACTTTTATAAATTTAAAGCTTATTATATAATTCTTCTTAAAACAATTAATCATATAGGAAATAATTGCATATTAAATCTTAATAATATAAAATCATGTTCTATATATTTGCCTTTCTTATGAATAAATATAATAACTTCAACCGGCAGATGTCAGCATTTCATCATGTAATAACAATCTGTATTAATAATATTAATTTTATAAGACTATGAAACCGCCAGGTGGCATAATTGAATCATCTTTAACTAATTTGGAAAACACCTTCTTTGTATTATTATATTTTATAAAGCCTGTTCCCAAAACATCATGTGTTATCAGCTAGCTGAGACTAGAACACGTCAAAAATCCTCCAGAATCATAACAATCTCACGAGAATGTTTTACTGTCTCATCTATCACTGGTAGAATCCAGCTTTTAAATGTATTTCAAAGTATTAAATTATATTATATAGGGTTTAACAATAACTATTTCTTTCTTTAGAAGGACTGGATTGATTATTAATATTTAGATTAATAATATCTATGTGTAATAATTAAGAAAATGTACATCTATAATTACTGCAGTAATGTGAGTTTTAACTTGTTCCCTTTATGTGGTATAACAACAGAGGTGCCAAATAGAGTAAAATTAGTTAAAATTGTTAAAAAGGGGGAAGTGGGTGGACTCACCTCCCTTCTGAAAAAATGGCCAGACAACGGGCAGGTTACTTCAAGTTTAAAGTAACATTTATTATGAGCTCCAAAAGTGCAACGCGTTTCACTGGTAACAGTCCCGCTTCTTCAGGCAAACAATTTTTGGAGGGAGCAAAGTCGGGTCAAGAGCCAGATATAGCGCCTCTGTCAAACTTTACACAGAAGCATCTTTCAAATGTCAAGGCCACAGACAAACACACTAACATAAACAAAAATGTTCTGGCTTTTTGTAACTAGAATAATCCAATTATGAGTTTCACTGCTTGGAATATGCTGTAATGTCACAGAGCAATATTTTAAAAAAGTACTCTAACTTTACAGTTTGCAATGAAACTTTGTATAGAACATTAAAACTAAAAACATACACATATGACAGCTTTTCCTGCATAAATAAAACTGCTAGAATTCTGACAGGAGCACTGGGAAAAAGAAAGTGCTACCACGAATGACTGCGGTGATAAAATGTCTACCAAAAAAACAAGTTAGTCCATAGTGGAAACATAAGATATTTATGAACATCACAGTGGAATTTTTCTGTTTGTGTAACGATTGTGGAATTCTCTCCGTGGTCAGCGCACAGGACGCGCGCTGACACTGCGGAAATCCTCCACAAGCGTATATTTTGAGAGAACCCAGCAAAAGTTGCAACGCACCTGTAGAGGGGAATTCCTGTCGGCAGATGGAGCTGTGGAGTGCAGAGGAACAGATCCTCTGCCCTGACACAGACGCCAGACAGGAATTGTACAAAGGGAAGAAACGCAGGGCAAGATAGCCCTGAAAGAGAGAGATCAAAGCGACAGAGGGTATGTGTGTCCACCAATCTAGTCGCCACCCTGCGACGATGAACACAAAACCATGAAGATCAGGTGAGAAGGCAATTGCAAGAGATGGCGATTGCTGACAGCGACACAAGACCGAATAAGCACAGATGAGGAATGTATGTATGTCCACCAATCTAGCCGCCCTCTGCCCTGCCACAGACACCAGACAGGAATTGTATGAAGGGAAAAAACGCAGGGCAAGATAGCCTTGAAAGAGAGAGATCAAAGCGACAGACGGTATGTGTGTCCACCAATCTAGTCGCCACCCTGCGACGATGAACACACAACCATGAAGATCAGGTGAGAAGGCAATCGCAAGAGATGGCGATTGCTAACAGTGACACAAGACCGAATAAGCACAGATGAGGAATGTATGTATGTCCACCAATCTAGCCGCCAACCTGCGACGGTGGACACACAACAGAGGAAACCAAGAGAGAACACAATCGCAAGAGAAGCGATTGCAAATGAGAATGAGCACAGGGACAGATTGTATGTGTGTGCACCAATCTAGTCGCCAACCCGCGACGGTGCACACACAACAGCAGATACGAAGTAGGAACGCAATCGCGAGAGAGGCGATTGCCAGAGGTGACACAAGGCTAAAGCAAGACAGGGCACGAGAGTAGCAAAGGCACAGCAAATCATACAATGAGAAGATAAGGAAAATAACAAACACTAACTAAACGCGAACACCGCACTCATTCGCAACACGAGCGCTTGCTTAACGGTTACCTCACCAAGCCTCCAGCAAGCGTTCGTATCAGACAAGACAGATACACGAAAACAGGAATAAGTGAGAGATACGATCCACTGCTCTTTCCGCCAGAGCGAGTGCGATCCAAGTAAGGCAACAGAGCTAGCAGGATCCACTGCTCTTTCTGCCAGAGCAAGTGCGATCCAAGTATAGCAAGAGAGCTTAGCAGAATCCACTGCTCTTTCCGCCAGAGCGCGTGTGATCCAAGTACAGCAAGAGATTTGTAGATCAGGAGGATCCACCGCCGCTACCGCTAGAGGCTAGTGCGATCCAAGCACGACAGACAGAACAGACAATACAAATAATACAATCCTGACTGCTCTAGCAAGGATGCCTAGTGCAGTCCTAAGAATTACTCTAAGCTAATCTTTAAACAATAAGCAAGGCTGACACTTCAGGAGTGTTTCACAGGACAAACCCTTATGACCAGCGAAGTACTGTGGAATCACATGGTATTTATAGAGCAAGCCTACAAAGGATGTGGCTAGGCAATTTGCATGACAAACGTATGCAAATTCCTCAGCAGCAGCAAGCTTCAAAACTGACAAAAGGTCTCTTTTCCAGAGACCTGCAGAATGCAGACCTGAACAGTGGTCAAAAAGCTGCCTGCCTGCGCAGGCAGCTGTGCGGATCATTACAGTTAGTAATCTAGATGGCTGGGGAGTTTAATATCAGCGTATGCGTACATTAGTTTCTATGCTAATGAGTTTGGAGCAAGTGGCAGACCTTAGTATTAACATCGGTAAATTTACATTACTGATATACAATTTAAATAGGCTATTGCTCATGTAAAACTTGTCCTAATCCCTTCTCTCAGGCTGGAGACACACAGGGGAGCATTTTCGGGTTGTTGTTTTTTTAAATTCTCCCATTGACTTACATTAAAATCGTGGAAAAAAGAGATTTTTCAAAAAATTGCAATCATGGCTATTTTGCCCTGATGTTATCACAATTTTAATGCAAAAAATAAATAAATGAAAATGACCTTAAAAAGACTCTCCGGTGTAATAGGGCCCTAACACTAGCCCTCCTACCGCCGCTCTTAACACTTCTGCTTTTGCTAAACCTAGCACTATCCTTCCTATCACTGCTGTGCCTAACAATATAACTCCTACTACCACTAACTACTACATCTGCACCTAACACTAGCCCCTTTTACTACTGCTATCCCTCCTCTATTACTAGTTACTGCCACTACACGTACACTACCTCTCCTACTCCCACTACTCACTACTCAGTACTGGTAAACTTTCACTAACCTCACTGCTGCTAATTCTAATGTTAACCTGCCTGTCCCCTACACCAAACACTAACTTTCCTGCCTCTACACCTAGCCTTCATTCTCCCACCTTCTCTCACTTATAATGGAAGTTGCCCCCTTTCCAAACGTATTATCATTGGAACATCGCTTCCTGAATGAAATATTGCTGTGCCGCTGCTCCCGATGAATCTACTGCAGTTTACATTGCAAGCTATGGTATTGCCGAGAATGCCGCATTTCGCTGGCACCGGAAGTGAGAGCTTCACAGCATATACAGTGTCTAGAAAACAGAGAAATGCCCAACAATTATCTTTGGACATATTTTATATTCAAAATAAACTTCTTGAAGTTGTTATAAACTGTTCTTATCACCTTTTTTTTTTTGCTGGCATCACTCCAAGCTGTCCTCACCCCTACCCAGACAGCTTCTCTGAGAAAGCGAGAGAGAGAAAAAAAACAAAACAAACCCAGCAAATACCACCGTTAACAACTATACAGCGGAGGAAAACGAAAACATGCCTGTGACAAATGTGGATGTAACCACATTCGAAACCGTAACATACCTTACAGAAACATTAAAGCCCTTACTATGTACGCTTTACACCGAAGGTAAAAAAATACGCAGACTCCAAGCTGCAACACAGATAATGCAACATAACAACGTAAATCATACATGCCTGATCTGCGGCCTCTTGGCAATTCATCAGCTTTCGCAACTTTCCCCCCGCAAAACTTCAGATTTGTACCCCGGAACTCCTGAGGGTAATCTCTCCGGCCCCACACTGGACCCCTCAGTGGATCGATCTCCAGCGGCAGTTGCGAGCAGCCGTATCCTCGGAGGGTTCCTTCCGATCCTGTTTTAGGCTTGTAACTGCTGTGCACATGCAGCTAAAGTGTAACGTCCAAGAGTTTTGCCGCTGATTTCCTCGAATTGCAGCCCATGTGCCGGCCCACGCACACTTATTATCAGCTTGATAAGCTTTCCCAGTCCGCATCTACTCCGCTTGTTTCGCTGTGGAATACCTTGAAAACTTCGGCCCCTGGCCCCTGTCTGCCTGTTTTGCTAGACAGTGAAGGGTTTAATCGGCACCATTGTTATAAACTGTTCTTATCACCTTTTTCCGGCACCAGCAACTCATCAGCAAGAGTTGCACAGACGACTCATCACAGCAAGCAGGAGATAGACTTTCTCAGGCTTCTTCAATATTCACGTTATTTATTCAGGAAACAGAAATACAGATAGATACAGTTCATCATATCCCAGCCACACCAATCTTCATGTTGCGTTACAAGCTTCTTGATTAAACTTCCTGATGAAGTCAATCAGGTACCTTCTTTCTAAACTACGTTACACTAGACTACCTATGTACAGCATACTTTATATCAGATTACATATAGAATGAAAATCCTTAGAGGTTCCAGTCAGCCTTTAGAGCTAGTGTGAAAGTAAGAAGCAGAGCAGGAATCAGAGAGAGAATGCCCTCTGTCCGCTCGTCCCGCATCTTTAATAGCGGATAGGAAAGAGTTAAATATGACATCATCTTCTCCATCCCCTAGACCAGACTATTGGTTGAGCCCCCTCGTGGTGTCATAATACCCACCTACTCGATTAATATTTAATGAGGCTCTTGACATACTTACAAGAATTTGGTATTTAGAAAACATGGCCTATGTTTACTGTTCCTGTGGTGTACGTGTTGAGGTCAGAGTAGGCCGGTGGCCTTCTTTTAGGAACATGTTCTCAGAAGTTCTCAGTATCTGCTTGTTTATTCAAGCAGACACTGAGATGCCTCTGCCTGCATCACAAAACCTCTATTTATTTTAAAGGCATACACTGCGGACAAGCCTTTTACATAAAACTCAGGCCAAGTAACTGAGGCCTACTTAAATTCTAACAATCCCCCCTAAAATGGCTTGATCCGCAGATCCCAGCTTCTGAACCCCACAGTACCTGGTTTTGTTTCTTTATGTTTCACTTTTCGATGTTCGTGCTCACACAACTCCTCTGCTCTAGGCGGTTATCCCTGGGAGAGAGGGCAAGACCTCTTGGTCTTCCTGTAACCAGGCTCTCTGGGGAGGCCCTACTTCTATGTCCCTCTATACCACATGCTCAGCATTTGCGTCACTTGCGTATCACTCACAAACTTGCATGACCACAGAAAAGTGAAACTCGTTTGTCTGTTACACAACGGAGCAGTGCCAGGTGCCTTCTAAAAGAGCGCCTTTATACAATCAGCTCCATCACCGGTACTACTAAACCTATACCCGTAACCCTGTATATCCCTTAATTTGAAAATATTGGTTCATGAGATTGTTTATGAGGCACCAATCTCTTGACCAGGTTAATTTGTTTTGCGTAATTTGACACACAACCTCACCTGGATAATGATGCCTAAAGTTGTCATCCCCATCCAGACGACCAGTGGGTGTAGGAAGAACTTTTGAACTGCAGAGGCCCAGTCCGAGTGTCCCTGGAACATCACCAGAAACCTTTTCCACCAGGTCAGACTGGAACTCACCTGCTTATTTTTGTGTTCTACCTCGTTAAGATCACCTGGATCATGGTGAAATCTTACCTCTAACTTAGTGTACTGTTTGTTTAACCGTTGTAACAAAGTGTGGTTGTCTTGGCTCAAACCCTGTTCCCCTTTGTCCCATGTCGTGTTCTCTTTCAGGAGGGGAACTTCCCGTGAAACTTTGAACTCTAGAGTTCTCTTACCATTTGAGAAATAACGTCATCAAACCTGGATGACTGGATCCATATCGGATTTCCGATCACCCAATATGTTCCCCTTGACAGACCCCCCTTATCGGAACAATTATGAAAATGTACCTTGAATGTGTCCTTAGCCACGATGCTAAAAAAACAAACCTTTCCTTCAGCCACCGGAACTATCGGTTTGGCTTCAGGGTGGATCTTTTGAATAGTAGCCTCGCATTCTGTGTTATTGAGCCCGCAGGCTTCTTCAATAAATTTGACTTGCCCCGGCAAACACAGGTACCTCTGGGAGAATTGCCCGCATGAGGACAACTCTACTCGTTTCACCTCCCCGTCTAGCACCAAAAAAGGTTGACCTCTCAGGTCATGGTGTAAGACATGTGTTGAGGTGGGAACTAAGGAAGTGGCGGTGTCTAAAGGAATGTTGCACCATTTCCATTTGTTCACCCAAACATCTTGAAGCTTCCATGCAAAAGATCCTTCTCCAGAAAAATCGATATTCCTCCCCTTGTCCAATCTCAGTTGGACAGGATCTTTAAGCATCTCCCTGACAAAATATGTCCCCAACTGTCCTGATTGGACCTCTTCCCCCCTTATGTCCTGAGGCACAATATGTACCTGAGGTCGGGAAGACTGTACTCTCTGCAATCTTTCCATTAAGAGTACCTCTTCACTTACCCAACTAGCATGAGGATAAGTGGCTGCATATGGACTGGGTAATATCGTCCCCTGTTGTGACCCGTGTAATGTGAATGGGGTTCCCTGTGTTGGCTTTCCCTCCCCTGGGATCGCTCTCCCCACCCTCTTTGTCACCTGGAAATGTGGCTCGATCTCGATTTTTACTTCTTGTTTCGAGAACCACCACCCCTCGGCTTTCCAGCCTTTACGTGTGTATAGTTGTTTCAGAGGCACTCTCTGTTTGCAGTTCCAGAGTGTGATGTTGTCCCCCGCGTCTCTCCGGCAGGAGAATTGACGCCTCCTGCTCGTTCCTCTCCAATCTGGAACCATCTCACTCTGGATAACCAAGACAAGGTACCCCCGAATCACACACTCCACCTTTTGCATGTACCCATTGTACTGCAATGTACCTTTTAACCAACCTTTCAATCGGTGCATCGATTCTGGGAGTGTGACATTCAATAGCAGATTTATACTGCCATTCAATTTATACTGCCCGCACCTCTGACCTTTCAGACCTTTCACCCACATTGTGCCATGAAATTTGTCTGCACCTGGCACTTGTGTTCTCATTGACCCCTTATTATACATGAGAATGTCCTCTCTTCGTTCTCCTAGGACGAAATGGCAACCTAGGATCACCATCAGCACGGTACTCTTCATTATAAAAGCACCTCATTGGGAAAGAAAAACATTAGCAATTTGCACTATGCTTTGCTCAGTCAGTTTTTTTAGTCGGTTTCCGATCTCAGGAACCTCGGTTTTTAGTCTCTTTCCAATTTCAGCAATCTCGCTGTTCTCCAAACTCAGATTGGCATCTGGAACCTTTCTCCTATCCGACTGACATCTCCATCTTTGCTGCCAGCACTGCAGCTGTCTCGAGTCCGTATTGCCAAACTCCTGAAATCGAAATACAAACAAATTAATTCTTGTTAATGATTTGGGATTCGCCCTGCGTCTTGTACTCTGTATACTTTAAATTGATCAATATATACCGTAATTGATCTCGTTGCTTTATGGTTTTCATGAATTCTGTTTACTCTTTTTGGTAGATTGGAGTTAAACCTCTCTCCCCTACCTAAGTACTATCCGAAGTACTTACCTGTGTAAAATATGCTCCCGCGGACTTCACCTTTGGAAGCTCTCACCTCATTGCAAGCTCCCTTCACATCCCCCCCTATCTGTACATGCGCGGCTGTCGCATGCACATATTACGGATGCCACACCTGTTGTTGCTTTGCAGGTGAGCCTGCAATGCTCTTACTCATTATCGCATTTGCTAACCTAGAACTTCATCGCGATACCAGCTCTGCTAGAAGTTCTGTGTGTTGTACCCTCTGACCAATGTTTGCCATGCTACTACCCCCATACTACAAAAAAAAAGGGCTGTCTCCCTGTAGGAAGGAGCACTTTGCACTTAAACTACACAGGGTGCAGGGCTAAGCATTCCAGCGTCACATGCCTGTGTGCAGATCCCTGAATGCCCACTTGGTAGGTAGTCATATGGCAAACACTGTACTAATACACTGTCACTCTGTACATGGCAATTCTTTCATCTTTATAATTGCCCCATGAACTGCTGTCAGTTCTTGTTCTTTGTGCTACACTTGGTAGGAGCTGGAAAAAACATATTTGACCAATCAGTGGACGAGAAAAATGCACAAAAAACAGCCCCAGCCCAGCATAGACCTCTTAGTCAAATTCTGGACCTGTCCACGACAAAAACCGGAAAAAAACATCACCGCTCTGCAGCCGCGGCGACGGATACCTGGATTGGTCAACTCCCTTTTTTCCAACTACGGCACCCCCTGATGCACTGTCCCCCCTTTACTCTATTGGGAACTCATGCTGCACCACCCGTTAAGGTGCCTCACTTAAAGGAATAATCCCATAAGCCACTCACTACAGATACTTTCCTGATCTGCGCTGCTACGTGTCTCCCTGCACCTAGCTGGGAAACACTTCTTATCCGTGACCATGCTAGTCTTACAGTAATAGCTTGGTGCACATATTCTGGCATTCCTTTCCCTGGACCCAGGGAAAGGCTCTGGGGAAATACTTCGGGATCCGAGATACTCAGTAGAATGTCTCTGTATTTCTACCCCCCTTCCTTTCAGCTGCTCTGCCCGGAGCCGCGAGCACAGCCTGACGTGACGTGGATCCCCCCAGCCCCTCCTCCCCCCCTGCCATGACGTGTGGGGGCCATGACTCTTGGGGACGGGCCCTCCCCACTGCCGCCATTTTGAGTCCTGGACTGCCAGCTAAGATGGCTGCTCCCATAGCAACCTCTCAATCCTATAAACATTAGAAGAAAAAACAAACTCAAACAGAACAAACATTTTACGCATAATTGCACACAGCATCGATACCCATTGCAGAGAATCAGCATTCCGCTACATACACTCTCGGATGCCTGCAAACACCTGAGAAAAAACCCCGTCACAGCTGCAATCCTAAATGCTATCAGCCCTAAGGATTCCCAGTGACGTACGACTTCCTCCCCAGCCCGCCAGCTCACAAACACCCCTACGGACAGAGGAAAGACAAACAAAAAAACAAAAAAAAAACATGCTGACCAATCCAAAACGCCAGAGTACAGTGGCACCTCACCCATTATCTCAGCTGTAGCTCTAAACTGTTTTCCACCTTCAAAGCGACCCAGAGACATGGGCTGTGCATTCCTGTCTACCCAGCTCACCGAAAAAAAAAAAAAAGAAAAAAACCTACTTCAACAGCTAACTCGTGCATTAAACCTCACACCCTTCTAACAACTCACAGCTCACAACTGGGCTGTCTCACACTCCTCTTTCCTCGCTACCTAATCTCCTCTCTCCCCCATCTACTACTCGAAAGCCGCCCCCCTACTCTTCTGCGGGGCGCGCTACACTAGACTGCAGCATTGCTGGCATCACTCCAAGCTGTCCTCACCCCTACGCAGACAGCTTCTCTGAGAAAGCGAGAGAGAGAAAAAAAACAAAACAAACCCAGCAAATACCACCGTTAACAACTATAAAGCGGAGGAAAAAGAAAACATGCCTGTGACAAATGTGGATGTAACCACATTCGAAACCGTAACATACCTTACAGAAACATTAAAGCCCTTACTATGTACGCTTTACACCGAAGGTAAAAAAATATGCAGACTCCAAGCTGCAACACAGATAATGCAACATAACAACGTAAATCATACATGCCTGATCTGCAGACTCTTGGCAATTCATCAGCTTTTGCAACTTTCCCCCGCGAAACTTCAGATTTGTACCCCGGAACTCCTGAGGGTAATCTCTCCGGCCCCACACCGGACCCCTCAGTGGATCGATCTCCAGTGGCAGTTGCGAGCAGCCGTAGCCTCGGAGGGTTCCTTCCGATCCTGTTTTAGGCTTGTAACTGCTGTGCACATGCAGCTAAAGTGTAACGTCCAAGAGTTTCGCCGCTGATTTCCCCGAATTGCAGCCCATGTGCCGGCTCACGCACACTCCTTATCAGCTTGATAAGCTTTCCCAGTCCACATCTACTCCGCTTGCTTCGCTGTGGAATACCTTGAAAACTTCGGCCCCTGGCCCCTGTCTGCCTGTTTTGCTAGACAGTGAAGGGTTTAATCGGCACCATTGTTATAAACTGTTCTTATCACCTTTTTCCGGCACCAGCAACTCATCTGCAAGAGTTGCACACACGACTCATCACAGCAAGCAGGAGATAGACTTTCTCAGGCTTCTTCAATATTCACGTTATTTATTCAGGAAACAGAAATACAGATAGATACAGTTCATCATATCCTAGCCACGCCAATCTTCATGTTGCGTTACAAGCTTCTTGATTAAACTTCCTGATGAAGTCAATCAGGTACCTTCTTTCTAAACTACGTTACACTAGACTACCTATGTACAGCATACTTTATATCAGATTACATATAGAATGAAAATACTTAGAAGTTCCAGTCAGCCTTTAGAGCTAGTGTGAAAGTAAGAAGCAGAGCAGGAATCAGAGAGAGAATGCCCTCTGTCCGCTCGTCTCGCATCTTTAATAGCGGATAGGAAAGAGTTAAATATGACATCATCTTCGCCATCCCCTAGACCAGACTATTGGTTGAGCCCCCTCGTGGTGTCATAATACCCACCTACTCGATTAATATTTAATGAGGCTCTTGACATACTTACAAGAATTTGGTATTTAGAAAACATGGCCTATGTTTACTGTTCCTGTGGTGTACGTGTTGAGGTCAGAGTAGGCCGGTGGCCTTCTTTTAGGAACATGTTCTCAGAAGTTCTCAGTATCTGCTTGTTTATTCAAGCAGACACTGAGATGCCTCTGCCTGCATCAAAAAACCTCTATTTATTTTAAAGGCATACACTGCGGACAAGCCTTTTACATAAAACTCAGGCCAAGTAACTGAGGTCTACTTAAATTCTAACAGAAGTCATAAATAAAGAAGATAAATAAAAAATTATTGGAAAGGTAAATACTTAATCATTTAATCAAATACAGAAATACTCAATCATTTTGAACTGTACACCTGATGTTTGCAAGTAGGGATGTTCGAAAACTCCGATTTCTGCCAATGCCAATTTCCGATTTCCATTTTTTCTGAACTCTGATTTTCCATTTTTCCTTTTTCCACTTTTCTGTTTCCTCGATTTCCAGTTTTCCAATTTGCAAGGAGTATTTTATTTGTCATTTTTTGCATCAGGGAATGCAAAACAAATTTTGGAAAACAGAATCTTGTGATTGGTCTAAAATTACCATGGTAATCTGAATTTGTGGAAAATTCTGCATTCTCTGATTGGTCCAATGCTTCCGAGTTCTGTGATTGAGCTACAATTACCGAGCTGCGGTAAGATTTCCGTGAAATTTTTATTTTCGAATTCCAATTGGAAATGCGGAAATTATAATTCTGCTAAATTCAAATGAGCATCCCTAATGTAAGAGCAGTTGGCTATTGTGGTTAGATTCATGAACATGCAACATGTTTTTTTCTTCGTTATTTGCTTTAATGTCAAAATGATGTTATTTCAACACACCTTATTTTCCCCTTTATTTTTCAAGTTGATAATATGTTTGTCTAGCAGACAGCTTTCTGAATGCCCTTTTATAACTTGGCCTGAACACTGAAAATCTGAAAAGATAAAATGTTTAGGGCAAAGAGCAAGGTGTTCAATGACAGTTCCTTAATATAAATCAATTGGCCTTGTATACTTCACGTGGTTGCCACAGCTAGAATTTTGTTCTGAAAGATGCTGCCAAGTCCAGTACTCAAGCCAAGACTTTCTTTGGTATCTGCCAAACTTAGGGCTTGCTCACATTAGGGGCGATTTAGTTTTATTTTAAAGAGCTTAGAAGAACGCTTTCAAAATCGCTCAATAAATAGCTCAGTGCTTGCGATATTTATAATGTGAACTAAACATTACAGTTATTTGTTACTGCCTCTACAAAGAGCTGGTCAATTTTACTAGTGAAAGTACCAGGCCTGACTCTAAAATTTCTGTCACATACTCCCTGGGAAAGTTGTTTTAAAAGTGCCAGTCAGGTACAAAGTTTTTTAGGGGGAGAGCTACTCCAGAACTTTCTGCTCTACACAAGAAATTTGTGAAGTCAAAAGAGTGAAGTGGAGTCACTTGTAAACTTTGAACAGTATATTGACAATAGCATCAAATCAATTGAATGAATCTTAAAGTGGACCTCCTGAACGCAGAACTCTCTGCGCTAAAAGATAAGCAACAGCATAATAACCTTTCAAGAAAAACATTTCTTTGTTACAGCTGATACAAATCCTGCCCTAAATCTGCAGTGTGTCTACTTCCTGCAAATTACACTTTCGTTTAGTCACAGATAAAGGGGAATTATGTTTCTTCTGTCCTGAGCAAGAGTTTAGTTCCACTTTAAGGAACAAGTCCAAAAAGTTGCTAATAGATTGTCCTTCTACCAATCAATGCAATAGTAAAACAAATCAGTGCTAAATGCTAACAGGACTGACAAAGCAAGAAGAGAAAACACCAAAAAACACCATAAGAAGACTACTTCTTCTCTATCCTAATGCTAGTGAGGAAGCAGCCTTCTTATGGTGTTTTTTTGTGTAATTTAGAAGCATTAATTGTTTTGAGCATTCTCGAGTTATAGGACTCACAATCACAACTCAGAACTTCCTCTCTGTAAAACATAGGCAACAGCATAATGACCTTTCAAAAAAAACATTTCTTTGTTACAGCTTACAGGGAGTGCAGAATTATTAGGCAAGTTGTATTTTTGAGGAATAATTTTATTATTGAACAACAACCATGTTCTCAATGAACCCAAAAGACTCATTAGTATCAAAGCTGAATATTTTTGAAAGTAGTTTTTAGTTTGTTTTTAGTTTTAGCTATTTTAGGGGGATATCTGTGTGTGCAGGTGACTATTACTGTGCATAATTATTAGGCAACTTAACAAAAAACAAATATATACCCATTTCAATTATTTATTTTTACCAGTGAAACCAATATAACATCTCAACATTCACAAATATACATTTCTGACATTCAAAAACAAAACAAAAACAAATCAGTGACCAATATAGCCACCTTTCTTTGCAAGCACACTCAAAAGCCTGCCATCCATGGATTCTGTCAGTGTTTTGATCTGTTTACCATCAACATTGCGTGCAGCAGCAACCACAGCCTCCCAGACAATGTTCAGAGAGGTGTACTGTTTTCCCTCCTTGTAAATCTCACATTTTATGATGGACCACAGGTTCTCAATGGGGTTCAGATCTGGTGAACAAGGAGGCCATGTCATTAGTTTTTCTTCTTTTATACCCTTTCTTGCCAGCCACGCTGTGGAGTACTTGGACGCGTGTGATAGAGCATTGTCCTGCATGAAAATCATCTTTTTCTTGTAGGATGCAGACTTCTTCCTGTACCACTGCTTGAAGAAGGTGTCTTCCAGAAACTGGCAGTAGGACTGGGAGTTGAGCTTGAGTCCATCCTCAACCCGAAAAGACCCCACAAGCTCATCTTTGATGATACCAGGCCAAACCAGTACTCCACCTCCACCTTGCTGGCATCTGAGTCGGACTGCAGCTCTCTGCCCCTTACTAATCCAGCCACGTGCCCATCCATCTGGCCCATCAAGAGTCACTCTCATTTCATCAGTCCATAAAACCTTAGAAAAATCTTTCTTGAGATATTTCTTGGCCCAGTCTTGACGTTTCAGCTTGTGTGTCTTGTTCAGTGGTGGTCGTCTTTCAGCCTTTCTTACATTGGCCATGTCTCTGAGTATTGCACACCTTGTGCTTTTGGGCACTCCAGTGATGTTGCAGCTCTGAAACATGGCCAAACTGGCGGCAAGTGGCATCTTGGCAGCTGCACGCTTGACTTTTCTCAGTTCATGGGCAGTTATTTTGCGCCTTGGTTTTTCCACACGCTTCTTGCGACCCTGTTGACTATTTTGAATGAAACGCTTGATTGTTCGATGATCACGCTTCAGAAGCTTTGCAATTTTAAGAGTGCTGCATCCCTCTGCAAGAGATCTCACTATTTTTGACTTTTCTGAGCCTGTCAAGTCCTTCTTTTGACCCATTTTGCCAAAGGAAATGAAGTTGCCTAATAATTATGCACACCTGATATAGGGTGTTGATGTCATTAGACCACACCCCTTCTCATTACAGAGATGCACATCACCTAATATGCTTAATTGGTAGTAGGCTTTCGAGCCTATACAGCTTGGAGAAAGACAACATGCATAAAGAGGATGATGTGGTCAAAATACTCATTTGCCTAATAATTCTGCACTCCCTGTATAGTACGCCTACAATAAACCTGCAGTGTTTAATTCCTGTACATTCCTGGGAGCACAGAAAGGGTCAACCTTCAGTGTTTACATATTATCACAGAACAAGGGCACACCACAGCACCAGGGTAACTGATTTTGTCGTAGCGCTGCACCAATTGTTACGTGTTTCAGCCGGGTGCCACACAAGTAAAGAGAAAAAAAAGAGCATAATTCGGCAGTTGGCAATAGCAGGTGCCCAAATTACGTGTCCCCCAGAGTTGCTACAACTCAGAGGGGGAATAGTATTTAGCTTGTTTGTGCAGGAGCAGGGTGAGCAATATTTCAGTTTCTCCCTGTGCCAAAATGGCCCTCGCTGATAATGAATGGACTCCCACAGCACAGCTTAGACAGAGCTGATGCAAAAAAAGTGGAGGGAAACCGCTCACTCCGTTCCAGGACAGTGCCAGGACCAGGACAGTCAATCCAGAGGTAAATGTCAACGTTAGACAGAGCTGACAGCCCTGATTTACACTTGCTTATTACTTGCTGATAAGGGGTGATTAGACAGGCAGCTCACTCTAAACACACACAGAGTGAATTTCTCAGTAGCTTTATGCGTGTTTTTAATTACCTGCTGTGCAAGAGGTTCGGTCCGCTTTTAGACATATACCTTGTTCACACCTCTTCCCTGGCCTCCCCTTGGTGTCCTTCAAGGCCTTGTACCCACCTCACAAGGGTCATAAAACAAGTGTGGCCATCAAGACAGGTGAGCCACAAAAACACCTGATCTGAAGTATAGTACCCTGTATCGGAGGAAGAAAAATTTAGTAGGTGAAGTAGTGAGCAAAAAAAAAAACAATCTTAATCGAAATGGGCTAGATTCACAAAGCTTTTCTGTTAAAGTATCTCACCTTATTTATTAACTTACAATTTATCTATCCTTAAATGGCTTAACTCATGGTTTACCTCTCCTTATCTAACCTAACTCATGGTTTAGCTCTCCTTATTTGACATAACTCATGGTTTAGCTCTCCTTATTTGACATAACTCATGGTTTAGCTCTCCTTATCTATTTATCTCATGCATTATCTCTCCTTATTTATTTATCTCCTGCATTAGCACTCCTTACAGTTAAACTGAAAAATAAGTAACCTTTGTGAATCAACCCCATTGTTACTTAACTTACCTGCTCTATTCACAGCAGGGTCCCCTCTTCTCTGTTCGCACTCTGGTGATTTCATGTATGTGAAAATTCCCAGCCACTGCATAGCACTGTGCATCTCCGAGATCATCCCAACTCCTTTGGGAAATCAGTAAAGTTAGAAGAGATCAAATCCCGGGTTACTTATGAATTTGACACTTTATTGCTGCTGTGTCTGCTAAAGTCCTGCTCTCCATCTCAATGTGGTCAGTTAAAGAGAAATTTTGTTTGACTTAAGGGAAAACTATTTATGCATAAACAGCAGTATACTCTCTGTATGCAAACATATTTCCCTTACGAGAAATAGACTAAGGATCTAAAACTTAAAGGACAAATACTTGTATATAAGCACAGAGGACATAATAACGTTTTCAGGATCTAAAACGTTAAGTACCGTTCAGTTTTTTGTTAATTATTGTTAATGTGAATCTTTCACAATCACAGGCATTTGTATTCATTTAAATGTCCACACTAAAAGTGTTTTAGCGTGCAATTATTGTGAACAATTTTATTTTTTGAAATACATACATTTTTTATGTATGTAATTAAAACATATTTTTCACAATAATTGTAGTGCATTTTACATGTTTCTCAGAGTAAAATGAACTATAAATTACTTTTTTCCATGTCGCTATCACTTACAGTTATTAGTGAACATTTTACAGATTTTTCAGGTTTAAAGGTGGTTATTAACATATAACCAAATGCGATCTTTGGATGCGATTTTACGATTGAATCGTATAGAAAATGTGCTATTTATGAAGGCAACAATCGGTAAGGAACAATTCTTAGATCAATTGCTAAGTACGATAAAATTGATCCGAAAGTTAAGTTGGATTTTAAGATCGAATTTGAAGAAAGAATTGTTCAGTTAATGTGAACAACCGATAATTGCCTTCCGATTAGTCACGATCTTTCAAATCGCATTCAAAGATTGCATTTAGTGAAAAATTGTTCCGTTAATGGGCACCTTTAGACCAGTCCAACTCCTTAACCTCTTCAGGACCGTAGGCTTACACCCCCCCCCCCCCCCCCCTAGTGACAAGGCTATTTTTTACAATTCAGGCCACTGCAGCTTTAAGGGCTCGCTGCAGGGCCGTACAGCTCAGCACACAAGTGACACCTCTCCCCCCCCCCCCCTTTTCTGATCTCTGATCCCTCCTGCTGTGTTTATTATTATTTTCCTTTTTTTGTGTTGTTTTTTAATAAATATTGCCATTTTTCCTTTTCTTTTTATTAAACCCCTCCCTCCCCCCTCCAGTAGCAATTGGCTCTCATAGACATCAGCCTATGAGAGCCAATCGCTCTCTGAGCCTCCCAGGGGGACAGCCGAGCGTCACGGCTGTCCCAACTAAGTACAGCGCTGCCATTAATCACAGAGCTGTACAATGTAAATAGACGGTGGGTTTGCTGTCTAACAGTCTCCTAGTGGCGATCGCCGCTGGGAGACTGATGATGGAGCGGAGCTCCGTCATTCTCAAGCGGAGGTGCGTGCGCAATGGCGTATACAATCTCCTGCAAAACCCCGCCCCAGGACTTCACGCCAATTCACGACGATTGGCGTGAGGCAGTCGGCAAGGGGTTAAAAGGGTTATTTATTTATTTCCAAAAGTACTGGACTGCAGTTGCTTAGTCCAACTGCCAAAATTGTGTGCAAACAAGTAGAGAGGCTATTCACTGTTGTGATGAAACTGGTAGGGCGTGGTCATAATCGAGGAAGTGAATCCAGTGTGGACTGGCAGGGCGAGCTGGTGTCTGGAATCCTATGAGGCGAGGAGACCACTCAGCGGCCAGGCGGCCACGGTATGGGGTACAGCCCATTAAAATGATTTTATACTTCCAAAACATGTGAGTGCGCTTTTTAAATTTCATTAAACATTCAAATGGTTTTACGCTATGGAAGCATATGTATTTTATGTTTGAGGTGAATATTATTTGAAGACCAAGCCGCATCAGAGCAGAACAGTAGGATCGTGACAGGCTGGGGATTGCCCAGGTAAACATCCCAGAGGTGTTGTGTGACCCATCTGGCTGGGGGTCAGCATCTAAGGGTGAGTGTCCTAACCGGAAGGAGTGGTGGAGGCTTTAATCTATTGAGGAATCCTATCCTGCTAGGCACGTCTTCTGGCATGAAAAGGAATTTAGGACTGCTGCTATCTAATTAGGATTGTTCTTGTCGAAATTTGCTGCTTGTGGACTTGTACTTTAAATTGCAGCGCTATCTTATATATACATTACACTGTTTTAAGTAAGAAGTTTTGAATCAGGATGATACCATATGGAGGCTGGCTGACATCTTTGTATAGATCATTTCCAAGGAGTGCTTTTGTAAAGAAAAAGGGTAATATTGAGCATCCCACATGAGGAGATGAACTAGTCCAAAATCTGCCAGAGCGGTCAGCTTTTTAATACCTACTGTTAGCATATACGAGCAATATAGGAAAAAAATGATTTATAGTGTGTTTTACTCTGGGAGAAATGCACAGTTTATATGAATTTATTTTACATTTTAAATTTTTTTGCTATAGTGGTCCTTTAACCCTCCTGGCGGTATGAAACATTCCGCCAGGAGGCAGCACAGCAGTTTTTTTTTAAAATTTTTAAAAATCATGTAGCAAGCCCATGGCTCGCTACATGATAGCCGCCTTCGGCGATCTCCGATCAGGAAATCCCGTTCAAAGAACAGGATTTCCTGGAGGGCTTCCCCCCACTTTTTGCACTTTCAAGTGTTAATGGGCCCTAAATTCCAGTCATATGACAACTGACCATGTCTCTAGCCACAGAGCCATGGGTTTCAGAACAAATGGAGCACAGACACTGCGGCTGCTATAAAAGTCCCTAGGGAAAAAAGCCATAAGTTTAAAGAGAGAAAGTCAAAAGTGCAGTGTTAGCGCTGACCATCAATAAACTGTCTGAAGGCAGCTGGTGAGATAATTTACATTGAAATGTGGCCTCTTATTTCTCCCAAGTTCTGCTGCCCTTCTGCTTTTTCCACCCAAGGCCATTGTCTTTTTGGCCTTCCCAGAAATCTGGCCCTGTGTGTGAGTTGGGTGCAGTGCTGGGGAAGAAGGAGACAGGAATGACAGATTGTGAAAGTTATGAGGTTAGTATTTGAGAGGGGAAATGGGAAGTTAATAAAGGGTAAAGGATACCCGAAGTGACATGTGACATGATGAGATAGACATGTGTATGTACAGTGCCTAACACACAAATAACTATGCTGTGTTCCTTTTTTTATTTCTCTGCCTGAAAGTGTTAAATAAACGGTATGTAAGTGGCTGACTCAGTCCTGACTCACACAGGAAGTTACTACAGTGTGACGCTCACTGATAAGAAATTCCAACTATAAAACACTTTCCTAGCAGAAAATGGCTTCTGAGAGCAAAAAAGAGATAAAAGGGGGAATTTCTTATCAGTGAGGGTCACACTGTAGTCACTTCCTGTCTGAGTCAGGACTGAGTCAGCCACTTACATAACTGATATTTAACTCTTTTAGGCTGAGATAGAAAAAAAAGGAACACAGCATAGTTATTTGTGTGCTAGGCACTGTACATACACATGTCTATCTCATCATGTCACATGTCAGAGCACAGTCAAGTAAAGACTAGGTCCAGAGTGTGGTTATCTATGTGGGTGGAGGACCACTGAGAGTGATCGTATGAGGAGGTGATTGTAAGAGGTGTAGAGGCAGCAGGGGAGTATCTATGGGGACATTGAAGTCCCCAATAATGATAAGATAAGATAGAAGAATGATAGAAGAAATAATGGCAACTAATATTTTAGAATGTCTACCCATTTTTGTGCATACAAAAGTTATTTTACAGTGCTCCCAAAAGAGACTTTCAAATGAGCGTAATGATACTGAATGAAGAAAGGGGAAGCACACTGACCAGGCAGGTGAAAACACTCCAGTGCATCAATTCTGCTGTAAATCGGGGGCCATGGTACACACCAATGCTCTCAGAGGGGCAAACCCTCCCCACGGCTATTTGGGTGGGGGAGAACGACGGCTACCTAAAGATGCTATCTGACGGTTAGAACAAGGACCATCGAATGCTGGTATCTGGGGGGAAGGGATACCAAAGGCCAGCTGATGCTGCTATGGGGGGGGGGGGGGGGGGGGATGCTGTAATCTCAGCAATGCCCAGCACTGATCTACATTTTTCTCTTTTCATTTTGTTTTGTTTTTGAAAAGCAGACAATAAGGTGTTTCTGATTGGTGGCTTTTATTTTCACTGTAGAGAACCATTTATAGAGAGCAGGGCATTAAAAATGGGGGGTAATGCAATACTGCCCCTATACACAACAATCTGAATGCAATGGAATGGATATTCAATAGTCTTGTTAGTTTATAAGGAAACAAGATGGGAAGTAAATGCTATTTACATTGCTTTTGATTAAAAAAATTGTCATAAAGCTGAAGTCCAGACAGGTATAGAGAAGTTATCGTTAAATCCAGTAATGTGCTCAGTAAAAATGATTACATGCATTTAATGCACAGCCAGTAAAAGTACTAAAACTGTACCTGAAATGTAATTTAATTTCTTTAACCAAGTGTGCCCCTGGGAGCTTATTAAAATCTCTCCTCACCACCGGAGTTTCAATGCCGTGACTATCAGCGTTTTGCCAAAATGCCCAGAGTAAAAAATGCACCTCTGGCTTTGACCTGGAAGCTCTGCCCTGCCCCTCCCACCCAGGGGCGTAACTGGGGCAATTTGCAATCACAGGAGGGCCCAGAGCTGTGTGTGTGTGTGTGGGGGGGGGGGGTTACTACTAAAACTCCATTCCTCCAATACAGGGAACTGTACTTCAGATTGTGTGTTTTTGTGGCTACACTGGTTATGTGTGTGAAGAGCACACTTGTTTTATGACCCTTGCGAGATGGGCCTCATGGCTGTGAAGGGCACCAAGGGTAGGCAAGGGAGGGAGTGTGAACATTGAGGGACCCCATCAAATTTTGCTCAGGGGCCCCATGAAATGTAGTTACGCCACTGCTCCCACCTCCACCTATGCAGTGTCTCTTGGGCAAGTTTGATATGGAACTGCATCACTACTTGAGCAGACATGGGTCAGATAGCATTCAGCGTCCTTAGCAAAGCCACATTTCTTGCCCAGCTGTGGAGTTAGGAGGGTGTTTATATTAAGTTTCTGTAAAAAAACATAATAACTTTAACAGTGAAAATATGGTGGTTTAGGAAAACAGCAGTTAATAGACTTTAAGGTGTGGTCATGTAATGGTTGTCATTATACAACATCAGTAAAGGCTGTTTTACTTATGTCTCAGGAACCTCGAGGAAACTGATTTCTGATGTATAGCTTCCTGTGTTTTGTCCAATAACCTGCACAATACAGTATGGTAAATAATAACACTTCTAAAACAATGTAGACTAAACTTAAAGCGGATCCGAGATGAAACACTAACTAAAACAAGTAACTTGTCTATATATCTACTCTAAAGTTAAAAAAGTTTACACAGCAATTCTAGCTGCAAACAGCTTCAATAGAATATGATTATTTCTTCCTGTGATACAATGACAGCAGCCATGTTGTTTGTAAACATTACACAGAGGCAGGCTTATCTGCATCTTCAGCACTCAGCCTGTGAAAAAAACCTAATCCCCCCTCCTCATCCCTCCTCCCCTCTGCCTCTGAAATCTCTGGCTAGTAATACCTCCCCCTCCTCCTGCCCAGACTGAGCTCCCATGAGCCCTTGCTACTGCCAAGGCTCTCTGAAAAACTGTGGGCGAGGCTTGTTTAGTTTATAGGGAATTAGAGTATTAAAACAAAAGCAAAAACGTATTTGGCTTGAGGAATGCCCTATAAACAATAGGAAAGGAACACAACTATGCAATGAGTAAAAATTCATCTCGGATCCACTTTAAAGAGAACTCAAAAGAACCCAAGGCGGAAAGAAAATAAAAAACAAAACATACTACCTGAACCAGGTCTTCTCTTTGAGTCCAATGATCCACTTCTCACCCTCCTACGTTGCTCCATTTGTCCGCCGGGTTGCAGGGAAGTTTTCTTCTTTTTTCTTCTATTCAATGTAAATCAAATATATTTTTCAAATATTTTCTCAAAATCAAAAATAGCATTTTCTATTCACGAAAAGGCTTTGGCAGATTTTGTACTTTAAAGGAATACTGTAGGGGGGTCGGGGGGAAATGAGTTGAACTTACCCAGGGTTTCTAATGGTTCCACGCAGACATCCTGTGACTGCGCAGCCACTCACCGATGCTCTGGCCCGCCTCCGGGTTCACTTCTGGAATTTCAGACTTTAAAGTCTGAAAACCACTGCGCCTGCATTGCCGTGTCCTCGCTCCTGCTGATGTCACCAGGAGCGTACTGTGCAGTCCCAGTACGGTCTGCGCCTGCGTAGTACGCTCCTGGTGATGTCAGCGGTAGCGAGGACACGGCAACGCAGGCACAGTGGTTTTCAGACTTTAAAGTCTGAAATTCCATAAGTGAACCGGAGGCGGGGCCAGAGCATCGGGGAGTGGCTGCGCGGGCACAGGATGTCTGCGGGGGACCATTAGAAGCCCCTGGTAAGTTCAACTCATTTCCCCCCGACCCCCCTACAGTATCCCTTTAAGTGGTGTCATTTTTGAGGTAAGCCACCTCATGTGATTTTAACCTTTTAATTATTTTATTCTCTTGGGCGTCTCTCCTCCTTTGTGGTTTATACACATTCCCCCCCCACCTTCCGAGGGGTGGTCTCCTCGAGCCCCCAGGCTATGGGTATCGATTTCTGGAGTGCGACCGATGATTGTCTCTGTCTCTTGGAGACAGTTATTCTCAGTAAGCGCTGATTGGTTGGTTGCCCAGATGTGTAACCCATCTTTGTGAGTACCATAATCTTTGAATTGCCTTCTCAATTACCTCTTGAACACACTACACTATTGGGGCTCCCAGTGTCTCTATGTGTTCTTTTTCATAAGGTATACCTTATCCACTACTTTGACTATCTTTGTTTTTGTTAGGGTGTTTCCTCGCACCCATCCCTGGGTATAGAGCTGCTTACCCAAGCTGCTCAGTCTTGGTGGACTTTTTGAATCATGGGACTATTAGATCGTTTCGGTAGACAATAAACCCACTTCTGCATTTTCATCATTGCATTGCACTGTCTGCCTATAACGCATCATTGAGACAATGTGGAAACTTTTCCATTACAAACTCTGCTGCGCTTGTAAGGATAGCCTGATGGCACGCAGATTTCTGGTGGCTAAATATAGTGTTGGGCGAACACCTGGATGTTCGGGTTCGGGAAAGTTTGCCGAACATGGCCGCAATGTTCGGCATGTTCGGGCCGAACCCCGAACTCCCCGAACATCCCGCTTTTGGGGGCCCTATGGGGTTGCAGGCATAAGGGGGGAGCAAGGGGGGAGTAGTACGGTACTACTGCTGAACCGCCCGCTGCCCGGCCTCCCTCAACGCGTCACTCTCCGGACTCCTCCTCCTCAGTCACTCACTTCACAGTGCCGCCCACTGCCAGCCACCCACTACCACCGGACCGGTACTTCCTGAAACTTTTGTATGGGGAAGCGGGCAGAGGGGGGAGCGCTAGCGGAGGGGGTGGGGGGAATTTCCGACCCCCCCCCGCGATCGGGGCATGCTCCCCCCTTATGCCTGCGACCCCATAGGGGGGCAGTATTCGGCCGAACAGGGCCCTGTTCGGCCGAACAGGGGCCCTGTTCGCCCTGTTCGGCGGTCAATTAGTAGTTCGGGGCGAACCCGAACTTAAAAGGCCGAACACCATCAGGTGTTCGGCCGAACTCGAACATCACCCGAACAGGGTGATGTTCTGCAGAACCCGAACAGTGGCGAACACTGTTCGCCCAACACTAGGTAAATAGTTAAGCTGGTGTCACCTTTTGCAGATCCTCGCTAATTCAAGGCTCATTTTCTTTGTAAGATGACCTATTAATTGAAAGATTTTCTGCCCTCCTGCTGTTCAGTACTTGAATTCACTCACCGAGTGTTGCAAATCATTTGAGATGTCAGTTATGTGAGAAGCTTTAATTTATTCTTTAGACATGGACTCTTTACTGCCTATGCTGAAAAAAAAATGTCCCCATTACTATTTTCTTGGATGTCAAATGTAAAGGAGAGGGAGGTGGGCTGAAGAAGCAGCACACACAGTGAGGGGATGAGATGAACAGCTGTACAATCTGTCGAGGAGGAGGAGAGTGTGGAGAAAGCCAAGCACAGCAGAGGTAAGGGAGTGAGACAAGAGGTAGAGGACAAGAGATGGGTGGTTTACAGCTGAGACAGATGTAAGAAAAAGGATGGATGATATCACAACAAGCGAGTGAATGAGGAGAATGCTCATCAGAAGGGAGGGAATGGGACAAAGTGAACCGTGACAAAGCAACGAACAGTATGGGATACATTTCTTTACAGACACAAAACCAGATAGAATGACTGAACTGATCATAAATGAAAGAAACAAGGAAAAAATGGCGTAAACACATTACATTTTTATCAACCAATATAGAAATAAAGAGATTTCTCATTTAGACCTGTGTAAATTACGTAGATCTTAAGAAACACAATATTTTAGAGCAGTTTAAAATAACAAAGGTAATGAATGTACAGTATATTGTGTTTAAAGACTGGACTTTGGGTTTAAAGTCTCTCTAGTGTCCTTTGTCATGTATTCCGTCCTCCCAGAATCCTCTGTAATATATCCCAGCTTTCCGGTGTCCCCTTTAGTGTATCCTGGGTAATATTTTGATTTTCCAGTGTCACTCAACTTATAGTGTATTCTAGCTTTCCAACTGCCTTTGCTGTATATCCTTTACAGTATGATTTTTTTTGTGTAACTCGTGTTTTCAGTGTTCACTGTAGTATATTCCAGTTTTTCAGTGTCTTCTGTAGTGCATTCCAACATTTCGGTGTCCCTTTGATATATTTCAGTTTTCCACTGTTTCCCGTAATTTCATCATTAGCCAACAGTGCTGTAACTATCACCCCGAGCCACCCCTGTGATTGCAGAGGCGCCCTGGAGGCTCACAGGCCCAGGCCACTGTGTACACAAATCACTCAGTACTCTGCAGCAGCGGACAGGCAACAGCAGGCGGTTTTATTTTCATTCTTACATTCCTGCTGTGCCTACGTCTGGTCCTGGACGCAGACAGTCAGCAAAAGCATGCTGATGCACAGATGCGCAGAGGCAGAGCAGCTGCTTACTGCTTTGGCCTCCAGTCCTGATCGAGGCTGACTGGTTTGGTTTGGTGAGTAAGTCAGGTTCACTGCCCCACCCTCTGAAGCTTCACATGGACAGTGGAGAGGAGACCAAAGCAGATGTGCAGCTACAGGCTCATCGCCACAGCTTCTGCTGCTGCTGTAGCTTTGAACTACAGTGCTTCCTGGCAGCCTCTGTGTGCGTGTGGGTAAGTATGTATGTATTGTTTTTGCAGCCTGCCTATAATGGAATGATGGGGGGGCTCAGGGGAAGGACGAGGGGAGATGCAGTTGTGGGGCTGAAGTCTGTCCATCCGTTTTGCATAGAACATGTTTCATCACCAAAGTACACTATGTACTTCGGTCAGGAGAGGACTGGGACCTTTCGGCCTGGGGGGAAAACACAAACTAGAGGCCCGTGTTCATGGCAGCCTCAGCCCGAATGGCGTCACACATGTGCCCCATGTGCTATGTGCCGGCAGTCATTTGGGCCCATGCGGAAATACAGCAAGGACAGTTGCAGGACAGCGTGATAGGTAAAGTATAAATGCACAGGCATCTGGGGTCACATAATACATCTGGAGGAACGACAGCCAGAGGTTTACGTTGTGTCCGTCGTTTGTGATTATTGCATGCCGTGATTTCCCAGCATCTCAAATTTCCACCTGAAATATGTCAAATCGTTGATTAAGCATGCTTGTTGCGGCACCAATTTTCATCCAATTTGATAGCAATTATCGAAACAGTTGGTTGATACCGAGTCGACAGATGTATTTCCACCTTAATTTCCCAAGCCCCCCCCCCCACACACACACATACTTATGTCCAAAGAGGGACTGTCCCTTCAAAAGAGGGACAGTTGGGAACTATGATGGTCAGAGAGCAGACAAGTTTTTTTTTTCTACAGACCGTTCAGGCAAGCCTCTGCTCTGCATCTTTCTGTGTACATTTACCAGCTTACCCACCCTCTAATTGCTCTGTATTGCACTTTTATTTCCCTCAGCCAGCCTAATGTTTCACATTGCCTTATACAAAAAACTGACTGCAGCAGGCCCTGCACCAGCCCTAAATCATTAAATGAGAGGCAGCCTGGGGGGAAGTCTCCCCCCTTCCCCCGTTGGCCAGTCCTCCCCTGACTTTGGTGATCATACATGAGTCAACAATGTTAGCAGATTGAGCAATTGCTGATCATGTTGTAGAAGCTTCAACAGAGGCGCCAAAATAGGATAAAACAGTGTTAGGGCCCGTTTCCACTAGGGCGGTTTCGCCGCGATTGTGCAGAGTTTCCCCGCACATCATTCGCACGGGGAAACTCTGCCATAGGGGATGACGGCGCCGCGGCGGAATCGCTTGCGGGAGCGATTTGCCCGGAACCCCCCGCAGATTTCGCCACGGAGGCTGCGAATCCTATAGCCGTGCATGGCATGGCTCATGGGATTCGCCTGCGATCCCGCCCACCGGCTCAGTGCGGTGTGTGTCTGCGAGACGCACGCCGCACTAGTGGAGATGAGCCCTTAAAAACCGTTTAAAAGAGGAGGTAGTGGTGGGCTTACCTCCCCAGTAGACCAAACAGACACAATTCTGTTATTTCATACAAAAAATTGCTGATCATATATCTGCTGAGATTAATGAGTAAGATTCGATGGAGTTTTGTAACAAATCAATTGCTATCAGGGGCTCAACTACCCAGCTACCATCTGGGGTGTGTGTGCGGGGGGTGTGGTGGTGGTGGTGGTGGGGGAGGGGGGGTTGGACATGGACTCTCCAAGGCTTTGCAGTATGATATTGGCAACATTTTGTGGTCTAAGAATATATTTGGACGGCCATTCTATTATTATCTTGATCTGTAATTTTGTCTTGTTTCCTATTGTGACCATTATTATCTGAGCCACTATATACAGTGATGTGAAAAACTATTTGCCCCCTTCCTGATTTCTTATTCTTTTGAATGTTTGTCACACTTAAATGTTTCTGCTCATCAAAAACCGTTAACTATTAGTCAAAGGTAACACAATTGAACACAAAATGCAGTTTTAAATGATGGTTTTTATTATTTAGTGAGAAAAAAACTTAAAACCTACATGGAGTTGTGTGAAAAAGAAATTGCCCCCTGAACCTAATAACTGGTTGGGCCACCCTTAGCAGCAATAACTGCAATCAAGCGTTTGCGATAACTTGCATTGAGTCTTTTACAGCGCTCTGGAGGAATTTTGGCCCACTCATCTTTGCAGAATTGTTGTAATTCAGCTTTATTTGAGCGTTTTCTAGCATGAACCGCCTTTTTAAGGTCATGCCACAACATCTCAATAGGATTCAGGTCAGGACTTTGACTAGGCCACTCCTAAGTCTTCATTTTGTATTTCTTCAGCCATTCAGAGGTGGATTTGCTGGTGTGTTATGGGTCATTGTCCTGCTGCAGCACCCAAGATCGCTTCAGCTTGAGTTGACAAACAGATGGCCGGACATTCTCCTTCAGGATTTTTTGGTAGACAGTAGAATTCATGGTTCCATCTGTCACAGCAAGCCTTCCAGAAGCAGCAAAACAACCCCACACCATCACACTACCACCACCATATTTTACTGTTGGTATGATGTTCTTTTGCTGAAATGCTGTGTTACTTCTACACCAGATGTAACGGGACACGCACCTTCCAAAAAGTTCAACTTTTGTCTCGTCGGTTCACAAGGTATTTTCCCAAAAGTCTTGGCAATCATTGAGATGTTTTTTTTAGCAAAATTGAGACGAGCCTTAATATTCTTTTTGCTTAAAAGTGGTTTGCGCCTTGGATATCTGCCATGCAGGCCGTTTTTGCCCAGTCTCTTTCTTATGGTGGAGTCGTGAACACTGACCTTAATTGAGGCAAGTGAGGCCTGCAGTTCTTTAGATGTTGTCCAGGGGTCTTTTGTGGCCTCTCGGATGAGTTTTCTCTGCACTCTTGGGGTAATTTTGGTCGGCCGGCCACTCCTGGGAAGGTTCACCACTGTTTCATGTTTTTGCCATTTGTGGATAATGGCTCTCACTGTGGTTTGCTGGAGTCCCAAAGCTTTAGAAATGGCTTTATAACCTTTGCCAGACTGATAGATCTCAATTACAGTACTTTTGTTCTCATTTGTTCCTAAATTTCTTTGGATCTTGGCATTATGTCTAGCTTTTGAGGTGCTTTTGGTCTACTTCTCTGTGTCAGAAAGCTCCTATTTAAGTGATTTCTTGATTGAAACAGGTGTGGCAGTAAACAGGTCTGGGGGTGACTACAGAAATTGAATTCAGGTGTGATAAACCACAGTTAAGTTATTTTTTAACAAGGGGGGCAATCACTTTTTCACACAGGGCCATGTAGATTTGGAGGTTTTTTTCTCACTAAATAATAAAAACCATCATTTAAAACTGCATTTTGTGTTCAATTATGTTATCTTTGACTAATAGTTAACGGTTTTTGATGAGCAGAAACATTTATGTGTGACAAACATGCAAAAGAATAAGAAATCAGGAAGGGGGCAAATAGTTTTTCACACCACTGTACATATAGTATATGTTATAGACGATGGATGTCACCTACTGCCGTGTTTTAATTGCTTTTATACAAGGATAACTTTGATTTCACATTTTACATTTAAATTGTAGATATTCTTTTGCTTGCTATATGGATAGCTTTTCATTGATTCTAGTCCATTTAAAGAGGAACTGTAGTGAAAATAACATAACAACCAAAATAGCTTATTGTTTACAATATTAATTTATAGATTATATAGTCAGTGTTTTCCAATTGTAAAACCTTTCCTCTCCCTTACATTCTTAAATGTATCACAGGTGGTGATTTAGTTCTGCCAGGTAATCTGTACGGAGTGTTCGTTACTGAGAGTTCTATGCACAGAGAGAGGTGCTGCTTGCTTGGCGGTTATAAGAAGCTGTTATCTCCCACAATGCAATCAGATTCACTGACAGCAAACTGTCAGGACTATAGTCATGACATCACACCGTAGAAACGGTTTCACCACAATATCAGTCATACAGACCCTCTTGATGATCTATTTGAGAAAAGGTAAAGATTTCTCATGGGAAAGGGGGTATCAGCTACAGACTGGTATGAAGTTCAATCCCTGGTTAAAGTTCCTCTTTAATTCATCCATGGCACATTACTTGTTGTTGCTCCTATACTTTGTTTGGATAAATAAAGAATGGCATTACAGTTCTGGCATATTAAAATTGCAATACTAATCTCCTCTATGGTGATCCAAGTACTGACAGATCTCCTGATAGCTCAATATGACACTGCTCACTGTACACTTTCTAACATTGTTGATTCAATCCCCCTTCTAGCCACCAGGCCATTCAATGTATCATTCTAATGCTGGGCCAGAGATGGGAAGAGTTTTACACCAGCAGGAAGGAGGCACCATTGAAGCAGGAAGGGGGCGCCATTGAGCCATTGCAAACCTGTCAGTTTGGTGGCTACCAAAGAAGAGGTGAGTGTAGATATTTTTCCCCATAGAGGTCTCTTACACTTTCCCCAGAGTTCCACCTTAATAAATCTCCGTTCCACTGGTACCTACAAACCTATTGCGTGGGAAATAACAACGAATGAATTACAGTCATCAAACACTTGGAGAAATGTAATGGGAAGCAATAGTGAATGACTGAGCGGCAGTGTGTAGACATTTGACAGTATTGAATGGGAAATAACAAATGAATTAATTAATGAACCAAAACTATCACACATTTGAAGATGAATAATGAGAAGGAACAAAGAACTAAATCACAGTTACCACATACATAGTTAAATGCATAAGCTGCTTACAGGGAGATGCAAGTCCATCAAGTTCAGCCGCTGACAACTCCCGCCTGTAAGTATGGATGTATTTATTTATTTTCCACAGGAAGGCGGAATAAAACCCTCCAGGCAACTTTAGTTCATTTTACCTCAAAGGACAAAAATGTCCTTCCTGAAAAAAAAAACAACTAAAAAAAAAAATTGGATTTATTTCATTGGCCAAAATACAGCCAGTAGTCATCACAAATTCTCTAGACTTGGAAATGGTAATTTTAGAATGAAAACCATCAACATAAAACTGGTCAATTTTGTTTCACGTCTCATAATTGTTCATTTCCATTGTTCATAATCATAAAGGGGGCTTATAACACAAGTCATTTTTTACTATTAGTTTAATGTATTAATTTAGTGCTGACATGTTCTATAAAGCTTTAAAGTATACCCGAGGTGACAGATAAAAACTAGCTTTACTTACCAGGGACTAGGGATGGCCCAAACGGTTCGCCGGTAGACAGTTCCTGGTGAAGATCAGCTGTTCGCGCTCACATCAGACGGTGGACTCATGGTGTGTTCAACACGCCCCCTATACATCATCATTGAGCTAAACTTTGACCCCTTAGCTCACTGTCAGCAGACACATGGAAGCCAATCAGCTAGCACCCCCTCCTGGACTCCCCACCCCTCTTTAAAAACGTAGTTGCGTCGGCCATTTTGAATTTAGTCTCTGGCTGCTGTAGTGAGAGGAAGGGACGGAGCATTGCTGCAGCAGATAGGGAAAGTTAGCTAGGCCTGTTTTCTTGTTTCTTGCTGACTGACTTGCTGTGAAAGCACCCCAAATAGCACCTTTGAGGGCTACTACTTCGTTCTTTTAATTTTTTTTTTTGTGTGACACGCTACAGCCCACTGGCACCCACCCAGAGCTGAGCGCACTACTGCTATTACTTGCCACATTAGTAGCAGGCACAGTACCACTCCAGTGTTTGTTTCCAACTGTTTTCTGATATTACTATTCAATATCAAACTATATTCCGTGCGCTCCTCACCCCACCAGCAGGGGAGAAAAATATTTCAAATATGATCAAACGGGAGGGAAAATTGTTATATATAAAACGATTAAAACACCCTTGGATCGCTATCTACTATTAAAGTGCGTGCTACACAAACAAAATTTACATCTATAAAGTATAGCGCTCAACAAGGCACTAAGAACAATGTCCACATTCTTAAGATACAATCCACTATAATAACAGTGGTATAAGCCCCAATCTAAAACGGTTGCATTTTCCTAGGACTCCACAGTGTGATTAGACAGTTCCACGCTGTACAGCATTCAGTTCAATCTGATCCTGTTGATCCTTAGAAGCTTAATAATCTTCACACTTCATAAAATAATAATATTATACGCTCACCAGAAATGTTGGCCGACCATATAGATCAGCAAATGCATGTTTGGCCTTGCCAGTAATCCCATATAAGCCAGCTGTTGCCCTTCAACTTCATCGGAACTCCGTTCATATAGAGGGAAGAGACATAGCAATAGTGTAATACTGCATACACATCCAATGCCGCCACAACACCAGTGCTTACGATATCACACTGATATTACTATTGCAGATCTCTGTGTGTGCGACATTACAGAGCCCACTGGCACCTAGAGCTGTGTGCACAGCATACTACTGCTATTGTTTGCCAAATTAAATAGCAGGCACCGTACCACTCCAGTGTTTGTTTCGGATTGTATTCTGATAGTACTATTGCATATCTCTGTGTGTGACACTCCACACAGCCCACTCCACTGACACCCAGAGCTGTGTGCACAGTACACTAATGCTACTGTTTGCCACATTAAATAGCAGGCACATTACCACTTCATTGTTTGTTTTCCACTGCATTCTGATATTACTATTGCATATCTCTGTGTGTGACACTCCACATAGCCCACTGACACCCAGAGCTGTGCACACTACTGCTATTTGTTTGCCACAAAAACGAAAAATGTAAGGGTGGCAGTTCAAACATACCACCTCTCACTTCTCATTCTTGTAAGAGTGGAAGTTCAAATTTGATACCAACTCTCACTTCTCATTCTTACAATACAATAATACAATACAATAACATTTGTAAAGCGCTTTTCTCCCATAGGACTCAAAGCGCATAGCTGTGTCTCAGATTAATACAGGGTTTCAGGCTGGGTTGTGTTACAGAGGAGATAGTCAGATGTTCATGAATGCCAGACTGAAAAGGTAGGTTTTCAGTTTAGACTTAAATGCTTCCAGGGATGGGGCTGTCCTGATTGGGTGTGGCAGGGAGTTCCAAAGTGTAGGGGCAGCATGACAAAAGGCTCTGTCTCCAAAGGTTTTGAGGTGGACTCTGGGGGTGACCAAGGTGTTACATCCTTTTGATCTAAGATTGTGGGAGGTGTGATGTAGTTGCAACAAGTCCTTCAGGTATCCAGGGCCCAGATTGTGCAAGGATTTGAATGTCAGTAAGCCAATCTTAAACAGAATTCTCCATTTTATCGGTAGCCAGTGGAGTGAGCTCAGGGTTGGTGTTATGTGGCAATGGCGGGGTTGGCTCGTTAACAGCCTTGCGGCAGCATTCTTGTAGGAGTTGCAGTTCAAACATACCACCTCTCACTCTCACCAATTCTCTCTGCTGTAACTTCGGCAACGCAGAGAGAGGATTTGTCTAAAGAAGAGGAGTCAGAGGAGGAAGGTGGCTTTGAGAAGGTAGTGGGAGACCAACTACAGCAGGCATCCCAGGGGGCTTGTGGTCACCTTTCGGGTACCTGTGGCGTTGTACGTGGCTGGGGGGGATGAGGAGAACTTCCGTGACATCAGTGAGGAAGAGGGGGAGATGGCTACCTTGGTATCCAACCTTGTGCAAATGGGGTCTTTCATGCTGTCCTGCCTGTTGAGGGACCTCCGTATAAAAAGGCTCAAGGGGAACGACCTGTACTGGGTGGCAACACTACTAGACCCTTGGTAGAAGCACAAAGTGGCGGAAATGTTACCAAAGTACCAGAACTCGGAAAGGATACAGCAGTTGCACAACAGCCTGCAAAGTACACTTCGTTTAAGGGTGATGTTGTCACAGCAAACGGGAATCTAACAGGGGAAGAGGTGCCAGTAATTCTCCTCCTTCCATGGCCATGCCGGCAAGGACAGGACGCTTTTCCGATGCGTTGGTGATGTCGGACACGCACACTTTCTTTAGTCCGATGCATCGCCACAGCCCTTCGGGATCCACCCTCAGAGAATGCCTTGCCCAACAGGTAGCGGACTACCTGGCCTTAACTCTGAGGAGCGATGAACCCCTGGACTACTGAGTATGCAGGCTTGAGCTCTAGCCTGAGCTATTACAATTTGCCATCAAACTTCTGTCATGCCCTGCCTCAAGTGTCCTGTCAGAAAGGGCCTTCAGCACAGCAGGAGGAATTGTCACTGACAAGAGAAGTCACCTAGGTCAAAAAGTCCTGACTACCTTACTATATTACGATGAATGAGGTATGGATCCCAGAGAGTTACTGCCTGCTGGAAGATTTGTAAATCAGTCCCCACACAGATGTATTTCCTCTCTGCACCCTGTGTGACTTCTCCACCAACAAGGGCCCAGGTTAATCCTGAATTTTTAAGGCTGCTGCACAAAACCTAATTTTTCTGGCATGTGAACTGTACGTGCCTAATGTTTCTGGCCTCTGGTGCTACACAGTGGTTGCAACAACCAAAAAAAAAGGCATGTACATGATGTCAATTCTTCTTTGTGATCGTTACCTTGTCATGGTGAAGGGGCTTGCATACCACAATGAAGCAATGACCTATACGAGTGTGTTGGGGGCACACCCAAGATGATAAGGTCGTTGCTTGATTGTGGGCAGACCAAATTCGATTGGCTGGATAATATTTGGCAAAACTTTTTTTATGGGGGGAGGTGTGTCATTTAGGTGAAGAGCATGATAATAGATTAGGGTCAGGGCAGTTTCTGGGCTAAATGGCTTTCAGGGCGAGGGTGTAAAATTGTGCCCCCTCCCCCCCCCCCCCGTGGGCTTGAGAACATTACTTGCGATGCGGTATTTAGCACCCCCCCCCCCCAGTATAGGTAGCCAGATACAGGTGCCCTAGTATAGGTATTCAGGCATACAGTGGGATGCAAAAGTTTGGGCAACCTTGTTAATCGTCATGATTTTCCTGCAGAAATCGTTGGTTGTTACTATAAAAAATGTCAGTTAAATATATCATATAGGAGACACACACACAGTGATATTTGAGAAGTGAAATTAAGTTTATTGGATTTACAGAAAGTGCGCAATAATTGTTAAAATAAAATGAGTCAGCTGCATAAATTTTTATTGATTCCAAAACCCTTAGAACTAATTATTGGAACTCAAATTGGCTTGGTAAGCTCAGTGACCCCTGACCTACATACACAGGTGAATCCAATTATAAGAAAGAATATTTAAGGGGGTCAATTGTAAGTTTCCCTCCTCTTTTAAATTTGTCTTATAGAGAAGCAACATGGGGGCCTCAAAACAACTCACAAATGACCTGAAGACAAAGATTGTTAACCATCATGGTTTAGGGGAAGGATATGGAACGTTTTCTCAGAGATTTCAGCTGTCTGTTTCCACAGTTAGAAACATATTGAGGAAATGGAAGACCACAGGCTCAGTTCAAGCTAAGGCTCGAAGTGGCAGACCAAGAAAAATCAAAGATAAACAGTAGCAACGAATGGTGAGAACAGACCAGCACCAAAGACCTACAACATTATCTTGCTGCAGATGGAGTCACTGTGCATCGTTTAACTATTCTGCGCACTTTACACAAGTATATGCTGTATGCAGAGGAAGCCTTTTCTCCCCCCACAGCACAAACAGAGCCACTTGAGGTATACTAAAGCACATTTGGACATCTTGAGTAGACCAGACTAGTGGCGCGCAGAGCTCCCTCCCGCGGCTGGAAGAATAGTGGTAAGTCACTGCACTACAGAGACACTACAAAATTCCTGAGGGGGGAGCGAGGAAGGGGGGAGCCCCAAGGTGAGGGAAAGGGGGGAGATGTCCCCCTTCCCCGCCGCTGTGCCTGCTGCTCCCCCTTCACTGCGCTGCCACCCCTCCTGAGGACACAGGGCGGGCTCCCCCAGACCCCCCCTGACCACGGGCCCTCTGTCCATGCCCAAGTGCCCGAATGGTCAGTCCGAGCCTGTTGCAAACACATTACAATTTCTTTGTGATTTTATAATGCAATTTTTCCATGATTGTTCTGCAATTGTATTTTGTGATTTTCTCTGGCTGCTATGGAAACATAAAAAAAATGTAGCATGTAGGACATTTGTGATCAGGCAAAATCGAATTGCAGTAGTATAAAAGGGTTGCAAAATGCATTGCATTGCAAATCACAGCAGATAAAATTTAGTATAAAACAGCCCTTTTTGGGAAAATCCATTTTAAAATGTAAAGGGCAAAACACATTTTAACCACTTCGCCATATCTGGACGCATATATCCGTCCAGATAGGCAGTGGTGCTGCAGCCGTGTGGTGCGCGCGATCGGGCGCGCGCCCGCGCGTGCTCCCGCTGCCTCCCGCTGCCCCCGGGATCAGTGAATGGGAATATAATTCCCATTCACCGATCTAAGTCCCCGGCAGAAATACCGACGCTTTCTCATCAGAGAGCGTGGTATTTCTGCCCCCAGGAAACTTCTTCTCTTCTTTTTAGTTCCTAGATGCGACATCGTTCGCATCTAGGAATTTTTTGAATGTGGCCATCTTGTGGCCAAATAGTAAACTGCACCCACATACCTGTATTGAATAAAAAAAATACATTACATTACATCTAAAATTGGCTATTTACCTCCCAAACTAAAATTACCCAAATACATTTTTGTAAAAAAAAAAAAAAAAACTACATAAATAGTTACCTAAGGGTCTGAACTTTTTAAATATACATGTCAAGAGAGTATCTTATTAAATTTTTTAAAATTATAAGCTTGTAAATAGTGATGGACGCAAATTGAAAAAATGCACCTTTATTTCTAAATAAAATATCGGCGCCATAAATTGTGATAGGGATGTAATTTAAATGGTGTAATAAGCGGGACAAATGGGCACATAAAATGCATGGGTTTTAATTACTGTAACATGTATTAATTTTAAACTAGAATGGCCAAAAACTGAGAAATAATGATTTTTTTCCATTTCTATCTTAATCTTCCTGTTAAAATGTATTTACAGTAAAGTGGCTCTTAGCAAAATGTACTACCTAAAGAAAGCCTAATTAGTGGCGGAAAAAACGAGATATAGATCAATTAATTTTGATAAGTAGCGATAAAGTTATTAGCGAATGAATGGGAGGTGAACATTGCTCGGATGCATAAGATTTTCGAAGCTGTAGGCTGAAGTGGTTAAATCCGCGCAGTGTCATATTGATGGGGATTTTGCCTCATTGTACTACAGCTCCAAACATGCTATTGTCGCCAGATTTGCTATGTATGTCAGGGTCAATAGGGAAACCATGTAAAAAATTAAATCAAAAAGACCTTGTTGCTGTTGAGAAAATTGATTTTAAAATTGTTATCCTAAGTTGCATTATACGATAGCTGTTGTTGCTGGTGGGTGGCTGAACCATGCAGAAATCATGCAGCTTTCTTTTTCTGCAGTTTGTGCTGGTTTCTAATAGCTGTAGGAGCCTCCATTTCCCCCCTCCCCTTCCCTCTGCCCATATTTATCCAGGGGAAGAGGTGTGAATGTAATCAAGTGTGATTCTCTACACTCTTTGAAGTGCAATGTTCCATCTGCCCATCCCCCATGCTGATGAAAGCTTTTGTTTGCTCATTGCTACTGCTAATTACAGCAATCCTTATCTACCTGCTCTTTCTGCTGATGACAGGCCGTGGAAATAGATCAATAAAAGCCTCTAGCAAACATTTAAATGTAAAAAGAAGAGGTAGAGTGGAATTTTTATAGCAATGAGCAATGAGTGACGCTGAAAAAAGTTAGATACTCACCTATGTAGAGGGAAGGCTCTTGATTCACCGCTATCCTCACCCCTTTGAAGTTATTTTATTAACTAGGTAAATATGCCTTGCGTCCCCGAGAACTTGCGAAGACAAGCAGGTCCATACTGCACAAATGTGAGTCCTGGCAGCATAGGAACGCCCATCTTTGGAAGCATTCAGGGAGGAAAGTGCTTCCAAAGCCTTCTAAGGGAGGAGGTGTGCACAGAAAGCGGATCAGGAAGGCTTTTTGGGATCCATAGCCCTCCCTCTACATAGGTGGGAGGGATCATAGGTGGAAGGGATCTACATCATGCATTTTTTTCAAGCGTTGCTTCAGATTTGCTTTAAAGAGAATCTGTAACGTCAAAACGTCCCCTGGGGGGTACTCACCTCGGGTGGGGGAAGCCTCAGGATCCTAATGAGGCTTCCCACGCCGTCCTCCATCTCTCAGGGGTCTCGCTGCAGCCCTCCATACAAGATGGCATCAATATTTACCCTCCCGGCTCCTGCGCAGGCGCTCTGACGGCTGTCAGCTCCGAAGTAGGCGGAAATACCCAATTGCTGTCGGGTCTGCTCTACTGCGCAGACGCAAGTTTCCAGCACCTGCGCAGTGGAGCGGACCCGACTGAGATTGGGTATTTCCGTCTATTTCGGAGCCAAAAGCAGCCACAGCGCCCCCGCTGGAGCCAGCAAAGGTAAATATTGAAGTCACAGTTGGGTCTGTCGCCAGCTGTTTGGAGGGCTGCAGCGAGACCCCCCGTGGGACAGAGGACGGCGTGGGAAGCCTCATTAGGATCCCGAGGCTTCCCCCACCCGAGGTGAGTACTTCCCAGGGGATGTTTTTGATGTTACAGAGTCTCTTTAAACCCAGTTTTATACCACCTCCCACCTTTAAATCTGTAATTTAAAAAAATTGATCCTGAGAGTACTTACCTTGGGAGGGGGAAACCTCTGGGTCCTAATGAGGTTTCTCCATCCTCCTGTGTATCCTCAATCCAGGCTGGCACCCCCCAAAAATCCACCAACAAGCTTGTCGGCAGATGCATGCAAGCACAGTAGCTCCCGCAGCACGTTGCAATATTTACTGCTGAGTTCCAGTGCAGCTACAGTACCATGTTCCCCCTCAGGCACCGGTGGAATTTTCTGAGCCCGATCCGGGCCGCTCCACTGCACAGGTACGAAATGCCTGTGCCTGCGCAGCAGACCGGACTCGATCGGGCTTGACTATTTCCGTCGGAGCCTGAGGGGGAAGATGGTACTGTGCCTGCGCTAGATCCCATTGTCATCTGCTGCGGATGGAAGGAGGCAGCGCTGGATTGGGGCTACGCAGGAGCATGGGGGAAGCCTTATTAGGATACAGAGGTTTTCCCCTCCCTAGGTAAGTACCCCCAGGGGCAGTTCTTTTAATAACAGATTCTCTGTAAGATCAAGAAAAATTACCTTAGCAATACCCAAGCAGTAAGTAGCAGAAGGCTTTGCTTCACATTTTTGGTTTAGTTACCCTTAAAAGGACACTAGATTAAGTGTTTGTTCCTGATATGACATTGGTTCCAACTGAATAAATTACTTGGCCTAGTTGTATGGGGACAAATAGAAAAAAAAAACAATTTTGGTAACCAGTTTAAGAGTTTCTTCTGTTTATCCAGACTGTCTGATGCAGAGTGTATTCAGTTTACTTCATCTCTGGATGATAGATCTACGGGCAACACATACATTCTGAATAAGGAAAATTTTCCCGGCATCCTCTGTCCAATATATTAATCTCTCGCATTCTCTGGTTGACATCTTTTTGTGAAGCTAATTTGCAACATTTTTCATCTTCAGCTGTTCAATATATTTCACCCTCGGGGACAATATGGACATAAGAAAATTTTTAATTGATTTCAGCAAGCAACGGTAATCAAGGGACAATGAAGAGAGAGCGAGTGATTGAATGGAAAGCAGGAGATTAAATGAGCAGATAGAGAGGTGAGTAATGAATTAATGTATAAAAAACGCACGACGAGTAGGAGACAAGGAGACTGTGAATAGGACACAACAGACACTGAAGATTACCTAATAAAAATGTAAACTGGTTGTCAGAGGATGCTGGATTGGATTATAGTAATAACAGGTAATGAGGAATGGAAAATAATGAAACATTAGAGACAACTGCAATGCTAGTAGGCATACACAGAGCAATTTTTCACCTTACACAAATACAATGACAATCACGTCTGAATGGAAAACTGCAAGGGGCTCTCTTAGCAAGCAATCACATTAAGGTTGATATTTTCCAATATACTGTAGGTTTCCAAATTAAGGAGTGCAAACTAATTGGTTGTACTGAGGTAAGTAGCAACTTTATTAAGTTATTAGTGATTTATTTGTTAACATTTGAAAATAATTTGATAGCCTGTAAAGACTTTATTGTTTGTTGTTACACTTTTGTTTTTATACAGTAGTTTTTACCATCTGCATGACAAAAATGTCCTCACATGCAAATGGTCAAGAAAACAGCAGATACCACCCCTCCCCTGATGTAATAATACCAGGATTATTATCTTAGATCTGACACCGGACAGCTGCTCTTCATTATTCTGTATATATACATTTTCATTATTAAAGGGGCACTATGGCGAAACATTTTAAAATGTAAATTATTGGCAAACATATACAAATAAGAAGTATTTTTTTTTCCAGAGTAAAATGAGCCATACATTTATTTTCTCCTATGTTGCTGTCACTTACAGTAGGTAGTAGAAATCTGACAGAAGTGACAGGTTTTGGACTGGTCCATGTCTTCATGGTGGATTCTCAGGAATTTATTTATTTTCAAAAGCACTTAATGAATCGCAGTTGCTCTGTCCAACTGCCAAAAAAACTGTGTAGCGAGCAGGGAAAGCTGGCCAGCATCATTGTTTAAATCCTTTTGCTTTAAAGATCACACTGTTCACACCCCATCATTAGAGTACAAATGTATCTAGATTTAAAAAATCAAGATGTGGGAGATGCTTTCATCTCACATAACTAGAGATGGCCCAAACGGTTCGCATGCAAACTTATTCGCGTGAACATCGCTGGTTTGCGTTCGACCGCGAACTTTATGCGAGTTTGACCCGCCCCCTATACTACATCATTGGGCTAAACTTTGACCCTCTACATCACAATCAGCAGACACATGGTAGCCAATCAGGCTGCACTCCCTCCTGGAACCCCCCCCCCTTATTTAAGGCAGCAGCGTCGGCCATGTTCTCACTCTGTGTGCTGCAGTATTAGTGAGAGAAGGTAGAGACATTGGAGAGATAGGGAAAGCGATAGTTAGGAGGTCTAGTTAGGAGGTCTGTTAGCTTGCTCCTTGCTGATATTTGTTGCTAAAAAGCACCCCAAAACAGCTCTTTTGAGAGCTAATGTTCTTGTGATGTGTTTTTTTTGTGTGACCCACCGACACATTTGCATATACAGCCCTGTCTGTTGCAGCTAGCCCTTGCTAATTACTATACTGTGCCAGGCCCAGCACATTCAGTGCCTACCTTTTCACTGCACCTGAACTGTGTGACATTTGTAATACCAGTCTGTGCATACCTGTTCACTGCACCTGCGTGACAGCACACAGTTTTATATACCAGTCACTGCATACCTGTTCACGGTACCTGTGTGTGTGACAGCTGCACATTTGTAATACCAGTCTGTGCATACCTGTTCACTGCACCTGTGTGTGTGACAGCTGCACATTGTATTGAAACCAGACCGTGCATACCTGTTAACTGCACCTGTGTGACAGCACACAGTTTTATGTACCAGTCACTGCATACCTGTTCATGGTACCTGTGTATGTGACAGCTGCACATTTGTAATACCAGTCACTGCATACCTGTTCACTGCACCTGTGTGACAGCACGCAGTTTTATATACCAGTCACTGCATACCTGTTCATGGTACCTGTGTGGGTGACAGCTGCACATTTGTAATACCAGTCCGTGCATACCTGTTCACTGCACCTGTGTGTGTGACAGCTACACATTGTATTGATACCAGTCCGTGCATACCTGTTCACTGCACCTGTGTGTGGGACAGCTACACATTGTATTGATACCAGTCACTGCATACCTGTTCACTGCACCTGTGTGACAGCACGCAGTTTTATATACCAGTCACTGCATACCTGTTCACTGCACCTGTGTGTGTGACAGCTACACATTGTATTCATACCAGTTTGTGCATACCTGTTCACTACAACTGTGTGACAGCACACAGTTTTTTATACCAGTCACTGCATACCTGTTCACTGCACCTGTGTGTGTGACAGCTACAGATTGTATTCATACCAGTCTGTGCATACCTGTTCACTACACCTGTGTGACAGCACACAGTTTTCTATACCAGTCACTGCATACCTATTCACTGTACCTGTGTGTGTGTGACAGCTGCACATTTGTAATACCAGTCCATGCATACCTGTTCACTGCACCTCTGTGTGTGACAGCTGCACATTGTATTGATACCAGTCCGTGCATACCTGTTCACTGCACCTGTGTGACAGCACGCAGTTTTATATACCAGTCACTGCATACCTGTTTACTGTACCTGTGTGTGTGTGACAGCTGCGCATTTGTAATACCAGTCCATGCATACCTGTTCACTGCACCTGTGTGACAGCACACAGTTTTATATACCAGTCACTGCATACCTGTTCACTGCACCTGTGTGACTGCACATTGTATTATTCAATTCAGTGCATACCTTTCACTTTATCCCCCCAATATGGACAAAACATGCAGAGGCAGAGCCAGAGGCAGGCCACCCGGCAGGTCTGTTCAAGGTCGTCCTGTTGTGATTTCATGCGGCCCTGGACCAAAGTACAGTGTTCAGAAGGCACATGCTATCAACCTCCAAGATTGTCAGGACGTAGTTGACTATTTAACACAGAACACCTCATCTTCCTCAGCTTCCGCACTGAACCATGACATATCTTCCTCCTCCTGCTCTGATTCTGGCACCCCACTTAACACTCAGTTGGCCACCACCAACAAAGTGCCATCATTCCAGGGCTCAGCGGTGTGGACATTTTTTTGTGTGTCTGCCTCAGATGAGAGCAATGCCATCAGTACTCTCTGCCACCGAAAATTGAGCCATGGAAAGACAAAGACTCGCGTAGGGACAACTTCTTTACGAAGGCACATGATGACAAAGCACAAACTGCAATAGGATGACCACCTGAGGAAAAGCAGCACACAAAAGCAAAGCCACACACTGTAGTGGAAGATACCAGGCCGTAATTATTTCTCAAAAAAGGCAATACCCAAACTGTACCATGATGATGAAAGGCAAGTGGTGTCATCTCTGGCACACAGCATTGGGTCAAGGGTCCATCTGACCACGGATGCCTGGTCTGCAAAGCACGGTCAGGCCTGCCCGAAGACTAAGTCAGTCCCCACACACAACATCTCTGCCTGCACGCCGTGTGACTGCCTGCCACACTAAGTCAGTCCCCACACAGCATCTCTGCATGCCGGCTGCTTGACTGCCTTCTCCGACCACCACCAACAGGGTCCAGGACTCCAAGTGGATTCCTGCATTTTTAAGGCTGCTGCTGGCAGCGACCAATAACAAAAAGAATAATAATTTTTTTCTGGTGCGTGTACATGCCTGCCTAATTTTTCTGTCTGCACTGAGACTGCAACAACAATACAAAAGGCATGTGTCAATTCCCCTTCGTGATTGTTACCTTGCCACGGTGAAGGGGCTTGTGTATCACAATTAAGCTATGACCGGCTATATGAGTGTGTTGGGGGGCACACCTGACCCAAAATAATAAGGACATTGCTTCACTGTGGACAGACCAAATTCAAACAGCTGGACAGTCACTGTCGTTCTGTCATTCAGCTACCTCAGCCTGACCATATGGGTTTGAAAACCGACAGCGCCTGCACTATCGCCATGGTGCGCACCAGTCCAGCACGGCCATCACTACACAAACAGCTGTTTGCGGTGCGTTACACAGTGAGCTTGGTCTGTCAGTGTGAAGTAGTACACTAATTACACTACCTGATTGATGTATACACACACAAAATGTTTTAAAGCACTTTATGCCTCCAGTTTAGCATGCAATGTGATTTCTGCCCTTAAACATTGCTGTGCGCCAAATCTGTAATTTTCCCCGGGACTTTTGCTGTCTATCCCACTCCGTTATGCCCCCCTCCAGGTGTTAGACCCCTTGAAACATCTTTTATATCACTTTTGTGGCCAGAATTAATGTTTGAAGTTTTAAAAGTTCACCTTCCCATTGAAGTCTATTGTGGTTCGAAAAGTTTGCGCGAACCCGATCTTTTGCGGAAGTTCACATTCGAGGTTCGCAAACCTAAAATCGGAGGTTCGAGCCATCACTACACATAACACTATTGTTGCAAGTACAATAAATATATAACCAAGACACAACTACAAGCAATCAAAATTCATTCTAAAACAGACATTACATCCACATGAATCAAATGTACACAAAGTTTAGAAAAAGGGGGGAATGTTTTAGTTATTTAGTTGATAAATCTGATAATAATACAAGGAAAAATATTTATTGCAGGTGGAACAATAATTTTATGTAAAAGATCAACGCAGTTCCCAATGTTTGCTCTTCATTTGAGATACATTTATGTACTAATTATGTAGTGTAAATGGTGTAATCATATTAAGGGTTTTGAATTGTATTGAGTGATTAAATAAATTGGTGTTGGGGTCCGCACATCAATGCAGATAAACTATTCAGGCATACGTTTTTGTGTGAAAGCGCTGCCATGTTTCCCACTATGCAAATAAATTGGTGTGTTTTAAGGTTTTTGGCTCTTGTATTGCTCACTAGTGCTAGGTACACACTATGAGATTTTCTGGCATATTTATTGTCAGATCGATTATTTCCAACAAGTCCGATCAGATTTCCAATCAATTTCTGACTGTTTTCCGCTCACTTTAATAGGAAATCAATCAAAAAAATGCTTGGAAATCAACTAGAAATCAGATTGGGCATGTTGGAAATAATTGATCTGACAGTAAATCTGCCAGAAAATCTTACAATGTGTACCTAGCATAAGACATGGTTATCTTAATGTAATTCACACCCCAATTCGATCCAAATCTGTTGGTCCTATCAACCCAACAAATGTAGTTATTTCTAGAGATGTCGCGAACCTCCGATTTTCGGTTCGCGAATTTCCGCGGAAGGTTCGGTTCGCGGAAAAGTTCGCGAACCGCAATAGACTTCAATGGGGAGGCGAACTTTGAAAAATAGAAAAAATTATGCTGGCCACAAAAGTGATGGAAAAGATGTTTCAAGGGGTCTAACACCTGGACGGGGGCATGGCGGAGTGGGATACATGCCAAAAGTCCCGGGGAAAAATCTGGATGTGACGCAAAGCAGCGTTTTAAGGGCAGAAATCACATTGAATGCTAAATTGCAGGCCTAACGTGCTTTAAAACATCTTGCATGTGTATACATCAATCAGGGAGTGTAATTAGAGTACTGCTTCACACTGACACACCAAACTCACTGTGTAACGCACCGCAAACAGCTGTTTGTGTAGTGACGGCCATGCTGGACTACTGCGCAACATGGCGAGATTGCTCTTCCTCACTCAGTGATGTCAGGTAATGTGTGACTTCCTTCTCAACTTTCCATGGCATTGTTAAAAAGCTTACGTTTTGTTTTTAAATTACATTTTCTACTTGCTGTGTACTTGTTCAGTACCGCTACAATGAGAATCCTGTGGAGGCGGGCAAGTCTGCCATTGTGACCCCGGGTAATGGCCGGGGAATGAGAGGTTTGAATCCGGTGTGGAGCCTGAGCAACGGCTACCACTACACATCCAAGGAGGGCAGCGGGCAGGCATGCACGCCCGCCCGCCCCGAGGTAGTGACCAAAAATAACAATACAGGAGGCGGACTTTAGAGGCCCTGCTGTGTATTTGAAATGAATGTACTTTAAATCCTTGAACGAGAACCAGTTATGGCGGGCAAAGATGACACCACATTCCTTACACGAGAATCATATGGAGGCGGGCAAGTCTGCTATTTGTGACCCCGGGTAATGGCCGGGGAATGAGGGATGGAATCCGGTGTGGAGCCTGAGAAACGGCTACCACTACACATCCAAGGAGGGCAGCAGGCAGGCATGCACGCCCGCCCCGAGGTAGTGATCAAAAATAACAATACAGGAGGCGGACTTTCGAAGCCCTGCTGTGTATTTGAAATGAATTAACTTTAAATCCTTTAATGCGAATCCGTTATGGAGGGCAAGTCTGCCATTGTCACCGCGGGGAATGAAGGTTGGATTTCTGGCCCGAAGTGGGAGCCTGCTGAGACCCATGCTGTAGCTGCCCTGACCGTGCTTTGCAGACCAGGCATCTGTGGTCAGATGGACCCTTGAGCCAGCGGAAGACAAACCAAGTCGAAAGCATTTGCCAAGAATGTTTTACGGAGGGCAAGTTTTGTTGGCATTTTTGTAAATTGTTTGAAAATGTAGATGGTTGTATTTTTAAATAGTTTGAAAGTTTAGATGGTTGTATTTTTAAATTGTTTGAAAGTTTAGATGGTTGTATTTTTAAATTGGTTGAAAGTTTAGATGGTTGTATTTTTAAATTGTTTAAGTGTAGCCATTCTTCCTCCCCCCAGCCACGAACAATACCATGGGAACGTGGAGCAGCAGAAGCCCCCTGTGACGGCTGCCGCGGTTGTTCTCCGCGGCTTGTCTTTTGAGGGGTGCTGCTTTTCCTCAGGTGTTCTTGCCATAGCTGTTTGTGCCTTCTCTCCAGGTGCCTTCGTAAAACACTTCTCCCTACGTGACAGTTGGCCTTTCCACGGCTCAATTTTTGCTGCCAGAGACACTAGATGGCTTTGCTCCAATCTGAGACACACACGTTAAAAAATTTCCAAACCGCTGAGCCCCCCTGGGCTGATGGCGCTACGGTGGCATCAGCAGCTGACATTGAAGGACATGTTGGCTGGCTGGCCATAGTGGGCGATACATGGCGCCGGACACTGCCCCCAGCTGTTTCTGAGGACGAGCTCCCTCTGCTTCTATCATGGAGTCGTCTCCTCCTAGTCCTCTCTGACTCCTCCTCTGAACTGTCCCCCTGGTCATCTCCTCTACTGGGAACATATGTGGTATCCGTATAATCGTCATCATAATCCTCCTGGCCTGCTGCACTTTCCTCAGACACCTCCTCAACTGCACCAACTTCAGGTGTTTCATCAGCCCCCTCCACACACGTTACGTCCATACTATCGCCACCTAACTCAGACGTAGGAGGTGGTGTACCTGCGCCTTCTTCTTGTTGTTGCAGTAGTGGCTGTGAATCGGTGATTTCACCACCACCACCACCAAATAACTCCTGCGAAGTGTCAAATGCAGCGGATGTGGTGCTTGTTGTAGCGCTGGTGGCTGCGGGAGATGAGGTGTTCTGTGTTAAATACTCAATCACCTCCTCACGATTTTGGGAAGTGATGGCACGTGCCTTCTTCTGAGCACTGTATTTTGGGGCAGGTCCGCACGAAATCACAGCAACACCACCTCGCACAGACCTGCTGGTGCCTGGTGGCCTTCCTCTGGGTCTGCCTCTACCTCTTCCTCTACCTGGTTTGTCCATTTTGTCCATCTCGGGGGGATGCTAGGTATATGCAGTGAGCTGGGTTCACTGAACAGTAAAGGTACTAGGATGCAGTGAGGTGGGTTCACTCAACACAACAGGTAGTAGGATGCAGTGAGCTGGGTTCACTGAACAGTAAAGGTACTAGGATGCGGTGTAGTGGGTTCACTCAACACAACAGGTAGTAGGTATATGCAGTGAGCTGGGTTCACTCAACACTACAGGTAGTAGTAGGTATATGCAGTGAGCTGGGTTCAATCAACACTACAGGTAGTTATGTGCAGCGATGAGGTGGGTTAAGTAAACACAACAGGTAGTAGTAGGATGCAATGAGCTGGGTTCACTCAACACAACAGGTCGTAGGTATATGCAGTGAGCTGGGTTCACTCAACACTACAGGTAGTTATGTGCAGTGATGAGGTGGGTTAAGTAAACACAACAGGTATTAGGTGTATGCAGTGAGCTGGGTTCACTCAACACTACAGGTAGTTATGTGCAGTGATGAGGTGGGTTAAGTAAACACAACAGGTACTAGTAGGATGCAGTGAGCTGGGTTCACTCAACACTACAGGTAGTTATGTGCAGTGATGAGGTGGGTTAAGTAAACACAACAGGTACTGGGGGTATATGCCGTACTGGATAGGACAATGTGCAGCTCCCTGTCACACACACAGGCAGTCAGTCACTGAATGTGCTGGGCTGCTGGCAGTGGCACACACACACTATCAATTAGCAAGGCTGTGCATGCAACAAAAGTGTCAGTTTGACACACAGTAAAAAAAAAAAAAGTACAGGATGAGCTCTGACAAAAGCTAGGGTGCTATAAAGCAATAACAATCAGCCAAGGAGCAAACTAAGCAGCCAAGAACCTAACTGATCTGTCCCTAGAAGAACAAGTCTGCAGCAGCTGTCCCTTTCCTCTCACTAGCAGGCACACGAGTGAGTGTAATGGCCGCCGGAGCCTGCCTTATATAAGGGGGGGTGGGGCTCTAGGGCTTACTGTAGCCTGAATGGCTACAATGTGCCTGCTGACTGTGATGCAGAGGGTCAAAGTTGACCCTCATAGTGCATTATGGGGCGAATCGAACTTCCGTAAAAGTTCGCCTGCCGCAGGCGAACGCGAACCACCAATGTTCGCCTGGAACCATTCGCCGGCGAACCGTTCGCTACACCTCTAGTTATTTCTGAGCATCCATCTTTAGACCCCTAGGTGGGGTCAAATTGTAAGTTATCAAGGCATCCAATTGGAAACCTGTATCCACAAACATGGCTTCCAGACAGAGGCATAACTACAGGGGAGCAGTCTCTGAGACCGTAGGGGTCCCAGAGCTGTGAGGGGCCCTAACTACTACTTTACTCAGTCTGATAAAGGGATCCATCCTTTACATCAGGTTTTTTTTTTTTTTGTTAGCTACATGTGTTATGGGTGTAAAGATTATGATGTCCTGTCCACACTTGTTTTATGAACCTTGCACGATGGGTGCACAAGGCTGTCAGGCTTAGGCAAGGGGAAGGAGGGGGGTCACAATTTCGTTGAAGGGCCCAATTATTTATAATGATTAGAGTTGGTTCGCCTGCGAACGGTTCCATGCGAACTTCAGTGGTTCGCGTTCGCGTCCCGCAGGCGGACCTTTGCGGAAGTTCGGTTCACCCCATAATGCACATGGAGGGTCAACTTTGACCCTCTACATCACAGTTAGCAGGCCCAGTGTAGCCAATTAGGCTACATTAGCCCCTGGATCCCCACCCCCCCCTATATAAGGCAGGCAGCGGCGGCCATTACGGCCACTCGTGTGCCTGCATTAGTCAGAGTAGGGCGAGCTGCTGCAGACTGTCTCTCAGGGAAAGATTAGTTAGGCTTAGCTTGTTCCTGTCTGGCTGCATACCTGTTCTGTGAACCCACCACTGCATACCTGTGCTGTGAACCCACCACTGCATACCTGTGCTGTGAACCCACCACTGCATACCTGTTCTGTTCAGTGGACCCGCCACTGTATACCTGTTCATTGAACCCACCACTGCATACCTGTGCTGTGAACCCACCACTGCATACCTGTGCTGTGAACCCACCACTGCATACCTGTGCTGTGAACCCACCACTGCATACCTGTTCTGTTCAGTGGACCCGCCACTGCATACCTGTTCTGTTTAGTGAACCGCCACTGTATACCTGTTCTGTTTAGTGAACCCGCCACTGCATACCTGTTCTGTTCAGTGGACCCACCGCATCAGTGCGCATACCTGTGCAGTTAAGTGAACCCGCCACTGCATACCTGTTCTGTTCAGTGGACCCGCCACTGCATACCTGTTCTGTTTAGTGAACCCGCCACTGCATACCTGTTCTGTTCAGTGAACCCACCGCATCAGTGCGCATACCTGTGCAGTTAAGTGAACCCGCCACTGCATACCTGTTCTGTTCAGTGAACCGCCACTGTATACCTGTTCTGTTTAGTGAACCCGCCACTGCATACCTGTTCTGTTCAGTGGACCCGCCACTGCATACCTGTTCTGTTCAGTGAACCCACCGCATCAGTGCGCATACCTGTGCAGTTAAGTGAACCCGCCACTGCATACCTGTTCTGTTCAGTGGACCCGCCACTGCATACCTGTTCTGTTTAGTGAACCGCCACTGTATACCTGTTCTGTTTAGTGAACCCGCCACTGCATACCTGTTCTGTTCAGTGAACCCACCGCATCAGTGCGCATACCTGTGCAGTTAAGTGAACCCGCCACTGCATACCTGTTCTGTTCAGTGGACCCGCCACTGCATACCTGTTCTGTTTAGTGAACCGCCACTGTATACCTGTTCTGTTTAGTGAACCCGCCACTGCATACCTGTTCTGTTCAGTGGACCCGCCACTGCATACCTGTTCTGTTTAGTGAACCCGCCACTGCATACCTGTTCTGTTCAGTGGACCCGCCACTGCATACCTGTTCTGTTTAGTGAACCCACCACTGCATACCTGTTCTGTTCAGTGGACCCGCCACTGTATACCTGTTCATTGAACCCACCACTGCATACCTGTGCTGTGAACCCACCACTGCATACCTGTGCTGTGAACCCACCACTGCATACCTGTGCTGTGAACCCACCACTGCATACCTGTTCTGTTCAGTGGACCCGCCACTGCATACCTGTTCTGTTTAGTGAACCGCCACTGTATACCTGTTCTGTTTAGTGAACCCGCCACTGCATACCTGTTCTGTTCAGTGGACCCACCGCATCAGTGCGCATACCTGTGCAGTTAAGTGAACCCGCCACTGCATACCTGTTCTGTTCAGTGGACCCGCCACTGCATACCTGTTCTGTTTAGTGAACCCGCCACTGCATACCTGTTCTGTTCAGTGAACCCACCGCATCAGTGCGCATACCTGTGCAGTTAAGTGAACCCGCCACTGCATACCTGTTCTGTTCAGTGAACCGCCACTGTATACCTGTTCTGTTTAGTGAACCCGCCACTGCATACCTGTTCTGTTCAGTGGACCCGCCACTGCATACCTGTTCTGTTCAGTGAACCCACCGCATCAGTGCGCATACCTGTGCAGTTAAGTGAACCCGCCACTGCATACCTGTTCTGTTCAGTGAACCGCCACTGTATACCTGTTCTGTTTAGTGAACCGCCACTGTATACCTGTTCTGTTTAGTGAACCCGCCACTGCATACCTGTTCTGTTCAGTGGACCCGCCACTGCATACCTGTTCTGTGAACCCGCCACTGTATACCTGTTCTGTTCAGTGAACCCACCGCATCAGTGCGCATACCTGTGCAGTTAAGTGAACCCACCTACCTACGTGAGTGCACGCAGTGTGATATACCACTCCGTGCATACCCGATATGGACAAAACAGGTAGAGGAAGAGGTAGTGGCAGAGCCAGAGGAAGGCCACCCGGCAGGTCTGCGCGAGGTCGTGTAAATGTAATTTCGTGTGGACCTGGCCCACAGTACAGTGCTCGGAAGAAGGCACGTCCCATCACCTCCCAAGATTGTCAGGACGTGGTTGAGTATTTAGCGACACAGAACACCTCATCTTGCTCAGCCACCAGTGCTACTACTAGCACCACTTCCGCTGCATTTGACACTTCGCAAGAATTATTTAGTGGTGAAATCACTGATGCACAGCCATTGTTGTTACAGCCAGATGAATTTTCACCAGCTCATATGTCTGAGTTACGCGGCAACATTATGGATGTAACGTGTAAGGAGGATGAAGGACCTACTGATGTTGGTGCATGTTTGGATTTGTCTGAGGCAAGCGAAGCTGGGCAGGATGATTACGATGATGACGATGATAGGGATCCTCTGTATGTACCCAATAGAGGAGATGAAGAGGGGGACAGTTCAGAGGGGGAGTCAGAGAGTAGGAGGAGGAGAGAAGTTGCTGAAAGAAGCTGGGGCAGCTCTTCGTCAGAAACAGCTGGTGGCAGTGTCCGGCACCATGTATTGCCACCTATGTACAGCCAGCCAACTTGCCCTTCAGCATCAGCTGCTGAGGTCCCCATAGTGCCCACATCCCAGGGTGGCTCAGCGGTGTGGACATTTTTTAATGTGTGTGCCTCAGATCGGACCAAAGCCATCTGTTCGCTCTGCCAACAAAAATTGAGCCGTGGAAAGGCCAACACTCACGTAGGGACAAGTGCCTTACGAAGGCACCTGGAGAAAAGGCACAAACAGCAATGGGATGGCCACCTGAGCAAAAGCAGCAGCAGCAGCACACAAAAGCAAAGCCACCCTCCTTCTCCTCTTCCTCCTCCATCAGGTGCATTATCTGCTTCTGCCGCTTTCTCCCTTCCACCTTCACAGGTACCCTCCTCCACTCCGCCTCTGCCCTTGAGCGGTTCCTGCTCCTCTGCCCACAGCAGCAGTCAGGTGTCCGTGAAGGAAATGTTTGAGCGGAAGAAGCCAATTTCGGCCAGTCACCCCCTTGCCCGGCGTCTGACAGCTGGCGTGGCGGAACTGTTAGCTCGGCAGCTGTTACCATACCGGCTGGTGGACTCTGAGGCCTTCCGTAAATTTGTGGCCATCGGAACACCGCAGTGGAAGATGCCAGGCCGCACTTATTTTTCGAGAAAGGCCATACCCCAACTGCACCGTGAAGTTGAGAGGCAAGTGGTGTCATCTCTTGCGAAGAGCGTTGGGTCAAGGGTACACCTGACCACGGATGCCTGGTCTGCCAAGCACGGGCAGGGCCGCTACATTACCTACACAGCCCATTGGGTGAACCTGGTGGTGAACGATGGCAAGCAGGGCGCAGCGGACCAAATTGTGACACCTCCACGGCTTGCAGGCAGGCCTCCTGCCACCTCCTCTCCTCCTGCTACATGCTCTTCGCTGTCCTCCTCCTCCTTGGCTGAGTGGCAGTTCTCCTCTCCAGCTACACAGCCCCAGCTCCGCAGGGCCTATGCTGCATGCCAGGTACGACGGTGTCACGCCATCTTAGACATGGCTTGTCTCAAAGCGGAGAGTCACACTGGAGCAGCTCTCCTGGCTGCTCTTAAGAAACAGGTGGATGAGTGGCTGACCCCGCACCACCTGGAGATAGGCAACGTGGTGTGCGACAACGGCAGCAATCTGCTTGCCGCTTTGCATATGGGGAAGCTGACACACATACCCTGCATGGCACATGTCATGAATCTAGTGGTTCAAAGATTTGTGGCAAAGTACCCTGGCTTAGCGAATGTCCTGAAGCAGGCCAGGAAGTTCTGTGGGCATTTGAGGCGGTCTTACACAGCCATGGCACGCTTTGCAGAAATTCAGCGCAAAAACAACATGCCGGTGAGACGCCTCATTTGCGATAGCCCGACTCGCTGGAACTCGACCCTGCTCATGTTCTCCCGCCTGCTAGAACAGAAGAAAGCCATGACCCACTACCTCTACAACTACAGTAGAATGAAACAGTCTGGGAAGATGGGGATGTTCTGGCCCGACAACTGGACACTGATGGAGAATGCATGCAGGCTCATGCGGCCGTTTGAGGAGGTGACCAACCTGGTGAGCCGCAGTGAGGGCACCATCAGCGACTTAATTCCCTACGCTTACTTCTTGGAGCGTGCTGTGCGTAGAGTGGCGGATGAAGCTGTGAATGAGCGTGACCAGGAACCGTTACGGCAGGAACAGGCATGGGACCAATTTTCATCAGACCCAGCTGTTTCCTCAACACCTGCGGCAGCACAGAGGGGGGAGGAGGAGGAAGAAGAGAAGTCGTGTGCAGAAGACGAATCAGACTCAGAGGATGATGAGCAAGGTGTTTCTTTGGGGGAGGAGGAGGAGGAGGAGGAGGGGACAGCGGCAGGAGAACAACCTCAGCAGGCATCGTAAGGGGCTTGTGCTGCTCAATCTTCCCGTGGTATTGTTCGCGGCTGGGGGGAGGAGGTTGACTTACCTGACGTCACTGAGGAAGAGCAAGAGGAGATGGAGGGTACTGGATCCGACTTTGTGCAGATGTCGTCTTTTATGCTGTCCTGCCTGTTGAGGGACCCCCGTATAAAAAACCTCAAGGGGAATGAGCTGTACTGGGTGGCCACACTACTAGACCCTCGGTACAGGCACAAAGTGGCGGACCTGTTACCAACTCACCGGAAGGTGGAAAGGATGCAGCACATGCAGAACCAGCTGTCAACTATGCTTTACAATGCCTTTAAGGGTGATGTGACGGCACAACGCCAGCAAGGTACCACTGCCACTAATCCTCCTCCCGTGTCCACGCAGTCAAAGACAGGACGCTCCAGCGATCTCATGGTGATGTCGGACATGCGGACGTTCTTTAGTCCAACGCCTCGCCGTAGCCCTTCCGGATCCACCCTCCACCAACGCCTGGAACGGCAGGTAGCTGACTACCTGGCCTTAAGTGTGGATGTAGACACTGCTGTGAACAGCGATGAGGAACCCTTGAACTACTGGGTGCGCAGGCTTGACCTGTGGCCAGAGCTGTCCCAATTTGCCATCCAACTTCTCTCCTGCCCTGCCGCAAGCGTCCTCTCAGAAAGGACCTTCAGCGCAGCTGGAGGCATTGTCACAGAGAAGAGAAGTCGCCTAAGTCACAAAAGTGTTAAGTACCTCACCTTTATCAAAATGAATGAGGCATGGATCCCGGAGGGCTGCTGCCCGCCCCAAGACTAAGTCAGTCCCCGCACATACAGCATCTCTGCCTGCACGCCGTGTGACTGGCTGCCTGGCCTGCCCCAAGAAGACTAAGTCGCTCCCAGTCCCTCCATACAGCATGTCTGCCTGCAGGCTGCTTGACTACCTTCTCCGCCACCACCAACAGGGTCCGGGACTCCAGGCGGATTGCTGAATTTTTTAGGCCGCTGCTAGCAGCGGCCGCTGTAATAATTTTTCGGGTGCGTGTACATGACTGCCTAATTTTTCTGGCTGCACTGCGGGCAGCTGCAACAACAAAAGAAAAGGCATGTACATGCGCCCATTCCCCTTCGTGATCATTACCTTGCCGTGGTGAAGGGGCTTGCGTATCACAATGGAGCAATGACCGGCGCCTAGATGAGTGTCTCGGGGGGCACACCCACGATAATAAGGTCGTTGCCTCATTGTGGTCAGACCAAATTTGATCAGCTGGACAGTCACTGTTCTGTCATTCAGCTACATCAGCCAGGTGACCATATGGGCTGTAAAGCCACCAAAACCTGCACTCTCGCCATGGTGCGCACCAGTAAAGCACGGCCGTCACTACACAAACAGCTGTTTGCGGTGCGTTACACGATGAGTTTGGTGTGTCAGTGTGAAGCAGTACCTTAATTACACTACCTGATTGATGTATACACATGCAAGATGTTTGAAAGCACTTTAGGCCTGTCATTTAGCATTCAATGTGATTTCTGCCCTTAAAACGCTGCTTTGCGTCAAATCCAGATTTTTCCCGGGGATTTTTGGCATGTATCCCACTCCGCCATCCCCCCCTCCAGGTGTTAGACCCCTTGAAACATCTTTTCCATCACTTTTGTGGCCAGCATAATTATTTTTTTTTTTCAAAGTTCGCATCCCCATTGAAGTCTATTGCGGTTCGCGAACTTTAACGCGAACCGAACCTTTCGCGAAAGTTCGCGAACCCGGTTCGCGAACCGAAAATCGGAGGTTCGGCCCAACTCTAATAATGATGCCTGTTTCCAGAGGCTATTGTGTTTACCTGTGTTGTGGTGGACCAAGTCATTATAAAATGGCCAACAGCTTTTCCCACTAACATTGTTGTCTGGCTCTGAATTTTCAGAACCAGATTACTAATATTCATGATAACTTTTACTTTGATGGCAATCTAAGGAGTAACACAAGCAGAAACATTGTACAGAAATATTTGCTGCAAAGATATTCAAATGAATACAGTTCATGTTATAACATTTGTTACAGTAGCCAAACTAGAGAATCATTTGTGATGATTGGTTTGTATATAAAATCTCCATGCAGCAATAACAAGGACACAGAGATGCTACTGACAAATACAAAAACATTCCTACAGGTTTAACAATCTCTGTGTAAGAAGTCCCTAAATAATCCCCTTTCAGTGGGGACAAAATAGGTATAAATATGCACACATGGCTGGCGTGGAGAACAGTTACATGACTTAATATTTGAAATTTGCATATCTTATTATACGACCACATATTTATGGCCTGGCCCAGGAAAAAAGTGCGCCGGCTGAGGGTGGACGAAAAGGCTTTAATGCAATTATCATTAATACGGTGAAAAAAGCAGAAAAAAGGGTGCCACAATAAATATTGGTAACAACGTCAGAACATTAAAGTTTTTGAAGTGTGTTATCGTTTTAGAAGCTTGCAGTGTTATAGTTTTTATCATATTATTTTGTTTGTATGTACAAATTTAACGTTATCAAAGATATTATCATTTCTATATGTAAAAGGGTGTTTCTGCAGAGGGAGTGGTTAGGGTTAGGCACCACCAGGGAGGTGGTTAGGGTTAGACACCACCGGGGGGGGGGAGGTTAGGGTTAGGCACCACCAGGGGAGTGGTTAGTTTTAGGCTCCACCAGGGGAGTGTTCTGTGTGAGAGTAGGGTTGGCTTAAGCTGCATTGTTGAATTACGTAACGATTTTGAATGTTAATATCTTTTTGTTAATATTTCCCGTCTGTTTTAACAACTGTATTTATCGTTAACCAAGTTTGACAACGATGGTTATTGTTATCAGATTTTGTTATTCACCGGCGCCATTTTGCTATCCAGCCAGGCCCTTTTTTTATGGCGCCCTTTTTTCATGCATGCCCGAGTTTTGATTCTGTATTGTGGTATTTTACACTAAGCTATATAGGCAATCACATTGCATTTATTAACACCAGGGCCCATATGCAATTACCTTTTTCTCCTAAGATTTCTCCTAGGTGATACTTTCACAACTTGTCAATAAAATGCCCTTTAAACCACCAGCAGGCAAATAAATACTCAAAAAAATGTTTTAGTACTTTTTCACTTATTTTTGATACTTGTTCATTTGCAGTGCAGTGCTGAAAATAATCTCCAAGAAGAAAACTCAGGCTAAAAAGTGCATCTGGGCCATATGTAGAGATGGCCCGAACGGTTCGCCGGCGAACCATTTCCCGGCAAACTTCCGTGGTTCGCGTTTGCGGAGAACCGTGAAGTTTTCCGGAAGTTCGATTCACCCCCATAGTGCAACATTAGGGTCAACTTTGACCCTCTACAACACAGTCAGCAGGCACATTGTAGCCAATCAGGCTACACTCCCTCCTGGAGCCCCACCCCCCTTATAAAAGGAAGGCAGTGTCAGGCATTGGACTCACTCGTGTGCCTTCAGTAATTAGCTGCTGCAGACTCTCATAGGGAAAGCTTAGTTGAGCTCTTGTAGGCTTGTTAGCTTGCTCCTTGCTAATTCTTATTGCTAAAAAAAAGCAACCCTCAACAGCTCTTTTGAGAGCTAATCTTGTTCTTGTGATCTATTTTTTTTGTGTGAGTGTCCCACAGACACTTGTGTTGCATAGACAGCCTTAGTAATTCCTACTGTGCCACTGCCAGGCCCAACACATTCAGTGGCTACCTGTGTAACACGGCTGTCCCCCTGGAGGACAAGAGATCGATCAGCTCTCATAGGCAGAAGCCTATGACAGCCGATCGCGTGATTGGCCGGCAGAGGAGAGGGAGGGAGGGAGGGAAAGTTGAAAAAAAAAGTAGTAATGTTTATTTAAAAATAAAACACATAAATATTTATTTAAAAAAAATAAACAATGTGGGGGCGATCAGACCCCACCAACAGAGAGCTCTGTTGGTGGGGAGAAAAGCAGGGGGGAATCACTTGTGATCTGAGTTGTACGGGCCTGCAGCTTTGCCTTAAAGCTGCAGTGACCCAATTAAGTAAAAATGGCCTGGTCACTAGGGGGGGGGGGGGGGGGGTTAACACCGCAGTCCTCAAGTGGTTAAACTATACAATCAATGGTGCATTCATCAAAGGCACAAATAACATTGAACAGTAGAGTATTTAATACATTTATCGCACAAAGAAAAATATTTTTTTTTCCCAAATGCTCATCTATAACCGAGTAGCTGTTACTTTTTCACATGCCACCTACCAGATTTGTTAAAATTATTAATGCTGTAAATAAATACCTTTATGTTTAAAAAAAAAAAATATATATATATATATATATATATATATATACATATATACAATCAATGGTATAGTCTAATTCATGGAATCACATGTGACCTTCTGCTAGGAAAAGTGCTTAATCGGTTCCAGACAATGCTAGCTGAAATCTACATCGTTTGTGTCTACATATCCCTGCCAGGGCATATATTTCAACTTCCCTTCCATGTGCTCAAGCCCTTCCTGTCACTCTTCTTGATCCAGCTGCTGCAGCTCTCTTGCTCTGCGGTCACAGTGACAGCAGAGCTCCATATCTTGGTTGGGAGACAATTTTATTGACTCCTAACCGTGAGCCAATCACAGTAATCACTGTTTACATAGGGAAAGGATGGCTCTGGTCCTTATGGGGCCAGAATCGTCCAGTCCCAAAGAGGTTAAATACTGATCCCATAAGATCCTTGAGGTGCCTTTGCCATCTTTGACTGATGCTTTCATTCTCATTTAATTCCTATTTCTATCTACCATAACTTCTTTATTATTTTGTGTTTTCATACATTAAATCTTGCAGCTAACCAAGCCTGTTAACATTTGTTTTTAGTGTAATTAGAGGTGTCGTATCTATCTTTATCACAGCCTATTCTCAATACTATAGCCCTTAGCTTGGAAAAACCTATTAAAGTCTGTGTTCAGGCACACTTTTTATAATTGCATTTCATAAAAATGCTAAGACTAGAAAGCAATCTAAAGTTTAGGCTGTAAGCTGCCTTTCAAACGTGGTCACCACCAGGTCCAGCGCTCCCATAGAGGCAAAGGGGGCCGCCAGCCCTGCTAAATGCTGCCTGCTCCCCTGCTCGCTCTGCTTCCTGGGGCCCTTGCTAACAAGCTGCAGCAGCAATTACTCACCTCTTCCGGCAGAAGGCACAGTACGGGCACTCTTGCCATGTTGTCCTCCACCTCCTCTATGACCCGTTTTCAAATAACATAGAAGAGGTGGAGGACAAGTGTGCGTCACAAAACATATGCTTTTTTGTATGCTCCTTGATTGTACATGCCTATTTAAAAGATGAGTGTTGCTGCTATTGCTTTTAGTAAAATAAATTGATGTTTTTAAAGCGTTATCACACTATTTGAGGCATTTTTCTTACATGGGATGGAAAAACCTGCATGGTGGACAGAGTTGCAACTAAAAGCAGGGGTGAAGGCGCCCAATGCATGAAAGATTTGCTAATAATCTGTTAACCTTATAAACAGAGCGTTAATCGTACCTCTTTTGAAGAATTTGGACTAGTTTATTGCAAAAGGTCTTTTATTCGAGCACATGAAATTGACAACGCGTTTCGCGGGTGCTTGCCCACTTCCTCAGGTCAGTGAAAAAACAGGTGCCTTAACTGCTATGGCTGTGTAGCAAGCATGAGCGTCTCTCTGTGAGAGTTGCAACTAGCCATTTAGACCAGGTGGCTGCACCCCACATGCTCTTGATGACAGTCATATCTGTCTTTATATCCGGTGAGTCTGCACCTGTGTGGGGTGAGGTGGAGGTATTGCCATTATTGCACATCTTGTGCTTTTTGGACGATTTTTGATTCATTGAACTGTTTTATGAAGATTAAGCTCCATAATTTGTTGGACCAAAACCACTAATGCTTGCATGGGTACGGCATAGATACATTTGTGCATGAGGTGAAGCATGGCCTGGATCTTATGGGAGGATCCCAATGAGCAGCGGGAGGGCAAGGAGGACAGAAAAAACCTCTGGAGGGATCCCGGGCTGCCCTCTTTTTCGGTAAGTATCGGGTACACATTAATGGGGCATTGCTAAGCAAGTGTGCAGGCCACTCACTGTGCTCTGTAAAAAAAAATAAAAGTCTGAAAAAGGAATTGTTTGTCAGAGTAATGATTGTTGCAGTAAACATCAGAGAGGAAAGAGTAAGAAAGGGCAGTAGATGAAGAATGGCCAAACTGAAATCTCAGAGGCAGACAGAAAAATAAAACAGCTAAAGACGTGAGAAAGAAATCAATAACATGCAGAGATAAAGATGGGGAAAGAGTGTGGAAGAGATTATGACATATTGAGTTTTGGGAAGAAACTAAACCTACGATTGTTCAACTGAAAACCCTCTGCAGTGAGATATCCATTCCCAGCGTCGTAACATACATTGCATTCCTACTGGTGACAGCACAATCACCAAGGACAATGGTTAGTGAATTATTAATGACTAATATTGTCAATCCCGTGGTTTTGAAGAGCAGTTTGGAATAAAAAGGCCATGGCAGCCAATTAATGGAGTTTGACTGGTCACTGCTTTCATTTTGCTGCATAGCAAACTCATAAAAACTTGTAACTGTTGATTTTTCATTGTTTCATTAACTATCTAATTTTGAGAAAGTTATTACATTGAATATTACAGTGAAAATAGTTTGAGGCTAGCTGATTTCCTATTCGCTGCTTACTCTTCCTGAGTGACAGACTTTCCCATGTACCAGTATCTTAAATTCTTCATGTATTCCTACTACTGAGATTCCTACGATCAGACTCCAGCTGGCCTCATCAATAATTGTTAGCTATGGTAGCTGGCAAGAACTGTAGTTCCCAAAGTGACATCAGCATCACATGCCACGAAGCTGACCTCAAAACTGCTCACACTTATCATCTATTGACATCTTTGTTCTGCGTATTCTCAAATGGATCACAGGAAGCAGAGCTTTATAATGTCATTTATCTTCTTATGAAAATAGAAACGTGTTGCAGTTTGATTACTGTGCAGGTCTAGGCTAGCTGTTAGGGACAGTTTTTATTGGTGTGGTGTGATTACCGCACCGCTCCGCAAAAAAAAATAATGCATGGCAATGGAGCAGATACCATTGCGTGCTGTTTTTGCGGTGTGGTGCGATGCGAGAATCTGCAGCTTGCGTCCCCTGTATCCCCCGTCTTTTCCCACCAGGCTGTTCCAGCACTGAGACCCCTGAAGCTTGCAGCCGGACTGCCCCTGGGCAGTAGCACGGACTCGTTTGGGCTTCAGCGGAAAATGTAAGCCCGACTGGGTCTGTGCTACTGTGCATGTGTGAGCCATTGACTAGCCATTGATCTTTCAGGGGCCGCATCACTGGAACGGTCTAATGGAGGAGGATCGGGAAAGCCTCTGTACTATCCAGAGATTAATGTAATCAGCAAAATTACGATTTCACAAAATTTCGCGTAAATTTCCGCTATTACGCCTATACGTAATTGCGTTTTGCAACTAAATTGATTTTGTAGTCTTTCGTAATTTTGCATAATTGTGTATTTTCACGAAATTTTGCATAATTTTGTGCTGACTTTGGAGGGTAATAGCAAAGCCCCCATACATGCTATTGACACCAAAATTGCTACCTATGTTAAAGGGAATAGTGGGTACAAGGGACAAAAATAATTTTCCAAATAGACCATATAGTTTTTGAGAAAATCGATTTAACAAATGGAAAAAAAAAATTTTAAACTTGGAAAATGACAGTTAAAAACACTTTTCTTTGCATTTTTAAAATCGATTTTCTCAAAAACTACAATGTCTTTTTGAAAAATTCTATTGTCCTTAACATATGTACCAATTTTGGTACCAATAGCATGTATGGGAGCTTTGCTATTAACTGCCAAAGTTGGCACAACATTTTGTGAAATTGCGCGCAAATTACGTGAACAATTACGCGAAGTTATGAAATACTACTATTACATACGAAATCAATTACGATTTTCCTTGAAATTTCGCTTTACGATTACGATGCAAAAATGCGAATTTCGATGCGAAATTTCGGCCCATCACTATGGACGGCTTCCCTCTATTATGGTGACTACTCCTTTGGGGCACATTTTTTTCCCTACATGTACACTTTAAAGGACAACTGACCTGACAAGAATTATTTCAGCTAAGCACAGAGATATGTTCTGTGTACTGGTACACACCTCTGTACGCTGTCCATTGCCCTGAATCCCCCCCACACCTCCCCGTTATCCTCTGAAGAAAAGTTTGACTTTCAGAGAAAGCCACATTTTTAAATAATATGTGTCCACCCGTCCCACTCATACCCCTTTCCCACCTCTTTTCCCATTCACACCCCTCTCTGCCCCACTTAGCTTGCTCCCAAATGTCCTGAGCAAGCATTTTCAATATGGAAGGGTATTATAAACATATATTTATTTTACAAGTTTGTTTATGGTCAGTTGTCTTCTAATGAACTTTTGTGTACATTTTTGCCTTTCTCTTGTGCAGTTTGTTTTACAATTTTTATTTGGTGATTTTTCTGTGCTTACCATTAGAGATGGCCCAAACCTTCAATTTTCGGTTCGCGAAACCGTGAACGCGAACTCCCGCAAAAGTTCGGTTCGCGCGAACTTCCGCGAACCGCAATAGACTTCAAGGGGGAGGCGAACTTTGAAAACTAGAAACACTTATGCTGGCCACAAAAGTGATGAAAAAGATGTTTCAAGGGGTCTAACATCTGAGTTTTTGCATGGGTGAGTGGGATACACGGCAAAAGTCCCAGGGAAAATTACGGATTTGACGCAAAGCAGCGTTTTAAGGGCAGAAATCACATTGAATGCTAAATTGCGGGACTAAAGTGCTTTAAAACCTCTTGCATGTGTATACATCAATCAGGGAGTGTAATTAGAGTACTGCTTCACACTGACACACCAAACTCACTGTGTAACGCACCGCAAACAGCTGTTTGTGTTGTGACAGCCGTGCTAGACTGGTGCACACCAGGGCGAGATTGCTCTTCCTCAGTGATTTCAGGTAATGTCTGACTGCCCTATCAACTTTTGATGGTTCTTTCTCTACCATTGTTAAAGCTTACATCTATTTTTTTAAAATTACAATTACAGAGCAGGAGGAGGAAGCTATGTCACGCTTCCGTGCGAAAGCTGAGAAAGATGAGGTGTTCGGTGTTAAATAGTCAACTACGTCCTGACAATAGTTGATGGCACGTGCCTTCTTCTGAACACTGTACTTCGGTCGAGGGCCGCACAAAATCACGACAGTGCAACCTCCAACAGACTTGCCAGGTGGCCTGCCTCTGCCTTTTGTTTTGCCCATATTGGGGGGGATGAAGTGAAAGGTATGCAGGTATGCACTGACTTGACTAATAAAAGTGAAAGGTATGCAGGTATGCACTGACTTGACTAATACAATGTGCAGTCACACAGGTGCAGTTAACAGGTATGCACGGAGTGGTATATCACACTGCGTGCACTCACGTAGGTAGGTGGGTGCACTGAACACAACACGTAGGTATATGCAGTGATGGGTATTACAAATGTGCACCTGTCACACACACGTACCGTGAACAGGTACAGTGACTGGTGGTATTGAATATCACACTGCGTGCACTCACCTAGGTAGGTGAAGGCACTGAACACAACAGGTAGGTATATGCAGTGATGGGTATTACAAATGTGCACCTGTCACACACATGTACTGTGGACAGGTACAGTGACTGGCGGTATTAAATATCACACTGTGTGCACTCACGTTGGTAGGTGGGTGCACTGAAGTGAACAACAGGTAGGTATATGCAGTGATGGGTATTATAATGTGCACCTGTCACACACAGACAGGTACCGGACAGGCACAGTGATACTGCGGGCGCTCACATGGGTAGGTGGGTGCACTGAAGTGAACAACAGGTAGGTATATGCAGTGATGGGTATTATAATGTGCACCTGGCAAAGTAGTAATTATAGCACCAAGGGGCCAAAGGCCAGCTGCGAATGACTGACTGGGCAATAAGAATCAGCAAGGAGCAAGCTAAGAAGCCTACAAGAGCCTAACAAAGCTTTCCCTATAGGTCTCTGCACAGTAGCTCTCCCTTCTCTAATTACTGCAGGCATATGAGTGAGTCAAATGCGTGACACTGCCTGCCTTTTATAAGGGGTGGGTGGGTGGGGGGCTCCAGGAGGGGGTGTAGCCGGATTGGCTACAATGTGCCTGCCGACTGGGATATAGAGGGTCAAAGTTGACCCTAATTATGCACTATGGGGGCAAATCGAACTTCTGCAAAAGTTCACGGTTCTCCACGAACGCGAACCACTAAAGTTCGCCAGGAACCGTTCGCCGGCGAACCGTTTGGGCCATCTCTACTTACCATTGAAGTTAATTTACGTGAAAAATTGCAAATTATTTTCACAAGAAAACACGATTTTTCAGTGTTGCCATTGACTTGCATTGAAACACGAATTACACATCGCATACATAAAAATGCAGACCTGCTACCTGAATGCAGAAAAATTGCTAAATTGCACCTCCATTGAAAGCCATTAGAAGTGTGGTGGTGATTGCGATTTTGAAAAATGATCAGTATCTGACATGGTTGCCAGCCAAGTAGTGGATCCTTCACGCCAACAAAGGGTTGCACATAGCTGAGCCCATTGATGACAGCCAAGCAGGGGGGTAACTACAACCTACCGGGCCTCCTAGCAAAGATCTGCTGGCTGGTCTGTCATTGCCCCCTTCTTCCTCCCTGGGGTCGTGGGGCTAAGGGAGCAGCTACTGCAGCAGTGGCTGGATAGTGTAATGGTTAAGGGCTCTGCCTCTGACATGGGAGACCAGGGTTCGAATCTCGGCTCTGCCTGTTCAGTAAGCCAGCAGCTATTCAGTAGGAGACCTTAGGCAAGTCTCCCTAACACTGCTACTGCCTATAGAGCGCGTCCTAGTGGCTGCAGCTCTGGCGCTTTGAGTCCGCCAGGAGAAAAGCGCGATATAAATGTTCTGTGTCTGTGTTTGTACTGTGCACAGTGAAATGCAGAGCAGCCACAGTGGATCCTTATACATTAGCTACTTCTGGCACCGGGACAGGTCTTCTTCACTTCCCTTTTCAGTGTAGCTCCGGGCTGCACAGCCAATCACCATGCGGCTCCGGTCATGTAACAGGCATCAGGAGCCGCAGGAAAATTGGCTGCAGACTTGTGTAACACAGTGAGGAGGATCTGACCCACCACCAGAAGCAAGTAATATATAAGGCTCTGCTGCTTCCACTCTGCATGTAACTCTGCATTTGCTGACAGGAGCGGGCCCCCATACCCTCTGGGTTCACCTATTGTGGAGTTTGTGAGAGCTATTTTTGCACCCCTGCATACAAGTAAGCTGGTACAACCAACACATGCTAAACAGATACTGCAGGGAGCTTCAGGATGGGCAGGGTTAAGCCATGGAAAGGGCTGGCTGTACAAAACTTTTGGGAAAAGTATTTACAGTGGTGTTGTTCACATAACTATGTGCAAAACAAATGAATGGTGAAGCCTATTAGCTGAGAGAATGAAAGGCCTCTTGCTCAGTTTGTCAGATGTGCTGAACTTTACGGACTCTCATGCTGAAGCTAATTAGCAGCAGGAAATTTCAGATGCAGCACCAGTTATCATTTCACAGCACACTAAGAACAATGTCCGAGGCTGGCTACACACTGCAGATTGGCGGCACCGCCAAAAACAGGTCTTTAGGGATTACCATGTCAGTGTGTGGTAATTCCCATCTGGCAACCGGCCAAACAGGAAGGAACGCTCTGTCAGGAACCTTGTGTTGCCGCTTTCTGCCTGCTGGTGGCGAATGGAGCAGGACTGTCATGAAGTTACATCATCCCACCAGCAGATAGCTCTGAGGACTTTGCATTGTCCTGAACTTCCACCATCCACCAGCAGGGGGCCTGTGAATACTTTTATAAGGACTTGCATTTCCTTGTTTGGCCTCCGGGTGGCTTCAAGTGAACCCTCACCACCAGCTGCATCCTGTGTTTGCTATCACATGGACTATTTAAGGACTGCCTCTTCCCCTTGCTAATGGACAGAACTTTAAGTTACCAGGTTTGAGTTTCTGGACACCCTGGTTCCTGTTCCCTGCCCTGATTCCTGTGTATGCCTTCCTGTTGCCAAACCTGTTTATTCTGTCTGAGACCTTGCTTTTGTCTAATTCCTGGTACCGTGCATTTCTGATTACCTGTTGCTGACCTTGCTCTCCTGCTGACTCTGATATTCTGCCTAATCCCTTTTGTACTGCGATTGTGTAGATATTTTCTGTATATATTATTGTGCACTTAGTTAGATAGATAGTCAGGTGTTGTATATATTTGTCACTGCTTCCCGGGTTATTTGTATATATTGGCTATCATTCATAAAAGTGTTGTCGGTAATGAGAATCAGTGCGGGGAAAAGACCGCTGTCGGTATTTTAGACTTCTGGGTGGTCATGTATAAAAATGTTGCATGTTGCGATACAAGTGCGGAGATTTTCCGGAAAAGGCTGTCAGTAGGCTGTCGTTAAGCTTGCGGAAACAGAGAAGCTGCCTGAGTCCCTCCGTGCGCTGCTCTCTCTGCTGCTGCTTGGGAGGTCTGTCTCCATTCACTTGTATGTATTCCGCTTGCTTATCGCTACTTCCTAGGGAGCGGTAATCTCCCGTCCGCATACCGCTTGATCTAATATTTATGAATTAACATTTTGATACTTTTTCTAGATAATCACCGCACAAGGCGGTAATTTATCGATCTGCTAGCTTTTCATGCGGAAACAGCCTTTATGAATACACATTTTGTAAAGTGGTCGGTAAAGTGAGCTGTTTTCAGCATTTCCGCATGCGGAAATGCTTTATGAATGATAGCCATTGTGTGCTGTACATATGTTTGTATGATATTTGCATTCACGCTTGTATGTATGCTTGCATTATTGCATTTGCAATAAATCATTATTTATTGCAAATGCTGCCGCCGCCCAGCCGTCACAGACTTCTGCCGCCGCCCAGCCGTCACAGACTTCTGCCGCCGCCCAGCCGTCACAGACTTCTGCCGCTGCCCAGCCGTCACAGACTTCTGCTGCTGCCCAGCCGTCACAGACTTCTGCCGCTGCCCAGCCGTCACAGACTCTGCAGAGGCACCCGGTGTTACATGGACCACAATCTGCTGTATGCTCCTTTACCATATTGCCTGAGGAAGCAGGTTTTTACTAGTGTTGGGCGAACAGTGTTCGCCACTGTTCGGGTTCTGCAGAACATCACCCTGTTCGGGTGATGTTCGAGTTCGGCCGAACACCTGACGGTGCTCGGCCAAACCGTTCGGCCATATGGCCGAACTAAGAGTGCATGGCCGAACGTTCCCCGAACGTTCGGCTAGCGCTGTGATTGGCCGAACGGGTCACGTGGTTCGGACCCGAACGCGCTCTGATTGGCCGAACTGTCACGTGGTTCGGGTAAATAAATACCCGAACCACGTCATATCTCCGCCATTTGTCTGTGGGTTTAGCTTTGGGTAGGCAGGCAGGGTAGTTCGCGCTCCAGCCACGCTAGCCAGGGTCCCCCCCAGTCATTGTGTGTCGCTGCTGGGAACAGTAGTACACCGCTCGTTCAGCCACACTATATAGCATTCTGTGTACTGTTCTGTGTCTGCTGGGAACAGTAGTACACCGCTCGTTCAGCCACACTATATAGCATTCTGTGTACTGTTCTGTGTCTGCTGGGAACAGTAGTACACCGCTCGTTCAGCCACACTATATAGCATTCTGTGTACTGTTCTGTGTCTGCTGGGAACAGTGGTACACCGCTCGTTCAGCCACACTATATAGCATTCTGTGTACTGTTCTGTGTCTGCTGGGAACAGTAGTACACCGCTCGTTCAGCCACACTATATAGCATTCTGTGTACTGTTCTGTGTCTGCTGGGAACAGTAGTACACCGCTCGTTCAGCCACACTATATAGCATTCTGTGTACTGTTCTGTGTCTGCTGGGAACAGTGGTACACCGCTCGTTCAGCCACACTATATAGCATTCTGTGTACTGTTCTGTGTCTGCTGGGAACAGTAGTACACCGCTCGTTCAGCCACACTATATAGCATTCTGTGTACTGTTCTGTGTCTGCTGGGAACAGTAGTACACCGCTCGTTCAGCCACACTATATAGCATTCTGTGTACTGTTCTGTGTCTGCTGGGAACAGTAGTACACCGCTCGTTCAGCCACACTATATAGCATTCTGTGTACTGTTCTGTGTCTGCTGGGAACAGTGGTACACCGCTCGTTCAGCCACACTATATAGCATTCTGTGTACTGTTCTGTGTCTGCTGGGAACAGTAGTACACCGCTCGTTCAGCCACACTATATAGCATTCTGTGTACTGTTCTGTGTCTGCTGGGAACAGTAGTACACCGCTCGTTCAGCCACACTATATAGCATTGTTTACTGACACTATATAGCAGACTATATAGCATTGTGTGTACACCGCTCAGCCAGACTATATACCATTGTTTACTGACACTCTGTGTACACCGCTCAGCCAGACTATATACCATTGTTTACTGCCACTCTGATTCTGCTGGGAACAGTAGTACACCGCTCGCTCAGCCAGACTATATACCATTGTTTACTGACACTATATAGCAGACTATATAGCATTGTGTGTACACCGCTCAGCCAGACTATATACCATTGTTTACTGACACTCTGTGTACACCGCTCAGCCAGACTATATACCATTGTTTACTGCCACTCTGATTCTGCTGGGAACAGTAGTACACCGCTCGCTCAGCCAGACTATATACCATTGTTTACTGACACTATATAGCAGACTATATAGCATTGTGTGTACACCGCTCAGCCAGACTATATACCATTGTTTACTGACACTCTGTGTACACCGCTCAGCCAGACTATATACCATTGTTTACTGCCACTCTGATTCTGCTGGGAACAGTAGTACACCGCTCGCTCAGCCAGACTATATACCATTGTTTACTGCCACTCTGATTCTGCTGGGAACAGTAGTACACCGCTCGCTCAGCCAGACTATATACCATTGTTTACTGACACTATATAGCAGACTATATAGCATTGTGTGTACACCGCTCAGCCAGACTATATACCATTGTTTACTGACACTCTGTGTACACCGCTCAGCCAGACTATATACCATTGTTTACTGCCACTCTGATTCTGCTGGGAACAGTAGTACACCGCTCGCTCAGCCAGACTATATACCATTGTTTACTGCCACTCTGATTCTGCTGGGAACAGTAGTACACCGCTCGCTCAGCCAGACTATATACCATTGTTTACTGACACTATATAGCAGACTATATAGCATTGTGTGTACACCGCTCAGCCAGACTATATACCATTGTTTACTGACACTCTGTGTACACCGCTCAGCCAGACTATATACCATTGTTTACTGCCACTCTGATTCTGCTGGGAACAGTAGTACACCGCTCGCTCAGCCAGACTATATACCATTGTTTACTGCCACTCTGATTCTGCTGGGAACAGTAGTACACCGCTCGCTCAGCCAGACTATATACCATTGTTTACTGACACTATATAGCAGACTATATAGCATTGTGTGTACACCGCTCAGCCAGACTATATACCATTGTTTACTGACACTCTGTGTACACCGCTCAGCCAGACTATATACCATTGTTTACTGCCACTCTGATTCTGCTGGGAACAGTAGTACACCGCTCGCTCAGCCAGACTATATACCATTGTTTACTGACACTATATAGCAGACTATATAGCATTGTGTGTACACCGCTCAGCCAGACTATATACCATTGTTTACTGACACTCTGTGTACACCGCTCAGCCAGACTATATACCATTGTTTACTGCCACTCTGATTCTGCTGGGAACAGTAGTACACCGCTCGCTCAGCCAGACTATATACCATTGTTTACTGACACTCTGTGTACACCGCTCAGCCAGACTATATACCATTGTTTACTGCCACTCTGATTCTGCTGGGAACAGTAGTACACCGCTCGCTCAGCCAGACTATATAGCATTGTGTTTACTGCCACTCTGTGTACACCGCTCAGCCACACTATATAGCATTGCGTACTCTGCCAGTCAGTGTGTATATTGCTGGGATCAGTAATACTCCACTCACCGTCAACCACTATATGAGCTCAACATGAGTTCCCCAGAGACCTCCGCTGTGAGCAGCACTCCCAACAACAGCAACAGCCAACGCCCCACGCAAGCTATAACATCCACCCCAGCAGCCAGTGGTCAGCAGCAGCCCTCCCCGGAGGAGAACGTTGTGTCCATCAGTCCGTCGCCAGAGCGATTAATGAGGGCTGCCATTGAGGAGATGATGGGGCCTGATGTGGAGGAGGAGGTCTGGCTCAGGCCAGCATCCTAAGTTAATGTTGAGGACGATGAGGGGTCTGTGTCTGGGGATGTTGGGGTGGCAGAGGTGGTGGGTGGGTCAGACTCAGGAGAAGAGTTGTATGATGAGGATGATGATCGGGACCATCTGTATGTGCCTCAGAGTCCGACCCCGGAAAACATGTTGTATCGTGTGTTTAGGTACTAAAATCTGCGATCCCTCCCAGTAGTGTTGGGCGAACAGTGTTTGCCACTGTTCGGGTTCTGCAGAACATCACCCTGTTCGGGGTGACTATATAGCAGACTATATAGCATTGTGTTTAATGCCACTCTGTGTACACGGCTCAGCCACACTATATAGCATTGTGTTTACTTCCACTCTGTGTCTGCTGGGAACAGTAGTACACCGCTCACCCGCCACTGTATAGCATTGTGCTCTGTGTCACTGCTGACAATAGTGGTACACCGCTCACCCACCACTGTATAGCATTTCTGTACTGCCACTGTACTGCTGCCAGTCAGCGTGTACTTTAAGGATAAGTGAAATGAGGAAGAAATCCGGTGAAAGAGGGAGGGGCAAGGGAAGAGGTGTTTCCCCTGACGGTTCACGTACAGGCCACAGGGGAGCACCCAAGAAAACCCACTCAATACTGCCCATGTTGTCCAGGACAACAACCCTCACAGATCCAAAAGAACAGGACCAGATAATTACTTGGATGACCTCTCAAGCGTCCAGCAGTGGGTTAAGCAGCACCAGCACATCACGCACGAGGTCCGAGTCCTCAGCCAGTTAAAGTCTGGGCTTTCTTTGAAGACTGCACTGAGGATGTTACCATGGCGATTTGCAAGGTGTGCAAGACCCGCCTGAGCAGGGGGAAAAGTATTAACAACCTCTCCACCACCAGCATGAGCCGCCACATTCTATCCAAACATCCCACTCTGTGGGCAAACGCGGCAGGACAGGGTACCACCGTACCACCAGCAACACTGCCTCCCTTGGGTTCACCAGACTCACCACCAGACCCGCCTCAGCAGCAGCAGTAGCCCAGCCATTGCGTGGTTCACAACATTCACAAACATCAGACGATGCTGACACTGTCACTTTCCGGACTAGTGCTCTTGAGGTCTCCCAGTGTTCATCAAACACAACAACCAACAGCCCTTCGGTGTGCAGCGCTACGGTTGAGTTGTCTGTCTCTGAGATGTTTGAGCACAAGAGGAAATTGCCAGCAAATGACCCCCGGGCCGTGGCAGTAACAGCCAGCCAGCATAGCCAAGCTTCTGGCCTGCGAAATGCTGCCATATCGAGTGGTGGAGACAAACAGCTTCAAGGGCATGATGTCAGTGGCCATCCCACGTTACGTGGTTCCCAGCCGCTACCACTTTGCGCGCTCTGCAGTGCCTGAGTTGCATGAGCACGTGGTCAGCTAAATAACCCGAAGCTTGAAGAATGCCGTTGCCTGCAAGGTTCACCTCACCACTGACACCTGGACGAGTGCGTTCGGCCAGGGTCGATACATCTCCCTTACCGCGCACTGGGTGAACCTTGTGGAGCCTGGCAGCGATTCCTCACCTGCTACGGCGCGGGTGTTGCCCACGCCGCAAACAGCTGCACCGCCGTCCCTCCCACTGGATAACAACAGCAGCACCTACCTCTCTGACTCCTTCTCCTCCAACGCATCTCAAAGCTGTACCTCATCCGGAAACGCTAACCCAGCACCAGCAGCAGTAGGATCGTGGAAGCAGTGCAGCACAGCTGTTGGCATGCGTCAGCAAGCGTTGCTGAAGCTGATCTGCCTTGGGGATAAGCAGCACACAGGGGAGGAAATTTGGAGGGGAATAAAGGAACAGACGGATTTGTGGCTGGCACCGCTGGACCTGAAACCGGGCATGAAGCTAGACACCTGGCACGAACTGGCAATGTACGCAATAGAGGTGCTGGCTTGCCCGGCAGCCAGCGTTATGTCGGAACGCTGTTTCAGTGCTGCCGGAGGCATCATCACAGATCGGCGTATCCGCCTCTCCACAGAAAATGCAGACCGTCTGACTCAAATTAAAATGAATCAATCCTGGATTGGAAACGACTACGCAACACTCCTGGACCCCAACCAAGTAACATGACCGATGAACATCTGGGATGGTTTAGCGTTTCCGGTCCCTGTTTATTGAACCTCTCATCTGTATTACATTTATGACTGCATGGCGGCAAAAAGCATTGCTGCTATATCCGCACGCTTTTTGTCCTCATGCAAGGCCTGGGTTGTTGTGTCTCACAAAGCGTGGCCTTCTCCTCCTGCGCCTCCTCCTGTTCCATCACGTGTGCTGCTGCTGCTGCTGCTGCTGGGTTAGCGTTGCCGCGTGGTCCCTGTTTATTGAACCTCTTATCTTTATTACATTTATGACTACATGGCGGTACAAAGCATGCTATCCGCACGCTTTTTGTCCTCATGCAAGGCCTGGGTTGTTGTGTCTCACAAAGCGTGGCCTTCTCCTCCTGCGCCTCCTCCTGTTCCATCACGTGTGCTGCTGCTGGGTTAGCGTTGCCGCGTGGTCCCTGTTTATTGAACCACTTATCTTTATTACATTTATGACTGCATGGTGGTACAAAGCATGCTATCCGCACGCTTCTTGTCCTCATGCAAGGCCTGGGTTGTTGTGTCTCAAAGCGTGGCCTTCTCCTCCTGCGCCACCCTCCTCCTGTTCCATCACGTGTGCTGCTGCTGGGTTAGCGTTACCGGTCCCTTTTCCTGGAACCTCTTATATGTATTACATTTATGACTGCATGCCGACAAAAAGCATGTTACCTGTGCAAAGAAAACAGACATTTCCCGCATTTAAAAGACAGTTTTCCCTTTGAAACTTTAAAATCGATTTTCTCAAAAACTATAAGCTCTTTTTGCTAAATTTTTTTTCCTCTTGTACCCACTCCCAAGGTGCACATACCCTGTAAATTTGGGGTATGTAGCATGTAAGGAGGCTTTACAAAGCACAAAAGTTCGGGTCCCCATTGACTTCCATTATGTTCGGAGTTCGGGTCGAACACCCGAACATCGCGGCCATGTTCGGCCTGTTCGGCCCGAACCCGAACATCTAGATGTTCGCCCAACACTAGTTTTTACCTGTGAAACGCGTCGCCCAGTTCCCCATTTGGAGTATGCCAATAAAATCTGTTTGAATTGAATAGACAGTTTCTGGTGTCGGCTTGCGGGAGGTAAGTCCACCACTGCCTCCCAAGCCGTTTTAACGTTTTATCGTATTGTTTTATCCTGTTGGCGCCTCTGACTATTTACAACGTACCTAAAATCCAACCTTGGTGGAGGGGGATACCCCATCTTTTTCCTATGTACAGAGAGTAACTACTTAATCCTGAGTGAGGACGGGATAATCTCCTCACCTGCTTACACAGTGGTCGCCCTTGCGGTGACCCTGCTTTATGAGTATATCTATTGTACTCTTAAAAAAATGTCCATAAATTACAGTACTTACTACACTATATTGGGGTCTCGGTTTCCCTTTCTAAATTTGTGTAAATAATCATTAGCTGCAGCTCTGTCTGTGTGCTCCTGTCTCTCTCTCTCACACAGTGTAAAGTAAACTGATTACAGCCAGGATACAGTTCAGCTCTGCCTCCCCCCTCCCTGATACCGGCACAAAATTGTTACAAACAGCTGATAAACAAAGCATTTTTTTTTACACAGGCTGTGCTGAGAGACCGCTGAAAAGCATTTTGGTGTTGCTGGCTAAAAGCTCTATAGGTATGTGAGGTTTACAGAAACAGTTTTTTGACAGTTGTTCTTTAAAAAGTCTGTCTCTGTAGAAAGAAAAAAGGAAGTCGCACCCCTCCACCAAGGGTGGACTATAATATGAACTGTAAGTTGGAACAGAGGTGCCAGGACATTGCATTGCGTTGTCATTGTGGAATATATAAATAAAGCTACTTGTTGACAATAATTAACAGAACTGTGTCTACTTTGGGGAGGTAATTCCACCAGCTCTTCTTTTCAATGGTTTTTAATACATTTTATACTTGTACTGGCGTTTCTGTTCCAACTTACAGTTCCTTGTTGTGTATGCTTAATGAAACCCAGAATGATTGGGACAGCTGCTGCTGCTGCTTCAGTTATGCTTTAAACCCCTATCAGGTATTGGCTCTTGGAAGAGGAAGACACTCCCACAGAGATGGCAGATCTAAAAAAATTTTCATGTGACTGACATTTCAAAAGGAAATTCTTCTAAAATAGCTGCATCAAATATAACAATTGTTTGAGAAATGGTGTAGTTTCCCATTTAGCTTTACCAACAATGAAACATCTGGCATCATGGTGAACTAGGACTTAATGTAAATATTACTACTGTATTTTTAATTTGCTAGGTGTTAATATGCATTTTTTTTAGAGTAGATGAGAAAACATCTTCCAAGAAAAGTTAATATAATCAGGTCCCTGGCCACAGATTGTCTGGAGTTCGGTAAGTGTCACCATTCATGGAGCAAAGGTACCAGTGATAATTAACAACAGATTGATAGCAGTCTGTCACTGCGCAAAAGCCAAGCTGAAGACTATAAAATATGGAATGAAGATGGCACTTAGGTTTACTTGAAGCTGTTCTTGTGAGTTTTGTTTACAGGGAAAAGCCAGCTAAACCAAGAGAGACAGGACTAGTATATTAAATATGTGATGCCAGTGTAGCTAATGAGCAAGAGAAGTCATCCGAAACAAAAACAAAAAAAAAAAAATTTCATGAAAACTCAAGATAACCATTCAATACATTGATTTCAATAAAAAAAACTGTCAAAGTAGGTTGGTTTTGATGGTTTTGTGACTTTGGAGTGCTGAAAATTTCTCTAAAGTGGCCGAGGGCATCAGGTTTGATGAAGACGGGAGCACTGCCAGTGCCAAAACATGTGACATGCACTGGCATCATAGAGCGAAAGGTGTCCTCCAGGTCTCGACTTCCAGCTCTGGGCACAGATCCTCTCCAGCGATGTGGCCAAACACCTGCTGGTATTGGCCTGATGAGGGCGCACTACCACTTCATCAAACTTCATATGTGCCAGTATACAAGTGAATCTTGTGTGTGCAATTTTATTATTCTTTTAGAAGTTATTTAAAAACTACTTAACATTATTGGAGTGCTCTCCTTTCCTACTGTTTCATCATCTGCCCTCACAGATTCAGAGCAGCATTTGAGTGAGCAAAAGGTTTTTCCAGTCCCTGGTTGGGACATCCCCTATAAGCCTGACTTCCTCCGCAACGTTCAGAGTGCAGAGCACAGATTATTACACATGTGGCTAATCCAGTCAGACTGCAGTCAGAATCTGATCTGCATGCTTGTTCAGGGTCTTTGGCTAAAAGTATTAGAGGCAGAGGATCAGCAGGACTGCCAGGTAACTGGTAATGTTTAAAATAATATAAATGAGTCAGCCTCCATATCGCTCTCAGGTTCAGGTTCCCTTTAATAACAATCTATGAAAAATGAATGCACTCTCAATTGCTCTTCAATCTTTTTATCAAAAGATAAACATTAACCCATTCAGGTTCCGTCATTTTCACGTGAGAAATGTTCACCTCCCATTCATTAGCCTATAACTTTATCACTACTTATCACAATGCACTGATCTATATCTTGTTTTTTCCGCCACCAATTAGGCTTTCTTTGGGGGGTACATTTTGCTAAGAGCCACTTTACTGTAAATGCATTTTAACAGGAAGAATAAGAAAAAAATTGAAAAATTCATTATTTCTCAGTTTTCAGCCATTATAGTTTTAAAATAATACATGCCTCCATAATTAAAACTCACGTATTGTATATGCCCATATGTCCCGGTTATTACACCGTTAAAATTATGTTCCTATCACAATGCATGGCGACAATATTTTATTTGGAAATAAAGGTGCATTTTTTCCATTTTGCATCTATCACTATTTACAAGTTTAAAATAAAAAAAATATAGAAATATTTCATCTTTACATTGATATTTAAAAAGTTTAGACCCTTAGGTAAATATTTACATGTTTTGTTTTTTTTTTATTGTAATGGTTTTGTTTTTTTATACTAAAAATTTTATTAGGGTACTTTTGGGAGGGTGGGAGGTAAACAATAGATTTATAAGGTAAATGTGTGTTAATTCTGTGTTTTTTTTTTCCAGGTGTAGTATTACTTTTTGGCCACAAGATGGCGGCCATGAGTTTGTTTACATGACGTCACTCTAAGCGTAGCACGCGCTTAGAGTGACGCATCAGGAAGAAGACGGCCAGAAAAAGCTCAGCTTCCGAGAGAAGCTGTCGCTTTTTCAGCGGGGGAGAGGAATCAATGATCGGGCTCCGTAGCCCGATACATTGATTCCTTGGCTACCGAATCCGTGGCCGGGAGTGCGCGTGCACGCGCACGATCGGTCGCGGGGGCGCGCGGTAGCGCGCATGGTTCCTGGACGTAGAAACTACGTCCAGGAACCAAAATAGGTTAATTGTGCAAAGTCATTTTTGTCTAAACTTACTTCATTCTATGGGGCAGGGAAGGGGAGTCTAATAGTTCTCCAAAAGGTCATAAATGTTATCTTTTTATGTCTTTAGCCGCTTCCCTATCACTTGAAGAGGAACTTCAGCCTAAACAAACATACTGTCATTAAGTAACATTAGTTATGATAATTAAAATAGATAGGTAATATAATCTCTTACCCACCCTGTTTTAAAAGAACAGGCAAATGTTTGATTTCATGGGGGCAGCCATCTTTTTGGTTGAAAGGAGGTGACAGGGAGCATGAGACACAGTTCCAACTGTCCTGTGTGCTGATCACCCCTCCCATTTGCTAGGCAACGTAAATAACAACATTGGAAATCCCATCATGCTTTGCACAGCATCAAGGAAAAAAAGCTCGGGCAGTTTTCTTTGATGGGTGGAGCTTAGCTAAAAATGCAGCTAAAAATGATTCTTTGGTAAGAAAAACAAAGTTTTGATGCTGTGAAACTGTTAAAGAAACACCAAGCCTTTTCAGTTCTGCTGAGTAGATTTTTAGTCCGGAGGTTCACTTTAAGGTGCGTATACACCTTTGATCTATGTCACCTGTCATGGATTGGGACCCCATCCCCTTGGGCCACATAGCTGGGCTGGTCAGTACAGATGTGTGTCAGCTATGTAGTTTCTATGCAGGGGGTGGGAGGAACGACAGAGCAGCGCATGCATGATGTCATGTGGCGGCCGAGGGAGCCGCATGAACAATAAAGTTGGCCGCCAGTCTGGTGAGTTGATCTGCCGGGCAGATTGCTCATGGGTTGGGGGCTGCCGTACACACGCTTGATTATTAGCTAAGGTGGTCATTATCAGCCACCTCAGCTGACTTTAGTCAAGTGGGTATACAAGTCTTGAGGGCCTGAGCCCACTAACGCAGTTGTGCGCAGTTGTGTCCGCTTTTCAGCAACACATCAATGTTACAGATGCTGTTGGAAAGCGGACAGAAGTGGACACAACTGCGTTAGTGGGCTCAGGCCCTTACAGAGGATTTTCTTAGAGTAACTGATAATAACATAAAAACTTTAATCTGTCAGATATTGTGACCTTAATCCTTTATATACCGAGAAGTTCAAGAGTCAGCTGGATAAAACAAAGAATCGCTTTAAGCCCTGTGGTGTTAATTTGAGGGTTATCCTTTATTCACACTCTTTCTGCCTCTTTAACAACTAAAGTCAATGGACTTTCGCAATGCCTGGGCCACCCACGCTTCAGGAAGTCAGACAATACCACATTAGACACAAAGGTAGAACACAGCCGATAAGAAGAAAACAGAAGATAGGGCCGTCAAGAACAAGCAACAAGACAGGGGCCAAACGAAGCCACTGAACAAAGATACTGGTTTAGGACATAATTTTTCTTGACATCTGCAGAATGGAAAGTAATTGCCTCAGTGATTGTTCTGGCCAGAGAACCACAGCTTCACTTAAGCAGAAGTTTCTTGACCTCTCTGCGTCCTTTACGGTTATACAAACAGAGAGAATCTGTAAACCAATTCAGCGACAATAGCCGAGCAGCCTCTGCCGTATTGTGTGAGTTGTGGAGTTACAGGTAATTTAATAGAGTTTATGTATAAATATAATCTGAGAATAATACGGGCTTGGAGACAGTTTCTTTCTTATGTCTTTATCTACAGGAAAGATACTGGGTATTGCTGGTGCATTGGACATCACTAAAGGCTGATTATTGTACGGGGCTTTGAAGGAGCTTAAAGAGAATGACTTTCTAACCTATGAAATCATATATCATAAAGCAGAGAGGAAGATACAGCAAGCAGTCTGCAGTGGCTGATAAAACCCAGAGAGGTATGCAATTAAAGTGCATGGCTATAGTTTATGATCCCTAACATGATTCATATTATTCCATCTAATCACGCAGAGGGCTAGTGATATTCATCTAGGAATCCTCAGAGCCCTCATCCTGATGTTCTTCAAGTAACTTACAAACTGATGTCCATTCCAAAAATCCATCTGTTATGAATCATGCTCAGGCTGTGCTCTAAAGCTACATAGGAAAGAGTTATCTGGTTCAATGTGATCTTTTGTATCCGACATAGCTGCTAATTATGGGACCTCAGCAAATATGTGATGACCTCTGATCAACTAGCATTGTAAGATTGCGCCTCTAAAACTGACCATAAAATAACGTAACCTATAATAATCCTGATGGTGATTTTAACATCTGTCTTAGAAACAAGTTTCTACCATTCCTTTTCAACCCGTTAGCAGCTTAATTCTCTCGTTTGATATAAGTGCACTGCTTTTGTCCTCAGTTAGCAGAACTAGTTGTGTTGTAGATTCTTGGAATGATTTGATTTCTCTCCCTTGCAGAAAATATTGAAACTGAAAGTCCTCTGTTATTGTCTACACTGCCCCCTAGTGATAAGTGGCCATAAATACACGTTACAGTAGTACTAATTAGAAGCAGGGAAATGTAACAAATGTGAAATAAAATATGGGCTAAAATAAATTGGCTTGGAGCACTTGCAAGCTTCTAAATAAAATGTCTGTGAAAGGATTAAATTCATCAACTCTAAAATCTTTTTGCTCGAGGTCCCACTCACACTATAATTCAACAAACGTATTTTCAGTCACTCATACTATACATTACTTACTAACATCACTTCAGTTATATAAGCGCTTACCATTCCCTCCACATATCTACCCATACACCACTCAATATACATCTTCTCATCTCTTTTCCTCTCAGACTGTACAATTCCGAACATACAGCCCCCAGAGCCACACTCACACTGTGCATGACTCCCACACCTTCCACCCCATCTACACCATTAATTTCCCCTGGACACTCACATTATATATCCACTACTGTTGACCTCTTCCAACACCATGACCCACCTATTCTATGCATCCTCCTCAAGGCCTCACTTACTCTTTGCTTCCTAATATCACTTTTATCTCCAGACCCACTGCAACAAAGTTGCATTCACACAGGCTTGTCAAATAATCAGCAAGTCACCTGATCAGCATTAGCCAATAAAAGGCTTCCATTCATTGAGGCTAGGAACACACTAGGCAGAATCGCATATGCGTTTTCCATAGCACATAGTGGAAACCGCATATGCAATTTTAGGCTGTTAAAGTAAGTTCTGTGAAGGCATGAACTGGGGAAACCGACACATTTGGAAATTAGCATGCTCTAAGTACAAGAGCCTACTAGGGACCAGGGACCAGAGCTCATTAATTTACTCTTGAGCAATGGGAAGAGATTAAAAAGAAGGCATCAGAGTGTTTACTATCCAAGTCTGATTTGCAGAGTATTTTTAAAGTCTGTAATGGCTTGAACAAAAGAGAACTATGTGGACCTCTGGAAAACAGTTAGTAATAGCAATGGCCCGAACGGTTCGCCGGCGAACGGTTCCCGGCAAACTTCGGTGGTTTGCATTCGCGATCAAACGCGAACTTTTCCGGAAGTTCGATTCACCCCCATAGTGCATCATGAGAGTCAACTTTGACCCTCTACGTGACAGTCAGCAGGCACATTGGAGCCAATCAGGCTACACTGACTCCTGCAGCCACTCCCCCCTTATAAAAGGCCGGCAGCATCAGGCATTGGACTCACTCGTGTGCCTGCAGTAATTAGAGAAGGGAGAGCTTCTGTGCAGAGACCTATAGGGAAAACTTAGTTAGGCTCTTGTAGGCTTCTGAGAGCTATTCTTGTTCTTGTGATCTATTTTTTTTTTGTGTGTGTGTGTCCCACTGACACTTGTGTTGCATAGACAGCCTTGGTAATTCCTACTGTGTGTGCCACTGCCAGGCCCAGCACATTCAGTGACTACCTGTGTGTGACAGATTCACATTGTAATACCCATCACTGCATATACCTACCTGTTGTTCACAGTGCACCCACCTACCTACGTGAGCACACGCAGTGTCACTGTGCCTGTCCGGTATCTGTCTGTGTGTGACAGGTGCACATTAGAATACCCATCACTGCATATACCAACCTGTTCTTCACAGTGCACCCACCTACCTACGTGAGTGCGTGCAGTGTCACTGTGCCTATCCGGTACCTGTCTGTGTGTGACAGGTGCACATTGTAATACCCATCACTGCATATACCTACCTGTTGTTCACAGTGCACCCACCTACCTACGTGAGCGCATGCAGTGTCACTGTGCCTGTCCGGTACCTGTCTGTGTGTGACAGGTGCACATTATAATACCCATCACTGCATATACTTACCTGTTCTTCACAATGCACCCACCTAACTATGTGAGCGCACGCAGTGTCACTGTGCCTGTCCAGTACCTGTCTGTGTGTGACAGGTGCACATTGTAATACCCATCACTGCATATACCTACCTGTTGTTCACAGGGCACCCACCTACCTATGTGAGCGCACGCAGTGTCACTGTGCCTGTCTGGTACCTGTCTGTGTGTGACAGGTGCACATTGTAATTTGATCAGCTGGACAGTCACTGTTGTTTTATCATTGAGCTACCATAGCCCGGCGACCATATGGGCTTGAAAACCGCCACGGCCTGCACTCTCGCCATGGTGCACACCAGTCCAGCACGGCCGTCACTACACAAACAGCTGTTTGCGGGGCGTTACACAGCGAGTTTGGTGTGTCAGTGTGAAGCAGTACTCTAATTACACTCCCTGATTGATGTATACACATGCAAGATGTTTTAAAGCACTTTAGGCCTGCAATTTAGCATTCATTGTGATTTCTGCCTTTAAAACGCTGCTTTGCGTCAAATCCAGATTTTTCCCCGGGGCTTTTGGCGTCTATCCCACTCATCCATGCAAAAACTCAGATGTTAGAGCCCTTGGATAGAGATGAGCGTAATGACGTAATTACGATTTCGCGAAATTTCGCGTAATTAGTGTAATTACGATTATGGCCGTAAGTACATAATCGTAATGAAGAAGGATTTCGCGAAATTTCGCTCAAGCGCAATTTTCACGTAATTTTCACATTACAATGGGTATTTGTTCATGCCGTAATTTCGCATTAAACGCTACCGTAATTTCGCGTTAAACCGTAACGCTCCGTATAATATAAAAAAGCCGCCGACTTTAAGGGTTAATAGCAAAGCCCCCTTAAATGCTAAGAGCCTCAAATTTGGAGAATATATTAAGGAGATGAGAAGGAATAAGAGGAAATTTTTTTTTTTCAAAAAGACCTTATAGTTTTTGAGAAAATCGATGTTAAAGTTTCAAAGTAAAAATGTATACATTTAAAAACCCGCCGACTTTAACGGTTAATAGCAAAGCCTGCTTAAAGTTTAGGAACACCAAATTCCTAGGGTATATTAAGGGGATCAGTGGGAATAAGAGGAAATTTTTTTTTTTCAAAAAGACCTTATAGTTTTTGAGAAAATCGATTTTTAAGTTTCAAGGGCAAAAATGTCTTTTAAATGCGGAAAATGTCAGTTTTTTTTGCACAGGTAACAATAGTGTATTATTTTCATAGATTCCCCCAAGTGGGAAGAGTTTTACTTACTTCGTTCTGAGTGTAGGAAATATAAAAAAAAAACCGACGTGGGGTCCCCCCTCCCAGACCTCTTTAACCCCTTGTCCCCCATGCAGGCTGGGATAGCCAGAATGCGGAGCACCGGCCGCGTGGGACTCCGCACCCTGACTATACCAGCCCGCATGGTCCATGGATTGGGGGGTCTCGGAAGGGGAGGGGCAGCCAAGCTTTCCCCTCCCCCTCCGAGCCCTTGTCCAATCCAAGGACAAGGGGCTCTTCTCCACCTCCGATGGGCGGTGGAGGTGGAGGCCGCGATTTCCTGGGGGGGGTTCATGGTGGAATCTGGGAGTCCCCTTTAAAAAGGGGTCCCCCAGATGCCCACCCCCCCTCCCAGGAGAAATTAGTATAGAGGTACTTGTACCCCTTACCCATTTCCTTTAAGAGTTTAAAGTAAATAAACACACAAACACTTAGAAAAAGTATTTTAATTGAACAAAAAACATAACCACGAAAAAAGTCCTTTAATATTCTTAATTAACCATTAATACTTACCTTTCCCTTTAAATAAATGATCCCTCGAAATAGCCTCGGAAATGTTCTATCAGTTACAATGTAACAAAGTTATTACAATGTAACAACTTTGTTACATTGTAACTATGCCGCACCCGACGTCACTCGCCGCTCAGCCGCCGCATACGCGTCTGCGCTGCACAGACCCGACCGAGCTCTGAGCTATATAGCTCAGAGCTCTCTAAGCATCTTTGAATTTGGGCTCCAAGGAGCCCCATTGGTCCTTAGCAGACCAATGGGGTTCCTTCAAATCAGAAGGAACCCCATTGGTCTGCTAAGGATCAGTGGGGCTCCTTGGAGCCCAAATTCAAAGATGCTTAGAGCTCTGAGCTATATAGCTCAGAGCTCTGTCGGGTCTGTGCAGCGCAGACACGTATGCGGCGGCTGAGCGGCAAGTGACGTGGGGTGCAGCGTAGTTACAATGTAACAAAGTTGTTACATTGTAATAACTTTGTTACATTGTAACTGATAGAACATTTCCGAGGCTATTTCGAGGGATCATTTATTTAAAGGGACAGGTAAGTATTAATGGTTAATTAAGAATATTAAATGACTTTTTTCGTGGTTATGTTTTTTGTTCAATTAAAATACTTTTTCTAAGTGTTTGTGTGTTTATTTACTTTTAACTCTTAAAGGAAATGGGTAAGGGGTACAAGTACCTCTATACTCATTTCTCCTGGGAGGGGGGGGTGGGCATCTGGGGGACCCCTTTTTAAAGGGGACTCCCAGATTCCACCATGACCCCCCCCCCCCAGGAAATCGCGGCCTCCACCTCCACCGCTCATCGGAGGTGGAGAAGAGCCCCTTGTCCTTGGATTGGACAAGGGCTCGGAGGGGGAGGGGAAAGCTTGGCTGCACCTCCCCTTCCGAGACCCCCCAATCCATGGACCATGCGGGCTGGTATAGTCAGGGTGCGGAGCCCCACGCGGCCGGTGCTCCGCATTTTGGCTATCCCAGCCTGCATGGGGGACAGGGGTTAAAGAGGTCTGGGAGGGGGGACCCCACGTCGTTTTTTTTTATATTTCCCACACTCAGAACGAAGTAAGTAAAACTCTTCCCACTTGGGGGAATCTATAAAAATAATAAACTATTGTTACCTGTGCAAAAAAAACTGACATTTTCCGCATTTAAAAGACATTTTCGCCCTTGAAACTTAAAAATCGATTTTCTTAAAAACTATAAGGTCTTTTTGAAAAAAAAATTTTTCCTCTTATTCCCACTGATCCCCTTAATATACCCTGGGAATTTGGTGTTCCTAAACTTTAAGCAGGCTTTGCTATTAACCGTTAAAATCGGCGGGTGTTTAAATGTTTACATTTTTCCTTTGAAACTTTAACATCGATTTTCTCAAAAACTATAAGGTCTTTTTGAAAAAAAAAATTTCCTCTTATTCCTTCTGATCTCCTTAATATATTCTCCAAATTTGAGGCTCTTGGCATTTAAGGGGGCTTTGCTATTAACCCTTAAAGTCGGCGGCTTTTTTACATTATACGGAGCGTTACGGTTTAACGCGAAATTACGGTAGCGTTTAGTGCGAAATTACAGCATGAACAAAACGCAAAATTACGCATTGAAAATTACGCTTGCGGTATTTTCAATTACGATTTTAATGGCAATTACGCTACCGTAATTTCGCATCATAATCGCAAATTTCGCATGCGTAATTATAGTAATGTGAAATTACGAAAATTTCAGCTCAACTCTACCCTTGGAACATTTTACATCACTTTTCTGGCCAGCATAAGTGTTTCTAGTTTTCAAAGTTCACCTCCCCATTGAAGTCTATTGCGGTTTGCAATACGGTTTGCGAACCGAACTTTTGCAGAAGTTCGCGTTCGCGGTTCGCGAACCGAAAATCAGAGGTTCGAGCCATCTCTAATAGCAACCAGGCTAAAACAGACAATTTTTTTCTAAAGTGTTGGAACTCTACCAGTCCACTGTGAGGCATATTGTGCACAGATTGGCATTTGAACACCATTGTCATCTTTCCCAACAGTGGTTGAGAAACAAACATTACACCAAGAGCAAAAAAGCTCTGTGATGGTGATTGTCACTGTTTATGAGTTCATGGTCAGGAGAATGGTGGCAGCTTGGGGCAATTTTAGCTTATAGGTCACCCCAGCTCCTGGGTCGTCCTGCAATGTAGGGGTCGCAGGGGCCATTGTTACCCCCTGTTCCTCTTTAAATTAAACCTGATCAGAGAAGAATCTGTTCCTCCTGCCACACACTGCAAATAGATCTTTAATACATTTTAGCTTGAAATCTATGGAACCACCACAGAGCAGGGCAGCTGACAGGGAGGCAGAAAATTTGGGTGCATGAGGCAGGTGGACAAAAAGGGCCTCGACATTGACTCCCATATTAAATTTCGTTTAACAGGCGCCGAACAGGAAAAAAGGGCGCCCGTGATAATGCATGTTTTCAAACTGCATCCGTGATAACTAATGTTTCCCAACTTCGCCGGCGATCAGTATCGTTTACACATAAAATAATACTTATTTATAGTTTTAAATTAAATTGTAATGTAATATTTAAATAATCACTTTTCATAAATCATTATTTTCAACATATAAAGCCGTCAACAAATAAATCGTAATATACTTTTTTTTTTTATGAACACTCTGTAAAACATTATTATCCACCAAATAAACTGTGCAACAACAAAATCATAATATATTGTTTTTCACACTTAATACTTATGAAACACTATTATCCATCTGATAAACCGAGCAATAGCTAAATCTGACGAATAATGGTTACAAACATACTAAACATATCTATCGTTTTTAACTAAAACGTTATTTAAAATTATCACTTACTTTTTGTCAAACATTATTATCCACATAATCAAGCGATAAGTAAGTACATTGTAATATACTTTTTACAGTCACTATTTGTAAAACAATATTATTCACACAATAAAGCAAATAACTAAGAGGGGATTTAGGGTTAGGCACCACCAGTTAGGTTTAGTTGTCGTAAAATGTTAGTAATATTTACTAATGTTTTAGTACAGTTATTACGAATATACTTATATTTTTTTATGATTTGATTTTTTTAAATAGGTGAATTAAGTTTTAATCTGTACTAAATGACTTTTTAAAGGTTTATCAATTGTATAATAAAAATTGTTACAAAATATCTGGTTAAATCATAAAAAAAATAAAAATAACAAACAGTACTTAAACTTTGTTTATGTAAAATCCGTTTTAATTCATAATAATTATAATCATCATTGTGAATATACAACAAACGTTATTGTAAGTTTCCGTCTATAATTACAGAGAATAGCGTTTTACCAATACAACATTTCATAGACATTATTTAATGATTTTAATTTGTAAAACATTATTGTAAATGAAATACTAAAAAATAATTTTTTCATAAATGATATTTCAGATTAACGGTTACACCAGGCGCCCTTTTTTCCCGACGCCCGTTTTGCATGTACGCAGCTGACAGACCCCCTATATCTTTCCCTAATAGTTCTCCCCTGGGCCCGTGCAAAGTGCTCTCAGTAGTGCATTCAACTGTTCATCCTGTGTCCATCCCTGATGGAGCCCCCGTCCTCAGTGAACCTGCGGCATGAAGGTAGTCACGGCACATGCTGCCGGGTGATAAAGAACAGACAGGCGGTGGTAATGGAAACAGGAGGGCACAGGAGGGAGTTTGCCAGTGGACAGGTGAGTGTGCTCACTGCTCTGCTGCAAGCTCTCTGTATTGAAAAAGGGCCCGGATAAGCACTACAAAAGTTTGGGGGGAATCTGGGAAGGGTTTGTCATTGCTGTTATTCCTCTGCACCCTTCGGAGTAAAATCATTTTTGGGCACAAATAAATCTAAATTACAATTGGGCAGCCAGGTTGAGGCTTCGATCTCCGGCAGATTCAACCACAGTGTTTTGTTGTATTTATTGAGTTGTGCTCTGCAAAGCTGAACTTCCCTAATGTCCATCCATGCTATTAATTGTTTAATTTAGCTATTATTTGAATTATACAACCAAATTCATTAGCGTGGTCCCCTGTTTATTGCTTTAGTAAATCACCCCAGTGACATTTGAAAGTCAAGACTCATCTGTGTGAACTACTCAGAGCACAATTTCTAGACTTCTCAAAATATTATCAAAAAACTAGATAGCGAATGTACCAAATGGGCTATTTGTTTATTTTTGTAATGAAATGCTTTGTGAACAAATAAGCCATAACTCCAGCCAATCACATTATAATAACCATTTTTTCCCAGCAAAGTTCGGAAAGCAAATGTTGAATATTTTGTAGCTCAGTAGGCCTGTACATTTACATGCAGTAATTATTTCTTTGTCTAAGTAATTTGCATTTACCTGTATAGTAAACAGGCTTTGTATGTGCTGTCATTTTGGAATAGGGTTTTCTAACTACAGATATCCCCTAGAGGCAAAAATGTCAACAGCATCACTGGAATTCTGGGAAAATAGAGAGAGAGAGAGAGAGAGAGACAGAAAATGGCCTCAGCTGCAAAATATATTTGCCGCTAAGTAAAGTCAGGCTTTATCTCTTATTTGTAGAAAAAGGTTCTTCGCATCGGACTGTTTTCAAGATCCTTAGTCCTCATTCTATATTAACTAGGATTGCCATTTAATCTTGGAGAGGTCCCATAATATGTGAATGGATACGATACAGTCTCTGGTATGACCTGTGCTGAGAACATTTTGATATTGGTATTAGGTTTTATCTAAATCCATTGTTCATAACATAAAATTGAACTACAACTACTAGCTGGCCTCCTTTTTTCTGAGGTGAAAAATGTATATAGTTTCACATTGTTAGCAAGAGCATCTTAACATTCACTACTGTTTGAAATAGGAGCATCAATGAAGCTGAACACTCACCTAACGATGCAGGAAGATGGATCTCAGCAATATTGTCGCCTGACGACGAGCGTTCCCAGATCGATCTTCCTGCGTGCGGTTACAAGAGATGTCATGTGACAACAAATGAGAAGCACGAAAGGAAAGTGAGGCAAATGCGGTACTTTGTGTGGTGTCCTCGGGATCTTAAATTTTTGATCCGCCGTGACGGTCATTATCACTGCACATCACCAAATGTTGTTCACATAATTGCGCGCCTCTACGCACGTTACGAGATCGTGGAAATTATCACTCTCCGCTAAAAAAAAAAAAGCCGGTTGTTGGAAAAATCATCATCGAATTCGCATGGTGGGTACAGGCCTTTAGTGTTTGAAAAAATTTGAAAAAAGAGGAATATTTATAAAGAATATACATCTTGCCACAATACTTCTCATCCCTGTAAAAGGTGAAAACAATATATACTGTAGCACATGGATGGGTTTATGTAAGTGTAGATTTGGTTCTGCCCCCCCCCCCTTTCCCGAAACACAGACACACAATGACTTAATAATAATAGAATATTGTATTTGAAAATAGTCCCCACCTGTGTGCACTCACCTGGTCAAATACTCAATCAGCTGGTGCCAGTCTTCCAACAGGTCCACGTTATGTAGCGAACTGGGGAATCCATGCTAAAAGTCCCACCAAAAATTACGTAGTTGACGCAGAGTCGTGTTTTATCCACTTCAGAACCATAGCCCCCCCCCCCCCCCTACCCCCAGTGACCAGGCTATTTTTTACAATTTAGTGCTTTGCAGTTTTAATTGTGTACTGCAGAGCCATACAACTTAGCAAGTTAACCCCCCCCCCCACCCCCCCCTCTTTTCTGCCCACAAAGAGAGCTTACTGTTGGTGGGCTCTGATAGCTGGTGCCATCAGTATTTTTGTTTCATTAATTTTTAATGTTTTTTAAAATAAATTTAAATATTTTTAATTTCATTTTTCCCTAATCCCTCCCTCTCGCCTCCTAATGGCAAATTAGAGCAATCCTCTCTCATAGGCATCAGCTTATGAGAGGGGATCATGTTCGGAGCCTCTCCAGGAGACAGCCGAGTGACATGAATGTCCCCAGTACAGTGCTGCAATAGATCGCAGTGCTGTACAAGGAAAAGAAATGGCCATTTATTTTTTTTTTCAGTCTGGTAGCGGCAATCGCCACTGGCAGACTGTTGACAGTACTTTCCCCATCACTCAAGTGGGGATGCGTGATCGCTGTAAAACTCCGCCCCAGGACTTGATGCCAATTGGTGTCACCTGGTCCTGGGGCTGCCACCCTCCCACCGACAATAGGCGTTAGGCGGTCAGGAGGGCGTTAATGTCTAAAGGGCAGAAATCACAGTAGATTCCTAAATTTGTGTAATTACGTGCTTTAAAACTTCCGGAGTGCATACATGGCGATAAGGTAGTGTACAAGTCATGCCTGGTTCACACTGACAGATGAAATACTGCATTTAACACATCGTAGACAACCGCGAAGAGCTTTAGTGATAATGTCAGGTGAGCAAATCATTGTCTTTACTAGTTGGCTCCTCCAGGACATAAATGTTAGTACTCTTGGTGGCAGTCTTTGTGTAGTAGTGTGTAGTGGCCGCCGTGGCCACCGTGCTTGTGCGCACGTTCGCGGGAGCAGGCAGTTGTGGGTTTCCAGCCCCCAAGGTTGGGCTGAGGTAGCTCAATTACAGTTAAGTGACCAAAAAACACTGATTTTGCACTGAGGCCTTATACAGGGGGCAGTAGTGGATATTCGATGCCAGTAGTGGTGGTGAAGGATTATTGGGTTATGGTCGATGCTTTACTAGGACTAGAAGACCTGTCTCCAACAGCTAACGTGTGCACTGGACGCATAGGATTGCAATATAACAATAGCAAGAAAAAGAAAAACAGCCCTCAGAAGGGTGAACGGCTGTAGCACTCACTGCACCTGTCTGGAACAGCTTAAGTGCACTGTGTAGACACACTGAACATCAATATCACAAGATCAAAACAGAGCCTTTAGGAGGGCTCTGGGATTATGTAGATGGTGAATTGGTATTGTATCAGCAAGTAACCCCCCTGGGGACACAGAACACAGGCCTAACGAACACTTTCCCTATCTGTAGCACACTCTCCCTGATCTGCCTAGCACAAAAGCCAAACACAGACTGTAAAAGGCTGCTGTGCTGGCTTTCTGATAGGTGGGGGGCTGTCCAGGTGGGAGAGATAGCTGATTGGCTGCCATCTGTCTGCTGACTCTGGGGTGAGGGAGACAAGGCTCCATTATAATGTATAGGGGGTGGGTCGAACACATGAAGGGAGGGGACGAACGCGAACAACCATTTTTTGCTGCAAACTATTTGCCGGCAGAACAGTTTGGGCCATCTTTATCCACCACTTCTGTTTGACAAAGAAGACAGAACACCACAGGCTTAAGCAGTACGCTTGTATTAGGAATAAGTCAACAGCATATGTTTTTATATTATAGGTTTTGGTTTTACTGTATATGTTTTTGGCAGAGGACCTGAGAAAGGGCACGTGCAAGGAAACTTCTGCCTAGGCCTGATGAAGCAGCGTAATCCCGCAAAATGTGTAGTCTTGTATTTTTGATAAACCTTTTTTGAAATGCTTGTGATTCTTGGAGGAGATATGTAGCCAATTTCTGCTTAATTTTTAAACATTTGTTATGTTTTTTATATACTGTTTTTGCTTCCTATTCCAGATATCATTTACCCACCTAAGATCAAGGAGAGATCTGTTTCTTAGTCGATCTGCCCATACATAATGTACGGGCACCTTTATTTTCCCTTTTTGTCTTGGGCAACGCTTTGCACCTTCATTCCAAGTTGTGGCGCTCATCACAAGCTCATGATCACGACTAACTCATGATCACAAGCCGATTTTTGCGGTCACGAGGTCAAAATCAGCATTCATGATCGCCTGCAATCACAAATGCCTGTTATCAAATAGACACAGTGGCCTATATGCAATTCATTTTTTCACCTGAGTTCTCTCCTAGGAGATAATTTTCATTTTCTTTGTAAACTAAATTTTCAGCATTTTACAATCGTAAAAGTACCCACAAGTTGGTGAAAAAGTACTATCAAATGTGTTTTGAGTATTTTCTTGCTTGTTGGTGACTTAAAAGGCGTTTTATGACTAGTTGTAAAAATATCACCTAGGAGAAAAGTCAGTAGAAAAAGATTATTGCATATGGGCCAGTGTGTGTTTGAACCCGGGTTCAGAAAAAAAGTGCTATACAGTGAACACAGTGAATCAAAGTGCAAAAACAAACACATAAATAATAGCCATCTATTTTAAATGATGCTGGTAGTGGCTGGTGAAAGACATAGGAGAAAATATATACTTCACCCAAGTATTAGCAGACCAGGAATCCCAAGGAGAGTGTGAGCGTCTCAGTTTCAAGTGCACTCGTGATTGAACTCGAAATTCAAGATGTGATTTGAGTTAGCCGCGATCACTAGCTCGAAACCCATTCAAAACCTGTCCGCTTTAATGGTTAATAGCAAAGCCCCCTTACATGCTAGAAACACCAAATTTGCAGGATATGTTAAGAAGAATAGTGGGAAAAAAAGGGAAACATTTTTTTCAAAAAGACCTTATAGTTTTTGAGAAAATCAATTTAAAATGTACAAAGAATTAAAATATACATTTAAATGTGGTAAATGACAGTTAATGTAGCAAACCTAACAGTAGTGTAAATTTAGAAAGCGCAATGAATTTCATGACGGGGTTTCGGACCCCCTGGAAAACCCTCTGGAACCGCAATGCTTTAGCCAGGGATGGCTATACAGCCTCAATATGGCTGTATAAAGTTCCCTGGCATCTTTGAACATAATTTTTTTTTTTTAAATAGGAAGAGGGTGGGAATTTAAAAATAATGATGTCCCCCCTCCCGAGTCTATTTAAACCCTTGTCTCCCATTCAGGCTGGGATAGCCAGAATGCGGAACCCCGGTTGAGTGGGGCTTTGCACCCTGAGCTATACCAGTCGCATGGTCCATGATATGTCGGGGCTCCGGGGGAGAGGGGTGGCCAAGCCTTCCCCTCCCACCAGAGCCCTTGTTCAATGCATAGAGGTGCCCCAGGAGCAGGTGGGGCGACGACTCCCGGGGGGGGGGGGTTCGTGGTGGCATCTGGGAGTCTCCTTTAGGAAGGCGACTCCCAGGCGCCCCCCCCCCCCCCCTTTCAGGAGAAACGAGTATAGGGGTACAAAGTCTCCCTTTCCCTTTTCCACAAAGGGTTAAATGAAATAAAAACGCAACCACGAGAAAAGTATTTTATTAATCTAAATTAACCAGAAATACTTACTTGTACCTTTAAAAAAATGTTCCCACACCAAAATCCTTGGAAAAGGTTGATTCAAGATCTCCGCCTGCTCCTCTGCCTGCTCCCTGAACACTACTCTCAGCTATAGTATAGATGAGAGCAAAAGCATCTTTAAATTTCCCTCCAAGGTTTCCCTTTGGTTCCTTAACAGACCAAAGATTTCCTCTTTTTCCCACTGTTCTTCTTAACATATCCTGCAAATTTAGTGTTTCTAGCAATGTAAGGGGGTTTTGCTGTTAACCATTAAAGTTGGCAGGATTTCTACTCGTGATCACGAGTTCAATGCTAAAATCCGACTCAAACTGCATTCAAATTGGTATTTTGTACACTAAAGAGGAGGGTGACAACTCGGCACTCAGTTAGTACTTTAAGGAGGAGTATGCAGCCCTGCGTGGGCATCAAACAGCCAGACAATCTTCGCCCCCAAGCACCACTGTGTTGTGGCTATGATGTGATAAAAGCAAAAGGACGTGCACCGGATATGTGAAACGGAGGCAGTCAGCAGAAATTCAGTACAACAAAGCAGGCCGGGCAGCTGTCACTTTAAGTGCTTTAATATTTCTCCATGCCACATCGTACATCCATTGAACAAGTAACAAAAGTTCAAACCTTAAAGCATTGGTGCTGGGGTGCACAGGGTTCGGGTGACCAGGGTGAATAGAAGGACGACACCGTCCTTCCACTCACCCTGGTCACCCGAACCCTATGCCCCCCCGCACCAATGCTTTAAGGTTTGAACTTTTGTTACTTGTTCAATGGATGTACGATGTGGCATGGAGAAATATTAAAGCACTTAAAGTGACAGCTGCCCGGCCTGCTTTGTTGTACCAAATTGGTATTTTGTTTCTATCTGTGATCACATTCACGACCTATCTGAAAGTGGGTGGAGTTGTGATCGTGATCACTCGAAATCATGATCAGGGGCATCTGAGCATCCTCCTGTTCCTTCCTCCCTTCTGTCACCCTGTCTGTCGGGGACATGACTAGAGTTGGGCCGAACCTCCGATTTTCGGTTCGCGAACCCTGTTCGCGAACCTCCGCGAAAGGTTCGGTTCGCGAAAAAGTTCGCGAACCGCAATAGACTTCAATGGGGAGGCGAACTTTCAAAGTTTTAAAAAATTCTATACACTGCAAAAATGATAGAAAACATGTTTCAAAAGCTCTAATGCCTGGAGTCACACCTAATTGAGTGAAATACACTTCTGCTCGAGGACCCTCCCTCCCTCCTCCAAGCAAGGTCCTTTATACCATTTGCTGCTACACACTCTGCTAGGGAGTTTTTACTCTCCCACCTCCCTCCTCCCACCTCCCTCCTCCCTCTCCCTCCCTCCTCCCTCCTCCCTCCTCCCTCCTCCCTCCTCCCACCTCCCTCCTCCCTCCTCCCTCCTCCCTCCTCCCACCTCCCTCCACTCCCACCTCCCACCTCCCACCTCCCACCTCACCTCCACCCCACCTCCTCCTCCCTCCTCCCTCCTCCCACCTCCTCCTCCCTCCTCCACCTCCCTCCTCCCTCCTCCCACCTCCCACCTCCCTCCTCCCACCTCCCACCTCCTCCCCACCTCCCTCCTCCCCTCCTCCCTCCTCCCTCCTCCCTCCTCCCTCCTCCCTCCTCCCACCTCCCTCCTCCCACCTCCCTCCTCCCACCTCCCTCCTCCCTCCTCCCTCCTCCACCTCCCTCCTCCCACCTCCCACCTCCCTCCTCCCTCCTCCCACCTCCCACCTCCCTCCTCCCACCTCCCACCTCCCTCCTCCCACCTCCCTCCTCCCACCTCCCACCTCCCACCTCCCTCCTCCCACCTCCCTCCTCCCACCTCCCACCTCCCACCTCCCTCCTCCCACCTCCCACCTCCCACCTCCCTCCTCCCACCTCCCACCTCCCTCCTCCCACCTCCCACCTCCCTCCTCCCTCCTCCCACCTCCCACCTCCCTCCTCCCTCCTCCCACCTCCCTCCTCCCTCCTCCCACCTCCCTCCTCCCACCTCCCACCTCCCTCCTCCCACCTCCCACCTCCCACCTCCCACCTCCCACCTCCCTCCTCCCACCTCCCACCTCCCTCCTCCCTCCTCCCACCTCCCACCTCCCACCTCCCACCTCCCACCTCCCACCTCCCACCTCCCACCTCCCTCCAACCCTTCAACCCTTCAACCTATTCCCTCCTCCCTCCGGGAGGAGGGTGTCTTCTGGCAGGGAATTATACTTTTTTAAAAGCCAGTATATATCATACCATAGCTGGGAATCGAACCCAGATCACACTGCATGGTGGACACGTCAGTGCATCACCCTAAGCACTGTACCACTACAGTAGTAAGTGAAGCTATGGTAAAATGTACCATTAATGCTCAATGCAATAGAACCATTAGGTTGCTTAAAGGAGAACTGTAGTGAGAGGTATATGGAGGCTGCCATATTGATTTCCTTTTAAGCTATACCAGTTGCCTGGCAGCCCTGCTGATCTATTTGGCTGCAGTAATAATAATAATTATAATCCAAACATTTGTATAGCGCTTTTCTCCTGTCAGACTCAAAGCGCTCAAGAGCTGCAGCCACAGGGACGCACTCAAGAGGCCACCCTGCAGTGTTAGGGAGTCTTGCTTTGAACTCCTTACTGAATAGGTACTTGACCTAGCCAGGATTTGAACCCTAGTCTCCCATGTCAAAGGCAGAACCCTTAACCAGTACACTATCCAGCCACTGTCGTGTGAATCCCACCAGAAACAAGCATGCAGCTAATCTTGTCAGATCTTACAAAAATGTCAAACACCAGATCTGCTGCATGCTTGTTCAGGGTCTAGGGCTAAAAGTATTGGAGGCAGAGGATCTGCAGGATAGCCAGGTAACTGGTATTGCTTAAAAGGAAATCAATATGGTAGCCTCCATATACCTTTCACTACAGTTCTCCTTTAAAGGGAACCTTAACTGAGAGTGATATGGCTGTTTCCTGTAAACAATACCAGTTGCCTGGCAGTCCAGCTGATCTTTGTGACTGCAATAGTGGCTGAATCACACCCTGAAACAAGCATGCAGCTAATCCAGTCTGACTTCAGTCAGAGCACCTGATCTGCATGCTTGTTCAGGGGCTGTGGCTAAAAGTATTAGAGACACAGGATCAGCAGGCAATTCAGGCAACTGGTATTATTTTAAAAGGAAAAATCCATATCCTTCTCCGTTTAGGTTCCCTTTAAGGATTTGTAGCATAAAAGCCAACTCACATTGGCTGGGATTCGAACCTGGGTCTCTCTGTATGGTGGACAAGCACACTATCCACTATACCAACTGAAGCTGGCCTGAAAATGCTGGCCTGAAAATGCTGGCCTGAAAATGCTGGCCTGAAAATGCTGGCCTGAAATTGCTGGCCTGAAAACAAGCTGCATGCTTGTTTCAGGGTGTGATGCAGCTTGTTTTCAGGCCAGCAATTTCAGGCCAGCAATTTCAGGCCAGCAATTTCAGGCCAGCTTCAGTTGGTATAGTGGATAGTGTGCTTGTCCACCATACAGTGAGACCCAGGTTCGAATCCCAGCCAATGTGAGTTGGCTTTTATGCTACAAATCCTTAAAGGGAACCTAAACGGAGAAGGATATGGATTTTTCCTTTTAAAATAATACCAGTTGCCTGAATCGCCTGCTGATCCTGTGTCTCTAATACTTTTAGCCACAGCCCCTGAACAAGCATGCAGATCAGGTGCTCTGACTGAAGTCAGACTGGATTAGCTGCATGCTTGTTTCAGGGTGTGATTCAGCCACTATTGCAGTCACAAAGATCAGCTGGACTGCCAGGCAACTGGTATTGTTTACAGGAAACAGCCATATCACTCTCAGTTAAGGTTCCCTTTAAAGGAGAACTGTAGTGAAAGGTATATGGAGGCTACCATATTGATTTCCTTTTAAGCAATACCAGTTACCTGGCTATCCTGCAGATCCTCTGCCTCCAATACTTTTAGCCCTAGACCCTGAACAAGCATGCAGCAGATCTGGTGTTTGACATTTTTGTAAGATCTGACAAGATTAGCTGCATGCTTGTTTCTGGTGGGATTCACACGACAGTGGCTGGATAGTGTACTGGTTAAGGGTTCTGCCTTTGACATGGGAGACCAGGGTTCGAATCCTGGCTAGGTCAAGTACCTATTCAGTAAGGAGTTCAAAGCAAGACTCCCTAACACTGCAGGGTGGCCTCTTGAGTGCGTCCCTGTGGCTGCAGCTCTTGAGCGCTTTGAGTCTGACAGGAGAAAAGCGCTATACAAATGTTTGGATTATAATTATTATTATTACTGCAGCCAAATAGATCAGCAGGGCTGCCAGGCAACTGGTATAGCTTAAAAGGAAATCAATATGGCAGCCTCCATATACCTCTCACTACAGTTCTCCTTTAAGCAACCTAATGGTTCTATTGCATTGAGCATTAATGGTACATTTTACCGTAGCTTCACTTACTACTGTAGTGGTACAGTGCTTAGGGTGATGCACTGACGTGTCCACCATGCAGTGTGATCTGGGTTCGATTCCCAGCTATGGTATGATATATACTGGCTTTTAAAAAAGTATAATTCCCTGCCAGAAGACACCCTCCTCCCGGAGGGAGGAGGGAATAGGTAGAAGGGTTGAAGGGTTGAAGGGAGGAGGGAGGTGGGAGGAGGGAGGTGGGAGGTGGGAGGTGGGAGGAGGAGGGAGGAGGAGGGAGGTGGGAGGAGGGAGGTGGGAGGTGGGAGGAGGGAGGTGGGAGGAGGGAGGTGGGAGGAGGGAGGAGGGAGGAGGGAGGAGGGAGGTGGGAGGAGGGAGGAGGGAGGAGGGAGGTGGGAGGAGGGAGGTGGGAGGTGGGAGGTGGGAGGAGGGAGGTGGGAGGTGGGAGGAGGGAGGAGGGAGGTGGGAGGAGGAGGGAGGTGGGAGGAGGGAGGAGGAGGGAGGTGGGAGGTGGGAGGAGGGAGGAGGGAGGTGGGAGGAGGGAGGAGGGAGGTGGGAGGAGGGAGGAGGGAGGTGGGAGGAGGGAGGAGGGAGGTGGGAGGAGGGAGGTGGGAGGAGGGAGGAGGGAGGAGGGAGGTGGGAGGAGGGAGGAGGGAGGTGGGAGGAGGGAGGAGGGAGGAGGGAGGTGGGAGGAGGGAGGTGGGAGGAGGGAGGTGGGAGGAGGGAGGTGGGAGGTGGGAGGAGGGAGGTGGGAGGAGGGAGGGGGGAGGAGGAGGGAGGAGGGAGGAGGGAGGAGGGGGGAGGAGGGGGGAGGAGGGAGGAGGAGGAGGGAGGTGGGAGGAGGGAGGTGGGAGGCCAATTAAAATCTCACTAGCAGAGAGTGTAGCAGCTGTCCCATAACTAATTAGTGTAGGCAGACAACTGAGTCAAATGGTATAAAAGACCTAGCTTGAAGGGAGGGAGGGTGGGTCCTCAAGCAGTGTGTTTGACCATAACATGTCTGCTGACAGTGAAATGGAGGGTAAAAATTTTGTTTTTTGATGCGAACTGGGCGAAGCGAACTTCCGCAAACGTTCGCCTGCGGGAGGCGAACGCGAACCACCGAAGTTCGCCAGGAACCGTTCGCCGGCGAACCGTTCGGCCCAACTCTAGACATGACAAGCTGCAGGAATTTGACTGAGAAATTGGGAAGTTATCATAGCAAATTTGATGTCCTTTGCACTTCAGTTCTCATCTCAGAAATCAAAGATGCATTGCTGCCCCTCATCCTCTGCTTTCATCAGAGACACAGATAGTCCAAATCTAAGAAGGTTTCAGTGATATCCTGTGAGTAAGGATTTAATAATTGGTTGTGGGATTTAGCACAGTTCTTAGGAGGAAAAGGAGAGGTGAATTTTGGAGCTAGGCCCGACATAAGTGCCTGATGTCAATAACAGTGATGAGCGAAAATGCAAATATTCTTTTTACAAGCGAAAATCCACTTGAATATTTTAGCTTTTTTTTTTTTTTTTTTTGCCTAATATTTGTCGACATTCACGGTTAATAGCAAAGCCCCCTTACCAGCTAGAATCACTAAATTAAAAAAAGAGAATATCGATTTTAAATTTTCGATAGGAAAAAGTATACATGTAAAAGTGGTAAATGACAGATAACGTAGTAACCTAACGGTAGTGTAAATTTACTTATATCAAAAGAAAAAGCAATGAATTTCATGACGGGGTTTCTGAGGGGTCCATACACAATGCGTACAAACTCCCTGCAAAACCCATGGAAGAGGCAACGCTTTGGACAGGGATTGCTATACAGCTGCAATAAAGCTGTATGAGGATCCCTGACAACTTTACCTATTTTTTTAAATATTGTTTTTTGTTGTTGAGAGTGTGGGAAATTAAAAAATAATAATGAGGGCCTCCCCCTCCCAACCTCTTTAACCCCTTCTCCTCCATGCAGGCTGGGATAGCCAGAATGCGGAGTGTGGGGGTTCGCACCCTGACCTATACCAGCCCACAATGTCCATGGTATGGTATGGCAAAGCCTCCCCCTCCCCCCCTCCCTAAGCCCTTGTCGAATCCATGACCCTTCCCCATACCCTAAGAGAAGGTCTGGCAATGACGCATGGGGGGAATTAATGGTGGCATCTGGGAGTCCCCTTTAAGAAGGGGAGCCCCAGATGCCCGTCCTTCCCCAGGAGAATTAAGTATAGGGGTATATAATACCCCTTACCCATTTCCACATAGAGTTAGATGAAATAAAAATGCAACCATGAAAAAGTCCTTTAATATTCTTAATGCACAAGAAATACTTACCTGTACCTTTAAAAAAATGTTTCCACATCAATATCCTCGGAAATGCTCCACACCAATATCTTCTAATGTTTGTTGCGATCTTGCTTAAAGATCACTGCACACCCGCCGCCACACACCGCCGCTCCCCAGGCAGCTCTAGCTTTACTTAGTATAGCTAGAGCTCCGTCCGTCCCTCCTGCATGGCTGTTCACTCTCCTTGCCGCCCACTACACCTATGGCGCACATCCACCAACAGGGTGGTATGGGTGCTAAAGGGTGCCAGTGTGGGTGGGGGGGTTAGGTGCAGTGGGCAGGAAAAAGAGCAGGAGCCACGGAGGACAGAGCTCTAGCTATACTAAGTGTAGCTAGATCCAAAGCATCTTTAAATTTGTCTCCAAGGCTCCCCATTGGTCTAGACCAATGGGAAGCTTTGGAGCCAAATTCAAAGATGCTTTGGCTCTAGCTATACTTAGTATAACTAGAGCTGTGCGGGGAGTGGCGGTGTGTGGCGGCGGGTACGCAAAGTTCTTTAAACAAGATTGCAACATTAGAGGATATTAGCGTGGGACATTTCCGAGGATATTGGAGTGGGAAATTTTTTTTTAAGGGTAGAGATAATTATTTATGGTTAATTAATAATGTTGAAGGACATTTCTCATCAGCTTGTTTTTATTTCATTTAACCCCTTTTGGATAGGGATAAGGGCTACTTTGTTCCCCTATAATCATTTATCCTGGGGAGAAGCGGGTATCTGGGAGTCCCCTTCTTAAAGGGGGCTCCCGGATGCCACCATGAATCCCCCCCAGGTGTTGTTGCCCCACCTCCTCTTGGGGCAACGGAGGTTGGGAAGAGCCCCTTGTCCATTGATTGGACAGGGGCTCTGGGGGAGAGGGGGAGGCTTGGCCGCCCCTCTCCTCCAGAGCCCCCCATTCCATGGACCTTGAGGGCTGGTATAGCTCAGGGTGTGAAGCCCCATGCTCCGCAATCTGGCTATCCCAGCCTGCATAGGGAACAAGGGGTTAAAGAGGCTTGGGAGGGGGAACCCCGAGTCATTTTTTTTTATTTCCCACACTCTGAACAAAAAAACAAAAAAAAATGTTTTAAAAAAATATATAACGTTGCCAGTGATCCTTATATAGCCTTATTGCGACTGTATAGCAATCCCTGGCCAAAGTGTTGCCACTTCCACGGGGTTACCAGGGGATTCCTACGCACTGCAATTGGACCTCCTGGACACCCTGTCATGCTCTATTTTTTTTTTTTTATATATGTAAATGTACACTACTGTACCATTAGGTTGCTACATTACCAGTCATTTAACACATTTAAATGTATACAATTTTCCTGTTGTAAATTTAAAATCAGTTGTCTCCCAAACTATGTCTTTTTGACATGTTTTTTTTCCTCTTGTACCCACTATTCTCCTTAAGTTAACCTGCAAATTTAGGGATTCTAGCTAGTAAGGGGGCTTTGCTATTATCGACGTGAAAGTCGATAAACATTAGGCAAAAGCGCAAAAATGTTAGCGTATTTACATGAAAAATCTCGAAAGCAAAAACCTGAAAATGCAAGCGTATTTTTTGCAAAAAAAACCTTGAAAAAGAAAATGGCATTTTCGATGCAAAATGGCAAAAATTCTCAAGCAACACTGGTCAATAATGCCAGAACCATGCAGACCATCTCCCATCTTCTGACCCTTCAATTTTCCTTAACTTCTGACCCCTGGCTTCTGACCTCTGGCTTTTCTCCAATCCTGCTAGACCTTTAATGTTAAAGGGAATCAGAGATGAACCATATATGAAAAAATGAAAAAGAAGTTATACATACCTTGGGCTTCCTCCAGCCCCATGTGCACGGATCGATCCCATGCCACTGTCCACCGCTGCCTGCATCTACGAGAACGGGCTCCCGTCGCTGACATCATCAGAGCCGGCTACGCAGGGGAAGTGCGCCCTCTACGTATCTCTCCATACACTCCTGCAGAGATACGCAAAGAGCGCACCTCTGCTATGCTTAGACTGGCTCCGACTGGCGGATCAGTGGGGAGCCGGTTCTCGTCGCTGCGGGCAGAGGAGGATGGCAGCGTGGGTTCGATCAGCGTGTATGGGGCTGGAGGAAGCCCCAGGTATGTTTAACTTCTTTATTGTTTTCAGCTATGGTTCCCTTTAAGTTCCAATGTATTTGTGATTACTGTTAAGACAAGTGATACATTCAAATTGGCCATATTTCACCTAATTTTAACTAAGACAAGTATGAGAAAAGATTTTAGGAGGATTTAAAGATAAGGCTTACATAAAAAATAGGTTGGAACAAACTCAGTCCATCAATAAAAATAAAAATCTAATTTTTCAAATTATGATCACACTTGGGAATGTCTCAGCACAACTACACAAGATGGTAAGTTACAAAACTCCCAGTTTTGAATGCCACTGGTTGTTAGATTTCCATAATGGTGACATTTGTGGGATTTTTCAGCTGGACAGACTGTTCTGGGGCTATGCCAATGTTTCTCAAATCTATCCCTGTGACTCTCCAACAGTGCATGTTCACCTATGCACATATGGGGTAATTAGTGTCTTGGCTACATGGTATACACCTAGCTGAGACACTAATTACCCCATCTGTGCATTTAAGTTTGATAAGCAGTGATAAAAGGTATTGGCGAATGAATGGGAGGAGCACTGAAGTGTGAAAATTGCTTCCGTTCCTGAAACAACCTGGGCCGAAGTAGTTAAAGTGAACTTGAAGCAAAAATAAATTTATGAGATAATGATTTGTATGTGTAGAATGGATAATAAATAAAACTTTTGAAGCAAAAAAAAAAGTCTCATATTTTATTTTCATTTATATATTGTTTATCACAATGCATCAGACATTCTGTATTTTAAGCTGTAAAACAAGCAAAAGTAATGACTCTTTGAACTTCCCTGCAGTAAAACTTTATCTCAAGCTGTCTCTCACTGTTTCTTGGTTGTTTTAAGGGACTCTGAGCAGTGCCTGTGTGTATGACTTTAAGCATATTCACAACTAATTAATTATATCCTCACACCTACCGGCATGATGTTTGTAATTATATCCCCCTGGGTTCCTTGTATTTCATTGCATTGCACTGAATGGAGCTGCCGACACTGGGGAAAGTGTCGTCCTGCATAATACAATGGTGAATAAGGAATTCAAGATGGCGGCCGCAATTTCGACCGTGAAAATAGCGAAAACTAAAAGGCAAAGGGTGGTGGTTTATATATCAATGAAAAGAGGAGAAAGAGAGCTTCAAAATGGTATGCATCCTTCCATAGTTACTACACTGCTTCGAGTCCCTTTAAGCTCTTCAGAAAACGGTACAGACTTCAACCAACTTGGTTGACTAGCTCAGAGAAGCTTGCGTTGTTATCTCCTCCTAGATAACAACTGAAGTTTTTTTTATTACTCCCCCTGTACTAGAGATGGCCCGAACGGTTCGCCGGCGAACTTGTTAGCGCAAATCTCAGTGGTTCGTGTTCGGCGAAACACAATTTTTTTTCCCCAAAAAGTTTGTGTTTGCATTTTTCTCATAGACTTTAATGGCATCGACTTTAACGATTAATAGCTAAGCCCCATTACATGCTATAAACCCCAAATTTGCAGGGTATGTAGAGAGGGACAGTGTGTATAAGAGGAATTTTTTTTAAAAAAAAGACTTTATACTTTTTGAGAAAATCGATTTTAAAATTCTCCTTCTGACTGTGGGAAAATTTAACGCCCGCCGACTTTAGCGGTTAATAGCAAAGTCCCCTTACATAGTAGAAACACCAAATTTGCAGGGTATGTTAAAAAGATACTGGGAAACAATATTTAGAAAATTGTTTTTAAAATTTTACATACCTCTTCATAGCCTGCAAATTTGGTGTTTCTACTATGTAATGGGACTTTGCTAATAACCGCCAAAGTCGGCGGGCGTTTAATTTTCCCACGGTCAGAAGGAGAATTTTAAAATCGATTTTCTCAAAAACTATAAGGTCCTTTTGAAAAAAAAAAAATTCCTCTTGTAGTAACTGACCCCCTCCAGGTGTTAGACCCCTTGAAACATCTTTTCCATCACTTTTGTGGCCAGAAACAGTGTTTGTATTTTTCAAAGTTCACCTGCCCATTGAAGTCTATTGCGGTTCGCACAAACACAAACTTTTGCGGAAGTTCGCGTTCGAGGTTCACGAACCTAAAATCGGAGGTTCAAGCCGTCTCTACCCTCTACTGGAAAACAGAAAGGGACTTCCCATATTTTCTTAGTAGGGCTAGTATCATATCTGAATGTTTATCTCATCATGCCACATGTCAATTCAGGTTCACTTTAACCACTTAAGCCTAACTGGAAGTGTATAAATGTCCAGTGTAGTTGTGAAGGGTGCACCACCAGTTTGTTACTATTACTAAATAAGGCACATGTGGTATCATTTTAACTGGTACGAGTTCTAGAATACATTTTGGTCTGTTTTAAAGCTTGGACCCGTGTCAGATAAAGAATAGCTAGGGACAAACTCAATCCAACAAAATTGATTTTCAAAATTATGATCAAACTTGATCAAACGAGGAAAAGTATTAGTAACTACACAAGAGTTATGTGGTAGTAGAATAGCTTTTAGTGTGTTTTAGGGTTAAGAGCTTTGTCTTGTGTATTCTTTTTAGTGACAAACTGAATCAAAAGCAATACAATTTTCATATATTCTGTACCAAAACCAAGACTTGTAAAATGTAAACAAATTGACAGAATGTAAAAAAAAACTATATTGTTACCTTAGGAACTCGACTTTTTAATTATGTATGCCATGAGGGTACATTACTATTATTTTTGCAAATAAGGTCTTCTACTCATAGATAGTGTATAATAAGAAAGCACAAAGCAAAAAAACGAAAAAAGACACCAGTATTTTTAAATACAGTATTGTTTGTCACCATAAATTGTAATAGGAATATAATCTAGATGTCATAATAACCAGGCTGGATAAGCAAATAAAATTTGTGGGTTTAACTTTTAGTAAGCACGGATTATTGTAAAGCTATATTAGATGTAAATGGAGAAATAGTGTGTCTTTTCCATTTTTTTCCTTATTTTCCCTTTAAATTGCATAGAAAATAATGCAATTACTAAATTAAAATATCCCTCACTAAAAGCCTAATTTGTCCTGAAAAAACAATTTATAAATCATTTTGGTGTGATTAGTAGTTATAAAGTTATTGGCGAATGAATGGGAGCAGCAGTGATATGTGAAGATTGTTCTCGTCCTGAAGTGGTTAAGGCTGTTGCTTTTAATGTGAGATTTGAGCCCTGATCAGAGTCTTGACTAAAGCCAGTTTGTAAAACAGTAAGGAGTTTTTTAGTCAAAGCTCCCTAAAGTGGCTGCAGCCCTAAAGTGCTTTGAGTCTGCTAGAAGAAAAGCGTGACATAAACGCTATGTATCTAATCCAATATAATTTGTATTATCTTGGTGAAAGGTGGGGTTACATAAGCTATAAAATATTGATACCTGGGGCAGTGGTGGTGCCAGGGGGTGCTTTGGGGTGCTGAAGCACCCCCTAAAATTCTTCAAGCACCCCTAAAGGACCCCCCAGCATGAACTGACTTTCGGCGTCTAATAAACGCTGTGTCAGTTCACCGGCAGCAGCAGCCCACAGCCCCGGCAGAGGCAGAGCAGGGCTACAAGTCTGCCACACATGATTGAAGTGTTTTCTGATCAAGTCTGCCAAATATGATTGAAGTGTTTTCTGGTCAAGTCTGCCAATGTGATTGAAGTGTTTTCTGATCAATTCTGCCACATATGATTGAAGTGTGTTCTGATCAAGTGATTTGAAGGTTTTTCTGATCAAGTCTGCCACACATGATTGAAGTGTTTTCTGATCAAGTCTGCCACATATGATTTAAGTGTTTTCTGATCAAGTCTGCCACACATGATTGAAGTGTTTTCTGTTCAAGACTGTCTGCCACATATGATTGAAGTGTTTTTTGATCAAGTTTGCCACACATGATTGAAGTGTTTTCTGATCAAGTCTGCCACATATGATTGAAGTGTTTTCTGATCAAGTCTGCCACATATGATTGAAGTGTTTTCTGGTTAAATCTGCCACATGATTGAAGTGTTTTCTGATCAAGTTTGCCGACGTGATTGAACGTATTTTCCGGTCATATCTGCCGACGTGATTGAATATATTTTCTGGTACAATCTGCCGACGTGATTGAACGTATTTGCTGGTCAAATCTGCCACATGGTTGAACTTATTTTCTGGTCAAATCTGCCACATGGTTGAACGTATTTTCTGGTCAAATTTGCCACATGGTTGAACGTATTTTCTGGTCAAATCTGCCACATGGTTGAACGTATTTTCTGGTCAAATCTGCCACATGGTTGAACGTATTTTCTGGTCAAATCTGCCACATGGTTGGACGTATTTTCTGGTCAAATCAGCCACATGGTTGAACGTATTTTCTGGACAAATCTGCCGGCATGTTTGAATGTATTTTCTGGACAAATCTGCTCACATTACGTGTATTTTCTTGAGAAAACCTATACAATTATGTGAATTTTCTGGCGGAAAGGGTTACCAAAACTTGGTCTTTGCGTTGCACTTTTAAAGGGAACTCGAGGTGAGAATAATATTGAGGCTGCCATATTTATCTCCTTTTAAGCAATGCCAGTTGCCTGGCTGCCGTGCTGGTCCTCTGCTTCTAATTCTTTCAACCACAGACCATGAACAAGCATGCAGCAGGTCAGGGGTTTCTGGTGTAATTCTGGTGCTTGTTTCTGGTGTAATTCAGTTCACTACTGCAACCAAATAGATCAGCAGGGCTGCCAGGCAACGAGTATTGTTTAAAAGGAAATAAATATGGCAGCCTCCATATACTCACTCTCACCTCGGGTTCACTTTAAATTACAGTTAGCTCCGCCCTCATCCGGTCATGACCACTTCCATTTTTTTTTTGCTGCAGCGCGGGTCATCAGCTACCCCAAAAGTTGGTCCAGCACCCGCATAGCACCCCCCCCCCCCCAAAAAAAACCCCAAAAAATCCTGGAGCTGCTACTGCCTGGGGGTCATAAAGACTACCTAATATTGATATCTGGGGGTGATGGTAGGGGAAAGGGTACCTAATACTGGTAGCTTAAACAGGGCTGTGGTGTCTCATCTAAAGTTTTCCTGGAGGGCTGGCTCAGTGATTTCTAGTTATTCCCCTGATTATTTACTTTTCTGCATTGAAGATGAAGACAGAGGTATTGGATAACTTTTCCCTTGAATGAAGCAACAGGACCTGGACTTGCCAGCTAGAGATGAGCTTGAGTTTCAGTTCTCCATGCAAATTCATCCAGTTTAGCCAGTCAAGCCTGGTAGCTGCTGGTTAATTAACCACTTCCGCCTTCAGTCGTTTTTTTCACCTTATGCATCCGAGCAATTTTCGCCTCCTATTCATTTGCCAATAACTTTATCATTAATTATCACAATGAATCGATCTATATCTTGTTTTTTCCGCCATTAGACTTTCTTTGGGTGGTAAATTTTGCTAAGAATTATTTTTTTATAACTGCATTTTAACAGGAATATTAGGAAAAAATTGAAAAAATGCATTATTTCTCATTTTTCGGCCATTATAGTTTTAAAATAATGCATGCTACCATAATTAAAACCTACGTATTTTATTTGCCCATTTGTCCTGGTTATTACACCATTTAAATTATGTCCCTATCACAATGTATGGCACCAATATTTTATTTGGAAACAAAGGTGCATTTTTTTAGTTTTGCGTCCATCACTATTTACAAGCTTATAATTTAAAAAATATCAGTTGTATACCCTCGCGTTTTTTCTACTGGGGACTTAGATCAACGAATAGGAACAATGTTCCCATTCATTGATCTCTGGGCTAATGGGGGGGGGGGGGTGGCACGGGAGCGCGCTGCACCACACCAGCAGCATTTTGGACGTGAAAGTCACATCCAAAAGGCTAAAATGGTTACCCAACAACTAGCTATTTGATCAGTGACTCCTAGTTTTTATTGGCTCAGTTTCAAGCCAGTAGAGATCTGCTAGGAAATCGGAAATTCATCTCTATTGCTGGGAGCCAGTCATCCCATTTGCAGCACTTGAAAATCAAACAGATGAAATGATTCCAGAAAAAGAGGTTAAATTGTTCAGTAGCATAAGATTAATATCTTCCTTGTGCTTTAGCTTCTTATTCATGTTCGTAAGCAGAAGATTTGACATGTTCAGCTGATAATTGCCCATTTTCCGTGATGCTAAAGATCTCAGCAATAAACTTCAGAATGTCAAAGTCAAATAAAAAGTCAGCTGGCTGGAGACAGGCTGTGAGGCAATTTTCTCAGTACCTGACAAGATAGCCTGGCTTCATGCTCACAGGTTAGATCAATATTCTGTCTTTGGATATTAGGCACATTTCCATAGCTGCTTCAATTTTAACTACCGTATCATTAGGTAATGCAGCAGACTGGTGGCTAAGGGAGTGTGCAGTAACCTCTAATTCTAGTCCTCTGTAGTGTTGGGTGAACAGTGTTCGCCACTGTTCGGGTTCTGCAGAACATCACCCTGTTCGGGTGATGTTCGAGTTCGGCCGAACACCTGACGGTGCTCGGCCAAACCGTTCGGCCACATGGCCGAACTAAGAGCGCATGGCCGAACGTTCCCCGAACGTTCGGCTAGCGCTGTGATTGGCCGAACGGGTCACGTGGTTCGGACCCGAACGCGCTCTGATTGGCCGAACTGTCACATGGTTCGGGTAAATAAATACCCGAACCACGTCATATCTCCGCCATTTGTCTGTGGGTTTAGCTTTGGGTAGGCAGGCAGGGTAGTTCGCGCTCCAGCCACGCTAGCCAGGGTCCCCCCTGTCATTGTGTCGCTGCTGGGAACAGTAGTACACCGCTCGCTCAGCCACACTATATAGCATTCTGTTTACTGCCACTCTGTGTACCTCGCTCAGCCACATTATATAGCATTCTGTTCACTGTTCTGTGTCTGCTGGGAATAGTGGTACACCGCTCGCTCAGCCACACTATATAGCATTCTGTTTACTGTTCTGTGTCTGCTGGGAATAGTGGTACACCGCTCGCTCAGCCACACTATATAGCATTCTGTTTACTGTTCTGTGTCTGCTGGGAATAGTGGTACACCGCTCGCTCAGCCACACTATATAGCATTCTGTTTACTGTTCTGTGTCTGCTGGGAATAGTGGTACACCGCTCGCTCAGCCACACTATATAGCATTCTGTTCACTGTTCTGTGTCTGCTGGGAATAGTGGTACACCGCTCGCTCAGCCACACTATATAGCATTCTGTTTACTGTTCTGTGTCTGCTGGGAATAGTGGTACACTGCTCGCTCAGCCACACTATATAGCATTCTGTTTACTGTTCTGTGTCTGCTGGGAATAGTAGTACACCGCTCGCTCAGCCACACTATATAGCATTCTGTTTACTGCCACTCTGTGTACCTCGCTCAGCCACATTATATAGCATTCTGTTCACTGTTCTGTGTCTGCTGGGAATAGTGGTACACCGCTCGCTCAGCCACACTATATAGCATTCTGTTTACTGTTCTGTGTCTGCTGGGAATAGTGGTACACCACTCGCTCAGCCACACTATATAGCATTCTGTTTACTGCCACTCTGTGTACCTCGCTCAGCCACATTATATAGCATTCTGTTCACTGTTCTGTGTCTGCTGGGAATAGTGGTACACCGCTCGCTCAGCCACACTATATTGCATTCTGTTTACTGTTCTGTGTCTGCTGGGAATAGTGGTACACCGCTCGCTCAGCCACACTATATAGCATTCTGTTTACTGTTCTGTGTCTGCTGGGAATAGTAGTACACCGCTCACCCGCCACTGTATAGCATTGTGCTCTGTGTTGCTGCTGGGAATAGTGGTACACCGCTCACCCGTCACTGTATAGCATTGTGCTCTGTGTCGCTGCTGGGAATAGTGGTACTGTATAGCATTTCTGTACTGCCACTGTACTGCTGCCAGTCAGCGTGTACTGTAAGGATAAGTGAAATGAGGAAGAAATCCGGTGAAAGAGGGAGGGGCAAGGGAAGAGGTGTTTCCCCTGACGGTTCACGTACAGGCCACAGGGGAGCACCCAAGAAAACCCACTCAATACCGCCCATGTTGTCCAGGACAACAACCCTCACAAATCCAAAAGAACAGGACCAGATAATTACTTGGATGACCTCTCAAGCATCCAGCAGTGGGTTAAGCAGCACCAGCACATCACGCACGAGGTCCGAGTCCTCAGCCAGTTACAAGGAGCCAGTGGGCACAAAGCTGACACAACCGGCAGCGACACCACGCACACAACTGCCAGATAACCAGTCCGATGAATTACCTCAGGACACAATGGGGTATTCGCAGGAGCTATTCCCAGCCCAACAAACTTCCACCTTTCAAAGGTCAATGGAGGAACAGCCAGAAATGTTGTGCCTGGATTCACAACCGTTAACTGTGGGAAATGCACCGCGCACTGAAATACAAGGCGAGTCCGAGGAGGACTCGGAAACCCAAATCCCAGAGCAATTTGGGCAGGAGGGGTTGCAATTGCAGGAGGTCGGCCGACAAGATCTGGAAGACGACATTGGAGTGTGCTGCACAGAGGTTGTTGTGGGGAGCTCTACTCCACGGCGGCGGCCCACAATGACATATGACGAGTTTGAGGAGATGGAAGAGGAGGGTATGGACAATGTGGACAGAGACCCAGATTTTGTTTGTGAACGAGAACATCGCCGTCGTAGCAGCAGCACAGATGAGTCTGTTGAAGAACCCACTGCTGCACGAGTTCGCCTTGTGCCACAAGGTAGGCGGCGCGCAATTTCAGGCACAACAAGCGTGGAAGTTCAAGTGAGAGGCAAAAGAGGAGCAAACAGAAATCGCCAGCAAGGAGGCAGGTGCTCCAAAGTCTGGGCTTTCTTTGAAGACTGCACTGAGGATGTTACCATGGCGATTTGCAAGGTGTGCAAGACCCGCCTGAGCAGGGGGAAAAGTATTAACAACCTCTCCACCACCAGCATGAGCCGTCACATGCTATCCAAACATCCCACTCTGTGGGCAAACGCGTCAGGACAGGGTACCAGCAACAACACTGCCTCCCTTGGGTTCACCAGACTCACCACCAGACCCGCCTCAGCAGCAGCAGTAGCCCAGCCATTGCGTGGTTTACAACATTCACAAACATCAGACGACGCTGACACTGTCACTTTCCGGAGTAGTGCTCTTGAGGTCTCCCAGTGTTCATCAAACACAACAACCAACAGCCCTTCCGTGTGCAGCGCTACGGTTCAGTTGTCTGTGTCGGAGATGTTTGAGCGCAAGAGGAAATTGCCAGCAAATGACCCCCGGGCCGTGGCAGTAACAGCCAGCATAGCCAAGCTTCTGGCCTGCGAAATGCTGCCATATCGAGTGGTGGAGACAAACAGCTTCAAGGGCATGATGTCAGTGGCCATCCCACGTTACGTGGTTCCCAGCCGCTACCACTTTGCGCGCTCTGCAGTGCCTGAGTTGCATGAGCACGTGGTCAGCAAAATAACCCGAAGCTTGAAGAATGCCGTTGCCTGCAAGGTTCACCTCACCACTGACACCTGGACGAGTGCGTTCGGCCAGGGTCGATACATCTCCCTTACCGCGCACTGGGTGAACCTTGTGGAGCCTGGCAGCGATTCCTCACCTTCTACGGCACGGGTGTTGCCCACGCCACAAACAGCTGCACCGCCGTCCCTCCCACTGGATAACAACAGCAGCACCTACCTCTCTGACTCCTTCTCCTCCAACGCATCTCAAAGCTGTACCTCATCCGGAAACGCTAACCCAGCAGCAGTAGGATCGTGGAAGCAGTGCAGCACAGCTGTTGGCATGCGTCAGCAAGCGTTGCTGAAGCTAATCTGCCTTGGGGATAAGCAGCACACAGGGGAGGAAATTTGGAGGGGAATAAAGGAACAGACGGATTTGTGGCTGGCACCGCTGGACCTGAAACCGGGCATGGTTGTGTGTGATAATGGGAGTAATCTCATTCGCGCTTTAAGGTTGGCTAAGCTGACACACATCCCTTGCCTGGCGCACGTGATGAACCTAGTAGTTCAGCGGTTCCTGAGGACATACCCAGGCGTGGCCGATCTTCTGTTGAAGGTGCGTCGAGTGGCCAAACATTGTAGAAATTCCAGTACTGCTTCGGGGGCACTCACCAAGATGCAGGAGCGCTTCAATCTCCCCCACCATCGCTTGCTGTGTGATGTCCCTACGCGCTGGAATTCTACGCTGCACATGCTAGCCCGCTTTTGCGAGCAGAAGAGTGCAGTGGTCCAGTACATGACGGCGCAGTACCGAGGCGCATCCGGCCAGCTGCCAAGCTTCTGTGGATCCGATTGGGCCAACATGTTGGACCTCTGCCAAGTCCTCCAAAATTTTGAGCAATCCACGTTGCTTGTGAGCAGTGACAACTCTTCAGTCAGCATTACCATACCACTGCTGTGTTTACTAAAGAGGTCGATGTTAAAAATCAAGGAAACAGCTGTCATGATGCAACTGGGGGAATCTGAAGGAGAAAACGATCAGCGTGATGGTACCAACATCAGGCCATCCGCCTCAGGGAACGCTGGCCCCAGCAGCTATGACGAAGAAGAGGAGGAGGAACAGCTGGAGTTGGAGCAGGAATTTCATGCCACCACTGATGAGGGCCAGAGCGGTGCACGTTGGACTTCCACAATTCAACGCGAATGGTCAGCAGAAGCAGACCAGGAGGAAGGTGACGACTATGATGCATCACAACAACTATCACAACGCTCACAAGAGGATGATGAGGATTCTGGTAGGACTCTGGCACACATGGCTCAATTCATGCTAGACTGCATTGAACGTGACCCACGCATTGTGCGCATTCTGGACAACACCAATTACTGGGTTTATACCCTTCTGGATCCACGGTACAAACACAATGTTCCAAAACTGCTTGAAGAAAGAGTCAGACAGGTCAAAATGGAAGAATACCAGCAGGCCCTTGTGGAGACTTTAGAGAGGAGATTGACATCCTCCCCCTCCTCTAGCCAGTTGTACGCAGACAGACTGACTTCCGCAAACCCAGGACGACCAGGAGGGCAGCAAACAACGCAAGCCGCAGCTAGTACCCAAAAGGGAACGGTATCGGCAGTGTCCTTGGAGTGGGAAAATTTTCTGACACCCATGCAGCAGCAGCCCACTGAACAGCAAGCGTGCAGATCCACCTCCAACACCGATCGCCTGGAGAAGATGGTCAAGGACTACATGTCAGATGACGTAGCTGTGTCGAACAATCCATCTGCACCCTTCAACTATTGGGTATCGAAGCTAGACACCTGGCACGAACTGGCAATGTACGCAATAGAGGTGCTGGCTTGCCCGGCAGCCAGCGTTATGTCGGAACGCTGTTTCAGTGCTGCCGGAGGCATCATCACAGATCGGCGTATCCGCCTCTCTACAGAAAATGCAGACCGTCTGACTCAAATTAAAATGAATCAATCCTGGATTGGAAATGACTACGCAACACTCCAGGACCCCAACCAAGTAACATGACCAATGAACATCTGGGATGGTGTAGCGTTTCCGGTCCCTGTTTATTGAACCTCTCATCTGTATTACATTTATGACTGCATGGCGGCAAAAAGCATTGCTGCTATATCCGCACGCTTTTTGTCCTCATGCAAGGCCTGGGTTGTTGTGTCTCAAAAACCGTGGCCTTCTCCTCCTGCGCCTGCTCCTGTTCCATCACGTCTGCTGCTGCTGGGTTAGCGTTGCCGCGTGGTCCCTGTTTATTGAACCACTTATCTTTATTACATTTATGACTGCATGGCGGTACAAAGCATGCTATCCGCACGCTTCTTGCCCTCATGCAAGGCCTGGGTTGTTGTGTCTCACAAAGCGTGGCCTTCTCCTCCTGCGCCTCCTCCTGTTCCATCACGTCTGCTGCTGCTGGGTTAGCGTTGCCGCGTGGTCCCTGTTTATTGAACCACTTATCTTTATTACATTTATGACTGCATGGCGGTACAAAGCATGCTATCCGCACGCTTCTTGCCCTCATGCAAGGCCTGGGTTGTTGTGTCTCACAAAGCGTGGCCTTCTCCTCCTGCGCCTCCTCCTGTTCCATCACGTCTGCTGCTGCTGGGTTAGCGTTGCCGCGTGGTCCCTGTTTATTGAACCACTTATCTTTATTACATTTATGACTGCATGGCGGTACAAAGCATGCTATCCGCACGCTTTTTGTCCTCATGCAAGGCCTGGGTTGTTGTGTCTCACAAAGCGTGGCCTTCTCCTCCTGCGCCTCCTCCTGTTCCATCACGTCTGCTGCTGCTGGGTTAGCGTTGCCGCGTGGTCCCTGTTTATTGAACCACTTATCTTTATTACATTTATGACTGCATGGCGGTACAAAGCATGCTATCCGCACGCTTCTTGCCCTCATGCAAGGCCTGGGTTGTTGTGTCTCACAAAGCGTGGCCTTCTCCTCCTGCGCCTCCTCCTGTTCCATCACGTCTGCTGCTGCTGGGTTAGCGTTGCCGCGTGGTCCCTGTTTATTGAACCACTTATCTTTATTACATTTATGACTGCATGGCGGTAAAAAGCATGCTATCCGCACGCTTTTTGTCCTCATGCAAGGCCTGGGTTGTTGTGTCTCACAAAGCGTGGCCTTCTCCTCCTGCGCCTCCTCCTGTTCCATCACGTGTGCTGCTGCTGCTGCTGCTGGGTTAGCGTTGCCGGTCCCTGTTTATGGAACCTCTTATCTTTATTACATTTATGACTGCATGGCGGTACAAAGCATGCTATCCGCACGCTTCTTGCCCTCATGCAAGGCCGGGGTTGTTGTGTCTCACAAAGCGTGGCCTTCTCCTCCTGCGCCTCCTCCTGTTCCATCACGTGTGCTGCTGCTGGGTTAGCGTTACCGGTCCCTTTTCCTGGAACCTCTTATATGTATTACATTTATGACTGCATGCCGACAAAAAACATGTTACCTGTGCAAAGAAAACAGACATTTCCCGCATTTAAAAGACAGTTTTCCCTTTGAAACTTTAAAATCGATTTTCTCAAAAACTATAAGCTCTTTTTGCTAATTTTTTTTCCTCTTGTACCCACTCCCAAGGTGCACATACCCTGTAAATTTGGGGTATGTAGCATGTAAGGAGGCTTTACAAAGCACAAAAGTTCGGGTCCCCATTGACTTCCATTATGTTCGGAGTTCGGGTCAAACACCCGAACATCGCGGCCATGTTCGGCCTGTTCGGCCCGAACCCGAACATCTAGATGTTCGCCCAACACTAGTCCTCTGTGGTTAGCTCTGCCTGTAGTAATCAAAGGGACTATATTTGACCTAACATGGACTGGATATGTGGCAGACTTGTGAGGGCTGGACCACATGGTTGACTGCTGGTGGCCATGCGAGATGCTTACTGCTAGGATTGATGGATGCTTGCATTGAGATGATTGGGAGAGTTCATCTCAATGCCTTAACTGTCTTTTACCAGTGGTTGTGCGAACCTTGCATTCAATCAAAATTCCTGAGCTGCAGCATGTAGCCTCCAGCGGAAGTTGCGGTCAGTGGTTCCATGTCTAATCAAAACACAACAGGAACTCATGTAAACCAATGCCAAACGCTTTTCTGTTCGGTTGCAGAAAAGTGTTAAGCTGCGGCCGGCCAAATGTGTTGCCAGCAGTCGCCCGTGTGACACAGACCTTAGGCTCACGAAGTGTATGGTAAGAATTAATTTTGTGGCTAACCTTTGCCACTTACAAGTTGAAAACATGGCTGCATCTGCTGCCAAATTAGAAACTATTAAACTCTTTCATCCTTCACCTTTTGTTTCTTCCCCATTCCACAAGGGCAGGGCTCTCCCCCTTTTGTGTCTTGTAAAAATGCTATATGTTTTGTATAAGACCATAAAATGTGTGCCTTAAATTATTGTGTCGACCACTTCTATCTTATGTACCAATGTCGACCATATATTGTCATGTATACCAGTGTCTGCATATTTTGTACCCCTGTTTAATTCTTCCATTATATTAACCACAGAAAATTATGGTACTATATAAATTATTAATAATAACAATAATAACAAGTTTAACCACTTCACCACTGAGGGGTTTTACCCCCTGAGCACCAGAGCAATTTTCACCTTTCAGCGCTCCTTCCATTCATTCGTCTATAACTTTATTATTACTTATCGCAATGAAATGAACTATATCTTGTTTTTTTCGCCACCAATTAGGCTTTCTTTAGGTGGGACATTATGCCAAGAATTATTTTTTTCTAAATGTGTTTTAATGGGAAAATAGGAAAAATGTGGGGAAAAAAATAATTATTTTTCAGTTTTCGGCCATTATAGTTTTTAAATAATGCATGCTACTGTAATTAAAACCCATGAAACGTATTTGCCCTTTTGTCCCGGTTATAAAACCATTTAAATTATGTCCCTATCACAATGTTTGGCGCCAATATTTTATTTGGAAATAAAGGTGCATTTTTTTCAGTTTTGCGTCCATCCCTAATTACAAGCCCATAGTTTATAAAGTAACAGTGTTATACCCTCTTGACATAAATATTTAAAAATTTCAGTCCCTAAGGTAACTATTTATGTATTTTTTTTAATTGTAAATTTTTTAATTTTTTTTTAATTACAAAAAAAAAAAAAAATGGGGAGTGTGGGAGGTAATGAGTTAATTTTATGTGTAAAAGTCATTTATTTGTATGTGAAAAATGTGTAGGGTGTAGTTTACTATTTGGCCACAAGATGGCCACAGTAACTTTTTGTTTTAATGCGACCTCCAAGCTTCCTTCCGGAAGCTTGGAGGAAGAATAAGGAGGCTGGACACGTGAGTTTTTTCTCACAATGATCGCGCTGCCCATAGGAGAGCAGCTGATCATTGCGGGGCTTAGATCAACGAACGGGAATGGATTTTCCCGTTCATTGATCTCTGGGCGAGCGGGCGGCGGCGTGTTTACTAGCGGCGAGTGGCGTGTTTACGAGCGGGAGCGCGGGCAGCGTCGGGAACGCGGAAAGTACGTGTTTCTCCGTCCCTGGTTTTTAAAGGATGGAAAAAGGGGCGGAGAAATACGTACGCGCGGGGGTAAAGTGGTTAAAGGATACCCAAGGTGACGTGATGATGAGATTAACATGTGTATGTTCAGTGCTAAGCATAAAAATAACTAAGCTGTGTTGCTTTTGTTCTTTCTCTGCCTGAAAAAAAGTTAAAAGTGAGCTATGCAAATGAGAACTGCTCTCAATTTGTGACTAAGTCAGACTATAGCGTAAGCCTCACTGATAAGGAATTATAGCCATAAAACACTTTCCTGGCAGAGAACAGCTTCTGAGAGAAGGAGATTGATATAAAAGGTCAATAGTTCATATACTTTAGTTTCTGGAAGACCGTATCTGCATATTAGACAATACTACATAAAACATTGTTTTCTTAGTTATTTGCTATCGCCCCTCCAGGCAACCGTGGACTTGGGGAAAGATGTCAATAGACTGGCAACTATTGCTGGTAGCCGGATTACACAGTTTTTATAGTCATTTTGCTTCCGTCTTTTGGCAGCGCCCAAAATACTGTCTGAGCTCCACTATAGCCATAATTCACATTACGCCCATGGTGGTGCATGGTGCTGATGCACCTAAATATCCCTGCGCCGTTTGTGCCTGACTTGGTTAAAAACCTTCCAGTGATGAGAGGATTCTAACAGATAGTGGAGGCTGTGCAATGGGTGCAGATCCTTATGATGGGGGTGGGGGGGGGGGGGGGGGTTGGGGCATGGCTAGTGGCAGCAGCAGCCCCCCCTTTTTCCCAGATTCCACAGTATAGCAAGTATAGTTAGCCCAGTATAGCAAGTACAGTTACCACAGTATAGCAAGTACAGTTAGCCCAGAATAGCAAGTACAGCTAGCCCAGAATAGCAAGTATAGTTAGCCCCGTATAGCTGCCCCAGTGTCACCAGTACAGTCAGCCCAGTGTAGCCAGTAGTTACCCCAGTATAGCTGCCACAGTGTTGCCAGTAGTTAGCCCAGTGTAGCCAGTAGTTACCCCAGTATAGCTGCCCCAGTGGCGCCAGTAGTTAGCCCAGTGTAGCCAATAGTTACCCCAGTATAGCTGCCCCAGTGTCGCCAGTAGTTAGCCCAGTGTAGCCAGTAGTTAGCCCAGTATAGCTGCCCCAGTGTCGCCAGGAGTTAGCCCAATGTAGCCAGTAGCTTCCTTCCGTCCTTACAGCAGCCGCACAGGAAGCGCTGCTGTACGAGATACTTCATAGAGGAGCGGAGCTATGGGGAATATAAGGAAGAAAGAGGCCGCCCACATAAGGTAACAGGAGCGGTGGCGGCGGGGGGAGAGAGAGGGAGAAAGGCCAGATCCGCCGCGGCCCCCCAGAAATCTGCTCACGGACCACCAGGGGGCTGCGGCCCCCAGGTTGGGGACCTCTGCTCTAGAGGATATTTGTGCGGGATCAATTAATTCTGATTCTGATGAATTAATATCAATAATTAATATTGCTGTCTTATTAACCCTTTGTAGAAATGGGTATTGGGGACACAGCTTCATCTATACACAATTCATCTGGGAGGGGGAGCATTTGAGTGTCCATCTTAACTACCTGAAGACCGCTCCACGCTCAAGGGCGTGGCTGCGGCGGCAGCCCCAGAACCGCCTAACGCCAATTGGCGCCAGGTCCTGGAGCCGGCTACTGAAGGAGATCACGCACAGGGTGTGCGCGCATCTCTTTCTCGGGGCGGTCTTCAGTCTTCGAGCGGCTACTGCCGCTCGGGAGACTATTAGACAGCGTGATCGCCGTCTGTTTACATAGCACAGCGCTGCGATCATCAGTAGTGCTGTACTGGGGACAGCCTATGACAGCCGGAGGCGTGATTGGCTGGCTGGTGGGAGGGAGGGGATTTCTAAAAAAAAACCAAAACACAAAATTAGTCAAAAAAAAAAGTACAAAAAAATGAACATAAATATTTATTTAAAAAAAATAAACACAAGGGGGGTGATCAGACCCCACCAACAGAGAGCTCTGTTGGTGGAGAGAAAAGGGGGGGGATCACTCATGTGCTGTGTTGTGCAACCCTGCAGCTTGGTCTTAAAGCTGCAGTGGCCAATTATGAAAACAGCAGCCTGGTCTTTAGGGGGGTTTACCAGTGTGGTCCTCAAGTGGTTAACCTTTATGGTGGCTAACAGATTTTACCATACACTCGTCGCTGTCTTCCCTCCTGAGGATTACACACAGGGCAGCTATCAGGAGGGGACAACTTACACTGTAGTGAGGGGCCCAGGGCTTCTGGGGGCCCTGCCCCCCCCCCAAGCGCTGGAAGGGCCACATGTGCAGGCTACCTATACTGAGGGCAACTATACTAGGCCGCCTATACCGGGGCACCACCTATAGTTGAATGCCTATACTGGGTCACCTGTATCTTGCTGGCCTATTCTGGGTAACCAGCTATACCAGGCTACCTATACTGGGGATATCTACACCAGGCTACCTATACTGAGGCACCACCTAAAGCTGGCTACTTATACTGGGGGAACCTATACCTGGATACTAATACTGGGGGCACCTATGCCTGGATACTTATACTGGGGGCACCTATAACTGGCTAGGGCATGGAGATGAGCTAAGACAGAAGTGGACAAGACGTAACACAGAGGGATAAAAGAGGCACAGGGAGAAAAGAGATGAGACGGGAACATGAGGTCACACAGGAGGAACACAAAAGAGGTACAAACTGAGGTGAGACAAAAGCGGCACAGGAAGAAAAGAAGGGGACAAAAGAGAACGGATAAAGGGTAAGAACAGACCTACAAGTCCCCATCTCATTTGTTAACCAGGGGCTACCTGTATTTTGCTAGTATTTTGCTCCACCCACAACATGCCATGGTCACGCCCACTTTTTGCCAGGTCACGCTGTGCACGCCACTTTCTTCAGTGTCAGAGCCATGCACATTTTTCGTCACAGTGCACTTTGCGCACGGACATGGGGGTGGGGTGGCTAGTGGGCAGGCACAGCAACCAGTGGGTGGGCCCAGGGAGGGGGGGCCAAAGCCTGATGATGTGTGAGGGGTCCCAAAATTTCTGATGGCGGCCCTGATTACACACACAGGTGTGGGAGTACCGGTAGTTACCCCCACCTCCTTCTGGGCACCAGAGGTGGGGATGAGCCCCTTGTCCTTTACATGGACAAGAGTTTAGGGGACCTTGCTGCCCCTCTCTTCCAGAGTCCCCCCTATGTCACGGACCCGACTGACTCAGGTTCAATTAGCCACACGCTCCAAGCTCAGAATCTATAGCAGCCTGATGATATATACTGTCCTGATGCCCATCGCTCCCCCCGTTCTCTTCTCTGCCCCCCTAAAAGCTCCACGGGATACTCTTCTGGGTTACCGGAGTCAGGCTTTACTGCATAGGCATTGGTGACAGTATATGCCATTCACTAATCAGTCCACTAATGGGGGGGAAGCGACACATGAACGCACATGGGAGCGTGTGCAGTGGCCATTACGGTGAGATACATATATATATATATATATGCCCCTGGAGTTAAGATGAAGTCTCTATCACATACTGATAGATTAACTGAAAATGCAATATTAATAAAACATAAAATGTCGCCATGTAAGAAAGTGATCTAAACTGACTGGCGACCTTTGATTTTTTTATTGACAATATTGCATTTGCACTTTATTATGCCAGGATTCCTTAATGATAATTATCATGGTTGCTGATGTTTTTATTTGATGGGTACCGCTTTTTATATTATGCATAATATTACAATAATTATCATTGACCCCACTGTTCATACTAGTGTTTTCAGTTATTTTTAATATGCATATTGACAATAAACATTATTTGAATTGAATATTTTTAGTATGGTGCTGTGCTACGGTCCAGGAAATACTTTTATAATGATAATGGTAATGTTGCGTATACACCAAGAGGATATGGACTAGTTCAAAATCTGTCAGATCTATCAACTTTTACTGCCTACTGTACGTGATAGCAATATGGGGAAAAAAGTAATTTATAGAACATATTACACCGGAAGCAATGTACATTTTAAATGTATGCATTTTATATTTTTTTCACAATAGTAGTCCTTTAAGGATAGTTTTTTTGTTTTGTTTTTCGTACTTTTTGTACTTTTTTACACATTTAGCTGCCAGATTCTAGGCCACTGTATAAAGGCTGTCAGAACATGAGACATTTTGGATGTGCACAAATATATTTAAATGCAATGTTTCTTGATAGAGCCTATTACTAAATAAACACTTTGGTAAACAGCCTTTCATAAAAGAACAGATGATTTCTTTTGAAGTGAGTTTCTTTCTCTCTCTCTCTCTCTTTTTGGCTGCCTAACAAAATCTAGGGCACTGTGAGAAGGAGATGCCAGAAGTTTATTGACATAATGTTTTCCTTCACGTCTACGATGGCTTCCTCGCAATGGCAATCTCTCTGTACTTTGCATAACTCATCCACAGTGTGGTTATCAAGCAGAGTACCTCTCCTTCTTTATTTAGCCAGTGAGAATCCTGTCAGCCAATATCCACTCTACAAAGACTTACGCAGTATGCTACAAAGGCATACAAATATACACAAGTGTCCGCCAGTCCCTGCTACTTCAATGGTAAGTATGGCGTTTGATGCTCATATTGCAGACAGAGGCACCACTTTCATATATTGATCTGCACTGCAATCCAGTGCCTCCTTTCCTCTCAGAGAATTTCTATTTTAAGTCTTTTCTTTCAATTGTTTTCCTGTTATAAAAAGTCGGTATGCAAACTCCGCTCACAGCAAAACGGGTTACAAGGTTGATATAGTCGAGAGTGTGGAATAGCAGCCTGAAGCTTTATTCAAACTATTGATGAGTATAAAATATCACAATTGTCCTTTCTTTTTTTTTTTAATGGGGAATTTTAATCGAGATAAAAAGTGCAAGGCTTGTTAATTTGGTTTGAGTGCTATGTGATTTGTAGTAGCTATGAAATGCCCTTGATGTATTAACTTAATAGCTATTTTTAACACAGTGATGGTTAACATGTGAAGTACAGGGTGATGCAATACATGAAGATAGGCGCTCCCAGTCCATGAGTGCAGCTGCATAAGACAATGTAATGTGGACCCGAGGACGCGGGCAGTTCCTGAGAAACGCGTCATTCTTTCCTGTGTCCAATAAAATGATTACCCTTAAAGGGAATGTCCGAGCTCATAAAAAAAAATCTACTTACCCAGGGCTTCCTCCAGCCCCTTGCGGCCGACATGTCCCACGCTGCTCTCAGCCACCAGCCTGGGGTCCTCATCGGTGCAGAGGCGACCTCGCGAGGTCGTCTTCTAATGCGCCTGCGCGAGCACCACTGTCAATCAAGTCCATGTAGTTTGGAGTATACTGTGCAGTTGCAGGTTATCATCTGCACCGGCAGGGACACTGGTCTGGCGGTTGAGAGTAGAGCTGTGGCGTGGGACATGTTGGCAGCAAGGGGCTGGAGGAAGCCCTGGGTAAGTAGATTTTTTATGAGCTCAGACATTCCCTTTAAGGATAATAATTTTATTGAACACAGAAAAGGATGACGCATTTTGCAGGAACTGCCCGCTTCCTCACGTCCAAAGTACATTGTCAAATGCAGCTGCATTCATGCACTGGGAGCGCCTATCTTCATGTATTGCATCACCCTGTAGTGCACATGTTAACCATCACTGTGTTAAAAATAGCTATTAAGTTAATAAATCAAGACTGCAAGGGGCTGGAGGAAGCCCCAGGTAAGTACATTTGTTTTTTTAATGAGCTCGGATATTCCCTTTAAACCTCTTACTTGAGGTAAGACGGTTTCATTACCCACATTTACCCATTGCATACTGCATTGGGGTACCTCCTCCTATTCTGAATACATGAAAGACCACTTTTTTCCTAAGTTTTCTCCTAGGTGGTATTCGCCCACCTTATGAAATAAAATATCTTTCAAGGTACCAGCATATAAGATAATACTCAGAACAATTTTGACACACCTTTTCACCTACTTTGTGGTACTTTTTCAATTGCACAGTGCTGAAAAGTTATTTTAAACATGTACAGAAGATGAAAAAGGATCTCCTACGATCTCCTACATAAAAAAACAATTAAATAAGGGCCATAATGGGGTCAGGGACAGTCAAGGCCAGATTTATACATTTTGTGCCCCTAGGACCAGTATCTTGTGCAGCAGCACCCCTCCCATTACATGTGCAGCCCCCTCTTCCATGTGTATCATGCATTTAGTGTAGACCAGCCTTCCTTAAACTTTTTTAACCCTGGAGGAACCCTGAAAATAACTTTTGGATCTCAAGGAACCCCTGCAAACAATGTTTTGATCTCGAGGAACCCCTACATTTATTTTGCAGGAGGCATGGGCTTTAAAAGTAGGCACGACTGATATTTCACTATCCCCCTATTATAGTGTCCTTCATTATACTGTCTTCTTATTCTATTGCTTTTTGTATTAACGTGATCATTATTATTCTGACCCCTAATTTTAGTGCTTCTTTTTACAGTACCGCCTATTATAGTGTGCTCTGTTATACTCCCCCCACGATGGATGAAAATGCCTAGGAACCCCTGCAGAGAACTCAAGGAACCCTGGTTGAGAAAGCCTGGTGTAGACCCTCTCTTTCATGAACCCTTGGGTATCAGTTTCCCTTTTTCCAATGTTTTGCTCCCCATTTGCCTCCTTATTCCTATGTAGCAACTCCCCGTTTATGTTCAGGTGCCCCCTTGGGCTGCTGCCGCTCAAGTCCCGGGCCTTTGTGGCCTTTCCAGAAATCCAGCCCTGGGAACAGCCTTAAATATGAGAAGCCTATGTGGTCTCCAGTGGAATAACTAAAGAGCTATGGGCCTCAGCGCAAGTTTTATATTGGCTGCCCTCAACCACTCTAGACATAACAATTGATGTGGAGTACCGAAAGGACATCTGTAGTGTCAGAGAGGTATAAAAGTGAATGGAAATGGTATATTAACTGGTTGCCGACCGCGTCACGCCAACGGGCGTGGCTGCGGCGGCAGCCCCAGGACCGCCTAACGCCGATCGGTGTAAAGTCCTGGGGCAGCAGTTTGCAGGAGATCGCGCGCACACTGCGCGTGCATCTCCTACTTGGTGGGCAGGCGATCGCTGCTCGGAAGACTGTTACACTGCAAAACCGCCGTGTATTTACATGTACAGCGCTGCGATCAGCAGCAGCGCTGTACTGGGGACAGCCGTGTGACATGGCTGGCCCCCTGGGGGACAAGAGAACGATTGGCTCTCATAAGCAGAACCCTACAACAGCCGATCGCCGTGATTGGTCGGCTGGGGGGAGGGAGGGGTTGTAAAAAAAAAAAATAGTAATAAATATAAAAAATATATAAATATTTATTTAAAAAAAAATAAACACAGAGGGGGCGATCAGACCCCACCAACAGAGAGCTCTGTTGGTGTGGGGAAAAGGGGGGAGGGGATCACTTGTGTGCTGTGTTGTTGTGCGGCCCTGCAGCTTGGCCTTAAAGCTGCAGTGGCCAACTAAGTAGAAAATAGCCTGGTCACTAGGAGGGTTTAACACCATGGTCCTCAAGAGGTTAATGGTCACTACTATTCAAAGCCTATATAGAAGTGATACCAGCATAGCACCAATAAACAGCTAATACAGTGGCTGAAAAAGGGCAGACCAGAGGGGGGTCCAGGGTCCCTGGTGTGGTAACAACCCGTGCATCCCATATTGCTACCCCACTGCTTGTCTCAAAGCATAATGCCCTGTCAGCAAAAGGAGGCATCTGAAGCTAAAGGAGGCTATCAGGCCTATTTATAGTGACAATTTTGCCAAAACAACTTTTTTTGGAAACCTGCCATATTTATATGAGTGGGTATTTGTTTATTATCATTTTTGTTAGACATCATCACTTTCCAGCAGGTGCCACTTTAATATGGCAATCACCACATACATTATAAGTGGAGATTGCCATATCTGTAAAGCAATGGTCTGCATGATCATTACTTTATGACCAGCAGGTGACTTTCACCACTTTCCCCAAGGCAGGTACAAAAGTCTATAATGGAGATCAGTGGTACTGAGTCAAACATTCTGTTAGTTAGTTTGCAGGCTAAAACATGAAATAGTAGTGGTGCACGGTGACAATGCAAGTTGATGGGCCCGGTACCGCTTCTTATTTTATCAAGGGTTAATTACTGCTGCTGCTGGCAAATTAATGAAGCTGAGGCTTGAAACTTTAGTGTAATTATGGTAGGTAAGCAAAACCTACCACTGTAAAATAAAAAAAATTTAAAAAAAAGATTGCGTCCTTATAAATATGGTGATCTTAAAGTGTAGTGTGATTTTTCAAATTAGATAACAAAAAGGTGGCAACCCTGTTAATAGGTCACATCTTCTTTATGGCTGCTTTCACAGTGAGACGTTACAGGCGCACGTTAGTGCAGCCTGTAACGCTCCCCAACGCACAGCAATGTAACTGCAATGGGCTGTTCACAGTGCCCACGTTGCACTACATTGTAACGCTGCACGTCAATCTAAAGTGCAGCATGCTACGGCTTAACGCGGCTCTTTGCTAACGTCCTCTGCCACCACCACCATGTGTTGCGTTAGGTGCACGTTATGCGACCTTAACATATCAACTAACGCAACGTCTTAGTGTGAAAGAAGCCTATGAGTTGGGACTTTTTACATTCAATATTTTCAGAATGACTGTGCATATAATAATACATACAAGGTTTGCCTCTATTGCTTTTATCTACCGCTGCACCTGCCTACCTGCTGCCCAGGTCTTATTGGTGACATTTGTGGTACTTGTGTCTGTGGAAAACATCATCTGGAAACAACTTCTCATAGGAAGCCACTCCCATGTACCAGAATGTTCCTCTGTGTGCAACTTTGCGGGGGGCACACAGGGAGCACAATGGCTGGCTGGTGGGGTCCATTTGGATGATCAAATTTGATGTTTGCATGGTGAGCTTTAGATATTTTTTGCCTAACACAGGTGATAAAATTAAGGCTAACTAGTTCAGCAATGATAGGAACCAAATGTAAACATCATAAACAGAACTGAGAGGCTTTTAAGCAAAGGGTATTGTCCAAACGATAGTGCAATTGTTGAAGAAAAGTTACCTACAGATGTACTTGGCTAGTTTGCTAATTTGCTGGCATGCTTTAATCCTTTCTTGCTAGAAAGCTTCTCCTTTGTGGACAGATCACAGACAAAACATTCCAGCCCCCAGCCTGTGTCTCTCGACTCTACAAGCAAGGGGAGGGGGAAGAGGCAGGAGGGAGAGAAACACCGTTTGTGTAATTCCTTATCTTAGTAGCTAAGTATTGCTGGAGACTAGAGCTTGTATTTTACAGACAGGAGTTTTTGAATCAGGATTCAAAACTTCCTGTCTGTAAAATACATATATTAGTTTATTGGCTAATTTAAAAGAAAAATCAATAAGGTTTCAGCTTGTAAGCATTCTTCAGTCTCTATTCCTGTTGAATGACAATGTTAGAACATACAATCAGAAGGAGGTAGAGAGAATTTTTTTGCATATATAAGTGTCATACAAATACATTCATTATGAGGTATATTGCAAGGATTGTGCGTTTTTTATGGCAAATAGGACTTTTGGTTTACTCAACACCCACATAGACTCAGATTGACATGGAGAGTTTGTTACGGTCCCTATCCTGTTGATTGTACACTGCTGGAGCCTGAAAATAGTTAACTGTATGTTACTGAGCAGGAAGGGAGGGCACTGGGGGGTGGGGGTGCACAGTGATTCCCGGGGGCGATGGTGGGGGCTTGGCTTTTGTACTGACCACATATGCTATTGCTCCGTTGTTATTGCCTGATGAAGCGGGATCAAACCTGCGAAATGCGTTGTATTGACCCACGGATTATGTAAATAAACTTGTTGTATTTGTCAAACACATTGTAAATTTTTGTGTCTGCTTGGAAAAGGTAAAGTCACCACTGCCTCCTCATGTTTTAAACTCTTTAGGTTCTTTTATCCTTTTGGCGCCTCTGTATCCATACTGCACGTTTTCTGTATCCTTTGTACACACCCAGACCATGCAATGGCCTGCCTGTCCAGCTCTTGCACCTTCTGATGGCTAGCACTGAGGTCCAACAGAAGCACCTTCTCTTCTTCAGGAGTTTGTAGTCATGCCTCATTGCCGGTGTGTAACCGGGTTGTGGCTGGGTGGCATGCTTCTTCCTTCTGCAGTGGGATGCCTGAGTAAAGGAGGAGGAAAATGAGCTGGCCCAATGCTGCTTGCACTGTAGCAGAGGTGGGACCTGAGGGGAGACATATAGGATGTGAGGAGCCTCATTAACCTCCCTGGCGGTTTGTTAAAATCCGCCAGGGGGCAGCAAATACCTTTTTTTAATTTTTTTTTTTTTATGTAGCGAGACAATGTCTCGCTACATGATAGCCGCTGCTGAGCGGCATCCCCCCAGCCCCTCCGATCGCCTTTGGCGAACGGAGATCAAGAGATCCCGTTCAAAGAACGGGATCTCTTGGAGGGCTTCCCCCGTCGCCATGGCGACGGGGCGGGATGACGTCACCGACGTCATCGACATCGTGACGTCAAAGGGGAATCCGATCCACCCCACAGCGCTGCCTGGCACTAATTGGCCAGGCAGCGCACGGGGTCTGGGGGGGGGGCGGCTGCGGCGACGGGTATAGCGGTGGATCGGCGGGTAGTGGCGGCGATCGGAGGTTACACGCAGCTAGCAAAGTGCTAGCTGCGTGTAACAAAAAAAAATTATGCAAATCAGCCCAGCGGGGCCTGAGCGGTGCCTCCCGGCGGCATAGCCCGACCTCAGCTCGGGCTTACCGCCACGGAGGTTAAGGAGGTGTGACGAATTTTACGAATTTCACAATGGTTTCTCTTTAAGGACTGCCCTTTCCTCCTTCCAGTTGAAAGAATAAGAAAGAAAGGTCTGAGAGTGGCATATTAGATGCAGATAAGCATAGGCAATTAATTAAAGTTACATTGAGGATTATTTCAGCAGACTCTCAAGCAATATCACATTTTTCAGAGCGATGGGCTTTACAGGTTTGTGGGTTTAAACCAAACTCATATTTATTTTGAGCTCATTACAGAAGATTATTGAATTATTTTACATCAAAGTCACAATTTAATATCAAGTTCCACCTGCAGATGTTGCTGAAAGTGGAACTAGAAATTGAAGCTTAAATATCTGACAGTTTCTGGAGAGATACAGGGAGGCTGTTATTATTAGGAAATCTGAGCACACAGAGTTAAAGGAATTCTGAATTTGAAAGCATACATTCCAAAAGTTATGCAAAATTTAGTTTGTGTAGTACGTTAATGTTTTTCACATACAAAGGGAAAAATGTCTACTGAGCATACTCGAGGGACATGAAAGTGAAAATTCTCAGGATAGTTTCACAATGGTGCGTTGTGGTGCAATGCACGATTTATGTGACGTTCACAGTACGGCGGGTGCGTTGCGGTATAATGGCAAGCTGCATCTTAACACACTGCATGTAGTGCGTTACTGCAATATGCCCGCAATAACAGTGCAGAATACTTTTCATTGACTGTACTGTATGCTTTACTGTATGCAACACAGCGCACGTACAATGTGCGGCACTGCTTTCCTGCTGCGTCATGTTTCTGCTACTGCTACTTTGAACCTGGCCTAATTGAAAAAGCTAAAATCCTAACTGAAAAAGTAAAGACATTCTAACAGAACTTGTAACCTATTGGAAGCATATTTTTTGCAAATTTGCACAAACAATAAGGCTGGATTAACACTAGGGCCCCATTCACACTAGAGCGTTTTGCCGGCGAATTCGGCAAACTGCTCAAACGCTAGCGCTTTTAAAAGCCCTAGAGTAATAAAACCCTATGGGCCCATTCTTACTTGGGCGATTTGTGCTAATTGCCGCAAGTCGCCCAAAATCGCGAAACGCAAACGCATAGCCTGCACCAGTTTCAGGTGATTTTCCGGTGATCGTGTTTCTGTGCTATAGAAGTGCTAAACGTGATCGCGGAGAAATCGCTGCACGGTCCAGTGATTTTTCCGTGTGAAATCGTGGAAAAATCACTCCCACAAAACGCCGGCAAAAATTGCAGGTGTTTTGCGCTTCTAAGTGTGAATGGGGCCTTAAAGCTCTTTTTGTGAGCGCTTTTTTAAAAAATCACTTCCATTCACTTTCATTAAAATCGCTGTAAAAATCACGTAAAAATCACTGTGATCGTGCATATTGCATATGCAGCGATTTTTATGTGATATTTACCGTGATTTTAATGAAAGTGAATGGGAGTGATTTTTAAAAAGCGCTCAGAGAGCGCTCCGCAAACACAAGCGCTCAGAAAAGCGCTTATAGGTCCAGTGCACACCAAAACCACTAGCAGGTCCTCAAAACGCTAGAGGTTTTGGGAGCAGATTTCAGAGCAATTCTAGGCATGTTTAGAGACGGTTTCTAAACATGCCTCGCGTTTTTGGGAGCGTTTTTGTGTAGCAGATTACAAATATTGTTACAGTAAAAGCTGTTACTGAACAGCTTCTGTAACAAAAACGCCTGGAAAACTGATCTGATGTAGCGTTTTCCAGAGTGGTTTGCGTTTTTCCTACACTTTACATTGAGGCAGAAACACTTCTGCAAACCACAAATGTGCAGCAGGAGGCACGTTTGCGGTTTGCTAAAAAACATAAACTGCTGGTGTGCACCATCCCATTGAAATTCATTAGCCAAGCGTTTTCACAGGCGGAAGCGGTTTGCGGATCACTGCAAAAACCGCTCGGTATGCACCAGGCCATAGTGTGGATCCAGCCTAAATAATCATATGGTTTGTGCACACATATGTTCGCAATAAATTACAATTTCACTATTTTGCAATGCAAACTTGGGAATCCACAAAATTCAGAATTAATTCAGAATCCCATGCCAAATTTCAGCATTTTATTTGGCATTCGGCAATTCCAACCATCGCTAGTTATTAAAATGAATATCGCCATATATTTGTAAAGTAATACATAGTAATGTAGATGCAAACAAAGTGTTCAGATAACTAGTACTGCAAATTGATTTCCCTATCATTTAGTATGAAAACATATATAAAAATAGTTTCACCCACCATGTAATTGTAATAGCCGTGGTACACGCTGTTCTTGTGGTCACAACTTTATAAGCTATACTCTGTACAGCGCTGCGTAATATGTCGGCGCTATATAAATACTTAAATAAAAATAAATAAATAAGCAAATCTGTTTCTTAACACTTTATGTATTTATTTATTTATTTATTTATTTTTTTACCAAACGCAGCCAGACAATAATAATGGAGGGATTTTTTTTTTCGGGGGGGGGGGGGGGGGGGGACACATTTTAATTAGGGTTTTGAACATCTCATAAGCAGAGGTAGTCAACGAACTGCTAATTATTCCTTCTTATGCGCAAATGTAATGCAAAATGTATGTGTAACGATCAGTATCAGCACACAGAGAGAATCTGATTATTTATGATCTGCAGTATCACCAACAATACAGATGTATACCTGATTATTGACACCGATAATACAAGTATAGCTAACCTCTGGACACCTGAAAACATGTAAATGTTTGGTGCAACAGTAATGAGTAGAATCACCTGAGGAGTAGGTGACTCTAACCAAGGAGAGTCAGACTCTACTGCAGTCAAAGGACTCCTAGAGGACAAGTCCCTGACTGGTTTGCAGAAAGGTCCCTCTGAGAGACAGGGGGTCCCTGCAGATGGACTGAACACCCAGGGGGTGGGTGACAGCCAGAAGGGTCGGCCAGATCGGGTCGGCAACACACGAGCAGATAAGGTACAGAGACAGAAGGCTGATTCGGTAATCAGGGACAGGCAGGGTTGGCAACAGGTAATCAGATATGCGTAGGTACCGAATCAGAAAGCAGAAGGAGCGTCAGGAAAGCAATAGGTCATAACAGATATCAAACAAGGCCTAGTCTTGGGTGTGAGGTCCGAGGTCTCAACACCCTGGAACTAGTCTGAAGTATAACACAATAGTAACACAGTGTCCCTAGTCTTGGGTGTGAGGTCTGTGGTCTCAACACCCTGGAACTATTCTGAAGTATAACACAATAGTAACACAGTATCCCTAGTCTTGGGTGTAAGGTCCGTGGTCTCAACACCCTGTAACTAGTCTGAAGTATAACACAATAGTAATACAGTATCCCTAGTCTTGGGTGTGAGGTCCGTGGTCTCAACACCCTGGAACTAGTCTGAAGTATAACACAATAGTAACACAGTAATCTGGCTAAGTGTGGATTCCTAGGTCCTCCTAGTTCAACCACACTGAAAGATCTGACTAAGGTCTGAGTGCTAACACATAAGCATTTGCAACGCCAGACACCCAGCAACTGACAGGCAAGGAGTATATATAGCAAAGCGCTCCTCAGCGCCGCCCAGTTCCCTTCAGCTAATCCCCTGCCACGCTGGGATCAGCTGATCGTCCCGATCAGCTGACCCCTCTCCTATTGGCATAAAGAGCCTGTCTTGCAGCGCGCGCGCGTAGCTCTCCATCTGTGTGCACTACTAGGTTCAGACAAACCAGACGCATGCTGCTGCGGAGAAACCGCCAGTCTGAACGCGGAAACAGCCGCCTCACTGTCAGACCGCGTGGCGTTGTCTCCGCATTCCATTACAGTATGCAGCATGGAACTACGGCCCATCAAAATCAACAGGAAGTGCATTTGATTTGCTCAAATCCCTGCTGCATGCGATTTGCATAAAATTTGCACTTGAGATGGTTTAATTAGCATATCACTGACTATTCCTTCTCATCAGTCCTGAAAGAGAAATGTTACTGCATATAACTTAGCCTACTTTCCCACCAAGACGTTGCATTTTAGGGGACGATATGGTCGCATAACGTGCCCCTAACGCAACGCATGGTGGTGTTGAAGTTGGACGTCAGATTGAGCTGCGTTATGCAGCCCTCAAAGCAGCCGCTCCAGGTTAGTGATAGGAAGTCCGGATCTTTTTAAGGATTCGGATCATTTGAATCGGATCATTGAAAAGATCCGGATCTTTGAACCGAATCATTTTACTAGGGAAGCAGACTGGGTGTGAAATGACTAGCAGGACAGGACTTTCCCTGCACTGTACATTCTGTATGTTCCTGTTTCTTCCAGACAGACATCCACTGTGACCCGAATCTTTCATTGTGATGATCCGGATGATTCGACTAACAAAAAAGATCCGGATCAAATGAACGATTCGTTCATGATCCGGACAACACTACAGTCCCACCACGAGTCACCACAGTGCAGTGAATATTTATTAGCCATGTGGCTGGCCGCTGAAGAGGAGGAGAGACCTCCTCCTCCAACATTACTGAGCATGTGCAAACAGTCTAACGTGGCTTAGCCGAGTATAACGTACAGCATGCAGCACTTTGTTTAAACGTGCTGCGTTACTATGTAACACAACGTGGGCACTGTAAACAGCACATTGATTTTACAGTGCTGTGAGTTAGGCTGCGTTACTGGCTGCTGTAACGTGGGACTTTAACGTCCCACTGTGAAACCAGCCTCAAGGAATAATAAAATTGTTTATTTTTTATTTTTTCATTTATACATTATTTAGTCCGTGTTTGTCCATTGCAAAATCTTATATAACCCTAGTTTACGTTCTTAAAGAGAATCTGTATTGTTAAAATCGCACAAAAGTAAACATACCAGTGCGTTAGGGGACATCTCCTATTACCCTCTGTTGCAATTTTGCCGCTCCTCGCCGCATTAAAAGTGGTTAAAAACAGTTTTAAAAAGTTTGTTTATAAACAAACAAAATGGCCACCAAAACAGGAAGTAGATTGATGTACAGTATGTCCACACATAGAAAAGACATCCATACACAAGCAGGCTGTATACAGCCTTCCTTTTGAATCTCAAGAGATCATTTGTGTGTTTCTTTCCCCCTGCAGCTATCTTCCACTGAAGTGTCAGGCTGTTTCTTCCTGCAGAGTGCAGACAGCTCTGCCTGTATGTAATTCCTCTATATGTGAAAGCCCAGCCAGCTCAGAGGAGGATTTATCCAGCTTGTAAAAGATAAGAGAGAAGAGAGAAGCTGCTCTAATCTAAATAATACACAGGCAATGTGCAGAGAGGGGCCTGGATGGGGGAGATGCATCACAGAACCACAACACTAAAGAACTTGGCAGCCTTCCAGACACAGGCCTGACAAGTCTGACAAGAGAGAGATAAGTTGATTTATTATAGAGATGGTGATAGTAGAACGTGCTGCAGTAAGCCAGAACACATTAGAATAGCTTTTGGAACTTGTAGGATGATAAAAAACAGGATGCAATTTTTGTTACGGAGTCTCTTTAAAGGTTTTTTGAAGTGACATATGACATGATGAGATAAAAGTGTATGTACAGCTCTATTCACACCTGCGTTTTCAAAACGCTGGCAAAATTGCAGGAGTGATTTTTCCGCAATTTCACTCGGAAAAATCACGGAACAGTGCAGCGATTTTGTTGTGATTGCATTTAGCGCTTCTATAGCACTGAAATGTGATCACCAGGAAATCGCCTGAAAATCATTTTGCATTTGCATTTGGCGCTTTTGCCCGTTTATGGGCGATTTGCGGCGACCAGCGCAAATCGGCCAAGTAAGAACGGGCCCATAGGGTTTCATTACACTAGCGCTTTCAAAAAGAGCTTGCGTTTGAGCATTTTGCCGAAATCGTGGCAAAACGCTCTACTGTGAATGGGGCCTACAGTGGCATTCCTACGTAGAACTAGGTTTTCTTCCTGATCTATTTTTCTCACTGTAATTAATAAGAATTAATGTATGCAAATGACACTTTCTCTCTATCCAGACCTAGTCTGACTATGGTGTGAGGCCTGGTGCACACCAAAACCCGCTAGCAGATCCGCAAAATGCTAGCAGATTTTGAAACGCTTTTTCTTATTTTTCTAAAGCATTTCAGCTAGAGTTTTGTGGTTTTGGGTAGCGGTTTTTGTGTAGCAGATTTCATATATTGTTACAGTAAAGCTGTTACTGAACAGTTTCTGTAACAAAAACGACTGCAAAACCGCTCTGAACTGGCGTGTTTCAGAGCGGTTTGCTTATTTCCTATACTTTACATTGGAGGCAGAAACGCCTCCGCAATCCAAAAAATGCCTCAGCCCGGGAGTATGCGTTTCAGCAAAACGCCTCCCGCTCTGGTGTGACCCACCCCATTGAAATACATTACCCTAGCGTATCCGCTGCTGCAAGTGGCTGCAAAAACGCCTGAAAACCCGCTCGGTGTGCCCCAGCCCTGACTCTCAGTCTCTTACTAATAATTAATTACAGGCCATAAAACTCTTTTGTCTCAGAGAACAACTTTTGAGCGCAGGGAGGAGGTAAAAATGGTCAATGCAATAGTTCATAGTTTGTCAGCTGAGACAGAAAAAGAACTAAAAGGAAACCAGAGATGAACGCTTTGGCACAAAATAAGCATATCCCCCAATAGATTTTACAAAATAAATACTATACCTGGTATTTTCGCCGCTCTGGTGTGCTGTTTTTTGGGTTTTTTTTTTTTTTACTAAAACTCCATGCAAAACAGAGTTTATCAGTAAAGCATATTATTTAGTGGGCTGTGTGCAAAATGAAATCACCATTTCTAAAAACCTCTTATATAACTAAGAGGTATAAAAAGGTATATACATATATTGATTAAAAAACATTTTTCAATATACCCTTACATTAGCAGCTCCTCCCATCTCATCACAGCTCTCTGTGATGCTGCAAATATACAGAACAGGAAAGCAGAGCCAGAAGGGGGCAGCTTTGGGCTTGAAAAGACATCAGAGAAGATAGACTCAGCTATAATGATTCCTGTGCAAAGCCAGACTGAATGCTCAGTCTGGGATTTTATCAGGGCTGATAACAAGCAGGCTGAGCAGTGATGGATGAAGCAGAGAGCAGGGTAGATGTTTTATCTAATGTTCCCAATTATATACATGGTAAAATACATGACATGAGGGTGTTTCGTCTCTGGTTCACTTTAAGGAGGATCCTCCAAAGGAGGAGCAGAATTGATACATTTGTTTATTTTGTTAATGTATTTATTTTCAGTTCAGGATTGTTGCCATTTTTACTGGTGGCAGGGTGAATAGGCTAAATATCACTGGAGTACATACCAATTAAAGGGACTCCGAGCAGTGCAGAAACTATGGAAAGATGCATATCATTTTAAAGCTATCTTTCTCCTCTTTCCAATGATATATAAACCACCGCCCTACGCCTTTTAGTTTTCGCTATTTTCGCGATTGAAATTACCGCAGCCGCGATCTCAATCGCGAAAATAGAGAAAACTAAAAGGCGTAGGGCGACGATTTAGGTGTCGCCAGAAAGAGGAGAAAGAGAGCTTTAAAATGATATCCATCTTTCCATAGTTATATTGTATTACACAGGGCAACTTTTTCCTAAAGTCAGCAGCTACATTCTGCTGAATGGAGCTGCTGACACTGGGGAAAGTGTTGTCCTATGTAATACAAGTAACTATGGAAAGATGGATATCATTTTAAAGCCCTCTTTCTCCTCTTTCTGGCGACACCTAAATCGTCGCCCTACATCTTTTAGTTTTCTCTATTTTCGCGATTGACATCGCGGCCGCGGCAATTTCAATCGCGAAAATAGCGAAAACTAAAAGGCATAGGGTGGCGGTTTATATATCATTGGAAAGAGGAGAAAGAGAGCTTTAAAATGATATGCATCTTTCCATAGTTTCTGCACTGCTAGGAGTCCCTTTAAGATAAAAATGGGTATCCAGAATAATTTAATATGTTCTACTATATGTCATTACAATTTAATTTACAATACAATGTATTTTTATTAGTTTGGAACGTTCCACCTTATTTATAAAGACAAATCTGCCCCTTCTCAACATCATATTTAATTTAAACCACCTCTACTCTAGACATGCATAATAGCTTTGGTTTTACAAAAGTTAAACACTGAAAGTGTAACATTTAAAATGAGATTACACAATTCATTAAAAAAAAAATAAAAGAGGAAAAATGGTTATGGTTAGGATTCCCCGAAGAGAGTCATCCTGCTGTCCAGCCATTCAGATTGGTTTGGCAGAGGTTAGAGGTACCCTTTGTGCTCACCTGCCCTTCAGTTCACCGCCAATCAACTGACATAGCTTTCAACATAGGAAATTGCCTTGCAAGGGGAAGAGGGAAATCTCACTAGGGATGCTCATTCGAATTGAAATGTACACATTTCCAATCAGAAATTGGAAATCAGAAAACAGAATTTGGAATTCTGTGAAAATCTAATTTACTTCACAGAATTCGGAAGCATTGGGCCAATCAGAGAGTGCAGAACTTTTCTGCAAAAATCGGATCACTGTGGTAATTTTAGACTAATCACAAGGCTGATTTTTCCTATTTTTATTTTTGCATTCCCTGATGCAAAAAAATTAGTTATAAAATACATTTAAAAAATTGAAAATTAGCATTAATTTCAAATGGGCATTTCCTACCATCTCTAATCTCGCGCTTTCTTACAAATATATTTGTCATTTCTGTCTGCCCAAAAGATATGGGAGCAATATAGGGACACATTACAGTAATATACCTTTATATGGTGACTCAAAGTAACCTGGCTAGTTTTCTGTTAATAAATTGCAGTCTATCGATGTCTCAGCACATATTCTCTGTGAACCCCAAGTTTTCTTCCTCAAAGTACACGTGGGTTCTTATTCAATATTCTGATAGTTTTTACAGTACCTTTAGGCTAATTTCACACCAGGACGTTGCGTTAGAGGGGGCGTTAAGGTCGCATAACGTCCCCCTAACGGAACGCCTGGTGGTGCTGGATCTGGACGTCAGAGTGAGCCGCGTTGTGCAGCTCACTCTGGCGTCAGTGATGCCGTGATGCGCACTCTTGTGCGCATGCGGCATCACGTGGTCCCGCCGGCCAATCGCCGCACAGAGCGGCCGCTCCAGGAAGTAAACACTGCACGTCACAACGTGCAGTGCATATTAATTAGCCATGTGCCTGGCCGCTCTCCGCTCCTCCACAAGATTACTGAGCATGTGCAAGCAGTCTAACGCGGCTCAGCCGCGTCTAAAGTACTGCATGCAGTACGTTGTCTTGTGACGCAGCGTTACAATGTAACGCAACGTGGGCACTGTGAACAGCCCCATTGATTTTTCATTACTGTGCGGTGGGCTGCGTTACAGGCTGCTCTAACGTGCGCCTGTAACGACTCACTGTGAAACCAGCCTTAAAGAATGTTTTGGTACTTTTCAATTGCAGAATGCTGAAATGTTATTTTAAACAGAAATCTATGACAATCTAGGAGAAAACTTAGAAGAAAAGGTGAATAAATAAAGGCCCTTCTACTGCATTGCATGGATGTTGTGAAAATGGGGTATGTTTCTTCTTAATTTTAGCATTACATGCAGGTGTTTAACTAGAAATCACTGGGCCCCCCTGTGAAAATTTGAATGCCCCCCCCCCATAGTTGCCAAATAATTGTAATGGTGCAACGTTTCACCATAAAATAATCGTAATGCAGCAATGTTTCACCATAAAACAATCATAATGGGGCAGCGTTTCACCACAAAATAAACGTAATGCAGCAATGTTTCACCATAAAACAATCATAATGGGGCAGCATTTCACCATAAAATAATCGTAATGCAGCAATGTTTCACCATAAAACAATCATAATGGGGCAGCATTTCACCATAAAATAATCGTAATGCAGCAATGTGTCACTAGAAAATAATCTCAATGTGTGCAGCATTTCACCAGAAAATAATCATAATGCGGCAATGTTTTACCATAAAATAATCATAATGTGGCAATGTTTCACCATAAAATAATCGTAATGCAGCAATGTTTCACCATAAAATAATTGTAATGGGGCAGCATTTCACCAGAAACTAATCATAATGCAGCTATGTCTCATCATAAAAAACATAATGCAGCAATGTTTCACTAGAAAATAATCGCAATGTGTGCAGCATTTCACCAGAAAATAATCGCAATGTATGCACTGTGCAGCATTTCACCTGAAAATAATTGTAATGCAGGAATGTTTTACAAGAAAATAATTGTCATGTGGGCAGCATTTCAGAAGAAAATAGTGTGTACCTGTAAAAAAAATAATTTACTCACCTGGCAGAAGTCTCCCCTCTTGGCTGGCCTCTGGCATGCAGCTCCCCCGACGATCCTCCTGCAGCATATCTCCCGCACTGACAGGCAGAGAGCAGGACTACGGGAAGATGGCACCCGAAGCCCTCTTCTGAAGACACAAATAGTCTCCAGTGCAGGGCTTCGGATGCCATCTTCCCTTAGCCCTGCTCTACTTCCCCGAAGACTCCAGCAGGCTAAGGTGAGCTGCGGGCTGTGGAGAATGAACCGGCGCTATTAGTTGCTGTGGCCAGTTGAACACCTGGGGGGTCCCCCAATCCGGCGGCAGTGCTTTCCCCCCACACGACACCCCTGCTCCTCCTCCCAAAATGGGCCCACAGGGACCCCGGGCCCTCCCTCAGCTGCAGGGGCTGCAGCCCCTATAGTTACGCCATGATCACATGTAATTGATCCATCCACCAGCTAAATCCAAGAGAAAGAGCAATTGTTGCCAAACTCATATGGCCCATGAAACATGCATTCTTTCCATACTTTGCTGCTATACACTGTTTCACTCACCAACTCGACCAATATTAGAATGTACCTACAAAAAAGACAACCAAAACCAATACAATTAGAGTTATTGTCTATATTAATGATGCTATGAGCCAGTCACAGCTATGTCTCGGTTCAGCTACATACACACAATGGATTGAAATGGGCCATGGCAGCCCATGAAGATCGCCTCAACCGAGGACCTATCATGCATCCAGCATGGCAGCACCGACATGACGTCTGCTAAAAATGGCATGCCAGGACTTAAGCAATCCTGCCCACTCCCCTGCCCACGGGAAGGCGCTCCATTACTCACCACTCATTCACTCTTCAACCCCCTGCATAGTAACAGCTGGAGGCTACTCTTGCATCTGTACAGTGTTGGCTGTACATGGATGCACAAGGGACCAAGTACCAATCCCTGCTAGGTGACAGAAGTGACTCCTGGGGCCTGATTCACAAAGCTGTGATAACTCAGTTATCACGCCTAAAAGACTTTAGGCGTGATAACCTTTGCACTGCTGAGTTAGCACCGTTTTGTGCTCTTTATCACGCGCAAAGTCCCGTGCGCAGCGCCCATAGGGTTTTCGCGCGAGTTTCATTTTATCACGCCTAAACTGAGTTTAGGCGTGATAAAGGGCTTTTCACAGGCGTGCAAACACTTTGCACCGCTTTGTGAATCAGGCCCTATGTGTACTAGGCTTTAGTGCAGAGCCTTAAACAAAGCCTGTAACGGAAAAAACTTCCAGGGGGGGGGGGGTACTCACCTCCGGAGGTGGAAGTCTCTGGATCCTATTGAGGCTTCCCCCATCCTCCTCGGTCCCACGGCAGCTGCGATAAAGCTCCCTGAACAGCGGGGATGTAAATATTTACCTTTCCGGCTCCAGCACAGGCGCAGTATCGGCTCTAAACCTCGGAGATAGGCAGAAATAGCCGATCGCTGTTGGGCTACTCTACTGTGCAGGCGCAAGTCTGCTGCGCCTGTGCAGTAGAGCGGACCAGACAGAGATTGGCTATTTTCATCTATCTCCGTGCGGATAGCTGCAACAGCACCCCTGCTGGAGCCAGGAAAGGTAAATAAATCAGGGCTTGTCAGGCTTGTTGAGGGAGGATTCCGGGACACTTCGGGGGAGCCAGTGCTGGACTGCCTGAAGCTACAGGGGTGGGGGAAGGCTCATTGGGACCCTGAGGCTTCCCCCTCCCGAGGTGAGTACCCCCCAGAGGAACTTTTTTTTGTTAAAGGTTCTCTTTAAGAACAGGGCCAGATTTACCATAAGGCACTGTAGGCACGTGCCTACAGGCGCCTAATGATGGAAAGGCAGTTCACTCCCCTCCCCTAGTGCCTCCCTCCAGCCTTCCCTTTGCAGAGTCCTGAGCTGAGTGTAAATGAGGGATTGCTCACCTAACTCTAGTCATTCGGCTGATAAGATCTCCCTCCAGTTGTGGGACACCTCTAGCTACCTAATACTTGGGGCACCTCTAGCTACTTAAAGAGACTCTGTAACAAAATGTTGAGCCTTATTTCTTCTATTCTATAAGTTCCTATACCTGTTCTGATGTGGTCTGTCTTACTGCAACCTTTTCTAGTTGCACTGTCTCTGTAATAAATCTTATCTCCTTTCCTCTGTCGTGTCTGTCGGGCTGAGGCTGGAATGTGTGGAATGTGCAGCACTGCTTGTCATTGGCAGAAGCTTTACACACCCCCTCCAAGCTCTGCATGAATCACACAGTAAGCTGTTCTCAGCCTATGATACTGTGGTTAGAAGCCAGTCATTTGTTTGTAAACACTGCCTAAAACTGTTAATTACAAGCCAGGATTGCAGCAGGGAGTGACAGAAACAGCACAGAGGGGCACAGGGGAACATAAGGAATAGAATGGTATGCTTTTTATTGTACGAATATTAGAGTACAGATTCTCTTTAATACTGATGTTCCTCTAGCTACCCAATACTTGGAGGCACCTATATAGCTACTTAATACTGAGGGTACCTCTGGCTACCTAATATTAAGGGGCACCTGTAGCTACCTATGATGGGCTAGGGAAGTAAGGGAGAAGTGACAGCTGGGGCAGCCAGCACACTTGCTGTGCAGTTCAGGGGTTTGTAGGTTGATGGAGGGCGAAATCTAGGGTGCAAGGATATCTGTGCCTATGGGCTCCTGTGATGTAAATCTGGGCCTGCTTCAGAATTAACAATAAGTAAACAGACCAGTTGATTATGGAAAGACTTGTATAGCAGCTGATGCCATCCATCCATATCTTTTACCTTTTCTTTACTTTTTTCTTGACATTAGCTCATCTTTATATAACCAATGAGTGCTAGCTAAAACTTCAAACACAGCAAATAACAATATGTGACAAAATGACAACTGGAAAGAAGACAGACCATCTGAAGCAAGCTTAAAATAAACTTGCCAAAAACCTCAGACATCAAAAAGTAAGACTATAATAAAAAGAGATATACAGCAGGGAAAATACATATTTATCATATCAACATTTGTTTTTGTAAATATAATGGGGTTATTGCCGTGAACTCTACACCAGTGACCAGATTTACAACCAAAGTAACTCATGCATACAAAAAATCAAATTAACGAAGTACACAAATTAAGTTATGCTTAATAAAGTGGATTGACACAGGGAGCAAGTACTGAACTAGTACTTAATACTAAATAGAAAAACTTTTGTTTGTTCAAGATGCCTCCTGTATGAAGAAAGAAACTAGGCGCATTCATTGTTTAAGTGTGATTTTGACTTTCGGAACCTAAACCTCTTCAGGTTCTGGGGTATTTACCCCTTAAGGTCCCTGACAATTTTGGCTTTTCAGTTATATATATATATATATATATATATATATATATATATATATATACATACACACACACTTGGGGGGAAAGACGCAAGTGCAAAAAAATACACTTTTCTCCCTTCCTGTTTTTCACGACAAGTGCCACAGTTATAAAACACCTCAATCCATAATTTTTGGCTCATCTTGGTTAAAATTATACCATATATGCCATATTTTGATACTAGGGGCTCGATTCACAAAGCGGTGATAACTCAGTTATCACGCCTAAAAGACTTTAGGCGTGATAACCTTTGCACCAGCAAAGTTATCACCGCTTTGTGCTCTAACTCGCGTGAAGTGTACGCGTGTACGTGCGCGCGCAAAGTCCCATAGGGCTTAATGGGAGCTTCGCGCGAAGCGGGGGGCGCGGTTGCGCGCGTAAAATTCGCGCGAGTTTCTTCTTATCATGCCTAAACTAAGTTTAGGCGTTTAGGCGTGATAAAGGGGTTTTCACAGGCGTGCAAAGTGTTTGCACCGCTTTGTGAATCAAGCCCCAGTTGTGCATGTAGTGGACCATTATCTCCTGTGCGTCTGTAGCAATTGGATGCAATTGCTAGTTTGGGGACCTCAGTGCTACACAGATGCATAACTAGGCAACAATACAGTGATGTATCTATACAGCCTTGGGTCCCCAAACTGTCGCCCTAGCATCTGATCGCTACGGCCGGCAACCATTACTGGTGTGAACAGGTCTTAAAGGCAAGTATAGGTGACACATGGGAGTTAATTGGCTTGGTGGGGTTAAACTTCAATGCAGTTTTAAAAAACTATGCGGAATTTCGTCTGAATTTTTTGACCAATCAGAGCCATCGGAAATTAAAAGCCAATCAGAAGTGTGTAAAAGCTGCATTTATTGTTAGGCAGAATTTTTAAGCCAATCAGAAGGATCGAAAGGGATAGACCCATCACAGAAGCTTAAAACACGCTGATTTCTGCATTAAAATTTCAGCACCAGAGTCTTAATAAAAACCAACCAATCCTACGTTAGCAACCAGCTCCTAGCTACCTATCATCAGCTATCCCACCCATTTTGTATATAAGAGAGGTGTGACAGTCACGAAGCTTGTGGGTTTCAGTCTGGTGTTTTGGAGAGAGGAGAGACAGACCCATATTAGTTGTTTCAACATAAAACAATAGTCTTTTTAACCACTTTGTCCTCCTTGACGTATAAAAACGTCAAGGAGGACAGGCGCGCTCCCGCGGCCGATCGCGCGCGTGCACGCGCACTCCCGGCCGCGGAGTCGGTAGCCACGGAATCAATGTATCAGACTATGGAGCCCGATCATTGATTCCTCTCCCCCGCTGAAAAAGCGACAGCTTCTCTCGGAAGCTTCGCTCTTTCTGAAGCGGTGTCCCTCTAAGCGTACATTGTACGCTTAGAGTGACGTCATGTAAAAAAAATCGAGATTGCCATCTTGTGGCCAAAAAGTAAATCTACAAGTAAATGCCCAAAAACATTACAATACACCAAAATTTCCCCAAATAAAACACTTTTATATCCCACCCTCCCAAAAATGCCCACATAAAATGTTTAATAAAAAAAAACAAAAAAAACATTACTATAAAAAAAAAAACACATAAATATTTACCTAAGGGTCTAAACTTTTTAAATATCTATGTAAAGATGAAATATTTCTCTCTATTTTTTTTATAAGCTTGTAAATAGTGATGTATGCAAAACGGAAAAAATGCTCTTTTATTTCCAAATAAAATATTGTCGCGATACATTGTGATAGGGACATAATTTAAATGGTGAAATAACCGTGACAAATGGGCAATACCAATACGTGGGTTTTAATTATGGAGGCATGTATTATTTTAAAACTATAATGGCCGAAAACTGACAAATAATGAATTTTTTCATTTTTTTTCTTATTCTTCCTGTTAAAATGAATTTACAGTAAAGTGGCTCTTAGCAAAATGTACCCCCCAAAGAAAGCCTAATTGGTGGCGGAAAAAACAAGATATAGATCAGTTCATTGTGATAAGTAGTGATAAAGTTATAGGCTAATGAATGGGAGGTGAACATTGCTCGGATGCATAAGCTGAAAACGACTGAGATGTTAAGTGGTTAAAGACTGTATATAAAACAAAAGTCTTTTTAAAGACTGTAAGAGAGAATTAGACTGAGTGTGAGCTATTATTAGTAGTAGCTAGGTGTATTTGCGAGAGAGTGACAGTAGATTGTTAGTTTGAGTGATATATTGTAGTGTAGTGTAGTGTACTAGTAGTTGCTGTGTGGAGAGGGTTAGAGAGAGCCAGCCAGGCCGCAGGCTTAGTGTTTGACAGAGTGAGAAAATTAGGTGATTGATTAGTTGAGTGTAGTGGAAGTTTTTTTTTTTTTTGTTTGTTTTCTAAGTTCATTTTTTTTTTTTTGTTTTCTTTATTTTGTTTTTTATTTATTTTCTTTATTTCACTCCCTTATTTATTATCTGTTTTTAGTTCAAGTTAGTTATATTACTTTGGTTCTGTCACTCATACCCCTTCCCCAATAAACTTTTTTGGCCCCAAAACAAAGGAGCGAGAGCAGCAGCATTTCCCTCCACTCCTAAAAGAAAATGGAGTGATGGTGGTGTTGGTGGATCACGTCACGTACGTGATCAGGTTGAGGGTGGCAGCAGCAGCAGGAGACATTCCGTCCTGATCAGAGATATCTTCCCTGTGTTGGCACGCAGGAAAATTTTGACACAGCAGCAGGCGAACAGAGTTGTTGATTATTTCGATGAGGAACCCTCTACCCAGTCTGAGGAACTTGAAGCTAGTTGCAGCAGCACCAGTAGTGGCCAGGTTCCTCATGACCAGAACCTGACCACAGCTGCTTCTTTTGACGATGTTGCTTCCTCCCAGTACTCTGCTCCAGAATTAAAGCACACATATGTCGATGAGAGAGATGTGCAGAAGGATTGGGAGGAGGCATTGGAGGAGACCGTGGTGGGACCAAGCTAACAAGAAGTGGTGGGTTCTGTGGTGACAGAAATGGCCCCTGTGTTTTCTTCATCCAGTAATCCATCACAAATGGGAGCTTGTGACACCATCAATCAACATCACCACCAGTCAACTACAGAGGTGTTTCGTGGCCAGGTGGAGGGTCCAGAAGAGGGTTCCAGAGCTTTGGTTAAACTGGATGATGTTTTGGATGATGAGGTGGCTGATCCAACGTGGTCGCCGTCTGGTGCGTTAGGCACTAGCAGGCAAGAGCAGCATAGAGAAACAGAGCAGACCGTTGGCCAGCAGCCTGCAAGTTCTGTCGGTACCCACCAGTTCAATGCTGAGCATCAATGTGCTCAAAGAGGGCGCACCACTGTTCCACATGCACGCACGTCCTCTGCATGGAATTATTTTACTGTTCCTGCAGAGGATGAATCCAGGGCAGTTGGTTCTGTGTGCCGTAAATCGGTGTGCAGAGGCAAATCGGGTAGCGGACTTGGCACTTCATAGCTGATAAGCCATCTGCGCAACCACCACAGATGGGAGTTCAAATATGTAAAGAATTACAATAAGATGGGTAGAGGAAAAGCAGCAGCAAAAGGCTCCTCCTCTTCTTTTTCTAGTCGTCCTATCCCTATCCAACCTGATCAGTCCCATTCTACTTCAAATCCCTCTGCATGCCAGGCTAGAAGAGGGCTCCAGACCTCAGCAAGCACCTTATCATCACCCTTGTTCGTTTCCTCTGAATCACCAGTGTTCCAGCGTCAGGCCTCTGTGCCAGAAATGTTGCAGAGGAGGCGGATGCTCCGTGCAACTGATCCCTTTGTTGTCAAAAATAATGCACTCCTGGCAAGGCTGTTGGGCCAACAGCTGCTGCCCTACCAGTTTGTGGATTGTGCCCCCTTCCGCAGACTGATGAACAGTGTTGCTCCACAATGGCGGATCCCCAGCCGCCATTATTTTGCCAGGAATGCTATCCCTGCCCTTCACCAGCACATTGTGGAGTGTGTCGGGTGGTCTATAGATCACGCTGTCGGTGGCAAGGTGCACTTCACTATGGATGGCTGGAGCAGCAGGCATGGGCAGGGAAAGTATCTAACTTTTGCTGCCTACGACAACTCCTGCTGCTCCAAACAAGAATTGTAATCACTGCCGTGGAACCACCTCTAGGTCCCATGGTCTACAACAACACCTTCTGCTCCAAACAAAAATTGTAATGACTGCTGTGGAACCACCTCTAGGGCCCATGGCCTACGACAACTCCTGCTGCTCCAAAAAAAATTGTAATGAGTGCTGTGAAAAAACCTCTAGGTCCCATGGCCTACGATGTTTTAAAAACGATGTTTCAAATGAGCCTGTGAGTAATACCTCGGAAATTTGCAGAAATCCTTTTAAAGGGAACCTAAACAGAGAAGGATGTGGATTTTTCCTTTTAAAATAATGCCAGTTGCCTGACTCTCCTGCTGATCCTGTGTGTCTAATACTTTTTGCCACAGCCCCTCAACAAGCATGCAGATCAGGTGCTCTGACTGAAGTCAGACTGGATTAGCTGCATGCTTGTTTCAGGATTGTGATTCAGCCACCACTAAAGCCAAAGTTATCAGCAGATTTCTTTTTTTTTTCTAAAACCTTGCGCTCCTATCTGAGAGTGACAGGCTATCTCAGGCCCTTGTTATCCTCTTGTCTTAATGCACGGTGCTGCTCCACTTGTGGTTGGCAAGGGTAGGCAAGTCTAGAAGAGAATGAAGCGCTCCATTGTGCATTACCAAAAGAAAGTTTAATCGCAACTTAAAAAGATCTACTTACAAGATCCAGTAAAACAACTCGCTTATTCAGCGGCACAGTCCACCGCTAACCCGCATGCAGATGGGCAACAACGCGCTGTGGCCGGCAGCGCGTTCTCCGATGTCCGGGATGGCCGTCTCGCAATGGGTGTGGGCGTGGCTGTCAGTTAGCGTGCGTATAGCGTCATTACGCGTTTCGGCGCTCTGCGCCTTCGTTAGATGACGACTATACGCACTGCACGCTTCTTAAATCCATCCTCACGGCCGTAGTCATGGCTACGTGGGTGGAACGCTTGTAGATTTGAAAAACTTTATTGACAAATGGACAATTAAATGTGTACAGTATTATTTCAGTACACCTGGTATTAGGTTTCTTGCGCATAAAATAAAAGGACTTATACAATAGAAAAACATTCTCAAAAATGAATTGTCTTTAGTTAAAAAATGTAATTATAATTATACAAACAATTAAGGGAAAAGTTAAAAATTAAGGGGGATTTAAAAAACAGGGGATGATAAAAAAGGGGGGGGGGGGGTGGATAAAAAAGTGGAACGTGATGCGCCGGCTCACAGCGCGCTGTAGGGCTTATTAAAATAACATTGTTATAAGATTTTATTTATGTACAACCCCCCCCCCCCCCCCCCCCCCCGGCTGTAATTAAAAGTTTAAACAGCCTAACAAAAGATTTTATTTCTATATGTGAAATGCTCATTTCTATACATAAAACCCCTGCTGTGATTGGAACTCTTGGTAACCTAGCACAACTCTACAGCATGTAGTTTCAGGACACTGGGGATAATTATATGATGCATCTATAGACCTTACAGAAAACCTATATTCCCAGTTTAAATAATGGGATATCTGGGTGAATGTACTGTAAATACATGGTTAATAGACCTTCCAGTGGGGTAAGGGGCAGGGGGGGGGGGGGGGGGGGCAGGGGAGGGAGGGGAAGGAGAAGGGAAAGGGGAAAGGGATTTGGTAATGGGGAGGATGGAACAGGACGCTTCAATTGGACTGGGATTTTTGTGCATCATTCCTACATGATGCACAGTATGTGCCCTATCAGGATTTTTAACAGGGATGCATTAGGAGACCCATATTGTCTCACCAAGACCAAAGTTATGGCATGGCATGCTACTATGCAAAGCTCTGCCTAGTACATGAAACTGTTATATGTTACTACTGATCATTACACTGAAATGGAAACCCAAAAATTTCCAATCAAGGGTTCGCTTAGGCTCCATGTTGTTTGTGGGGGGGGGGGGGGGTGGCCGGGAGAACGGGGAACAATTCCAAGGTTGGGGGAGAGGGTGGTTAGATATACGGTAATGGATATCTTAAACCTACTACGGACATATTCTATCTTATGGTATACTCACCACCCTCGTCTAATGTGGAAATCTGCTAGGGGGTATAACATCACTGTGGAAAGAGAAGGGGAACAATGTTATAGCTTTTGTATGAATAACCAAATGATGAGCATATCACGTCACAAATATGTTGAGGCCTCTAGACTCTCATTCATTCCATTTGGTTTTAGTGCATTCATCTTAAAAATCCAAAACGTCTCTCTTTCGCACAGTTTTTTGTATCTTTCACCTCGATGGAGATTTTTGGAAATCATTTCAACACCCATAATCCTAAGTGATTCGACTGAACTGTTGTGACACTCTTTAAAGTGTCTGGGGACAGTGTGTTTTTCAGTCCCTTCTAAAATATTGCGCTTATGTTCACCAAGTCTCTGTCTGAGTGGTCGAGTAGTTCGGCCAACGTATACTTTAGGACAACCGCAAGTTAGTACATAGACCACATGATCACTCCCACATGTAATAAACTCCTTTATCTTACATATACTTTGGTTGCCATCCGCTACCTCTAACACCCTATGTTTGAAGAACTGGCAACAACCACATCTCTTTACATGACATCTATAGTTACCCACTATTGACGGAAACATACTTCGGGGTTTCTCTTTAATTTTTCTTATATTGCTCGGTGCAATGGTGTTTTTGATTGATCTTGCTTTCTTAAAAATCACCCCCGGATGGTCTGGGATTATATCCCTCAGTATGGAATCTTGCTTCAGGATTGGCCAATTTTGTGTTATAATTTTCTTTATTTTCCTGTGTGCCTCTGAAAAAGGTGTAATAAATGACACCTCAGAGTGATTTTTATCTTCCATGTTCCCCGTCTTATGGCGAGGTGGCCTAGTTCTGAATTCCTCCAGGGTAGCCTGTATTTGATCTGGTGTATACCCTTTTTCTAAAAATTTGGCTCTTAATATCTCTCCCTGCTCATCATAATCGACATTCAAAATATTCCCAGAAGCCAGTTCTGCAGGTTAAGACGTAATTGTACCTCCGATGTTCTCCCCACCAACAGAGAGCTCTGTTGGTGGGGAGAAAAGGGGGGGGGGATCACTTGTGTGCTGTGTTGTGCGGCCCTGCAGCTTAATCTTAAAGCTGCAGTTGCCCATTTTACTAAAAAATTGCCTGGTCACTAGGGGGGTTTAGCACTGCAGTCCTCAAGAGGTTAAGTAGTAGAGGACATTGTCCCAGTCCTGCCATCAATGTTGTATTCCAGTAACCAATGTGCCATGTTCTTCCTCCCTTAAGACTAATATTTTGGCAAAGTGACTAGTGGCTGTAACATCCACACCTACCCTCTACTCTGCAGCAAAGAGAGAGAGAGAGAGAGAGAGAGAGAGAGAGAGAGAGAGAGAGAGAGAGAGAGAGAGAGAGAGAGAGTTACTGCAGGAGGAAGTGAAGGCAACGGACATCTAATTGGAAGGTTTCGAGTGATTTCATTAATTGGATGTTTGGGGGGCCACATGAGTATCATATTTGCTTTTGTGCACAAGTATTCATTGTCCATTTAAACATTACTACTTCCCAAGTACAGTACAGTTTATCTGCTCTGAAAACTGTCATTGCATGTTATTGCACATCTGCTATATGTATATATTATAACTTATCCAGTGAGTTTCTCTCCTTTTTTAACTTCTGCTAACCATGCAAGCTGATGCACTGCTAGTTGTGGCTGATAAGGAAACATAACAAGATACTGTAATGTAATTCCTTGGCTAGAAGCTTTCTACTGAAGAAGAAGGTGCTGTTTAAATGTTTGAATGCTATTCTGCTACTATTTTTTTTCTGGTAATAGGTTTTATGTTGTAAATCAGGGTTTCTCAACATTCGATGCGCGTACCCCCAGGGGTACGCAAGACCACTGCTGGGGTACGCACAGTGAAGTTGTTACCCGAGAGCAAATAGTGTGGTCCGCACCACTTTTACCCGGAGGGGGGGCGCAAAAATTTCATAGCTTACAAAATACATATACTAGAATCAATCTATAATTCCCTCCTTCTTAGTGCTGCTATTTACAGCTCCCCCGCAGCTTCATGTCGATTCCGACTGCTGAGCTAAGCTTATAATAGATAACACAGTTTTATCAGAGGTGAGAGGTATTACTGCAGCACCCCTCTCCACCAGCAAAATGAACACGTCCAGTACCCCTCCCTCAGGAATGTGAGGAGGAGAGGAGGAAAAACGCACACACAAGCAACACGGGAGTCAGAGTGAAGGAGTGTGAGTTGAGGGTGCTGACTATATGTGTCTGTATCTATGTATAAGTAAGTGTGTGTGTGTGTGTGTGTGTGTGTGTGTAAATGTATGGGGGGTGGGTGTATGTGTGTGTGTGTGTGTGTGTGTGTGTGTGTGTGTGTGTGTGTGTGTGTGTGTGTGTGTGTGTGTGTGTGTGTGTGTGTGTGTGTGTGTGTGTGTGTGTGTGTGTGTGTGTCTAAATTGCCTGTGTGTGATATTTATCTTGTACATATACTTATAGAGAGAGAAAGAGAGAATGTGCTCACCACCCATCACCCTCTGCCAGCCTCAGCCAGCACCACCACCTGTCCCTCACCACCCATAACTTTCTGACAGCTTCAGTCAGCACCATCACCTGTCCCTCACCACCCATTACTTTCTCCCATCCTCAGCCAGCACTATCACCTGTCCCTCACCACCCATCACCCTCTGCCAGCCTCATCCATCACCATCACCTGTCCCTCACCCCCCATCACCCTCTGCCGGCCTCAGCCAGCACCATCACCTGTCCCTCACCACCCATCACCCCCTACCAGCCTCATCTATCACCATCACCTGTTGTTCACCACCCATCACCCTCTTCCAGCCCCAGCCAGCACCATCACCTGTCCCTCATCATCCATCACCCCCTACCAGCCTCAGCCAGCACCATCACCTGTCCCTCACCACCCATTACTTTCTCCCATCCTCAGCCAGCACTATCACCTGTCCCTCACCACCCATCACCCTCTGCCAGCCTCATCCATCACCATCACCTGTCCCTCACCCCCCATCACCCTCTGCCGGCCTCAGCCAGCACCATCACCTGTCCCTCACCCTCCATCACCCTCTGCCAGCCTCAGCCAGCACCATCACCTGTCCCTCACCACCCATCACCCCCTTCCAGCCTCATCCATCACCATCACCTGTCGTTCACCACCCATCACCCTCTTCCAGCCCCAGCCAGCACCATCACCTGTCCCTCACCACCCATCACCCTCTGCCAGCGTCAGCCAGCACCATCACCTGTCCCTCATCATCCATCACCCCCTACCAGCCTCAGCCAGCACCATCACCTGTCCCTCGCCCTCCATCACCCTCAGCCAGCCTCAGCCAGCACCATCACCTGTCCCTCACCACCCATCACCCTCTGCCAGCCTCAGCCAGCACCATCACCTGTCCCTCACCCCCCATCACCCTCTGCCAGCCTCAGCCAGCACCATCACCTGTCCCTCACCACCCATCACCCTCTTCCAGCCCCAGCCAGCACCATCACCTGTCCCTCATCATCCATCACCCCCTACCAGCCTCAGCCAGCACCATCACCTGTCCCTCACCACCCATTACTTTCTCCCATCCTCAGCCAGCACTATCACCTGTCCCTCACCACCCATCACCCTCTGCCAGCCTCATCCATCACCATCACCTGTCCCTCACCCCCCATCACCCTCTGCCGGCCTCAGCCAGCACCATCACCTGTCCCTCACCCTCCATCACCCTCTGCCAGCCTCAGCCAGCACCATCACCTGTCCCTCACCACCCATCACCCCCTTCCAGCCTCATCCATCACCATCACCTGTCGTTCACCACCCATCACCCTCTTCCAGCCCCAGCCAGCACCATCACCTGTCCCTCACCACCCATCACCCTCTGCCAGCGTCAGCCAGCACCATCACCTGTCCCTCATCATCCATCACCCCCTACCAGCCTCAGCCAGCACCATCACCTGTCCCTCGCCCTCCATCACCCTCAGCCAGCCTCAGCCAGCACCATCACCTGTCCCTCACTACCCATCACCCCCTACCAGCGTCATCCATCACCATCACCTGTTGTTCACCACCCATCACCCTCTGTCAGCCTCAGCCAGCAACATCACCTGTCTCTCACCACCCATCACCCTCTTCCAGCCCCAGCCAGCACCGTGACCTGTCCCTCACCACCCATCACCCTCTGCCAGCCTCAGCCAGCACCATCACCTGTCCCTCACCACCCATCACCCTCTGCCAGCCTCAGCCAGCACCATCACCTGTCCCTCACCCCCCATCACCCTCTGCCAGCCTCAGCCAGCACCATCACCTGTCCCTCACCACCCATCACCCTCTGCCAGCCTCAGCCAGCACCATCACCTGTCCCTCACCCCCCATCACCCTCTGCCAGCACTCTCACCAGTTTCTCCCCACCCAGCATCCTCATCTACCTCTCCCCATCCAGCACCCTCATTCTCCCAAGCGCAAATGGCAGCATCTTTACTGCTGGGAAGGAGCATCCCTGTGGAATGTGTGTTGTGTGTTCTGATTTGAGCAGAAATAACACCTGATCCCCCAGAGTGCACTGGGAGGAGACAGCTTTATGACATTAGTAGGAAGGCAGGGCTGCATACCAATATACAGCAATATTTAGATATAGGAAGAATTTCTGATGCTGAAACCAGGATAATTAACGTAATATTGGGTATCCTGAATAATGCATTACATTCTGCTAGTTAGTTACAATGCCTCATTCAGCTCCTTCTTTTTTACTGTAAATGTATTGATTGTAGACTTATCTTTTAATTAAGTCCATACAGTAATGTATCATGCATAAATTCTGTCCTGTGTCCTAATCCCCAGAACAGAACAGCTTCCATTTTGTGTTCTGATCAAAGCAGGCCTCTGGAAATAACTCAGTAGAACATTTTACATTCATGTAATTTTTTGTATAATAAAATAAGGATTTCATTTTCTGCCATCTTCTTGATCCCGCTACTTCCTGTCGCACACAAATTTTCATTTTGCCACTTAGAGGCAGGTGAGAAAGTCTTCAGCAATATCAGCATAAATATTCACATTTTATGTCAAGCTCATTCTGATGAATCAGCGGAAGGTACAAGCAACACTTAAGGATTATTGTGTGATGTACATGAGGAATTTACAAAATATAGCAGTCTTACTTGATTATGATGCAAAATGTACAAATTCCTGCAAAAAATGACTTTAATGATTAAAACTCCTACATTTTATTATCCTCTCCTACTTTATATGTAAATTTCTGACTACTCCACTCACTGATTATTTTTATTTGCATTTCTGTAGTTGCTTTTTACTGGATTTAAAGGGGTTTTCCGCTTTTAGCAGTGACGGTATAGTGAGGGATATCATGCCTTTCGTATTGGGGATGTGGAGTGGACAGCTCGGGGATTAGAAGAAATCTCAGAAATGAGTATCTGAACATCTTAGGTCAAAATGTTAAAAAGGCAATTAAAGAGTATGTCTGGTAAAAAACACAGACCCTGATGACACGACAGCCTCTGTCCTAATGATGATAGATCGAGGTGGGGTGTCTCAGGCTTCAATACTCACCTGATCAAATGTCATCAGGTCACTAGTGACGCTCTGTCCCCCTTCTTGGGAACACAGTGGTGGCCATGTTTCCGAAGTCTGCTCATTTTAAACCTTTGCCTACATTGCAGCTGCCCGCCAACAGCTCTGCAGCTACCAATTAACCACTTGAGGACCTAGGGCTTTCTACCCCTTAAGGACCGGCCACTTTTTTCCATTCAGACCACTGCAGCTTTCACGGTTTATTGCTCGCTCATACAACCTACCACCTAAATGAATTTTGCCTCCTTTTCTTGTCACTAATAAAGCTTTCTTTTGGTGCTATTTGATTGCTCCTGCGATTTTTACTTTTTATTATATTCATCAAAAAAGACATGAATTTTGGCAAAAAGATTTTTTTAACTTTCTGTGCTGACATTTTTCAAATAAAGTAAAATTTCTGTATACATGCAGCGCGAAAAATGTGGACAAACATGTTTTTGATTAAAAAAAACCCATTCAGTGTATTGGTTTGGGTAAAAGTTATAGCGTTTACAAACTATGGTGCAAAAAGTGAATTTTCTCATTTTCAAGCATCTATGACTTTTCTGACCCCCTGTCATGTTTCATGAGGGGCTAGAATTCCAGGATAGTATAAATACCCCCCAAATTACCCCATTTTGGAAAGAAGACATCCCAAAGTATTCACTGAGAGGCATAGTGAGTTCATAGAAGATATTATTTTTTGTCACAAGTAAGCGGAAAATGACACTTTGTGAGAAAAAAAAAAAAGTTTCCATTTCTTCTAACTTGCGACAAAAAAAAAATGAAATCTGCCACGGACTCACCATGCCCCTCTCTGAATACCTTGAAGGGTCTACTTTCCAAAATGGGGTCATTTGTGGGGTGTGTTTACTGTCCTGACATTTTGGGGGGTGCTAAATTGTAAGCACCCCTGTAAAGCCTAAAGGTGCTCATTGGACTTTGGACCCCTTAGCGCAGTTAGGATGCAAAAAAGTGCCACACATGTGGTATTGCCGTACTCAAGAGAAGTAGTATAATGTGTTTTGGGGTGTATTTTTACACATACCTATGCTGGGTGGGAGAAATATCTCTGTAAATGACAATTTGTTAATTTTTTTACACACAATTGTCCATTTACAGAGATCTTTCTCCCACTCAGCATGGGTATGTGTAAAAATACACCACAAAACACATTATACTACTTCTCCTGAGTACGGAGATACCACATGTGTGGCACTTTTTTGCACCCTAACTGCGCTAAAGGGCCCAAAGTCCAATGAGTACCTTTAGGATTTCACAGGTCATTTTGAGAAATTTCGTTTCAAGACTACTCCTCACGGTTTAGGGCCCCTAAAATGCCAGGGCAGTATAGGAACCCCACAAATGACCCCATTTTAGACAGAAGACACCCCAAGGTATTCCGTTAGGAGCATGGTGAGTTCATAGAAGATTTTTTTTTTTTGTCAAAAGTTAGCGGAAAATGACACTTTGTGAAAAAACACAATTAAAATCAATTTCCGCTAACTTGTGACAAAAAATAAAATCTTCTATGAACTCGCCATACTACTAACGGAATACCTTGGGGTGTCTTCTTTCTAAAATGGGGTCATTTGTGGGGTTCCTATACTGCCCTGGCATTTTAGGGGCCCTAAACCGTGAGGAGTAGTCTTGAAACGAAATTTCTCAAAATGACCTGTGAAATCCTAAAGGTACTCATTGGACTTTGGGCCCTTTAGCGCAGTTAGGGTGCAAAAAAGTGCCACACATGTGGTATCGCCATACTCGGGAGAAGTAGTACAATGTGTTTTGGGGTGTATTTTTACACATACCCATGCTGGGGGGGAGAAATACCTCTGTAAATGGACAATTGTGTGTAAAAAAATCAAAAGATTGTCATTTACAGAAGTATTTCTCCCACCCAGCATGGGTATGTGTAAAAATACACCCCAAAACACATGACACTACTTCTCCCGAGTACGGCGATACCACATGTGTGGCACTTTTTTGCACCCTAACTGCACTAAGGGGCCCAAAGTCCAATGAGTACCTTTAGGATTTCACAGGTCATTTTTGTTTCAAGACTACTCCTCACGGTTTAGGGCCCCTAAAATGCCAGGGCAGTATAGGAACCCCACTAATGACCCCATTTTAGAAAGAAGACACCCCAAGGTATTCCGTTAGGAGTATGGTGAGTTCATAGAAGTTTTTATTTTTTTGTCACAAGTTAGCGGAAATTGATTTTAATTGTTTTTTTTCACAAAGTGTTATTTTCCGCTAACTTGTGACAAAAAATAAAATCTTCTATGAACTCACCATACTCCGTACGGAATACCTTTGGGTGTCTTCTTTCTAGAATGGGGTCATTTGTGGGGTTTCTATACTGCCCTGGCATTTTAGGGGCCCTAAACCGTGAGGAGTAGTCTTGAAACCAAATGTCGCAAAATGACCTGCGAAATCCTAAAGGTACTCATTGGACTTTGGGACCCTTAGCGTACTTAGGGTGTAAAAAAAAAGTGCCACACATGTGGTACCGCCGTACTCAGGAGAAGTAGTATAATGCGTTTTGGGGTGTATTTTTACACATACCCATGCTAAGTGGGAGAAATATCTCTGTAAATGACAATTGTTTGATTTTTTTACACACAATTGTCCATTTACATAGAAATTTCTCCCACCCAGCATGGGTATGTGTAAAAATACACCCCAAAACACATTATACTACTTTTCCTGAGTACGGCGGTACCACATGTGTGACACTTTTTTGCAGCCTAGGTGCGCTAAGGGGCCCAACGTCCTATTCACAGGTCATTTTGAGGCATTTGTTTTCTAGACTACTCCTCGCGGTTTAGGGCCCCTAAAATGCAAGGGCAGTATAGGAACCCCACAAGTGACTCCATTTTAGAAAGAAGACACCCCAAGGTATTCCGTTAGGTGTATGGCGAGTTCATAGAAGATTTTATTTTTTGTCACAAGTTAGTGAAAAATGACACTTTGTGAAAAAAAAACCAATAAAAATCAAATGCCGCTAACTTTTGACAAAAAATTAAATCTTCTATGAACTCGTCATACACCTAACAGAATACCTTGGGGTGTCTTTTTTTCTAAAATGGGGTCACTTGTGGGGTTCCTATACCGCCCTGGCATTTTACAGGCCCAAAACCGTGAGTAGTCTGGAAACCAAATGTCTCAAAATGACTGTTCAGGGGTATAAGCATCTGCAAATTTTGATGACAGGTGGTCTATGAGGGGGCGAATTTTGTGAAACCGGTCATAAGCAGGGTGGCCTTTTAGATGACAGGTTGTATTGGGCCTGATCTGATGGATAGGAGTGCTAGGGGGGTGACAGGAGGTGATTGATGGGTGTCTCAGGGGGTGGTTAGAGGGGAAAATAGATGCAATCAATGCACTGGGGAGGTGATCGGAAGGGGGTCTGAGGGGGATCTGAGGGTTTGGCCGAGTGATCAGGAGCCCACACGGGCAAATTGGGGCCTGATCTGATGGGTAGGTGTGCTAGGGGGTGACAGGAGGTGATTGATGGGTGTCTCAAGGTGTGATTAGAGGGGGGAATAGATGCAAGCAATGCACTGGCGAGGTGATCAGGGCTGGGGTCTGAGGGCATTCTGAGGGTGTGGGCGGGTGATTGAGTGCCCTAGGGGCAGATAGGGGTCTAATCTGATAGGTAGCAGTGACAGGGGGTGATTGATGGGTAATTAGTGGGCGTTTAGGGTAGAGAACAGATGTAAACACTGCACTTGGGAGGTGATCGGACGTCGGATCTGCGGGCGATCTATTGGTGTGGGTGGGTGATCAGATTGCCCGCAAGGGGCAGGTTAGGGGCTGATTGATGGGTGGCAGTGACAGCGGGTGATTGATGGGCGGCAGTGACAGGGGGTGATTGATGGGTGGCAGTGACAGGGGGTGATTGATGGGTGATTGATAGGTGATTGACAGGTGATCAGTGGGTTATTACAGGGGAGAACAGATGTAAATATTGCACTGGCGAATTGATAAGGGGGGGTCTGAGGGCAATCTGAGCGTGTAGGCGGGCGATTGGGTGCCCGCAAGGGGCAGATTAGGGTCTGATCTGATGGGTAACAGTGACAGGTGGTGATAGTGGGGGATTGATGGGTGATTGATGGGTAATTAGTGGGTGTTTAGAGGAGAGAATAGATGGAAACACTGCGCTTGGGTGGTGATCTGATGTCGGCTCTGCGGGCAATCTATTGGTGTGGGTGGGTGATCAGTTTGCCCGCAAGGGGCAGGTTAGGGGCTGATTGTTGGGTGGCAGTGACAGGGGGTGATTGATGGGTGATAGGTGATTGGCAGGTGATTGACAGGTGATCAGTGGGTTATTACAGGGAAGGCCAGATGTAATTAATGCACTGGCAAATTGATAAGGGGGGGGTCTGAGGGCAATCTGAGCGTGTGGGCGGGTGATTGGGTGCCCGCAAGGGGCAGATTAGGGTCTGATCTGATAGGTAACAGTGACGGTTGGTGATAGGGGTGATTGATGGGTGATTGATGGGTAATTAGTGGGTGTTTAGAGAAGATAACAGATGTAAACAATACATTTAGGAGGTAATCTGACGGCGGGTTTGCGGGCGATCTAATGGTGTGGGTGGGTGATCAGATTGCCCGCAAGGGGCAGGTTAGGGGCTGATTGATGGGTGGCAGTGACAGGGGGTGACAGGGGGTGATTGATGGGTGATAGGTGATTGGCAGGTGATTGACAGGTGATCAGTGGGTTATTACAGGGAAGAACAGATGTAATTAATGCACTGGTGAATTGATAAGGGGGGGGTCAGAGGGCAATCTGAGCGTGTGGGCGGGTGATTGGGTGCCCGCAAGGGGCAGATTAGGGTCTGATCTGATAGGTAAAAGTGACAGGTGGTGATAGGGGGTGATTGATGGGTGATTGATAGGTAATTAGTGGGTGTTTAGAGGAGAGAATAGATGTAAACAATGGATTTGGGAGGTGATCTGATGTCGGATCTGCGGGCGATCTATTGGTGTGGGGGGGTGATCAGATTGCCCGCAAGGGGCAGGTTAGGGGCTGATTGATGGGTGGCAGTGACAGGGGGTGATTGACGGGTGATTGACGGGTGATTGACAGGTGATGGACAGGTGATTGACAGGTGATCAGGGGGGATAGATGCATACAGTACATGGGGGGGGGGGGTCTGGGGAGAATCTGAGGGGTGGGGGGGTGATCAGGAGGGAGCGGGGGGCAGGGGGGGGATAAAAAAAAAATAGCGTTGACAGATAGTGACAGGGAGTGATTGATGGGTGATTAGGGGGGTGATTGGGTGCAAACAGGGGTCTGGGGGGTGGGCAGGGGGGGGTCTGATGGGTGCTGTGGGCGATCTGGGGCAGGGGGGGGGGGGGGAAATCAGTGTGCTTGGTGCAGACTAGGGTGGCTGCAGCCTGCCCTGGTGGTCCCTCGGACATTGGGACCACCAGGGCAGGAGGCAGCCTGTATAATACACTTTGTAAACATTACAAAGTGTATTATACACTTTTTATGCGGCGATCGTCGGGTTAACATCCCGCCGGCGCTTCCGTATGGCCGGCGGGATGTTGCGGCGGGTGAGCGGCGCCAGGCGGAGGCGGAGGATCGCGTCACGGATGACGCGATCGCTCCGCCCATGCCCATACAAGGACCGCCGCATTTTGTCAATACGGCGGTCCTTGCGGCGTCCACTTCCCGGCCGCCAATTGTATATACGGCGGTCGGGAAGTGGTTAAGCCAGCGGCCGAGCTGGGGGTGGGACACAGCAACACAAATGGGTATGGCCAGAGCCTCAGCTTAGATTTTGTAAAATACTCAACACAGCCCTAATATTGAGGGGGCGGAGAGCTTACCTGCATGGAGGGATGATGTCAGAACAGGTAAATATTTAAACCCCACCCCACCACCACCACCACCAATCTACTATCATTAAGACAGAGCCTGTCATGAAGGGCTACAACAGCAGAATCCATGGCCAGCGGCTGCACTGCCTCCTGCTCGCCGGACAAACTGCTCCAACTGCCAGGCCACCTGCTCCTCCCGCACACTGAGTCACGTCCTACGTCCACGTCACTATGCGTTTCGGGGACCTTCCCCCTTCTTCAGGACTAACCTGACCTGATTGACTCACCTGATGAAGAGGGAGGGTCCCCAAAATGCATAGTGGTATAGGACGTAGGACACACTATCGGTGTGCGGAAGGAGGAGGCGACCTGCCAGTTGGAGCATGCAGTTTGTCTAGCGATCGGGAGATAGTGCAGCCTCTGGCCATGGCTATTCTGCTGGGACATTACTCGTTGTTGGCACACACAACCCCATATACTTCCACCGGGAGTTAAATACAGGGTGGGCCATTTATATGGATAAACCTTTATAAAAATGGGAATGGTTGGTGATATTAACTTCCTGTTTGTTGCACAGTAGTATATGTGAGGCGGAAAACTTTTCAAGATGGGTGGTGACCATGGCAGGCATTTTGAAGTCGGCCAATTTGAATCCAACTTTTGTTTTTTCAATAGGAAGAGGGTCATGTGACACATCAAACTTATTGGGAATTTCACAAGAAAAACAATGGTGTGCTTGGTTTTAACATAACTTTATTCTTTCATGAGTTATTTACAAGTTTCTGACCACTTATAAAATTATAAAACTATATTGCTTTTGTGTGCAGTGAAGCTCTTATTAAAATGTAATACGCTATGTATGCTCGTTGTTTCTTCGGTTTGTTTTAGAGTGCCTCTTCACCTAATTCGCAGCCTGATACATAGTGTATAGTGAGAGGTTGATCTCACTGTGTGGGCATTGGGCCGGATATTATTGGATTGACTCTGTGGGTCATTATGTAAGTGCTGATCCCTATGGTTGTGGCTTACAGTGTGCATATTTTCAGTATGTCCTTTATATGTTACAAACGGACTCCTGGGAAAGAATCTATATAAAGATGTCAGTCAGCATTCCTACTCTTTTTCACGCTACTTTGGCAGTTGGACTGAGTAACTGCAGTTTCCTGATTGGCTGAGTGGCGTCTGCTGGCCAGATAGAGGCAGGATATTGCTCTAGCTGGAAGTTAGCAATTGTGTTTGTTGCAGTTGGCATTCAGTTTAGAGGTGGTGGGGTGAGTTCCCTGGAGGTGAGAGGTCCAGGGCTTGCCCACACTTCCCTCTGGGTGTCGCATAGTGGTTTGGGGGCCCCAGCGAGTGAGAGAGACCTGGGGCCCCGGGCTGTCATGTGGACCAGTGTTTGTAACTGCAGTTTAGTAAGTTCTTTTGTAAATGAAGAAATATTTGAGAATCCCACATGAGGAGTAGTAGTCCAAAACATATCAGATTTTCACTGCCTACTATTAGTGGCAGCAACATAGGAGCCAAAAAATTGCAATGCATTTCTCTCTGGCAGAAATGTACATTTACGTGTATGCATTAAATTTTACATTTTGGGGCGATAGTTGTCCTTTGAAATATTTTTATAAAACGTTTACTAAAATCCTCATCAAATAAAAACTGAATATGCAAATAAAAGCCATAAGTACTTAAATTGTAAAAAAAAAAAAAAACTGAGCAAACCTCTGTCATGATTTACATATCCAAATATTGCTTTTTTTCTAGTACAATGTCACCATACCTCAATGGCTCTTTATAATGGGGGCTGTTGAACATTAGGAAGCTAATCTTGGAGTCATATTAGCATCTGCAGGTCCCCTATCAGAAATGTGTTTCCGCTATAGGGGCATATCAAGGTCAAACACTCCCAATACTTTCACAGGAACTTACAGTAAGTCTCAGTCCACATTTGTGCGGATGCAGAACGGAAACGGAATGCGCATCAGTCCATTCTGCACCTGCTTTGTGCAAATACACTACATCCGTTCGGTGTCTGAATTGTTGCTTCGTCGGTCCGTACGCATCACCGCACCACTGTCTCGCTGTCGCCACTCGACCCACCACTCGTCCCACGATTGGTCCCTTTAGCAGCCCAGGGGCCAGCAGAAGCATGGCTCTCCATAGGCTGCAACAGGCCAAGTTTCCCTAGCAACAGGGAGAGTTCTCATTGGTCTAACATGAACCAATGAGAAGTCTCTGGGTTGCTGAGGATTTCCATTGGTCTGCTGCAGCTCCACTCAACGATGGGGACATCTGAGTAGAGAGGGAAGCCTTAATAGGATCCTGAGGCTTCCCTCTCTTAAGGTGAGTATCTGATTTTGATCCTGAGCTTTGGCTTGGTATCGCTTTAAGATTCAGGTATGTCACATGCAATCCACAAACACTAGCACAGCATTCCCATATTTACTTCTCTGAAAGGGAAACAGACAGTTTAATTACATTTCAGTCAGCTTTTGTTAGTCTTATACACCAGCTTAGGCACCCCAGTCATCTTCCTCCTGCTTACTATTTCTGGCACTGCTACTGTTCTTGAGTCCAACTTTAAAGCAAACCTGAAGTAAGCTTACATTTGTCCTTATTGTAAATGATTGTATCTGTAGCACTAATGCTGAGTAGAACTTTCCTGGAGTCCCGAATTTTTATTTGAATGTGAACATTGGAAAACCTAGACCTGACGTTAACATACAATGGCTCCAGTTCCTTCAGCTGAGCTCTTACACGGGAGAGGAATGGCCTTTAAAAAACGTGTTATCACTTGCAAATTGGAAATCGAATTTCTGCAGAAATACTGCAATTTAGCCTAATCACAGAACTAAGAAGCATTGGATCAATCAGAGAATGCAGAGTCAACTTGGAAGTATTTAGCCAAACAGGAAATTCAAAAATGCCCCCCCCCCAAAAAAAAAAAAACTCATCCGAAATCTGATTTCTGCCGAAATCCTGCATCACCACAACTCAGTATTTTTAGACCAATCACAGAACTCAGAAGCACTGGACCAATCAGAGAATGAAGAGTCAACTCTGAAGTATTTAGCCAATCAGAAAATGCAAAAAATGATCAAAAAAAAAAAAAAACCTTCAGAAATCAGAACCGCAAATCCGCGAATTGGTAATCAGCATTGGCAGAAAAAGAAATTTCTGTGGAGTCAGAAATCAGCATTTACCGACCCTAATAAACACTGTTTTGTTAGCCATTGGAATAAAAAATAAATTAAATAAAAAAGGAACACAAGCAAGTTCTAGGTAGGACTGGTACTATGTGTGCACATCTCATCATGACACATGTCAGTTCAGGTACACTGAGGTAGCCTTTCACTGCTCTTTAGAGTTTCTGGTGAAGTTTGAAATTGTTATCATCACACTTTTTCGAAAGCTGAATCAGCTTATGGAAGTCTCAGAATGTACCTCTATATAAGTGTAGCATTCAGAACATAGTGTATTAAATACTTAAACTTCAGCCTTTCCATTTCTGTTGGCTTACCGTCTCCAGCTCATCTTTTGTGCTCATCTGCAATAATGTCTCTTTTCCATTTATCTTAGTCTCATTCTGTATAATTTGCACAATGCCTGAAAGAAGTCTAGACTGCTGGTTGTTCTCTTGTCATAGCTCTGCGTCTCTAACATATATTTTATAGTATTCTCTGGTGCGGTTGATGCCCAGCAAAGATGGTAAACATCAACATTTTATGTTTAAATTGTGAACTAAAACGTTGCACTTCCATCATCAAAATAGAGTGCCGGACTGCACAGAGTATAATTGTAACCCTCTCAATATCGGTAGGCTCTGGGCCCTTGAAGTGAGAAACAGGAAAAAAGGGCGCATGCGGCAAGTGGACTAATCTCACCATCATAGGCACTGATGCAAAATATCAGTATTTTGGCGCTGATATTTGCGCACCCATTAAATATCGGGCACTGCTAGAGCACCAGCTATATATCGGGCACTGCAGGTGCCCAAAAGCCAATATTTTGCGCCCTCCGACATTTTACCTTTTTTTATGTGTGGTGCGATCATGGCATCACACCGTGGCTAGTGGGGGGAGGGGCGCTTTTAGGTTGGTAGTGTGTGCTGGGGGAGTTAAAGGAAACCAAAAGATTTCAAACTTACTCCAGCCCCATAAGCGCATCTGAGTGCCTCGCTGTCTTCCCGTGGTCTGCGGTTCTGCAATCAGCTACGGTAACTGGCCCGTCCCCTCAGTTGGGGTCTTCTGTGTATGCATGCCCAAATTTCAAGGCGCCTGTGAGGATCCGCTCAGCTGGCTGCACTGGCAGACAGCTGTTTGACCATTCCTCTAGTCTGTGGGCTGCAGGTCTCTGAAAGAGAGACCTGTCTTCCCATTGCAAGTTTCTGGTCTGTTCTGCTGCTGAGGAATTTGCATACATTCGTTATGCAAAACCCCTACCTGCCTCCTTTGATGACTGGCAGTATAAAGAGCTATGTTTCCCAGAGTCCTTGGCTGGTCATTCTTTCAGGGTTTGTAGTAAACACTCCTAGAGTGTCAGCCATGCTACTTCTTGTTAACCCCCTTGGCGGTATGAAAAATACCGCCAGGGGGCAGCGCAGTAGTTTTTTTTAAAAAAAAAATTTTTAAATCATGTAGCGAGCCGAGGGCTTGCTACATGATAGCTGCTGCTCAGCGGCATCCCCCCAGCCCCGCCGATCACCTCCGGCGATAGGCGGGATTTCCTGGAGGGCTTCCCCCGTCGCTGACGTCGGGGGCGTGATTGGGAGACCCGATCCACCCCTTGGCGCTGCCTGGCACTGATTGGCCAGGCAGCGCAGGGGTCTGGGGGGGGGGGGGCGCGCGCCGCACCGGATAGCGGCGATCGGGCGCGCGGCAGCGGCGATCGGGGTGCTGGCGCAGCTAGCAAAGTGCTAGCTGCATCCAGCAAAAAAAAAATTATGTAAATCGGCCCAGCAGGGCCTGAGCGGCACCCTCCGGCGGCTTACCCCGTGTCACACACGGGGTTACCGCCAAGGAGGTTAAAGTTAGCTTAGAGTAATTCATGGGACTGCACTAGGTCGTTTCCCTAGTGCAGTTAGGATTGCACATCTGTTTGTTTGTTTGTTGCGATTGTCCTGTCCCAGCGGTGGTCGACAGGAAATCGTTCTGTGTGTCTGGGTGCTAACCAGAACAGCGGTTGTTACTGGTAGCCCCTTCTGATCTGTCTTGCCTGGATCGCACTCGCCTTGCGCTAGTGCTGTGGATCCTTCTGTTCTGTCTTCCTGGATCGCACTAGCCTCTAGCGCTAGCGCTGTGGATCCTTCTGATCTGTTTTCTTGTTCCTGAGTTTAGATCGCACTAGCCGCTAGCGTTAGCGGCTGTGAATCTTTCTTATCTGTGTTCCTGCTTGGATCACACTTGCTCTGGCGGAAGAGCGGTGGATCCTTTCTGCCTAGTTCTTGTTTCTTGTTCGTCTGTCTTGTCTGATACGGGCGCTTGCTGTAGGCTCGGTGAGGTAACCGTTAAGCAAGCGTTCACGTTCTTTCTTTCGTGTTTGTCTGTCGGTGGTTAGTTAGGCGTGCTTGTCTCTGTTGTGCTTAACACGCGGAGACCGCGCATAAACGCGTTCGCTGTTGCGAATAAGTGCGGTGTTCGCGTTTAGTTAGCGTTTGTTATTTTCTTTATCATTCTCATTGTATTATTTGCTGTGCCTTTGCTCCTCTTGTGTTCTGTTCTAGTCTAGTCTTGTGTCACTTCTGGGGATCGCCTTTCTCGCGATCACGTTCCTACTTTTGTTTCTGCTGATATGTGTTCACCGTCGCAGGGTCGCGACTAGATTGGTGAACACACATTCGTCCTGTCCCTGTGCTCTTTCTCTTTATGGGCTCTTCAGCCCAGCATTGTCTTGATCTGTACAATCCCCATCTGGCATCTGTGGCCGTGCAGCGATTGTGCTCGTCTGCACTCCACAGCGCCATCTGCCGGTGGGAATTGCCCTCTGCTGGTGCATTGCACCTAGCCTGGGTTCACCCAATTATACGCTTGTGGAAGGTTTTCGCTGTGTCAGTGCGCATCTCGTGCGCTGACCACGAAAACGATTCTGCAAACGTTACAGAATGACCAGCCCAACCGAAATTCCCAGGGCAGAGGGAACCTTCGATTTGCTTCAGATGTCGTTGCCTAAGACAAAAGCATATGTGGATCCTATTATAGGTAGGATCGCACACTATATTAAAGCAGTTAAAAAATCGGTGCTCGTCCCTGACCCCCACCCATATGGGGATTATCTTGATACCGGGTTGTTTGAACCTCCATTTGCCTCATGGGAAATTGGGGCCTTGTTGGAGGAATTTGATTTTGATTGGAAGGCCTTTTGCGATTTTTACAGCGGGCGGAGTGAGCTCCAGTGAGCGGAGGAGGCATGGGGGGCTACCTACCTAAAGGCCCGTATACCTACCTACCCATCTACCTACCTAAAGGCCCCTATACCTACCTACCTAAAGGCCCCTATACCTACCTACCCACCTACCTACCTAAAGGCGCCTATACCTACCTACCTACCTACCTAAAGGCCCCTATACCTACCTACCTACATACCTACCTATACTTAAGGCCCTATACCCTGCTACCTATACTGAAGGTCCCTTTACCTACCTACCTAAAGGCCCCTATACCTACCTACCTACCTACCTAAAGGCCCCTATACCTACCTACCTAAAGGCCCCTATACCTACCTACCTACATACCTACCTATACTTAAGGCCCTATACCCTATATACCTATACTGAAGGTCCCTTTACCTACCTACCTACCTATACTAAAGGCACATGTACCTTACTACCTATACTGAAGGCCCCTATACCTAGCTACCTACCTATACTGAAGGCACATATACCCTGCTACCTATACTGAAGGCCCCTATACCTAGTTACCTACCAATACTGAAGGCCCATTTACCCTGCTACCTAAACTGAAGCTCCATATACCGTGCTACCTAAACTGCAGGCCCATATACCCTGCTACCTAAACTGAAGGCCCATATACCCTGCTACCTAAACTGAAGGCCCATATACCCTGCTACCTAAACTGAAGGCCCATATACCCTGCTACCTAAACTGAAGGCCCGTATACCCTGCTACCTATACTGAAGGCCCATACCCTGCTACCTATACTTAGGGCCCTATACCTTGCTACCTATACTGAAGGCCCCTATACCTTGCTACCTATACTGAAAGCTACCCATATTGAAGGCACCCATACCTAGCTAGCTATACTGAAGGCACCTTTACCTTGCTACCTATGCCTGGGTACCTATACTGCGGACAACTATACCACGGATCGCACAATTCTTATGTGCAGGATTCGTTAGATTCAGGATTCGAAAGGTTCGAGATATTCGAGAACCTTTTTAGATTCGGATCCGGATTCGGATTCTAAGAAATTGTGGATTTGTCCCATCCCTACTATGTACCTTCTGATTAATTCCGATGAATGTGACGAGGGTGATGTGGATCTGGTGATTTATGTATGGCAGACGATCTTGGATGAATTGTGCACACACACCAATCTATTGATCTCAAGAAAGAGGTAAAAAAATTCCCTTTCTGTTTCTGCTCCTGTTCCATCTGCAGACTGTGCTCACTATGGTTGTTCATCCTTTGTTAAGTGTGCATGGGAGCCCCCGTTTGAGAAATGGGAGATTGAGGCCCTGGTCAATGAATTGGAATGTGATTGGAAATCGTTTTGCAATCATTACGTTTCTAAAAATGAAGCAGTTTTCCCTACCCATTACACTACAACAACTAATTAAGGTATGGTCATACGCTCATAAACTCTTGACTGTCACCGGTCCCACTACACAAATTCCACTGTGGGAGAATGCCAGGCTGCCGGAATTTGGGAAACTTGAGGGCCACAATTTCTGGATCAAGAGGGGAGTCCTGTATCTACATAACATTATACAAAATAATTCTATTAAATCATTCTCTCAAATGGTCACAGACTATAATTTACCCACCACTGCATTTTATAAATACTTACAACTTAAGCACGCCTTATTTACCCAATATGATAATATCCCTGTCTCCCCTGAAAACTCTGACATTCTCAAAATATTGCTAGGCCCTTCCCCCAAACAGCTCATCTCTGCATTTTACCACTCACTTATACTACCTTCTGCCCAACTTAAGGCCCACAAGTGCAAACTGCTTTGGGAAGCTGACATAGGCAACATTTCCGCTGACGACTGGGATGAAACTTTAGAAAAGGTTACTCAAATTTCACCCCACAAACCTGACCGGCTACAATATCTCTATGTTTTGCATAGAGCTTATCTCACCCCAGTTCGTCTTGCCAAATTCAGAATGAGTTACTCGCCCCACTGCCCCAAATGCATAGTGTCCCCGGGCACCTTTTTTCACATGATGTGGTCCTGCCCTAATATCAACACCTACTGGCAACAAATCATTAAATTTATGCATGATCATATGGGCTGTCCAGTAGAATGTACCCCCCAATTATGTCTATTAAGCATATTCCCAGATACCTTTTCTGATAAATATGCAAAACTTCTGCTATTAGCTGTCCTACATCTGGGTCGTAAACCAGGGGCGTCGCTAGCCCTATTTTGGGGTGGCACGTGCCCCCAATCTGTCCTGGGGTGCCACGGATCTCCGCCCGGCTGCCCCCTCTGGCAGCGGCTCCCTCCAGCCGCCGCCGCCGCGTCACTCAGACCGCAGGATCAGGCGGCGAGCCGGCGACCAATCGTGCGGGTGCTAGGACCCAGTGCCCGCACTGATATGCGGAAGTGACATCACTTCCGCATATTAAGCGGGTGCGTCCGGCGCCCGCTCTTACTGGTCGGGTCGCCGCTGATCCTGAGGTCTGCTACGAGGTAAGGGAGGTGGGGGGAGCGGCGGCGGCTGGAGGGGGGCCTCCCTGTCACTCACTCACTCCCTAAAGGGGCTCCCTGGCACTCACTCACTCCCTAAAGGGGCTCCCTGGCACTCACTCACTCTCTAAAGGGGCTCCCTGGCACTCACTCACTGCCTAAAGGGGCTCCCTGGCACTCACTCACTCCCTAAAGGGGCTCCATGGCACTCACTCCCTAAAGGGCCTCCCTGTCACTCACTCACTCCCTAAAGGGCTTCCCTGTCACTCACTCACTCACTCACTCACTCACTCACTCCCTAAAGGGGCTCCCTGGCACTCACTCACTCCCTAAAGGGCCTCCCTGGCACTCACTCACTGCCTAAAGGGGCTCCCTGTCACTCACTCACTGCCTAAAGGGCTCCCTGTCACTCACTCACTGCCTGAAGCGGCTCCCTGTCACTCACTACCTAAAGGGCTCCCTGTCACTCACTCACTGCCTGAAGGGGCTCCCTGGCACTCACTCACTACCTAAAGGGCCTCCCTGTCACTCACTCACTGCCTGAAGGGGCTCCCTGGCACTCACTCACTGCCTGAAGGGGCTCCCTGGCACTCACTCACTGCCTGAAAGGGCTCCCTGGCACTCACTCACTGCCTGAAGGGGCTCCCTGGCACTCACTCACTGCCTGAAGGGGCTCCCTGGCACTCACTCACTGCCTGAAGGGGCTCCCTGGCACTCACTCACTGCCTGAAGGGGCTCCCTGGCACTCACTCACTGCCTGAAGGGGCTCCCTGGAACTCACTCACTGCCTAAAGGGGCTCCCTGACACTCACTGACTACCTTAAGGGGCTCCCTGGCACTCACCCACTACCTAAAGGGGCTCCTTGGCACTCACTCACTACCTAAAGGGGCTCCCTGGCACTCACTCACTGCCTGAAAGGGCTCCCTGGCACTCACTCACTGCCTGAAGGGGCTCCCTGGAACTCACTCACTGCCTAAAGGGGCTCCCTGACACTCACTGACTACCTTAAGGGGCTCCCTGGCACTCACCCACTACCTAAAGGGGCTCCTTGGCACTCACTCACTACCTAAAGGGGCTCCCTGGCACTCACTCACTGCCTGAAAGGGCTCCCTGGCACTCACTCACTGCCTGAAGGGGCTCCCTGGCACTCACTCACTGCCTGAAGGGGCTCCCTGGCACTCACTCACTGCCTGAAGGGGCTCCCTGGCACTCACTCACTGCCTGAAGGGGCTCCCTGGCACTCACTCACTGTCTGAAGGGGCTCCCTGGCACTCACTCACTGCCTAAAGGGGCTCCCTGACACTCACTGACTACCTTAAGGGGCTCCCTGGCACTCACCCACTACCTAAAGGGGCTCCTTGGCACTCACTCACTACCTAAAGGGGCTCCCTGTCACTCACTATCGGGGTCCCTGTCACTCACTACCTAACTGGAGGCGCCTGTCACTCACTAGCTAACCTGGGGGTCCCTGTCACTCACTACCTAACTTGGGGGGCTACCATATTAAGGGGGCATTCTGCCTATTTATGTGAAATGCTGTCTATTTATGTGCCTCATGACTGCTGAATTTGTCTTGTTGGGAGCCTTATGATTTGTTGGGGGCCTCAAGATTGCTGAATTTGTCTTGTTGGGGGCCTCATGATTTGTTGGGAACCTCATGATTGCTGAATTTGTCTTGTTGGGGGCCTCATGATTTGTTGGAGGCCTCATGATTGCTGAATGTGTCTTGTTGGGGGCCTCATGATTTGTTGGGGGCCTCATGATTGCTGAATTTGTCTTGTTGGGGGTCACATGATTGCTAACTGCGAGACTATGGGAAAAGCTGAATCCTTATCATATGAGACAATAGCATTAAACCTACTTTTTTAGCTTTTTAAAACAGAAAATAAAACTGGGAGGTTCTAAAAAATTGAATACATTTTTCAGGAGTAGGATGGATGAAATTGTTTATCTTCACAGTTTATTTTCAACTTGGATTTTCCATAATGTTCATGTATGAGTTAAAACGTTTGTACAGTATTTAGTTTAAATTGCGGTTGCCACTTTGCGATAGATAAGTGACTTTTGGATTGCAGTTTGGGCACTCGGCCTCCAAAAGGTTCGCCACCACTGTCATAATCTAATGTCCCACCATTGCTAGGTTCATGTAAATTTGTCTCCACCCGGCCGTTACCACACCTATATTCTGGTCCATGGCCCACCCATTTTTCGGTGCGGCACGATAAGCACGCGTGATCCTCATATTTTTGGCATGCTAACTGCAGTGTGCTGAATTCTGCTGCCTACAGTATGTACAGTATACGCTGTTCTCTAGTGCCTGCACTGTGTGCTGATTTACCTCCAGTGTGTACAGTGTAAGGTGTTACTCTGTGCCTTTACTGATTGTAAACCAGCTATATTGTATGCTGATCCCTGCTACTTTCAGTATGTACAGTATTAGCTGTAAAGCCTGGTACACACATACAATTTTGATTAGCCATTTTTAGCTCTGTTCATAAAATTTATTGTCTGTTGGCCCACTTACTGCACGGGGGTGGTAAAATTAGGGGGTCAGTGATTGACCAATCAAAATTGTATGTGCGTATACATCTTTGATCTATGCCCATACTGATTGTAAATTATCCAAATAAAGGACAGGGGGCTCCATCCAATATTTCGATGGGCAGGCCCGTTATCTGTAGCTTACACCGCTGCTAAGTTCATGTACATTTGGCCCCACCCATGGTCACGCCCACTCACCGCATGGCCACGCCCATTTTTTGCCGCATATACCTCCCCGTCTGGTGCCCACAGGTGCCCCCGATCTCCAAGGACCCTAGAAACGCCCCTGTCGTAAACTACTAACTAAGTACTGGATCACTGCTAATGTTCCCTCCTGTGGCGAATGGATTAGGGCAGTCAACTTGGTCCTACCCCTAAGAAAGGCGGTTGCGCAACGTAGGGGCACAATTGCTAAATATAATGCTACTTGGTCCACCTGGACTAACTCCAGAAGAACACAGCTCACATGATGTGGTCTCTTGTGCTTGGGCAGATTCAAGTGATAATGAGTGCTAATGATGAGCATTGGTAACTTGTCAATAACCTGACACTATAACATACTGTATGTCCAGATTGCTTAATAATACCCTCTATATGGCGCATCTCCACAATACTGTTTGTTCGCCTATGTACATGTTATTGTTTATTTTTCAATGTTGTTTTTTATATTGAGCTTTGTACCAAAATTGTGGAATGAGAATGTACCATCCTGTTTATCACCTCAATAAAGCTCAATGTTGGAAAAAAAAAAATGAAGCAGTTTTGTATGCGTGCATTGAGTCTGCATGCACTTTAATCAAGACTGGTGAATGTATCTCTGACTTTGTGAGTCCGTTGTTTGACGTGTGGAGAATGATTTTGGATGAACTACATGCGCTTCAATCTGTTAATTCCTGTAAAAGCACATTGTCGGCGGACGATTGTTCCAATCCTCTGGATTTGAAGAAAGTGAGTTTTGAGTGCATTTCCTTTCCCAAAGCAGCTGATTGTTTGAAGTCTGAGTGCAAGTCGTCCAGAGCAGTTGCTTGTGTGGAAGTTGAACCAGTGCGGTCTGATGTCGCCACCGCACGTATGGCTGCAAAATGTCTATGGGGTCCTTTGTTCTCTGAGATCATCTATTTATGAACCTGCTATGGGGAAAATTCCTAAGTTATGCAACTTTAAGAAAATAATTGATGTGTCTAATAAAGTTCCTTGTGTTGTTGTCTCAACTTTGTCTGTAAATGAACATATGCTTCCCGCTGTTCACACTGGTGGAAGCACATTGCCTGATGAAGGTTGTTCCAATATTACTGTCCTGGACAGTTTGCAATTTCCTCCACAGGTTTCGGAGAATTGCGCTTTGGAAGTCTCGGTTTCGCAACCTAAAGCGATTGGGGATTCGCAAATTTTGCGTTCTGTCTCCTCGGATTCAACATTGTTAGCTGAGTCTAAGAGTGAGACAGCACTTTGGTTTTGTGAACCTGATACTGAAGCACCTTTGCTCTGTCCAGAGAAGATGTCTCTGAGCCTGCCCTGTATCATGAATAAAGACATTATGTCCACTCGCATTGACATTTGTACTGACTCTCCACCCAGCACTCTGGATGAGTCAATATTACCTTGTTTAAAATCTCCTGCAGTGACCCTAGAGGCTCGTCTAGGTATTGCAACCATTATTACCTGTTTCTCTGCTATTTTAGAATTACAGTCTGGTTTGACTGCTATGGAGGAATCTCCCTGCAGTGAAACGAAACTCAGAAAGCCAGAGTTAGTTTCACTAGATATTCCTATGTATCCTTGTCCTGATGATGAAATTCAGTCTCAGTTTATGGTGGAACTTTCCCTGGGACATCTGCCCTGTCCACAAAATAAAGTTCAAGTTTTGCCCTGTAACATGGATAGTTCAGAATCCTTCTTAGAAAGCTTGAAAAATGATGTTCCTGAGGTCTTGTCTGATGTCCTGGAGACCTCCGAGTTCCTCCCAAAGGGTGCAGAACTTGTAGGAGAGGTCTCCTGCCCCCCAAGTCCTTCTGAGGTGTTGCCCACTATAGTAGGCATTGCTGCCTTGCTGGCTACTTTTTCAGCTCTGGTGGGGCTTCAGTCGTGTGTAGTAAATGCTCCTGAGGTTTTGTTTGATGTTCTGGAGGTCTCCGAGTTCCTCCCAAAGGGTGCAGAACTTATAGGAGATGCCTCTGGCCCCCCAACTCCTTCTGAAGTATTGCCCACTTCAGTAGGCATTCCTGCCATGCTGACTACTTCTGCAGCTCTTGTGGAGCTTCAGTTATGCGTAGTCAATGATGAGTGTTTGTCAGATACCATTACAGTCACTGAGACTTCTAAGCCTGAGTCCGAGTCTTCTTTTAAAAGACCAGTACTTGTGACCACTACTCGTGATGATTCTCTGCCCTGTCCTGGTTTTGGTCTTGTCGTGTCGGACTCTGAGGTTGGCACTAGTTCCCCGACATGTCCTGAGGTTTCTCCTGTGCTGTTGTACCCCAATGTGCTCTGTGACCCAGAAAGCCCAAGTGTGCCTCGGTTACCAGCATACTCCGACGCTTCCTTGGTGGAGACATGCTCTGATGTTGCCTGCCTGCTTGCATGCCCAGAGGTGGTCCCTGAAAGTCCTGATCTTGGTGGGTGTCCTGGTAATTTTGAGTCCAGAGTAATCATAGGCTCCATAGGGGTTCTTGGTAGTTCTCCATGTGGGCCTGATGAGCGTTCTGGCCTCTTGGGATCTCTGTGGAGCTTCAAAGGGTTCTGGGAGATTCTGGGGAAAATTTTGCTTGGTACCCTCGATAGGATCAATAGTGGCTTTTGTGTTGAAAGAGACACTTCGAACAAGTATTGTGGCAGATTTGGTATTTTCGGACGCTCCCTGGAAGATGGTGGGTATTGTCTGGAGGGTGTCGATGGCTTCTTCTCTGGCATTTACAGTCTTGATGGGTGTTATGCTGAGACTTGTAGTACTGATGGGCATGTTTCGGTGGCTTCTGCTTCCGATGAGGTCAGTTTCGGGTGGACTGACTCTGGAATTGGGCCTTGTCGGGCTGTCCCGACCTTCATGAGTCTTCAGTTAGAGTTTCGTGGAAATACCAGTTTTGAGGGACGTCTGGAATCCGTCCCTAAAGAGGGAGGTACTGTGAGGATCCGCTCAGCTGGCTGCACTGGCAGACAGCTGTTTGACCATTCCTCTAGTCTGTGGGCTGCAGGTCTCTGGAAGAGAGACCTGTCTTTCCATTGCAAGTTTCTGGTCTGTTCTGCTGCTGAGGAATTTGCATACATTCGTTATGCAAAACCCCTACCTGCCTCCTTTGATGACTGGCAGTATAAAGAGCTATGTTTCCCAGAGTCCTTGGCTGGTCATTCCTTCAGGGTTTGTAGTAAACACTCCTAGAGTGTCAGCCATGCTACTTCTTGTTAAAGTTAGCTTAGAGTAATTCATGGGACTGCACTAGGTCGTTTCCCTAGTGCAGTTAGGATTGCATATCTGTTTGTTTGTTTGTTTGTTGCGATTGTCTTGTCCCAGCGGTGGTCGACAGGAAATCGTTCTGTGTGTCTGGGTGCTAACCGGAACAGCGGTTGTTACTGGTAGCCCATTCTGATCTGTCTTGCCTGGATCGCACTCGCCTTGCGCTAGTGCTGTGGATCCTTCTGTTCTGTCTTCCTGGATCGCACTAGCCTCTAGCGCTAGCGCTGTGGATCCTTCTGATCTGTTTTCTTGTTCCTGAGTTTAGATCGCACTAGCCGCTAGCGTTAGCGGCTGTGGATCTTTCTGATCTGTGTTCCTGCTTGGATCACACTTGCTCTGGCGGAAGAGCGGTGGATCCTTTCTGCCTAGTTCTTGTTTCCCGTTCGTCTGTCTTGTCTGATATGGACGCTTGCTGTAGGCTCGGTGAGGTAACCGTTAAGCAAGCATTCACGTTCTTTGTTTCGTGTTTGTCTGTCGGTGGTTAGTTAGGCGTGCTTGTCTCTGTTGTGCTTAACACGCGGAGACCGCGCATAAACGCGTTCGCTGTTGCGAATGAGTGCAGTGTTCGCGTTTAGTTAGCATTTGTTATTTTCTTTATCATTCTCATTGTATTATTTGCTGTGCCTTTTCTCCTCTTGTGTTCTGTTCTAGTCTGTCTTGTGTCACTTCTGGCGATCGCCTTTCTCGCGATCGCGTTTCTACTTTTGTTTCTGCTGATGTGTGTTCACCGTCGCAGGGTCACGACTAGATTGGTGAACACACATTCGTCCTGTCCCTGTGCTCTTTCTCTTTATGGGCTCTTCAGCCAGGCATTGTCTTGATGTAACGATCGGTAATGCACAGAGAGGATCTGATTACCAGTGATCTGCAGAATCACTGGGAATACAGATGTATACCAGATTATACGTGATCTGCAGTATCACTGATAATCCGATATACTAGCTAACCTCTGTTCACCTGAGTAGAGTGTAGTGTTGGGTGTAACAGTAACACTTAGAGGACTAGGCCTCAGTGCAGCAAGGAGTACTGCACAGATTCCCTCCGCAGACCTGAGCTCTCCAAGACGGGAGGAGTCAGACTGACAGTAGGAAGGACAGACTGGAAGTAACCTTCAGGAGGAAGGATTACTAACAGAGCGAGGAACCGCCTCTAACAGTAAGGTCGGTTCTCGAAGTCGGACAAGCCAAGTCGTACACACACGGACAGATAAAGTACAAGATCAGGAGGCAAAGGCGGAGTCAAAGTACAGGCAGGATTCAGCAACGGGGTATCAGATATATCGGGGTACAAAATCAGGAGGCAGAAGCAGAGTCAAGGAACGAGCCGGGGTTCGGCAACAGAGTATCAGAAATATCGAGGTACAGGATCAGAGTTCAGAAGGGTAGTCAAGGCAGGCAAAAGTCATAACAGATAATCACAATCAAACTAGTACTTTAGCTATCAAAAGTATCTAGCTAAGTGTAGGATTACAGCTCCAGCTGGTCCCGGCACACTTGCGGATCTGACTACGGATCTGGGTGCTTCCACGTATGTGATCGCACGCCAGACAAAGAGCAAGTGAACAACCAGCAGTATATATACTCTAGGACCTTTCCAGGACCTCCCTAATTGCTGGTCCAATGGGAGCAGTGGAATTTGTCAGCTGACCCAGCTGGTCAGCCGACTCCCTTCTAACTGCTATTTAAACTCTGCCTCTGTGCTCGCGCGCGTGTAAGTCTGAACCTTGGTGGACTAGCAGTCCCAGCCACACCAGTACTGTCATGCAATGTATCTAGTGCGGGGGCCGCCTCTGATGCGGATTCCGCCATTACCAATGCGGATTCAGCCGTTACCAAAGCGGATTCCGCCACACTGCCTATGCGGCATGCGGCGTTTTTTCCGCGTTGTGACGCCATGCTGGACGCGGAAACAGCCGCCTCACCCTGAGAGACGGCGGCCTTTCCGCGTTTCCTTACAGTACCCCCCCCCCCCCCCCCCCCGAGGAGTGGACTCCGGACAACTCCTACCAGGTTTCTCGGGATGCAAGGTATGAAACTCCCTCCTTAACTCGTCTGCATGCATGCGTGAACCCGGTACCCATTGTCTCTCCTCAATGCCGTACCCTTTCCAATGTACGAGGTACTGGACCGAGTTTTGTACCGTGCGGGAATCTAAAATCTTTTCCACTTCATATTCAGGTTGGGCATCTACTAACACAGGAGGAGGCGGAGTGGGACCCACCTGGACTGCGGGTTTAAGAAGTGATACGTGGAAGGACCTCACTCCCCGCATGCTGGTGGGAAGATCAACGGTATATGTGACCTCGTTGATCTTCCTAGCAACCGGGAATGGACCCACGAACCTGGGACCAAGTTTGTCAGAAGGTTGTCTCAGGGTCAAGTGACGTGTGGATACCCAGACCAAGTCCCCTGGTCGGAACCTCCACTCCACTGAGCGTTTTTTGTCAGCTTGACCCTTCTGACTCAGAAATGCCTTTTCAAGGTTACTTTTTACCATCCCCCAAAGGTCCCTAAATGACTTTTGCCAGACCTCCAGGGCTGGGAACGGAGTGGAGACCACAGGAAGTGGGGAGAACTTAGGTGATCTCCCCGTTACTACCTGGAAGGGAGAAAATCCAGAGGATGAGTTCTTTAAATTGTTCTGAGCAAACTCTGCGAAGGGCAAGAACCTGACCCAATCGTCTTGCGCCTCTGCGACATAGCACCTCAAGAACTGCTCTAAGGACTGGTTTATCCTCTCGGTCTGGCCATTAGTCTGAGGATGATATCCTGATGAAAATGATAGCTTAATTCCCATAAGCTGACAAAAAGCCTTCCAAAATCGGTAGACAAATTGGACTCCCCTATCAGAGACTATGTCTTCAGGAATGCCGTGCAATCGAAAGACATGCGTAATGAATAACTCGGCCAATTCCTGAGCCGAGGGGAGTCCTTTCAATGGCACAAAGTGGGCCATTTTGCTAAAGCGGTCAACTATGACCCAAATGACCGCCATGCCTTCGGATCTGGGAAGTTCACCCACAAAATCCATGGACAGGTGGGTCCATGGCTCACTTGGGGTGGGCAAAGGCTGCAGAGTGCCGACAGGTGCCAGCCGGGAGGGTTTGCTCCTGGCACATATCGCACACTCCCTCACATACTCCTTACAATCCGCTGCTAGAGAGGGCCACCAGGCACATCTGGCCACCCGATCCTGTGTTCTAGATGCCCCTGGATGCCCAGCGTTCTTATGCATATGAAACATCTCCAGTACCTGGAGACGAAAAGGTAGAGGGATAAATAGAACCCCTGCGGGCTTCCCTTCCGGGATGTCCTGCTGAAAGGGGATGAAAGTCTACTTCCAATCCTCCCAAGTTCCAGTTGCTGCCAATATGAACCTCTGGGGAACAATGGTCTCGGGAACGGAGGGCTGTGCTGTCTCTGCCTCAAAACACCTGGACAACGCATCCGTCTTAACGTTCTTGCTACCTGGAGTGTACGTAATAATGAAACTAAACCTCGAGAAAAATAGCGACCATCGAGCCTGACGAGGGCTCAACCTCTTAGCCCCCTCGATGTACTCTAAGTTTTTTTGATTGGTGTAAACCGTGATGGTATGCTCAGCTCCCTCTAACCAATGTCGCCATTCCTCGAAAGCCAATTTAATAGCCAAGAGCTCCCTGTTGCCAATATCATAGTTCCTTTCTGCAGGGGAGAACCTCCGAGAAAAGTAAGCACACGGATGCATTCTACCCTGCAAACCTGACCGCTGAGACAGCACAGCCCCCACCCCAACCTCCGAAGCATCCACCTCAACAATAAATAGAAAGGACATATCCACATGTCTGAGGATGGGTGCTGAACAGAATAGGCTCTTCAGGGTGGCAAACGCCCGTACAGCCTCAGGAGACCAGTGAGTGGTATCTGCCCCTTTTTTTGTAAGACTGGTAAGGGGAGAGATGACCGTGGAGTACCCCTTAATAAATCTCCTATAATAATTGGCAAAACCGAGGAAACGTTGGAGGGACTTTAACCCAACCGGCTGAGGCCACTCTAGAACTGCGGAGACCTTGGCGGGATCCATAGCCAGGCCCGTGGTGGAAATTATGTACCCCAGGAAGGAGACAGAAGTCACCTCAAAAATACATTTTTCAAGTTTGGCATACAAAGAGTTCTGCCTAAGCTGATTTAACACAAACCTCACATGGGTTCTATGTTCGGAGAGGTTGTTGGAGAAGATAAGGATGTCGTCAAGGTAGACTAGAACGAATCTCCCCAACACCTCTCTGAATACCTCATTGATGAGTTCCTGGAAAATGGCCGGGGCATTACAAAGCCCGAAGGGCATTACCAGGTACTCATAATGCCCATCTGGAGTATTAAAGGCCGTTTTCCACTCATCGCCCTTTCTTATGTGTATGAGGTTGTACGCGCCCCGCAAATCCAGTTTGGAAAAGATCTTGGCACCAGTGATTTGAGTGAACAAATCTTCTATCAGAGGCAGGGGATAGCGATTTTTCACTGTAATTTTGTTAAGGCCGCGATAATCAATGCAGGGTCGCAGGCCTCCATCTTTCTTTTTAACAAAAAAGAACAACAACAACAACAACAAATAACATTTGTAAAGCGCTTTTCTCCCGTGGGACTCAAAGCGCATAAGCATGGCTCCGACCATCGTGGTACAGGGGAAGAATTTTATAAATCTGGAAATGCCAGGCTAAACAGGTGGCTTTTCAGTCTGGATTTGAATAGCTCCAGGGATGGTGCTGTCTTTACTGGGTGTGGTAGGGAGTTCCAAAGAGTAGGGGCAGCATGACAGAAGGCTCTGTCTCCAGATTTTTTGAGGTGCACTCTGGGAGTGACCAAGTTTATAGAACTTGCTGATCTGAGGTTGTGAGAGGTGTGGTGCAGCTTCAGCAAGTCCTTCATGTATCCAGGGCCCAGAAAAAGAACCCGGCTCCAGCAGGAGACCGGGACGGGCGAATGAAATGAAACCTTTGGTCAAATTCTCACGGATATAATCCTGCATGGCCAATTTCTCGGGTCCCGACAAATTATACAAATGGCCCCGAGGAGGTACACAACCTGAACGGAGATCGATGGGACAGTCGAAAGGGCGATGTGGGGGCAGTTTGTCAGCTGCCTTGGGACAAAATACATCGGAAAATTCTGAGTACTGGTCTGGCACACCTCCCACCTGTATTTTAGTTTGCCCCAATGTTACCTTTCCCAAACACCATCGAGAACAATGAGTTGACCAGGAAGTTAGCTGACCCGTGGCCCAGTCTATTTGAGGTGAATGAGTTTGTAACCACGGCATACCTAGGATAATAGTGGAGGTGGACATCTGTAACACAAAAAACCGTAACTGTTCCCCATGTAATACCCCTATGGCGACTTTCACCTCCGGGGTCTGTGACAGTGGTCGCTCTCGTTGCAAAGGAGAATCGTCCACTGCTGTGACCAGAATGGGGGGACTTACTGGAGTGAGGGGAATACCCAACTCCTGAGCAAATTCAAGATTCATAAAGTTAGCCGCTGAGCCAGAATCAATAAATGCTTCAGTGGCTACTGACTTATTCTCCCATGTAATGCAGTGTTCTCCCCAGAAATTTTTTCCAGCCGGGTGGCATGAAAAAGTAGCCGGGTGGCATGAAAAAGTAGCCGGGTGGGGCAATATGAGAGAATGCAGGACCAGTGCTTCTGTGCGCAACTCTGCTTACAGCATAGGAGGTGGTGAGTCGGTGACAGCCGGGTGCTCATCAAAACTAGCCTGGTGGAGCACCCGGCTAAAAGAGCCTGGGGAGAACACTGTAATGGTACAGGGGAGAAGCAATTTCTTCTCTTTGAGGGGTGAAAATTGTGTGCCTAGGGTGTCACCCCCCCCACTACTCCTAGGCAAAGTCGTTTACCGACTTGTTAGGGCAGTTACGCACCCTATGCCCTGCCTCTGCACAGTATAGGCATAGTCGTTCCGTCATCCTCCGCCTTCGCTCCACCTGGGTCGGTCTTGACCGACCAATTTGCATTGGCTCAGGTGGAGGCAAGGCCGGAGAGGGCGAGACAGGCGGAGATGCTGTTACTGAGGATGCAGCGGATGTTGCTGCGTACGAAGTCACCCTGACACGGTGACTGCCCCTAGCCTGCCTCTGATGGCGTAGCCTGCGATCAACTCGAATGGCCGATGATATGGCCTCATCAACTGTCTTAGGCTCGGGTATGGTTAACATTAGGTCGGAGACCTCCTCCGACAACCCAGACAAGAAGTAATCCATCAGGGCAAAGTTGTCAAATCTAGTGGTGACTGACCACCTACGGAACTCTGCCGCATAATCCTCGACCGAACCTCTGCCTTGCCGCAAAAGTTTGAGCTTCCGCTCTGAGGACGCAGCAAGGTCAGGGTCGTCATAAATTACGGCCATGGCCTTAAAGAATTCCTCTACGGAGGTCAGAGCAGTATCGGTAGGAGGCAGGTTATATGCCCATGACTGGGAGTCACCAGTCAGCAAAGTTTTGACAAAGGTGAACCGTTGGGTCTCAGTCCCCGAGGATCGGGGTCTCAACTCGAAGTACGAAAACACTCTACTCCTAAAATTCCGGAAGTCAGACTTGTGGCCAGAAAATTTATCAGGTACAGGCAGGCGAATGTCGTCACTAGGAGGGGATCGCACTGAATCAACTGACGTCTGGAGGGTACACACTGAGCCTGATAGGGCATCGATTAAGGCTTTGTGCTGGCCCAGTGCTTGATGGATACTGTCCACCGAAGTGGCAAGCGCAGTCAGTGGATCAGCGCGCTCCATCTGTCTTTTGGTCTGGCGTTCTGTAACGATCGGTGAAGCACAGAGAGGATCTGATTACCAGTGATCTGCAGAATCACTGGGAATACAGATGTATACCAGATTATACGTGATCTGCAGTATCACTGATAATCCGATATACTAGCTAACCTCTGTTCACCTGAGTAGAGTGTAGTGTTGGGTGTAACAGTAACACTTAGAGGACTAAGCCTCAGTGCAGCAAGGAGTACTGCACAGATTCCTTCCGCAGACCTGAGCTCTCCAAGACGGGAGGAGTCAGACTGACAGTAGGAAGGACAGACTGGAAGTAACCTTCAGGAGGAAGGATTACTTACAGAGCGAGGAACCGCCTCTAACAGTAAGGTCGGTTCTCGAGGTCGGACAAGCCAAGTCGTACACACACGGACAGATAAAGTACAAGATCAGGAGGCAAAGGCGGAGTCAAAGTACAGGCAGGATTCAGCAACGGGGTATCAGATATATCGGGGTACAAAATCAGGAGGCAGAAGCAGAGTCAAGGAACGAGCCGGGGTTCAGCAACAGAGTATCAGAAATATCGAGGTACAGGATCAGAGTTCAGAAGGGTAGTCAAGGCAGGCAAAAGTCATAACAGATAATCACAATCAAACTAGTACTTTAGCTATCAAAAGAATCTAGCTAAGTGTAGGATTACAGCTCCAGCTGGTCCCGGCACACTTGCGGATCTGACTACGGATCTGGGTGCTTCCACGTATGTGATCGCACGCCAGACAAAGAGCAAGTGAACAACCAGCAGTATATATACTCTAGGACCTTTCCAGGACCTCCCTAATTGCTGGTCCAATGGGAGCAGTGGAATTTGTCAGCTGACCCAGCTGGTCAGCCGACTCCCTTCTAACTGCTATTTAAACTCTGCCTCTGTGCTCGCGCGCGTGTAAGTCTGAACCTTGGTGGACTAGCAGTCCCAGCCACACCAGTACTGTCATGCAATGTATCTAGTGCGGGGGCCGCCTCTGATGCGGATTCCGCCATTACCAATGCGGATTCAGCCGTTACCAAAGCGGATTCCGCCACACTGCCTATGCGGCATGCGGCGTTTTTTCCGCGTTGTGACGCCATGCTGGACGCGGAAACAGCCGCCTCACCCTGAGAGACGGCGGCCTTTCCGCGTTTCCTTACAGTACCCCCCCCCCCCCCCCCGAGGAGTGGACTCCGGACAACTCCTACCAGGTTTCTCGGGATGCAAGGTATGAAACTCCCTCCTTAACTCGTCTGCATGCATGCGTGAACCCGGTACCCATTGTCTCTCCTCAATGCCGTACCCTTTCCAATGTACGAGGTACTGGACCGAGTTTTGTACCGTGCGGGAATCTAAAATCTTTTCCACTTCATATTCAGGTTGGGCATCTACTAACACAGGAGGAGGCGGAGTGGGACCCACCTGGACTGCGGGTTTAAGAAGTGATACGTGGAAGGACCTCACTCCCCGCATGCTGGTGGGAAGATCAACGGTATATGTGACCTCGTTGATCTTCCTAGCAACCGGGAATGGACCCACGAACCTGGGACCAAGTTTGTCAGAAGGTTGTCTCAGGGTCAAGTGACGTGTGGATACCCAGACCAAGTCCCCTGGTCGGAACCTCCACTCCACTGAGCGTTTTTTGTCAGCTTGACCCTTCTGACTCAGAAATGCCTTTTCAAGGTTACTTTTTACCATCCCCCAAAGGTCCCTAAATGACTTTTGCCAGACCTCCAGGGCTGGGAACGGAGTGGAGACCACAGGAAGTGGGGAGAACTTAGGTGATCTCCCCGTTACTACCTGGAAGGGAGAAAATCCAGAGGATGAGTTCTTTAAATTGTTCTGAGCAAACTCTGCGAAGGGCAAGAACCTGACCCAATCGTCTTGCGCCTCTGCGACATAGCACCTCAAGAACTGCTCTAAGGACTGGTTTATCCTCTCGGTCTGGCCATTAGTCTGAGGATGATATCCTGATGAAAATGATAGCTTAATTCCCATAAGCTGACAAAAAGCCTTCCAAAATCGGTAGACAAATTGGACTCCCCTATCAGAGACTATGTCTTCAGGAATGCCGTGCAATCGAAAGACATGCGTAATGAATAACTCGGCCAATTCCTGAGCCGAGGGGAGTCCTTTCAATGGCACAAAGTGGGCCATTTTGCTAAAGCGGTCAACTATGACCCAAATGACCGCCATGCCTTCGGATCTGGGAAGTTCACCCACAAAATCCATGGACAGGTGGGTCCATGGCTCACTTGGGGTGGGCAAAGGCTGCAGAGTGCCGACAGGTGCCAGCCGGGAGGGTTTGCTCCTGGCACATATCGCACACTCCCTCACATACTCCTTACAATCCGCTGCTAGAGAGGGCCACCAGGCACATCTGGCCACCCGATCCTGTGTTCTAGATGCCCCTGGATGCCCAGCGTTCTTATGCATATGAAACATCTCCAGTACCTGGAGACGAAAAGGTAGAGGGATAAATAGAACCCCTGCGGGCTTCCCTTCCGGGATGTCCTGCTGAAAGGGGATGAAAGTCTACTTCCAATCCTCCCAAGTTCCAGTTGCTGCCAATATGAACCTCTGGGGAACAATGGTCTCGGGAACGGAGGGCTGTGCTGTCTCTGCCTCAAAACACCTGGACAACGCATCCGCCTTAACGTTCTTGCTACCTGGAGTGTACGTAATAATGAAACTAAACCTCGAGAAAAATAGCGACCATCGAGCCTGACGAGGGCTCAACCTCTTAGCCCCCTCGATGTACTCTAAGTTTTTTTGATTGGTGTAAACCGTGATGGTATGCTCAGCTCCCTCTAACCAATGTCGCCATTCCTCGAAAGCCAATTTAATAGCCAAGAGCTCCCTGTTGCCAATATCATAGTTCCTTTCTGCAGGGGAGAACCTCCGAGAAAAGTAAGCACACGGATGCATTCTACCCTGCAAACCTGACCGCTGAGACAGCACAGCCCCCACCCCAACCTCCGAAGCATCCACCTCAACAATAAATAGAAAGGACGTATCCACATGTCTGAGGATGGGTGCTGAACAGAATAGGCTCTTCAGGGTGGCAAACGCCCGTACAGCCTCAGGAGACCAGTGAGTGGTATCTGCCCCTTTTTTTGTAAGACTGGTAAGGGGAGAGATGACCGTGGAGTACCCCTTAATAAATCTCCTATAATAATTGGCAAAACCGAGGAAACGTTGGAGGGACTTTAACCCAACCGGCTGAGGCCACTCTAGAACTGCGGAGACCTTGGCGGGATCCATAGCCAGGCCCGTGGTGGAAATTATGTACCCCAGGAAGGAGACAGAAGTCACCTCAAAAATACATTTTTCAAGTTTGGCATACAAAGAGTTCTGCCTAAGCTGATTTAACACAAACCTCACATGGGTTCTATGTTCGGAGAGGTTGTTGGAGAAGATAAGGATGTCGTCAAGGTAGACTAGAACGAATCTCCCCAACACCTCTCTGAATACCTCATTGATGAGTTCCTGGAAAATGGCCGGGGCATTACAAAGCCCGAAGGGCATTACCAGGTACTCATAATGCCCATCTGGAGTATTAAAGGCCGTTTTCCACTCATCGCCCTTTCTTATGTGTATGAGGTTGTACGCGCCCCGCAAATCCAGTTTGGAAAAGATCTTGGCACCAGTGATTTGAGTGAACAAATCTTCTATCAGAGGCAGGGGATAGCGATTTTTCACTGTAATTTTGTTAAGGCCGCGATAATCAATGCAGGGTCGCAGGCCTCCATCTTTCTTTTTAACAAAAAAGAACAACAACAACAACAACAATAACATTTGTAAAGCGCTTTTCTCCCGTGGGACTCAAAGCGCATAAGCATGGCTCCGACCATCGTGGTACAGGGGAAGAATTTTATAAATCTGGAAATGCCAGGCTAAACAGGTGGCTTTTCAGTCTGGATTTGAATAGCTCCAGGGATGGTGCTGTCTTTACTGGGTGTGGTAGGGAGTTCCAAAGAGTAGGGGCAGCATGACAGAAGGCTCTGTCTCCAGATTTTTTGAGGTGCACTCTGGGAGTGACCAAGTTTATAGAACTTGCTGATCTGAGGTTGTGAGAGGTGTGGTGCAGCTTCAGCAAGTCCTTCATGTATCCAGGGCCCAGAAAAAGAACCCGGCTCCAGCAGGAGACCGGGACGGGCGAATGAAATGAAACCTTTGGTCAAATTCTCACGGATATAATCCTGCATGGCCAATTTCTCGGGTCCCGACAAATTATACAAATGGCCCCGAGGAGGTACACAACCTGAACGGAGATCGATGGGACAGTCGAAAGGGCGATGTGGGGGCAGTTTGTCAGCTGCCTTGGGACAAAATACATCGGAAAATTCTGAGTACTGGTCTGGCACACCTCCCACCTGTATTTTAGTTTGCCCCAATGTTACCTTTCCCAAACACCATCGAGAACAATGAGTTGACCAGGAAGTTAGCTGACCCGTGGCCCAGTCTATTTGAGGTGAATGAGTTTGTAACCACGGCATACCTAGGATAATAGTGGAGGTGGACATCTGTAACACAAAAAACCGTAACTGTTCCCCATGTAATACCCCTATGGCGACTTTCACCTCCGGGGTCTGTGACAGTGGTCGCTCTCGTTGCAAAGGAGAATCGTCCACTGCTGTGACCAGAATGGGGGGACTTACTGGAGTGAGGGGAATACCCAACTCCTGAGCAAATTCAAGATTCATAAAGTTAGCCGCTGAGCCAGAATCAATAAATGCTTCAGTGGCTACTGACTTATTCTCCCATGTAATGCAGTGTTCTCCCCAGAAATTTTTTCCAGCCGGGTGGCATGAAAAAGTAGCCGGGTGGCATGAAAAAGTAGCCGGGTGGGGCAATATGAGAGAATGCAGGACCAGTGCTTCTGTGCGCAACTCTGCTTACAGCATAGGAGGTGGTGAGTCGGTGACAGCCGGGTGCTCATCAAAACTAGCCTGGTGGAGCACCCGGCTAAAAGAGCCTGGGGAGAACACTGTAATGGTACAGGGGAGAAGCAATTTCTTCTCTTTGAGGGGCGAAAATTGTGTGCCTAGGGTGTCACCCCCCCACTACTCCTAGGCAAAGTCGTTTACCGACTTGTTAGGGCAGTTACGCACCCTATGCCCTGCCTCTGCACAGTATAGGCATAGTCGTTCCGTCATCCTCCGCCTTCGCTCCACCTGGGTCGGTCTTGACCGACCAATTTGCATTGGCTCAGGTGGAGGCAAGGCCGGAGAGGGCGAGACAGGCGGAGATGCTGTTACTGAGGATGCAGCGGATGTTGCTGCGTACGAAGTCACCCTGACACGGTGACTGCCCCTAGCCTGCCTCTGATGGCGTAGCCTGCGATCAACTCGAATGGCCGATGATATGGCCTCATCAACTGTCTTAGGCTCGGGTATGGTTAACATTAGGTCGGAGACCTCCTCCGACAACCCAGACAAGAAGTAATCCATCAGGGCAAAGTTGTCAAATCTAGTGGTGACTGACCACCTACGGAACTCTGCCGCATAATCCTCGACCGAACCTCTGCCTTGCCGCAAAAGTTTGAGCTTCCGCTCTGAGGACGCAGCAAGGTCAGGGTCGTCATAAATTACGGCCATGGCCTTAAAGAATTCCTCTACGGAGGTCAGAGCAGTATCGGTAGGAGGCAGGTTATATGCCCATGACTGGGAGTCACCAGTCAGCAAAGTTTTGACAAAGGTGAACCGTTGGGTCTCAGTCCCCGAGGATCGGGGTCTCAACTCGAAGTACGATAACACTCTACTCCTAAAATTCCGGAAGTCAGACTTGTGGCCAGAAAATTTATCAGGTACAGGCAGGCGAATGTCGTCACTAGGAGGGGATCGCACTGAATCAACTGACGTCTGGAGGGTACGCACTGAGCCTGATAGGGCATCGATTAAGGCTTTGTGCTGGCCCAGTGCTTGATGGATACTGTCCACCGAAGTGGCAAGCGCAGTCAGTGGATCAGCGCGCTCCATCTGTCTTTTGGTCTGGCGTTCTGTAACGATCGGTGAAGCACAGAGAGGATCTGATTACCAGTGATCTGCAGAATCACTGGGAATACAGATGTATACCAGATTATACGTGATCTGCAGTATCACTGATAATCCGATATACTAGCTAACCTCTGTTCACCTGAGTAGAGTGTAGTGTTGGGTGTAACAGTAACACTTAGAGGACTAAGCCTCAGTGCAGCAAGGAGTACTGCACAGATTCCTTCCGCAGACCTGAGCTCTCCAAGACGGGAGGAGTCAGACTGACAGTAGGAAGGACAGACTGGAAGTAACCTTCAGGAGGAAGGATTACTTACAGAGCGAGGAACCGCCTCTAACAGTAAGGTCGGTTCTCGAGGTCGGACAAGCCAAGTCGTACACACACGGACAGATAAAGTACAAGATCAGGAGGCAAAGGCGGAGTCAAAGTACAGGCAGGATTCAGCAACGGGGTATCAGATATATCGGGGTACAAAATCAGGAGGCAGAAGCAGAGTCAAGGAACGAGCCGGGGTTCAGCAACAGAGTATCAGAAATATCGAGGTACAGGATCAGAGTTCAGAAGGGTAGTCAAGGCAGGCAAAAGTCATAACAGATAATCACAATCAAACTAGTACTTTAGCTATCAAAAGAATCTAGCTAAGTGTAGGATTACAGCTCCAGCTGGTCCCGGCACACTTGCGGATCTGACTACGGATCTGGGTGCTTCCACGTATGTGATCGCACGCCAGACAAAGAGCAAGTGAACAACCAGCAGTATATATACTCTAGGACCTTTCCAGGACCTCCCTAATTGCTGGTCCAATGGGAGCAGTGGAATTTGTCAGCTGACCCAGCTGGTCAGCCGACTCCCTTCTAACTGCTATTTAAACTCTGCCTCTGTGCTTGCGCGCATGTAAGTCTGAACCTTGGTGGACTAGCAGTCCCAGTCACACCAGTACTGTCATACAATGTATCTAGTGCGGGGGCCGCCTCTGATGCGGATTCTGCCGTTACCAATGCGGATTCCGCCGTTACCAAAGCGGATTCCGCCGCACTGCCTATGCGGCATGCGGCGTTTTTTCCGCGTTGTGATGCCATGCTGGACACGGAAACAGCCGCCTCACCCTGAGAGACGGCGGCCTTTCCGCGTTTCCTTACACTTGATCTGTACAATCCCCAACTGGCATCTGTGGCCGTGCAGCGATTGAACTCGTCTGCACTCCACAGCACCATCTGCCGGTGGGAATTGCCCTCTGCTGGTGCATTGCACCTAGCCTGGGTTCACCCAATTATACGCTTGTGGAAGGTTTTTGATGTGTCAGTGCGCATCTCGTGCGTTGACCACGAAAACGATTCCGCAAACGTTACAGCGCCCTTAATTAACGTATACCTTAAAGTGTACCTGAGATGGGGGGATATAATAAATTATACATACTGGCCCCTTCCAGGCTAATTGCTCCCTCAACATCCTTCAGTCGGGGCCAGTCGGAGCATGTGCAGTCCGGCTGCGCACTCCTTCCGCTCGCGCTCCCATCTCCGGGAACGTTCAGCTTTTTTTGGAAGGTTTAAGCAAAAATGTTGAGTTTAGCAGCAGTGCGTAGTACTGAACACAGCTCCACAGAGCACAATCTCACTCCCCAGACCCTCGCCAACCCCCCCCCCCCCCGACCTTACCTCTGCAGTGTTTAGGCAAATTCTTTTGCTCATTTGTGAGAGGCTGACCTTGCACAGACATCAGAAGTAAGTAGTTAGTCTGCAAATGATCTTGCCAAATCATTTGCGATGACGATGTCTACAAAACTTGTTCTTTGTGAGTCTTTTATCTCCTACGATTGCATATTGTCCCTCAGGGGCATAAGTAGACATAACAGGGCCCCCCTGTAAAAATGATAGCATGGGACCCCCTTGGTCCCCAAACCCCATGCGGGTCATGTGATCAGGAGCCGGCAAATGGAAACAGAGAGTGTTCTGCTGTGAAGCAAATCTGAAAGCAGGAAAAAACATACACTTGCGCTACTCACTACTTTGCATGGTGGGAGAAGGTGGCGGGGACGGTTTTTGTAAGCAAATGGGGAGAAGTTGTTTTTTGCTAATTTGCTGCATTTGCGGTTGGGGAGAGGCAGGAGGAGGGGCCCCCAAAGCCTCTGGGCCCTCTGCAATGGCAGGGGTCATCCATGTTGCCCTTTATCTCAGTTCTAGTATATGCATGTTTTAAACCACAATTTTTATACCTGTGACCTTCCTTTCTTTGTTGTAGTCAGTTTTCATCATCACCGCTCACTTACTGTTGACATTTAAACAGAATGCATTGAATCATGAAATATGAGAGGAGTGTGAAGGACAGACTGACACAAATCCTTGTATGTCTTGTTCCCTCTGTAGCTGCTGCAGTGTACATTATATTTCATGTAATGGGAGTTTGAGAGAAGATCTGTAGACAGCTGTGGTGTTCACACATACATCAATTATGCTGCAGGAGGAAGAGGTTAATGCCCTTGGACAATAGCAGTAGGTTCATAGGCTTAAACTAAACTTTCCACATCAAATTATTCACCATGTAGCCAGTCCTTCATTAAAGGAATACTTAAGTGAAAAAAAAAATGATCTTTACTCACCCGGGGAAGCTGTATGGTGCCCTCGCAACCCCGCTCTGATCGTCCTGTCCCCGTCGGCGGCTACTTCCGTTCCCACCTGCTATATCACCCTCTATGCTGCTATAGCATATATATATACGCTATAGCAGCAAAGAGGGTGATATAGCGGTTGGGAACGCGGAGAATCACTCGCGTTCCCAGCCTGTCGGCGGCTGTCGCCGAACCCAGAAATAGCCGCCGGCGGGGACAGGAGGATCGGAGCGGGGCTGCGAGGGCACCATACAGCTTCAGGGGGCTGAGGGATGCCCCGGGTGAGTAAAGATCTTTTTTTTTTTCACTTAAGTATTCCTTTAAGCAGAGTGTAAAAAAAACAAAGGACCCTTATTCAATTCACTTTTTTTTCAAGTTTTCTCCTAGGAGATAATTTTTTTTCTATTTAAAATAACTAATCCAGTACTCTGCCATTGAAAAAGTACCAAAAAAAATAGGTGATAAAGTTCTGGCAAAACTCTTTGGAGTATTTTCTTGCTTGCTGGTGGCTTAAAGGTTAGCCATACACTTTTCTAGTCGATATCTGGCTGATTCGATCACTCTGATTCAATCTGCTAGAAATCAATGCAGAAGGTGGCCCGATAACTCACTCAACTTGTTTTCAACCGAAATCGGTCGATTAGATTGATTGGTCCAGATGAAAAGTCTACCGGCTGCGGTTTCGAGAGTTTCTGATTTTTGCAGCCCATGCATCCATCTGCCAGCCATCAGACAGGTGCAGAGGTGTATCTGGTTGGAACAGATGCCCCATTTTCCTCTAAGTCTTGTTTTCTTTTGTTTGAGATTTAATCATGCTTTGTAAAGACCTGATGAAGGGTTAATTTAGCCCAAAACAGACCAGTTTTGTTGCCTGAAAACTTTATTAATAGTGCACACTGTATCGCCTGCCATTTTGTCAACATTGTATGCTCTTCTGCAATTTATGGATATTTTGTCCTTAGAAGATGTTTTTCCCTTTTGACAAACAAAAAGTTTTTATCCAGATTTTTGCAATTTTTTGATACAATAAAATTTGATACAAAATTTTGGTTTGATTGATTTGGCGTGGGCTTACAAATTAATTGACCGTCCTAATTACACATGTGATTCTTCTTGAGTGTGGGGACTTACTCGAATGATGACACCTGTTTCAAAACAAATCAATTAGGACTTACTCCCAACTAGAGTTGAGCTGAAATTTTCGAAATTTCGCATTACTATAATTACGCATGCGAAATTCGCGATTACGATGCGAAATTGCGGTAGCGTAATTGCCATTAAAATCGTAATTGAAAATACCGTAAGCGTAATTTTCAATGCGAAATTTCGCGTTTCGTTCATGCCGTAATTTCGCATTAAACGCTACCGTAATTTCGCGTTAAACCGTAACGCTCCGTATAATCTAAAAAAGCCGCCGACTTTAAGGGTTAATAGCAAAGCCCCCTTAAATGCTAAGAGCCTCAAATTTGGAGAATATATTAAGGAGATCAGGAGGAATAAGAGGAAAAATTTTTTTTTCAAAAAGACCTTATAGTTTTTGAGAAAATCGATGTTAAAGTTTCAAAGGAAAAATGTAAACATTTAAAAACCCGCCGACTTTAACGGTTAATAGCAAAGCCTGCTTAAAGTTTAGGAACACCAAATTCCCAGGGTATATTAAGGGGATCAGTGGGAATAAGAGGAAAAATTTTTTTTCAAAAAGACCTTATAGTTTTTGAGAAAATCGATTTTTAAGTTTCAAGGGCGAAAATGTCTTTTAAATTCGGAAAATGTCAGTTTTTTTTGCACAGGTAACAATAGTGTATTATTTTCATAGATTCCCCCAAGTGGGAAGAGTTTTACTTACTTCGTTCTGAGTGTGGGAAATATAAAAAAAAAACGACGTGGGGTCCCCCCTCCCAGACCTCTTTAACCCCTTGTCCCCCATGCAGGCTGGGATAGCCAGAATGCGGAGCACCGGCCGCGTGGGGCTCCGCACCCTGACTATACCAGCCCGCATGGTCCATGGATTGGGGGGGTCTCGGAAGGGGAGGGGCAGCCAAGCTTTCCCCCCCCCCTCCGAGCCCTTGTCCAATCCAAGGACAAGGGGCTCTTCTCCACCTCCGATGGGCGGTGGAGGCCGCGATTTCCTGGGGGGGAGGTTCATGGTGGAATCTGGGAGTCCCCTTTAAAAAGGGGTCCCCCAGATGCCCACCCCCCCTCCCAGGAGAAATGAGTATAGAGGTACTTGTACCCCTTACCCATTTCCTTTAAGAGTTAAAAGTAAATAAACACACAGACACTTAGAAAAAGTATTTTAATTGAACAAAAAACATAACCACGAAAAAAGTCCTTTAATATTCTTAATTAACCATTAATACTTACCTGTCCCTTTAAAAGCCAGTTCCCACGCAATATCCTCGGAAATATACTAAACAGTTACAATATAACAAAGTTATTACAATGTAACAACTTTGTTACATTGTAACTACGCCGCACCCGACGCCACTCGCCGCTCAGCCGCCGCACCCGCACGCACCCGACAGAGCTCTGAGCTATATAGCTCAGAGCTCCCTAAGCATCTTTGTATTTGGGCTCCAAGGAGCCCCATTGGTCCTTAGCAGACCAATGGGGTTCCTTTAAATCAGAAGGAACCCCATTGGTCTGCTAAGGACCAATGGGGCTCCTTGGAGCCCAAATACAAAGATGCTTACAGAGCTCTGAGCTATATAGCTCAGAGCTCTGTCGGGTGCGTGCGGGACGCTAAGTCCCCGCCGGCTCCCGCTGCCTTCCCCACCTCTCCCACATGTCACCCACATGTCACCCACATGTGGGTGACATGTGGGTGACAGATGTGGGCGGGGTGGACAGCGGGAGCCGGCGGGGACTTAGCGTCCCGCACGCACCCGACAGAGCTCTGAGCTATATAGCTCAGAGCTCTGTAAGCATCTTTGTATTTGGGCTCCAAGGAGCCCCATTGGTCCTTAGCAGACCAATGGGGTTCCTTCTGATTTAAAGGAACCCCATTGGTCTGCTAAGGACCAATGGGGCTCCTTGGAGCCCAAATACAAAGATGCTTAGGGAGCTCTGAGCTATATAGCTCAGAGCTCTGTCGGGTGCGTGCGGGTGCGGCGGCTGAGCGGCGAGTGGCGTCGGGTGCGGCGTAGTTACAATGTAACAAAGTTGTTACATTGTAATAACTTTGTTATATTGTAACTGTTTAGTATATTTCCGAGGATATTGCGTGGGAACTGGCTTTTAAAGGGACAGGTAAGTATTTATGGTTAATTAAGAATATTAAAGGACTTTTTCGTGGTTATGTTTTTTTGTTCAATTAAAATACTTTTTCTAAGTGTCTGTGTGTTTATTTACTTTTAACTCTTAAAGGAAATGGGTAAGGGGTACAAGTACCTCTATACTCATTTCTCCTGGGAGGGGGGGTGGGCATCTGGGGGACCCCTTTTTAAAGGGGACTCCCAGATTCCACCATGAACCTCCCCCCCAGGAAATCGCGGCCTCCACCTCCACCGCCCATCGGAGGTGGAGAAGAGCCCCTTGTCCTTGGATTGGACAAGGGCTCGGAGGGGGAGGGGAAAGCTTGGCTGCCCCTCCCCTTCCGAGACCCCCCAATCCATGGACCATGCGGGCTGGTATAGTCAGGGTGCGGAGCCCCACGCGGCCGGTGCTCCGCATTCTGGCTATCCCAGCCTGCATGGGGGACAAGGGGTTAAAGAGGTCTGGGAGGGGGGACCCCACGTCGTTTTTTTTTTATATTTCCCACACTCAGAACGAAGTAAGTAAAACTCTTCCCACTTGGGGGGAATCTATGAAAATAATACACTATTGTTACCTGTGCAAAAAAAACTGACATTTTCCGAATTTAAAAGACATTTTCGCCCTTGAAACTTAAAAATCGATTTTCTCAAAAACTATAAGGTCTTTTTGAAAAAAATTTTTTCCTCTTATTCCCACTGATCCCCTTAATATACCCTAGGAATTTGGTGTTCCTAAACTTTAAGCAGGCTTTGCTATTAACCGTTAAAGTCGGCGGGTTTTTAAATGTATACATTTTTACTTTGAAACTTTAACATCGATTTTCTCAAAAACTATAAGGTCTTTTTGAAAAAAAAATTTTCCTCTTATTCCTCCTGATCTCCTTAATATATTCTCCAAATTTGAGGCTCTTAGCATTTAAGGGGACTTTGCTATTAACCCTTAAAGTCGGCGGCTTTTTTATATTATACGGAGCGTTACGGTTTAACGCGAAATTACGGTAGCGTTTAATGCGAAATTACGGCATGAACCCACTGTAATGCGAAAATTACGCGAAAATTACGCTTACGCGAAATTTCGCGAAATCCTTCTTCATTACGATTATGTACTTACGGCCATAATCATAATTACACTAATTACGCAAAATTTCGCGAAATCGTAATTAGGTCATTACGCTCATCTCTACTCCCAACTACTGTATCCTAAGCACGGCAGTTTCAAGAGTGGCAGAAGATCAACAGCCCATGGCATTGCACTGGATCTTGCAACTCTGTGGTTTGATAGATGTTTAACAGACTGAATTCTGAAATGTATTGAAAATCTGTTCCTAGTATTTGGCACACATCAAATAGATTCCTGTCGGAACTGATCTGACAGGAATCTGGTAGGACTCTATCTAATGGTCAAATCTGATGGCCACTTTAAAAGGCATTTTATTGATAAGGTTGAAAAATATCACCTAGGAGAAAACATAGGAGAAAAGGGTAATTAAATAAGGGCCATTATCAGAAGACATCCTTACAGGACTCCATTACATTCTCTGGAGCTCCAAATTAAATTGTTATTACAAATGGACAGGCAGATTGGACAGTTTGAGGAGTAACTGCCCATACATATTAGTTGGATAAATAGTAGGAACTGGGGTTGAGTCGCTAAATGCCAGTGTGAGGCTTGGCAGATCTCTCATATTCCTTCAGCCCCTATACGCCAATCTAATACCATGCTTTTCCCCTAAACAACAGGCTCCGCATGAACAGGAGATGACCAGTTGCACCTACCCAACTATGGTTACCCCACAGGACTTCAGTGTGCAAGGTATAGAGGCCGGGAAGACTGGAGTACCACTAGAACCACACTAGACAGATACAGGCAGAGAAATCAGACAGTCTAAACAGGTCAGCAATAGTTGATCAGAGTAGCATGGTACAGAATCTCAAAATGTAAGCAAATTTAGTATAATCCAGGGATCATATACGGCAGATCATAAGTATCGGGGTACAAAAGGTTCAGATAAGAGGATGGACATGAATTTAGAGATAGAAAGGTACAAGTTTCTGGTGGCATTGTACAGGGATACAGTTATACAGTCCATGTATTTAATTGGTTGAGCAAATCCACCCTGCCACCCTTCAAAAGCTAGGTACTGCTGGTAAATGCTTGCTATTTTCCTCTTTGGGGTGAATTCACTTTCCTACAGTAAAACTGCCATGCGCAGACAGCTCACAGTAATTTTACCGGTACTTACACCACTAGAGTAGTTTGTGTACCAATAACATTTTACCATGGGATAGTGAATCAACCATTAGGTTTGGATAGCTTTGTGTTATTTCTATTGGGATGCAACAGCATAGGTTGCCCGTAGGTGGCATTAGTAGATCTGCCTACCCAGGGGCATAGCAATAGAGGTTGCAGAGGTTGCAACCACATCAGGGCCCTTGGACCAGAGGGATCGCTCCTCAACTACAGTATTAGCTCTCTATTAGTCCTGTGCTCATGATAATCACTTCTATAGATACTTTGAATAGTGGTAATCATTAACTGTAACTGTTCCCCAGTCCCTTTTTGCATCTCTGATACTGTAGTTGCCATTGGCAGGTTTTGGTGCACCGTATCAGTTATTATACAGAGAGTGCTTGGGGGGCCCCAATGTAAAACTTGCAACGGGGCCCAGAGTTCTTTAGCTACGCCACTGTGCCTACCACTGTACTCTGCTGAAAGCTTGCACACAAAGTCACACTGAACACCTGTTTCCAGAGGTGGGTAACTTTCAAAAGAGGTTAAGAAAGAAAGTGAAGTTAGGCTTCATATTTAAAAAGAAACTCAAGTGAAAATAACATAATTACATTACATTCTGAAATGTATCACTGGTGGTGACATTGTTCTGCCAGGTGATCTGTATGGAATGTTCGTTTAATGAGAGTTCTATGCACAATGCTAAGGGCGATGTTGCTTGCTTGGCAGTCGGAAAAAAATGTTATTTCTCACAATGCACCGAGTTTTACAGACAGAAAACTGTCAGGACCTTTGTCATGACATCACACTGTGGGAGTTTTTTTTTTCCACAATATCAGCCATACAGACCCCCTGGTGATCTATTTGAGAAAATGTAAAGATTTCACATTGGAAAGGGGGTATCAGCTAATGATTGGAAAGAAGTTCAATCCTCGATTAAAGTTCCTCTTTAATATGCAGCACGGTGGCGTAGTGGTTAGCTCTCTCGCCTTGCAGCGCTGGGTCCCTGGTTCGAATCCCAGCCAGGGCACTATCTGCAATGAGTTTGTATGTTCTCTCCGTGTCTGCGTGGGTTTCCTCCGGGCACTCCGGTTTCCTCCCACATCCCAAAAACATACGGATAAGTTAATTGGCTCCCCCTAAATTGGCCCTAGACTACAGTACTTACACTACATAATATAGACATATGGCAATGGTAGGGATTAGATTGTGAGCTCCTTTGAGGGACAGTTAGTGACAAGATATATATACACTGTACAGCGCTGCGTAATATGTTGGCGCTATATAAATAATAATAATAATATGTATATTTAAATATGTATCAAAACAATGCCTCTTTTTTTACTTTGCAGATAGGAATGCGGGTTCTGGCTCTTGTTATGATTATGCTGGGATAGATATTACACAACCTGTGTCTTGTATTGGCGGGCCAGACACATTCTGCAGCCATTCATAAGCCAGTACTTACTGTTTGGTCTGAGTGCTTATCATTTTCCTCGTTGTCTGAAAAGCTTGTCTGAAGATGTTGGGGAAGAAAAATTTAAAAGGCTGTAGTAATAAGCAACTGTCACCATAAAGTGCCAGTTGTCACAAATTATTTTATTTCCTCTGTTGCAACTGCAGACCCTGCCTACCATATGCTAAGACTAAATCCCAACATCTCAAAACAAGACTGTAGATCCTACAAAAAAATAAAAAATCAAGACTATGTTGTACTCCAGTCTTCAAAAATTAGATAAGTATAATAAGTATTATATTGAGAGTGATTCTTATTTTTTATAGTGGTGATCAGTTTGATCGTCTACCACCTAGGTTCTCAACGTGTGGTACGCGTACCCCAGGGGGTACTTCTGATGGTTCCAGGGGGTACTCGGGCTTTATATACTTAACCAAGAATAACAAATTTGTAGAAAATGATAAATCCTATTTAAACACCAAATTAGTGTTTTAGCTATTTAAAAGCAATAGTAAAGGCTTGGAAATCGTTTAGAACCAATTATCATGTACTAGCTTTAAATATATATTTGTCAAGGGGTACTTGTGATAATGTTTACCATGCTAAGGGGTACTTGGTGAGTACAGGAATTTAAAAGGGGTACATACCAATAAAATGTTGAGAAACACTGGTCTACCATAATCACCTTTAAGTTATGATTTACAACTGTGTTCATTTTATTTTTGACTGCTAGTAGTTGACTGCTAGTAGTGAATGTACTGAAAAAAAGCGATGATCTGTCACCCATTTACGTGTTGTGGAGTGGATCACCACTTGTGAAAGTGGCTAATGTCCACATAGGTGTTTGAAACAAAGACCCACTGGACACTATTGCATCCTCCACTTTCAATATGCCATTTGGAGATCTGTAACTGGCACTGTGTAAAAAGAGCCCAAGGCCGAGTACAGTAAAAAAAATGAGATACTTAATTTTAGAAGAGAGAAGCCTCAGGATCCTCCAGAGGCTCCCCATGTCCTCCTCCAGACCACCAGAAGTTCGGGTCCATGCTTCTCTTCATGCACCAGCACTAGTACGGCCGTGCCTGCACAGTAGCCAAGAACCGCTCATGGATGCGCTCATTCATGAAGAGCTAGAGTTGAGCTGAAATTTTCGTAATTTCGCATTACTATAATTACGCATGCGAAATTTGCGATTACGATGCGAAATTAGCGTAGCGAAATTGCCATTAAAATCGTAATTGAAAATACCGTAAGCGTAATTTTCAACGCGAAATTTCGCATTTCGTTCATGCCGTAATTTCGCATTAAACGCTACCGTAATTTCGCGTTAAACCGTAACGCTCCGTATAGTATAAAAAAGCCGCCGACTTTAAGGGTTAATAGCAAAGCCCCCTTAAATGCTAAGAGCCTCAAATTTGGAGAATATATTAAGGAGATCAGGAGGAATAAGAGGAAAAAATTTTTTTTCAAAAAGACCTTATAGTTTTTGAGAAAATCGATGTTAAAGTTTCAAAGTAAAAATGTATACATTTAAAAACCCGCCGACTTTAACGGTTAATAGCAAAGCCTGCTTAAAGTTTAGGAACACCAAATTCCTAGGGTATATTAAGGGGATCAGTGGGAATAAGAGGAAAAAAAATTTTTTCAAAAACACCTTATAGTTTTTGAGAAAATCGATTTTTAAATTTCAAGGGCAAAAATGTCTTTTAAATGCGGAAAATGTCAGTTTTTTTTGCACAGGTAACAATAGTGTATTATTTTCATAGATTCCCCCAAGTGGGAAGAGTTTTACTTACTTCGTTCTGAGTGTGGGAAATATAAAAAAAAAACGACGTGGGGTCCCCCCTCCCAGACCTCTTTAACCCCTTGTCCCCCATGCAGGCTGGGATAGCCAGAATGCGGAGCACCGGCCGCGTGGGGCTCCGCACCCTGACTATACCAGCCCGCATGGTCCATGGATTGGGGGGTCTCGGAAGGGGAGGGGCAGCCAAGCTTTCCCCTCCCCCTCCGAGCCCTTGTCCAATCCAAGGACAAGGGGCTCTTCTCCACCTCCGATGGGCGGTGGAGGTGGAGGCCGCGATTTCCTGGGTGGGGGGTTCATGGTGGAATCTGGGAGTCCCCTTTAAAAAGGGGTCCCCCAGATGCCCACCCCCCTCCCAGGAGAAATGAGTATAGAGGTACTTGTAGTACCCCTTACCCATTTCCTTTAAGAGTTAAAAGTAAATAAACACACAAACACATAGAAAAAGTATTTTAATTGAACAAAAAACATAACCACGAAAAAAGTCCTTTAATATTCTTAATTAACCATTAATACTTACCTGTCCCTTTAAATAAATGATCCCACGCAATATCCTCGGAAATGTTCTATCAGTTACAATGTAACAAAGTTATTACAATATAACAACTTTGTTACATTGTAACTACGCCGCACCCGACGTCACTCACCGCCACCGCCGCCTCCGCGTCTGCGCTGCAGGACCCGACAGAGCTCTGAGCTATAGCTCAGAGCTCTCGAAAGCATCTTTGTATTTGGGCTCCAAGGAGCCCCATTGGTCCTTAGCAGACCAATGGGGTTCCTTCTGATTTGAAGGAACCCCATTGGTCTGCTAAGGACCAATGGGGCTCCTTGGAGCCCAAATACAAAGATGCTTCTCAGAGCTCTGAGCTATATAGCTCAGAGCTCTGTCGGGTCCGTGCAGGACGCTAAGTCCCCGCCGGCTCCGCTGCCCTCCCCCCTCTCCCACATGTCACCCACATGTCACCCACATGTCACCCACATGTGGGTGACATGTGGGTGACAGATGTGGGCGGGGTGGACAGCGGGAGCTGCGGGGACTTAGCGTCCTGCACGGACGCGTATGCGGCGGCTGAGCGGCGAGTGGCGTCGGGTGCGGCGTAGTTACAATGTAACAAAGTTGTTACATAATAACTTTGTTACATTGTAACTGATAGAACATTTCCGAGGATATTGCGTGGGATCATTTATTTAAAGGGACAGGTAAGTATTAATGGTTAATTAAGAATATTAAAGGACTTTTTTCGTGGTTATGTTTTTTGTTCAATTAAAATACTTTTTCTATGTGTTTGTGTGTTTATTTACTTTTAACTCTTAAAGGAAATGGGTAAGGGGTACTACAAGTACCTCTATACTCATTTCTCCTGGGAGGGGGGTGGGCATCTGGGGGACCCCTTTTTAAAGGGGATTCCCAGATTCCACCATGAACCCCCCACCCAGGAAATCGCGGCCTCCACCTCCACCGCCCATCGGAGGTGGAGAAGAGCCCCTTGTCCTTGGATTGGACAAGGGCTCGGAGGGGGAGGGGAAAGCTTGGCTGCCCCTCCCCTTCCGAGACCCCCCAATCCATGGACCATGCGGGCTGGTATAGTCAGGGTGCGGAGCCCCACGCGGCCGGTGCTCCGCATTCTGGCTATCCCAGCCTGCATGGGGGACAAGGGGTTAAAGAGGTCTGGGAGGGGGGACCCCACGTCGTTTTTTTTTTATATTTCCCACACTCAGAACGAAGTAAGTAAAACTCTTCCCACTTGGGGGAATCTATGAAAATAATACACTATTGTTACCTGTGCAAAAAAAACTGACATTTTCCGCATTTAAAAGACATTTTCGCCCTTGAAACTTAAAAATCGATTTTCTCAAAAACTATAAGGTCTTTTTGAAAAAAAAATTTTTCCTCTTATTCCCACTGATCCCCTTAATATACCCTGGGAATTTGGTGTTCCTAAACTTTAAGCAGGCTTTGCTATTAACCGTTAAATTCGGCGGGTTTTTAAATGTTTACATTTTTCCTTTGAAACTTTAACATCGATTTTCTCAAAAACTATAAGGTCTTTTTGAAAAAATTTTTTTTCCTCTTATTCCTCCTGATCTTCTTAATATATTCTCCAAATTTGAGGCTCTTAGCATTTAAGGGGGCTTTGCTATTAACCCTTAAAGTCGGCGGTTTTTTTATATTATACGGAGCGTTACGGTTTAACGCGAAATTACGGTAGCGTTTAATGCGAAATTACGGCATGATACGACTGTAATGCGAAAATTACGCGAAAATTACGCTTACGCGAAATTTCGCGAAATCCTTCTTCATTACGATTATGTACTTACGGCCATAATCGTAATTACACTAATTACGCGAAATTTCGCAAAATCGTAATTAGGTCATTACGCTCATCTCTATGAAGAGCAACGCGACCATGATAATATATTTGACAAGCTTGTGATAGATATGTTTTGGGGGTCTCTGCATGGCAACTGTGGGGGCCAGAATGGAGTGCGTGGGAAGCCTCTGCAGGATCCAAAGGTTTCCCGCTTCTTAGGAAAGTATGTCAGTTTTTTTCATTGTACTCCGCCTCGGGTACACTTTAACCACTTCAGCCTTCAGTCGTTTTTCACCTTATGCATCTGAGCAATTTACACCTCCCATTCATTCTCCAATAGCTTTATCACTAATTATCACAATTAATTGATCTATAGCTTTTTTTTTTCCACCCCCAATTAGGCTTTCTTTGGGTGGTACATTTTGCTAAGAATTATTTTTTTCTAAATGCATTTTAACAGGAATACTAAAAAAAAAAAAACTTGAAAAAAAAATCATTATTTCTCAGTTTTACTATAGCTTTAAAAGAATACATACTACCATAATTAAAGCCCACACATTTTATTTGCCCATTCGTCCCGGTTATTACATAATTTAAATTCTGTCCCTATCACAATGTATGGCGACAATATTTTATTTCAAAATAAAGATGCATTTTTTTTTCAGTTTTGCGTCCATCACTATTTACAAGCTTATAATTTAAAAAAAATTACTAATAGACTCTCTTGGCATGCATAGTTAAAAAGTTCAGACCCTTAGGTAACTATTTATGTTTTGTTTTTTTTTAATTGTCATTTTTTTATTATGTTTTAGTTAAAAATGCTAATTGGGTATTTATTGGGTGTGGGAGATAAACAGTTAATTTTAAATGTAATTAATTGTGTTATGTGTGAAAAAAATGTATGCACATGTAGTTTTACTATTTGGCCACAAGATGGCCACAGTCATTTTTTATTAATTCCCATCCTGTAAGCGAGCTTACAGGAAGTATAAGGAGGCTGTGATTTTTTTATTATTTTTTTTTGCTCGGAAAGAACAAAGCTTCTGATAAGAAGCTGTCGGTCTTTCTATGGGGGACTTAGATCAATGAATGGGAACTATGTTCCCATTCATTGATCTCCGGGCTAACGGGGGGAGGCATGCAAATCCACCGATTGGTCTATATATGTATTTTTTATTTCTGTTTACTATTGCCTATCATATGTAATGGATATTGCAGTGTTTGATTGTATTAATGGTAATTTTATGTATCCATATATATATATACATATTTTTTTTATGGTTATACTGGTTATTTATGGATTTGCATGTTGTTGCATTATTTTATTATCTTTAATGTAGATTACTTTTATTTTTATATGTCAATGTATTTATGAAGCGCCTCTTTGATGTTTATAGGCACTTAATTTGGCCTGAGGGAGTGAGCTAGATCCCACGAAACGCGTTGCCTGTGCTTAATTATTATTAAATCTCTTTAACCAAAGTGATTTGTCGTCTATGAGGTAAGCCACCTCCTCTTTTCAAATGTCATTGTTTTTAAAGTGTTTTATACACCAACTGGGCACCTCTTCACCTCTTGCTATATAGCATTGCTCATGTGCACCACAACATGTGCAAAAATATGCAGTCTGTCTGAGTTTTATAAGGTTCTCATTTGTTAATCACAATCATGCGCTAAAGCCTAAAAATGCTCACACAAAACAAGAGTCATACAAATCTATTAACTGATCAGACTAACTTAATGCTTTCTCCTTAGGTGCTGGCACACAGGAGCAACAGTACTGTAGCCAGAAGCATGCCCATATATGTCTTTTTGACTAGTTCTAGTCAAATTTACAAATGGGATGCAGAGCAGCACAACAGAGGGGAACCCACTCAAACAGAAGGACCAGTAGGTATTAGGACCCCATAGTACACACACTGGCATTTGTAGTTTGGGGCTAGTTCAGGTGTCTTTAATTAATTCCATAGAGGAAGTGGATCCTCAAGGCAGACAGAATGTCATAAATGGGTTTGTGCTGGTCATACAAATCTTTGTACGTCCAAATAAGTCACTGAAACTGTGACATTTGGGTTGATTCACTCAACTTATCTTGTGCGTTATCTCACCTTACTTATTTTTCATGTCAACAACAATTAGAGATAATTGATGAGATAACTAAAATGAAGCACTAACTTTTAAAAGATAACCTAGTGCATGTGCTACGGGTTATTTGAATAGTATTAAGGGGCCCATACACCTAACGATTTACCCGCCGATATACGGCCGATTCGATCCCAGTGATCGAATCGGCTGTGAAATCGCCGCGCACACTGCTGACAGAACGATTGATTTCCGTCTGAAATCGATCGTTCCCGACGATTCCCGTCGATCCGTCCGTGCGGAAGATTTACCGACATTTACCGACAGAGTTGTTAGTTCATCTCAATACCACAAACAACCAAGCTATGATGGAGACAGAAGATAGGAGGGAGACACTGGATAGGGAAAAAAAGGAGAATTCCTTCTCTATGTATATGCTTGGGTGGACTACTTGTGTATGGTGAGCCAGTGAATTAATGGAAAGTCTATGAATAGAAGATATATAAGCACAACTTTTTTAATTGACCTGAGGAAGCGGGCAGGCACCCATGAAATGCGTTGCCTATATCTTGTTTATAAGATGTATAAGATAAATATCTTTTTCCAGTCATACTGGTGTCGAATTTTCTACAGAGATAAGCAATTGCCTCTATCCCCCTTTTTTATATAATTATGGATATATAGAAACTATAGATACTGTATATATTGAATGCCTCCACCACCACAGTAGTTTAGTTAGTCTTGACCTCCAGATGAGGTGTTTTCAGCTTAACAGTTTTTAACTATAAAGTTTTCAAAGAGTATCTGGTATGGCCTGGAGAACCAAGTGGGGACAGTGAATTGTGGTTGCAAATATATGCATTCCACCTTTGTGAGCATTAATCACATCTGCTTTTAAATATTACCTTTTTACGCCTAATTTTCCTGCACCATTGGGCTCCTAGCAATTCTATTTTTCTTTAGGGGGTCCCAGGTACCTGCCATAAAGATCATAGATACTTAGCCATGTTGGTGAAATGTAAGAGTTTGAAGAGGACAGACCTCCTCCAGCCTCTTCAAATGAGTTAGACTACTGCAAGCAAGAAGCCTTCTATGAACAGTGGTGTACCTACTGGGGATGCAACCCCATTGGCTGCAGGGGGGCCCGGGGCCGCTCTGGGGCCCGCCAGCCATGTGCGGGGGAAGCGCTGCACCCCGATTGTGGGACCCTCCAGCCAGGTGTGGAACTGGCCGCGGCGTCTAATAGACGCCGGGCCAGTTCAGTGCCCGCAGCCTCGCAGTCTCCCAGGAGGCAGAGCAGGGCTACAGCAAGATGGCTGCCGAAGCCCTGCACTGGAGACTATTTATGTCTCCAGTACAGGGCTTCAGGAGCCATCTTGCCGTAGCCCTGCACTCTGCCTGTCAGCGCGGGAGATGTGCTGCAGAAGGATTATCGGGGAGCTGTGAGCCAGATGCCAGGAGAGGAGACCTGTCAGGTGAGTGAATTGGTTTTCTTTTCACAGGTGAAATTGTTTTTTTTTTTGGTAACTGCTGCCCACATTTCTATTTTCTGGTGCCTGCTGCCCACATTACGATTTTCTGGTGACTGCTGCCCACATTGCAATTTTCTGGTGCCTGCTGTCCACATTACGATTTTCTGGTGCTTGCTGCCCACATTGGATTTTCTAGTGTCTGCTGCCCACATTGCGGTTTTCTGGTAACTGATGCCCACATTGCGATTTTCTGGTGAATGCTGCCCACATTGCTATTTTCTGGTGTCTGCTGCCCACATGGCGATTTTCTGGTGTCTGCTGCCCACATTGCGATTTTCTGGTGAATGCTGCCCACATTGCTATTTTTTGGTGTCTGCTGCCCACATTGCAATTTTCTGGTGTCTGCTGCCCACATTGCGATTTTCTGGTGTCTGTTGCCCACATTGCGATTTTCTGGTGTCTGCTGCCCACATTGCGATTTTCTGGTGTCTGCTGCCCACATTACGATTTTCTGATGACTGCTGCCCACATTGCGATTTTCTGGTGCCTGCTGCCCACATTGCGATTTTCTGGTAACTGCTGCCCACATTGCTGTTTTCTGGTGTCTGCTGCCAACATTGCAATCTTCTGGTGTCTGCTGCCCACATTGCGATTTTCTGGTGTCTGCTGCCCACATTGCGATTTTCTGGTGTCTGCTGTCCACACTGCGATTTTCTGGTCACTGTTGCCCACATTGCAATTTTCTGGTGACTGCTGCCCACATTGCGATTTTCTGGTAAATGCTGCCCACATTACGATTTTCTGGTGACTGCTGCCCAATTTACGATTATTTTCTGGTGACTGCTGCCCACATTGCGATTTTCTGGTGACTGCTGCCCACTTTACGATTATTTTCTGGTGACTGCTGCCCACATTACGATTATTTTCTGATGACTGCTGCCCACATTATGATTATTTTATGGTGACTGCTGCCCACATTATGATTATTTTATGGGGAAATGCTGCTCACTTTACGATTATTTTATAGGGAAATGCTGCCCAATTTGCAATTAATTTCTGGTGAAATGCTGCCCAATTTACGATTAATTTCTGGTGAAATGCTGCCCAATTTGCAATTAATTTCTGGTGAAATGCTGCCCAATTTACGATTCATTTCTGATGAAATGCTGTCCAATTTACGATTATTTTATGGTGAAATGCTGCCCAATTTACGATTAATTTCTGGTAAAACATTGCTGCATTAGGATTATTTTATAGTGAAACGCTGCCCCATTACGATTATTTGGCGCCTATGGGGGAACCCCATCCTCATTTTTGCAGGGGGGCCCAGTGATTTCTAGTTACGCCCCCACCTATGAACAAGACTGGAGTCACTCTGTAATCATGGCTGCTGATCAAGATGGACATCCAAAACACATCAATATAAAATATTACTACAACCTCTATGTTTATTGATTCAAAGTTTTACACCTTCAGGAGTGGCTGGATGGTGTACTGGTTAAGGGCGCAGATCCAAGTTCTGACATAGGAGACCAAGGTTTGAATCTTGGCTCTTCCTATTCAGTAAGCCAGTATCCAATTCAGTAAGAAGTCCTTGGGCAAGACTTCCTAACACTGCTAATGCCTACCGAGCGCTCCTGTAGTGGCTGCATCACAAGCGCTTCAAGTCTGACAGGAGAGAAGAGCTATACAAATGTGGTTTATTTATTATTATAATATGCCACGTATATGTAAAAAGGGCACCAGAGATAGCTGCTACTAAAATATCGGCAAAAGTACCAGTATTCTACTAGTTAATTCTGATAGTAAAAAATTGGTACCTTAACTGGTATCTGTAATGATCCGCTCAGCTGGCTGCACAGGCAGACAGCTGTTTGACCATTCCTCCAGTCTGTGGGCTGCAGGTCTCTGGAAGAGACCTGTCTTTTCTTTGCAAGTTCCAGACCTGTTCTGCTGCTGAGGGATTTGCATACATTTGTTATGCAAATCACCTAGCTGCCTCCTTTGAAGGCGGGCAGTATAAAAGCCATATTTTCCCAGAATCCTTTGCTGGTCATCCTTTCATGGTTTGTTACTGAGAAACACTCCTTGAGTGTCAGCCTTCCCTGTTGGATTGTTAAAGTTATCTTAGAGTAATTCTGGGGACTGCACTAGGCAGCTCCTCTAGTGCAGTTAGCTCTTATCTGTTTTGTCTGTGTTGCTTCTCTGCTGTGATTGTCCTGTCACCAGCGGTGGTCGACAGGAAATCGTTCTGTCTGTCTGGGGATGCTAACCAGAGCAGCGGTTGCTACTGGTAGCCCCTTCTGTTCATCTGTCTTGCTTGGATCGCACTAGCCTCTAGCGGTAGCGGCTGTGGATCCTTCTGATCTGCTTTCTTTGAGTATAGCTGGAGCAGCGGTTGCTACCGGCTACCTCATCTGTTTGTCTTGCTTGGATCGCACTAGCCTCTAGCGGTAGCGGCTGTGGATCCTTCTGATCTGCTTTCTTGGAATATAGCTGGAGCAGCAGTTGCTACCGGCTACCTCATCTGTCTGTCATGCTTGGATCGCACTAGCCTCTAGCGGTAGCGGCTGTGGATCCTTCTGATCTGTGATCCTGTCCCTGAACCCGGATCACACTCGCTCTGGCGGAAAGAGCAGTGGATCTGCCCTATCCTGTTCCTGAACCCGGATCGCACTCGCTCTGGCGGAAAGAGCAGTGGATCTTTCCTATCCTGTCCCTGAACCCGGATCGCACTCGCTCTGGCGGAAAGAGCGGTGGGTTGCCTGGGTCTTCTAGTCAGGGCCGTTTCTAGGGCCGTGCGGCCCGTGCCGCTGCCCTGAGCGCAGAGGAAGGGGGGCGCTGTGATAGCGGGGGAGCCAGAGCCGCGGTGAGGGCAGCCCGACCTCTCCCTCCCTCTCCCCGGGCCGCCCTCCATGCTCCCCCCTCGGACTGCAGGCAGCAGAGTTAGCGCGCAGGGAAGCGCTGCTGTACACAGTTGTTACTCACCTCCCTGGATCCGATCGCTGCTCCCGCCCTGCTGGTCTCCTCTCTGCCTAGTCGCTGATACACACGCTGTCGCTGCGTTCTGTTTACACAAGAAGCAGCCACGTGTGTATCAGCGGCTAGGCAGAGAGGAGACCAGCAGGGCGGGAGCGGCGATCGGATCCAGGGAGGTGAGTAACAACTGTGTACAGCAGCGCTTCCCTGCACGCTAACTCTGCTGCCTGCAGTCCGAGGGGGTAGCATGGAGGGCGGCCCGGGGAGAGGGAGGGAGAGGTCGGGCTGCCCTCACCGCGGCTCCGGCTCCCCCCTCCTCCATTATGAGGGGGCACCTACCTACTTAACCTATACTGGGCAAGCTACCTATCTATCCTATACTGGGGGGCACCTACCTAATCTAACCTGTACTCGGGGGCAGCTACCTATCTTACCTATACTGGGGGGCAGCTACCTATCTAACCTATACTGGGGGCAGCTACCTATCTAACCTATACTGGGGGCAGCTACCTATCTATCCTATACTGGGGGGCACCTACCTAATCTAACCTGTACTCGGGGGCAGCTACCTATCTAACCTATACTGGGGGCAGCTACCTATCTATCCTTTACTGGGGGGCACCTACCTAATCTAACCTGTACTGGGGGGCAGCTACCTATCTAACTTATACTGGGGGGCAGCTACCTATCTAACCTATGCTGGGGGGCAGCTACCTGTCTAACCTATGCTGGGGGGCAGCTACCTGTCTAACCTATGCTGGGGGCGCAGCTACCTATCTAATCTATACTGTGGGCACCTACCTAATCTAACCTATACTGGGGGCACCTACCTAATCTAACCTATACTGAGGGGCAGCTACCTAATCTAACCTATACTGGGGGGAAGCTACCTATCTAACCTATACTGGGGGCACTTATCTAACCTGTATTGGGGGCACCTACCTACCTAGCTAGCCTATACAGGTGGCAACTATACTGGCTACCTATACTGGGGGCACCTACCTAACTAACCTATACTGGGGGTACCTACCTATCTAACCTATGCTGGGGGCAACTATACTGGCTACCTATATTGGAGGCACCTACCTAGCTAACCTGTACTGGGGGCACCTACGTATCTAACTTATACCGGGGGGGGGGGGGGTGCCTGCCTATCTAACATATACTGGGGGCAACTATACTGGCTACCTATACTGGAGGCAACTACCTGGCTAACCTATACAGGGGGCAACTTTACTGGCTCACCTATGCCTGGCCACCTATACTCGGGGGGACCTATAGCTGGCTACCTATACTGGGAGGGCGCAATTTTTACACCCTCGCCCTGGGTGCATTTTAGCCTAGAAACTGCACTGCTTCTAGTGCACACAGATGGAGAGCTACGCGCGCGCGCGCGCTAGAAGACAGGACCTTTATGCCAGCAGGAGAGATATCAGCTGATCAGGACGATCAGCTGATCCCAGCAGAACTCCTGATTGGTTGAGTGGCTGGGGGCGGCGCTGCGGAGCGCTGTAGTATATAAAGATCTTGCTTGTCAGTTGCTGGTTGTCTGCCATTGCGAATACTTACGTGTGAGCACTCAGACCTCAATCAGATCCTACAGTGTGTTAGAACCAGGTGGACCTGGGAATTCACACTTAGCCAGATTCCGCTCTTGTTATATGCTGTGTTATACTCTAGACCAGTTCCAGGGTGTTGAGACCAAGGACCTCACACCCAAGCTTAGGATTACTGTGTCATTGCTGTGTTATACTCTAGACCAGTTCCAGGGTGTTGAGACCAAGGACCTCACACCCAAGGTTAGGGTTAATGTGTCATTGCTGTATTATACTTTAGACCAGTTCCAGGGTGTTGAGACCAAGGACCTCACACCCAAGCTTAGGATTACTGTGTCATTGCTGTGTTATACTTTAGACCAGTTCCAGGGTGTTGAGACCAAGGACCTCACACCCAAGCATAGGATACTGTGTTATTCTTCAGACTAGTTCCCGGGTGTCGAGACCAAGGACCTCACACCTCAGACTAGGATTGTGTTTGATATCTGTTATGACCTTCTGCTCTGTCGACCTCTTTCTTGCTTTCTGATTTGGTACCTCTGCCGATCTGCCTTCCAGTTGCCAACCTTGCCTGTACCTGGTTACCGAATCAGCCTTCTGTCTTTGTACCTTATCTGCTCGTGTGTTGCCGACCTGGCTTGCCCGACCTTTCTGGCTGTTACACATTCTTCGAGTGTTCAGTCTGTCTGTACTACCCGTGACACTATTCCACCAAGTGTCAGTTAGCTGCAAGGATCTCCTGCTCCTCAGAGAGTCCTTCCTGCAGTGCAGTCAGTGGCCTCTATCCCATAGGAGTCCCCTGGCTGCAGTACAGTCTAAATCCTAGTTACCAGGGAATCACTGGCTGCAAGATTATCTCTATTTCCCTCTCTTAAAGAGATAGTCCCTGCACAGCTGAGGGCCACCTGCTCCTCAAGTGGTCTCTGGCCGAAGTTATCTGTGTCTCCCGCCCCACGGGAGATAGCCTAAAGTTGTTCCAAACACTTACACTTTATTAGGTGTCCAGAGGTTAGTCATACTTGTATTATTGGTGATTCTGCAGATCATCCATAATCAGGTATACATCTGTATTGTTGATGATTCTGCAGATCATCAATAATCAGATTCTCTCTGTGTGCTGACACCAATCGTTACACGTATAAAGGTGTATTTTTTTCAGTTTTGTGTCCGTCACTAATTACAACCCCATATATACAAATATAACAGTAATATAGCTTCATGCCATACATAGTAAAAAAGCAGAGGCTCTAACGTAGCTATTTATGTATTTTTTTTAAATGGTGTCATTTGTTGGTAACTATGCAGGTGGAGGGGCAGGGGAGTGGAGAGGGAGGTGTTAATTTATTTTTATTTAATTTATAGTATGTAAAATGTGTAAATGTAGTGTAAAATTTCTTTTTTTTACTTTTGGGTGTATTTTTATTTTTTATCACTAGGTGTCCTCATAATCACTGTTCCTGTGAGAAAGAGACAGTGTTCTTACAACAAAGATCATTCGCTTCTCATTGAAACCATGATCTTTGCTTATGGGCACTTTGATTGGTTCAGGGAGGTCTTCTTCCCTTTCGCCAACATTGGCTCCACGGGTTCTGATTGTAGGCGCGGTGGGGGTGGTGGGCGGGTATTGCTATTTCAAACAGCAGTGGCTGCGGGGGGGGGGGGGGGGGTTAAAAACATTCAGTAGTCTGTTAACAGGGACCTAACCCTATAGACATCCCCCCTACACATACCGCCTAACCCTATCTGCTGATATTTTGGCACCCACTATTTGTAGCCACAGTTTGTATAATGGGTGTCCCTGACACCTTTTTTGATAGGGCTCCTCCGATGCCAAAATTACCACTAATAGCTGCTAACCATAGCTGCTAACCATGGCTATTAACTTTGGTGCCTATAGCAGCACCTTTCTTTGCCTGCTTCACTATATGCCTACCTCTGTGTATGCATTCATAAACTAAGCAACTAACTTTTGACTGCACAATTTTGAAGTGCCAACTTTTTAAGCTTCATCTGTTTTGCTTGTGTCAGGCCCTACGTTGTGTTTAAACAGACTTGGTGGCTAGCATTTTTTTTTCAGTTTTGCGTCCATCACTATTTACAAGCTTATAATTTAAAAACAATTACTAATAGACTCTCTTGGCATGCATAGTTAAAAAGTTCAGACCCTTAGGTAACTATTTATGTTTTTTTTTTAATTGTCATTTTTTTAATTATGTTTTAGTTAAAAATGCTAATTGGGTATTTATTGGGTGTGGGAGATAAACAGTTAATTTTAAATGTAATTAATTGTGTTATGTGTGAAAAAAATGTATGCACATGTAGTTTTACTATTTGGCCACAAGATGGCCACAGTCATTTTTTATTAATTCCCATCCTGTAAGCGAGCTTACAGGAAGTATAAGGAGGCTGTGATTTTTTTATTATTTTTTTTTGCTCGGAAAGAACAAAGCTTCTGATAAGAAGCTGTCGGTCTTTCTATGGGGGACTTAGATCAATGAATGGGAACTATGTTCCCATTCATTGATCTCCGGGCTAACGGGGGGAGGCATGCAAATCCACCGATTGGTCTATATATGTATTTTTTATTTCTGTTTACTATTGCCTATCATATGTAATGGATATTGCAGTGTTTGATTGTATTAATGGTAATTTTATGTATCCATATATATATATACATATTTTTTTTATGGTTATACTGGTTATTTATGGATTTGCATGTTGTTGCATTATTTTATTATCTTTAATGTAGATTACTTTTATTTTTATATGTCAATGTATTTATGAAGCGCCTCTTTGATGTTTATAGGCACTTAATTTGGCCTGAGGGAGTGAGCTAGATCCCACGAAACGCGTTGCCTGTGCTTAATTATTATTAAATCTCTTTAACCAAAGTGATTTGTCGTCTATGAGGTAAGCCACCTCCTCTTTTCAAATGTCATTGTTTTTAAAGTGTTTTATACACCAACTGGGCACCTCTTCACCTCTTGCTATATAGCATTGCTCATGTGCACCACAACATGTGCAAAAATATGCAGTCTGTCTGAGTTTTATAAGGTTCTCATTTGTTAATCACAATCATGCGCTAAAGCCTAAAAATGCTCACACAAAACAAGAGTCATACAAATCTATTAACAGATCAGACTAACTTAATGCTTTCTCCTTAGGTGCTGGCACACAGGAGCAACAGTACTGTAGCCAGAAGCATGCCCATATATGTCTTTTTGACTAGTTCTAGTCAAATTTACAAATGGGATGCAGAGCAGCACAACAGAGGGGAAGAAACTCAAACAGAAGGACCAGTAGGTATTAGGACCCCATAGTACACACACTGGCATTTGTAGTTTGGGGCTAGTTCAGGTGTCTTTAATTAATTCCATAGAGGAAGTGGATCCTCAAGGCAGACAGAATGTCATAAATGGGTTTGTGCTGGTCATACAAATCTTTGTACGTCCAAATAAGTCACTGAAACTGTGACATTTGGGTTGATTCACTCAACTTATCTTGTGCGTTATCTCACCTTACTTATTTTTCATGTCAACAACAATTAGAGATAATTGATGAGATAACTAAAATGAAGCACTAACTTTTAAAAGATAACCTAGTGCATGTGCTACGGGTTATTTGAATAGTATTAAGGGGCCCATACACCTAACGATTTACCCGCCGATATACGGCCGATTCGATCCCAGTGATCGAATCGGCTGTGAAATCGCCGCGCACACTGCTGACAGAACGATTGATTTCCGTCTGAAATCGATCGTTCCCGACGATTCCCGTCGATCCGTCCGTGCGGAAGATTTACCGACATTTACCGACAGAGTTGTTAGTTCATCTCAATACCACAAACAACCAAGCTATGATGGAGACAGAAGATAGGAGGGAGACACTGGATAGGGAAAAAAAGGAGAATTCCTTCTCTATGTATATGCTTGGGTGGACTACTTGTGTATGGTGAGCCAGTGAATTAATGGAAAGTCTATGAATAGAAGATATATAAGCACAACTTTTTTAATTGACCTGAGGAAGCGGGCAGGCACCCATGAAATGCGTTGCCTATATCTTGTTTATAAGATGTATAAGATAAATATCTTTTTCCAGTCATACTGGTGTTGAATTTTCTACAGAGATAAGCAATTGCCTCTATCCCCCTTTTTTATATAATTATGGATATATAGAAACTATAGATACTGTATATATTGAATGCCTCCACCACCACAGTAGTTTAGTTAGTCTTGACCTCCAGATGAGGTGTTTTCAGCTTAACAGTTTTTAACTATAAAGTTTTCAAAGAGTATCTGGTATGGCCTGGAGAACCAAGTGGGGACAGTGAATTGTGGTTGCAAATATATGCATTCCACCTTTGTGAGCATTAATCACATCTGCTTTTAAATATTACCTTTTTACGCCTAATTTTCCTGCACCATTGGGCTCCTAGCAATTCTATTTTTCTTTAGGGGGTCCCAGGTACCTGCCATAAAGATCATAGATACTTAGCCATGTTGGTGAAATGTAAGAGTTTGAAGAGGACAGACCTCCTCCAGCCTCTTCAAATGAGTTAGACTACTGCAAGCAAGAAGCCTTCTATGAATAGTGGTGTACCTACTGGGGATGCAACCCCATTGGCTGCAGGGGGGCCCGGGGCCGCTCTGGGGCCCGCCAGCCATGTGCGGGGGAAGCGCTGCACCCCGATTGTGGGACCCTCCAGCCAGGTGTGGAACTGGCCGCGGCGTCTAATAGACGCCGGGCCAGTTCAGTGCCCGCAGCCTCGCAGTCTCCCAGGAGGCAGAGCAGGGCTACAGCAAGATGGCTGCCGAAGCCCTGCACTGGAGACTATTTATGTCTCCAGTACAGGGCTTCAGGAGCCATCTTGCCGTAGCCCTGCACTCTGCCTGTCAGCGCGGGAGATGTGCTGCAGAAGGATTATCGGGGAGCTGTGAGCCAGATGCCAGGAGAGGAGACCTGTCAGGTGAGTGAATTGGTTTTCTTTTCACAGGTGAAATTGTTTTTTTTTTGGTAACTGCTGCCCACATTTCTATTTTCTGGTGCCTGCTGCCCACATTACGATTTTCTGGTGTCTGCTGCCCACATTGCGATTTTCTGGTGTCTGCTGCCCACATTACGATTTTCTGGTGACTGCTGCCCACATTGCAATTTTCTGGTGCCTGCTGTCCACATTACGATTTTCTGGTGCTTGCTGCCCACATTGGATTTTCTAGTGTCTGCTGCCCACATTGCGGTTTTCTGGTAACTGATGCCCACATTGCGATTTTCTGGTGAATGCTGCCCACATTGCTATTTTCTGGTGTCTGCTGCCCACATGGCGATTTTCTGGTGTCTGCTGCCCACATTGCGATTTTCTGGTGTCTGCTGCCCACATTGCTATTTTTTGGTGTCTGCTGCCCACATTGCAATTTTCTGGTGTCTGCTGCCCACATTGCGATTTTCTGGTGTCTGTTGCCCACATTGCGATTTTCTGGTGTCTGCTGCCCACATTACGATTTTCTGATGACTGCTGCCCACATTGCGATTTTCTGGTGCCTGCTGCCCACATTGCGATTTTCTGGTAACTGCTGCCCACATTGCTGTTTTCTGGTGTCTGCTGCCAACATTGCGATTTTCTGGTGTCTGCTGCCCACATTGCGATTTTCTGGTGTCTGCTGTCCACACTGCGATTTTCTGGTCACTGCTGCCCACATTGCAATTTTCTGGTGACTGCTGCCCACATTGCGATTTTCTGGTAAATGCTGCCCACATTACGATTTTCTGGTGACTGCTGCCCAATTTACGATTATTTTCTGGTGACTGCTGCCCACATTGCGATTTTCTGGTGACTGCTGCCCACTTTACGATTATTTTCTGGTGACTGCTGCCCACATTACGATTATTTTCTGATGACTGCTGCCCACATTATGATTATTTTATGGTGACTGCTGCCCACATTATGATTATTTTATGGGGAAATGCTGCTCACTTTACGATTATTTTATAGGGAAATGCTGCCCAATTTGCAATTAATTTCTGGTGAAATGCTGCCCAATTTACGATTAATTTCTGGTGAAATGCTGCCCAATTTGCAATTAATTTCTGGTGAAATGCTGCCCAATTTACGATTCATTTCTGATGAAATGCTGTCCAATTTACGATTATTTTATGGTGAAATGCTGCCCAATTTACGATTAATTTCTGGTAAAACATTGCTGCATTAGGATTATTTTATAGTGAAACGCTGCCCCATTACGATTATTTGGCGCCTATGGGGGAACCCCATCCTCATTTTTGCAGGGGGGCCCAGTGATTTCTAGTTACGCCCCCACCTATGAACAAGACTGGAGTCACTCTGTAATCATGGCTGCTGATCAAGATGGACATCCAAAACACATCAATATAAAATATTACTACAACCTCTATGTTTATTGATTCAAAGTTTTACACCTTCAGGAGTGGCTGGATGGTGTACTGGTTAAGGGCGCAGATCCAAGTTCTGACATAGGAGACCAAGGTTTGAATCTTGGCTCTTCCTATTCAGTAAGCCAGTATCCAATTCAGTAAGAAGTCCTTGGGCAAGACTTCCTAACACTGCTAATGCCTACCGAGCGCTCCTGTAGTGGCTGCATCACAAGCGCTTCAAGTCTGACAGGAGAGAAGAGCTATACAAATGTGGTTTATTTATTATTATAATATGCCACGTATATGTAAAAAGGGCACCAGAGATAGCTGCTACTAAAATATCGGCAAAAGTACCAGTATTCTACTAGTTAATTCTGATAGTAAAAAATTGGTACCTTAACTGGTATCTGTAATGATCCGCTCAGCTGGCTGCACAGGCAGACAGCTGTTTGACCATTCCTCCAGTCTGTGGGCTGCAGGTCTCTGGAAGAGACCTGTCTTTTCTTTGCAAGTTCCAGACCTGTTCTGCTGCTGAGGGATTTGCATACATTTGTTATGCAAATCACCTAGCTGCCTCCTTTGAAGGCGGGCAGTATAAAAGCCATATTTTCCCAGAATCCTTTGCTGGTCATCCTTTCATGGTTTGTTACTGAGAAACACTCCTTGAGTGTCAGCCTTCCCTGTTGGATTGTTAAAGTTATCTTAGAGTAATTCTGGGGACTGCACTAGGCAGCTCCTCTAGTGCAGTTAGCTCTTATCTGTTTTGTCTGTGTTGCTTCTCTGCTGTGATTGTCCTGTCACCAGCGGTGGTCGACAGGAAATCGTTCTGTCTGTCTGGGGATGCTAACCAGAGCAGCGGTTGCTACTGGTAGCCCCTTCTGTTCATCTGTCTTGCTTGGATCGCACTAGCCTCTAGCGGTAGCGGCTGTGGATCCTTCTGATCTGCTTTCTTTGAGTATAGCTGGAGCAGCGGTTGCTACCGGCTACCTCATCTGTTTGTCTTGCTTGGATCACACTAGCCTCTAGCGGTAGCGGCTGTGGATCCTTCTGATCTGCTTTCTTGGAATATAGCTGGAGCAGCAGTTGCTACCGGCTACCTCATCTGTCTGTCATGCTTGGATCGCACTAGCCTCTAGCGGTAGCGGCTGTGGATCCTTCTGATCTGTGATCCTGTCCCTGAACCCGGATCACACTCGCTCTGGCGGAAAGAGCAGTGGATCTGCCCTATCCTGTTCCTGAACCCGGATCGCACTCGCTCTGGCGGAAAGAGCAGTGGATCTTTCCTATCCTGTCCCTGAACCCGGATCGCACTCGCTCTGGCGGAAAGAGCGGTGGGTTGCCTGGGTCTTCTAGTCAGGGCCGTTTCTAGGGCCGTGCGGCCCGTGCCACTGCCCTGAGCGCAGAGGAAGGGGGGCGCTGTGATAGCGGGGAAGCCAGAGCCGCGGTGAGGGCAGCCCGACCTCTCCCTCCCTCTCCCCGGGCCACCCTCCATGCTCCCCCCTCGGACTGCAGGCAGCAGAGTTAGCGCGCAGGGAAGCGCTGCTGTACACAGTTGTTACTCACCTCCCTGGATCCGATCGCTGCTCCCGCCCTGCTGGTCTCCTCTCTGCCTAGTCGCTGATACACACGCTGTCGCTGCGTTCTGTTTACACAAGAAGCAGCCACGTGTGTATCAGCGGCTAGGCAGAGAGGAGACCAGCAGGGCGGGAGCGGCGATCGGATCCAGGGAGGTGAGTAACAACTGTGTACAGCAGCGCTTCCCTGCACGCTAACTCTGCTGCCTGCAGTCCGAGGGGGTAGCATGGAGGGCGGCCCGGGGAGAGGGAGGGAGAGGTCGGGCTGCCCTCACCGCGGCTCCGGCTCCCCCCTCCTCCATTATGAGGGGGCACCTACCTACTTAACCTATACTGGGCAAGCTACCTATCTATCCTATACTGGGGGGCACCTACCTAATCTAACCTGTACTCGGGGGCAGCTACCTATCTTACCTATACTGGGGGGCAGCTACCTATCTAACCTATACTGGGGGCAGCTACCTATCTATCCTATACTGGGGGGCACCTACCTAATCTAACCTGTACTCGGGGGCAGCTACCTATCTAACCTATACTGGGGGCAGCTACCTATCTATCCTTTACTGGGGGGCACCTACCTAATCTAACCTGTACTGGGGGGCAGCTACCTATCTAACTTATACTGGGGGGCAGCTACCTATCTAACCTATGCTGGGGGGCAGCTACCTGTCTAACCTATGCTGGGGGGCAGCTACCTGTCTAACCTATGCTGGGGGCGCAGCTACCTATCTAATCTATACTGTGGGCACCTACCTAATCTAACCTATACTGGGGGCACCTACCTAATCTAACCTATACTGAGGGGCAGCTACCTAATCTAACCTATACTGGGGGGAAGCTACCTATCTAACCTATACTGGGGGCACTTATCTAACCTGTATTGGGGGCACCTACCTACCTAGCTAGCCTATACAGGTGGCAACTATACTGGCTACCTATACTGGGGGCACCTACCTAACTAACCTATACTGGGGGTACCTACCTATCTAACCTATGCTGGGGGCAACTATACTGGCTACCTATATTGGAGGCACCTACCTAGCTAACCTGTACTGGGGGCACCTACTTATCTAACTTATACTGGGGGGGGGGGGGGGGTGCCTGCCTATCTAACATATACTGGGGGCAACTATACTGGCTACCTATACTGGAGGCAACTACCTGGCTAACCTATACAGGGGGCAACTTTACTGGCTCACCTATGCCTGGCCACCTATACTCGGGGGGACCTATAGCTGGCTACCTATACTGGGAGGGCGCAATTTTTACACCCTCGCCCTGGGTGCATTTTAGCCTAGAAACTGCACTGCTTCTAGTGCACACAGATGGAGAGCTACGCGCGCGCGCGCGCTAGAAGACAGGACCTTTATGCCAGCAGGAGAGATATCAGCTGATCAGGACGATCAGCTGATCCCAGCAGAACTCCTGATTGGTTGAGTGGCTGGGGGCGGCGCTGCGGAGCGCTGTAGTATATAAAGATCTTGCTTGTCAGTTGCTGGTTGTCTGCCATTGCGAATACTTACGTGTGAGCACTCAGACCTCAATCAGATCCTACAGTGTGTTAGAACCAGGTGGACCTGGGAATTCACACTTAGCCAGATTCCGCTCTTGTTATATGCTGTGTTATACTCTAGACCAGTTCCAGGGTGTTGAGACCAAGGACCTCACACCCAAGCTTAGGATTACTGTGTCATTGCTGTGTTATACTCTAGACCAGTTCCAGGGTGTTGAGACCAAGGACCTCACACCCAAGGTTAGGGTTAATGTGTCATTGCTGTATTATACTTTAGACCAGTTCCAGGGTGTTGAGACCAAGGACCTCACACCCAAGCTTAGGATTACTGTGTCATTGCTGTGTTATACTTTAGACCAGTTCCAGGGTGTTGAGACCAAGGACCTCACACCCAAGCATAGGATACTGTGTTATTCTTCAGACTAGTTCCCGGGTGTCGAGACCAAGGACCTCACACCTCAGACTAGGATTGTGTTTGATATCTGTTATGACCATTTTGCTCTGTCGACCTCTTTCTTGCTTTCTGATTTGGTACCTCTGCCGATCTGCCTTCCAGTTGCCAACCTTGCCTGTACCTGGTTACCGAATCAGCCTTCTGTCTTTGTACCTTATCTGCTCGTGTGTTGCCGACCTGGCTTGCCCGACCTTTCTGGCTGTTACACATTCTTCGAGTGTTCAGTCTGTCTGTACTACCCGTGACACTATTCCACCAAGTGTCAGTTAGCTGCAAGGATCTCCTGCTCCTCAGAGAGTCCTTCCTGCAGTGCAGTCAGTGGCCTCTATCCCATAGGAGTCCCCTGGCTGCAGTACAGTCTAAATCCTAGTTACCAGGGAATCACTGGCTGCAAGATTATCTCTATTTCCCTCTCTTAAAGAGATAGTCCCTGCACAGCTGAGGGCCACCTGCTCCTCAAGTGGTCTCTGGCCGAAGTTATCTGTGTCTCCCGCCCCACGGGAGATAGCCTAAAGTTGTTCCAAACACTTACACTTTATTAGGTGTCCAGAGGTTAGTCATACTTGTATTATTGGTGATTCTGCAGATCATCCATAATCAGGTATACATCTGTATTGTTGATGATTCTGCAGATCATCAATAATCAGATTCTCTCTGTGTGCTGACACCAATCGTTACACGTATAAAGGTGTATTTTTTTCAGTTTTGTGTCCGTCACTAATTACAACCCCATATATACAAATATAACAGTAATATAGCTTCATGCCATACATAGTAAAAAAGCAGAGGCTCTAACGTAGCTATTTATGTATTTTTTTTAAATGGTGTCATTTGTTGGTAACTATGCAGGTGGAGGGGCAGGGGAGTGGAGAGGGAGGTGTTAATTTATTTTTATTTAATTTATAGTATGTAAAATGTGTAAATGTAGTGTAAAATTTCTTTTTTTTACTTTTGGGTGTATTTTTATTTTTTATCACTAGGTGTCCTCATAATCACTGTTCCTGTGAGAAAGAGACAGTGTTCTTACAACAAAGATCATTCGCTTCTCATTGAAACCATGATCTTTGCTTATGGGCACTTTGATTGGTTCAGGGAGGTCTTCTTCCCTTTCGCCAACATTGGCTCCACGGGTTCTGATTGTAGGCGCGGTGGGGGTGGTGGGCGGGTATTGCTATTTCAAACAGCAGTGGCTGCGGGGGGGGGGGGGGGGGGGTTAAAAACATTCAGTAGTCTGTTAACAGGGACCTAACCCTATAGACATCCCCCCTACACATACCGCCTAACCCTATCTGCTGATATTTTGGCACCCACTATTTGTAGCCACAGTTTGTATAATGGGTGTCCCTGACACCTTTTTTGATAGGGCTCCTCCGATGCCAAAATTACCACTAATAGCTGCTAACCATAGCTGCTAACCATGGCTATTAACTTTGGTGCCTATAGCAGCACCTTTCTTTGCCTGCTTCACTATATGCCTACCTCTGTGTATGCATTCATAAACTAAGCAACTAACTTTTGACTGCACAATTTTGAAGTGCCAACTTTTTAAGCTTCATCTGTTTTGCTTGTGTCAGGCCCTACGTTGTGTTTAAACAGACTTGGTGGCTAGCTGAGCAGAATAGATTCTGGGATTTTTAAAATGGTTGTCATAATTTGACTTGTTTACACGGATTGCCTAATAAATATCACCGCATGGCAAGCACTCCCATTAAAAAGATTGGTGGCTAGAGAAAAATCATATTTTATCCAATCATTAAATAGCACTTATTTTAATGAGAGAAAAAAATCCCTTTAAAATGCAACTTTACCACCCAGGGAGGTTTTCTAAGGTTTCAATTCACAAAATTGTAAGTCATCTGGATATAATTGTGATATATTCAGCCAATAGCCTGGAATGTTAATCTTGTCCAAATTACATTATTGACTACAGCGATAGAATTAAATAATCATCCACAAATCCAAGTAATGGAATAGTTCAGTTTGACCAAATTCTTAATAAAAAATTAAGTAAAGGGATACAGATAATTTACATTAAGTGCTGGCAACACATTTCTGCTTCTTCTTTTTTTATTATTATACCTCAGCAATCATATATATTAAAGCAGTACAAAAGCGAAATGAAGAAAGCCGTTCAGTATCTACAAAAGTCACAAAAGAAACAAAGGGGTGCAGGGGTTCGAAATCGGAAGAAAGGGTGCAGGAGCCCTTACGGAAAAAATGGTGCCGCCATAGGCGCCCATTATAAAAGGCGCAATTTGTGGCAAAGGACATAAATTTGGGCACTCAGCAGCACTCGCTATCAGGCGCCTGATCGGGCCAAAATTGACCATCCTTGATGCAAATTGCGGCTTTTATAATGGTCGCAATATGCATCAAGCAAGGTAAATTTTGGCGCCTGGAGGTACCTAATTAGTGGCAGTGAAAGTAAATTTCGGCGCCCCACAGCATCACGAGCGCCGTGGGCTTGCGGAGATGCTAATTGCAGCATTGCAAAATAGGGAAATTTACTTTCGCTAATCAGAAATATACTTTGCTTGCCGCATATTGCGGCTTTGTGCCGGGGGTAAGTTAAGGTTTAGGAAGGGTGGTAGGTTTATAGGCCTTCGGGAGGTGGGGTTAGGGTTAGGCACCGCAGGGGGGGGGGGGGGGTCTTAGGGTTAGACACCACCAGGGAGGGTCTTAGGGTTAGGCACCACCAGGGAGGGGTCCTAGGGTTAGGCACCACCAGGGGTGTCTTAGGCTTACGTACCACCGGGGAGGATTATGGTTAGGCACAACCAGGGGAAATTAGGGTTAGGCATTGGTAGAGTTCTGTGTGAGAGTCAGGTTGGTTTCGCCATAGTAAAATATTGGTAAACATTGCCAATGTTTCTGCAGTATTGCATTTTTCCTTGTGCATTTAATGTAAGTCAATGGAAAAGCAGAAACATTGAATTACATTAGATGTGTAATGAAGACAAAATCGCAAATTCCGCATAACTCATGCAAAGTCAAAAAATTGGGATGATTCCTCTTGGGTGAGATTCCAACCGTCAAGGTTCTATAACGAGAGAGACCAGGAGCCCGATGGTGCAGTATTGTTAGGTTAAGTTGGTATAAGTAGGATAGTAAAATATACGCACAAGTGTGGGTTGCACTCCTGCAACTACCGACAGCCGACCGAGCTTATGGGAAATTAACCTTTCCCGTTCTGTGCCCCAGATCCGCTTGGCAGGTACTCATGGTCGCTCTCCTTAGGTATTTGGACACTGGTGTACCATTTACTACCCTGAAGGGTTGGACTACAACTGAGAGAACTTTTTGGAGGCGCCAAGAATATAACTATCTTAAATCATAAGGTATAGGAGTAATTACAACTTACCTCCATAAATGAACAAACCATATGGGTGAAATTGGTTTTAATGATGCACAAAAAAGACAGCGCATTTCATGGGTACTGGACCGCTTCATCATCAGGTCAATAACAAAATGTCTAAGTCTGTAGCAGTCTTAGCTGTAGGCGCCCACAGCTGTGACTGCTACAGACTTAGATACTTTGTTTTTGACCTGTTGAAGCGGTCCAGTACCCATGAGATGCGCTGTCTTTTTTGTGCATCATTAAAACCAATTTCACCCATATTATTTGTCCATTTATGGAGGTAAGATGTAATTACTCCTATACCTTATGACTTAAGATAGTTATATTCTGCGCACCTCTAACAAGTTCTCTCACATGCAAATTCAGATAAGTGTGTGAACGTGACCATACTCCAAACAACCAAAAACCCAGTTCTAGTTTATTAACCCTTAGATTGCTGCAAGCATATATATAGGCATTTCTGTGTGTACGCATCTATACGCCTCAGACATCGAAAGGTATTTTAGTACAAAACTACTTTTGCCTGGCATGGACGTCTAACGGCGTCTTTTCCTCTTTATTCCTGTGCCAGGGATGTCTAAAGTCATTTGGTACTAAGTTTTGGGTCAGTGCCCACTTTCTACTTGGCTTGAGATATGCATATAATTCAAAGTTGATGCAAATGTATCTAATTGTTACTGCAAATCTATGCAGTTTGAAAATGGACCAATAAAATATTTCCACTGCAAGATTTGATTAGTCCAATTACCTTTTAGATTTCCATAATAATTAGCTTAGTTCTGTTTCATAGTAATTATCATAGCTCTCAGTCACCTCAAATGTATTTGCACCTCAAGGACAATCCTTGTGACTAATGTGGACTTTGTTGCATGTACATTTAGGAAACATTTAATAAACCCAATTCAAATAGAACTGGCACTGGCATGTAGTTTTCTTAAAAATATACTAGAAGTCTAAGGGTTAAGGACATTAAGGAATATTTGAAAAGTATGATATTAGCAACAGTGGAGGGAATACACTGATTTAGAGTGGTATCTTGGGCACCCTTCGATCAGTTAGCAGGATTACAACGAGCAAAAGAGAAAATGAAATGAGAGATTAAAGTGCACCTGAGACGGGAAGCGTCTTGGGTACCATACTTACCTGGGGCTTCCTTAAGCCCCCTTGATGCTGCTCTTCCCTCACCTTCTCCCCGGGTGGCTCCAGTCACCCGCAATAGTGCCTGAAAGTCTGGCCAAGTCGTGCTTCTTCGCACATTCGTTACACGGCCAGGCAAGCTCCCCCGTCGCGCTCCAGTGGTTGAGTGTTCTGGGCTTGCGCAGAACAACTGCTACTATTACTACAAGTGCACCCTACCAAGTTAGTGTGAGTGCGGCACTCTAGCCTCTCAGATGGCAGTACTTCCCCAGACGATCACTCTGCACCATGACACCCTCCTACAAAGGACTTGCCCACACCCTAGATATTTAGAGTTCTGCTTGTCCTCCTTGTTCTACATGTATGCTTCTCTTACCTGTGCATGCTTCTCTTACCCGTGTCACTGTAAATTCTCATGCTGTCAATGTTATGACCTCAATTCACTAAGCTTTATTGAACACTGTATTGAACATTTGATAATTTACCTCATGAGTAAAATCTAATTTTGAATTCACTAAGGTGTTATAAATTTGTGGAATGTTTTATCGATAAAATGTTCAATAAATCTATAACACCCTAGTGAATTCAAGTGTTTGATAAAGCTTAGTGAATTGAGGCCTATGTCTGTCTATATACCACTACCATTGCCATGTGTACTACAAACAACTCCAGGTATGCTATTTTATGTACTTAGTGAATAAAGATGATTCTGAGCACTAGGTTCAGATGGACTGTGGCTAAAAAATGGTCTGGTATTTAGAGGCCCCAAATGGATGAGGCCATATACAAAGAGACCCCAGGTGTCCAATTACAAACCTGCAACCGCAAACAAGGTTTCCAGAGTCCATATATAGGAAGGAAGACAAGCACTGATTGGTTGCTGTAGAGTCCAAGGGCGTTATATGATTGGCCGTCACATTTTCCAGGAAAAGATGTTACTGTGGTCAGCACTTTCCAAATATGTCATATTCATGATAAATGTATATTTCGACTAAACATGAACAGCACTGCTACAGATTCATGCCTGCACATCTAACTGCCTTGTCAAGCACATTTGTAATCTTTCTCTGAACATTTATAGCAGCCGAGATTTCAGTCGTCCACCTCTGGCTAGCGCAGGCTTCCAATAGCTGACTTATTGTGCACATTTTGGAGGAGGAAAAAAGCGTCAATGGACTTTTAGCTGTGAGATGAAGATCTTTCTGCATGGCTGCCCCCTCAAATGGGAGAGGGGGGGAATTCTGGGAGAACTGACGAGGTATCCTAAGGGTGGCTAATAAAAATTCAGCTGCTTAGCAGGAGAGGTATAAATTGCATTCAGACACAACTTTGTCCGCTGGCTAGAATATCAATCAGAGCCCTCTAATGGGGTCATCCTTATTAAACACAGAGGCCTCTCCTGACTGCAGGTATACCGTTCCTCTTGGAGCCTAAAACATTTTGAATTAATAAGCATAAAACACTGGTTTAAAAAAAAAAACGACGATGTAGAAAGATGTGTCCTAGAAGTTTTAAGAAAGCCATTATTCAATGACAATATATGTACCTAGACACTGGCAGCCTTTTAAAAATAATGGTTTATTTATCCTGCCAACATGTGTTGAATGCTAAAGACTTAGCACTGGGATTGAGGCTTCTGCACTCTTTTTTTAAGGTCATGTGACTAATCTGTCAATATCATATGACCTGGAGAAGGACAAAAAGATAACCATGAGCATTCCTTAGAACACTGCTAAGGTTGCCGCATAGCTAAAGGGTGTTATTAACTATGGTACTTCAGGGCATGGATGCGCTTTTGGCAAAAAGTAAATCACAAAACCATCAAGCTACGTTAAAAATGCGCATGCTGGGTAACACTTATTATACTACATTATATAGCGTTATATTGTTTTTATGACATTGAAATTATTATTATTATTATTATTATTATTATTATTCAAAGGCTTTGTTAAACAGACAAATAGAATTTTGCCCCCCTAAAACAGAAGGTATTTGCGTTTGTTCAGGTTGGAGTGAGCTTTGAGGTGTCCCACAGTGCATCATTGCTGAATATGCAAAACATTTAATTGTTGTCCCTGTAAGCTAGCCACACCTCCAGGACCGCTGGAATGCAATGATGTGTCAGCTTGTTATTTGTACACAGCCACAGTAATCCAACATGCATACAGACTGTTTCGGATTGGTTGATCCTCATCAGTGCATGGTATTGATTAATATGGCTCTATAGGGTAGGACTTGAAACACCCAGAGTTCCAGATTGCCCAGCAAGCTCATGGTGAACCAAAACTCCTAGTAGTGTGTAAGGGGCTGTGGGATCAAATACCCTCCTTACACTCCTAGGAGTTCTCATCCACCATAAGCTTGCTAGGCAATCTGTAACTCTGGGTGTTTCAAGTCCTAACCCATAGAGCCATATTAACACTTATTTCTCCAAGGGCATAGATATTTGTCTTTGCAAGTCAATGAGGAGTGAACGGGCAGTGAAAATTGCTCTAGTCCTGAGGTGATTAATCCATGCCATGCACTGATGAGGATCAACCAATCCAAAAAACAGTCTGTATGCATCTTGGATTAGTTTAGCTCCGTAATTTTAACAAGCTGAAACATAATTGCATTCCAGCAGTTCTGGAGGTGTGTTTAGCTATCAGGGACACAAAGGGATGATTTGCTTACTAAGCAGTGATGCATTGTGGGAGACATCATATGCTCACTCCAACCTAAATAATCACAAATACCTTCTGCTTTAAGAAGGCAAAATTGTGTTTTGCATAGCATTTTAGTAAGAGGCAGGGTTGCCCATCACTATTCGCAAATTCAAATTTACCTGTGATCACGGGTTGTTTTTCATGAATCCAGACTCAAATTCGATTTCGAAGATCGATACCGATCTCAAATTCGAATGTATCCGGAAAGTGACACTCAAATTCGGCCGTGATCACCGTGATGACGAATCTGGATTGCGGTATCCAGGGGATGACATCATCGGGCCAATCAGAAGGCCCACTGCTGAGGCCCTAGCAACCTGGCCCTCCCCTCCTCTATATAAGGCGGCAGCCATCTTAATGAGCCCGTCCTTGCTTGTGACTCTGCGGTACTTAGAGCATCTCCAGTGCTGCTGTTGGTCTTAGCAAGTGCTTTTCACCTTGTAAACACAGCGTTTAGCATCCTACACACCTCCTGAACCCATTTATTGTACTGATTTATTGATAGTTAGTGATTTGATTGTTATAGTTCAGTCAGCTAGTGTAGTGTACTGTATACTGTGCTAGGCTAGTGTTAGGTCTGTGTGCAGGCTAGGGCCTGCGAGCCTAGGTAGCCTTAGCCTACTAGCTTAGGTAGGTTAGGGATTATAGTTAGCTGTTGTGTACTACTAGTTTAGTTAGTTTGTACTGTTAGTCTGTAAGTTTATTTAGTGACGCAGCTGCAGTAGTGTGTTATGGCCCATACTCACGAGGGACTTTTGTCGCCTCAACACGCGGCGCGCGCGTGTTGCGGCGACAGGTCGCCTGTGAGTATGGGCCGTCGCACGCACGCGCACCCCGAACTGTCGCCCGTCGCTCATGTCGCCATGCGATTGAAACTTTCAATCGCATGGCGACAGTCGCCGCCGCACCTCCCCCGCAACTGTCGCTAGTCTGCGTGAGTACGCGGACTAGCGACAGCAACCTCCATTGTGGTAAATGGAGCTTCCGGCGGGGGGAGGAGGAACGTCGGCGACAGCTTCCGTCTCGCCGCTGGTCCCTCTTCCGCGTGTGTACGCGGAGGGACCTGGCGAGGAGCTGTCGCCGGCCTGTCGCCCACACGCTCACATGTGCTGGCGACAGGCCACTTCTGCAGCCCGTGAGTACGGGCCATTAGTTACTTTACAGGCCAGCATCTGTTGTGATCTGTGACTGCATCTGCCTGACCCTATTGATTGTGTCCGTGTGTGACAGACTTTTGTTGTCACTGTCTGCCACACTAGTTATCGACTACTGTCTGTAGACTTAGGGATTATAGTTAGTAGTAGTTGTGTTACCTACGTACCAGTTTACTTAATTTGTACTGCTAGTCTGTCAGTTTATTTAGTGCCACAGCTTCACTACTGTGTAATAGTTACTTTACAGGCCAGCATCTGTTGTTTTCTGTGACCGGCATCTGCCTGACCCTATCAATTGCGTCCATGTGTGACAGACTTTTATTGTCACTGTCTGTCACGCTAGTTATACTAGACTACTAGTAGTAAAAAAACAAAAACCTTTCTTATTTTTTTGTCACTCACCACCAACCTAGACGAATAAAGTTTATAGCCTTTCCCACCATATATATATATATATATATATATATATATATATTTTTTTATTTTTTTTTTCTTATTGTATTTCTATATTATTGCACAATGACTGGCAGAGGTAGAGGGCGAAGCACCACCAGCAAGCAAGCTCGGGAGGATGCCTGCATCAGCATGATCCTGGACCCACAGCTGAAAGGGGAAGGTGGGTCAGTTCCTGCTTGCTGGAGACACTGAGCAGCGAACAAGGGAGTTGCAGCAGATCCTTGTTCGGCGATTGGAGGAAGCCTTCCCCTAGCCTTCCACCCCCTCTGTCCCTGTCCAGCCAGCACAGCAGCTGGTGCCTGCAGCCAGCAGCAGCATCAGGCGCCCAGGAGACCTGCTGTCCTTGACTAAGGCACACTACATGATGGTAGAGCAGCCGAGAGAGGAGGTGCATGCAGCAGCATCCTCCTCTCGAAGTCACAGCCAGCGCCTGACCCGGATGGTGGCCGATTACATGGGGTCCTTCAGCAGGCTTGACAGCAGCGAGGAGCCTGTGGACCACTTGGAGTACTGGGTCGAGCTTGCAGATCTGGAGTGAGCTGGCGCAGTACGCCCTGGAAGTCCTGTCTTGCCCCCCTTCCAGCGTGCTGTCCGAGAGGTGCTTCAGTGCAGCCGGTGGGCGTGGTCACCGAGAAGCGCTCTCTCGTCTGTCCCCAGAGTCCATGGACAGACTCACATTTTTGAAGATCAACCAGGCCTGGATTGAAGGCACGTTCCAGGCACCTGTTGTTTGTGAGAGGATGACATGAGGTGCCTGGGAATTATTTTTTCACAACATCAACCTTCAGTCCCCTACTAATGTGTCCTGGTTTTTCTGTAGGTGCTGTGGTACCACAGCTAGGTGCCATGGCCCGTTACATTGCCTGCTGCCACACGTCACTCCTCCTCCTGCTGCTGTATTTAACCTCCTGCTGTCTGTGTTCCCACCGCCAGGGTCCACAGAATTATGTGCTGCTGCCATGCGCCACTAGTTATTATGCCACAAATTTAGCTATGCTGTTGAAGACAACATTTTAAAACAATTCTGTAAAGGAAAAAACATTAAGTTGGGTACAAGAGGAAGAATATGAACAAAAAAATTAAGAAGAAGAGGATGGTGAAGAAGAAAAAGAAGAACCAGGTGAAGAAGAAGAAGAACCAGGTGAAGAAGAAGAACCAGGTGAAGAAGAAGAAGAACCATGTGGTGAAGAAGAAGAAGAAGAACCAGGTGAAGAAGAAGAAGAACCAGGTGGTGAAGATGAAGAAGAAGAAGAAGAACCAGGTGAAGAAGAAGAAGAATCAGGTGAAGAAGAAGAATAACCAAGTGAAGAAGAAGAAAAACCAGGTGAAGAAGAAGAAGAACCAGGTGGTGAAGAAGAAGAAGAACCAGGTGAAGAAGAAGAAGAATCAGGTGAAGAAGAAGAATAACCAAGTGAAGAAGAAGGAAAACCAGGTGAAGAAGAAGAAGAATCAGGCGAAGAAGAAGAAGAACCAGGTGAAGAAGAAGAACCAGGTGAAGAAGAAGAAGAACCAAGTGAAGAAGAAGAATAAGAAGAACCAGGTGAAGAAGAAGAACCAGATGATGAAGAAGAAGAAGATGAAGAACCAGATGATGATGATGATGATGATGATGACGACGAAGAAGAAGAAGAACCAGGTGAAGAAGAAGATGAAAAACCAAGTGAAGATGAACCAGAAGAAGAAGAAGAGGAACCAGGTGAAGAAGAATAAGAATAAGAACCAGGTGCCAGTGAAGAAGAAGGTGATGAAGATGATGGCTGGTGAGAAAGAAGATGGTGAAAAAGAAAAAGAAGACGGTGAAGAAAAAGATGGAGAGAAGAAAAAGAAGAAGGTGAAGACAGTGAAGAAGAATAAACAAACAAATACAGAAAAAAAAATTCCATCCATTTTTTTTAATCATACCTCCACATATATGTGGTTGCCCTTTAAAAAAACCAAGATGCTTTAAGGCCATTCAAATTTGTGATCACAACTCGTTATCCGAATTCAATTCGTGATCACAACTCGAATTCGAATCAAATTCTATGGTCGTAATCACGGCCGAATCCGGATTTGACCTGGACCCGGATTTGAATGTACTCTAATCGAATTTGGGTACATTCAAGCAACCCTGGTAAGAGGGCTTTTTGGTCCTTTGTAGCCCCTTACACACACCTAGGAGTTTTGGTTCACCATGAGCTTGCTGGGTAATCTTTAAACAGACAAACTAAACCAACGATGTACAAGTCCCTAGCCTCTTCTCCCCATTATTGCATACAATATTTGCCTCTCCTGTGGCAGTTGCAGGGAGAGAGTATATGGGAAAGCCACTTTTGCACTGCCATTTTAATTGGTACCTGAACTCACATGTAAGTTGATTCACTATCCTATGGTAAAACTGTCATTGCTTAGCTAAGTCATGTTACACAAGTAATGTAATGTGCATCACAGTAGCAATGCAAGAATTACCCATGTACCATAGTTTGCTTCGATTGCAAAATGCACGCAATTCTCCCAGGCACTCAAGTGAGAAAACCGATCCACTCTAGAATTGGCTGTTCTCCCTAGAACACAAGTTACTCAAACTATGTAAAGTGCATTAGTTTGCATAGTATTCATAAAAATTAACATGCATGGTCGTTATTTAGTGAATAGACCCAATGGTATGCAATACTGTGCCTATTCTGTGACCAGGGGCGGATCTTGTAGCAAGCAGTCTGAATCACATGATGCAGGTGGCTTCTTCCTAGGGGCGGTGCCAGGCTAAAACCAGAAGTGTTGTATGTGAGGCGACGCGCTGCCCCTTCTCCTGTCGCCTGCCCACCAGCTGTTCATGGAGGGAGAGAGAGAGGAGGACTGTGTCTGACTGTGACACAAAGGCAGTCAGCACAGCAGCTGGCCCGGGAGCAAGGACGTCGAACAGTCGCCTCCGCCGAAGGAGGGGAGACCCGCGGCCACTGGGAGACTGGCCTGGTATGATGCAGCAGGAGGAGGTAACGGGTGTGTGCCGTTGAGTGAACCAGGCCAGCCAGCCTGGTGGCACCGCAGTGTCTGAGGTCTGTCCAAGTTGGAGGGAGGAAGAATCAGTAAGAGGCTTAATGGCGGGGGGAATCCTTGTCCCCATAATGTTTGATTCAGGTGGCAAATAGTCCAGAACAAGTGATGATCATAATCAGCTGATTACGATTAGAGTTGGGCCGAACGGTTCGCCTGCGAACGGTTCCATGCGAAATTCAGTGGTTCGCGTTCGCGTCCCGCAGGCGAACCTTTGCGGAAGTTCGGTTCGCCCCATAATGCACATGGAGGGTCAACTTTGACCCTCTACATCACAGTCAGCAGGCCCAGTGTAGCCAATTAGGCTAAACTAGCCCCTGGAGCCCCACCCCCCCCTTATATAAGGCAGGCAGAGGCGGCCATTACGGTCACTCGTGTGCTGCCTGCGTTAGTGAGAGTAGGGCGAGCTGCTGCAGACTGTCTCTCAGGGAAAGATTAGTTAGGCTTAACTTGTTCCTGTCTGGCTGCATACCTGTTCTGTGAACCCACCACTGCATACCTGTGCTGTGAACCCACCACTGCATACCTGTGCTGTGAACCCACCACTGCATACCTGTGCTGTGAACCCACCACTGCATACCTGTGCTGTGAACCCACCACTGCATACCTGTTCAGTGAACCCACCACTGCATACCTGTGCTGTGAACCCACCACTGCATACCTGTTCAGTGAACCTGCCACTGCATACCTGTTCTGTTGAGGGGACCCGCCACTATATACCTGTTCATTGAACCCACCACTGCATACCTGTGCTGTGAACCCACCACTGCATACCTGTTCTGTGAACCCACCACTGCATACCTGTGCTGTGAACCCACCACTGCATACCTGTTCAGTGAACCTGCCACTGCATACCTGTTCTGTTCAGTGGACCCGCCACTGTATACCTGTTCATTGAACCCACCACTGCATACCTGTGCTGTGAACCCACCACTGCATACCTGTTCTGTGAACCCACCACTGCATACCTGTGCTGTGAACCCACCACTGCATACCTGTTCAGTGAACCTGCCACTGCATACCTGTTCTGTTCAGTGGACCCGCCACTGTATACCTGTTCATTGAACCCACCACTGCATACCTGTGCTGTGAACCCACCACTGCATACCTGTTCTGTGAACCCATCACTGCATACCTGTTCAGTGAACCCACCACTGCATACCTGTTCTGTTCAGTGGACCCGCCACTGTATACCTGTTCAGTGAACCCACCACTGCATACCTGTGCTGTGAACCCACCACTGCATACCTGTTCTGTGAACCCACCACTGCATACCTGTTCTGTGAACCCACCACTGCATACCTGTTCAGTGAACCTGCCACTGCATACCTGTTCTGTTCAGTGGACCCGCCACTGTATACCTGTTCATTGAACCCACCACTGCATACCTGTGCTGTGAACCCACCACTGCATACCTGTTCTGTGAACCCACCACTGCATACCTGTTCAGTGAACCCACCACTGCATACCTGTTCTGTTCAGTGGACCCGCCACTGTATACCTGTTCAGTGAACCCACCACTGCATACCTGTTCTGTGAACCCACCACTGCATACCTGTTCAGTGAACCCACCACTGCATACCTGTTGTGTTCAGTGAACCCACCACTGCACACCTGTTCTGTTCAGTGGACCCGCCACTGTATACCTGTTTAGTGACCCCGCCACTGCATACCTGTTGTGTTCAGTGAACCTGCCACTGCATAACTGTTCTGTTTAGTGAACCCGCCACTGCATACCTGTTCTGTTCAGTGGACCCGCCACTGCATACCTGTTCTGTTCAGTGGACCCGCCACTGTATACCTGTTCAGTGAACCCGCCACTGCATACCTGTTGTGTTCAGTGAACCTGCCACTGCATACCTGTTCTGTGAACCCGCCACTGTATACCTGTTCTGTTTAGTGAACCCGCCACTGTATACCTGTTCTGTTTAGTGAACCCGCCACTGCATACCTGTTCTGTTCAGTGGACCCGCCACTGTATACCTGTTCAGTGAACCCGCCACTGCATACCTGTTGTGTTCAGTGAACCTGCCACTGCATACCTGTTCTGTGAACCCGCCACTGTATACCTGTTCTGTTTAGTGAACCCGCCACTGCATACCTGTTCTGTTCAGTGGACCCGCCACTGTATACCTGTTCAGTGAACCCGCCACTGCATACCTGTTGTGTTCAGTGAACCTGCCACTGCATACCTGTTGTGTTCAGTGAACCTGCCACTGCATACCTGTTCTGTGAACCCGCCACTGTATACCTGTTCTGTTCAGTGAACCCACCGCATCAGTGCGCATACCTGTGCAGTTAAGTGAACCCACCTACCTACGTGAGTGCACGCAGTGTGATATACCACTCCGTGCATACCCGATATGGACAAAACAGGTAGAGGAAGAGGTAGTGCCAGAGCCAGAGGAAGGCCACCCGGCAGGTCTGCGCGAGGTCGTGTAAATGTAATTTCGTGTGGACCTGGCCCACAGTACAGTGCTCGGAAGAAGGCACGTCCCATCACCTCCCAAGATTGTCAGGACGTGGTTGAGTATTTAGCGACACAGAACACCTCATCTTGCTCAGCTTGCATTTGACACTTCGCAAGAACTATTTAGTGGTGAAATCACTGATGCACAGCCATTGTTGTTACAGCCAGATGAATTTTCACCAGCTCATATGTCTGAGTTACGCGGCAACACTATGGATGTAACGTGTCAGGAGGATGAAGGACCTACTGATGGTGCAAGTTTGGATTTGTCTGAGGCAAGCGAAGCTGGGCAGGATGACTACGATGATGACGGTAATAGGGATCCTCTGTATGTTCCCAATAGAGGAGATGAAGAGGGGGACAGTTCAGAGGGGGAGTCAGAGAGTAGTAGGAGGAGAGAAGTTGCTGAAAGAAGCTGGGGCAGCTCTTCGTCAGAAACAGCTGGTGGCAGAGTCCGGCACCATGTATCGCCACCTATGTACAGCCAGCCAACTTGCCCTTCAGCATCAGCTGCTGAGGTCCCCATAGTGCCCACATCCCAGGGTGGCTCAGCGGTGTGGAAATTTTTTAATGTGTGTGCCTCAGATCGGACCAAAGCCATCTGTTCGCTCTGCCAACAAAAATTGAGCCGTGGAAAGGCCAACACTCACGTAGGGACAAGTGCCTTACGAAGGCACCTGGAGAAAAGCCACAAACAGCAATGGGATGGCCACCTGAGCAAAAGCAGCAGCAGCACACAAAAGCAAAGCCACCCTCCTTCTCCTCTTCCTCCTCCATCAGGTGCATTATCTGCTTCTGCCGCTTTCTCCCTTCCACCTTCACAGGCACCCTACTCCACTCCGCCTCTGCCCTTGAGCGCTTCCTGCTCCTCTGCCCACAGTAGCAGTCAGGTGTCCGTGAAGGAAATGTTTGAGCAGAAGAAGCCAATTTCGGCCAGTCACCACCTTGCCCGGCATCTGACAGCTGGCGTGGCGGAACTGTTAGCTCGGCAGCTGTTACCATACCGGCTGGTGGACTCTGAGGCCTTCCGTAAATTTGTGGCCATCGGAACACCGCAGTGGAAGATGCCAGGCCGCACTTATTTTTCGAGAAAGGCCATACCCCAACTGCACCGTGAAGTTGAGAGGCAAGTGGTGTCATCTCTTGCGAAGAGCGTTGGGTCAAGGGTACACCTGACCACGGATGCCTGGTCTGCCAAGCACGGGCAGGGCCGCTACATTACCTACACAGCCCATTGGGTGAACCTGGTGGTGAACGATGGCAAGCAGGGCGCAGCGGACCAAATTGTGACACCTCCACGGCTTGCAGGCAGGCCTCCTGCCACCTCCTCTCCTCCTGCTACATGCTCTTTGCTGTCCTCCTCCTCCTTGGCTGAGTGGCAGTTCTCCTCTCCAGCTACACAGCCCCAGCTCCGCAGGGCCTATGCTGCATGCCAGGTAAGACGGTGTCACGCCATCTTAGACATGTCTTGTCTCAAAGCGGAGAGTCACACTGGAGCAGCTCTCCTGGCTGCTCTTAAGAAACAGGTGGATGAGTGGCTGACCCCGCACCACCTGGAGATAGGCAACGTGGTGTGCGACAACGGCAGCAATCTGCTTGCCGCTTTGCATATGGGGAAGCTGACACACATACCCTGCATGGCACATGTCATGAATCTAGTGGTTCAAAGATTTGTGGCAAAGTACCCTGGCTTAGCGAATGTCCTGAAGCAGGCCAGGAAGTTCTGTGTGCATTTGAGGCGGTCTTACACAGCCATGGCACGCTTTGCGGAAATTCAGCGCAAAAACAACATGCCGGTGAGACGCCTCATTTGCGATAGCCCGACTCGCTGGAACTCGACCCTGCTCATGTTCTCCCGCCTGCTAGAACAGAAGAAAGCCGTGACCCACTACCTCTACAACTACAGTAGAATGAAACAGTCTGGGAAGATGGGGATGTTCTAGCCCGACAACTGGACACTGATGAAAAATGCATGCAGGCTCATGCGGCCGTTTGAGGAGGTGAGCAACCTGGTGAGCCGCAGTGAGGGCACCATCAGCGACTTAATTCCCTACGCTTACTTCTTGAAGCGTGCTGTGCGTAGAGTGGCGGATGAAGCTGTGAATGAGCGTGACCAGGAACCGTTACGGCAGGAACAGGCATGGGACCAATTTTCATCAGACCCAGCTGTTTCCTCAACACCTGCGGCAGCACAGAGGGGGGAGGAGGAGGAAGAAGAGAAGTCGTGTGCAGAAGACGAGTCAGACTCAGAGGATGATGAGCAAGGTGTTTCTTTGGGGGAGGAGGAGGAGGAGGAGGAGGAGGAGGGGACAGCGGCAGGAGAACAACCTCAGCAGGCATCGCAAGGGGCTTGTGCTGCTCAACCTTCCCGTGGTATTGTTCGCGGCTGGGGGGAGGAGGTTGACTTACCTGACGTCACTGAGGAAGAGCAAGAGGAGATGGAGGGTACTGGATCCGACTTTGTGCAGATGTCGTCTTTTATGCTGTCCTGCCTGTTGAGGGACCCCCGTATAAAAAACCTCAAGGGGAATGACCTGTACTGGGTGGCCACACTACTAGACCCTCGGTACAGGCACAAAGTGGCGGACCTGTTACCAACTCACCGGAAGGTGGAAAGGATGCAGCACATGCAGAACCAGCTGTCAACTATGCTTTACAATGCCTTTAAGGGTGATGTTACGGCACAACGCCAGCAAGGTACCACTGCCACTAATCCTCCTCCCGTGTCCACGCAGTCAAAGACAGGACGCTCCAGCGATCTCATGGTGATGTCGGACATGCGGACGTTCTTTAGTCCAACGCCTCGCCGTAGCCCTTCCGGATCCACCCTCCACCAACGCCTGGAACGGCAGGTAGCCGACTACCTGGCCTTAAGTGTGGATGTAGACACTGCTGTGAACAGCGATGAGGAACCCTTGAACTACTGGGTGCGCAGGCTTGACCTGTGGCCAGAGCTGTCCCAATTTGCCATCCAACTTCTCTCCTGCCCTGCCGCAAGCGTCCTGTCAGAAAGGACCTTCAGCGCAGCTGGAGGCATTGTCACAGAGAAGAGAAGTCGCCTAAGTCACAAAAGTGTTAAGTACCTCACCTTTATCAAAATGAATGAGGCATGGATCCCGGAGGGCTGCTGCCCGCCCCAAGACTAAGTCAGTCCCCGCACACACAGCATCTCTGCCTGCACGCCGTGTGACTGGCTGCCTGGCCTGCCCCAAGAAGACTAAGTCGCTCCCAGTCCCTCCACACAGCATGTCTGCCTGCAGGCCGCTTGACTACCTTCTCCGCCACCACCAACAGGGTCCGGGACTCCAGGCGGATTGCTGAATTTTTTAGGCCGCTGCTAGCAGCGGCCGCTGTAATAATTTTTCTGGTGCGTGTACATGACTGCCTAATTTTTCTGGCTGCACTGCGGGCAGCTGCAACAACAAAAGAAAAGGCATGTACATGCGCCCATTCCCCTTCGTGATCATTACCTTGCCGTGGCGAAGGGGCTTGCGTATCACAATGAAGCAATGACCGGCGCCTAGATGAGTGTCTCGGGGGGGCACACCCACGATAATAAGGTCGTTGCCTCATTGTGGTCAGACCAAATTTGATCAGCTGGACAGTCACTGTTCTTTCATTCAGCTACATCAGCCAGGCGACCATATGGGCTGTAAAGCCACCAAAACCTGCACTCTCGCCATGGTGCGCACCAGTCCAGCACGGCCGTCACTATACAAACAGCTGTTTGCGGTGCGTTACACGGTGAGTTTGGTGTGTCAGTGTGAAGCAGTACCTTAATTACACTACCTGATTGATGTATACACATGCAAGATGTTTGAAAGCACTTTAGGCCTGTCATTTAGCATTCAATGTGATTTCTGCCCTTAAAACGCTGCTTTGCGTCAAATCCAGATTTTTCCCCGGGACTTTTGGCATGTATCCCACTCCGCCATGCCCCCCTCCAGGTGTTAGACCCCTTGAAACATCTTTTCCATCACTTTTGTGGCCAGCATAATTTTTTTTTTTTTTCAAAGTTCGCATCCCCATTGAAGTCTATTGCGGTTCGCGAACTTTAACGCGAACCGAACCTTCCGCGGAAGTTCGCGAACCAGGTTCGCGAACCTAAAATCAGAGGTTCGGCCCAACTCTAATTACGATTACGCACAATTATGCGTACATTTTTTCCAATTACGCCTATACGTAATTACAGATTGTTAATTCAGTTGACTTTGTATTATCATTTGTAATTATGCATGAATTTACACATAATTTACGTGTAATTTTGTGCCGAATTTGGCGGAGAATAGTAAGCCCCCCCCCCCATACATGCTATTAATACCAAAATTACTACATATGTTAAGGAGAATAGTGGGTGCAAGTCAAAAAGTCAGAAAATCTATTTTAAATATGCAAAGAAAAGTGGTTTTTAACTCTGAAAAATGACAGTTTAAAAACATTTTTTTTTTGTATTTTCTCAAACACTACAAGGTCTTTTTGAACAATTATTTTTCTTAATTTATACCCACTACTTTCCTTAAAGAGGAATATAACCCTGCATTTCAACTTTGCTCTAAAACATTATTTACAGCATATTATATTCAAAAAGCATTTTTTTTTTACTAGACCAGCAATGGAAGGGTTAAACACAGAGGTTTAAAGTTCCGTGGAGAGATATGCAGAAGTTCAGATTGTTACATTCTATTTAGTTAAATGTATCTATTGAGAAATGTTACACACTCTTTGGCTGTCCTCCGACTCCTTCTCAGCCAGAGACAGTGAGTCACATTCAACACTTAGATACATTTATGTAAACAAAATGTATCTATGTCAGCTTCGGATGCGTCTGCAGGAATCTCCAGGAACTTTAAAGCACTGTGTAATCCTTCCAATGCTGGTCTAGTAAAAAAAAAAATGCTGGTTGCATATAATATACTGTAATTAATGTTTTAGAGCAAAGTTGAAATGCAGGGTTATATTCCGCTTTAACATATGTAGCTATTGTGGTAGCAATAGCTTTTATGGGGGCTTTGATATTCCTCTCCAAAGTCGGCACAAAATTATACGTAAATTACGTGTACATTCGTGCTTAATTACGAATGCTTACAATTAACTACGAAATGAAAAACGCTTTTCCCAATAATTTCGCATTACGATGCGTAATTACGCATAGGCGTGATTTCTGCTCATCATTATCCAGAACCGGCCCTGTCTGTGACTGGACAGTCAATTAAAATGTTGGTGAAAATGTTTCCAATCTCTGCGGTTTGCACAGGACCATTTGTAGTTACACAGCCAGCTAATTGTAGGGAATAGGATATTTACCCACGTGTGCACAGGGCCGGGCCGAGGCATAGGCTGGAGAGGCTCCAGCCTCAGGGCGCAGTGTAGGAGGGGGCGCACAATTCACTCAGCTGTCATTCCTAATTGTGTTTGAAGCAGAAAGAAATAAGAAAAGAGGATACATAGCATTGACTGCAGCCAGATAACTAGATATTAAGGTGTTGGGGAGGTTGAGGGCCCTGTGGCACCTCTTAGTCTAATAGCAATCAGTGTGTGACAGCTGGGGTGGCAGGGATGGAGGGGCGCACTTTGGTGTCTCAGCCTTGGGTGCTGGAGGTCCTTGTCCCGCCTCTGCGTGTGCACAGTTTTAAATCTTTATGAACTCAACACAAATTCACATTTTATACTTTGTGTGAATTTGGACATGCTTGAAGTATTTACATGTGTTATTACTGTTTTGATAAAGACTGTTGCAATGATCATGGGGAATACAAACTCAACAGTTCTTTATTTCATTTCTGATACCGGTTTCTGAAGGTTTACTGTGTCTTCACTCAACTTTATTCACTATCCAAAACTAAATTATTTTCTCCCGGAGAAAGTGCTTTAGTGAAATATTAAACTCAACAAGTAGCATTTTTTTCATTTCTGTTTATCTCGAAAGATATTTTTATATGAAGGATTTATCCCTCCGATTCCCATCTAGACAACAATATAAACACAGTGACACAGACCTTGAGATGATTTTGATTCTTAAACAAGAATAATGTGAAACTGAGTTGTGCGTTTGATTATTCTGCAGCGCGTTGCAGATCACCATGTTATTCGCAAACATCATATACTGGCTGCAGATTACATCTGGCTTATCTGAATGTTTGCAGATAGGAATGGTGGCTATTCTGGGCAGAGGAGACAGCTCTATCAAGCTGTGTGGACACTTTTAGTGCGAGTGTCACAGGGTTCCCAGGTGTCTGGGTAAAACGAAGAATACAGATTACTGGAGCAGGCATGACAAATGGCAACTGCTGTCATCTCGCTGTACAAGTCCTGGTTGAAGATTGACTTTCAGTAAAGGAGACCCTAATGTGCCAGGCCGGATTTACACTTTTTTCCGCCCCTACCCTAGGCCAACTTTCTTGCAGCTCCCCTTCCATGTGCAGCAGCACCCTTCTGACACTATGTGCAGCCCCCTCTTCCATGTCTAACATTCATGTACAGCAGCCTCTTTCAGTTACATACAGAACCCTCAAGCAGCAGCTTCCTATTTCCATAAGTTGCTCCTTATTTGCAACCTCTGTATTCCATTTGCAGCTTCTACTTTCATGTGCAGAAATCCCTCTTCCATGTTCAGCCTCCCCTTGGCCAGATGCCACCCAAGGCCCGGGCCTTGGTGTGCTTTCCAGAAATCCGGCCCTGCTAATGTGGTAACTGTAACAGCCAGAGGCATGGTTCAGAATGCATTTTACTCGAATGGAGGCATCCCAAAATATCAAAAACAATATAGAAGGTAGGTTACACTTAATTCAATGATGGGCAATACCAAACGATAGAAAAATTAACTCAAATTACTATAACACTTAATGACTCATTTCATAGGTGTCATCCAGCTTCTTCAGGTCAATAAAAAGTGTCTGGAAGTAAGTGTTGATGAGCTCGGAGCACCTACCACGTTGTCAAGTGTTATAATAAATTGAGCAATTTTTTCATCATTTGGTGTTGTCCATCACTGAAGTATATGCCTACCTTTTATTCTGTTTTAAAATATAATTTTTGGGGGGCACCCCATTCCAACACCAAGTACAAGGGTATCTGACCCCCAAGGAGTGTTTATATTGTCAGGTTTATTGCTTTTATGGTTTGCCTACAAGTTTCCTATTGGGTAGTGACCAGACCCATGCTATGGAGGCTACCAAATGCTAGTTTGAAGATTGAATCGCTTCACCGTGGTTGCTATCATTGCAACCCAAGTTTGTGAGTTCCCCTTGTCACTCTTGTCAGACCCCTTGTCAGGATCTGTGCATTTGTGATCCTTCTGGTGGCAGCACTGGTGAACTTTGGTGCAGACTTCCACTGTCCACCAGCAGATGGCTCTCCTCTTACTGGGAGATGTTCAGTTCCCTGGCTCGCCAGCAGATGGAACTGTGAGAAGTGATGAACAATCGCCTGATCAATATGCTGGGTACTTAAGAGTGGACTTCCAAGCAGCACATTGCTAGATCATTCTGGTACTCTTGCAGTGTTGTAACTCTGGCCATTTTCCTGTGCTACCTGATCCTTGTTCCTGAACTCCCGGTGTTGACCCTTGCTAGTCCGACTATTATCTTTGCCTACTGCCTACTGTTTGTATTACTGTATATTCTGATTGCCTGGTTTGATTATTGCCTGTCTGACTTGTCTCTTGTATGCTGATTAGGTTTATCCACTTCTGTATATATATTGTGCAATTCATGTTCCTGTGTGTGGCTATCAGTTGGTTAGAGGGGTTTTAGTATTGTGGTTCATCGTGTTTGTCACTGATGTACGATTGTATGTGTATTGAGGTTGTACATTTGAATTGCTGAACCTATGCAAATGAACACATTTTCACCTTCAAGTCCAGCCTGTGCAGACCTTAGTATTTTCTTACATGTGATTCCTTGCTCCTGCCATGTCTTGATAAGAATCTGCATATGCAGATCCTTCTACCCCTCTTCTATTATATATTTATACCATTATTTCACTTATTTGGGGCTCATGGTCTCCTTTTGTTTCTCTCCTTAGGAAGAAATATACAAGTTCCTACAGAGTTCTCTCAGTGTTCGTAATGTGCCTTACTTAACAGTAGCTTAGTCATACCTATTAACCGTACCTCCCAACTTTTACAGATGAGAAAGAGGGACACTTAAGCCATGCCCCTGCCACACCATTGATCACGCCCCGTCACAACCCTAGTCACGCATACCATAAAGATTTCATAAGAAAAATATGTTGTTTTATAATTCAAACCACACTGGTTCTTTCTATCCTGGTTCATTTTCCTTCATATTAACATTTTAAAATTAGAAATATATCAATTTAAGTGACAGGAATTAAGTTTAGAGTCAATCAAACACTTTTTTTTAGTAGAGAAATATATATATTTACATAGAAAGAGGGACAAAGTCCTGAAAGAGGGACAAATGAGGAGAAAAGAGGGACAGGGCTCCCAAAGAGGGACTGTCCCTCCAAAAGAGGGACAGTTGGGATCAATGCTATTAGCTCACAGCTTTTTGAAATAAGAAACCTACCACCCAAAAAAGCCTACATGGTGGCAAAAAAGACTAGATATAGATCATTTCATTGTGATTAGCAGAGAGAAAGCTATCATTGAATGAAAGGGAGGAGCGCTGAAATGTGGATGTGCAGAAAAACACAATAAAAGGCAGTCAGAATTTGCATGGAGAGGTATGAATGCTGCCTCTGTGTTTACTTTTCACCACTTGTGAGGCAATCTAGTTGTACAGTCTTTGGGCAATTTTACAAAATGCTGAGTAAAGTCACTATCAACAATTTACAATGCGATTTACTATGATTGTTTAAGTCCGCCCTCACGCTACATAAATGGTGAAAGGATTGCCTAAATATTACACCCCATGATAGCTGAGCGTGTGGTCAGCATCAGCATAAAATATCCTCTGTATTCCTGGCTGGGCCGCTTCTTTGTCCTCCTCCTCACTTTTTTTAGATGTTCTGGTAAATTCCACGGGGACACTAATTAATTCCGTAGGCCTGACGGAGAAGTCTTAACTCAATTAATGGGAAGTTCCTGTAGGGCCTGGGACCGTGTCCAATGCTCATTCATCATAGCACAATATTCTGGAGATGGCAGAGACAAGGGCAGAGAGCGAAGATGGCAGAGCGTGCGAGCGTGAGATGGCTCAATACAGGAAAGGCATGGCACACAAACTTATTTATACCTCCATTTTATTGACCTTGTGCACTGGCAGATAGATCAGGCGGGAGGAATCATATATCCAAATGATAGCAATGAGTCATGGAAAACTGCACATCATTTAACCATGGAATGACCATTCCAGCTTGACACATGCAAGCTGATTCATTAATTGAAGTAAATTCCAGATGTAAACAGGGCTTTGATAACTGATAAGACCCACTTAGTTATCTGAGATTGCTTTTTCTCTGCTTTTGTGTACCGAGCCGCATTTTAAGTTCTAACTCGTTTTTTTTCTAAAACCCAACACTGTCCTTGGATGAGATGACAGGTCCAGCAATATTCAGCCAGGTCAGCAGGAATATCATGTGCAAAGGATTGCATCAGGCACCAATGGACAATGTGTAGGCTGGAAGATCCTATGCAGCTTCTGTTGTTTCTCTCCTGATAAAAGCTGTGTCTAGTCACAGCCTTGCAGGCCTCTATCTATATACAGTGTAATAGTTCTCAGCTAGGTTCAGTGCCCCTGTAGCATGGCTTCTAGCATGTATGTGTAGGAACCCTGATGTGATAGAGCAGTCTAGTTCAGTGCTTCCATATTGTCAAGTTGGGCAATTGCAGAGGCCCCTAAGCTCCTTAGGGCGCCACAAGTTAGGGACTGTCGAGGTCACACATTTACTGTCGCTACTTTATCAAAATCTAAAGGACACATTCATTTTCACCCAGGACCCTTTTCTGCCTGAAACCATCCCTAGGCAGATGGGCATTGCTTAGATTGCGTGAGTTTAAAAAGAAGCATTGATTTGCCCCTGCTGGCTCTTACGAACAATCTTAGAAAGTTTGCAGCACGTCACTACAAGTTTTCCAGGATTTGTGGGATATGTGGGTTCTGTTTGGTGTTGGGGTTTGAAATTCGTGATCCTGCGAAGTATGCTGAACACCACACTTCAAGCAAGTAGTCAGGGTCACGTGGTTGTAGTCCACATCGCACTCCACGTGACTTCCAGACGGAAAAGGGAAGCATTGGGGTCACATGAAGCACAGTGTGAGTGACCTCTACATGACCCCGTCCGCGAGCTCGGTGCTAAAGTGCGGTGTTTGGCTTTTCAAATTGAGTTTTCAAATGCAGCATCCCAAATTCAAACACCAACACTAGTTCTGGTCAACCATGGCAAGAGGAGTTTGCATGTGAAACAAAATACAACCCTAAGGCCTGGGGTCCACTAGAGTAATTTCAGCTGCATTTTGGATCACTGCTGATCCCAAAATGTGATACGTTGATTAAAATGGAGATTGAAGTGAATCCACAGGAGTGGTGTGGCCAAATAACAATCGTGGGTCTTGCAGCATTTTTGGAGCACTTGCGCTCCGATGGAAAAGAGAGGACTGCTGCAAAATGGCTTTTGAATTGTTTTTCATGTACTAAACAAAGTTTTAAGAGATGCTGAGCCTACACAGTTGAGTGCTACCCATTATTATTCATATGCCTGGCAAATGTTTTTTGCTACCCATTATTATTCATACGCCTGGCAAATTATTCATACGCCGGGCAAATTTTGACTAAAAGTTACTTTTATTCAACCAGCAAGTAATTTTTCAACAGGAATTGACATAGGTGTCTCCCAAAAGATAATAAGACAATGTACAAGAGGCATTATTGTGAAAAAAAACCTTCTCAGCTTTTATTTACATTTGAGCAAAAAGTGTCCAGTCCAAAATTATTCATACCCTTCACAAACTGTCACAGTCTGTGGGAAAATCCAAAGTTCTATACCATTCCAAATGATCCAAGCCGTTCTAAAGCATCCTAATTACCCTGACTAATTGGGTACAGCTGTTTTAATCAACTCAACAGGTGAATATCAGCAGCTCTCTGCAGTTGGTTTGTGGACAGTCATGGCTAAGACAAAGGAGCTCAGTGAGGACTAGGAATGGCCCGAACCTCCGATTTTTGGTTCGCGAACCGGGTTCGTGAACTTCCATGAAAGGTTCGGTTTGCGCGAACTTTCGCGAACTGCAATAGACTTCAATGGGGAGGCGAACTTTGAAAACTAGAAACACTTATGCTGGCCACAAAAGTGATAGAAAAGATTTTTCAAGGGGTCTAACATCTGAGTTTTTGCATGGATGAGTGGGATAGGCGCCAAAAGTCCCGGGGAAAAATCTGGATTAGACGCAAAACAGCGTTTTAAGGGCAGAAATCATATTGAATGCTAAATTGCAGGCCTAAAGTGCTTTAACCACCCTGGCGTTCTGATAAGATCGCCAGGGAGGCTGCGGGAGGGTTTTTTTTTAATTAAAAAAAAACTATTTCATGCAGCCAACTGAAAGTTGGCTGCATGAAAGCCCACTAGAGGGCGCTCCGGAGGCGTTCTTCCGATCGCCTCCGGCGCCCAGAATAAACAAGGAAGGCCGCAATGAGCGGCCTTCCTTGTTTTGCTTACACCGTCGCCATAGCGACGAGCGGAGTGACGTCATGGACGTCAGCCGACGTCCTGACGTCAGCCGCCTCCGATCCAGCCCTTAGCGCTGGCCGGAACTATTTGTTCCGGCTGCGCAGGGCTCAGGCGGCTGGGGGGACCCTCTTTCGCCGCTACTCGCGGCGGATCGCCGCAGAGCGGCGGCGATCGGGCAGCACACGCGGCTGGCAAAGTGCCGGCTGCGTGTGCTGCTCTTTATTTGGTGCAAATCGGCCCAGCAGGGCCTGAGCGGCAGCCTCCGGCGGTGATGGACGAGCTGAGCTCGTCCATACCGCCAGGATGGTTAAAACATCTTGCATGTGCATACATCAATCAGGGAGTGTAATTAGAGTACTGCTTCACACTGACACACCAAACTCACTGTGTAACGCACCGCAAACAGCTGTTTGCGTAGTGACGGCCGTGCTGGACTGGTGAGCACCATGGCGAGATTGCTCTTCCTCACTCAGTGATGTCAGGTAATGTCTGACTGCCTTATCAACTTTCAATGGTTCTTTCTTTACCATTGTTAAAGCTTACATCTATTTTTTTAAATACTTGTTCTGCTTGTTGTTCAGTACCTGCAACGAGAATCTTATGGAGGGCAAGTCTGCCATTGCGAGTGACCACGGCTAATGGCCGGGGAATCTTGGTTCGATTCCGGTCCAGAGTGGGAGCCTAAGAAACGGCTACCACCCCCACACATCCAAGGAAGGCAGCAGGCATGGCATGCACGTCCCAAGGTAGTGACCAAAATTAACATTACAAGAGGACTTTCGAGGCCCTGCTGTATATGTGAAATGAATCAACTTTAAATCCTTTAACGAGAATCTGTTATGGAGGGCAAGTCTGATAGTGCCTTCACTGCGACACACCAGGTTGGTCACCTCCTCAAGGAGGCGAGAATCTGTTATGGAGGGCAAGTCTGCAATTGTGAGTGACCACGGGTAATGGCCGGGGAATCAGGGTTCTATTCTGGTCCAGAGTGGGAGCCTGAGACCCATGCTGTATAAGTTATGTGCCTGCCTTGACCGTGCTTTGCAGACCAGGCATCTGTGGTCAGATAGACCCTTGACCCAGCGCAAGACGAACCACATCGAAAGCATTTGCCAAGAATGTGTTATTATGGAGGGCAAGTCTGCCATTCATTCAACTGTTTGAAACTTTCTATGGTACTTTCTCAGTACCATGGTGACCACGGGTAATGGCCGGGGAATCCTGGTTCGATTTCGGTCCGGAGTGGGAGCCTAAGAAACGGCTACCACCCCCGCACATCCAAGGAAGGCAGCAGGCATGCACGTCCCAAGGTAGTGTCCAAAAATAACAATACAGGAGGACTTTCGAGGCCCTGCTGTATATGTGAAATGAATCAACTTTAAATCGTTTAACGAGAATCTGTTATGGAGGGCAAGTCTGATGGTGCCTTCACTGCGACTCACCAGGTTGGCCACCTCCTCAAACCGCCACATGAGCCTGCATGCATTTCGCATCAGTGTCCAGTTGTTGGGCCACAACATCCCTATCTCCCCAGATTGTGTCCTTCTACTGTAATTGTACAGGTACTGAGTGACGGCTTTCTCCTGTTTTAGCAGGCGAGAGAACATGACCAGGGTCGAATTCCAGCGAGTCGGGCTATCACATATCAAGCGTCTCACCGGCAAGTTGTTTCTCCGCTGAATGTCCGCAAAGCGTGCCACTCAACACAACAGGTAGGTATATGCAGTGATGAGGTGAGTTCACTGAACACAACAGGTAGGTATATGCAGTGATGAGGTGGGTTCACTGAACACAACAGGTAGATATATGCAGTAATGAGGTGTGTGCACTCAAAACAACAGGTAGGTATATGTAGTGATGCGGTGGGTTCACTGAACACAACAGGTAGGTATATGCAGTACTGGGTATTACAATGTGCACCTATCACACACACAGGTAATCACTGAATGTGCTGGGCCTGGCTGGCAGTGGCACACACACAGTATGAATTAGCAAGGCTGTCTATACAATACAAGTGTCAGTGGGAAACACACAGTAAAAAAAATTGATCACAAGAACAAGATTAGCTCTCAAGAGAGCTGTTGTGGGGTGCTATTTTAGCAATAAGAATCAGCAAGGAGCAAGCTAACAAGCCTACAACAGCCTAACTAATCTTTCCCTATTAGAGAGTCTGATGCAGCTGTCCCCTCTCTAATGCATAGGTGGGATTTGATTAGGTGTGACTATTGCTGAGAACTAATCTGGATTGCAGGGATGCTGCGAAATGTATCAATATTGGTGCTGAGGATGTTTGAATTAAGAACTAGGAAATAGGTGTCATGGATGTTGTGCAGATTGGTTGTATGTATCCCTGGAATGGGCGTGATGAGAAGATCCCTATGGAAGATGTAGATGAAAATGCATGAAGCTGCCTGCAGAAGTGCAGGCCGCTTGGAGGCTAATGGTGGCAAATGGGACAGAAAACGGGGAAAAGGGATAGATATGAGTATAAAAATGAATTACATATTTAACAACTAAAACATTTATAATCACCATGAAGAAAATAAAAACAACAAAGTGGCACCAGATTATTAAACTTTATACAGCACGAACTCTGAGACTCTATTGTTTCTATGACATGTAGCCACGTTCCTGGATAGTACTATCTATAACATCAGAAGATGGATCTGTGGAGCAAAGTCACATTAAGGATATAGAGCGCAGAATCAGAAATGACTCAGAGGAAGGCGTGGAAGGAAGACAGTTTTGTTTTAAATAGAAGAGGGTGTTCCCATTATGACCCAGTCACAGCGTCATCACACTGACGAAGCTCACGTTGGTGGGCGTAACGCGTATGTGGGCGTGGCCAATACGCTGGTGATGGAGGGCTGCTCCAGGCGTCTGCACGAAGGGGATGCATGACAGGGTACAAGCCGGCTAAACATCATACACACACAGGTACCTGTATACTGCGGGACGCCGCAGTCAGAAGCCTTGACGACCATCAACTGAGGCAGCGAGAAGGTAATACCTTTATGCTGAGGGAAACATTAGAGGCCATACAGCCGTGTGGAGAGCCAGAGGGCTCATGATGGTATGGTGTGTCGAGGGAAGCCTATGATTAACTCCATAAGGAAGCGTTGAAAGATATGTGATATGCAGAGGTTGGGCGCAGTTGCTGAAGACATACTCTGAACTGTGACAAAGTGTTGCATGAGGAATCATTACATTGTATATTCCGGAGTGAATACAGATAGGCGGACGTGCCTTGGCGGAACTGTTGTCATGCAATCACCTCCATTTGTTTAGCCAGTAGGGATTGGAAAATTCTATGGTTGATGAATGAAGGTTGGATGTGTATGATGTGACCAGGAGCGCTCCTGTTAGTCCAGCGTGGGATGGGAGTTTTAAGGGGTAGGGGTCTGAGGGAAAGTATTGTTGTGTATAATCACCTTTGATATAATAAAGATCTATATAGTAAGTGAGTGGCGGTCCATTAGTGCATATGACCTTCTCTAATGCAGGCAGAGTGAGTGTAATGGCCGGCGGAGTCTGCCTTATATAAGGGGGGCAGTGGCTCCAGGAGAGAGTGTAGCCTGATTGGCTACAATGGGCCTGCTGACTGTGATGTAGAGGGTCAAAGTTGACCCTAATGGTGCATTATGGGGGCGAACCGAACTTCCGGGAAAGTCTGCCTTACATGGCGAACGCGAACCACCGGAAGTTCGCCTGGAACCGTTCGCCGGCGAACCATTCGGGCCATCTCTAGTGAGGACCTGCAGCTGCGCATTGTGGCTGCTTGTGAGCAGGGCCGGGCCGAGGCATAGGCTGGAGAGGCTCCAGCCTCAGGGCGCAGTGTAGGAGGGGGCGCACAATTCATTCAGCTGTCATTCCTAATTGTGTTTGAAGCAGAAATAAATAAGAAAATGGGATACATGGCAGTGACTGCAAGCCAGATAACTAGATATTAAGGTGTTTTGGAGGTTGTGGGCCCATGGGGGCCTGTTAGTCTAATAGCAATCAGTGTGTGATGGCTGGGGTGGCAGGGATGGAGGGGCGCACTTTGGTGTCTCAGCCTTGGGTGCTGGAGGACCTTGTCCCGGCTCTGCTTGTGAGCAGTCAGGTAAGGGATACCATTTCTAAATGTTTTCTGTAATAATCAGTATAAGCTCTAACAGCACAGAAGTCAGTATTTTATTCAGAGTGTGATCACACGTGTCTTTGTGCACAGTATAACACAGGAGTACTCCTATGTGATAGCCCTTGGCTGTAGGGACTATCACTAAATAGCGTGGTCGTACAGGCAATGTCGGAACAAGGTCGGTCAGGTAACGGTACAATATCGTCAGGCAAATACGTAGTGAGTAAACTAGCCAAGGTCGGTAACAAATCAGATGAGCGAAGGTACAGAATCAGGAGGCAATATCAGAGTCGGGGTCGGGCCGAGGTCGGCAGCAAATGGATAGGCAGAGTACAGAATCAGGAGGCAGAAGAATAGTCGAGAGTTCAGGCAAGGTTCATACACAATAAGGATATACAATAATGTAATTACAATTACGATAGATAATTGCCGGATCAAACACACCAGGAACTGACTAAGGTCTGAGAGCTTAACCGCAAAGTATCAGCAACAGCAGACAATGAGCTACTGACAGCTCAGGTTTTAAATACAGACAGGTAACCCCCCAGTTCCGCCCAGCGCACCACAGCCAATCAGCAGAGAAAGTCAGCCCATCATTGTCAGCTGACCGGGAGGTCAGCTGACCCGCCTCCTAAATGCATAAAGGTCCTGTCTCCTGGTGCGCGCGTGCACTATTCTGTCCTGATGCACCCTGGAGAGACTTGTTCTGCCGGAGAGAGATGAGGAGGAGGACGCGGCGGGATCCGCCATGACGTCAGACACGGGAGCAGCGGCCGCGCCGCTCCCCGCTGCAGAGGTAACAATATTCCTAACATTTTCAAGTTCCAGTGGCTACAGTGCAAAGTATTATTAAAAAAAATACAAGATGTTCAGCACTGTGGAAAATCTCAGAGGACGTGGTCGGAAACCAAAAGTGACACCTGTGCTGGTGTTAGGATTCCTCCTGTGACGTGTTCTATCCATTGCAGGTGGAGCCGCAAATGGACGGTTCTGGCTTGTCAGTCTGCATTCGGTTGCGCATTCACAGTGAGTCACTTTGTCATTTGCAATTGCTCTGCAGTTCTGGACAGCTCAGAATGTTGTCATTTTTTCACCAATGGTTTACTGCAGCTGAGCTGCAGCCAGATAGCCCTGGATTTCCTGCATGCATGTTCTTGCATAGTACTGCATGCATTTGTTATGATGGTCTTTCAGCTAGCAAATGGTATTCAGGCCAGCACAGGATTGAGTGATTACCATTCAGCTGTGTGGAGATTTACATGCTTGCATCCATTGGCTGATGCCAGTATAAAGGCCTGCCTCTCCTGCTAGACCCCGACCCGTCATAGTCTCAGCTCTGTCTAAGCTGTTACTGGGTCCCTTGATATTGTAAAATATATTCCTTGTCTTAGTTCTGTTATCCTGTGGAGCTACGATTATATATTTCCCACGGGGACATATACACGTACTCCTTCTAGTATAGAGGTTTTGTATTGCCTTGCCTTGTTCGCTGTATTGCTCCAGTTCCTAGCCAGTCTTCCTTGCTTATGTTATATATCTGTTCATCTCCGATATATACATATGTTAGTCAGTCGCTTGTAGTTTCATTGATAGCTGTAAATTGTAATACACTAGAAAATCATATCTATTGCATATTTGTCTGTGTATTACGCTTGCCTGCCTTTTGACGCTGCTATTGCCTGACGATTCTGTCCTGTCCTTGTGAGGTAGCCATTGCTGTGGTTGCTATTGGTTACCTCACTCTTGTCTTTGTGAATGCTTGCTGTCACTGAGGTATTGACTAGATTAGCTAGCATTCATTCTGTCCTCCTAGTCCTGTCCTTGCAGGTAGCCATTGCTTTGGTTGCTATTGGCTACCTCACTCCAGTCTGTCTTGTATCTGTCTGAATGTTTGCTATCGCAAGAGAAGCGCAAAATCGCACTGCGCTGTCATTGCGTCTTATCAGAAGCCCAGAGCTGCAGTTGCTCTGGGCAGCCTGTGTAGCCTCTTCCATTATTCAGCTCTCAGCCTTGTTGTGCTGGCTGGTCAGAAAGTATGACCCCCCGCATTACAGCTGGTCAGGAGGATAGTGAAACAGGTGAAAAAGAATGCAAGTATCGCCACCAGTCACCAATGCCTTCCTGGTGAATCTGGGCTCTGCTGGTGGCAATGTCTCAAGGCAAACAATCCAACGGACACTGCACACTGCTGGGTTCCACATATGCAGACAAGAAGGATGCCACTTCTCAAGGCACACAAAAGCTTGCTTGGCCTTAGCAAATGCTCATCTGGACTAAAAAGGAGACTTCTGGTCTTCTGTGCAATAGTCAGATGAAACAAAAAATGTTATTGTTTGGTCACAATGATGTTTCCTTCATTTGGCATAAAAAAGGAGAAGCCTTCAACCCAAAGAACATTATCCCCACTGTCAAACATGGGGGTGGGAACCTAATGCTTTGGGGATGTTTTTCAGCCAATGGACCTGGGAACGTAATCACTGTAAACAGCTCCATGAAAAAAGAGCAATACATGAGGATTCTCAACAACAACAGCATCAGGCAGTCTGCAGAGAAACTTGGCTTTGAGCACCAGTGGACATTTCAGCATGATAATGATCCAAAACACACAGCAAAAGTGGTGAAGAAATGGTTAACAGACAACAACATTAACGTTTTGGAGTGTCCCAGCCAGAGTCCTGACTTGATTCCAATTGAGAATATGTGGAGAGAGCTAAAGATCAGGATGATGGCAAGAAGACACTCCAACCTGAAAGATTTGGAGCTCATTGCTAAAGATGAATTGGGAAAAATACCTGTGGAGACATGCAAAAAGCTAGTCTGTAATTATAGGAAGCATTTGCTTGTTGTAATAGCCAATAAAGGCATTTCTATTGTCGCCATGTCACTGATTGGCCAGGCTGCGCAGGGGTCTGGGGCGGGGGGGGTGGGGGCTCGGCGCGGCGGGTAGCGGCGAATCGGCGGCGAGCAGCGGCGATCGCGTACTACACGCAGCTAGCAAAGTGCTAGCTGCGTGTAGGAAAAAAAATTATGCAAATCGGCCCAGCGGGGCCTGAGAAATCCTCCTGCGCAGGTTACCCCAAGCTGAGCTCGGGATAACCGGCAAGGAGGTTAAGTCAACATTTGCAAGGGGTATGAATAATTATGGGCAGCACTGTATATATTTTTTGTCTGAAGACTTGTATACTTTAACCACTTTGTCCTCCTTGACGTATAAAAACATCAAGGAGGACAGGCGCGCTCCCGCGCGCTCCCGCAGCCGATCGCGCGCGTGCACGCGCACTCCCGGCCGCGGAGTCGGTAGCCACGGAATCAATTTATCGGGCTATGGAGCCCGATCATTGATTCCTCTCCCCCGCTGAAAAAGCGACAGCTTCTCTCAGAAGCTTCGCTCTTTCTGAAGCTGTGTCTCTCTAAGCGTACATTGTACGCTTAGAGTGACATCATGTAAAAAAAAATCGAGATTGCCATCTTGTGGCCAAAAAGTAAAACTACAAGTAAATTCCCCAAAACATTACAATACACCAATATTTCCCCAAATAAAACACTTTTATATCCCACCCTCCCAAAAATGCCCACATAAAATGTTTAATAAAAAAAAAACAAAAAAAAAACATTACTATAAAAAATAAAAAAAACATAAATATTTACCTAAGGGTCTAAACTTTTTAAATATCTATGTAAAGATGAAACATTTCTCTCTATTTTTTTTTTTTATAAGCTTGTAAATAGTGATGTATGCAAAACGGAAAAAATGCTCTTTTATTTCCAAATAAAATATTGTCGCGATACATTGTGATAGGGACATAATTTAAATGGTGAAATAACCGTGACAAATGGGCAATAACAATACGTGGGTTTTAATTATGGAGGCATGTATTATTTTAAAACTATAATGGCCGAAAACTGACAAATAATGAATTTTTTCATTTTTTTTTCTTATTCTTCCTGTTAAAATGCATTTACAGTAAAGTGGCTCTTAGCAAAATGTACCCCCCAAAGAAAGCCGAATTGGTGGCGGAAAAAAACAAGATATAGATCAGTTCATTGTGATAAGTAGTGATAAAGTTATAGGCTAATGAATGGGAGGTGAACATTGCTTGGATGCATAAGCTGAAAACGACTGAGATGTTAAGTGGTTAATGAATGCACCCACACACATGATACTTTGGTTGACCACATGACTGATACTGGCCTTTTTTGCTAAACATCTACTGAACTTTCATAAAAATGTCAGACCGCACCTGGATGAAAACTTTAATGGCTTTTTTTCTTTTGGGCTGAGCATGGGCTGAGTGTCACGTAACCATGGCATCCTGTCCTGTGGTGAATTACAGACTACAATCCCTGTTACACTGGCACACCACCAGCTGAAATATACCGGCTTAAACAGCATCAATAAGCTTTGTTTCAGCGGAAATCGCTCTCCGATGCCTATGGACCATCTGCAGACAAGGAACTGTAATGATTCATAGCAGAACATAATAAATTATTCAGAATATGCATATTTTATCTTAATTATCCCAGCTTCAGCATCAGAAATATCTATATATTACTGTATTCTGGTATGTAAACCCCACCATTCCAATGATGTTTAGCAGTGATGAGCGTTTTTGCCAAAATTCTTTTCACATAAATTTTAGTGAAAATTATGTTAAATTAGATCTTTGAGCGAAAATACCATCAAAAGTAAGTTTTGTTATTTTTTTTTTTCACTTTTTGCACTAGAAATATAGATTTTTGCGTTTTTAGCATTACATTTTTTTCCGGTAAAAAATATCGTTTTTTTTCTGCATTTCCACATTTTGCGTGTTAAAATATCCATTTTTCAATACAAGTTTTTTTTCTTGTTTTTTTTTTTTTTTTTCAAAAATGTTCTTCAAATCGAAAATAGCATTTTAGGTGTAAAAATGACTTTGGCGAAAATTCGCAAGTAACACTGATGTTAAGTCTAGGCTAAGATGTCATGAATTCTTCTGCCCCCAGAGTACTCTGGGTGATCATGTGATGTTCATGCTCACATCACAGAAAAAAAACAAAAACAAAACAATGCATTCCATGATTCACATTGCCAGCAGTAAACATGCCAATGCCTCTGATAAATTTAGGATGAGGTAAGATTTTAAAGTGGGCAAACATTGATTGAATAATTTATAAATTAACTAGATGAAAGTCGTTAAAAAATGGGGGCTCGGCTTTGACCGCAACCCCCTACACTGCCTCTCTCCTTCAACAGCTGCGCTCACACAGCCGCGCACGCCCGCCCCCTGCACCCGATCTCTGCTGTCCCAAGTCCACCCACATGCCGCGCATGTGCAGTACACCAAACGCATGGACACAGGGACTGAGGACGCAGGGACACAGCCGCTTTATTATATGGGATATTGTAAAAATAAGCGATTCTATTTATTAAGTTATATTTAATTAAGTTCCTCTTTAAGTTAAATGGCTATGGCTAGCTTACCTGATCTCGAAAATAATTAAACAAATGACAATCCAGCTCTCTACGTTTTGTTGGTAGTGACCCACCTACTGCATACCCAGCTCTGTATGCTCCTTCAAAGGTGACCAGGAGGGAGCATAGAGAGCTGGATGGGCAGTGCCATCCAGCCCACCTATCCTCCTCTCTTTGCTATATGCATGGAGCTGGGCTGGTCTCTCTGCCAATGGAATATAGAGAGCTATATGTGTGGCCTGGATAGGCAGTTTTATTAAGCTCGCCAATCCTGCATTCTATGCATTAGTGTGGCTCCAGGATGATGGATGCAGTCTTGTGAACTTGTGATAGTTGCCTATCGGCGCACTGACACCTCTAGGCTTCTGCCTATTGTGTCTAGTGCTGAATCAAACCCTGAGGCCCCCTTTCACTCGCATTTTCATTGTGTTGTTTATCTCCCTTTACCGCATGGTTACGCTAAAGCAATGAAAGTCTATGGGACATTTCATACCTAATGCAGTGCGAAGCGTTGCACCAGAAGCATTGCACCTGACACGAAAGCAACAGCACATTACTGGTCAACATGCAGGGCAATATACGGTCACTAGAAGTCATGTAAGTCAATGGTGCCGCATGTATTTTTTTTGCGTTGCGCATGCACAAAAGTGTAATGTTTCATTACACTCCCATGCAATTGTTATTTCGCACACAGGAAGTGAGCGCTAGTGAGCCTCACTTATCGTTTGGCTTGCTGCCAGAAGGGAGATTACTGCACATTTCCACTGGTATCTCCAAAGCCTATTTTAAGCATTGCCATGGCACCCAAAACACGGGTTGCTGGTGTGAAACCGGCCTGACTCTCCTGCTGGAGGAATTTAAAGTGTCAAGTGTTATTAAGGAATCATAGGTAATGCTAGTAATGTCCTTTTCAAGACTTGCAGAAAGCAAAAATGGCCGTTCCATGAAACAGAGACAACACATTCTGTAACTCTGTTCAGTATGGAGAGATGACATTGTGCATTAGTTAAACAATGTTATTTAGCAAGCAATGTAGAACATGACAGGGATGAGGTCAAGTGAAGGAATATTTCATTCAGTGTGGTTTTATCATAAACTAAGGTAGACAAAATGTCCAAGTTCATAAATGTCAGAGAAAAAAGTAGCTTCCATATTGAATAAACACTCACAATCGCATAATCACATTCCAAAGACTTTCATTCTGTAGTTTTTCAATCTTCAAGTTGCATGATGTGAATTGTTGTCAAACCAGCAGGGCAAACATGTAAAATCAGCACTGTGTGTCAATATTAAGTAGTGTCACAACAAGGTGACTATGCAGGTCAGTGGCTCCACCATCTATAAACCACTGAGGCGACTCCCCACAAGCAGCTACAAAAAAAAGTCATAGACTGCTCACGTCAAAAGCCAACAACCAAGTTTTACATTTCCTCCCCAATTCCCCAGAAACTATGCTTTGCCTTTTAAACCGTTGTTGCAGTGGGTTGTGGGACTCCACTTTTTGCACACCTGGAAACTGCCACTTCTTCTTCTGGATTCTTTTTTATAAGACCTATAAGATAGGTAGCCATACATTGCTCGATGTGCTGCCAGATTAACCATTAAATAGATACATTCTGTCACGATCGGTGTAGCAGAGAGGGTCTGATTCTCGGTGATCTGCAGTATCACTGGGAATACAGATATATATCCGATTATTGATGATCTGCAGTATCACCGATAATCCGATATAACGCTAACCTCTGAACACCTGAGTAGTGTGAGTGCTTGGTGCAACAGTAATACCGTGAGGACTAAGCCTCAGAAACAAGTGCCGTACAGTATGAAGTACTGCAGCAACACAGATTCCTTCCGAAGGCCTGGACTCTCCCAGGGGAGGAGTCAGGCGGAGCGTAGGAAGGACAGAACGTGAGTGACACCTAGGAGAGAGTGTCACTAACAGATCTGGGAACTGCCTCTAACAGTAAGGTCAGTTCTCGAAGTCGGGCAAGCCAGGTCACAACACACGGACAGATACAGTACAAATTCAGAAAGCAGAGGCGGAGTCTAATAAACAAGCAGGGTTCGGCAACAGGGTATCAGAAATATCGGGGTACAGAATCAGGAATCAGATGCAGAGTCTAAAAGCGAGCCGAGGTTCGGCAACAGGGTATCAGAATGACAAAGTACAAGATCAGAATACAGAAGAATAGGAACAAGCTTGGGGAACCTGAGGAGCGAGTTCCCAATGAATACAGGATGGGCCCTGAGGCAGCAAATACAGAGCTGGCCCTGTGGAGCAGGTGCCCAACAAATACAGAGCTGGCCCTATGGGGCAGGTGCCCAGCAAATACAGAGCTGGCCCTGTGGAGCAGGTGCCCAGAACATACAAGGCATGAACTATCTCCTAGCGATAGAGACAGTTCTCAGGGTCGGGAAGGCCCTGGGGAGCAGGTGCCCAGCGAATACAGAGCTGGCCCTGTGGAGCAGGTGCCCAGCACATACAGAGCTGGCCCTGTGGAGCAGGTGCCCAGCACATACAGAGCTGGCCCTGTGAAGCAGGTGCCCAGCACATACAGAGCTGGCCCTGTGAAGCAGGTGCCCAGCACATACAAGGCAGGAACTATCTCCTAGTGATAGAGATAGTTCTCAGGGTCGGGAAGGCAAGGTCGGCAACTCACAGACAAACAAAGTACAGAATCAGAAGACAGAGGCAGAGTCAGGGGCTAGCGGAGGTTGGCAACGGAGAATCAGAAAGGCAAGGTACAGAGTCAGATATCAGGAGAGTAGTCAGACAAGCAGGAAGTCATAACAGATAATCACAATCAAACTAGTACTTTAAGCTATCAACAGAATCTAGCTAAGTGTAGGATTACAGCTCCAGCTGGTCCCGGCACACTTAAGGATCTGACTACAGGTCTGAGTGCTCCCACGTATGTGTTCGCAACGACAGGCAACCAGCAACTGACCAAGCAGCAGAATATATAGTTGCTGGACACTGCCGCCCCGCCCGAACCATTCAGCCAATCATGAGTCCTGCAGGAATCAGCTGACCTTCCTGATCAGCTGACACTTCCCCTGCTGGTATAAAGGTCCTGAATTCAGGCCCGCGCGCGCATAGCTCTCCATCTGCCTAGGTGCACAAACAGACAAACAGACCCAGCCACACCAAGCACACGCTGCTGCATGCAAACAGCCGCTTTGCTGTCAGGACATGCGGCAGCTTTTCCGCGATCCACCACACAACCAGACGCATGCAAACCGCTGCGTACGACGCAGAGTCAGCCGCCTAGCTCTTTGCACACGCGGCGGCTTTCCTCGTTTCCTCACACATTCCCTCACTAATCAAATTAGGATGCACCCAAACACTGGCACACTGCACAATAACCTCCAATAGATTTCAACATGAATTTTTTTGAAAATTCTCCTGCTCCCCCCCATGTGTGTGTGCGCGTTCCCCCATGCACAATGTGCAGTGTTGAAGGCTCACTTGTCCACCGGTGTAAATCCTGGCCTCCTTAGGTGTCAGGCGTCATCACGAGTGCCTGTACCATGTGACAACACCACATCTAATGACATCACGTGGTAAGGCTCTTGCAGTAATGCTGGACACCGGAGGAGGCCATGTTTCATGCCAACATGACAGGTGAGCCTTCAGTACTGCACATGTGCGTGGGGGGAACGACGGCTGGTGGTCCGGTTGGAGGTCTGTCAGTCCATCATCAAGATTTTAAATTTTACACTTCTGTGCACCCAATCAAGCCCTTGTGGCCAAGATCTTCCAGCATTCCTGATCGACCCTTTCGACCGATTTCAGCCATAAATCAATGAAAACATTGATCAGATGGTCATGTTGCAGTATCATTTTTCCACCTATCCGATAAAATTATTGGATTTAAAGGTCAATTGGCAAGCAAAATGGAGTGATGTATGGGAACCCATAGAGTCCTTTACTGCATTTGAGCATGTCTGCGATTAAAGGAACACGATCCCTGTCCTTTGCTGCAACACACACATTTTACACAGCTCGATTTTATGCCCTTGAACTCATAGATTGAGCAGACAATGATGTACGATTTTTAATCAGAATCTTGAATTTCTCTGCACGCTCCTTGATTATCTTCTAATACAGGGGCGTAGCAATAGGGGTTGAAGAGGTAGCCACTGCATTGGGGCCCTTGAGCCAGAGGGACCCCGAAGGGCCATCCTTCAACTACAGTATTAGCTCTCTATTGGTCCTGTGCTCATAATAATCACTTCTATAGATACTTTGAATAGTGGTAATCATTAACAAACTGTTCCCCATCCTCTTCTTGCACCTCAGACACTGTAGTTGCCATTGGCAGGTTTTGGTGCGCCGTATCAATTGCTATGTATAGAGTGCTTGGGGAGCCCCAATGTAAAACTTGCACCGGGCCCACAACTCCTTAGCTACGCCACTGTTCTAATACTTATAATTTTTTATATGTCCTGTTTGTTTTTGGCAGTTCCTTTATCCCTACAATTCTCTCTGTAGAAACTTGACTTGGTTGCACCACTCAAAAAAAAACAAAAAAACAAAAAAAAAACAAGGTCACCTTGGTAGTCATTGCACAGTACTGTAGATCTACTGCAATTCTAATATTTTCATAATTTGCAGGGAGGGAGGGAACTATTCTTCCCTTCACAATAAACAGTACTAGAGCAAAGAAGGAAGGATTTGGTCGGTAAAGAGTTAAACTTACGGACTCCAGTTTTATTGTCACAAGCTATAAAAAGCAAGCTCTTTTCAGACTGCTATAGAATAGCCTTGAGCTGTGAGCGGAGTGCATTATGTAGCTGCCCCCATCTCACCCCCTGTCTCCATGCTGAAACCTGGCTGCAGCTAGACAGAAGCCGGACATGCTCAAAAGAACTTGAAATTGCCAAGTACTCTGTGCCGTTTTCTGTGTCAGTGGATCTATCCCAGAAGTGTCATGGAGCTGACTCTAGCTGTCAAGCCATGTCCTCCTCTGCAATAAACAGAGTCTTGTGTGTTTCCTGAAGCTTCAAAACCAGGCTGGGCTAAAAATGTCTCGGTGGAGGCTTTGCAGGTATCAGGGCCCACCAGAAGCTCCCTATTCAAAAATAAGCAGAGAATTGCACAGAACTGGTGTCTCCTCAGTCACATTTCTTTTCATCAGTCACATTTCTTTTCATATCTGGAGATCTTTTTTTAGTTATAAATTTCAATCTGTAGCAACACAGAAATTAAACTGGTAGCTCCACACCTAAATCTCCTGCTTGGTGAACTTTAGTCAATAGAAAATCTGTTTTCAAGCAATATTCTCATGGATATCTTGACTGCCTCAATTAAGGCCTAGACATTATGGTGCCTGGACTGGATTCAATCAATGAATTGAAAAAGTTAATGTAAATAGTGGGTATTTGCCTAATCACGCAGGGACGTCACTTGCATAAGTAGTTATTCCCTCTCTTAATACAAAATACTTTGAAAATGGGCTTGGTTTCCTTCGGATATTTTGGGGCATTTGTAATAATCTGGTTGTATAGCATGGACTAAAAACACACATTCAGTAACATACTGTAACTACAAATCATGGAACCTAGCAGCAAAACAGTAAAAGCCTCCCATCCATGTTTACACTTCACATTGCCTTGTCCCTCCTCCCATGGTGACCCCCCTTCCCCCCAGTCATGAGGTCCACCTGTCAGGGATCATTTAAAGGAGAACTGTAGTGAGGTATATGGAGGCTGTCATATTTATTTCATTTTAAGCAATACCAGTTGCCTGGCTATCCTGCTGATCCTCTGCCTCTAATACTTTTAGCCATAGCCCCTGAACAAGCATGCAGCAGATCAGGTGTTTCTGACATTTTTGTCAGATCTGACAAGATTAGCTGCATGCTTGTTACTGCAGGCAAATGGCTCATCAGGGCTGCCAGGCAACTGGTATTGCTTAAAAGGAAATCAATATGGCAGCCTCCATATACCACTCACTACAGTTCTCCTTTTAAAGTCTCCTCTGGTGCGCTCATATATTTTCACTAGAAGCCACATGGCACTTTTGTTTGGTTATTATTGAGCTGAAGAAGTGGGGGAATGCCTACGAAACGCATTGGGCTTGATTCACAAAACAGTGCTAACTGATAGCACGGCAGTTTTCGCGCAAAACAATAATGTTTTTGCGCGCAAACGTGAATTTTCGTGCTAAACCGGTATCGCTTTCATGTGAAAATTCTCATTTGCGCGCGAAAAATGTTATCATTGCGCATGAAAATTCACGATTGCGCGACATGCGGAAATTCACGTGAAAACATCCAAGCCAAGCTCCAGACATTGATTCTAGGTATTTTAATATGCACTGGGGCTTGGCTCTTTTGTAACTTAGCACTGAATAGTGTGATATAGTGTAGGTTTACAGGTTGAGGTTAGGATAAGTTTTAGGTGGGTTAATGTTAGGGGATAGGATAGTTGGAGAATATTGTTACTAGACAGTCACAGAGAGGAGAGTAAAATTAGGTGCTTAGGAAAGGGATTACTTTGAGAAGTACGTTCAGGTTAGGCGTTTACAAAGGGGTTTACAAAGGAAAGGGGGGTTAGGGTTTGACATATGGCAAGCTGATTGTAGAATATTGCTGATATTCTACCTACTGGTGATACCCGGATCCCAAATGAACACATATATACTAGAAATGTAAGTACCATGATGCCCGATTCTCTCTCATAACTGTGCAGCTACTATGACTCCTTTACCCATAACAAGAGTGGCCACAGCAACATGTACACTGGGGGAGGGGAGGGCCTGGAGTAAAGGGATCAGAGGGAGAAAAAATAAGAAGTTAGGACTAAGAAGACTCTAGGCTGCAGAAGCAGCTTTTTCAGTAGTTAGACAGCTCCAATTTAAGGAATGTTATTAAAAATTAGAGATGGCCCGAACTATTCGCCAGCGTGTGTTCATGTTCACGTCACCAGGCGAAATCATGGCGTGTTCGACCCGCACCCTATACATCATCATGGAGCCAAACTTTGACCCCTCACTCCAGAGTCAGCAGGCACATGGCAGCCAATCAGCTAGCACTGACTCCCCCCCCCCCCCCGCCCCTATAAAAACGCCAGCACAGCAGACATTTTACAGTCTGCCTGTAGTTGCTGTGAGTGAGAGCAGAGAGAGAGCTACACTGCAGATAGGAAAAAGTGTTAATTCTGTGTCACCACTGAGTTTCTTGCTGTTTGTACGGTGTCCGGAGCACCCAAAGAGCCCTTCTAAGGGCTGGTAATAGGTGTTCTTGCTATTGTGATATTGCAGCTCTGTGTGTCTGACGTTCCACAGTGCTCTGTCTAATGCAGGTGTGCACTGTGCACACTGCTGCTACTGCAGTACCTTGCACAATACTATCCTCAGTGCTATTTTTGTTCTCTTTTGAAATTGTTATATTACATTTCTCTGTGTCCATTGACTGTCCAGTGCATTGACTTTAGCTGGTGGACACAGGTGTGCACACTGCTAGTGCTGGTCCAGCACCTTGCACAATACTATCCTCTGTGCTATTTTTGTTCTCTTGTGCTGCTAGTGCTGGTCCAGTGTCTGGCAGAACACACCTCATCATAAGTGTTATTTTTGTTCTCTTTTGATATTGTTATATTGCAGTTGCCTGCTTCCAGTGACCAGTGGTGCTCGAATAACCCCAATCACGAATTCGAGTGATCATGAATTCACCCACTTACGAATTGACTCGTGATCACAATCACTAGTAGAAAGGGATATCTGACTCGAGTGCGGCTTTGAGTCGAATAAATGCATGTAATCATGAATCACGAGTTGATAATCGTGATTAAAACCGACTTTAATGGTTAATAGCCAAGCCCCCTTACATTCTAGAAACACCAAATTTGCCAGTTATGTTAAGAAGAACAGTGGGAACAAGAGGAACTTTTTTTTTTTTCAAAAAGACCATATAGTTTTTGAGAAAATTGATCTTAAAGTTTCAAAGAAAAAAAGTATTCGCAATTAAAAACCCGCCAAAACCCGTCAACTTGACCGTTAAAGATGGCGGGTTTTTAATCACGAATACCGACTAGTGATCACGAGTAACTCATGATCACGAGTCGGGTAATGAGTGCAAACATGAGTGCATTTGTGATCGGCATTCGTGATCGAGAGCCGATCCCTAATGCCAATTACGACCTTGTGATTGCAAAAAATGACTCGTGATCATGAGGTCGTGATGAGCAGCTCTGTCAGTTACTGTCCAGTGCAGTGACTTTAGCTCGTGGATACAGGTGTGCACACTGCTAGTGGTGATACCGCACCTTGCACAATACACCTCATCATAAGTGTGATTTTTGTTCTCTTTTGATATTGTTATTTGAAATGCGCCGTGTCCAGTGCACACGTTAGCTAATGGTTGGAGAGCGGTCTGCTGGTGGTCATAGTAGTGCACTGACTACATAATCCAGTAATCCTTTATCAAAGTTAACATGCCTTCTCAGAGTAGTATAGTGAGCGCTTCGAACCCGCAGGGGCTCAGGGCAGGAAGAGTGGAGCGCTCGTCATTGCCAATTAGCAGGCATACGTTCGCTATTCTACTCTGATAAGGCGTGCTAACTTTGATAAGGCGTGCTAACTTTGATAAGGCATGCTATTTGTCTTAGTGAGTCAACCCCATAGTGTTAACACCTGTGTTTAGAAATTAGCTGCTCTGCCGAGGACTGCCGAGATTCCTTATTTGACACCTCTGAGAGATTAAATTACACTTGTGGTTAGTCACAGATGCGGGGGGATTAGACAGGCTAAACTCTCTAAATACATAGAGGTTGCATTTCTCTATGTTTTTCTCCTGTCCTTTTGCAAGAGTTCACGTCCACTTTAAGGATGACGGTTCAGAAAATTCTGCGTTCTACTTTTTAAGTTGCCATTGCCAAATGCATAATACTGATAAAATTACCAAGAAAATCATTGCACTGTACAGTTAATTAGACTGCCATCTTGACAGGCATCCTTCCTCCACCATCAGAACCTTTCCTCCAGTTCCACATATTCCCCAATGAAAACTCTCTCTGGTCCCTTCCTGCAGCTCCTCTAGTTTCAGGACCCCTGTGCTGTGGACAGTTCCTTTCCCCTAGCATTAGTCTGCATTTCCTTACATGAAACTAGTACCAAGGCTAGCGACAAATGAAGTGGAAAGTCTTCCTCTACTGACGTCATTATATAGTGCAGTGCCATACTCAATCCGGGAGAAGTAAAAATGACAAATATGTCACTAGCCCACCATAAATCTCAGCCATGAAATGCATCAGAAGCTGTGATCGGCTGAAATGTGTAGGGAAAAGTGTAAGCATGTTTCATTATACATCGGCAGCCATCAAACCGCTCCAGCTGACACAACATTTCTCAGAAAGAGTCATGGAGCTGTGCAGTGCAATGTTCAGTGAACAGTTCTATATTAACACTGTGCATACAAGAGTGTTTAGGGAGCGAGTAAAGGATATTTTGTTTCTATTTTACTTATTTAACAACTGCACAACAAAGGGGTGACAAATAGCACCCCTATGCAGGTAAAAACAAAACACTCAATGGAAAATATGTTTTAATGGATAACAGAGTCCTCTTTCACCCCAAAGGCTAATGTTCTTAATGTGCAGTTGCCCCCCCACCCACCGCCTTCTATTTTCAGCCACCTCTTCCATGTGTAACATCCATGCACAGCTTCCTTGGACAGCAGCTCCCCCTCCCATGTGTGGCTTCCCTGTCCCTGTTTGCAGCTGTCCAAAGTCCACATGAGCAGCAGCTGTGTGGCCTTTCCAGAGATCCCACCCTGAACAGATAGAGAATGCCGCCCTCCCCACTATCCAATCTTGCTGTAGTTCCTACAGTAACTGCCTGGGAATCTAGCCATTGTTCTATGTGAATTTACTGCCAATGCGCTCCAGTGTTACCTTTCTCTGGGCCAATGTGGATCATCATCATCAGCAAATTCAAATACGCCATGGTGTGAAAATAAAATCTGAGTTTCCCAATAGGGTTCATTTGAATGTACTGCCTAATATTTCCTTGGGTGAAGATAAATAGAAAAATGGGTAGCCTTGGCAAGAAATGCAAACGTGATAATAACTGGGTACCCAAGGAGAACAGATGTGAGAATGGCCTTCTCCAATAAATCCAAGTATGACAGATGAAGAAAAAAACCAGAGGAATAGTGACCAATACAAAGATGTTGGTGCTGGAAACTACTTAAAAATCCAGACGTTTTTATCTAGAATATTTTTTCATGATGTGGCCCTTTATGGTGAATAGGAAGGGGTTTAGAAATTGCCTCTTTACACTATTTACTTTGTTGGGGAAGACTTTATCACTGCCTCATTAAAGGAAATTTTAAGTGAAATTTAAAGTGGCCAATTACTTACCTGGGGCTTCTTTCAGCCATCTGAAGCTCTCCTTGTCCCTAGCCATCATTACTCGCTGCGCCAGTCCTCGTTACTCCCCCGCGCCTCCTCCATTGTGCTCCCATGGCCAGGAGTGTTCTGTGCTTGATCAGTAATTAAATTGCTACTGTGCATGCGCAGAATGCTCCAAAGCACAGACGCGCAGTCAAGAACAGTGCAGAATGACAGCAAAGGACCAGGAGGACTTCAGGAGGCTGGAAAGAAGTCCCAGGTAAGTAACTGACCACTTTCAATTTCACCATTTCTTTTAAGTTGATCTTTCCCCCAACCTTCTTTTTGGGGCACCCTGAGGTAGTGAAGAGCCCCTTGCCCTGGAAGTGAAATATAAGCTGAGCAGCCCATTGAAGAAAAAATGTACAGATCTGTTACCCTCCACTTATATGATATCTTGTAGCTTAAAGCCTCAGTTCAAGGCTCATATTTTTAAATGCATAGTGTGTGCACTTCACCTTAATTTGCATTGCAGAAAGTTTTGTGCAGTTATTTTCCTTGTGTTTCCTGTCCAGATGGGTTTACAAACCTGACTTCCTGTGCTGATTTAAAGTGACTCCGAGCTCACCCAAAAAAAGAAAGTTGTACTCACCAGGGGCCCAGTGCTGGTCGGGAGGTCCCACGCCGGCGTCCTGGCTCCTCTCCTTCTCCCCGCTCCGGAATGGCTGACAGGCCGCAGCCCGGGCGACACTCGGCAGAGTGTCGGGCTGCTCCTTCCGCGTATGACGCGGCTGACGTCACACGCCAGCCGCCTCACGTCATCACGGCGTCAGCCGCGTCATACGAGGAAGGAGCCCCTGGTGAGTACAACTTTCTTTTTTTGGGTGAGCTCGGAGTCTATTTAAGATACTGCTGGTCTGGACTGAATAGCAGTCTATGAGCTGTCCAAACTTCCTCCCCCATTCCATCATCATCCAAACAATGTCATCAAAGAGGAGTTGGTCAGAGACAACAGCCAGTCTTTTCCTATGAACACAGAGCTGATTCTCCCCACAGGACTGAGCACAGGGAGGAGGTGGATATGGTCAGGGGATTGCTCTGTTCAAAGGAAAGCGCACTATACCTTGAGCATAGATCAGTGGGTCATGTAAGTGAATCAGCAAAAATGGGCACCCACAGCCAGTATGGGTGCCACCATAGACTGTAATGTTTATTGCAGCTATAGTGGCCCCCAGTGGGCAATTTGGTTGTTGGAGGCGACGAGATAGCCAAAGCATCGGAAATGGGAGGGACAGATAGTGGTGGGAAAGGAAGAAAATATCAGTGGAAAGACAGGTAGTGGTTGAAAAGGAGGAAATTATCAATGGAGGGACAAGAAGTGGAGGAGGTGATAAGTGATCGGGACATAGTGTCCGTCTCTTATGTAACTGAACCCCACATGACTACTAAAGGGTTAGCCATAGTTGGGGAAGAGGTAGGTTAATGCCAGGAGTACAGTAGGTAGGGTTAGTGTGAGAAGGTTAGGTTGAGGGTTAGAGTGATATTAGAATATTGGTAAAAGCACTGATATCCTACTATTGTAGTGATGCAGGGACCTTTGCACTATTAGATATTGCAAGGCCCAACCAAGTGTCTCAGCATGCATGACCGCTAATTGCACCTTAAATCGTGTTAAACAATTTGCACCGAAACACAAAATTACGTGATGGAAATTTAATTTACGGAATTCAAAATGATTGTCTGTCAATTACAAAATTACAAATTCGCGACATAGTGGCAAAATTTGCATCCGTAATTACGGAAAGACGGAATTACGCAAATTTCGGCTTAACACTAACTATTGGTATTAGCCAACACCCAATAGTAGAATATTAGTAATTTTACCAGTATTCTACTAGCAGCTTCTCCCGTTGCCCACATTTCTGCATGTATGCATATGCAGACCTTTATCTTTCATTGTAAATGTTCATTCTATGTAGAATTCTATTCTCTAAACTGGTGATCTGTGAAGATGTCAAACAAGGTCTTTGAAACAAACACTACTGTTCTCCATATCCCCCATGGGAAGTTGTGATCAGTTCTAATTGCCCATTTATAAGTATTGCAAACATCACGAGTGCATAGCTCTAAACTGTCCCTTTTTTGGAGAGGCAATCCCTCTTTGTGGGATCCCTCTGTCCCTCTTTCTTCCTCATCTGTTCCCTTTTCAGGACTTATGTACAGATCTATGTAAAATGTATTTTTCTACTTAAAAATGTGTTTACCGTAATTGATGCTAAACTGTATTCCTATCCTTTAAATTGTTATTGTGCTTAAATGTTAACATAAAAAAACAAGAAAACTATGTATTTTGATTACAAATTCTTTGTGCTATGTGGAACTAGGGGTATAGTATAGGCGTGCTTAGAGGTGTGGTAGGAGTGTGTCTTAACAGTGTGTCTCTCTTTCTTACCTCAGAAAGTCAGGAGGTATACTAGTGATGATATATAATAGAAAAGTAGCAGTTGTACAAATGTAGTCAAACCACCGAAAACTGTCTTTGTAGACATAGAAATAACTTTTTAAAGTGCCCATTTATAAATATGCCCCATAGAACATGTAGAGCCATATTCACTTAAAGTGGATCCGAGATGAACTTTTACTCATTGCATAATTGTGTTCCTTTCCTATTGTTTATAGGGCATTCCTCAAGCCAAATACTTTTTTTGTTTTTGTTTTAATACTCTAATTCCCTATAACCTAAACAAGCCACACCCACAGGTTTTCAGAGAGCCAAGGCACTTTCAGACAGTAGCAAGGGCTCATGGGAGCTCAGTCTGGGCAGGAGGAGGGGGAGATATTACTAGCCAGAGATCTCAGAGGCAGAGGGGAGGAGGGAGGAGGAGTGGGATTAGGTTTTTTTTGCTCAAGATGCAGATAAGCCTGCCTCTGTGTAATGTTTACAAACAACATGGCTCTGTCATTGTATCACAGTAGGAAATAATTATATTCTATTAAAGCTGTTTGCAGTTAGATTTGCTGTGTAAACTATCTAAATTTTAGATAAGATATATAGACAAGTTACTTGTTATAGTTAGTTTTTCATCTTGGATCCACTTTAAAGAGAAACCGTAACCAAGAATTTAACTTCATCCCAATCAATAGCTAATACTTCCTTTCCCACAAAAAATCTTTACCTTTTCTCAAACGAATCATTAGGGGGCTCTGTATGGCTGATATTGTGGTGAAACCTCTCCCACAGTGTGATGTAAGCGCCTCACAGCACTGAGGGGCTGACATCACACTGTGGCAGCCTTGTTGCATTGTGGGAAATAATAGCTGTTCCCAACTGCCAAAAAAGCAAGCAGCAGCTACTTCCACTGACATCACCTGCCAGCAGTAGAAATGTTGCCCTATGATAAATTTCAGACTGTAAATCAGGGAGAGGAAAGATTTTACAATGGGCAAACACTGACTAAATCATTTACACATATATATTCAGTAAAGATGCCGTGTGACGGGAGTGCAGGCTATGTAGCGCGTGTTGCACCCTTAATTCCCCTGGTTGCCAGGGTAATGTGGGCTATGCAAGAAGCTTCACCTGCATAGGATGGCTATATGGGCACATACATGGCAGATGAAATTCGATGTTGACAAATGTAAAGTCATGCATTTTGGACATACTAATGGTCTAGCACCATACAAAATAAATGGGATACAGTTGGGGACATTACATTTGGAGAAGGACTTAGGAGTACTCATTGACAACAAGTTAAATAATCGTACTCAATGCCAAGCAGCTGCAGCTAAAGCGAACAAAATTTTGGGATGCATTAAAAGGGAAATAAAAACTCGAGATGCTAGCATAATATTGCCCCTGTTTAACTCTCTAGTAAGGCCACATCTGGAATATGGAATTCAGTTCTGGGCACCACATTACAAAAAAAGATATTGCAGTTTTAGAGCAGGTGCAGAGATGAGCAACAAAATTGATACGTGGGATGGAAGGTCTTACTTATCAAGAAAGGTTAGATAAACTGGGTTTATTTAGTCTAGAGAAAAGATGCCTTAGAGGGGATCTAATTAACATGTATAAATACATCAGAGGGCAATATAATAGCTTGACGGATGAGCTTTTTGTCCCTAGGCCTTCTCAAAGGACTAGAGGACATGATCTGTGCATGGAGGAAAAACGTTTTAGCCATTTATTTAGGAAAGGGTTCTTTACAGTAAGAGTGATTAAGATGTGGAATGCATTGCCACAGGAAGTCGTTATGGCAAACTCTATACCTGCATTTAAAGGGGGCTTAGATGCTTTCCTTGCGTTGAAAGACATCCATGGCTACAATTACTAGGTAATGCCTAATGATGTTGATCCAGGGATTTTATCTGATTGCCATCTGGAGTCGGGAAGGAATTTTTCCCTTTAGGGGCCAATTGGACCATGCCTTGTAAGGGTTTTTTCGCCTTCCTCTGGATCAACAGGGATATGTGAGGGAGCAGGCTAGTGTTGTACTTTATACTGGTTGAACTCGATGGACGTATGTCTTTTTTCAACCAAAATAACTATGTAACTATGCATTACCCCAGCCATGCAAGTGTTACCCAGATAATGGGGGTTGCTGTAATTATGCAATGTAACAGTAACAGTAAAATTGCAAAGTGCTTCCTTCACATAGAAACTTAACTAAAGTTTACTGAATATGGCCCATAGTTTTATAATTACAACCTTATGGGTATATTGCAGATCCTTTGCGTCTTATAAACTGAATGACTAGATTTATGGCACAAAGTAAGAATTCACATTTGAATTCGCAGATTGCGCATCTGTACTATTTGCAATTAATATATTGAAAGTACCTTGCAGGCTTGTGTCTTTAGTTCCTTGCTGACAGGAGATTGGAAGTTGCTACCATATGTCACAGTTAATCAGCTGACCCCACCTACCTTTTCCCTCTGCTGGAGGCTAGCAATCTCCCTGCAAATGCATGCAGCCTGAAAATGTGCTAATCAAATTCCACCTTCCATTTTCAAGCTGCATACATTTGCATTTAGAATGTGCATAATCCTGCATCAACTCATAATTATTTGCATCTAATTGACCATACCTACTAGCTACTAACCGCATTAAATATGGGAGGCTTACGTAGGTCTTTAAGGACATACTCTAAAGGTGCATACACACATCAGACCATAGTCTTTGGAAAATGAAAGATCACAGACAAATGTTACCCCCTTCCATGTAGTATGAGAGCCAACTTTCCATCAGATAAAAATCTTTGCAAGATGCTGCACACATTCAACAGATCAATATCTGCAAAAGTTCTGTTCCTGCAAAAAAAAACGTCCCTGCAAAATGCATTCATAGTCTATGATATCTGCAGATCTGATACACACCTTGTTTAACAGACATTCATCTGCAGATCAGACAATCATCTGCAGATCTGAAGATCCATCCTGGTGGATCTGATCTGCAGATGAAAGTCTGTTAAACAAGGTGTGTATGATGATCTTCAGATATCATAGACAATGAATGCATTTTGCAGGAACGGATCTTTTGCAGGAACAGATCTTTTGCAGATACTGATCTGTTGAATGTGTGCAGCATCTTTGTGTGCAGCATCTTGCAAAGATTTCCATCTGATGGGGAGTTCAGCTCAATAGAATAGACCGTGTAGGTATGGCTCTCATACTACGTGGAATGGGGTAAAATTGGTCTGTGATATTGCCTTTTCCAAAGACTTTTATCTCAAGTGTGTATGTAGCCATAGATTATGGACGGTATTGTATACTGGTCCATATGAGGTGCCATACCAAGAATTTGCACATGGCAGCTGGCACTATAAACTCTAAGCCTTCCTCTGCACATGACAATTGTGCACAACAGATAAAATGGTTAAATAAATAAGTAATTAATATAAGTGACTCCTTTTATGTTTAAGCTGAGCTGTCCTTTAGAGAAGTAATCTGGTTAATGTAAAGTTAATTTAACGTTTTAAGTGGTATCTGCTGCAGGGCAGCACTGGAACAGGTTCAGCTGTATGCAGTCTGGAAGTGTCATTTGCAGTCCTGCAGCATTTCTATGTTAATAGATTGTCCGATGATGATCTCATCCTATAGCCCAACCTCGATGATGTCAGCCTACCGCACTGCACTTTCATCAGAAACCATGACTTGCATTTTGCAACAATAATTGCAGCTCTGTGATGCCTTATTGGACTGCAGATTCTGCATTGAAGATGAACTGTGATACAGACGTACCTGGCATGTGTTTCTGCTTTGTTAAAACGAATCCCACCGCCATATTGCAGATTTATTTACGTTAAAAAATCTGGATACCATGCATTTCTTTCTTTGCTGGTTTTTCTTTTCTTTGCTGGTTTTGTGCCATTGCTGGCCTCACACAAACTGTAAGTTGCTTCCATATGGTAATATATACTAGCCATGATGTGTTTCCTTAGCAAAAGCAACCTTAGGGAACTTTGCCTAAACAAAACACTGAGGTATGACGAGGAAGCAGGAGTGATGTCATACAGATACATTCTCCATACAGAGTCAGGAAGCCAAGACACATATATGGGGTATATACTAGGCATATATTAGTCCAGTCCCTAATGGCTCATTCCTATGAGACAACACATACACAAATTTGATTTCATGCCTGTGTTCCTGATGCACAGTGGGGCCCAGTTTAGCACAAACATTGGCACCAGTGCACATCTTCTTTCTTTTGTGCGTGAGCGCTTCCTTTTACTGGCAAGGCATGGTTCAGAACTGGTGCATTCCCATTTCAGATTCACTTGTGCATGCATGACCACAGTGCATCCAGGGCCAGATTTAGGCCAAGGCCACCTAGGCCATGGCCTAGGGCACCACAGGAGCATGGGCACCAAAGCAGCAGCAAAGCAGGGCACCACAGGAGCAAGGGCACCAAAGCACCACCAAAGCAGCAGGCCGAACTTATCATTTGCCTTTGAAAACTTGTAAATGCTGCACTTCATGGAGATTAGGCAAGCGCCTGATCATGGTACTTGCTCTCTGTCCACATTTGCATTGTGGCTGGCGGGCTACGGACTTGGGCAGCAATGGAGACAGAAAGGAAGAGGAAGTTTCTGCACTGGAGACAAGCGAAGAAATGAGTGACACAGATGGCTGCTGCGGTGTGAAGGCGAGCTGGCTACCTATACTGAAAGGGGAAGGGGGGAGGGGTGGGGAGTGAGAAAAGGAGAAATTAAGGGAGTCATCTGGCTACCTATACTAGAGGGAAAGGAGGGAGGAGTCGTCTGGCTACCTATACTAGAGGGAAAGGAGGGAGGAGTCATCTGGCTACCTATACTAGAGGGAAAGGAGGGAGGAGTCATCTGGCTACCTATACTAGAGAAAGGGGGTCATTAGGTTACCTATAATAGAGGGAAGGGGGAGGGATCATCTGGCTACTTATACTAAAGAGGGCGGATGGTGACAGCGGCCTTGGGTGGGAAAGAGTACAAATCCGTGCATCCTACGGATTTTTCAACTGCTGAACCAGTTAAATATTAAAATGATAAAAGAATAACTCTGACCCTGTGGAATTTGAGGTTCAGGCGGTGGAGCTGTCGGAACGTTTGATAAAGAGGGGATATCAAAATAGAAGTATAGAACAGGCATTAGAAAGAGCCAGAGCAATACCTCGTGCCCAAGGAGGTTTCATTTTATATTTGATTATACTCCCATGTCTAGTCAGATTCATCAAACGATGCGTAGTCATTGGCATTTGTTGTCATTGGATGAACATTTAAAGCAGATTGTTACTAAACCACCTAAGATTAGTTTTAGGAGAGGCAATAGCATAAAACAATGTTGGTTCATAGCGAGTTCAAACCTATGCAGGATAAATAAAAGAATTGGTTGTTGGATGACAAATTGGAAGGCAACTTCCCTTGTGGTCATTGTTTGGCGTGTAAGTCCGTTAGGAAAGGTAAAGTGGTCCAGGTAGGAGGAATTACATGGCATGTGAAGGAATTCATTAATTGCAGGTCCAGATATGTGGTGTATTACGTTTGGTGCCACTGTGGGAGATTCTACATAGGGAAGTCCATTCAGCCACTTTGCAAAATAAAAGATCATTCGGGAGCGGCGTGGGTGCACGCCCAGGGCTGGCCCTAGACTTTTTGCCGCCTAAGGTAAATTTAGAAAAAAATTGTATTGTAAGTGGACGGCGATGCAGGAAGTGACGTCAGTGGAGCACACGCTGGAACGCAGAAAAGGTGAATCCTCCCTGCCCGTTCCTCTTACTATCGTCCATCGGCTGCTTCCTATTTACAGCTGGAGGGGAGTGCAGATCGGGGGACCCAGGCGAGGGAGGAGGGGGGTCCGACCCCCCTCCCCACCGCTAGGCCCAATACCCCCATCCTGCCCGCTACCCCTCCAGCTCGGCGGCCGCCCCCCCCCCCCCCCCACACCCACTGACGGGCGAGTGCCGCCCCTAGAAGTTTTCCGCCTGAGGCAAATGTTTCACCCTGCCTCATGAGCGGGCCGGCCCTGTGCACGCCGTATGATTGCTCATGTCAATTCTAAACATGGAGGCAGTGCAGATTGCCTGGAGGTAGCTGGCCTTATAAAAGTCTCGGATATGCCGAGAGGGGGTTTAAGGGACGAATTATGATTACATAAAGAGGCCTCTTTGATATCTATGACCAATGCCTTGGGGAGTCTGGGTTTCAATGACAGAAATGAAATGTCAGCTTTTTTTAAATGATTGTAATGGTTTTATCTCATTGAATTGTATGTGTATGTATATCACCTCTGTCCTGCAAGGGTTAATACTTGGTCATAACCTTAGGAAATGGTACTGCCCCCATTACTAGGTATTTAGGTGGGGTGGGAAAAGGAAGAGGTGAGTCTTCGTGTCCTGAGGAAGCTTGGGATCACGCGAAACAGCTGTCGACACAGGCGTGCTTGTAACCTGTTGCCACTATTTCCCTTTACATTTGTAGCAATTTTGGTGGCACCAGCATGTATGGGGGCTTTGCTATTAACTGCTAAAGTCGGCATAAAATGACGTGAAAATTATGCGATCTTACGAATGGATTACACTAAGGGTCAACACACACCATACAATCTTGGTTGTTTAATCTTACCACTTTTATGTATTATAAGAGCTTATCCAGTCAATCAATCAAGGTATTTTCAATCTGTTGGCCCTTATACTACATAGATTTTGTAAATCTGTACAACCAAGATTGTATGGTGTGTGTTGAGCTTTAATCAATTGAATTTCCAATTTGTAATTACATATGGTCATAATTGTGAAAATGCATGCAACATTTTTGCATAATTATAATTAGCAGATTATATTCATTAATAAAAATCTACCTTTTTTAAAATGGCAGTAGGTATACAATGGGCCTGATTCACAAAGCAGTGCAAAGTGTTTGCACGCCAGTGAAAAGCCCTTTATCACGCCTAAACTCCGTTTAGGCGTGATAAGAAGAAACTCGCGCAAATTTTCCACACGCAAAGTTTTGCGCGCGCGCAGCGCACCGCAGTGCCCATTAAGGCCTATGGGACTTTGCGCGCGCGCATGCGCGTTTGCGAGGGCAAAACTTTGCGTGCGGGACTTTGTGCGAGATAATCAGCACAAAGCCGTGCTAACTCAGCGGTGCAAAGGTTATCATGCCTGAGTTATCACCGCTTTGTGAATCAGGCTGAATATTTCAATTGCACGGCTGCTGTTGTAATATGAAACTGGCTGCTGCTGAGACCAGAGCTTTTCATTCATATTGTCACAGTAGCCAAAACAGGTATATTAGCCTCTGTTAAAGCATTTAAAATTCCAATAATCCAGCATGGCCCGCTCAGTGAAATCAGCACTTAGGCCCATGATGGACTGAGAAGCCTGAATCTACAACCTCCTTCACAAACAAGCAGAACAGGCTCAATCCAGAGACTGTTTGGCTGCAACATTCCTTTCAATCTGCAGCGTTTTAATTTCCTCCCTCTTGATAGATAGTCAGTGACTGCAGTGCTCCAATAGATCATGATACCAGTTTATTTCTCTGCATTCTGATCACCCCACGCTAAATTCAATACATAATTATACTGTACGTCCGCGGTCAAGGGAAATAAACATCCATGCACGGGAGAGGACTGGGTGGAGGGCGGGAAGTTCCCACGGCAACAATCAATAGTTCAAAGGTTACAGGGTTGTCATCTTCTTGTGACTTTGGTCCTGAAAGCCATTATTCATAGCTGCAAAACAAGGGAGGTCAGCCGAGGTACAGACCAATTACACAACATAATTGCAGCAGCAAGGCTTTCTTGCTGGCCCAGAATGGATATTTATGGGGAAATAGGAAGCTGAATAGTGGCTGTGCATGTCATCATGCTGTAATAACAGGGTTTCTCAATGCCTGAGAGAAAATTGTGAATGAAATGAGCACTGTTTTAAAAACTGCACACAGCAAAGTATGTATGACATCTAGGAGTATAGTAATGATATGTACTCTGACGCCCTGTCTGGAGACCTGTTACAGGCACTTTACCTCAAAATACATACTATATTTGTGTCGGACTTTTTTTCCGTTTCTGTAAACAGGTGAATTAAAATTCCAACTCTAGGAGAACAGATAGTTTTTGTTAGTGCAGAAAGGGGAAATAACCTTTTTAGAGGTTTAACTTTTTCAAGCCCCTGTTTTGGTCCATTAATGTATGACCAAGAGAGAAGCTCAGGAGTTCCGTTCAGTGCACTGCTATCTCCAGTTATATCTACTCCAAAGCACTTATAATGTGGAAACAGGATTTTTTTCCTTTCTGCCCTAGCCCTTATCACAGACTTCTGAGTCTCTCTTACAGTCCCAGACATGGCCCCCATGCTGGTTCCATTAGGCCTAATAAGCCATCACATGACTAGCTTCTAGAGCCCAAATAATCAGGCCTGGGCCTCCCATGATCAGGGCCGGGCCGAGGCATAGGCTGGAGAGGCTCCAGCCTCAGGGCGCAGTGTAGGAGGGGGCGCACAATTCATTCAGCTGTCATTCCTAATTGTGTATGAAGCAGAAAGAAATAAGAAAAGGGGATACACAGCAGTGACTGCTGGCCAGAGAACTAGATATTAAGGTGTTGGGGAGGTTGTGGGCCCTGTGGCCCTCTTAGTCTAATAGCAATAAGTGTGTGACAGCTGGGGTGGGAGGGATGGAGGGGCGCACTTTGGTGTCTCAGCCTTGGGTGCTGGAGGACCTTGTCCCTGCTCTGCCCATGACGCCAGGTGATGCCACTTCCTTAGGTGGCGTCATGCGCCAGGCAGCATCCCACCCACCTCCCTCCCACCCATGGCCGGATTTGTACTTTTTACCGCCCTAGGCCAACTTTCACCAGCCGCCCCATGACCCACAGCACCCCACACACCACCCCCAGTATGACCTATATCCACCCCCTGCCCTGCACCAGGAAATAATTTTTTATTATGGAAATAATATTTTAAAGCTCTTGTACCTACTCTTAGGTATGTCTTTCCCTTCTAGTGATGCATCAGCCACATAAATGTACCTGATCTGTGCAGCTTTTCATTGGATTCTGTAGTGAGAGCGGTATGTGGAGGCTGCATTATTTATTTCCTTGCAATATCAGTTGCCTGGCTGTCCTACTGATCCTCTGCATTTAATACATTTAGCCACAGACCCTGAACAAGCATCATCAGATCAGGTGTTTCTGACATTGTCAGGTCTGACAAGATTAGCTGCATGCTTGTATCTGGTCTGATTCAGACACTACTGCAGCCAAAGAGATCTGCAGGGCTGCCAGGCAACTGGTACTGTTTAACTTTAAAAGCAAATAAATATGACAGCTTCCATATATCTCTCATTTCAGTTGAACTTTAACATCGTCAGTCACTGTAACGTCAACCTGTTCTGGCCAGATCAGGTCCATTTATGTGACTGATGCGTCACTAGGAAGGAGGAGGTGGGGAGGAGTGGTAGTGTGCTTGGCACTCTTGTACAATCAGACTGAGGAATCAGCCAGGTAGCTATTGGTTTATATTGAGATACATATACCACTTTAAATTTAAAGCGGAACTGAAGATAATAAAAAAAAAAGTTTCACTTACCTGGGCCTTTTGCAAGCCCCCAGCAGCCGTCCTGTCCCGCGCCAGTCCTCCACGCTCCTCTGTTCCCCTCCGCTGCTCCATTTCGTTCCTAGACTTGTAAGTCGAGGGGCCATTGCGCCTGTGCAGCCCTGCCAAGAGTATCATTTTTTACACGTTCCTGTCTGCAATAGCGCTATTGCGCACTGGAATAGGAAGGAGGATACGCAAGGCCAGAGCCGCGCAGGCACAGTGGCCCGAGGGCGAAACCAGAAGTAGCTGGCGGCGGGAGAACGGAGGATCATAGAGGACCGGTGCATGACAGGACGGCTGCTGGTGGCTTGCAGAAGCCTCAGGTAAGTGAAACTGTTTCTTTTGCAACTATCTACTATCTTGAGCTCCACTTTAAGCTACGTACCCACAATACAATTTTTTGAACAAGTTTTCTAGCCACTATTTTTTTGCGCAACAAGCGATCATTTCTGTGAGCTTGCATCGTAGGTGCGTGATCAGGGAAAACAACGCTTTGCAACGCACGGTGATAATGATCGTCAGATCTTGAATATATACCCGACAAGACAACTCCCATGCAAAGTGGAGCGATCGTTTGAACTCTCGTTCAAGCCCATCGCGTGACATTGTATGTTCCCACGGGAAGGAAGATAAACCGGAGAACGCTTGTTGGCCGAGTAGAATCGCTAATCGTTCTCCGATCTATCTAGCAGTGAGTACAGGGCTTGAGAACACCTTGTCTGCGTGTTATACTGCAGAGGTCAGACAGGACAACAGCTTAGACCAGAACTTCAGAAAACAGACAGACTCTACCCTGAGTCCCGGGAACTGCTCCCCCTCCTCCTTCCCTCGCATCCCCCCCAGCATTCCAGCACAAGCAGGCCGAAAATTCATTACACACATTCTTACCCACACAGAGGCAGTCAGGTTGTAGTGATGATCCATTTGCACAGTGAGTGTCCCTCTGAGCAGTGGCTGTATGATTAGCCTGGGGATGCATTTTAAGATAGCAGCGGCGCTGGGGCAGACATGTCTGTGATCATGTGACACACCGACAGCGAAAGGACACGTGGCTGGCAGGGAAGATCCTGGTGTGGTGGGGACACCGTACAACATCAACTGCTGCACAGAGGAGCAAAGTGTACACAGCACTGGGGACATGGAGGAGCCTTGGAAGCCTGAGGACCAGACCAATCCCCATGCAGTCTCCCTGGCACGGGCTGCCGATTCCCAGCTTGATCATCATGGGCGCAGGCTGACAGGCAAGTAAAAGCGCGCCCAGACGTTCAGAGCAGCATCCACACTTGCTGCTGCTGCTGCCTCCAGTCTTGTTCCAGCCTCGCTGGTTTGCTTGACCGTCATCTCCCCGCCCCCTAAAGTTTCACACGTGGAGGAAGAAGATCTGCTGTTAGATTACGAGTCAGTCAGCGCTGTGTTCCTCGGTCTCCAATTTCCCGGGTATCCTCTCTACTGACCTGCTCAGCTCCTCCCCTCAGTGTCAGAGTGAAGGAAAGGGGCGGGAGTGCATTGCATGCATGAGAGAAGCGAGGAGAAAGAAATCCGTTTTGCCCAGAGAAGCAATTAAGAAACAGCTGATCTTCGAGAGCTGCAGCACCGCCCCAGCCTTAGCTCCGCCCCAGTCCCAGGCCTCGGTGGCCTGCCCACAAATCCGGCCCTGCTCCCACCCTCCACTGGTTTACCTTCTTGAAACAAGCGGTGGCCGCCTCCTGCAGAAGGACAATCTCATTGAGCCCCCCTTGCCTGCTTCTAGATCTCTAGGAGAGCAGTTGCCATAGCAGAGCTTATACTGGAAGTACTTCCTGTATACTTGCTGCTATGGGAGTTGCTCTCCTAGAGGCCTAGAAGCAGGTGAGGGGGACCCAGTGAGACTGACCTGCTGCAGGAGGTGCCTGCCGCTTGTTTCAAGACGGTAAACAGCGATGGCTGGGGAGGGAGGAGGGTTGCAGCAGGCTGGCTATATTGGGGAACCCAACCTGGCTAACCTATACTGAGGGAACCTACCTGGCTAACCTATACTGGGGGAACCTACCTGGCCACCTTATACTAGGAGAACGTACCTGGCTAACCTATACTGGGGTAACCTACCTGCCTACCTTATACTGGGAGAACCTGCGCATCCGCACAAGTTGGCTTCAGGCTGCAAAAAGTCTAGAATCAGCCCTGCAAATAATAAACAGTCGGCTATCACCAAAGCTACTTTTGATGCTGGCTAGAGCAAGATGAACAGAAAATGTATTTTTGTACATGGTATTTGGAGAAGACATATGGTTATGGAATAATCATCAGCTGTGGTTGTTTTTAGGTCAACATTACTGGTGAGATTTCAGAGTGCATTTGCCATGACATTGGGCTCTATTCACAAAACTTCTCATAAATTACTTATTTATCGTCTAATTGATAAAAAATAACCTTTCAGCACATTTGCAAGCAAAATAATCACTAAAAGTAAGTTGTTTCTGATTAACTTCATCTCAATATTATTTTTCTTAATTATATTTTTGCTCTTTGGGTGCTTAAAAAAGTAACATAGATAATGTGAAAACAGAGGGAAACAGGTAAAAAAGCTTTGTGGATCATGTCCATGCTAGTGGAATATTGTTAAATTCACCAATATTCTACTACTTAATTCCAATAGAAAAATATTTGTAAAGATTACTGTTATTTTACTATGTCTTAACCTACCCTATTCTCACACAGAACCCTCCCTCTACTGCACCAATGACCTCCCTTTACCGATGCCTAACCCTAAGACCTCCCTCTGCCATACTGATGCCTAACCCTAAGACCTCCCTCTGCCATACCGATGCCTAACCCTAAGACCTCCCTCAGTGCCTAAGTGTTCTAGCCACTTGGTACGGTGACTACTGGCTGTGGCACACCCCACGTCCTCAGAACATGTTTGTTCCTCGTCCAGTATACCCATTGTTGTTGAAGAAAAGAACGCTAGAAGGAGCCTTCGTGGAGAATTACAGTATGGGCCCATTTATGGGAATTTGTTGCGTTTCCCCGCATGCAAATTTGTTTGGGAAATGCAGCCTATTGAAATCAATAGGCTTCCCACTGATTCACATGTGGGGAAAAAAGCGGCATGTTGCATTTTTCTGCATTGCACATCTGAATCCCTATAGCATGCATGGCACAGCTAGAGGGATTTGAATGCATCTTGCATCTGATCTGTGCTGGCAGTGCATTTTGCAAGACACATGCCAAGCACAGAGGAAACTGACCCCGTGAATTTTTCACCATGTGGGTGATTTTTGTGCAGTTCCTGGAGTTACCCTTTAAGTTAAAGTGGGTTTTGTGACCAAGGCCGGACTTATACTTTTAGCACCCCTAGGCCATTGTTGCTCCCCTTCCAAGAGCAGCAGCCCCTCTTCCATGTGTAGCAGGCATTTACAGCAGCCTCTCACTGTCATGTACAGCTCTCTTGAGCAGCAACTTCGCTTTTCCTTCCTCAGTTAACCCTTCTACTACATAGATTTTGTAAGATTGGACCAAAAAAAAGATTGTATCATTAGTGGCCACCATTAAAAATTATTTGATATCACCATGTAATTAAAAAAGCTCTTTTATTGATGATCAGTTAAAACATGGTTTCTGAACAACTTGCACAGTGACAGCCCTTTTTCAAACTGAAAAGCTGATCAAGCTTGAAAAAGAGTGCATTGCCCAAAACAGCAGGCTGTCACTGTACATATGAACATAACACATGTGAAAAATGCAATAGAACTGACTGTCTGTTTAAAATTAATGGACTGTTTCCATCTAGCAGCGCTTGACTTCAGGATGACCAACAGATCCAACAGACCCCAAGTCAGTCTCAATCTAAAAGACTTTTGCTCAGACTTTTCCAGCTTGTAAGCTACTTCAAAAACTGTGGGCCATATGCAATTCACTTTTTCACCTGAGTTTTCTCCTAGGAGATAATTTTTCATCTTTGATTTAAAATAACTTTCCAGCACTTTTCAACTAAAAAAGTACCAAAAAGTAGGTGAAAAAGTACTATCAAATTTATTTTGAGTATTTTTTTGCTTTCTGGTGGCTTAACCACTTGCCGACCGCGCACTCATACCGCGCGTCGGCAAAGTGGCAGCTGCAGGACCAGAGACGCAGATCTGCGTCGCCGGCTGCAGGCTAATTAATCAGGAGACAGCCGCTCGCGCGAGCAGCTGTCTCCTGTCATTTCACGGCTGGGAGGCTCCGTGAATAGCCTGCGGGCCGCCGATCGCGGCTCGCAGGCTAAATGTAAACACAAGCGGAAATAATCCGCTTTGTTTACATTTTTACAACGCTGCTACAGTAGCAGCGTTGTAGTAGATCAGCGATCCCCGGCCAATCAGTGGCCGGGGATCGCTGTCACATGACAGCGGGGAGCCTGTTAGAGGCTGCACAGGACAGATCCGTTCCTGTGCAGCCTCCGATCTCTCGGGGAAGGGAGGGAGGAGAGGGAGAGGGGGAATCCTGCGGTGGAGGGGGCTTTGAGGTGCCCCCCGCCCCGCCACCCACAGCATGCAGGAGCGATCAGACCCCCCCAGCACATCATCCCCCTAGTGGGGAAAAAAGGGGGGCGGTCTGGTCGCTCTGCCTGTCATTTGATCTGTGCTGGGGGCTGTAGAGCCCACCCAGCACAGATCTGAAAAAACAGCGCTGGTCCTTAAGGGGGGGGGGGGGGGGGTAAAGGCTAGGTCCTCAAGTGGTTAAAAAGCATTTTATTTACAAGTTTAAAATTATCACCTAGGAGAAAACTCAGGTGAAAAAGTGAATTGCATATGGGCCAGTGAATTTAAAATGATCTACTAGGTTGTATCTACCTACAGATGCAAGCCACAGCTGCAGAACGTGCACAGGGTCTGTCTATCAGTAATTACCACAAGCCACCAGTTGGATGCAAGTCATTGGGCCTGATTCTTAAAGCGGTGCTAACCCAGTTAGCACACCTAAAAGACTTTAGGCATGATAACCATTGCACCATGCTGGTGAAAAGCCAGTTTAGGCGTGATAAGTTTAGGCGTGATAAGTTTAGGCATGCTAAGTTTAGATAAGTTTAGATCGCACGCAAAGTCCCGCACGCAAAGCAGCGCCATTAAACTCTATGCGAAGTGCACCAGACTTTGCTAGCGCAAAACTTTTGATCAGCTGTGCACTGCGGTGCTAACCCAGTTGGTGCTTAAACTTATCATGCCTAAACTTATCACACCTAAACTTAACATGCCTAAACTTATCACACCTAAACTTATCACACCTGCTTATCATTCCTAGGGCTCGATTCACAAAGCGGTGCTAACCCAGTTAGAGACTTTAGGCATGATAACCATTGCACCACGCTGGTGAAAAGCCAATTTAGGCGTGATAAGTTTAGGTGTGATAAGTTTAGGTGTGATAAGTTTAGGCATGCTAAGTTTAGAGAAGTGTAGATAGCGTGCAAAGTCCCGCACGCAAAGCAGCGCCATTAAACTCTATGCGAAGTGCACCAGACTTTGCTAGCGCAAAACTTTTGATCAGCTGTGCACTGCGGTGCTAACGCAGTTGGTGCTTAAACTTATCATGCCTAAACTTATCACACCTAAACTTATCATGCCTAAACTTATCACACCTAAACTTATCACACCTACTCTTATCATGCCTAAACTGAGTTTAGGCGTGATAAAGGGCTTTTCACCAGCGTGCTAACTGTTAGCACCGCTTGTGAATCAGGCCCCTAAACTGAGTTTTCACCAGCGTGCTAACTGTTAGCACCGCTTTGTGAATCAGGCCCATAGAGTCCTCCTCAGTAAGCCAAATAGACCAGTGCTTGACCATGCTCAGTGTCTAGCAAAATTGTAATCAGCAGTAGCACATAATACTTCTAAATGTATGGCTCCCCACCTTGCAACATCATTATCCTCTAAAACTTCATGGCAGCACATTGCACTAAGCTCATCAAGTCAAAGAGACAGAGTATGTCACTCTAGTGGGTGGTGTGAGATCTACCCAGAAGTCCTTTGTTATCTACCGGTAGATCACAATCTACCTAATGGCCCCCCCTGATGTAAAACGTGCTTTTCCTGGGCTGTGCAGAGTGTTGGCAGAGGAGTGTAGGCTCACCTGTCTGTTGGCGTGCTCCTCCTGTGTCTTCTCTTCATCGCCACCGAAGTGGCTGTGTCCCGTGGCCCAACAGCATGTATGTAGAGATGGCCCGAACGGTTCGCCGGCGAATGGTTCCAGGCAAACTTCCGGGGGTTCGCGATCATGGAGAACTGCAAATTTTACCGGAAGTTCGATTCGCCCCCTTAGTGCACCATTAGGGTCAACTTTGACCCTCTACATCACAGTCAGCAGGCATATTGTAGCCAATCAGGCTACACTCCCTCCTGGAGCCACTCCCCCCCCTTATAAAAGGCAGGCAGCGCCGGCCATTTTACTCACTCGTGTGCCTGCAGTAAATAGAGAAGGGACAGCTGCTGCAGACCCTTATAGGGAAAGATTAGTTAGGCTTTTGTAGGCTTCCTAGCTTGCTCCTTGCTGATTCTTATTGCTAAAATAGCACCCCACAACAGCTCTTTTGAGAGCTAATCTTGTGATCTATTTTTTTTTCTGTGTGTCCCACTGACATTTGTGTTGCATAGACAGCCTTGATAATTCATCCTGTGTGTGCCACTGCCAGGCCCAGCACATTCAGCAACTACCTGTGTGTGTTACAGGTGCACATTGTAATACCCATTACTGCGTATACCTACCTACCTGTTGTTCACAGTGCACCCACCTACCTACGTGAGCTGAATGCACGCAGTGTCACTGTGCCTGTCCGCTACCTGTCTGTGTGCGACAGGTGCACATTGTAATACCCATTACTGCATATACCTACCTGTTGTTCACACTGCACCCACCTACCTACGTGAGTTGAGTGCATGCAGTGTCACTGTGCCTGTCCGCTACCTGTCTGTGTGTGACATGTGCACATTGTAATACCCATTACTGCATGTACCTACCTACCTGTTGTTCACAGTGCATATCTTTCACTTGAATGGATGGCAGACTTGCCCTCCATAACAGATTCTCGTTACAGATAGTACAGTCTATCAGTGTCATCTACAGCAGGGCCTCGAAAGTCCTCCTTTTGGTCACTACCTAGGGACGTACATGCCATGCCTGCTGCCTTCCTTGGATGTGTGGTAGCCATTCCTGCTCCTTTGCCCACAGCGTGCCTGCTGCCTTCCTTGGATGTGTGGTGGTGGTAGCCGTTTCTTAGGCTCCCACTCCGGACTGGAATTGAACCAGGATTCCCCGGCCATTACCAGTGGTCACTCACAATGGCAGACTTGCCCTCCATAAAAGATTCTTGTTGCAGGTACTGAACAGCAAGCAGAACAAGTATTTAAAAAAATAGATGTAAGCTTTAACAATGGTAGAGAAAGAACCACTGAAAAATGATAAGGCAGTCAGACATTACCTGACATTCCTGAGTGAGGAAGAGCAATCTCACCATGGTGCGCACCAGTCCAGCACGGCCGTCACAACACAAACAGCTATTTGCAGTGCATTACACAGTGAGCTTGGTCTGTCAGTGTGAAGCAGTACACTAATTACACTCCCTGATTGATGTATACACATGCAAGATGTTTTAAAGCACTTTAGGCCTCCAATTTAGCAATAAAATGTGATTTCCGCCCTTAAAATGCTGCTTTGCGTCCAATCTTGATTTTTCCCCGGGACTTTTGGTGTCTATCCCGCTCATCCATGCCCCCCTCCAGGTGTTAGACCCCGTGAAACATCTTTTCCATCACTTTTGTGGCCAGCATAAATGTTTCTAGTTTTCAAAGTTCGTCTCCCGATTGAAGTCTATTGCAGTTCGCGAATGTTTGCGCGATTCGAACGTTTGGTGAAGGTTTGCGAACCCAGTTCACGAACCGAAAATCGGAGGTTCGGGCCATCTCTACATGTATGTGGTCACATAACATACGTGCCACCAGGTCATGGGGTACAGGTGCTCTGTCAGCAACGGAGAGAGAACACAGGAGGAGCGTACCAGTGGACCGGTGAGCCTACACCTATGATCTATATGATGGTCGAATCTGGTGGCCATCTATATGCATCTGGCCACTGGAGATGCTCATTTGTATTCCACGGAAATGAAATTTCCGCATTTCCAATCGGATTTCTGCAGAAATGGTGCATTTCTGCAACTTGGTAATTTTAGCCCAGTCAAAGAACTCGGAAGCACTGGACCAATCAGAGAATGCAGAGTCAACTCAGATGTATTTGAAAGAATGACCAAAAAACTACTCGGAAATCGGAATTGGAAATTGGAAAACAGAAATCAGAAACCCACGGAATTGGTAATCGGCATTGGTGGAAATCGAAACTTCCACGGAATCAGAAATCAACATTTCCAATCATCCCTACTATAGAATTGAACTGCATCCATTCTTTAAATGGCAACTAGCGAAAGGATAAAAACATCATAAGAGCAACTAGACAATAAATTAATGGATTGCTGAGCAGAGGTCAATCTCTCTTTTTTCAATGCACTTGTTTGAATTGAAAATACACATTCTGGTAGTTTAGAATTATTTTAATTTTTTTTTTCAGATTATTTCGTCAGTCAATATTTTTTTCAAGGCAAAAGAAGTGTCAAATCAGGCCAAATTGATAAAGCAGTGTTTTAACTCTGATCTATATGACTGAAAACTGAAAACGTTCAACTGCACTGGCCAGAAGGAGACGGTGAACAATGACATGTCAGCCACATCAACCTAATTAAAATGCACAGTGAAACCCATTACCATGAAATAAAAATCAAGTTTCCAAACAAATTAAACATACATACCATTATTAAATGGTCTGCTGGGAAATTAGTAACAATAATGAAAGGGATGCTAGTGTGTTCTATAACATTAATTAACAGAACATTTCTTTATTCACCTTTATTGGAGAGAAATGACCTTATGTTTGAGGGAGAAAAACAAACACGGGTAATCGACACAATCTTATTATCTTCAATGAAGAGCGCAGTTCTCTATTGTGACTGACTATATCACATGCAGGTCACACAGGAGGATGATGATGTACTAATTAAAACACCTGGAATAGCTTGTAGTCAGTCTGGGCATTCTCCTGATAAAGAAAAATCTGTTACACCAAATGCAGTGCCAGGAAATTAGCTGAAGGGCCTAGCAGAACTGACGTGGCACAAAGACAGTTCTTTACAAATAAGAACAGTGAAAACTTTTCTCGTAAAAAGTACTCTTCAGCAAGTCAGTAGTATCACATTGGGTTATTTGATTCGTGCACATGCCCCAAATCATTTCCAGAATACCCTGAATCTCACTCTGTTACACTGCCAAGCACATCTTGGAACATGTTGGCAGGTATTTGCCTCTCACATGCAAAAAGTGTGCAGTGATAATTTAAGCGCCGGAGAAAGCCGCTAGTGGAAAATCAGTAAAATTACCAATATTTCACAACTTAATTTTGATTATTGACTTTTTACACCAATTCTCTACTATATATCCCATGGTAGTTTGGGTGCCTCTATGTCCATGCCCATGTCCATAGCCATGATTAGTTCTGTGATAATTTGGGCGCATGAGGTGCCTGATAGAATAGCAGACACCAGGGCCAGCTGTTATACAAACTGTTTGCATATGTGTCTCAGCGCCAAGGAAACAAAGTGGCAACAATGTCCAGAGTTCACAAACAGGTAAATTATAAATGATCAGCGCAGAGTGCAAAAACAGAAGACGAGTCTTCAAAGAATAAGAGCAGACAAATCTCCATCACAATAAATATTGGGGTCACAGCACAGCTTTGCATTCATGGATACCCAGAAAAAGGAAAAAGGCTTACCAGCTGGTAATAACCCACATTATAAGGTTGTATCAACGATTTGGTAGGACTTTAGGAAGCAACAGTCTGTCCAGGATCCACCAATTCAGCAATGATTCATCTCACAAATGGATATCATTCCCTAATGGGAAGGAGACAAGCGGCACGGTTAGACTGTCCTTTACCACTGACCCATGCACGTGTGCAACTTTCTCGGGGTTCCCATTGCATGGGCCCCGTATGTAAGTTTTGTTTTTATGCTATTTTTTATGCAGTTTTTACTATGAAAACTCTATATTAAACGGTTTATACTTAGAGTTGCCCTTTGTTCGTTTTTTATGATGTTTACTACTGATATCCATTCATGAGATGAATCATTGCTGAATTGGTGGATCCTGGACAGACTGGTGCTTCCTGATGTCCTACCAAAGCGTTGATACAACCTTATAATGTGGGTTGTCACTAGCTGGTAAGCCTCTTTCTTTCTTCTGGGTATCCATGAATGCAGAGCTGTGCCGTGACCCCCATACTTATTGTGGTGGAGATTTGCCTGCTCTTATTCTTTGTTGAAGACTCATCTTTTGTTTTTGGACTCTGCGCTGATCATTTGAAATGTATATGTTATACAAACTGTGGCTACAAATAGTGAGCCGGTGCATAAATTACCTAATTTTCCTCCATTGTTTTTGCTTTAATCTTCTGTGGTTCTCAGGTCCTTATGAAATGTCTGCTTTGCTCACCACCACCCATACCACTACTGTTATGTGACACAAGGGGCAGTGTGTGTTGCACATTGCACTGGTCTGATATAAAGTGCTGGCCCTGGCTCAGCCTGTTACAATGCTGTGGGGGATCTTGAGATGCTAGATTTCCTCTGTTGTTCCCATGGAACTTGCGGAAGTAGCTGGAATGATCTGACGTCACAAGAAACATAATATAGTATAATATGAACAGCTGTTTTAATCCCCTGTGTCTGAATGTACTCCACAAGTCCATCGCCAACTGGAATTCTCCACAGTATTTAATGATTATAATTTATTACTACAATGTAAATGTTTCTGACTGTGATTTCTATTTATATATGTCAATGTATTCTAGTATTATTTTTGTAAGGTATTATTTAAGACTCTTAACCTTCTTACGACCACCTAACGCCAATTGGCGGTCGCAAGGTGGCAGCCCCAGGACCATGTAACGCCAATTGGCGTCAAGTCCTGGGGTGGGGAATGTTCAGGAGCTGGTGAGAGAAGAGGGTATGTTGCCAATGCAGAGTCTGGCTGATTTATGGGTCAGATGGTGAGCTTGGTAAAGAATTTCATGGGACACCTTCAACTTGGGAAGCCTTTTCTAAGTCTGATTCTACTTACTGGAACTGGAGGAGGTGGTGGCTATACATTGGCTGATGAGATAAGGCAGGATTTAATGTTTATGAATTTAAAGGAGTTGGAGGTGGCATCCGAGAAGTATTAAAACATTTTGGTGTTCCAAGCTCTCAGTGTGCCACACAAAGACACTCATTATGACCTGATGAAGCGGGATCCAACTCCTGAAATATCTGAAATATTCTGAATATTTATTGTTTTCTTTAGTTAATTTGCTATTGGTTGACTTTTTTTTCCACTTTTTCTTGATTAAACTGTTTTTGGACATTTTAATACTTCTGGGGAACTTTCTCCCACCCCTTTATGTCCTTACTCCCATAGGGGACAGTCTCAATGGTAACCAGCATTTAATATCTATATTGATAGGTGAACAGAGGCGCCAGAAGGATAAAAGTACATAGCATTTTTTAAAAAATTGCTGTGAGGAAGTGGTGGACTCGCCTCCGTTAAAGCAGACACCAAGGACTGTAAATATATAGATATACACATTTATTAAAAATTCACCTAAAGATGCACAGCCTACTTCTTCAGGCAATAAGCAGGGGATAAACAACAGCAATTCAGTTATAGCAAGCAGAGCGCCTCTGTCTGCTTGCTATAACTGAATTGCTGTTGTTTATCCCCTGCTTATTGCCTGAAGAAGTGGGCTGTGCCCGCGAAACACGTTGCATCTTTAGGGTATTTTCAATAAATGTGTATAACTATATATTTACAGTCCTTGGTGCCTGCTTTAGGCGAGTCCACCACTTCCTCCCAGCAATTTAAAAAAAAAATGTATGTACTTTTATCCTTCTGGCACCTCTGTTCACCTACCAATATATTTGAGTCCACCCCAGGTGGAGTGATGATCTACCCGCCTTCTTCCTATCTACATAGAGCGACTTCTTTATCCTGAGTGAGGACAGGTCTAATCTCCTCACCTGCCTAATGAGTGGTTACCTAGGTGGTAACCCGTGTTTGTGAGTATTACCATCTCACTGTTTCATTTATCCAATCAATTTTGACATACTACACCATATTGGGCTCTAGATTTCTCTTCAACTTTAGCATTTAATATCTATTCAATCACATTTTTTTATTTTTTGAAGACCAACCACCTGGATCCTAGGATCACCTGTTGTTCTATGGGGAGACGGACCAGTTCTCTCCACAAGCGCATCACTGTGGTTGCCATTATTGCAACCCGGATTTGTGAGTATTATTTTGTACCACAATTGTCCAACATATCTGACATACTACACTATATAGGGCCTAGTGTCTCTCTGTTTTTTGTTTCCATTTCTGGAAGGCACATCCTGACCTCTGCAATCCCCACATAATGTTTTACTTCATGTTTGTGTCTCAAGTCTTAGAGTCTCAATAATGGATCAGGCGTTAACATCTCTTGCTGTTTTATTTAAACTAAAGTGATGCTGGGACTTAACAAATATTTTTTTTATGTAGAGCAGGTGGTTTAGGGGTCTTGGAAGGACTCCAAGAAGTTTGTCAGTAAAGGTGACTTTTGAATTATTGTTGAGGCTGATTCACAAGTTGGACATTGTTTGCAGGTACGCAGACGAATGTTCTTTTCCATTAGATGTATTGCTCAACTCTCAACTTGCTCAAAATTCAACTGCTCAAAATATAATTTTTGCTAAGCAGAATCTCTGTCCATCCACTTGAGGGTGAGTTTGTCTAGATTCATCAGCTAAAGGCAGGCATAGTTCAAAATTACTTTACTTTGTCAAAATGTGCACTCAAAAAATTACAAAAATAATAAAAATAAAACAACAACTAGACAATATCACATAACAGAGAAATAATATAAAAACTGGCACCTACATTACTAGCTAAAGTGTTGAGTTCCTGGAAGCGTATACACTACTATTTTCCCCATGTCTAAACATAACTAGTTCCTTGTGTGGTGAATGTGTTGCTGTGCTGCACGTACTCAGGGTCAGGGACTTGCCAAGCCTCTTCAAGTCTTCAGGAACCCAGCCTGTGTATCCTCACATCTTCATGCTGGAGAAAGAGAGAGAGGAGCTGGTGTCTCTTTTTATATAGTCTTCTTATCCCAACTACTTCCAAAAGCCCAACCACAACTGGACAAAGGCAGGAAGCTGTAATAGGGTTAGATGTACTCCCAGCTTTACATGCTCAGTGACTAAAGCGACAATATTCTTAGCTCCTAGCTCAGCGCTACACTATGGCCCTCAGTCTGTGGGCTGTAAATCCAGCCCACCGCTAGGCAGCTGGATTCCTTTACTCCCTTCCTCCCTCCTTGCAGAGTCAAAAGTGGAAGTAAACCGAGCGTTAACACCTACTACTCTCCACTTCCTGCATTGGGTCTCCATGGCCACAACGCATCACGTGAGATGCCAACAGGACATGCCAATGTATTACACATTGGCACGCCCTGACGGCATGTCATGTGTTGCATGTCACGTGACACCCTGTGCCCATGGAGACTTGATGCAGGAAGCGGCGAATAGATGACTGGAAACCCTTGGTTTCCTGCCACTCGCAACTCTGTGGGGAGGGAGGAGGGAAAGAATTTTAGGAATGTGCCCCACAGTCTGCAGCATGTGGCCCATGCCGAGCAAAGTTTGCGCAGCCCTGGCCTAGCTGGTAGACATATTTATTCCAGTTGATAACTTTATATTCATGTGGCAGAAATTCCAAACCACTGACATATCATAGCAACGCATGCGTTATCCTGGTGGCACACATGATGCTAATGGTTAACCTGCGGCACATACCCGGTGGTAGTGGTGGTGAAATTTACTGTAGTTTACTGCATCAGACCCAAAGAGACTACACATGCAAAACTTGCAATGAAGTGTAATTTCAGTTTAAACAAATTTGGAAAGTTGTAGCTGACTGAAAACTGAAATGGAAACATGCTTGTTAACAACATTAGATTGCAAAAAGTCTTTCAGAGCTCTGATTACCGGTAATGTTTGGTGCAATTTTCAATTACAGTGGAATTTTACTTTCAAAAATGAGACCAGCAGATGTCGGATAGATGTATGATACCATTCAGCTGGTGTTCGAGTTTACCCATGTCCACACCTGATGAAGGCCAAAGCCCCATAACATAACAAAAGTTCTGGCCTGTGGAGTGCCTCCTTCTGTGAATCAGATATTACACAGTGTGTTGCAGGGGTGGTGTACCTCCCAGAAGGAGTGCACTGGCATAGCGCTCTCCTGAAAAGGATCAAGCGAGCAGGAGCTTACAATTCATACAGAATTGGGTTGGAGTTTAACCATGTCAAAAACTTCCAACTTGAAAGGTACCTTTTAAACAATGCAAATTGCCTGGCTTCTGCCTCTAATACTATTAGCCATAGGCCCTGAACGCGCATGCAGATCAGATTTTTGACTTGATTTGTCACATGCAAATTGCAGTAGTGTGAGTTAGACAGTACTGATGTATTAAAGATCAGCAAGATGCCAGGCAACTGGTATTGTTTAACATAAAATAAATATGGCATTCCTTATCCCTCTCACTTTAGGTGTCCTTTAAAGGGACTCAGAGCTGAAAAATTTAAAAGATTTTATATATACCTGGGGCTTCCTGCAGCCCTATCCGCTCTGATTGCTCCCACACCGCTGTCCTCCGCTGCCTGCAGCTTCAGGAACCGGGTCCCATCACTGACATCAGTCGTGGTAGCCAGCTACACAGGAGAAGTGCGCCTTGTACGTATTTCTCCAGCAGCTGGAGAGATATGCAAACAGCGCACTTCGCTTACATTAGACTGGCTCCGACTGACGGAAGGGTAGGGACCCGGTTTCCGAAGCTGCGGGCAGCGGAGGACGGCGGCGTGGGAGCGATCAGAGCGGATGGGGCTGGAGGAAGCCCCAGTTACGTATACATTTTTTTTTTAATTTGTCAGCTCTGGTACACTTTAAGGGGTTCACACACTTTTAATTTATATGTATATATGATGAAAACCTATATCAATTTGCACATTAGACTACCTGACTGTAAAATAATTCCAGTGCAAACATACCCTTACATCTAATAACACATTCATTTGCAGAAAACTTTCTGTTATGTAAGGGCTATGAAAATCTGGCATTGCCTGCCTTAAAAAATGACTGTTATTAGCGCTGGTCTCAGCAGGGTTTGAAAGCTTTCCAAAAAGAATATGAGGAGCTACTGAAATATGTCAATACTAATACTTGAATGCTGAAAAAGGAACCAATGTGATTGGCACAGTGAATTATTTCTTTTCCACTGGGTAATTTTGGATCATTTTTTTTCACCACTATCTGGAACAACTGGGGGTTTCTAGAAGTGCACATCTTTATTTAGGTTTTTAGTTTTTTGGGTTTTTTTTGTAACCTGACTAGACGCCATCCTGTGTCATCTTATTTATGTTTTATTTAGCGTATTGTACTGTGCATAGTTTGACATCTTGCAATAGAGACATACTCCTAAATGTTATGATGAGTTCCAATGTGACTGTCTGACAAACCCTGTGCGCTTCACAGCGTTCCCTGAACCACAACCTTTGTCTGCAATTATGTTGGATGATGACGATCTTTGTTGACTAGAAGCAGTGTACAAAAATTAAAGATGCATTAAGAGGAAATTGGAATGGTAGATAAATAACTTAAATATAAACATTTTAAAGTGCTTTTCTCAACCAACTTGCATTTACCGCTGATTTTTCTATCAAGGGAGCCCAGCCAGCTGCCAGCTCCTGAGTTATCTCTCTGATGACTCCCATAATCCTTTGGGAGATAAGAGGTTGGCAAACCTTCCCAATACTTCTTGTATCATTTAATGGACTAACTTATAGTGGAGTTTCCGAAACTGCAGAGCACATCTTATTGCACCAGTCTGATTTACGTCTTGTCAGCGCAAGCGATGAAGTAGTTAACCCAATATGCTTAGGTGATCTGTTCTTTACACCCTTCCGTTGCCAAAACTTGGTCAGCAGAATGTTAAACCAAAGGAAAAGGAAAGAGGAAGGCAGACATCTGCCCCTCCAGACTACACAGAGATACACAGACTCAAAGAGTGATATAATAATGCTAAACATTAACGCTTATACGCTATGCGGGGGGAGAACTGCCAGACACTCGCGGAGATAAATGGAGAAGATTAACAGTGGAATAAATACATTACCACTGTGAATAGCACCATTTATTGCGAGAGGGGGGGAATTAAACAGGCATTATAAATTGTCTCTGCACATCTAGAGTGGAATATTGATTACCAGAACACACAGATGGACTTGATGTTCTGATCTCTATGCAGATTAAGAAAGACTGGCATATCTCAGGTGAAACAGTACCATCAATTAACACACAGACACCGGCTTAAGCCATTGCTTGTGAGTTATATTAAAGATGCCCTAATTTGGGTTGGTTAAATTAATGTTAAAAGCAATGCCAAAGCCTTTAATGTCTGTGATGTACCCCTGGAGGTAGCTGCCAGGCTGTGGCTGCCAGACATTAATTGATTGTGTCACATAGTCTACCACCAATGTATAAGAAATGTATAAAGAATCACTAACAGGTCCTAATGATTGCGTACACCTTCCATCACATGATCTTGTCCACCATTCATGACATATTACTCCAAAATAGTTCTTGCACTCCTGTCCAGTCAAACGCAGACACTTCTGAAAATCCTTCACCTTACTCCAATACACTGCACTGCTCCAATGTGGGGAAGAACAGGCTTGTCTACATAGAAAAGGAGCGCTGCATAGTGTAGTATCAAAAGGATATATTTATTGAGCAAAACAATTGAGTACTTACAGAAATTCAAATAAAAACTTGCTTATCAGCGGTGGGCCAACCGCTTATCTCCCATGGTGGCAGATGTATACGCGCTGTGGCCAGCAGCGCGGACTCGATCGGCCAAATGCTCATCTCACAGGGGGGTGGGTAGGGCCTAGGTCCGGCGTGCATCTGACATCATTACGTGTTTCGGCCAGTTGCACTTTCATCAGATGATGTCACACCTGTTTTATATGCATCCAGCACCGTTGTCACTGCGACTGATGCTAAACAGTTTTGAATAACTTTATTGACTAAGATATAGCACGGACGGAGTCGTGTGCGGGCAAAAGCTTAACCATTTGAGGACCCAGCCTTTACCCCCCCTTAAGGACCAGCGCTGTTTTTTATGATGTGTGCTGGCTCTGCAGCCCCCAGCACAGATCAGGTTGCATGCAGAGCGATCAGATCGCCCCCCTTTTTTCCCCCCTATGGGGATGATGTGCAGGGGGGTCTGATCGCTCCTGCTGGCTGGCATGTTGCGGGGGGGGGTCACCTCAAAGCCCCCCCTTAGCGGCGAAATTCCCCCCTCCCTCTCCTTCCTCTCACCCCTGGTGATCGAGGCTGCACAGGACGCTATCCATCCTGTGCAGCCTGTGACAGGATGTCCTCTGTCACATGGCGGCGATCCCCGGCCGCTGATTGGCCGGGGATCGCCGATCTGCCTTACGGCGCTGCTGCGCAGCAGCGCCGTTCAATGTAAACAAAGGAGATTAACGTCTCCTGCATGTACATTTAGGCTGCCAGCCGCGATCAGCGGCTCGCAGGCTATTCACGGAGACCCGCTCCGTGATCTAACAGGAGCGGCCTTTCCTGATTAATTAGGGAGGCACCTGGCGACGCAGATGTGCGTCGCTGGTCCTCCAGCTACCACTTTGCCGCCGCACGGTATGAGTGTGCGGTCGGCAAATGGTTAATTATGCCACTTGGGCTGTGAAAAGTTTCTGGTCCACAGCGCGTAAACATTGTTATAAAATACAAATATAAAATACATGCATACAATCTAATTTCCTACTATGACATCCTGACACATCTTTGATTAGAAAAATATATATATATGCATAGGATCTAAATTCATAGTGTGATGACCTAATGCGTCAATACAACATAAAAAGGTCATAAAACATCATAAAACTGCAAGAGATAAAATAACACTCAATAATGATCGAATACAATAAGCATGATTCTTATTGTATTCGATCATTATTGAGTGGTATTTTATCTCTTGCAGTTTTATAGTAGGAATTTTAGTAGGAATCTTGCAGTTATATAATAGGAATGTTTAGCATTAGTCGCCATGACAACGGTGCTGGATGCGTATAAAACAGGCGTGCAGTGCACATGACGTCATCTGATGAAGGTGCTGAACCTAGGAATCGGTAGCTCACCATCCTCCTGCTAATGCTACTTATGGGATAATTTCCTCCCACAGCCTCTGGGCTACTCACTGTGCAGTAGACAAGCCATTTGAAACTTGGCATGTGTGATTTGTAAATTGGGAATGCCCTTTTATGCATGAATGCTTCCTTTTACTGGGCATGAATGTGCAATTGGAAACCTGTGCATGCCCAGTTCAAAAGCACTCACGCATGGTCACGGGCATTTCCTGGAGAATATTTGACTGAGGAAATAGTTGAATATTGAAGATGTTGGGAATGTGAGGTACCTTAAAGACAACGAGCAGCAGGAGGATGGTCAAGATGTTGGGAATGGGAGGTACCTTAAAGACAACGAGCAGCAGGAGGATGGTTAAGATGTTGGGAATGGGAGGTACCTTAAAGACAACGAGTAGCAGCAGGAGGATGGTCAAGAGCAGGTAATCTTGCCCACTATTGGCTTAACACACACCTTGGACCTTACTCACAATGTATGTCCTTCAAAGGAGAACTTTAGGGTTGTTTTAAGGGGTGTGTAGGAAAACTTGACATTTAACCCATTGTAGATAACAAGCCAGTGGGCCATTAAAGGAAGAACAAAAATTAAAGTAAACAAAGCAGACTACTTAAAGGAAACCTGAATGCTCTTGGTAAAGCTCAGCTAAATCCAAATTTGAAAAAGATGAATTCTAAAAACAATCATGCTGACGTAGGTGAATTAAAGGCATAATCTTTGGAACTGGATCTGAACTTTACAATTAAATAATATACCGTATATACTAAAGTATAAACACTCCCAACTATAAGCCGACCCGCCCAACCGAGTATAATCAGGGCTGTTTTAAGGGGCCCTGTGGCCCTGAAGCAAACTATAGCATTGGGGCCCGCCAGTGCAAAGCTTCCCCCCCCCCCCCCGCTATTACCCCTCTGCTCCCCGGGCCCTGCAAGCAGCCATAAATATTATTAAATACTATTAGTCCCGCGGGTGAGCAGACGGGCAGCGGCTGTACTATGAGACACGCTGTCTCCCTCCCACTCTATGACCCGGCGCATCATTTGTAGACACCCGCCGGGTCATAGAGTGAGAGGGAGACAGCATGTCTCAGAGTACAGCCACTGCCCACCCGCTCCCCCGCTGATAAGTATAGTTAATTATGGCTGCCATTATAGCTGCAGGGCCCCGGGGAGTGGGGGGAGCAGGCAGAATGGAACAGGGTCGCGCTGCAGGGGCCTTAACAGAGTTCGGGGCTCCAGGGTAAATGCCCCCTTTGTCTCTATGGTAGCGCTGGCTCTGAGTATAATGGCAAAGCCACAACCACAACACCACTCACAGCCATGGCTGGCCACTACCATATATTAGAAAAGCAACATAAATTCAGCAGATTGCAATACTAAGCCAGAACATAGGCCTGCAATGGAGATGGACATGCTCCTGTTGCAAGGAGTGCAGAGCCACATAGTCATGTATCTAACACTTTATTAAGGAATGCAAGGATTCTTGCCACTAATTAGACACTGTCCCTCTATGCCTTTCAAGGCTACAACTCGAGATGAGGTTAGCTGGGACGTCCTATGGAAATGTCAGATGATACACCACCCTACATATAGTGGGGGTAGATTTTTTTTTTATTTCATGTAGTTATCATAATAGAAAATAGAGAAAGAAGCATGAATTAAAGTAAACCTGTGATGTTTTGCGAGTAACATCTTACCTTGAGAGGGATAAGCCTCAAGCCCCTCCATAGTCTTCCATCATCTTCCTTTACCAAGTCTTTCAAGGAACAAGGACCCCCAAAGCATGGCTGACTGCACCTGTGCAGTTGCATGGACCCGCCTAGGCTTCAGTGGAAAAAGCCGTGCCCATTGGATCCATTCTACTGTGCAGACACACAGGGCCGGATTTGTACTTTTTACCGCCCTAGGCCGACTTTACCATCTGTATGTGCGTTATCTCTGTGTGCCCCAAAGAGAATTCCCTTACTTTCCATCATTGGTTTCACAGACAATAGCTATTTTAGTAATATGCATATAGATTATAAGTTATGTTTTCCTTAAGAACTTTTATGTTATGCTTGCCATTTCGTTAATGATGGACCCAGTTAGGCTGATGTGTTCCTGCAGCATAGAGCTTACAAGTCTTGCTGGAATGACACAAGTACAGCACAGAGTTTTCAAAGGTTAAAGCTGTCCTTGTAGATAGGGATGGCTGCATAGGACAGCTTTACTGCCCCTCAATGAGCCGCCCCTATATTTCTAGTGCCCTAGGCCATGGCCTATGTGGCCTTGCCAGAAATCCGGCCCTGCAGACACAGGCGGCTCACACGTGTGCAGTAGCACGGACTCAATCAGGCTTGGCTTTCTCTGTTGAAATCTAATCGTGTTCCTTGTCAATGGTTTTTGCGGGGGGCAGCGCTGTAACGGGCCATGGAAAGAGAATGGTGGAAGCCTCTGGAGGATCCCTCTTCTGAGGTAAGCAACCAATTTGGACACATTTTTCCTGGTTTGGTATCCTAGTAGGAAAGCATTGTTGTTCAGAAAGAACATAACAGGTAGACTAAAGTTTGCTCATGAAAACCTATGCAATAAACGGATATTCTGGAAAATTTGCTTTGAACAAATGAGGCAAAGTAGAGTTGTTTGGCCACAGTAACTTTAAACGATAGACCGTTTAGCCCTAAACGAGATGTACATGTCTTTCAAATACTGTTTATTATATAAATGTACATTATTAGCATATTAACTGAGCTCCACCCACTGTCTATGTCCTATCATCTTTAGTTTGAAGAGGCTCAAGGCAGCAAATACAAAAAGGGAAACAAAAAGCTTGACATTACCTATGATGAAAGTGCTGTGTGCATATAGGAGGGTGCTAGATAAGGAAAGCCAATCCATGGTTTAGAGGGGTTCTCTGGCATGTATAAAAAACAAAAACTGACACTTACCTGAGGCTTCTATCGGACCCTTGCAGCTGTCATGTCCCGTGCCGTCCTCCTACGATCTTCCGTTGCCCGCCGCCAGCACCTGTCTAATTTGTATTCATCTAATTATACGAATAGAACTGTGGCTGCCACGCCCATGCTTGCTCCCGTATCGGGATCTTATGGCAGTACAAGAAAACTTTGTACTGCCTCTGCACAGTAAGCTCCGGATGACGTGCGGGAGCCAGCACGCACGCAGCCATGGCCGCCCAGCCGCAGTTCTATTCATCTAGTTAGTCAAATAATTAGACCAGTGCCAGTGGCGGGGAATGGAAGATCGCAGGAGGACGGCGTGGGACATGGCAGCTGCAGGGGGCCAATAGAAGCCCCAGCCAGGTAAATGTCAATTTTTGTATTTTTATACATGCCAGAGAACCCCTTTAAGGCCAGAAATGATAATCCCCACTCCTTCCAGATGGTAAAAATATCAAAAAGCTTTATTAGTCATCCATTAAAAATACAGCATAGAACTTGGCAGCACAGGAGCTGACGCGTTTCCAACCCCACTGGGTTCTTAGTGGTACCTAGAATGAAACTGTGTAACCAACCCTTATATACCCACAACTCCTCCTCCATAGCAGCAAACTGAAATTCTTGTCTAATGTTCAAATTAGCACTTTAAAAAAAAACAATCCGAAGTCAATAGGTTGCCACTGGCAACAAGAACAATATCCCTACATGAGGCTTTCTGAGTACCCAGCTATAGTTTATAGCAGAAAATAATCTTTTCTGATACCCTCCAAGAAAGCACACCAATTCCCAGAAAACGCATTTTGCTAAAATGTTGTAATATTTGTTTTTCTTGGAATAATACACTAATTATGTTTACAGTTCTAACCAAGGGAATGCTTCCAAGTTCACAGTTATCGTATCAATATTGCGAGCATTGTGTAACTATTAAGCAGGCGTTCCTTTTCCAGAGAGTTCCAAAGAAATAGAAATTGATGCCATTTTCCTGGAACGTTTTCAGTACACAAAACCACATTCTCAGCTGAGCCACTAAGACTGGAGAACACTAGAGAACAGAAGTGACCCCAGCAAACCTCCAGTTTATATTATCTTTGGCTATTCAGCAGCAGAAGCTGGAACACTTATAATGTGGGCCATATAAGAACACAATGGAGTTGCTGAAAGGCTATTTTGTTTTTAATAAATCAAGGCATGGAATGGATTTATAAGGATTACTGTAATGCAGAGGCGTAACTGGAAATCACTGGGCCTCCAGCAATAATTTGTATACCCTCCCCCACGGTTAACAGTATTAACATCCCCTCAAAATTGCAATATTTCAATCAGGTTAAGTTTTATTGGGTAACCTTTGTGCCCCATGCCTCCAATTCTGTGAAAAAGAAAATGTTATGAGTAGGGCCTGGAGTCTGGACAAGGTTCTCCAGCACTAGAGGTAAAGATTCCAAAGTGTGCCCCGCCCCAACTCCGGACTGTGCCCGGCCATGTGTAGGTAGCAGATGTGGTCCCAGTATTATGTAGTCCCCCCAGTATAGGTAGCAGATGTGCCCCCAATATTAGGTAGTCCACACCCAAATTTAGAAAGTCAGATGTTTCCCCAGTATTAGTTGTCCAGTTTAGATAGCTAGATGAGCCCCCAACTGTACCCACCCAAGCGTTGATAGCAGATGTGGCACCAGTATTAGGTACGTCCCCCTTCACAGTATACATAATCAGATATATCCCCAGTATTAGGCAGCCCCTTCCCCAAGTTATATAGTCAGATAAGCTGCCACTATTAGGCAGCCCTCCTCCCCAGTTAAGATAGCTGGATGTACCCCCAGTATTAAGCAACCCTCCAAGATGCTGAGTCGCAAGTGGAGTATTGTATAACTGCTTCCAGGGACAACTCTAGCCATTTTGTCACTCCAGGAGAGGAAACCTGTGGCTCACCCCACCCCCAAGGTGCCCCCCCATGAAAATAATCATAATGCGGCAGCATTTCACCAGAAAATAATCATACTAAAGCAGTGTTTCAGTGCAATACTATGGGCCACCAATCTACTGCCTCTATACTACTGTGTCCAATTGAAAAATGTACTATTAGATTATAATTTTGATACGTTTTTGCCATGGATTAATCAAAATTTTAATCGATGTGGGTGACTGAAGAATCTGTTGGTAAAAATGAATTCATGTATTGACAGCTATAGATTAGGGTTACTGATAACAAAATTGGGGTGATTAAACTGTGAGGGTTAAGTGTGCGGGGGCAAAGTACAGAGCGACAAGCAGGGGTGTATCTGGGTAATATAGAGTCTATGGCAAACTCTAAAATTGCGCCCCCACCCCCCAATCAGAGCCCCCTTCCCCTCTAATAACAGCATCCTTTCTCGCATACATGTCTTAAGGTTACCTGTATTTTTTGGCCCTGAGTATTGCTGAAGTTACTTTTTGGGATATATCTCTTCTTATTCTCTCTTTGTCCTCTTTTCTAACACTAAGCCAAGTGCACCCTATATACAGTAGCCATGTTCCCCAGATAAAATGATCTGAGGTCTCAATGATGGCGAGGCATGGGGGCAATGGTGCTGTGGTGCCCATGGCACGAACCATGTCTGCATCCCTCTAGATACGCCTTTGGCAACAAGGAACATTTGTATTGTGCTTTTCTCCTGGCCGACTCAAAGCACTTGAGCTTCAGAAACTAAGACTCACTCAGTAGGCAGTAGCAGTGTTAGGGAGTCTTGCCCAAGGTCTCCTACTGAATAGGTACTGGCTTACTGAGCAGGAAGAGCTAAGATTTTCTGAGGTTTGAACCCAGGCCACCTGTGCCAGAGGCAGAGCCCTTAACCATTACACTATCCAGAGAGAGGGGAGAAACACACGTATTTATTTAGCTTTACTGTATGACAACAAGTCGGTCAGCACTGGGGGAAGGGGGGGAACAAAGGTGAATGAGGGAGAGAAGTGGAGTGGAGAGATACTGAGGATAGCCTGAGAGAGAAGAGAGCTTATCTGTATTGCAGTCCCACATCACACAGAGGCACCTTGCCTGTAATGTGACTCCTGCCCCTGCCAATCTCTCGCACAAGCTGCCTGCAGCTCTCCTGCGGCCATATGCAATTCCCTTTTTCACCTGAGTTTTCTCCTAGGTGATATTTTCACAATATGTAAAATAAAATGCTTTTTAAACTGCCAGCAAGCAAACAAATACTCCAAATACTTTTTACAGTATTGTTTCACCTACTTTTTGTTACTTTTTCAATTGCAAAGTGCTAAAAAGGGATTTTAAATTGAAGGTAAAAAATTATCTCTTAGGAGAAAACTACAGAGAAAAAGTGAATTGCATATGACCCCTGGGGCCATATGCAATTCACTTTTTCACCTGTGTTTTCTCCTAGGTGATATTTTTAAACTTGTCAATAAAATGCCTTTTAAGCCTCCAGAAGGCAAGAAAATTATTAAAATAATTTTGATAGTACTTTTTCACCAACTTTTTGGTACTTTTTTAATTGAAAAGTACTGAAAAGTTATTTAAAATCAAAGATGAAAAATTATCTCCTAGGTGAAAACTCAGGTGAAAAAGAGAATTGCGTATAGCCCCTGGAGTCTAGGGACTGTCGAAAACTTTTCAACCTGTGTAATACCTTATCTAGCTGTCCACATGCAGGGCCATATGCAATTCGAGGAGATAAGAAGCTGAAAACATGCGAGCTTCTTATCTCCTCACATCGCTCAGGATTTACCGGCAAATTCAATTGCCAGTTTCACCTGAGCGATGTCCTTGCGTAAAGGAGCATAACTCAGGCGAATACTAGGTATTCGCCGAGCGATGCTCCTGTGTGGCCAGCAATGTGGAGCGAGGCATTTGTGCCGTGGAGCTGTCCTTCAGCACCACAACACTGCTGCCTCGCTCCCGGGAAGATGCGCGCGCATCGTCGCAAGAGACAGCGCATCGTTGCAAGGCTCATACCCGCCGCCCGTCGCCTTCTGCCGCTCGTCGCTACCGCGGGACCTTCAGAAGATACATACCTCCATCGTTCCCGTCTCGCCGCATGTCCCACGCCGCTCCTTCGCTCATCTCTGTGACTGTGAGTATTCTTGGAGCTGGCAAAGCATCTTTGAGTCTCCCGCCGGGGCTCCCCATTCATCCACTAGGTGGCCCAATGAGAATCATCCTGATTCTCATTGGTCCAATTAGAATCAGGATCATTCTCATTGGGCCACCTAGTGGACGAATGGGGAGCCCCGGCGGGAGACTCAAAGATGCTTTGCCGGCTCCAAGAATACTCACAGTCACAGAGATGAGCGGAGGAGCGGCGTGGGACATGCGGCGAGACGGGAACGATGGAGGTATGTTTTTTTGTTACATTTTAAATAGGTAAGGAGTCAAAGCTGACTCCTTTACCTATTTAAATCACTGGCATCTGGGGTTTCCTTAGTAAAGGAGGCTCCCAGATGCCAAAATCAGCCCGCTGACAGCAGCAATAGGTCTTTTCGCCTGCTCAGAGCAGGTGAAAAGTTAGCACCTATGTTTGCCGGGAAGCATCGCTTCCCGGGGGGTGCAAAATGCAATTGCATAGGGGGAAAGGAACTTGCTGGGCGATTATATCGCCCAAGCGAGTTCTTTTCCGCCCTAGGGTGTGTTAAATGCAATTGCATTAGGCGACCTTGCTGATGCCTAATTTAAGAACTCGCCAGCACTTAGCGCTGGCGAGTTTGGTAATTGCATAGGGCCCGCAGTCTTTACAATGGTGAGAGAGTAGAGTTTTTTTCTACGGACTCTGCAGGAGGCAAGCCTGTGCTCTGCATCATGGTGTGTACATTTACTAGCTTGCCAGTCCCCTGTAATTGCAAATTGTACTTTTATTTCCCTCAACCAGCCTAGTGCTTGACATTGCCTTATACAAAAACCTCAATGCATCAGGCACTGTATCGGCACTAAATTATTAAATGAGAGGCAGCCTGGGGGGAAATCTCCCTCTTCCCTCCTTGGCCAGTCCATTCTGGCATGCCTTGTGGTTACCTAGCTGCTTCAACAGAAAGGCACCATCCTCCTCTTCTGATCTGTCTTTTATTTTTCTCTCTCCCAGCATCATGGTCATGAAGAGGGGCGGGACAGGAGTGCACAGACAGACACACTGCAGATCCCGAGATAACACTAATTAGGGAATGCCATACAAAGTTATGTTGTAGACAAAAAGGTTGTAGATTCCTTATCATTGGCTGAGCAGATGCTTTCATTAGAACTTTTTCTCTCATCGCCCTTAGTTTTCAGTCAAAGGATAGGAAAAATACACCCCCCCCCCGGAATGCCCTCTCTAGATAAATCTCCCACTCCAGGCAATTGCCTTATCTGCTGGTGTCTAGAGGCGCCTCTGAGTACTACTCACGTCTCCTCTTTCAGCCTTTCTCAGGCACACAGACAGCATCTCCTTTCTTCCTCTGGCGATGCATGTAATGAGAGACACCACTGGAGATAGAGGGGAGATGCTGCAAGCCTGCGTCAGGGCTGAAAATCCAGGTGCAAAGAGGAGATGTGAGAAACACTTTAGCTCTGCTTGCGACTTTAAATATGGCTAGGCAAGGGGGCGGGGGCACTCGGGGGGGGGGGGGGTGCATGGCACACCCTGAGGTCTGTGCTTCCAGAGGCTAGTGCCTCCCCAGCCTTTACCTCGGCCCTGCCCTAGTTATGAGATAGCCACTGTGCCTCCAGATTTAAGCAGAAGAGTACAGGTACACACTGCTCTGGATGGACAAGTACACACTGTTCTCTTAAGTGTAGCTATGTGCTGTACAGCTTTCCTTACATGACATCAGGAAATGGAGCTGCAATCAGATTAGCTGTACGGTGTGGGGCTTCACTGAAGGGAGGAGTGTGGACCTGTTCCGGTGGTGGAAGCATGTAAAGTATCGTGCTTAGCTGCGCTACTCTGCATGGCTCCCTTTTCCTCCAGGCCCTCCCCCACTCACTGTGATCACACTTGCTATTATTATACCCCTGCTGTAATATATATGCTGCGGTGCTTAACCACTTGACCACTACAGGTGATGTTTCCCTTATGGATCAGAGCAATTTTCACATTTCAGCGCTCCTCCCATTCATTCGACAATAATTTTATCACTACTTATCACAACAAAATGATCTATATCTTGTTTTTCTCGCCACCAATTAGGTTTTCTTTGGGGGGTACTTTTTGCCAAGAGTTATTTATTTATGTTATATATAAATGCATTTTAAGACGAATAATAAAAAAAAAACTGTACAAAAATCATTATTTCTTTGTTTTCAGCCATTATAGTTTAGAAATGAAACGTGCTACTGTGGATAAAAGCCACACGTTTAATTTGCACATTTGTCCTAGTTAGAGCAGGGAGGGAAGCCTCAAGAGGATCCTGAGGCTTCACTCTCTTTAGGTAAGTATCTCAATTTGTACCCAAGCTTCGACTTGGTAACACTTTAAAGAGACCAGAGGTTTTGGTCCTAAATGAGTTAAAGAGAATTTCTATTGGTTTTTCAACAGCGAAGAAAAGACAAGTCAAACAAAACAATTTTGAAGCATTCCAAAGAGGGACACAAGGTAATAAACAATACATTACAAACATGACACATATGTCCTTTTTCACCATGTCATATTTGGTATTTACCAGATGAAATTAAAATAGGTGATTAAACAAAGGATAAAAATACATACCCTATAAAAGTGTTCAAAGATTTGGGAGGAAGGAATCTACCACAAAGCATATCAGGAGTTGCGTTAATCTGTATTATACTTGCTCTTTGATAGTGAGTAGGGATGATTGGAACGATCAAATTCCGTTCCGCGGGAATTCACGGATTTCGCCAGAGCTAAATTCCGTCGCTATGAGAATTCCGCTGGACTTTTACGGATTTCCGCGGAATTCCGGATTCCTGCGGAAAAATTTTAATAATCGCAAATGGAACCTTGTTTATGCTATGTGGTAGCCCATAGACCCTATTGACTGTTCCGTTAGTCCTTTTTTCCCTTCCTCCCTCCTCCCTCTCTCCTCCCAGAGGGAGGAGGGTCTCATCTTCCAGGGAATTGTAGAATTTCAAAAGCCAGCTTACATACCTTGGCCAGGAATTGAACCCAGGTCTAGTGCTTGGTAGGTAGCTCTCTTCACCACTATACCACCACCAATACTACATGCTGAAGGCAGCCTAGCATGTACCATTGTGATATATCCAAGAGAAAAATGAGCTTGCTTAGGGATTTGTAGGATTTTAAAAGCCAACTCACATACATTGGCCAGGCCCAGGATATATCACAATGGTACATGCTAGGCTGGCTTCAGCATGTAGCATTGTAGTGTGTTGTGTTGGTGGTATAATGATTAGGATAGCAGCCTACAGAGCGGTAGGCCTGGGTTCAATTCCTGGGCCCGGCCAATGTATGTGAGTTGGCTAGTGTTGGGCGAACACCTGGATGTTCGGGTTCGCGAACGTTCGGCGAACATGGCCGCGATGTTCGGGTGTTCGCGCCGAACTCCGAAAATAATGGAAGTCAATGGGGACCCGAACTTTCGTGCTTTGTAAAGCCTCCTTACATGCTACATACCCCAAATTTACAGGGTATGTGCACCTTGGGAGTGGGTACAAGAGGGAAAAAATATTTGCAAAAAGAGCTTATAGTTTTTGAGAAAATCGATTTTAAAGTTTCAAAGGGAAAACTGTCTTTTAAATGCGGGAAATGTCTGTTTTCTTTGCACAGGTAGCATGCATTTTGCCGCCATGCAGTCATAAATGTAATAAAGATAAGAGGTTCCATAAACAGGGACCGGCAACGCTAACCCAGCAGCAGCACACGTGATGGAACAGGAGGAGGCGCAGGAGGAGAAGGCCACGCTTTGAGACACAACAACCCAGGCCTTGCATGAGGACAAGAAGCGTGCGGATAGCATGCTTTTTGCCGCCATGCAGTCATAAATGTAATAAAGATAAGAGGTTCCATAAACAGGGACCGGCAACGCTAACCCAGCAGCAGCACACGTGATGGAACAGGAGGAGGCGCAGGAGGAGAAGGCCACGCTTTGAGACACAACAACCCAGGCCTTGCATGAGGACAAGAAGCGTGCGGATAGCATGCTTTTTGCCGCCATGCAGTCATAAATGTAATAAAGATAAGAGGTTCCATAAACAGGGACCGGCAACGCTAACCCAGCAGCAGCACACGTGATGGAACAGGAGGAGGCGCAGGAGGAGAAGGCCACGCTTTGAGACACAACAACCCAGGCCTTGCATGAGGACAAGAAGTGTGCGGATAGCATGCTTTTTGCCGCCATGCAGTCATAAATGTAATAAAGATAAGAGGTTCCATAAACAGGGACCGGCAACGCTAACCCAGCAGCAGCACATGTGATGGAACAGGAGGAGGCGCAGGAGGAGAAGGCCACGCTTTGAGACACAACAACCCAGGCCTTGCATGAGGACAAGAAGCGTGCAGATAGCATGCTTTTTGCCGCCATGCAGTCATAAATGTAATAAAGATAAGAGGTTCCATAAACAGGGACCGGCAACGCTAACCCAGCAGCAGCACACGTGATGGACACACAGAGTGGCAGTAAACACAATGCTATATAGTGTGGGTGAGCGGTGTACTACTATTCCCAGCAGCGACACAGAGCACAATGCTATACAGGGTGAGCGGTGTACTACTGTTCCCAGCAGACACACAGAGTGGCAGTAAACACAATGCTATATAGTGTGGGTGAGCGGTGTACTACTATTCCCAGCAGCGACACAGAGCACATTGCTATACAGGGTGAGCGGTGTACTACTGTTCCCAGCAGACACACAGAGTGGCAGTAAACACAATGCTATATAGTGTGGGTGAGCGGTGTACTACTATTCCCAGCAGCGACACAGAGCACAATGCTATACAGGGTGAGCGGTGTACTACTGTTCCCAGCAGACACACAGAGTGGCAGTAAACACAATGCTATATAGTGTGGGTGAGCGGTGTACTACTATTCCCAGCAGCGACACAATGACCGGGGGACCCTGGCTAGCCTGGCTGGAGAGAGAACTACCCTGCCTGCCTACCCAAAGCTAAACCCACGGACAAATGGCGGAGAAATGACGTGGATCGGGTATTTATTTACCCGAACCACGTGACCCGTTCGGCCAATCAGAGCGCGTTCGGGTCCGAACCACGTGACCCGTTCGGCCAATCACAGCGCTAGCCGAACGTTCGGGTAACGTTCGGCCATGCGCTCTTAGTTCGGCCATATGGCCGAACAGTTTGGCCGAACACCATCAGGGTGATGTTCTGCAGAACCCGAACAGTGGCGAACACTGTTCGCCCAACACTAGAGTTGGCTTTTAAATTCCTACAAATCCCTAAGCAAGCTCATTTTTCTCTTGGATATATCACAATGGTACATGCTAGGCTGGCTACAGCATTGTAGTGTGTTGTGTTGGTGGTGTAATGGCTAGAAGAGCAGCCTACAGAGCGGTAGGCCTAGGTTCACTTCCTGGGCCTGGCCAATGTATGTGAGTTGGCTTTTAAAATCCTACAAATCCCTAAGCAAGCTGATTTTTCTCTTGGATATATCACAATGGTACATGCTAGGCTGGCTTAAGCATGTAACATTGTAGTGTGTTGTGTTGGTGATATAATGGTTAGGATAGCAGCCTACAGAGCAGTAGGCCTGGGCAGGGCAGTTTCTAGGCTAAATTTCACCCAGTTCGAGAATCAAAAAATATGCGCCCCCCCCCCAGGGCAAAAAGAGCGCCCCCCCCCCCTACCCCCAGCCAGGGAGTCACACTGTTAGACCATCACCATGGTGGGTTCTGACCACCAGCCCAGGGCAAAAAGAGCGCCCCCCTCCTCCTCCCCCAGCAGCCACGTCAGAAAGAGAGAGGCAGTGCAGTACATAGACTGCCTGCCTTACTGCCTACTTACCATGAGGTCCATCTCATGGCAGGTGGAACTGGAAGAAGGCGCCGGGCCAGGATCGGTGGGGGTCCGGGCGGTGGACCATGGAGGTGCTAGCGGGCAGCGGCAGCCAGGGCCAAGGCACACACTAGCAGCAGTGGCAGCGAGGAGCCCGAGTCCGACTGGCCACAAAGATTCCACCTTCTGAGGCTGGGCTCCGCCGCACACTGCTGCTGCACAGTAGGAGGAAACATCTGTGACAGGATCTATGTCATTGCGCGGCCGCTCCTGTCACGTGACGTCAACACGCAGGAGCGCCCAGAAGGATCTAGGAAGCCAGTGATCGCTCTGGTGCACAGCTCCTCCTGCCTCTCGCTGCACTGCGTCCGCGTCACCGGCTCCTAGGGTTGCCACCTTTTTGACTGAGAAAATACCGGCTTTGGGGTGTGGCCTAAAAGTGGGAGGGATTTGTTACGGCCCTTTTTTAAAGAGAACCCGAGGTGGGATTTCATTACGTTACTGGGGCAGAGAGGCTGGTTGTGCACACTAAGACCAGCCTCCGTTGCCCCATCGTGTGCCTCCAGGACCCCCCTGCGCGCCGCTATACCCCCCGCAGTGCTGGCGACACGCAGCGTGTTGCCAGCACAATGTTTACCTATGCGCTGTCTGTCAGCGCCGCTACCCCGCCTCCTCCGCATCGGCGCTACCCGCCCGTGTCCCGTCCCTCCCGCTGATGGGAGGGTAGTGACGCGGGCAGGTAGTGCCGATGCAGGGGAGCGGCGCTGACAGACAGCGCATTGGTAAACATTGTGCTGGCAACACGCTGCGTGTCGCCAGCACTGCGGGGGGTATAGCGGCGCGCAGGGGGGTCCTGGAGGCACACCATGGGGCAACGGAGGCTGGTTTTAGTGTGCACAACCAGCCTCTGTGCCCCAGTAACGTAATGAAATCCCACCTCGGGTTCTCTTTAAAAAGTAAACTAGAAAATTACAAAAATAAACATTAATGTTAAATAGTTTAAAGAACACCATTAAGGGAAAAAATCTCCCCTGGTTGGTACTTACCTGGGGAAGGGGAAGCCTCTGACTCCTAATGAGGCTTCCTCCATCCTCCTTGGTAAGCCCGATACTATGCTGGGACCCCCGTTGTCGCTGCGCGCCGTATCAGCTTTCCACTTGGGCTGTGGCGAAAATAGCCGAGCCCGATCAGGTCTGCTCTACTGCGCAGGCGCCTGCAAAGTAGGCCAGACCCAATCGGGCTCAGCTATTTCTGCCAGAACCTGAGCGGGAAGCCGCTAGTGCACATGCCAACAAGCAGCCACAAGGAGATCTTGGTGGGTCCCAGTCAGAGCCGGATTAAGGCTAAATGGGGCCCTAAGCAAAGTAATTGATTTGGGCCCCCCCATCATGTCGTAATAGAATCAGAAGATGCAGCTGCACAGCAACATGCCGCACACACCGGGGCAGCCGAGCTACTGGTTGCTATGGGCAACAGCCCACTTTCCTCTGTGGGTGCACAATGCAGGTAATAGCAGCGGCAAAATGCAGAGTGAGAAATGAATGGCTGGGACATTTGCACTCAGGGGCTGGGGCACCCCTGTGAAGAGGGCGCCAGATATCACAGCAGCAGCACTTTCCCCCTGCATCTCCAGCCTGGCAATAGCAGAAAGCTCTGGACACCGCCAAACCGGAAGCCGTTCCCCAGACAGAATTACATAACCACTCCCACCACCGAACAACCAATTTCCTCCCAAACTAGACAGCCACCATGCAGCCTCCATCCCAGTGAATACGATAGTCCAGCAGAGAAGGCAGCCGCAGCGGGGGAGAATGACAGCACCAGATGACTCACATTCACCTATTGCGATCCAAGCAATAGAGGTCCCGTTATCCAGAGCCCATCTGTCTCCTCTAGAGTGCTGCCGCTCTGTTACTACTACTATTACTACTTCCTACTTCCTGTCTGATCTGAGAATCAGGAAGTTCAGAGCGAGTGGCTGCACTGTAGAAGAGACAGATGGGTTTCAGATGACGGGATCTCTATCACTTGGATCATGGATAGGTGAGTGAGCGTTTGCCATCTGCTGCTATCATTCTTGCTGCAGCTGTGGTTCTCTGTGGGAAGGGAGGGAGGAGTGGGCAGCGGCAGAGCGCACAGTAGCAGGCGGGGGACCTAGGAGGAGAGCCTGGCTCTGAAGACAATCAGAAGTGTACGGCATCATTTGACAAGACAAGACAAATAACATTTATATTGTGCTTTTCTCCTGGCGGACTCAAAGCGCCAGAGCTGCAGCCACTAGGATGCGCCCTATAGGCAGTAGCAGTGTTAGAGAGACTTGCCTAAGGTCTCCTACTGAATAGGTGCTGGCTTACTGAACAGGCAGAGCTGAGATTTGAACCCTGGTCTCCTGTGTCAGAGGCAGAGCCCTTAAAGGGACTCCGAGCAGTGCCTGTAGGTATGCCTTTAAGCATATCCACAACTAATTAATTACATCCTCACACCTACCAGGATGATGCTTGTAATTATATCCCCCTTGGTTCCTTATATTTCATTGCATTGTGCTGAGTCGAGCTGCCGACTTTGGAGAAAAGTCGTCCTGTGTAATACAATGTAACTATGGAAAGATGCATATCATTTTAAAGCTCTCTTTCTCCTCTTTCCAAAATAGATAAACTGCCACCCTACGCCTTTTAGTTTTCACTATTTTCGCGATCGAAATTGCCATGGCTGCGATTTCGATCGTGAAAATAGTGAAAACTAAAAGGCATAGGGCAGCGGTTTATATATATCGTTGGAAAGAGGAGAAAGAGAGCTTTAAAATGATATGCATCTTTCCATAGTTACTGCACTGCTCAGAGTCCCTTTAACCATTATACCATCCAGCCACTGCGGACAGCCTGGCGAGGGCTGGTTTATGTGCTGATGGGGCCCCTTTGACTCTGAATGGGGCCCCATGCGACTGCTTTTGTTGCCTGGTCGGTAATCCGGCCCTGGTCCCAGTGCTTGATCCCCTCTACTGCGGAGGATAGGGGGAAGTCTCTTGAACATCCAGAGGCTTTTCCCTCCCAAGGTAAGTTCCCCTTAGGGGCACTTCTTCCACGATCGATAGATAATTTCCAATCACTGCGGTAATCGATCGGATGCAAGTGGTCCTGCCCCGTTAATGACCAAATAACTGGTAGCCAAGTCGATCAGATTACCGGAATTGACCTATATTTCGTATCGATCCCATCGAATTGGCTAGCAGGAATTGGGCCATTAATCGGTATGACTGATTGTTTCTGCCTGATTACCACAGAAATGATCAGCTGCAGAATTGTATCATTAACGGGCACCTTAAAGGTAGCTATACATCAGCAGATTATGGGCAGATTCGACAAAGAGACAAATGTATCTCTATTTGAATCTGATTAGAGATAACTTTGTCTCTAGTTGTAGCTGTCCATATACTGCAGGCCGATTCCCGGCCGATTTCCGCATGAAATCTTCAGGGAATCGGCTGAGCTGCCGAGTCTACCCTGCCGCTGCCCCCCAATGTATAAATGTGACCTCCCCGTGTGTGTTTGTGTGTGCATTTATATTGCCTATCCTGTAGCAGCCTCTGCATGGTGTCTGTCCATCTCTCCTGAGTCTATCAGCCGCATACACACTGGCGGTGCAGTGTGTAATGTCAGACGCTATGCACCGCCGGCGTGTATATAACTGTTAGAACCCGAAGAGATGGGCGGACACCACACGGAAGGTTGCTACAGGATTGTATAAATGCACACACTACATTACGCCGGCAGGGGTTTCGTCCATTCTGAAATCAGCCGCCGTACCACTGCACACTTGACAAACCAATTTCGGCCCGAGATCTTGCGCGATCATCGATGCGACCAATTTTAGCCCCCAAATTGGTCGCTTTGTCGGTCAGGCATGCACTTGGTGGGACAGATTTTCATCCAATTTGATTATAATAATCGAATTGGATGGTCAATTGGCCACCAAGTCGCCTGAAGTATAGCCCCCTTAAGAGTCTGAAAGGGGGGATATGGGCTGATAGAGGGTTGGGGTCGGCAAAGAGGGGGGGGAAGAAAGAGAGGGGGGGGGGAGAGAAAGACTCACTGTGTGTGAACTGTGTGACTCTGGTTCCTGCTTCCTTGCTGTAACACAGCACTTCAGTTGTGACAAGTGGTCTGGGGGACCTCTCTCAACTCTTATCACTGCTGCTTATCAGGGTTAATAATTCACTGGGCTTATTCAAATCGAATGGATTTTTGCATTTGTGTAAAGAGCTGACACCATGCTTGATTTTTTTTCAATGTGACCACAGACTGTTCCGATTCTGCTGCCTGGGGGGCTAGGCTGGCTCATTGCACTGCACGCATCGCACAGAAATGACGGCAGACACATTCCAGCTCACACAGAAGCACAGTAATTAGTGCTGGCTCTGCTCAAGTCTCTGTACCTCTGTCATTTCTTTACCTCCACACACAGACTGTGAGCCGGTGACTAGCTGAGCAGCTCACTGCAAACAATCGGACCAGGAAGACAATTCACAGGATGCATCAGTTCACAGGATGCATTGCACGGAACGCTGCTCAGGGAAGGCTCACAGATTCTCAGTCTGCTCGGCTCATCCCTCCCCGAGAATCCTTACTGGTGATTGGCTGGCAGTGACTGGCCAGCCAATCCAAGAACAGAGGAGGGAGAACTGTCTCCAAATACTCAGCAGCAAGGAGCCTGGGCTAATTTTCTGGCAGATAACGTGCCAGTGAAACTTTTATTCCGGCGCCCCCAATCTGTCACACTCATGGGCGCCCCGTTCAGCAGAACCGGCTGAACGGGGCAAGAAACAGCCCTGGGCCTGGGTTCAATTCCTAGGCCCGGCCAATGTATGTGAGTTGGCTTTTAAAATCCTACAAATCCCTAAGCAAGCTCATTTTTCTCTTGGATATATCATAATGGTACATGCTAGGCTGGCTTCAGCATGTAGTGTTGATGGTATAGTGGTGAAGAGAGCTACCTACCGAGCACTAGACCTGGGTTCAATTCCCAGCCCAGACCTGGGTTCAATTCACGGCCAAGGTATGTAAGCTGGCTTTTGAAATTCTACAATTCCCTTGTAGATGAGACCCAGAAGGGAGGGAGTCTATTGTGTAGAAATCCTTCTTATTAGGTAGACATCAGTTAGGGTGGAAAAAAATTTGAATTCCGTAAAATTCCGCGGAATTCCGTGTCGATCCGCGGAAATTCCGAAATAGAGCTATAGCAATTCCGTTCTGTCACTTCGGAACCGGAATCACCAAATTCCGGCCGGAATCGCGGAATTTAGAATTCCGCGGAATGCAGCGACCATCCCTAATAGTGAGCTCCTGCCCATTTTCCATTACAGCAGATGACCAGGGCACTGGTTTCACCTCTGGGGCTTGATTCACAAAGCCGTGCTAACTCATATCACGGTCCCACTAGCATTTTGATACAACGTGCATAATGTTTTTCATGCCCAATCGCGAATTTTCACGTGGTAATGCGAATTTTCACGCAAAAAACCGTTATGCACGTAATAGCATGCGCAAACCGCTAGCTCGACCATGATATGACTTATCACGGCTTTGTAAATCAAGCCCCCGGGAGCAGTATCACTGTGTGGGATTTGAAACCGCTTGTATAGGGTCAATTGCCAGTCCAATTCCCACACACCAGTTGTCCTCATTGGCGCCAGACGCCAGCTCGGTTCTCGGCGCTGCAGCCATGTCAAAGAGCAAGTATAAGGGCCTGTTTCCACTACACTCAGATTAGTTGCAGAATGGATGCAGAAAAACTGACTCCAATGAATACCTGCATCAGAAAAATCACGTGTAGTGGAAACAGGCCCATAGGCATTCATTAGTGTCAGTTTTTCTGCATCCATTCTGTATCCAATCTGCGTGTAGTGGAAACAGGTCCTAATGCAGATTGCTGCAACAACTCTTGATAAGGTTTGCAGCCACATTGTCATCATAGGGCGAATCTTGTCTGTACTATCTACAAGTGCCAACATATGCCTGTGAAGGATGCAAATGTAACATTAGCCAGAGATGCAGTGCTTTAGAAAGATGAGAGGATAGTGCATACTGGAATAATATAAAACAATTTAAAATGGAGGAAAGCATGAACTTACCTCCAAAGAACAATAGTCATAATAAGGCAAAAACTTTATTGAGCTTACCAGAAAGCATTTCACGTGGCCTCCAACTTCATCAAGTATGTAATGAGCCTAATGGCCTGAAAAGCGGAGACTAAGTATCCAAGCACCAGATAAATGATAGACCCTCTTCCTAAGTGGATAGGCAGAGTAATTCCACATATACAAACACTATCAGGACTAGATGTTTACTCATTTACACATGGAAGTGAGAAGTGAAATACTAAAAGTAGATAGACCTCATGTATAACTGGATGAGCTGCGTTAATGAGAGTATACAAAACCAAAGTGAATTAAGTGAGGGTTTTCTGTAAAACTGGCACAGACATGATACCTAAAAGTGCATACTAGTGCTCTAACAGATTTAGTATACAATATGGAACACTATGAACTGGAATTAGACTCTAAAGCTCTTTGTCCTACATATTCAGAAGAGGCATATTACACTTGGAAGAGGCATGAGAAAATTTCTGTGGTCAGAAAATGACAATGTTAGGGTCACTATGCAGATAAATGACTTTATTGTGCTGGACAGAAAACAGAACAGGAAGCTAGTACTCTGTGTACTAAAGCTGAACAGGAAATTGGCACCTAGAAAACAGAGTGCTGAGGCCAGATGACTGAGTACTTAGACTCTGAAGCAGGACCTAGATGCTGAAATTCTTAACCTGAGGGATTGAGGTGAGAGCCAAAGGTGTAGTAGAGCACAAGATTGATACTGGAAATAAATCAAACTACAGGGAACTAAAATCAGGTGACATTTTAGATCCATAATTGGGAAAAAGTCAATACAATAGACAATTCAGTGGCAGAGGCAGGCAGCTAGTTAACAGTCCACAGTGGGCCGAGGCCAAAAATATGAGGTAAGGTGAAACCCATGGCACATCATTTTCAAGTCTTCTGCTGGAACGGATTGGAAAAGGAAGTGGTTGCTCCAAAGTGAGGGAAGATACAAGCAGGGTTGTGGAGTCGCAGTTGAAGTTGTGGAAGAGTTGGAGTCTGAGCAATTTTGGGTACCTGGAGTCGGTGGTTTAATAAACGGAAGAGTTGGAATCGGATGAACTCCACAGCCCTGGTAAGCATTAGACTAACGAGTTGCAGTCAAGGAGTCAGAGTTGTAACAATTTTGGGTACCTGGAGTTGGAGTCAGAGTCAGTGGTTTAATAAAGTGAGTCGGAGTTGCATGATTTTTGTACCGACTCCACAGCCCTGGATACATGTATTGAATACTCTTACACATAACGTATTGAATAAGGACTTCAACTTTAATTTTCTTATAGGTTGGAGTTCTCCTTTAAAGAAAACCTGAACTGAACATTAAAAGTCAAAATAAGCATACACAAGTCATACTTGCCTTCCATGTAGTGTACTCCTCAGTGTCTTTCTCCTCTCCCGCGTCCTGTTTGTTCACTGTGATCAAGGGAATTTTCCGTCCTCCATTTTGAAAATGGCCATTACCCATAACAGCTTTCTGGTCAGCACACAGTTAAACTGTAACATCGCCCACTTGAGCCATAGGGAAACATGGACATTACCTGGTACATCAGTTTTCCTCTCAGCTATAACTGACAGCAACTGATATTTTACTGACAGCAACTGATATATTTCAGATCTGACAAAATATTGTCAGAACTGGAAGGGATTATTGTCAGAAGAAAATGGTGAGCTTCTGAGAGGAACTGATGGCAAGGTAACTATGTAATGTTCATTTGAAGTTACCTCATGTGTTTATCTATATATATAATAGACTAAGTGCCTCAACCTTCAAACAAGAAGAAGAAGTACTTTGCATGAGAAAATGTATGCGTGCTCAAACACCAAGTTTAAGGCCTCTTTTCCACAGACTGTTGAGCTGTGTGCTCAGCAAGCAGTTACCAGGCAGCAGTGAGCAGATACCAGGCAGCAACAAGCAGTTACCAGGCAGCAGCAAGCAGTTATCAGTCAGCAGTGAGCAGATACCAGGCAGCAACAAGCAGTTACCAGGCAGCAACAAGCAGTTACCAGGCAGCAGTGAGCAGTTACCAGGCAGCAACAAGCAGTTACCAGGCAGCAACAAGCAGTTACCAGGCAGCAACAAGCAGTTACCAGGCAGCAGCAAGCAGTTACCAGGCAGCAGCAAGCAGTTACCAGGCAGCAGCAAGCAGTTACCAGGCAGCAGTGAGCAGTTACCAGGCAGCAGTGAGCAGTTACCAGGCAGCAGTGAGCAGTTGTGAGAGTTTGAGAGCCATTTCACTGCCTATTCACAGTCCATGGAAAAGAGGCCTTACCCTAGCAAGTCTGACATTGCAAATCTGGCCTAATTGGCTATTCATGAGGCAATGCTCATGCAAATGCATGCACAAACCAATACCACAAAGCAATCACCCTGCTACATGCTACATTAGCACTATCCGGCTTAGTGCACACCAGAGCGGTTCGGCAGCGTTTTGCGATCCACTTGCGGCTGCGGATACGCTTGGGTAATGTATTTCAATGGGCTGGTGCACACCAGAGCGGGAGGCGTTTTGCTGAAACACATACTCCCGAGGTGAGGCATTTTTTGGATTGCGGAGGCGTTTCTGCCTCCAATGTAAAGTATAGGAAAAACGCAAACCGCTCTGAAAAACGGCAGTTCAGAGCGGTTTTGCAGGCGTTTTTGTTACAGAAGCTGTTCAGTAACAGCTTTACTGTAACAATATATGAAATCTACTACATCAAAAACGCTTTACAAAACCGCAAAATGCTAGGTGAAATGCTACAGAAAAATAAGAAAAAGCGTTTCAAAATCTGCTAGCATTTTGCGGATCTGCTAGCAGTTTTTGGTGTGCTCCAGGCCTCCAGGAGCGCCACGGGGAGGATTCCCAATACCCCCTTTTTATACAACTAGGGGGACCGCAGGGTCCCAGGCTCTCTCACTGCCTGAAAACCACAGCGGCACCCCGGAGGGGGAGGCTAGGTGGCGTGGACGACCCCCCCCCCCCCCAAGTGTGGCCAGCGCCGGGGAGAGCCGTCTGCACCCACCTTCCAATATTAAAAACAGGCACTTACCTTAACGTCCACTGCGTTCTGCTACATGCGCATTAATTTGGGGGCACCACATGAGAAAGGAGAGAAGCATGGGTCACCCCGAGCTTTAGAGCTCAGGGCTGGCTCACATACAGCACTCCAGAGGGGGGGGGGGGGGGAGTACAGGCGCACTCACTCCAGGGTTCACACCACCGGAGCAAGCCATCCACCACCTGCCTCCAAAGGATACAAACTGCACAAAATGCTTTCCATGAGAAAATTAATGCGCATGTAGCAGAACCCAATGGACGTTAAGGTAAGTGGCTGTTTTTAATATTAGGAGGTGGGTGCGGGCGGCTCTCCCCAGCGCTGGCCACGCTTGTGTGTGTGGGGGGGGGGGCGGCTGCGCCACCCAGCCTCCCACTCCGGGGTGCCGCTGTGGTTCCCAGGCAGCGAGAGAGCACTTTGCAGTATTGTTTTTTTGACCCTGCATAGTTTGGCATGCGAAAGCAAATGCATATTTGCATGAGCATTGCCTCATAAATAGCAAATTAAGCCGGATTTGCAAAGCCAGACTTGCTAGGGTTAAACTTGGTGTTTAAGCACGCATACATTTTCTCATGGAAAGCCTACTTCTTCTTGCTTCAAGGTTGAGGCACGTACTCTATTAGATAGATAGATGCGGCGTATGCTACGACGCAGGTTGGCTAGTTTTAAATATTTTTACTCAGTACAGGTTCTCTTTAAACATGCTTATAATGATGTATGTTCCTCTTGAAGGGCTATTAGCCAGACTCTTCTATGCACCTTTAAGTTTGTGGTTCACTGCTTAAATAATGTACACCACTTAAGGTTAGACAGCACTTGATAAAGGTCATTGAGACCAAAATGTTGTACCTGCTGTACTGTTATTTATACATATCAAGTAAAACAATTTTGCAACACTTATTTAGCTGACTACCTCAGCAGCAACTAGTATACCAGCAGAGAAATGGATGCAGGAGTTAACATGTCTGCTCTTTTATACTCCTGGTTGGGGCCATGTATCAAGTGATCAAAGAGCTCAGTGGGATGTCTGCCACCACAAACATGGTTTAAAGAGTTCCCCTTCTTGTCCCCAGACCAGTGCATTATGGGATACCTCTCCAAATGTTGCCTCAAGCATTGCTGTTGTTTGGTTCAGACTCTTCTGAACTGAATGACTGGGATTTGTGATAAATGTGACTGCTCCGTGTAGCCACCCCTTCCTGGGCTGGCCATGCCACACTGCCTCTTGGGAAGAGAAGCGAAGCCAAAGTAAAACCTCCCCAAATCAGTATGCCAAAGACAAAGGTGAGGATGGTGGTGGTGGTGGGGGGACTAAAACGTGCTACAAAAGGGTTGCAAGGAAAAATGGATGCAAGTTTCATTAAAAAATATTGTTAATATCCATTTTGTTAATAAAACTGTAACGATCGGTGTAACACAGAGAGGGTCTGATTATTGGTGATCTGCAGTATCACCAAAAATACAGATATATACCTGATTATTGATGATCTGCAGTATCACCGATAATCACATATATTACTAACCTCTGGAGACCTGAGGCATAAGAGCGTTTGGTGCAACAGTAATACTTTGAGAACAATAACAGGAGGACAGGTACAAAGGCAGTAAGGAATACGGCTAGAGAATGAGTACCTTTCAGCAGCCTGAGAATCTCCCACAGGGAGGAGTCAGACTTGGAGAGGAAAGGACCAGAGCGTGAGTGACACCAATAGGAGGATGTCACTGACTGATCTGTGAACTATCTCTTAACTGAGGAGATAGTTCTCAAGATCGGACAAGCCAGGTCGGCAACACACGGACATACAAAGTACAAAGACAGGAGACTGATTCGGTAATCCTAAGGCAAGTAGGGTTTGGCAACAGAGTATCAGATATAGTACCGAATCAGTGAACAGAAGAGTGGTCAGGAAAGCAGTAAGTCATAACAGATAATAAACGATGCCTAGTCTTGGGTGTGAGCTGCGTGATCATCAACACCCTGGAACTAGTCTGACATATAACAGAATGGTAACACAAGTCCCTAATCTTGGGTGTGAGGTCCTTGATCATCAACACCCTGGAACTAGTCTGAAGTATAACAGAATGGTAACACAGATTCTGACAATAAGGTCTGAGTGCTTCCACGTAGTGATCGCAACGACAGACAACCAGCGAATGACCAGCACCCGGTATATATAGCCCAGCGCTCTCCAGCGCCTCCCCTAAGTGCTGGACCAATGGGAACTGGTTGAATCGTCAGCTGACCGGCTTGGTCAGCTGACTCCCTTCTGGCTGTCATAAAAGTTCTGCCTCTCAGCGCGCGCACGCGTCCTTCTGAACCTGTATGGACTATCAGTCCCAGCCACACCAGACATGAATTGCGTACCACCCGCCGCGCTGGACGCGGAACCAGCCGCACCGCTATCAGGGTATGCAGCGGTTTATCCGCGTTCAGCCATACTGGCAGATGTAGGCCTACGCGTGTAAACCGCCGCGTTGGATGCGGAATCAGCCGCCTTGTTCTGAGCACACGCGGCGGCTTTTCCGCGTTTTCTCACAAAAACATTGTTGATATCTACCAATATTCTTTGTTTTCAAAGTGCAGATGGTGTATGTAATTGTAATAATATTGTCAAATTAACATTGTTAATAATAATAAAAAAACAGTTTAACCTAACCCTACTCTCACACAGACCCCCCCCCCCACTCCCGATGCCTAACCCTAAGACCTTCCCTAGTGTTGCCTAACCCTAAGACCCCCCCACCGGTGGTGTTCGACACCTAGCCCTAAACGTTCCCCCTACACAAACACCCCTACAAATGTATAATGAGTACATACAAATGATTAAATATTTGATAAAGTAAAATATGTACATACAAAAAAATTAATGTTACAAAAACTAAAACATTGCAAAACATTTCAAAAACTTTAATGTTCTAATGTTGGAAATATTTATGGGGCGCCCACATTTCTGCTTTGGGCACAGTATTAACCATATGTGCATTAGCGCTTATAGGTAGCCCAAATCGTCCATTAGCCCCAGGTATCCAAATTTTCTGCTTCCGCTGGTAACTGCCCCTCCCCTGGGGGACACCGTAGGTGGGGTTTTGGTGGGGGGAGGGGGGGGGGCTGATGAGGGTGTGGGTCTAACTGCAGGCTGCAAAGGGGAGCCTGCTTTTCATTTGGCTAAAAAAAGGGGTGTGACAGTCACATGACCATCACTGTTTATATTGGAATTCTGGTATCAAAAGGCTGTTTTCTAGCTGTATGTTATTATTGCTTTTCTAGTGGAGGGAAGAAGAGGTCATCAGATTAATCATTTTTTTGGCTGCTGAAAAGCTTCAAATGAATGAAGTCTTTATTTGTATATTAAATTGAGCTTTGATAAATTCCCAGAATTTTAGCTCAAAACATTCTTTTGCAGCCAAAACAGACTTTCCCCTCAGCCCGTCGTATGCCTTTTATTCCTCACTGTACGCTGAATGTCCAGACAGTCTCTGGTTATTTTTATGCTCTTTCTTCAGGATATTGGCAGAACATCTGTTTTTGGGCCTCTACTACACTGCCAATGATGAAACATCAGAAAACAATTAGGAAATTGAGTTGTGTGACTGAGGGATTGTGTTATATCCAGACTGATCAACAATCTTCCTAATGCCATGGCTCACGATTTCGTAGGCTTGCCCAATATAATCATATTACACCGTATTTCACAGACAAGGAAATCTGTTATAAAGTAGCACTAACATTCCATAACACATTTACATATAATAACATTTATGAGTTAATGGCGAATGTATTGAGTTCATTAAGTGAAAACGAAATTCCTGGAAGATAAAAGAAGTGCTTGCCTTATCCCACCCCATACACTTGTGTGGTTTAATAGGATAATAAAATATTCAATATTGTTTTATGCCTTACATTAGCTCCACAAGGATTCATCATAGGACTGCTGGAGCGCTATCCTCCAAGTCTCAGGCAATATGTCGGCAGTTTGTCGCACGTTAAGCAGGCACTCCGCAGCAAGCTATTGACAAAAACTCATCATATAGGGTTGATGTATGGAGGTCTAACCTGGCCCATCATGGCCACATTCTATAATATAACAATACTGGGGGCATATATGGGTATCAAATATTTGGGAACACCTCTGGCTAGTGGCTACTTAATCCTGGGGGGGCACTTTTGGCTATTTAGTGCTAGGAGGACACCCCTGTCACTTGTTACTGGGGGGAAGGGGCGGAAACAAAAACTGCAGATTCTGCAGTTAGGCCCCTTCCCCACCTGAACACAACACATGGCACTTCCATTTAGATGCGATTTTCAGGAAAGCAATTGTGATTCCAATCAAACAATGAATGGAAATCGCAATGCATTTGTGTATTTTGACATCAGACATTGTGATTTCGACATCAGACAGTGCAGTCTATGCATTTCTGATGTCCCCACCAGGGCCGGATTTACCATTAGGCACTGTAGATACGTGCCTTCAGGTGCCTGTTGATGGAAAGGGGGCTCACTCCCCTGCCAAGTGCCTGTCTTCCTCCTTCCTTCCTCCTTCCCCATGCACAGTCCTGATGAGAATGAAAATGAGAGGTTATTCAATCAGGGGCACCTCTAGCTACTTAATATTGAGGGTTCTTCTGGCTACCTAATACTAAAGGGCACCTGTAGCTACCTATGATGGGCAAGGGAAGTAAGGGAGAAGTGACAGCTGGGCCAGCCAGGACATTTGCGGTGCAGTTTGGTGGGGGTTTGAGGGTTCATGGAGGGCAAAGTCTAAGGTGCTGGGACATCAGTGCCTATAGGCTCCTGTGAGGTAAATCCTGGTCCCCACGGATCTCATTGCAGTTCGGTAAATGTGGCGAAAAGTGCAGCAAGTGTGTAAGGGGCCTAGTATGCTAGATTTAGAAGGTATCAGTTATTTGGAGGTGCCCAAGTAGAGATAATAAAACAATCATATGAAGAGATAAGCATAGGATTTACCTCACTCATACATTAATTCACTAACCCTGCTGAATTCTGATATGACTCACGTGAAGGCAGCAAACGGTTGCCACTTGATAACACACTTTAGGTTGATTCACTAAGCTGCGCTGCACTGTAACTTAAATTGAGCAGCGCAAGTTAAAAATCCTGTGTGCATGCTATGCGCAGTACTGCTGCGTAGAGTGCCCTGCTAACATACGTGCGCTCCTTTGAAAGTGCAGCCGCTCCTTTATCCCCCCTGGTGGTCTATTAAAAACTGCCAGGGGGCAGCAGAGCAGTTTTTTTTTTTTTTTTTTAAATCATGTAGCGAGCCCAGGGCTCGCTACATGATAGCCGCTGTGCAGCGGCATCCCCCCGCCCTCTTTGATCGCCTCCGGCGATCTACGATCAGGAAATCCCGTTCAAAGAACGGGATTTCCTGGAGGGCTTCCCCCATCGCCATGGCGATGGGCGGCATGACGTCACCAACGTCATCGACGTTGTGACGTCATTGGGAGTCCCGATCTACCCCTCAGCACTGCCTGCCACTGATTGGCCAGGCAGCGCACGGGGTCTGGGGGCGAGCGGCGGCGGCTAATCGGCGGGTAGCGGCGGCGATCAGAATGCACACGCAGCTAGCAAAGTGCTAGCTGCGTGTTGCAAAAAAAATCATGCAAATCGGCCCAGCAGGGCCTGAGAAATCCTCCTGTGCGGCATAGCCCGAGCTCAGCACGGGCTTACCGCCAGGGAGGTTAATCCCACCCTAAGCCTCGTCGGGGCTATTGGCTTTGTAGGATGTGATCCCCGAACTCTAATTGGCCCAATAGGCTGCCTATCACATGCCGTGCTCACATGTTTACAATGAAAGCTAGATATGACAGTGCCGTTTCTAGTAGAAAAGAAAAATAAGGTAGGAAATGACGTCAGTATGGGCTTCAGTCAGAGACAGTAAAGAGGGAAATGCCTGGAACAGTTTTCTCTTTATTTACTATATAAAATTCATTGAAATCAAAACATGGACAGCCCAATACATATGTTATGTAAGTAGAACAAGTATTTATCTACTTATATACCGTATGTGTTTTTCCTGGGATAGTATGGCTGTCCCTGCTGCTTTAACCAGTAATACAAAACCTAAATTTGCTGCTATAATGTGTAGAAGAGGGAAAGGGCACACAGCCAAATTGGCAAATTACAGTTAAAATGTATGGGGATGTACCTGGCCATTTATAAAACATCTGTTTGTTTTACTGAAAGGGATGCAGTTTTTTTCTAAACACCATAATACAGTTATATCCTAAGGTAATTTTAAATACCAGCAGTGCTTGGCGGTGTGCATTATGGGTCTACACACCAGCTAAATGGGTTGTTACAATTGCTGCCTATATGGGCCTTGTTTATGTCAAACATTTCAGAACATCTGCCCGGCTATGAGGTAGTTTTTGTTTACAGCTGGAACAAAGGGAAACGTGTGTTTGGTTACAGTAAACTGAAGTGTCCCTGGCCGGCCATTTGGGATGATGTGAGGTAGTGTGTGCTGCAGTAAACGGCCTGTGTCAGCTCTGCTTACAGCTATGATGCACGCAAGCTGCCCTTCTCTCTCTGCAGCTGCTTGTGCAGTTAATAATGCTGTAAAATCTAACAGCCTGCATTAATATTAATATTCCTGCATTGTCTCCTATAGACCTGTGTCCTTTTCCTGACCTGGTATTTATTTCCATGTGGTATATCGGGAAGGTCCTCCTCCCCCCTTCCATAGTTGCCTTTATTATGTTGACATTGAAAAGATATGGCCCTGTGGCTTGGAGGCCGGCTCATTTGGGTGTATGTGAGGTAATTTTTAGCCACACTTTGTGCCCTGTACCTAAGAAAAGGGATGGCCTGCCCGCAATAGCTACAAGCAGCAAGCTAATTTTTGACATTTCCCAAAGCTGAATATATTTCTAATCTCACTACCACTGTGCCATCACTTTTTTATTTGCAAAAATATCCATAAGAATTTTAACTTAGCACATGAAACAGTAATCAGGTGACTGGTGAAAACTTCTATAAGCAATCCCCAAAACTCCAGGTACGCAGTGGGGTCTGGGGAAATAACTTAGAGGCATAACAGTCTGAGAAAGAGTGGGGTGGGTTGGAAAGAAGTGGAGGAGAATAAAGTCAAGGTGGGCATGTTCACAAATGACAAGTGGTCTCATGGCTTGTAAATTACCATGTAGTGTGGCCTTTCTCACGATTCCATACCTCTGCAGTTTCCCAGCTTTCTAGGGTCTCAGCAATACATCCAATGCTCCTTCATCATAGTGCTTCCTACTTTATAGAGCCTTTGTGCTAATTGTGCAGCACAAGCTGTTCAACTGCCATAAATTTTACTGCTGGTTCATGTATCCACCCCATTGATCTATCAAAGGCACTAATATTATGAACAGTAATAGCTGAATTTGTCAGAATCTGAGCTGGACTTGTTTCATGGAATTTACCTCAAAAAGTTAGAGGAACTACAGTCTGGCATAACATGCAATACAAAGACATTCCCCCACTTTGAATTGCCTGCTTTTGTATCGAAATAATGTAATGTGTGAAAAGATCACAAGTCCCTCAGCTCAAAGCTCAGCAGTGATGGAAACTGACATTGGATGGGTATATTATATCATCACGTTAACTGTAAAAGCTCTTCAGTAACAAACAAAAAAAACAAAAAAAATTTAAAAAATAGCTCTCTTCTACTAATGATCAGTGGAGCTAGAACATGGAATCTCTTTGCTGTGTTTGCTTTTATCTTATCTCCTGCAATTAGAGATCAAAGAAACGTCTGGAGCTTACTGCAGGGCAGTAGGGAAAAGCATCAAATGCAAAAGGAAACTTTGTCTATTAACCCTTTCAGGCACTCAAAAACAAAAGTAAAGGTAGCCATACACTGGTCGATTTGCCATCAGATTCGACCAACAGATAGATCCCTCTTTGATCAAATCTGATCAGAGAGGGATCGTATGGCTGCCTTTACTGCTAACAGATTGTGAATCAATTTCAGCCTGAAACTGATTCACCATCTGCTGAGCTGCCGCCTGTCCCCCCCCCCGCATACACTACCTGAAGCCTGGCCCCGGGCATCTTCTCTGCATCACGGCATCCGCGTATAACTTTCTGTCACTCCAGTGACAGCGGAAGTTCAAATAGAGCGCCCTCTATTTGTACTTCTGCTGTCACTGCAGTGACACAGGAAGTTATACGCGGATGTCGTGATGCGGAAGGTGATGCGGAGAAGATGCCAGCCGGGAGCCGGGAGGTGATGCGGAGAAGATGCCAGGAGCCAGCTTCAGGTAATGTATACCTGTGTCGATCGTACACTGCTAGCAATGCGCTCCCTACCAGTGGGCGAACGATGGTAATTTCCCGCATGGAGCGATCAACGGGACCGATCTATTTCGGAACGAAATCGATCAAAAATTAGCGTTTAGCGTGAACGATTTGACAGCAGATTCGATCCCAGTAATCGAATCTGCTGTCAATCAGTGGGTAATCGGCCTAGTGTATGGCCAGCTTAAGTTTGTTCCAAGAATTTCTCATGCTGCTAGCCATTAGGAGTAGAGATGGTCAATGAGATGCAAAAACAAATATCCAATCTGATGCAGATTTTGTATGCAAATGTATGCAGCTTGAAAATGGACCAATTGTATTCTACTTTGGTAGAAAACCACTGTACAAAGTGAGCTAGGATAACATGGGGATGTAAACATTTTCATGGAATTATATGAGCCATTTGCAGGGGCATTTTCCCACGATTCCCGGGTTTCCGTCACAGAGCATTCACATTTTTCGCTCCTTTCTTTGCATTTGTTTTAAGATTTTTCAGATGCGGTGGAATACATCATAATTATTAATGTGCACATCATGCGGGAAATAGAAGAAGGCTGTGTGATTTAAAATAGCGGGAAAAAGCAAATGCAAAACACAAACTAATGCTAATGACGTGCATTTTCCAAGTGGGGCCATTGACTTAAAGGCCAGTGCAGCCGCGTGCATTTTGATGTGGGCGGCAAAATGCACAGGATTCAAGCAAGTGTGTCCCCTGCCTTTTTGCAAAGTAATATTTAAACCACCACAAGCACTGTCCTCTCTTTCACTTAACCGCTGCTAGATTGGAACAGGAATGCCCACCCGACTCTCAGATCTATCTCAGATTTCTAATCAGACTGAGCAGGGAAGCCTGCTGCAATCATCCTGGCCATGGCAGACACCCAAATGCACATGCAACATTTCCACTGATTTCAGTGGGGACAGTTGGGAGCTATGGATGTAACAGCAATTTTGTAGCAATTAGCTGTTTGCTACTCTTAAATAAGCCCCACAGAGTTAAGTCTGGAAAGGTTTTATTATATTTAGTAAAACCCTCTCTCCTCGTCGCCCAGCACTTTCCCTGGACACTCGCTACCTCCTACCTGGGCACCCTGCCCAACTTACTGGCCGGATTTTTAGATGTGGTTTATCATTTCCTCCTCTTAATGAAAACTGCAGTATCTTGTCTCAAGGAGAAATGAGAGTCTGATCGGGCTAATGCTCTTTAAACACTGGTGTGAGCCAGCTGAGCAATTACAACTAATAAACCCCGAAGAAGGAGGGAGGAGGCGGCGAACAGCGGTTCAGACGTCAGCTCCTGCTGCTGACTGCCAATGTTTTCATTAAAGGAACTAATGTCACTTCATGCAAACATTTCATACAGAGCTTTTTCTCAGAGGCTGGGAGCAGGAGTACTTTCTTGTTCATGTCTTTTTGTTATTTTTTCTTTTTTGCTAAGGGAAATGCAGTGGTCATGCAGTGAAGCGGTGTTGGAATACCCACTGAGTGCTCAGTAGATGCAGTGGATCCAAGGCCTGAAAGTAAGCCTGAAGTAACATTATAAAAAATGGGAAAAAAAAGCTTTACGGCAAGCAGCTTGCACCATATGGTTATAACCAGGGCCATAACAATAGCCCTTGCAAGGGATGCAGCCACAGAGGGGCCCTTAGGGGGAAAATCCTGAGAGGGGTCCCCTGGCTCTGGGGCCCTCCAGGGAAATATTTAGGGACAGGAGGGGGCGCAGTGCAGGATGGGGGGACAGCAGGCACAAACAACAGTGGGGAGGGGGACACAACTCCCCCCCACCCTCGGGCTACCATCAGCACTCCCCCCTCCGGCAAAGAAAGCTGGGAGGGCCTCATCCAAAGTATTGCAGGGGGCCCAGTGATTTCAAGTTACGCCCCTGGTTATAACTCAGTTATGCATCACCTGTGATGAACCTGATTGGGTGGCCTTATGTACAGTCAGTGACCAATTTTTCTGGACCCAACCGGAGACGGGGCAGGAGAGGGGATAGAGGGGGCGGGTGGGCCAATGTCAGGAGGTAGGCTTGGGATATTATATTACATACCAACACAGATTAATGTTGAAAAAAAAATATAGGGCAAGGAGAGATTCGCTGCTGATTTTTACAGAGCAGCATTAGAACCATCCTAATAAATTCCCGACACAATAAAAAAAAATCACAAATCATTTTTGGAGACATTACCTGCATGTCTGTGTAGCCCCTAGGTGGTGCTGTTTCATTGTTTTCCAAAATGCATTGCCTGCCCCTAAACAGAGTGGAACTTTTAGAGCTGATTTTTGTTTCCCGAGGGAGGAGTGAGAACGGGGAACAGGGTGTGGAGAGGGAAGAGAGTGGTGTGGGAAGGACACAGAACTGAACCCCTCCAGCCAGACTGTTGGCACAGGACAAAAACATTGCTGCGGGTGAGAGTACCTCCATCATCTGAGAGGGAAGGAGAACATTCATCTGGACAGAGGGACTTGTGGACTATCTGCCTGCATTCTGACCCAGGTTCATCTGAGACTGTGGACAGCAGTGATTTGGTGAGAGGCCTCACGGCCATGTTTATTTCTGACTGAAAGCAGAGAATTGATTACAGTTTCTATAGGAGCCATAACAGAGATCCCTTTTTCTTTTTCTGGATTTATTGCTGACTCTCAGGATTGAGAAACCCTTTATTTTTATCCTCTCTTTCGGAATACATTTTATATAGTTTGCCTTCATTCCCTGTGGATTACAAGTGCCCTCTTTAAAGGGACGGAGCGCTCTCAAAGGGCCCCAACGCCGGCCATCATAGAACTTATATAGCCACTGGCCAGTGGATAGACAGGGACTTAAAGTGATAGACAGACTTATCCCACACTCAGTTTATTATTGCATGTTTGATGTTTATGTGTTTGCTGTTTATCTAAATTCCGCTCTAACAAGGCTTCATATGCTATTATTAAAGCCGCACTGTTAGTGGTTTTACTATGATTATTGTCGGGTCCAGTTTCTGAAGTGAGTTGCAGCTGGTACGGTAGGGAACCCAAATCTATCTTCAGCCGCTCCTTAGGGGGTGAGTGCTACATCTGCACCGCCACAGCACCAATACGCTGCATATGCGCAAGCAGCTTCCTACTGCTGCATAGGTGCGGACTGAACTTTCTAATGCTCAGTACATCAGCGCATGTACACGGACGTGAGTAAGTAACTTTTACTTTATTTCTCCTTACAGGTTTATTATTAGCATTGTACCCCCTATTTTATCTGTGGGTTTATCACTGTTTTGAGGAGGTAGGCACAGAGCATGGGAACCAAGTGTGCGGCCACAGAGTCCAGTGGCAGGGACATTTGGCAGCCCATATGGGAGATTTGTCGTCCACCTGGGACATCTGGCGAGGACATATTTGTGCCTGGGATGGGGGGGATCCTAATTCTGGGACATATCCCAGGTAAACTGGGATGTCTGGTCACTGTACTTTATGAATAGTACACACAACAGTCTTCTGAACGGATTATTCTTGATTTGTCAGAATTCTAGCAGTTTATTTATGCAGGAAAAGCTGTCATACAGTATGTGTATGTTTTAAGTTTTAATGTTCTATGCAAAATTTCATTGTAAACTGTAAAGTTAGAGTACTTTTTTTTTAAAATATTGCTCTATGACATCTCAGCATATTCCAGGCAGTGAAACTCATAATTATATAGTTTTAGTTAAGAAGCAAAACATTATTTGATTATGCTACAAGAACCTTTCAAATGTCAAGGTTAGACAGCGCAGTATGTGCAGACAGAAAGCAAGTTTAAAACTCACATTACTACAGCAGACATATATATACATTTTGCTCAGTTATTACACATAAATATTATTACATCTAAATATTAATAATCAAAACAGTCCTTCTAAAGAAAGAAATAATTATTGTTAAATCCTATAATTACATGTAATTGAATTTATTATAGTTAAAAGCTGGATTATACCAGAATGATAGATGAGACAGTAAACCTTTTCATAAGATTGTTTTAGTTCTAAAACATTGTCGACATGTTACAAGGCCATCTCAGCTAGCTGAACACTCATAGCTGATAACATATGCTATGTTTTGGGAACAGGCCTCATAAAATATAAAACAAAAAGAAGGGGTTTTCCCAATTAGTTAAAGATGTTAAAATGGTGACATCTGGCGGTTGAAATTATTAAAGTTATTTCTTCATAAAGGCAAATATATAGAACATGATTTTATATTATTACATTTTAATGTGCAATTATATCTTATATGATTAATTGTTTTAAGAAGAATTATATAATAAGCTTTATATTTAAATGAGTATATTAGAAGCCCTGTGTACTTCAATAAGCATTACATTACTATATCTGTAATTCACAGATTGTTTGGGTCAACATGCCCTATTTCTTGTTTGGGAAAGAACACACATTCCAAACTAATTAGCAGAAGGAAACATTATCAGAAATGCATCATAAATGACATTGTTTAATGTTTTTGGAAGTCCAATGTCTGGGGCAAAAAAGTCAAGCAGCAGACAAGATGGATGGTGACGTCCATTTTTAATTAACTGCGTCAGAAATTACCCTATATCAAATGTCAAAATGTCGAACACTCCAAATGACATTAATTCCCACAAGATAAGGTAATTAAGGAATTTATAAACAATAATATTATGACTTAGGTATTCAAAACATGATGACAGAGAAGGGGTAATATGCTTAATATTTTGGTGATTTACTTTATTAATTTTTTAGCATTAAGTTCTGATAAGATGTTAGCAAGAAGTTTTTTTAGAAGTTATTTTTTATGCTATTTCTTTAAGAAGATTACTACAAGTTTTACACAGCTACTAGATACACAGCTATTGATACAGATGAGACTACTTTTGATCTTATTCTACATAACAGAACTGTTACTGTATATTCTTTTTTGAATGTACTTAGAGGATTGATGATTGCTTGGCTATAACGGTCATGATGAGATGGAATACTGTTAGAAGGAAACACTACTTGGAACTGTTCATATTTTGTGTATATGCTGTATGATAAGCAAATACATTGTTTTATATAAAATCAAATACTGAGTGCTCTGATTCATTTTAAGGTACACCGTCAATCTATAATTACTGTTATAGAGGGTTCAGACCCCGCTATGCCGGATTTATATGATCGCAACACTTTAAAGGCTGGTCCTTTACTGAGTTAGCAATCTTGAAAAAGGCAAGAACCGCTCAGGTTTTGGACAGATTGTTTCTCTGTATAAGCATGCTGCTTGGCTATCTGCTGACCAGCATGTTCTGGTCAATGGAGATAGAATAGGGGGGATGAGCTGCCAGTGTTTGTGATGAGGAATAGCAGTAGTGATCGGGCATAGTTTTCTCACATGTCTGATCACTACTGAGCAGTCAGCAGACAATGGGGGTCACTTTTTTATTTTAAATGTCACCTCAAAAGGATCACAAAGTGGTTCCCATGTCTGGGGTATGCTAGGGGTAACACATGATTGCCAAGTGCGACTGGTGGCGCCGTAGTATGGCAGCCGCAGCTCTTGGCTTTCGGACACTATCCCCCCTCCCTCCTTCCAGAATCTGTATAAGCCAAAACCAATTCCGCGTACAGCTCCTTTGTACTTGAGAAAATAATTATTCTGATTCAGTGTTTGTGTCTGTCTGTTAGTATGTTTGTTCAACTGGCTGTTTTTTTTATTTTTGTTTGTTTGTTTTTTTGCCTGTTAGTGTCACAGTTTGTTTCTATTGGGGTTTTATTTATTTGGGGTTATTGGGATGCTTTGGGGAACGCTAGGAACTCTGAACTATTGGGGTGACTAAATCTAGGGAGTACAGGGAAAAGCGGACACACTGAAGTGGTACAGGGAAGCTGGGAGACACCATGGGAGTAAAGAGAAGTTGGAGCACTCTATGTTGGTACAGTGAAACTGAAGGACCACATTAAGAGTACAGGGATCCTGGAATACATTATGGGGTAGAAGAAAAATGGGACGCACTGTGGGGACACTGAGAAGCTTGAATACACTATGGGGGCTAAGATATACTATGGGAGATAGTAGAAAGTTGAAAAACAATATTAGGGAGGGAATGAGAAGTTTGGACAAATTGCACAGATACAAATGCGTAGTACACACAATAATGCAATTTTCCATCATATTGGCAGTCAAATCAATTATTTCCGACAGCTCCGATCTGATTCCTGATCATTTTTCTAATTGATTTTCTGATCCCTTCTATATGAAACCAATAAAAAAATGATTGGGAATCTGATCAGACCTGTTGGAAATAATCAATTGGACCATCAATTTGACAGAAAATTGCATTGTGTGCGCTAAGCACTGAAAGTTTCAGACACATGAAAGAGGGGGGTGGGGGGGAGTAAGTAGGAACCTGGGAAATAATATAGGGACACAAGCTTGGGAGTAGCTGGAAGCTTGTACATATTATGGGGACATTGATAAGCTAAAAGGTCACTGTGAAGCTGGGGCGCTAGGAAAGTGTACAAGAGAAATCGCCGCCGGGAGACTTGGGCGCAGGATACAACCGGTATATGGCTTATCCTGCTGCTGCACAAGTCCCGGTAGCGTTAATAACTATTCCCCCTGCAGGTCCACGTGGATGCTGGTGAATGATGTAATTCGGCTTCCAGCTATTGCTGGCGGCCAAATTACAGTGTTTTAAAAGTACCGGTAATGTCAGCTCCGTCTTCTGATGCCGCCGAAATTACTCATTGTGCACCGCTACATCCATAATTCCTATTATGTTCTATGGTGGCACCGGCTGCGCCCAAATCACCTGCGCTAGATTCCTGATGTTCGCTAGGAAACCGGAACTAGTGGAAGCAGTGACACAGTGATATACTGTGTAATCACACTCATTGTGTTACATGGGCAGATTGGGGAGGAGTATTTTAATCAGCTAGCTGCTTCTATTTTCAAACCTGCACTTTTAAAAATGATCCGTGCGATCTGATTGGCTTACCTCTCCTCTAGTTTGTGTGCCTGAAGACCCCAGCATGACGGACTTCCAGAAATAGACTGTACTTTGCAATGCTGCTCTGCAGTGGAGCACAAAATGAAAGGGCGTCGGTAGCAGTGATGTGCCAGATGTATCTCACTTCCTCGCCTCATTTGTCACAATAACGGGAGATACGTCAGTGACACCGCACTGCTCCTAACTAATCTATTATCAGCAATGAGCACTAATGTATATGTATAGGTTGTATATCCCTGGGCTTCCATTTTTCACCTGCTCTTTGGTGCATTGCATGATGCGCGGCATAAATAATACACACCACATAGGGAACATATTACTGCCTGCTGATATATGCATAAATGCAGAAGTATATTTATGTAGCATAGATATCGCTGGAACAAAGATAATTCTGCAATTAGGAAAGCTCTCAAGAGACTACTTAATCAAGTGTGTTCACATTCCTCCTTGCATGGTGTTCACGCTTTATAATGATCCGGAATATTCACAATCGGCTTACACATCATAAGCAATCTCGTAAAGGCCAGGGAAGGTCTAATGGCTGCATTCTCCATGTTCGTTATTACAAGGAAAAAAAAGCATTTTAAAGGGGGTTTCCGTTCCCATGTAAAGGAGGATGTATGTCTGTAGAAGGAGTTCTAGTAGAAATAGTAGTAGTCATAGGCATCACCCAGACTGTACCTAGTTTTAAAGTGGACCTGAACTCTTGCACAGGACAGGAGGAAAACAGAGAGAAATGAACCCTGCATGTATTTGAAGGGAACCTAAACTGAGACGGGTATGGATTTTTCCTTTTAAAGAGACTCTGTAACTTGAAAAAGATCCCCTGGGGGGTACTCACCTTGGGTGGGGGAAGCCTCGGGATCCTAATGAGGCTTCCCACGCCGTCCTCTGTCCCACGGGGGTCTCGATGCAGCCCTCTGAACAGCCGGCGACAGACCCGACTGTAAAATCAATATTTACCTTTGCTGGCTCCAGCGGGGGCGCTGTGGCTGCTTTCCGCTCCGAACTACACGGAAATACCCGATCTCAGTCGGGTCCGCTCTACTGCGCAGGCGCCGGAAACTTGCGCCTGCGCAGTAGAGCAGACCCGACGGCGATCGGGTATTTCCGTGTAGTTCGGAGCCGACAGCCGTCAGAGCGCCTGCGCAGGAGCCAGGAAGGTAAATAATGACGTCATCTTGTATGGAGGGCTGCAGCGAGACCCTTGAGGGACGGAGGACGGCGTGGGAAGCCTCATTAGGATCCGGAGGCTTCCTTCACCCGAGGTGAGTACCCCCCAGGGGATCTTTTGATGTTACAGATCCTCTTTAAAATAATACTAGTTGCCTGACTCTCCTGCTGATCCTGTGTCTCTAATACTTTCAGCCACAGCCCCTGAACAAGCATGCAGATCAGGTGCTCTGACTGAAGTCAGCCTGAATTAGCTGCATGCTTATTTCAGGTGTGTGATCCAGCCACTACTGCATTCAAAGAGATCAGCAGGACTGCTTTTAAAGAGTTTAGCCTGTTAATCTCCTCTGCCATGGCAGAGCAGCTAATTTTTAAACACAGATGTCAACAATATGCCTGCTTCTATGACAACAGGAAGTAGACACACTGCAGAATTATTGCAGGATTTGTATCAGCTGTTGCAAAGACATGATTTTCTTCAAAGGAAACATCAGGCTAAAAACGTAAACTCAGCTTTACCCACCTGGGGGATTTCTCCAGTCCCTTGCAGCCGACTGTCCCATGCTGATCGCTCCACTCTCAGCTGCCATCCCGGGCTCCCCGCACACTTTTCAGGCCGACCTCAAAGTCGTCCTTACTGCGCCTACGTGAAGCACTGCTGTCATGGCCACGTTGTCCGTGGCATACTGCGCAGACTGAGTAACTGTAAGTAAGGGCTTTTGAAAATAAAGAAATCCCTGAGAATCCCCCACAAGGAGATGAACTAGTCTAAAAATGTCATATGTGTCAGACTTTTACAACCTACTGTAAGTATCAGTGTCATAGGAAAAAAAGTAATATACTGTATAATGCATTGTACATTTTATACATATATTTAATATATTTATATTTTACACATTTATTTATTTATTTTTATTTTTATGATAGTGGTCCTTTAAGTACCAGAGCTCGATAATCTCCAGGGCTCATGCAACTTCCACATAACTCCCCTGAAAAAAAGTTTTGGCTTTTGAAAAAGTTGTCAGTAGTGTTTGCTTGACCCATCGTTTTTTTCCCAAGCAAACAATACAATAGCAAGAACTTCATTTCTCTGTTTCAAATTGTCTGACTGCGACTTGGCTCTGGAGCGTCAAGGGAGTCTTTCTTTTGTTTTCCAACCAATATTTTTGCCATGATCTAACAAAACAATTGTGCTGGCTTCGGAAATGAAATAAACATTCTCCCTCACTTCCTCTAAAGCCCGCTAACAATTTTAACACATCACAGAAAAACAATTCAGCATTCCTCTTAACTCGGGTGAAAATTCACCTTTTGTGGCAATTTTGTCAACCACTAAATATTTCTCTCCCAGCTGTTATCATAAAAGCAGGTTAAGCGTTTTATATTTATTACTTTACAGCCAGGCATTGTATTTTCGTCACAGGACAATTTTAAGAACAAGGCTCTAAATTCAAACATCCTTCAACAATGCGGCCGCATAAGGGACATTGGTGACAGCTTGTAATGTAACATTACAGCCCAACGCTAAACAAAGTGATTGTTCGAGGCGTTTAAACACTTGAGTTGTGTTGTTTCAAAGTACCATTTTTTTTTTATTTAAAACTTTTTCAATTGATTCTTTATTCATTTCATTTGTGCTTTGTTTTTGGTAGTGTGCAGTGAAAATCTACACTAGAATTATGTTGCGCAGAATTAGTTATGTAGAACAAAAAGGAAATAATGCCAATTAGCATTTAAAATATAAGTTCTGTTTCTAGAAAATCTCTGCATGCTGGGCCTGCATACAGAAGAAAGAAAAGGTTGGAGAAATTAAAATAGTAACCCTAAGATGGAGGCAGAACAGTAAACGTACGTCAAAAAAGGGCATCGCCTCTATTACCAGGCGGCTCACCTACGACAATTGCCAGAATGGTCCGATTTCACGGTTCATACTAAATGGGGCTTTATAGAAGCAAAGAGTATATACCCAATCTCCTTATCTGCCCTAATATGGTCTCAAACTCCCCCCAAAATCCCTACAACCCAACTGCTACCCACCGTTAAGTTCACTCTGCAAATTTGGAAGTCTACAGCACAAACAGCTAATCTCAGATCCTCAATATCCCCTTTATACCCGATCCTAGGTAATCCTGCCTTTCTCCCAGGTACTGCTGAGGATTTTATGGGACGATGGTTTACTTTTAAGTATTATACTCTCAGTAAATGGACGGATACTCTTACTGGTAAACTTATTACAAAAAGTAAACTAGAGGAAAAAATAACATTCACCACACAAATTCATATGGAATATAACCAAATTTATCATTTCTTAAAAACCTATACTAAAGGAGTGACTCCTATACCTACCCATACCCCATTTGAACGTATTTGTGACACTAGGGTGTAACGATCGGTGGGCGCAGAGAGTATCTGATTTACCGGTGATCTGCAGTATCGCCGGAAATACAGATATATACCAGATTATAAGTGATCTGCAGTCTCACCGATAATCCGATATACAAACTAACCTCTGTTCGCCTGAGTAGAGTGTAGTGTTTTGGTGTAACAGTAACACTAGGAGGCCTAGGCCTCAGTGCAGCAAGGAGAACTGCACGTATTCCTTCTGCAGACCTGAGCTCTCCAAGACGGGAGGAGTCAGACTGACAGTAGGAAGGAAAGTCCGAGAGTGACACTCAGGAAGAAGTGTCACTAACAGGACTGGGAACCGCCTCCAATCGTGAGGTCGGTTCTCGAGGTCAGACAAGCCAGGTCGTACACACACGGACAGATAAAGTACAAATACAGTAGGCAAAGGCGGAGTCAAAGTACAGGCAGGGTTCGGCAACGGGGTATCAGATATATCGGGGTACAAAATCAGGAGGCAGAAACAGAGTCTTGGAACGAGCCGAGGTTTGGCAACAGAGTATCAGAAATATCGAGGTACAAGGTCAGAGTTCAGGAGGATAGTCGAGGCAGGCAAAAGTCATAACATATAATCACAATCAAACTAGTACTTTAGCTATCAAATATCTAGCTAAGTGTAGGTTTACAGCTCCAGCTGGTCCCGGCACACTTCAGGATCTGACTACGGATCTGGGTGCTCCCACGTATGTGATCGCACGCCAGACAAAGAGCAAGTGAACAACCAGCAGTATATATACTCTAGGACCTTTCCAGGACCTCCCTAATTGCTGGTCCAATGAGAGCAGTGGAATTTGTCAGCTGACCCAGCTGGTCAGCCGACACCCTTCTAACTGTTATTTAAACTCTGCCTTTCTGCTCGCGCGCGTGTAAGTCTGAATCTTGGTGGACTATCAGTCCCAGCCACACCAGTACTGTCATGCAATGTATCTAGTGCGGGGGCCGCCTCTGATGCGGATTCCGCCGCACTGCCTATGCGGCATGCAGCGTTTTTTCCGCGTTGTGACGCCATGCTGGACGCGGAAACAGCCGCCTCACCTTGAGAGACGGCGGCATTTCCGCGTTTCCTTACATAGGGGACATCAAAAAGGTCTAATTTCCTCAATATATATCCTGCTCTTAGATAAATCGGGTAGTCTCAAACCAAATCACCCTTATATGTCTAAATGGGAACATATTGTTGGTCAATCTCTGACTTCGGATGACTGGATAGCTATATGGGACAATGCTAAACACACTTCGATGTGTACCCAAGTGAAGGAAAACATTTATAAGATCTTATTTCGCTGGTACAGAACTCCTGATATGTTGTAAAAAATGTATCCCGATGTTTCAAGCAATTGTTGGAGGGGATGTAATAATCTGGGCACACTAGAGCACATCTTCTGGTTTTGCCCAATTATACAACCACTCTGGGTTGACATACAAGCTCTAATATTGAAGATAACCAATATCTCCATCCCCTTGGATCCTATCCATATGCTGCTGGGCAAACCTGTTCCTGGTACTAGGCGACATTCTATGAAACTTGCCACACATATACTAACAGCCACAAGATTAGCTATAGCATCGCAGTGGCGTAATAATGAGGCTCCAACCATGCCTAAAATCATAGCTAAAATACAGTGGACTAAACTTATGGAATATCTCACAGCTCTTCTTAGGGATACTGAACCTCAACATGAAAAAATATGGAACTCATGGGAACTCTATTTCTCGAATTATATCCCCCCTTGATATCATAAAGCTCGATAACACCAATAGCATATCGATAGATAGTCACCCTTATAGATAATACTGGAACTATATGACCCTAAATATGCAAGTAATGTACATCTACTATGGCTGGGGTCTCCAACCTTTTTCGGCCTGGGGACCGGTAACCGTCCAAAATTTTCTCTGGGGCCCGCGGGGGTTGGGGGGGGGGGGGGGATATTCGCGGCGGCACAGCAAGCACAGTTGCCCCAGTATAGGGAGCTAGTATAGAGACCCAGTATAGCTAATATAGTGCCCAGTGTGCCCCAGTATAGCTAGTATAGTGCCCCAGTATAGCTAGAATAGTGCCCCATGTGCCCCAGTATAGCTAGAATAGTGCCCCATGTGCCCCAGTATAGCTAGAATAGTGCCCCAGTATAGCTAGAATAGTGCCCCATGTGCCCCAGTATAGCTAGAATAGTGCCCCATGTGCCCCAGTATAGCTAGAATAGTGCCCCAGTATAGCTAGAATAGTGCCCCAGTATAGCTAGTATAGTGCCCCATGTGCCCCAGTATAGCTAGAATAGTGCCCCATGTGCCCCAGTATAGCTAGAATAGTGCCCCATGTGCCCCAGTATAGCTAGTATAGTGCCCCAGTATAGCTAGAATAGTGCCCCATGTGCCCCAGTATAGCTAGTATAGTGCCCCAGTATAGCTAGAATAGTGCCCCATGTGCCCCAGTATAGCTAGAATAATGCCCCATGTGCCCCAGTCTAGCTAGTATAGTGCCCCATGTGCCCCAGTATAGCTAGTATAGTGCCCCATGTGCCCCAGTATAGCTAGTATAGTGCCCCAGTATAGCTAGAATAGTGCCCCATGTGCCCCAGTATAGCTAGAATAGAGCCCAATGTGCCCCAGTATAGCTAGTATAGTGCCCCATGTGCCCCAGTATAGCTAGTATAGTGCCCCAGTATAGCTAGAATAGTGCCCCATGTGCCCCAGTATAGCTAGAATAGTGCCCCATGTGCCCCAGTATAGCTAGAATAGTGCCCCATGTGCCCCAGTATAGCTAGAATAGTGCCCCATGTGCCCCAGTATAGCTAGAATAGTGCCCCATTTGCCCCAGTATAGCTAGAATAGTGCCCCAGTATAGCTAGAATAGTGCCCCAGTATAGCTAGAATAGTGCCCCAGTATAGCTAGAATAGTGCCCCATGTGCCCCAGTATAGCTAGAATAGTGCCCCAGTATAGCTAGAATAGTGCCCCAGTGTAGCGCCCCATGTGCCCCAGTATAACCCCCATGTGCCCCAGTGTAGGCCACCCTCCGCCCCGCGGCCGTCGCTCCTGTTACCTTATGAGCTGGCGGCCGCTGCCTGTCACAGATTCCCGTAGCCGCTCTCCTCCGTGCAGCATCTTCTATTTACAGCAGCGCGTCGCACGGCTGCTGTAAGGAGGGAAGGAGGCGGGCAGCGGTTCCCATGATAACGGCGAACGGCGTTTATAACGATTATATAAATATAACTACGTTCGTAATAAGTGTTGTAAAACATTAGTAAGTATACCTAAAATTTTACTAAAACTATACCTAACCTTACTCTCTCACAGAACCCTCCCTGTACCTATTCCTAACCCCTAGACCCCCCTGGTGGTGCCTAAACCTAAGACCCCCTTGGTGGTGCCTAAACCTAAGACCCCACTGGTGGTGCTTAAACCTAAGACCCCCCTTAGTGACCGCTTTATTGTGTGGAGAATAATGTTTTACAAACAGTAAAGGATAAAATATATTACAATTTACGTTACGTACTGATCGCTTTATTTTGTGAATAATAATGTTTTATAAACAGTAAGGGATAAAATTTTAAATAACGTTTTACTTAAATAGGATAAATATGTTTAGTATTTTTGTTTAGTATTTTTATAAACGTTATTCGTCACGGGCGCATTTTTTAAACGTAAATCATCACAAGCAGTTATAAAACATTAAAATCTCCGGGCGCCGCTTGTAAAACGTTATTATTCTCCGGCGCCCTTTTTTCCTGTTCGGTGCCCATTAAACAATATTTATAATGGGAGTGAATGGCGGCGCCCATTTTGTCCACTAGCTGCCTGCGCCCTTTTTTCCTGTTTCCGAACAGTAGGCCTAGAGATCCCAGTGCAAATCCACTGGGCAAAACTAATTCTTAAAGTGATTCTTAAGTGAAAACAAAGTGAAGAGATAAACAACTATATCTATCCTCCTCCTCCTAAAAATTACTTTTAGGCCTCTTTCACAGTGCGACTTTAAAGTCGCAAGTTATAAAAAAATTTAACGCAGAGTAACGCACAGTAATGGAAAGTCTGTGCGACATTCACAGTACACACGTTACACTAGTGTGTAACATGTAGCGTTAGTAGAACGTGCTGCATGCTGTGCGTTTAGGAATGAATATGCTGCGTTACTTGTGTTGCACATGCTCAGTAATATTTTTTTTTCTTTTTAAAAAATGTTCCGCATGCGCCGTTTTCGTTCCATAGTAAATACATTTTCTAACGTCGTGTCTGTGAAAGTGTATATGCTTAGCGTTACAGCTGCGTTGTGCGACCTTAACGTCGCATCAAACGCAACGTCCTACTGTGAAAGTAGCCTTAGATATCCCACAATTTTATGTTATGTTTAAAAACTTAAAAAGCAGATTTATTGTTTTATCTCAGCTGAATGTCTGTCTCTGTGTCTCAGAGTGCTCCAATATATGAACTATTGACCTTTTTTATCTATCATCTCCTGGCAGAGAACTGGGCTTCCTAGAGGGAAGTATTTTATGGCTGTAATTCCTCATCAGTAGTCTGACTGGGTCCCGACTGGAGAGAAACTGTCAGTTGCATAGCAGAATATTAACTCTTTCAGGCAGAGAAAGAAGAAAAAACTCACAGCATATTTATTTGTGTGCATGGCACAGTACATACATGTCTATCTCATCATGTCACATGTCACTTAAAGTGTACCAGAAACCTCACACAGTTAAGATTTGATACTTACCCGGGGCTTCCTGCCACCCCATAAACATGTGTGAGTCTCTCCCCATCCTCCAGTGGTCTGCTGTTCAGCTGTGATCAGCCCCGGTAGAAGGAAATAGGAGGTTGATAGGCGGGAACTTTCCAGGAAGCCTGCAATCTTCCTGCCTGAATATTTGACTTTAGCCAAAAGTCAAATATTTCAAGGAGTGATTACGGCGACCAGAGGGAATTGTTCCAACCAACACACAGAAGTAGGTGGATCCGACATGTAAATACCTCTTTGCTCACCTAAGGTAGTTTTGTCTGACTGTTTTGGGCTAGTCCAACTCCTCATGGGGGATTCCCAGTGTTTTCTTTGTTTTCAACAGCATTTCCTGAACAGCAGTTGCAAACTGTAACTAACAAAATAGTGTGCAAGTGAGTGGGGAGGCTGGCTGGTATCTTACTATTTTGGCATATAACTGCCTACTTTTTTGCGATAGTGGTCCTTTAAAAAGGAACTCCAGTGAAAATAAAGTAATAAAAAAAAGTGCTTCATTTTTACAGTAATTTTGTATAAATGATTTAGTCAGTGTTTGCCCATTGTAAAATCTTTCCTCTCCCTTATTTACATTCTGACATTTACCACATGGTGACATTTTTACTGCTGGCAGGTGATGTAGCTGCTGCTTGCTTTTTTGGCAGTTGGAAACAGCTGTAAACAGCTATTTCCCACAACGCAACAAGGTTCACAGTCAGGAAACTGCCAGGACCAGGGTCATCAGAGTTTCTAGTGGGAGGGGTTTCACCACAATATCAGCCACACAGAACCTCCTGATGATCTGTTTGTGAAAAGGAATAGATTGCTCATGTAAAAGGGGGTATTAGCTACTGATTGGGATGAAGTTTAATTCTTGGTCACGGTTTCTCTTTAAATGACAATTGGCAGCCGAGTCCATTGTTCCCTATTTTATCCCACCCAGTGGACCTACTTATTCGTTCCTAGCACCACCATTGCTCCTTCCTTCTTTGTAAACAGAGAATGCGTAGCTGGGCTGTTGGCTAACACCACATCTGTACAGCATAGGAGGAGCCCTGCACTGTCACTCACAGGATTGAATAAGAAGGGAAATTGTGAGTGTGACATTAAGGGGAAATTGTGAGTGTGTTACGGGCCTTGCTAATGTGGACTGGTGTAACTCATATAATAGCTCAAAATAAATTATTAACCTAATTGTAATATTATGTGCATGTTTGATGTAATTTATCATTACCAACTTTTAACTAGTAATTGTCACCAAAAGAGTTAAAGGGAACCTTAAAGCGGAATATAACCCTGCATTTCAACTTTGCTCTAAAACATTATTTACAGCATATTATATGCAACCAGCATTTTTTTTTTTACTTGACCAGCATTGGAAGGGTTACACACAGAGGTTTAAAGTTCTGTGGAGAGATATGCAGAAGTTCAGATAGATACATTTAACTAAATAGAATGTAACAAGTGATTAATGTTACACACTCTTTGGCTGTCCTCCAGCTCCTCAGTCAGAGAGATGAGTCACATTCAACACTTAGATACATTTATGTAAACAAAATGTATCTATGTCAGCTTCGGATGCGTCTGCAGAAATCTAAAGGAACTTTAAAGCTGTGTGTAACCCTTCCAATGCTGGTCTAGTAAAAAAAAAATGCTGGTTGCATATAATGGTTGCATATAATATACTGTAAATAATGTTTTAGAGCAAAGTTGAAATGCAGGGTTATATTCCGCTTTAACTGAGAGGGATATGGAGGTTTCCTTTTAAACAATACCACTTGCTTGTCAGTCCTGTTGAACTCTTGTTGCAGTAGTTGCTGAATCACACACCTGAAACAAGCATGCAGCTAATCCAGTCTGACTTCAGACAGAGCACCTGATCTGCATGCTTGTTGAGGGGCTGTGGCTAAAAGAATTAGAGACACAGGATCAGCAGGAGAGTCAGGAAAAATCCATATCCTTCTCAGTTTAGGTTCTCTTTAAAGAGACTCTGTAACATGAAAAACCTCCCCTGGGGGGTACTCACCTCGGGTGGGGGAAGCCTCCGGATCCTAATGAGGCTTCCCACGCCGTCCTCTGTCCCACGGGGGTCTCGCTGCAGCCCTCCGAACAGCCGGCGACAGGCCCGACTGTGACTTCAATATTTACCTTTGCTGGCTCCAGCGGGGGCGCTGTGGCTGCTTTCGGCACGGAAATAGACGGAAATACCCGATCTCCGTCGGGTCCGTTCTACTGCGCAGGCGCCGGAAACTTGCGCCTGCGCAGTAGAGCAGACCCGATGCCGATCGGGTATTTCCGCCTACTTCGGAGCCGACAGCCGTCAAAACGCCTGCGCAGGAGCCGGGAAGGTAAATATTGACGTCACCGCTGCACGGAGGGCTGCAGCGAGACCCCTGAGGGACGGAGGATGGCGTGGGAAGCCTCATTAGGATCCGGAGGCTTCCCCCACTCGAGGTGAGTACCCCCCAGGGGACGTTTTGTCGTTACAGTTCCTCTTTAACGCTGGAGGGCAAATGTTGTGCTGTGATATTTATGAAATGTCCTGTGTACACATACTTTTCAGTAGTAAAGAGGGGGAGTACAGTCCAATTTTTATATGCTTGACATCCAACCACATAATACTAACAAACTACTATGTGACTGTGGGCCAGTGCACCTTAAAAAACACTAGCGTAATCGCAAACGCTCAGCGCTTTTTGAGGTGATTTTCAGAGGGATTCTAGGCATGTGCCCAGTGATTTTCTAATCATGCCTAGTGATTTTTGTAGTGTTTTGGTTTACCGTGGTTTTTTTTTTTTGTTACAGTAGAGCTGGAACTGAAAAGCTTCTGTAACAAAAACGCTTTGAAAATCATCCTGTTCTAGCTCTTTTCAGAGCGATTTTCCACTTTCCTATACATAACATTGAGGCTGAATCGCCTCAGAAAAGCGCAGAAATGCTGCAGGACCTGCGCTTGCGTTTGGGAGAAAATCACATCGCTCTCGTGTGATCCATCACATTCAGATATATTAGCCAAGTGCTTTTCAAAGCGCTAGCAGTTTTAATAGCGCTCAGAAGCCCTGTTGGTGTGCACCAGCCAAATAACCGTAATATTAATGAAGGAACCTTAACGTTAACCCAAAGCTAATTTATAACGTATTGTTACTGTGCAACCACAATACATCCAACATGTAAATGCAGTAATCTGATTTTAAAAGACAAAGCACCCATTATCACGAGTGAACTGCAGTCACACAGAGAGTGCTGACATGGTGGTCAGGAAGGAGGTATACCGGCCTCTAGGGATGGTCGGAAATAAGTGCCAATTTCCGTTCCCGCGGAAAATCTACTTTCCGCCATTGCTGATGACCTCTACCGATTCCGCTTTCCGCTTATGACTTCCGCATTCCGATGCGGGTTTTGGCGGGAAATTTCTGCCAAATTTAACATTGATTTTCTCAAAAACTACAAGGTCTTTTTTAAATATGTTTTTCCTCTTGTTCCCACTTGTCTGCTTAACAATCCCAGAATTTGGTGTTTCTAGCGCCTACGGGGGCTTTGCTATTAATCTCTAAATTCGACATCATACCGCATATTGGTCAAATTTTCTGCATTTTACATTACAGTCAAAAGTGGCCTACTTTGGTGGTTTATAGCAAAGCCCCCGTAGGAGCCAGAAACAACACATTTTCAGGGTATGTTAAGAAGAAAAGTGGGAACAAGAAGAAAAAAAATATTTAAAAAACACTTTGTAGTTTTTGAGAAAATTGATGTTAAAGTCGGCAGAAATTACAGCGAAAATCCGCATTGGAACCGCTATTTAGAGGTTAATAGCAAAGCCCCGCCATAGGTGCTAGAAACACCAAATTTTTAGGTTATGTTAAGCAGAAAAGTAGGAACAAGAGGAAAAAAATATTTCAAAAAGATGTTAAAGTTGGCGGAAATTTCCGCGGAAATCCGCCTACCGCATTTGCATTACTGATTTCTGAATTTCGATTCGGAAATGCAATTTCCGATCGGAAAGGCGGAAATTGCATTTCTGCAGATTCCAAAAGAGCATCCCTACCAGCTTCCACCTGTCCTTCCCTTTGCATGAAGGGTGGGCAGAGTCAATCGGGTGACCACTCTCTTCTACGGATGAGCAGACAGAAGCAAAATTCAGTGTAGATTGAGGCAACACTGAAACTGAGTGCGAGTTGACATGGGTTACAGCAGTGGGGGTTAACCACTCAGACCACTGATGTAATTAGTGCTAATTATATTTTTTTTTACTGGAGGAAACCTAGGATCAGCACCATGTAAAGCGCGTGCCTCCTGTCTTTTTCAGACATTTGCTATTACTTTTCACTGACAAAGAAGCTGAGGAATGGTACTTTACCTCTACATTCTGTTCCTCAGTTTCTTAAATATTCTCACAGCCTTTTAGTCACCTTATCCTTATCTTGTCCCTTTAGTATAGAAGCATAATGGCATGGTAATTCACTAAGAGTTTATTTTATTTGTAATACAAACCTGTCCAGATTTTCATATTTGTGACATTTTTTTAATGTGTCAATTAGGTCTGTAAATTCTAGCCCTTTACAATTCTGCTCTAAACATGCTCAGACCTACTTGTGATGACAATCCATACAGCACACACCCTGCAAGACACTGCTTACAACACCTTGTAGAACACTGCATAAGTCACCCAGAGTAAGCATCTAATAACACTATGGTGCTGATTTATCAAGCCAAGGGATTGCAATTTTCAGGCTGGATGTGATTGCATCCTGTCTACCAGAGGCTAATTAGAAAACGTGGAACCCACTAGGGATGGTTAGAAAATTTCCATGAAAATCAGTATTCCGTGGAGATGCCGCATTACTTCAACTCATACATTTTAACCCAATGACAGAGCTGGGAAGCATTGGCTTAGTCCAGTGATAGGCAAACTTGGCTCTCCAGCTGTTAAGGAACTACAAGTCCCACGATGCATTGCAGGAGTCTGACAGCCACAGTTATGATTCATAAAGGCAAATGCATTGTGGGACTTGTAGTTCCTTAACAGCTGGAGAGCCAAGTTTGCAGATCACTGGCTTAGTCACAGAATGGAATTTTTTTTGCCAAAAATCGGAATACTGCCAACATTTTTGACCAATCACAAGACTTGGCTATTACCTTAATGTTTGTTAGGACATCAGCACTCCCACATGCAATAGGTGTGCAATAGTACAGGAAAGTTAAGCTAGACAGACCAAAGAGAGTGAGCGCCTGTACATAAACACTGCCCCACCAATACAATGTACAAAATAACAACTTTTATTGAACAATAGAAAAATCCATCATAAAATCATCAAATATAACTAACCTCTAATTTATATCAAATACCTGCACTGCAAAGAAAGCCCAAATCAGGGTTCAAAAATTGAACCCCAATAATGGGCAGAACGACCCGGGTCGGACTAATAAGGAAGTTGCCTGTGAAAACCAATGTTTGGTGCTCAAAAGAGTAAGTAGGAAGTAGGAACCCATAAGGGAATAAATAATGCTCAAAAAACAAATTATATATATTTATAAAGTGATAAGTATATCATGGTGGGCAGGCACACAGTAACTGGTGACAGGTAAAGGATAAATGAATAATATACTATACCAGCCCAGGGTCACCACCACAAGGTATAAGTAAAGCAGCAATGGTTGCAGCCAGAGGGAGGCACAGGAAGGCTCCACGCGTGGCATGGTCCACGTGATCACTTCGTCAGGAGCTAAAAGCTGTCACCAGTTACTGTGTGCCTGCCCGCCATGATATACTTATCACTTTATAAATATATATAATTTGTTTTTTGAGCATATCACTTTATTCCCTTGTGGGTTCCTACTTACTCTTTTGAGCACCAAACATTGGTTTTCACAGGCAACTTCCGTATTAGTCCGACCTGCGTCGTTCTGTCCATTATTGGGGTTCAATTTTTGAACCCCGATTTGGGCTTTCTTTGCAGTGCTGGTATTTGATATAAATCAGAGGTGAGGTTATATTTATGACATTATCATGTGGCCATATAGGTGTTTTCTAGGGGTTTTACCTCTTTTTAGATGATTTTATGATGGATTTTTCTATTGTTCAATAAAAGTTGTTATTTTGTACATTGTATTAGTGGTGGAGTGTTTATGTACAGGCGCTCTCTCTCTTTGGTCTATCAAGACTTGGCTATTACCGAGTTTTACCAAATCTTGTTATTGGCCATGGTGTTTCATCGGTAAACCCCCACATTCTCTGATTAGTCTAATACTATCTAGTATTTCCATTTTCCGAGTCGGAAATGGGAAATTTTAGGCCAATCACAAGACTCAGAAATATTTAGTAGTATTGGACCAATCATAGAATTTGGAGGTTTACCACAGAAATCGGAACACCACAGAAATGTTAGGTCAATCACAAGACTGGGTAATACCAGTATCCAAGTCTTGTGATTGGTTTGAAATATCCGTGGTATTTTCCAATTTCCACAGAAATTTCGACTAGGAAGTATTTGACCAGTCAGAGAATTCAGTAGTGTATGAAGGATGTCCGCATAGTAGTTGACATCCACAAAATATAGTGTATGCGCTTAAACAATTTTTCTTTTTAAAATGACAACCTTATTAACAAAAATGGCAAAAAAAAGAATCCCTTTCTGCGAAAATCGAAGATCAGTATCAGAAATTCTGATTTCTGTGGAAATCTACAGAATCGGTAATCGGAATTTTCTCGGGATTGGAAACTGGCGTTTCCAACCATCCCTAGAAACCACAGCTCTTTGCATCCCAGGGGCCATGCTTCATATACACATATACCCATGCACGGTCAACTATTCCTATTTTGGGAGTTGTGTTATTCGATGGACAGGCTGCACACTCTTTTTCTTCTATAAATAAATGTTTGGTAGCCATGCACTGTGATGCTTGTGAATGTAACGATTGGTGTCAGCAATAACAAGGTTCTGATTATTTGGTGATCTGCAGTATCACCAATAACACAGATACTATATCTGATTATATGGTGATCTGCAGAATCACCAATAATACAAATATAGCAACACAGAGAATATCGAGACCTTAGTAACACTTTATTGTAATGAGTGTAGTGATTGGTGCAAACGGTAAATACTGACAGATTTGACTATACCTCACCAGAGGAGCTGGTGGGCACTGTCAGTACAGCGAACACCTCACCAGTGACAAGGGCTCACTGGTGAGTAGAGAGGTCAGACTGATCGAGTCGGTAACAGACAGGCAGATACAGTACAAAATCGGAAGGCAGAGAAGTAACGGTAAAAAGGCAGGATTCGGCAGCAATATCAGATGGGCTAAGGTACAGAATCACTGAGCAGAGAGAGGAAACGATAATCAGGCAGAGTCGGCAATAAGATCAGATGGGCAAAGGTACAGAATCACTAGAGAGTAAGAATAGTCAGAAACAAGCCAGAGTCATAAACAGATAATAACAATATAATGCACAATCCTATCACTGTGTGAAATCCCCGCTTTCCTCCCGGATCAAAGCACACCGGATCTATCTAAGGTCTGAGGGCTAACACGAAGTATTCGCAACAACAGACAGCGAGCTACTGGCAGCTCGCTGTCTTTATGCCGGCAGGGGACTCCCAGGCACGCCCCCCCCCCCGCCAGCCCGGCCAATCAGGGGCGAGGAGCGCTCCCTGTGACATCAGCCTCCGAGACGCGTAAAGGTCTCGCCGCTGGCCGCGCGCGCGCATAGCTCTGATGCTGTGCGCGGGCGAGAGCCCCGTGCAAGGCGTGCGAGACTGAGGGGCGGGGATGGCGGCGGCGGCCACACTGCTCTCCGTGACCGCTGCATCCCCGCCGCTCGTTACAGTGAAATTATGTTTTCAAAATACTGGGAATTAAGGTTCTGACTCAGGAAGCTTTGATTTTCTCCACCAATTTGTTTTACTAGAAGTGTTCTATGTTGTTAGCAGCAGGGCCGCCATCAGAAATTTTGGGCCCCCTCACAAATCATCAGTCCGCCCCCCCCCCCCCCCCCCAAACTGAGAAATGTGCGTAGCCATTACATGTTGGCAGAGCTAGTTGGAGGCTTGCTGTCCACAAATTAATCACGAATAACCACGGTGGATACTCGTGATTCAAGTTAGCTCTAATTGCCACAGCTGAGCGGCTAGATGCGGCGGGGTTAATTACCCAGACCGCCGCTCTCCGCCCAGCGTTTCAAAGAGGTGCAAGTTTCCGAATGGACGCGTTGCAAGCCTCGATATCGAGCACTTCCTCCTTCAAGCCGGAAGGAGGAAGTGCTCCATCATTTTTTTAGAACCTCCCAGTTTTATTTTCTGTTTAAAAAAACTAAAAAAGTAGGTTTAATGCTATTGTCTCATATGGTAATGATTCAGCTTTTCCCATAGTCTCGCAGTTAGCAATCATGTGACCCCCAACAAGACAAATTCAGCAATCATGAGGCCCCCAACAAGACAAATTCAGCAATCATGAGGCCCCCAACAAGATGAATTCAGCAATCGTGAGACCCCCAACAAGACAAATTCAGCAATCATGAGGCCCCAACAAATCATGAGGTCCCCAACAAATCATGAGGCCCCCAACAAGACAAATTCAGCAATCTTGAGGCAATGAGGCTCCCAACAAATCATGAGGCCCCCAACAAGTAAAAATTCAATCATTAGGCCCCCAACAAGACAAATTCAGCAGACATGAGGCACATAAATAGACAGCATTTCACATAAATAGGCATAATGCCCCCTTATTATGGTGGACACCTCTCACCTGGATTCTGACAGGGACCCCCAGGTTAGGTAGTGAGTGACATGGAGCCCTTTTGGGTAGTGAGTGAGTGACAGGGAGCCCCTTTAGGGAGTGAGTGAGTGACAGGGAGCCCCTTTAGCTAGTGAGCGAGTGACAGGGAGCCCCTTTAGGGAGTGAGTGAGTGACAGGGAGCCCCTTTAGCTAGTGAGTGAGTGACAGGGAGGCCCTTTAGCTAGTGAGTGAGTGACAGGGAGCCCCTTTAGCTAGTGAGTGAGTGACAGGGAGGCCCTTTAGCTAGTGAGTGAGTGACAGGGAGCCCCATTAGGCAGTGAGTGAGTGACAGGGAGGCCCTTTAGCTAGGGAGTGAGTGACAGGGAGGCCCTTTAGCTAGTGAGTGAGTGACAGGGAGGCCCTTTAGGGAGTGAGTGAGTGAGTGACAGGGAGCCCCTTTAGGGAGTGAGTGAGTGACAGGGAGCCCCTTCAGCTAGTGAGTGAGTGACAGGGAGCCCCTTTAGCTAGTGAGTGAGTGACAGGGAGCCCCTTTAGCTAGTGAGTGAGTGACAGGGAGCCCCTTTAGTGAGTGAGTAAGTGTGACAGGGGGCCCATTTAGCTAGTGAGTGACAGGGAGTCCCTTTAGCTAGTGAGTGAGTGACAGGGAGCCCCTTTAGCTAGTGAGTGAGTGACAGGGAGCCCCTTTAGCTAGTAAGTGAGTGACAGGGAGCCCCTTTAGCTAGTGAGTGAGTGACAGGGAGCCCCTTTAGCTAGTGAGTGAGTGACAGGGAGCCCCTTTAGCTAGTGAGTGAGTGACAGGGAGCCCCTTTAGCTAGTGAGTGAGTGACAGGGAGGCCCTTTAGCTAGTAAGTGAGTGACAGGGAGCCCCTTTAGCTAGTGAGTGACTGACAGGGAGCCCCTTTAGCTAGTGAGTGAGTGACAGGGAGCCCTTTTAGCTAGTGAGTGAGTGACAGGGAGCCCCTTTAGCTAGTGAGTGAGTGACAGGGAGGCCCTTTAGCTAGTGAGTGAGTGACAGGGAGCCCCTTTAGCTAGTGAGTGAGTGACAGGGAGGCCCTTTAGCTAGTGAGTGAGTGACAGGGAGCCCCATTAGGCAGTGAGTGAGTGACAGGGAGGCCCTTTAGCTAGGGAGTGAGTGACAGGGAGGCCCTTTAGCTAGTGAGTGAGTGACAGGGAGGCCCCCCCCAGCCGTCACCGCTGCTTCCCCTACCTTGCCAGGCTGCCAGCAGCGTCAGACCTCAAGATCAGCGGCGACCCGACCAGTAAGAGCGGGCGCTGGACGCACCCGCTCTATATGCGGAAGTGACGTCACTTCCGCATATCAGTGCGGGCGCTGGGTCCTAGCGCCTGCACTATTGTCGCCGCCTGATCGGGGTCTGACGCGGCGGCGGAGGCGGCGGCTAGAGGGATGGAGGGAGGGAGCAGCGGCCAGGGGAGGTAGAGCGGCGGTCGGGCGGCACCCGCTAGGGCCGCGGCGGGGATGGGGCCCCCCTGCAGGCCCGGGCCCATGACGGGAGTCACGGATGTCCCCCCCTGATGGCGGGCCTGGTTAGCAGTCTTCCTCTAACGTTGCCTGAGGAATTGTGTCCATGTTGCTTGCAGCACTGTTTCTGTGTGGATTGCAGTCTTCTCTCTCTGTGTTGGTTGTAGAGATGCTGTCCCCAGCTCCAGAGCTCAACTAATGTACACTGTCTATATTTACCGTATATACTTGGGAGTGTGCTGAGGATTGGATATGTCAGTGAACAAGCAATTTCAAACAAGCTCTAGCAGGGGAAATAGAGGGAGGACAACACTGCAAGCAAGCTGACAAGGTTATTCTACTGTAGAAAGATGACAACATTTTTTTATAGGGGATATGTAGCAGATGAAGACAAAGATCATCTTACAGAAGAAATACAATATTACAGTACCTGTGTGGTTTATTGTGTTTAACAGTTACTCTTAAAGTTTACCAGAAAGGAAATAAAGTGGCCAGTTTAGATACTTCAGTAGAGGTAAGCCTCTCGATATTCCAGTTCTGGGACTAAACCACCCCCTCCCCTTCCACCCCGAACTTCATTGACAAGGGCTTGTCGATCGAGCACACCTGAACTGTGCAGGCACGGACGCTTTGCTCCTGTACAGTGGCATGGAGTTCATTGAGTCAGCTTTTTTCTGTCAAGCCCGAGCATCTCCGAGGTAAGTATTTGACTTTTTTCTCCATTCAAGTTACAGGTTTGTCTCAAGGCAAATGTGAAAATAGTCTGGTCTGAGGGAAAAGCCTGAACACATTTGACAGGGTAAGGGTAGATTGCTCTATTTATGAGGTGTTCGGATAGTGTTATTAGGCTGAGAGCACACTGTCCATTTTCTGTGTGTTTTTCTGCATGTGTTTTCTGCACACCATGGGCCATATGCAATTCACTTTTTCACCTGGGTTTTCTTCTGGGTGATATTTTCACAGCTTGGCATAAAATGCCTTTTAAAGGTACTCCGAGCACCTCTCATGCCTTTAAGACTCCGACCAGTACTGCAAAGTACTTAAAGATGCATACCTTTCTGTAGCTTTACTCTCCTCTTTCATTTGATGCCTGAATCGCTAGTTTTCGTTCAATTTCAATTAAAAAATCGCGGCTGCCATCTTGGCTATGTTATAACGTCTAGGTCACCCCTGTCTTCTCTGTTAGAGAAGTGCATCACTGAATGAAGCAGGAAGAGGAAGTGACCCGCATGGCCATTGCAAGAAGCTCCTTGAGAGGCGTCATAGCATGACTTTGTTGGAAGTCGTTTGGCTTAAAGGCATGCCCATGAAAGGTGCTCAGAGTCCCTTTAAACAACCAGCAACCAAGAAAACACTAAACAAATTTGATAGTATTTTTTCACCAACTTTTGGGCACTTTTGCAGTTGTAAAATGCTGAAAAGTTAAAGTTATTTTTTTTTAGAGAAGATGAAAAAGTATCTACTAGGAGATAACTCAGGTGAAAAAAGTGAATTGCGTATGACCCCATGTGTGTTTACATATGGGAAAATGCACCCATTTATTCACAGCAGCGAATATAATTGATAGCAGTGCTGCATTGCTTTTAGTTTTATGTTTCTCTGCATGTGAAAGACCCATTTTAGGGCAGGTTCACACTATGAGCAATTGCCCTTAGTTTACCAATTGCTAGCGCTCAGCAAAGCGCTAAATCAGTGCCACCCTATGAGGGTGTTCTCACTGCAGCATTTTGATTTTGACAAAATCGAAAACGTGCTCCCTGTACTATTTTTTGAATAATTGTTCTTAAAGGAATGTGCAAAAACACTCCTAATTCCTTAAAAATTGCTCTGAACATGGCTTTACAAAATTACAATTGCTAAGCATTTAGTCATTGTGATTGCATTTTGTGTGAACTAGGCTGAAGTGGGAACATTGATTAACATTAATTCTCACTTTTCCTATGCAGAAAGCGCTCATGAAAACAGACAAGTGTGTTCACAACCTAAGGCTGGGACCCCACTTGTTAAAATCATGCTTTTTTCCACATAAATCGCAGTACAACTGAAAACCAATGTTAGGGCTCTTTCGCTTTTTTTAAAAGCACTTTAAAAGCGCTTGTGTAATGTTGCTCTACGTGAGTGTTCTCACATGAGCAACGAGCTAAGCGCTGTAAAAAAACACTTTGAAAAGCAATATTGTGTGCGCTTTTGCTCATGATGTATATTAATTACATTCAGTTTCAGGTCAAAGAGTTCACTTCCTGATTGTCTTCAGGAAGAGCAAGTAGTTTTGAATCAGGATGATACAATTTATTGGCTAACTTAGAGATAAATAAGCGGTAAGCCTTGGGCTTATAACAAGCCTTCGTCGAACTTGGCTCCTGACAAAATGTGAAAACCACAGCTTGTATACAGTGTACTGACCTACAGAGGAGAAACATTCTTTAGCAAACATAAATAAATGTAATTAGATGTCTTAACTGTTACTTCAGGAGGCTTTCCCAGGCAGGGGCGTAACTAGGTCCCACTGGGCCCCCCTGCAGAAATTCTGAGCCCCCCCCGGGGCCCGCTCAGGGCCGTTTTGGGGGGCTGGAAGGGTCACAGCATGAGGGGAAAGCCATGCTGCACTTCGGCGGGGAGGGGGGACGGTCCCCAACCCCTCCCTCACCTCGGGTTCTCCCCTCTGCGATCCCCTCCAGCATCAATATCATTGTGTGTGCAGCGTCGAGCAGTGGCAGATACATACCTTCCGTGCGCTCCAGCGTGGGCGTTCCTCTCTTTCTAGCCTCTGACGCGACTTCCTGTATAAACAGGAAGTCGCATCAGACACTAGAGGGAAAAACGTCCACGCTGGAGTGCACAGAAGGTATGTATCTGCCGCTGCCCGACGCTGCACACACAATGATATTGATGCTGGAGGGGATCGCAGAGGGGAGAGCCCGAGGTGAGGGAGGGGGAACGGGACCGCCCCTCTCCGCCGAAGTGCAGCATGGCTTTCCCCTCATGCTGCGACCCCTCCAGCCCCCCAAAACGGCCGCGAGCGGGGCCTGGGGGCAGGGGCTGCAGGCCCTATTGTTACGCCAGTGTTCCCAGTCAACCTGGCTAAATTGATAAGATCAACCGTTTCCTCAACATAACAACATATGTTATGTTGAGGAAACTGTTGATCTTCACATTTTGTCAGGAACCAAGTCCGACGAAGGCTTATTATAAGCTGAAAGCTTACTGCTTATTCATCTCTAAGTTAGCCAATAAATGGTATCATCCTGATTAAAAACTCCTTGCTTTTACTGATGGCTAACACAGCACAACATTCTACTGCTTCTTCAGGAAGAAAAATGCAAATCAACAGACAAAAGCGCCTAGAAAGGCGCTTCTAAAAATCGCAAATCACTCAGAAAGCGGAGGGAAAAGAGCTTTAACAATCGCTCACAAAAACGCTCAACGCTCAATTGTGCTGGTGACGTATAATGCGAACAAGGCCTTAGGGCCCTTTTCCACTACACAGCTGAATCGCAAAATCGCAAATCGCTAGTGATTTTTAAATTGCTAGGGTTGTTACTTTATCATTGAAATCATGAGAAGTATTTTCCACTATATAGTTACATAGTTATTTTGGTTGAAAAAAAGACATAAGTCCATCGAGTTCAACCAGTACAAAGTACAACTCCAGCCTGCTCCCTCACATATCCCTGTTGATCCAGAGGAAGGCGAAAAAACCCTTACAAGGCATGGTCCAATTGGCCCCAAAAGGGAAAAATTCCTTCCCGACTCCAGATGGCAATCAGATAAAATCCCTGGATCAACATCATTAGGCCTTACCTAGTAATTGTAGCCATGGATGTCATTCAACCCAAGGAAAGCATCTAAGCCCCCTTTAAATGCAGGTATAGAGTTTGCCATAACGACATCTTAATCACACAAATAAATGGCTAAAACGTTTTTCCTCCATGCGCAGATCATGTCCTCTTGTCCTTTGAGAAGGCCTAGGGACAAAAAGCTCATCCGCCAAGCTATTATATTGCCCTCTGATGTATTTATACATGTTAATTAGATCTCCTCTAAGGCGTCTTTTCTCTAGACTAAATAAACCCAGTTTATCTACCCTTTCTTGGTAAGTGAGACCTTCCATCCCACGTATCAATTTTGTTGCTCATCTCTGCACCTGCTCTAAAACTGCAATATCTTTTTTGTAATGTGGTGCCCAGAACTGAATTCCATATTCCAGATGTGGCCTTACTAGAGAGTTAAACAGGGGCAATATTATGCTCGCATCTCGAGTTTTTATTTCCCTTTTAATGCATCCCAAAATTTTGTTAGCTTTAGCTGCAGCGGCTTGGCATTGAGTACGATTATTTAACTTGTTGTCGATGAGTACTCCTAAGTCCTTCTCCAAGTTTGATGTCCCCAACTGTCTCTCATTTATTTTGTATGGTGCTAGACCATTGGTACGACCAAAATGCATGACTTTACATTTTTCAACATTGAATTTCATCTGCCATTTATGTGCCCATATAGCCATCCTATCCAGATCCTGTTGCAATATGACACTATCTTCCTGAGAGTTGATGATTCTGCACAATTTTGTATCATCTGCAAAAATAGCAACATTGCTCACTACTGCATCCACTAGGTCATTAATAAATAAATTCAGGGCCGGATTTGTACTTTTTTCCACCCAAGGCCCAGTGTGAGCAGCTGCCCCCCCCCCCTCCATCCCCAACCCCCACACACACACACACATTTTTTTTCAACGCTGCCTTTTAACCTTTGAAATAAACCACAAAATGTTGCTTATTTATTATTAACGCGTGTGTGCGTGTGTGTGTACACACGCATACAGTTCAGATGCCCTTAAAGGATATATGAGGTAAAGTAAAGCAGTTAAGCTTTACTTGCTCGGTCTTCGTAGATCCCCTAGAAGTCTATTTGCTCTAGTGCTGATGTTCTGCTGTCCTCCAGGCTGCCACTGTCCCCTCTGTAAGATTGCCAACCCCCACCTGGTCATGCACGCCTCTTGTGATCATGCTCCCAGAGCATTATGTGCTTGCGCTGTTCACAAAGAATGCATCCGTTCATGGAAGTGCGATCACGAGAGCCACACAGCATATCCACACATGCACAAAAGTCTGCAACACATCCATGGGTGGGTGTTCTTACAGAAGTGATAGACAGCAGCAGCCTGGATGACAAAACAACTTCAGCGATGGAGCAGAGAGATTTCTAGGGGGCCCAGGTAAGTAAAGTTTCACTTATTTATTTTACCTCATATAGCCTTTAAAGAAGCAGCCATACCTGGGGGCTTCTTACCAATCCCCATAAGGTAGATGGCTCCTCTGTTGTGCTAGCCGGGTTGTTGCTGCGCTGTGACCCCTTTAATGCTTCATCCAGCGCATTCTCTAGCCTCTCTGGTGTCAAACCACGGTGCCAACTAGGGATGAGCATTATGATCGGTACCTCTGTTCTGAATGCTTTGAAACAGAACGCAAATTTAAACTGATGCACTCCATGACAACAGGGGTTAATTCACCCTTGTCGCAAACTCTGTGCGCTTCCTTCCATATAGCATTTCAGCTCTCCAGCTACTTTATCATTCACAGTTGGAAGAGCAGAAATGCAACGTGCAGAGCAGCGATGATGAGGGCGAGTTATCTGAACTTCCGCAGTGCGCAGCAGTTTAAATTTGAGCTCTGTTCATAACCATTTAGAACAGCGGTACCAATTGGAACGCTCATCCCTGCTCCCAACAAATAAAAATCAGCAACTCCTTCAGTGAATGTGATTTTAAAGTAACCTTGATAGGGGAAAACAAGTTCAATTTTAATTACCTGAGGGTTCTTTCAGCCTTTCATAGCCTTACAAGTCCCTAGGTTCCCGCCTGGTCCATTCAGATGTGTTGATACACCCTCTGAAATATGATCTCCTTGATTGGGCTCCCATGGGGAGGAGCATTCTACTAATGCTCAGAACGCTCCCAGCAGTTGGAACGTGATCGAGAAATCGCACGACCTGGGTTGCGCATGTGCCTTAGCCATGACTGGTCTAGTGAACAAGCTTTTGAAGAGGGACAGCATAACAGACAGGGAAATCAAGGGACCTGTAAGGCTATAAGGGGCTGGAAGAAGCCCCAGGGAAGTAAAATAAAACTTTTTCCAGTCTCAGGGAAACTTTAAAGGAAAAAGATTTATACTTACCTGGGGCTTCCTCCAGCCCTCTGTAGTCCGTCTGCTTGATTACCACCATTCTCCCACAATGAAGTAAGTCCGCAATCCAGCCCAGTAGCACGCCAGAGTGCATGTGCGGTAACGGGAGGGCCCTGCTTGAAATACCATTCAGAGCATTTTGTTCAAGCACCGAGTTGGCAAAACGCGCATGCGCAGAACATTCCCTGCACACATGCTGTAAAGTGTGACTAAATAAGAAGACAGAGAGCATGGGCTGGATAGGGCAGAAGCAGAGCATTAGGGCACCACAGTCAGCAAAGACAGAGTATGGGAACTGGTAAAAAGCCCCCGCACGTATAATTACCTAATTAATAATAAAATAAGTTACATACATTAAAAAAATAGCATTTGGGTTCTAAAGTGGAGGGGGGCCTCAGTAAACCTCACCACCCAGCATTTGTCATTCTACCTTTGATTTTGCAGTCAGTGACACAGACAGACATGATGCTCCAGCAGGCTATTTCTGACTGTATGTTCACTTACAGTCAAGTTTGCAGGTGCAGACACTGAAGGCTGGAGCCAGGGCTGTGCACGGCAGATAGTTAAGGAAGGAAGGTCTCGTTCTTCTCGGTGCCTGCACTCTGGGGCTCTCAAACAACCATCAGCCCCAGCGACACCACGAGACCTCCCCATCCACAAAAGTCTCCTGGCCAGCGCTGTGCTGACGTGACGTCACGTCAGTGAAGTTGACTGACAGAGGGGGCGCCCTGTAGCAAGATGCGCTCACTCGCTCTCACTGCCCGCCGCAAGTTGGTAGATTGGAGCTGGCTGCCTGGGACTCGAGAGCGAGAGAATCTGCCTAGAGTCCCTAGTACTGGCTTGCTGCCAGGTCACAAGTGCAGCCAGGCAGACTCGCTCGAGTCCAGACAGCTAAACTATGATCGCACGCCTCTGATCTCCTCCTCAGTCCTCCGGGTCCCGCCTCCTCCTCGTAGCCAGGCAACCACAGCTGCCGCCTCCACCTCACACATACAGAACGGCATGCAGGGCGGGCGGCTGCAGACAGACAGTTGCTGTTTGCGGGCGGCTCAGTTTACTATGGATAACCTGTCTGTCACCTGTGGCCGCCCCAATAAAGGTAGCAAATTTCATCGCCCTAGTCCTGGGCTTTGGAGGCCTGCCCACAAATCCGGCCCTGAATAAATTGAAGAGCACTGGACCCAGTACAGACCCCAGTGGGACCCCACTGCTAACAGTCTCCCATTTTGAATATGATCCATTGACCACAACTCTTTGTTTTCTGTCCATTAGCCAGTTCCCTATCCAAGCACACAGACTCTTCCCCAGTCCTTGCATCCTCAACTTTTGCACCAGACTTTTGTGGGGAACAGTGTCGAAGGCCTTAGCAAAGTCCAAGTATATCACATCTACAGCATTCCCAATATCCATATTAGCATTCACTACCTCATAAAAGCTGAGCATGTTAGTCAAACAGGACCTGTCTTTAGTAAACCCATGTTGATGCTGAGAAATAAGATTATTTTCTACTATGAAGTCATGTATAGTATCTCTTAGTAACCCCTCAAATAGTTTGCATACAACTGATGTTAAGCTTACAGGTCTATAATTTCCTGGATCTGATTTTTTGCCCTTCTTAAATAATGGGAAAACGTGGGCTTATATTTGGAAATCTCAAATGGCAATCGCTTTCTGGAGCGATTTTTAGAGTGATAATGCAATGCAAATGAAAAATCGCAATCGCATAACAGAATTAATGAAAAATCGTAATCGCTGGCGTTTGTGATTTGTGATTGCAATTGTTAGGGCCCTAGTGAATGTGAGGTTCACAGGTGAATGTGATTTTTGCATGCAGAAAAAAAAACTTGTCTCTTCTTCTATAGTAAATTATCAGCTGCTGTGGAGTAACGCACACCTTTTAACGCACAGAAATTAACAGCACGTGCGAAAAATCACGTCTGGGAAAAACATGTTTTTCAATTGGGTGAATGTGGTCTCAGCCTTAATTCTTATTTCTTAATTGCCATGTACCCCACATGGCCAGGGATGTCCATAGCATAGTGGCCTCTGGGGGGCTCACTGTGTCCACCAAACTGAGTTGGTTGGGACACACAAGACTATTCACTATGGCTAGATTCCACCAAATACAGCTCTAAAAGGGAACATCATTCCGTTTTTTTTCTTTCTTCTTTTTCCTTTCCTCAGAGTTGAACATGTTTTGTACCTAAGAAATCTGCCTGCTATACAGTAACTGAGCCCGAAAATGAAAGCACTCACACCAAATGATGAACTATGGTAACTATTGAAGACTGGAAGTGCCAAAGCTTCCTGCAAGTCTCTCAGTTTGTGCAGGCGTGGAGAACAAACAATTATTTCAGATCTGTGCAAGCAATTACTTGTGCAAGAAAAGGAACATAACTTGACTATCTGTACTGAAAAGTGTTACAGCACAGAGTACAGACTCCTTATTAGAAATGTGCTACAACTTGACCTTTGTCAGCCCATAGGCTGCTGCAGATCGGCCTGGTTGGCCTGCCTGTGTGTGGGGTTCATTTACATTGGAAGTGGTGGCTCATTGCTTGGTTGTTGTCCAGATGCTGTTCCATTTGTTGCCCCCTTTACATTGCACATGGATATAGCTTTGGTCCAGATTATGTTCCATCTTATGCTGTGTTTATAGTGCAGAAGTACACAATTGTTTGTGAAGGCCTGAAGAAGGGTCTACCCGAAACAAGTCGACGTTGTCGTCTTTCTAAACAATTGATCTTGCTATCTTGTTGTTGCACCTTTGTATGGGATGTTGTGTCTAAAGATGAACCTCTTTGAAGATTTGTAAACCAATTTTTGCACATTAGATACATTGAATAAGTAAGCTCGTCTTTATAAAAAAACCTTTTTGTTCTCTTCAAATGATTTACTACGTACTTATCCTTGTATTTATACTGGTGAATAACTGGTATCGTGGTGCACCACTAAGGATACGTTTTCTTCTAGTCTCCTAATCTACATAAATGCAGATTAAAAAGGCAAAAGTAATTTTAAATAATATTAAATTGTATAAAACATGTATGCAGCATTTATGCATATTACAGCAGTTTTTTATCAATAGTGGAATTTCACACAAAGAAAAGAACCTGTAGGATGTTATAGTCATGTGACCTACTGACTGTCACCACTGGATCGCAGACTAGATTACAGAAGACTTTTTCATTGATGAGTAGGGGTTAGCAAGATCAGTTTTGAAAAAAAAAAAGAGAAAATTGTCCCAGAGCATGCGGGGGGCGCAGGCCGCACAGAGAGGGTCACCTCTCCTAAGCCATAGCCTCCTGCCAAAGCGCTCAATGCCAATCTCCATCTTCCCTACACTTAAACCGGAAGGAAGATGGAGAGGTGGCATGGAGCACATCGGCGGCTTAGATGAGATAACCTCCCAGCATGCTATGGGACAATTTTAGTTTTAGCTAAACTGATCTGGCTCATCCTTATTGATGAGATCATACAGGTCCCTTTCATTTCACTGCTTTTCTTTAACATAAATTTTTGCAAAAACAAAACAACACAAACTGGACGTAACCTAATCATTCTTTTAGGAAAGAATCACATTTGTTTGAACTGCATCCATTTTCCTGCAATGCAAGTTTGCATTAGAATTGACAATTCATGTAAGTCTAACTAAATCAACGGATTTGTTCATATGAAGTGTAAACTTTTGCATGCATTAAAAAAGCTGAAAGCCTTTCTTTGGACACCTCATGGACGCCTTAATTTTTGTTTTGTTTTGTTTTGTTTTTGTTGTCGTTGCTGTGATGCTTTAAAAAAAACACATTCAAAAATGTGTGGATGTTTTTCATACATTCAAGTGTGAGCCCGGCCTTGGTAGAATTTATTTATACAGACATGTACATCAAAAAAAAAACCCAAAAACTGGGGAAAGTATACAGTCAGAAAACTAGTTCCAAAATAGGAACTGTCCTACTTAAAAGCAACCCGGGTGAGAGACAGATGGAGACTGCCATATTTTTGTTTTTCTTTTAAACTATACCAGTTGCCTGGCAGTCCTGTTGATCTCTTTAGTTGCAGTAGTGTCTTCATCACAGACCTGAAACACACACACAGCTAATCCAATCACACTTCAGATAGAAATGCCTGATCTGCATGCTTGTTCAGGGTCCGTGGCTAAAGGTACGTACACACGTTCAACAAAGTGCACAACCAACACCACAGTATAACCGAACCAATGATAAATCGTTTACATGATTTTCCGATTTATTTTAATCGACCAACTGAATGACCAACTCATTAACATACAGTACTGCTTTTGCAAGTAAAAGAACGGACTGTACGACATGGCTACATTCAAAACAAGTACGTCCTTCAAATGACGTTGTACACACAAGGCCAACTGCATGATATTAGCTCAACAGTCGCGTGAGTTGAGCCGCCTTGTCGTCTAGTCATTTGCCATACGTACACACACCTGATTGTTGTCCAACACACCAACACACACGACAATCGGGCGGTTTGGTTGAGTGTGTGTACAGACCTTAAAAGTAGAGGTAGTGGATCAACAGGGCAGCCAGACAATGTACATTGTTTGAAAAGGGTTAGAGAGGAACTGCAGTGAAAATAACGTAATGAAAAGAAGTGCTTAATTTTTAAAATAATTATTTATAAATTATTTAGTCAATGTTTACCCATTGTAAAATCTTTCCTCTCCTTGATTTACATTCTGACATTTATCACATGGTGTCATCTTTACTGCTGGCCGGTGATGTCTGTGGAAAGAGATGATGCATTTTTGGTACTTTGAAACAGCTGTTATTTCCCACAATGCAACAAGGCTCCCACAGTGTGATGTCAGAACCCTGGTGCTGACACCACACTGTGGGAGGGGTTTCACCACAATATCAGCCATACAGAGCCCTCTGATGGTCCGTTTGAGAAAAGGTATAGATTTTTCTTGGGAGAGGGGGTATCAACTACTGATTGGTTACAGTTCCTCTTTAAATATGTGCCTCTCACCTCAGGTTCCCTTTAAAGAGGGTTGGTAGTTGTGTGAGAATGAGTATGGGGGCATCTGAGGTGTTATAAGGAGATCAGTTAAGAATCTTTATAACCACCCTTCTAGCTGAAACCAAAAGCATGTGGAATAATCTTACAAATGAAATGAAGTTCGCTCAAACGTATTAATATAGATACTAAATAAGAGAAAGAACAGCTTCATTATGCAAAAATTGTCGCTAATCTAAATTCAGCAGCGCTTGAAACAACAAGATCTGACACATTTGATTATTTTATGATTTGCGGATAAAAAGCGGAGCCTGGCAGGGAAAGTTTTCCCAGGGAAGGGTGTAGGCACTCCTCAAACAAGCAGTATTGTGATTTAAGTTTAATATTGCCGTGTGCGCCTGTGCCTTGTTCTGGCTGCTCCCAGGTGACTGCACAATGCGCACACAGAACTCGCACATAAATATACCATCCACATCTATTATCATCAGCCACTCTGGACTGCGCTCTCCTTTGTGCAACAGAAAGGGAGATAATTGTTCATTTTCTTGCGCTCTACATTGCTGCAGCGTTTTACTTTTCAGCTAAATAATATAATAATAATTTACCTTCATCTAGTCTAAACTAGCAATTTTGCTTGGTGAGGTGGCTTATAGTTCGGCTACATTGTCCAGATTGGATAAATTAAAAAGAAAGGAGACAGCGGTTTGGGTATTATTGTAAGTGCAACTGTCAATTATTTTATACAAATAAACACAAGGTTGGGGTAGCACACAGGGACTGTTCCTATTTCCTGCCTTTTTGGAATGTGTATCATGTTGAAATTGCAATAACATGAGCTCAGGGGCCATAAAAATACAAAACAGGAAATCGGTGATGGAGCAGAGTGGTCTGTACACGCAGATAGGCACCCAGTATAACAAGTTAGAACTCTTAAAGTGGACCTGAACTCAGAACGTCCTCTCTGCTCTGAAAGATACACAACAGCATAATAACCTTTAGGCCTCTTTCACAGGGGGATGTTAAAGTCGCACGTTATAAAAAATTATACCGCAAACTAACGCACAGCAATACAAAATCTGTGCGACATTCACAGTGCACACATTGCGTTGTGTGTAACGTGTAGCAACATTTAGAAGGTGCTGCATGCTGTGCGCTTAGCAATAAATCTGCTGCGTTACTTGTGTTGCACATGCTCATTAATGTTTGTTTTTGATTTTTAAAGTGACGCATGCGCCGTTTTCATTCCATCAGTATGCAACGAAAATGGCGCACCAAGAGACACATAATGCAGTGTAAAATAACATCCGATTTCATAACCTACATGCGCTGCGTTATTGGCACGTTGTGCGACTTTAACGTCGCATCAAACGCAATGTCCCACTGTGAAAGAGGCCTTAAACAAAAAACATTTCTTTGTTACAGCTGATACAAGTCCTAAAATAAATCTGCACTGTTCCTACTTCCTGCTTCCATGGAAGCAGACATATTGTTAACAGCCTGTGCTTTCAAATGAGCTTATCTGCCATCTCTGTCATAGGCAGTTATGTGGCACAGGGGAGAGATCAGATTACAACTTGTGATTAGACAGAAATGAGGAATTAAACAGTCTAAACTCTTGAAATACATACAGGGTGCATTCCTCTTTATTTTCCTTCTGTCCTGTGCAAGAGTTCAGGTCCACATAACTGAAGAAAAACATGCAGAGATAAAACATTCACCACCATCAGGAAATGCAGCTTGCTTAGGAAAGGGAGGAACATAGAGAATACAGGAAGCAACGATCCCAAAAATATCATCATTACATTTATTTATTTTTTTCACACAGTGACAACTTGTGGTTGTTGTACTATACTGCACTTTAAGGTAATAATGTTGCTAAAACAATTGTCTCTCACTGAAGTATCGGTAAGAATAGATCAGATGAATATTCAGTGGGAGCCTATGGCGGCTAGCAGTGTGTGTGTGTGTGTGGGGGGGGATTGTTATGGGGTGTTTTGTCTTTATTGCAGCAGCAGGGACAGGTAAGGTTAGCCATGGGTGATAAGAGGGTTAAAGTTAGCCATGGAGTGTTAAGGTTAGACATGGGGGGAGAAGGTTAAGGTTAGCCGTGGGGTGGGGTTAAGGCCAGCCATGGATGGTTAAGGGTCAGCGGGGAGTGGTTAAGTTTATGCATCGGTAGTAGGAGGGATCAGTTTGACAATAAGCTAAGGTTTAGCTGAAGTAAAATGCTGGTATCTAATACAGATCAGTTTCTCCATTTTAATAGTAGAATATTGGTAAATTACTATCTGCATTTCTGGGCGCCAGAATTTCAGGTTGCCCTTTTTTGTTATATGCATAAAATAGCCTCTGCGACCCCCACCATCACAGGGGTTCCAGAAGCTGGAGGGGGGCAGGAGTGGGAGCTGGGGGTTGGTCAGTGGAGTGTTGTACATTACCTCCTCCCGGCAGCAATACAGGTCCTCTTCACTTCCTGTCTAATCAACATGCAGCTTCCATCCCTGTCACATGTCATGGGACAGAAGGCGCATGGTGATTGGCTGGCTGCACAGCACTTTCAGACTGCAGAGGATGTGATGAGGGTGATGTATAATGCTCCACTCCACTGACATTCTGCATTATGTTCAGGACCGGGCCCTGCTAGATATCAGCCTGCCCTCCTTCTCCTGTGATCGAGGTCTGTACTGGCCCAATGCTGTTACACCCCAACCTAGACTGAATTAGATTGCAGGTGCCTGATATAAGGGGGTTATGATTTGCCACCCTCACTGGGGTCATATCAAATCATAGTCAGGATTGCTGAGAGGCTTGTGAATCACTGATTGTGCGACTGTAGCTGCAGCCAAAATCAAGGCCATCTCTTGGGCAGGGCTACCACCCTAGGCGCAGACCGGTAAGTAGAAAAAGGGGGCGCAGGCAGAAGGACATAACTGCTAGGGACCTGGTGATGCGCGGTCCAGCCAAATGGAAGAAGACAGAAGATTACCAGAGCGATCACCTTCCTTGACTCCTCCTGGGCTGCCGGTGTCAGACATCAAGTCATCATCACGTTACCACAGCATGATGACACCTGATGTCCTGTAGCGGTACTGCAGGCTGTCAGTGCTCGGCGCCCATGGAAGAGTCAGCTTGCTGGGGCTCTCTTCGCCTGTGTGTGTTCTCCTGGTCCCTGCTTCCTCCTGGATGAGCGGCTGGTCACTAGTACGTAGGCAGATCTACTTGTAGCCTGTGGCTGTGTGACTGTCCTTAACCACTTCAGGACCACAGTCTTTTCGCCCGGCCCCATTCACAGTGCACGCGTTTCCAGACGCGTTTTGGAAACGCGTGTGGGAGGCCGACATGCACGACATCAGACAGTGCAAAGAGTGCTGATGTTCACACTCCATGCGTTCCAGACCTGTGCGGTCCGGGAACGCATGCTGCATGCATTTTTTCAGTGATGGGATCAGCCACGCAACGCACACAAAGGCGGATGGCGTGCGTTCGCATGCGTTGCGTTCCGCACGCATGGCCGTCCGCGTTTGTAATGTGAACGGGGCCTAAGGACCAGAGCTTTTTTTTCTCGATCATACAACCTACTATCTAAATGAATTTTACCTCCTTTTCTTGTCACTAATACAGCTTTCTTTTGGTGCTATTTGATTGCTGCTGCGATTTTTAGTTTTTTTTATATTCATCAAAAAAGACATGAATTTTGACAAAAAAAATGATTTTTTTTAACTTTCTGTGATAAAATTTGTCAAATAAAGTAAAATTTCTGTATACATTTTTGTCCAAATTTATTGTGCTACATTTCTTTGATAAAAAAGATGAAAAAAAAAACATTCAGTGTATATTTATTGGTTTGGGTAAAAGTTATAGCGTTTACAAACTATGGTGCAAAAAGTGAATTTTCCCATTTTAGAGCATCACTGACTTTTCTGACCACCTGACATGTTTCATGAGGTGCTAAAATTCCAGGATAGTATAAATACCCCCCATTTTGGAAATAAGGCATCCCAAAGTATTCACTGAGAGGCATGGTGAGTTCATAGAAGATTTTTTTTTTGGTCACAAGTTAGCGGAAATTGACACTTTGTGAAAAAAAAACAATAAAAATCAATTTCTGCTAACTTGTGACAAAAAATAAATCTTCTATGAACTCGTCATACACCTAACGGAATACCTTGGGGTGTCTTCTTTCTAAAATGGGGTCACTTGTGGGGTTCCTATACTGCCCTGGCATTTTAGGGGCCCTAAACCGTGAGGAGTAGTCGCGTGACGCGATCGCAGCATAACCATGCCCGCCGCCGCATTTTATTGACATGTTTAAAAATGTTATTGACAAATTTAAAAATATCACCTAAGAGAAAACTCAGGACAAAAAGTTAATTGCATATGGGCTATTATATCAGAAGTTTGTTTTTTTTTCTTTCACTCCAGTGTCACTATACCAAAGGTAGCAATTGAGGACGATAGCATGTATAGGGGCTTTGCTATTAACTGCTCATAATTACGTAAAATTACAAATAGACTATGCAAAATCAATTGCCTATCCAAACTGTAATTACATATGGCCGTAATTGCAAAAAATTGGGCAAAATTTCACGTAATCATAATTAGCAGATTATAATCATCGCTATTGCTTTATGTGGAAGTTATAACTCACACAAGTCAAGGCCCCATTGTAAAAGTAGCCTACAAACACAAATCTGTGTGGTGTTTCCTAGACAACATCATCTTGTGACGTTAAGCAAACTGCAATTGAATTATTATTACCAACTTTATGACTCTTCTATAACCACAGGGTTATTATTATTGTTGAACTTTTGGCACACAAAAAACATGTTGCAGCTGAGACCGCTAAAATAATGAAAGACAATAAAGGCTGCGGAAAACTGTTACAAAACTCACAATCTGTCAGGCGCTGTTACAATAACAAAGTTGTAGTTAGCCACATAAGAAAAACAGCACCGTTATAAAAATCTGGCAAAGGAATCATCTTTGCGACTAAACTACTGGCTTTGTACACACTTCTACTTGCCGAACCATAAATAATATATTCAGTATATATACTTCAAGGCTGTCTCTAAAACTAATATACAAGGCTGCATGTTTACTGAGTAGTTATATCATTTCCATAAAATGGTTAGATTCCCTTCAAGTCCCATTACATAATATCAGTGAAAACTCTATAAGTTTAGATGTCCTGAAACCCATTGAAGATTTTATTCCGTCTGAATACCTCTAGCAAAAATTGGACAGATGACTGCAGAGGATTATGGGGAAGTGGATTTGCTTTATACTCATCCAATTTTGTGTAAGTGCATAACACTTGTGGAGAACATCTTTGTAAAAAAAAAAAAAAAAGAATACATATATATATATATCTCTATAGATATCCAGACCTTTCCTTCTAGACACCTGCAGCTGCACATTCCTGCTTGATAGCTAGCCGCTCTGCTCCCATACAGCTAAATGTACTATATTTAAGTAATCGCACAACCTGTTCCAAATACCTGTGTTTACCTTCTCTATCTTAAACTACTTCCCAAGACTGATTCTGTTTTAAGTGGAAAAAAAGATTACCTTGTGCATTCAAATAGTCAGTCTGCATTGCACACACATTTTTCTGCCTGATTACATTTTTTTTAATACTTAAGATGACAGTGTAAAGATATAACTCACATGGGGGTTTTATTCACAAAGCTTTTCTGTTGAATGACCTCATCTTACTCATGAACTTACAGTTTATCTCTCCTTAAATTACTTAACTCCAGATGTATCTCTCCTTGGCCCATATGCAATTCACTTTTTCTCCTGAGTTTTCTCCTAAGAGATCATTTTTCATCTTCTCTTTAAAATTCTTTTTAGCATTTTGCAATTGAAAAAGTACCAAACGTAAGTTGAAAAAGTACTAGCAAAATTATTTTATATTTATTTTAATATTTTCTTGCTTGCTGGTGGATAAAAAAAGCCAATGTGTAAAATATCACCCAGGAAAATTGAATCCTCATTTGTTTATCTCATGAATTAGCTCTCCTTATTTGTTTATCTCATGCCTTAGATGTCCTTACAGTTATGGCCAAAAATAAGTAAGCTTTGTGCATCAACCCTAATGTGCATTAAACATTCACTATAATAATGATGGTGGCAAATGATGTTGATTTAGACATACTGTAATTCATTTATCTTAAAAAAAAGAGGAAATATAATGACATTTAGTAGCACATAATAAATTATTTTGCATACCCATTTTTACCTTAATTATCCTAGTTTCAGCATCAGACATGCTTCTATATATTGCTGTATATAGGTATGTAACCCCACCCTCCCAGGGTGTTTACCCAAGGCTATGTGTCAAGCAGCACCCCACCACCACTCTGGGAGACCATGTGATTTTCCTGCTCACTTCATGGGAGGTAAAGATGCCTTTAATACATTTAACCACTTCACCCCCAGCGGTACGGATTTCTCCGTCCCTTTTTCCACCCTGTTACCACCAAGGGACGGAGAAATCCGTACCTGATGCCGCTCTCGCCGCTGTCCGCACTTCCGCTCGCCTGTCCACGCCCCCGCGCTCGTGCACGCCACCGTCCGCTCGCCCGGAGATCAATGAACGGGAAAAACCTTTCCTGTTCGTTGATCTCTTCCCCCCGCAATGATCAGCTGCTTCTACGAGAAGCAGCGATCATTGTGAGACAAAAACAGTGTCCCAGCCTCCTAACCCTTCCTGCAAGCATACTTCCTGTACGCTTGCAGGACGTATAAACAAAAAGTTACTGTGGCCATTTTGTGGCCAAATAGTAAAACTACACCCTAAGGCCCGGTTCACATTAGCGGTGGCTATCCGGAATAGCCGTGCCGGAGCCGCACCGCATGCTGGCCGGACGAAACGGACGCACGGCATAGCAATGTAAGTCTATGCCAGGGTTCACATGTGTCCGTTTCGTCCGGACCGGAGCCGGACCGGATCCGGACTCCGGTGTCCGTTCCAACATGCGCTATTTTTTGGTCCGGCTCCTCCGGCAGCCGTATCCGGGGCGGAGCCGGACTGCACCATCCGGCCAATGGAAACCAATAAGAACCGGAGAGCGCACAACACACTGGCAAAAAATCCGGATGTTCTACCCCACTTCCTATGAGGATTGTTGCGGCGATATTGTATCGGGGACACATGGGCAACCATTTTGGAGTGGAGCAGCACGAGCTGGAGATGTTGGCAGCATGTTGGAGGTGGAGGTGAGTGCTAAACAGCGGAGGGCCTGATTCCACAGGTCCCCCTTCTGCTGACCTCCCAGACCCCAACATTTTTTTTTGTTTTTATACAGGTTGTTATCTCTTTAAGAATCCGGATCCGGACCGCAACCGTGTTCATACCGCACGGAAACCGTATGCAACCGGACCGGATCCGGACAGGAACCGTACGGTTCAGGTCCGATCCGGCTCCGGTGCGGTCCGGACATCCGGTGCGGTTTTTGCAAAACCGCAAGTGTGAACCGGGCCTTAAGCATTTTTCATATACAAATACATTACTTTTACACTAAAAATGAACTCATTACCACCTACACTCCCCAATTTTTTTTTGTAATTAAAAAAAATAATAAAAAAATTACAATTAAAAAAAATACATAAATAGTTACCTTAGGGACTGAACTTTTTAAATATTTATGTAAAGAGGGTATAACACTGTTACTTTATAAACTATGGGCTTGTAATTAGGGATGGACGCAAAACTAAAAAAAATGCACCTTTATTTCCAAATAAAATATTGGCGCCAAACATTGTGATAGGGACATAATTTAAACGGTTTTATAACCGGGACAAAAGGGCAAATACGTTTCATGGGGTTTTAATTACAGTAGCATGCATTATTTAAAAACTATAATGGCCGAAAACTGAAAAATAATACATTTTTTCCCACATTTTTTCCTATTTTCCCATTAAAACACATTTAAAATAAAATAATTCTTGGCCTAATGTCCCACCTAAAGAAAGCCTAATTGGTGGCGAAAAGAACAAGATATAGTTCATTTCATTGTAATAAGTAATGGTAAAGTTATAGACGAATGAATGGAAGGAGCGCTGAAAGGTGAAAATTGCTCTGGTGCTCAAGGGGTAAAACCCCTCAGTTGTGAAGTGGTTAAGAATGTAAATTGGGGTAAGGTAAGATTTTAAAGTGGACAAACACTTACCACTATTACCAAAAAAAAATACATGTGTACACATACTTATAAGAAGTACTTTTCTCCCAAAGTAAGATGCCCTATAAATTCTCCTATGTTGTTGTCACCTACAAAAGGAATTATATAGCTAAGTGGTGTAGAAGTGAAATCGCCGCCAGGAGACTTTGGAGTAGGATACAGCGATATATGGCTTGCCCTGCTCCTGCACAAGTCCCGGCGGCATTAATTACTATTCCCCCTCCAGGTCCACGTGGATGGTGGGGGCTAATGTAATGCAGCTTCCAGCTATTGCTGGCGGCCGAATTACAATGTTTTAAATGTAACTTCAGCTCCGTCTTCTGACTGCATCGAAGTTACTCACTGTGCGCCGCTATAGCCGTAATTCCTATTACGGTCTATGGTGGCAAGTGGCACGGCTGTGCTCAAATTTCCTGCGCTCTAACTGACGTGCTCGAACTAAGAGGTCTGCCAGGTTTAGGGCTAGTCCATCTCCGCATGGGGAATCCTCAGTGTTTCCTTATTCTTTACAAAAGCACTCCCTGGAAAGGATCTTTACAAAGATTCCAGCCAGCTTGTCCACTTAAATAAAAACCTCAGAATGCCCCACAAGGAGATGGCTGGCCCAAAACCTGTCATATTTTTACAATTACTATTGTAAGTGATCGGAAAAAAGTAATTTATAGTGCAATGAACTCTGGAGAAAATGTACATTCTATACACATGCATAAACATGCATTTAAATTTTACAATGTTTTTGTGATAGTGGTCCTTTAAGCAGTAAACACACATATATATATACAGTGCTGCCCGTAACTATTCATACCCCTGGCAAATTTAAACTTAAAGTTACTTTTTTTCAACCAGCAAGTAATTACAGAAAATAACCGGGGACGGCTCCAGGAATCTTTTAGGGGGTGCTATGCAGGTGCTGGATCTCTTTTAAGGAGGAGCTGTTAGGTATAGGGTCTCAGAGAAAAAAGCACACATATATCAGTAGCTAAATATTGGCTGTACTTACATTACATATGCATTTCACTGTCCACGTTTGGATTTCACAGAATTTTTATATAGTATTTGCAGAGAATGATGCTCCTGACAGCTCATGGCAGGTTCCATGTTTGTCTGTCTTGTATGAAGCCAATTGTGATGTAATATCCTCCCTTACCCTGCTTCCTGATGATTCGACTCACAAAAAAGATCAGGATCAAAGATTCTAATGGTTCATGATCCGGACAACACTACTGTGCAGTGAATATTAATTAGCCATGTGACTAGGAACAATAGCGGACTCCTGCAGTATACTCTAATGGAACATGTGATTTTTCAGTGCTGTGAGTTGGGCTGCTGCTGTAACATGAGCATGTAACTTCTAACTGTGAAAGCAGCCTTAGGGCGGGATAGGGAAATGAAGGGGAGGACCAAGGGAGTGCAGTGGGGAGAAGAAGCAACCCCAGAATGTTTTGCAGTATCTGTTATGCGGCCTGCCGGCCTCCTTAGGAGCTTGGGAATAAAGAGCCTTGCTGTTCAGCAAACATCAAAGTAAGAGAGATTTTTAACTTCAGTATTGCCTTTTTGGCTTCCTTCTAAACTGTTTAACACAGGAGAATAGAGGTTTAATTTAGCTTTTGCAGCCTGACAGTTACTCTTTAAGGGTTGCTGTGAACTTGCAGAGTGCGAATCGTGCCACTGAAAAAAAACAGGGGGTGTGGACAAACACAGGGGGCATGGCCAAAAAAGGGTGTATCTATCTAATGAAAAGTGGGTGTGTATAGGTAATATAGTTGCCCAAGTATAGGTAGTATAGTTCCCCAGTATAAGTAGTATAGCTGCCCTAGTTTAGGTGGTATAACTGCCCCAGTATAGGTAGTATAGCTGCCCCAGTATAGGTAGTATAGATGCTCCAGTGTAGGTAATATAGCTGTCCCAGTATTGGTAGTATAGATGCCCTAATATAGGTAGTATAGCTGCCCCAGCATATGTAGTATAGCTGCCCCAGCATAGGTAGTATAGCTACCCCAGTGTAGGTAGTATAGACGCTCCAGTATGGGTAGTATAGCTGCCCCAGCATGGGTAGTATAGCTGCCCCAGCATAGGTAGTATAGCTTCCCCAGTGTAGGCGGTATAGCTGTCCCAGTGTATGTAGTATAGCTGCCCCAGTATGGGTAGTAGAGCTGCCCCAGTAAGGGTAGTAGAGCTGCCCCAGTATAGGTAGTAGAGCTGCCCCAGTATAGGTAGTAGAGCTGCCCCAGTGTAGGTAGTAGTGCTGCCCCAGTATGGGTAGTAGAGCTGCCCCAGTATAGGTAGTATAGGTGCCCCAGCATGGGTAGTATAGCTGCCCCAGCATGGGTAGAATAACTGCCCGAGAATGGGTAGTATAGCTGCCCCAGTATAGGTAGTATAGCTGCCCCAGCGTAGGTAATATAGCTGCCCCAGTATGGGTAGTATAGATGCCCAAGTATAGGTAGTAGAGCTGTCCCAGTATAGGTAGTAGAGCTGCCCCAGTATAGGTAGTAGAGCTGCCCCAGTGTAGGTAGTAGAGCTGCCCCAGTATAAGTAGTAGAGCTGCCCCAGTATAGGTAGTAGAGCTGCCCCAATATAGGTAGTAGAGCTGCCCCAATATAGGTAGTAGAGCTGCCCCAGTATAGGTAGTAGAGCGGTCCCAGTATAGGTAGTAGAGCTGCCCTAGTATAGGTAGTAGAGCTGCCCCAGTGTAGGTAGTAGAGCTGCCCCAGTATGGCTAATAGAGCTGCCCCAGTATGGGTAGTTGTAAGGATCCCTCCTGAAGCGTATTCTGTCCGTTGCAGTGGAGCTGCAAACGGACAGTTCTGGCTTATCTGCTTGCATTCGGTTGTGCATTTGCAATGGGTCTCATTGTCATTTGCAATTGCTCTGCAGTTCTGGGCAGCTCAGGATGTGGTCATCATTCCACCAATTGCTTGTTGCAGCTGACCTGCACCTAGATGGCCCTGGATTTCCTGCATGCATGTTGTTACATAATACTGCATGTATTTCTTATGGGGTCCTTTGCATTCACTTTGCATTCACAGCCAGCTAGCAAATGGTAATCAAGCCAGCTCAGGATTGAGTGATTACCATTAAGCTGTGTGGAGATTTGCATACCTGCATCCATTGGCTGATGCCAATGAATGCATCAGCCAACTATGATACCGTCATAGTTGTCAGTACGCTGATCTGCTGGGCACCTTGTTACTCTGTATAGTTCTGTTATTGTAGTTCTATGCAACCTTATTTTTTGTGCTTTAGCTAGTTCTTGATAAATATGTAAGCAGACTGTGAGAATCTGCTCAGCTGCCTGTGCAGACAGGCAGCGTTTTGACCATTGCTTAGGTTTGCTTGCTGCAGGACTCTGGAAAGGAGACCTTCTGTCAGTTGTGCAGCTTGTGTTGCTGAGGGATTTGCATACATTAGTCATGCAAATCCGTTACCTGCCTTCTTTTGATGACTGGCACTATAAAAGCATTCTGCTCCCAGAATGCTTGGGTGGACATTTCCCTTCCATGGTCTGTTCCTGATGGACACTGCTGGAGTGTCAGCCATTGCTATGTAGTATACACTCCTAGTGAGTGTCAGCCATGCTACTTCTCGTTGAAGATTAGTTTAGAGTTATTCGTGGGACTGCGCTAGGCAGATTCCCTAGTCTAGTTAGGATTGTATTATTTGTATTGCCTGTTCTGTCTGTCTGTGGGGTGCTAACCAGAGCAGCAGTTGCTACTGGTAGGCCCTTCTGTTCTGTCTTCTGGGATCGCACTAGCCACTTTTCGCTAGCGCTAGGGATCCTTCTGTTCTGTCTCCTGGGATCGTGCTAGCTACTTTTCGCTAGCGCTGGGGATCCTTCTGTTCTGTCTCCTGGGATCGCGCTAGCTACTTTTCGCTAGCGCTGGGGATCCTTCTGTTCTGTCTTCTGGGATCGCGCTAGCCACTTTTCGCTAGCGCTTGGGATCCTTCTGTTCTGCTACTCTGTACCTGGATCGCGCTAGCCACTTTTCGCTAGTGCTGTGGATCCTTCTGATCTGTCTTCCTGAATCGCACTAACCGCTAGCGGTAGCGGCTGTGGATCGTTCTGATCTGTGTTTCTGCTTGGATCACACTTGCTCTGACGGAAGAGCGGTGGATCCTTTCTGCCTAGTTCCTGTTTCACGTTTGTCTGTCTTGTCTGATTCAAAACGCTTGCTGTAGGCTCGGTGAGGTAACCGTTAAGCAAGCGCTCGCATTCTCTGTTTCGTGTTTGTCTGTCTTTGGTTAGTTAGGCGTGCTTGTCTCTGTTGTGCGTAACACGCGGAGACCGCGCACGAACGCGTGCACTGTTGCGAATGAGTGCGGTGTTCGCGTTCAGCTAGCATTTGTTATTTTCTTTATCTTTCTCTTTGTATGATTTGCTGTGCCTTTGCTACCCTTGTGCTCTGTCCTGCTCAGTCTTGTGTCGCTATTGGCAATCGCCATTCTTGCGATTGCGTTTCCTACTTCGTTTCCGCCATTGTGTGTTCACCGTCGCTGGGTGGCGACTAATTTGGTGGGCACACATTGGTTCTGTTCCTTTGCTCTGTTCCCTGTGGGCTATCCAGCCCTGCCTGATTGTACCTTGTCCCGGATCTGTACAATTCCCATTTGGCATCTGTGGCTGTGCAGCGGCTGTGTTCGCCTGCACTCCACAGCGCCATCTGCCGGTGGGAATTGCCCTCTGCGGGTGCATAGCACCTAGCCTGGGTGTCCGCAATAATACGCTTGTGGAGGAAATCCGCCGCGTCAGCGCACGTCTGGTGCGCTGACCACGGAGACGATTCCACAATCGTTACAGAATGTCCAGCCAAACCAAAATTCCCAGGGCAGAGGGAACCTTCGATTTGTTTCAGATGTCATTGCCTGAGGCAAAGGCATATGTGGATCCTATTATAGGTAGGATCGCACACTACATTAAAGCAGTTAAAGGGTCTGTCCTCGTTCCTGACCCCAACCCATATGGAGATTACCTAGATACTGGGTTGTTTGAACCGCCATTTGCCTCATGGGAGATTGGGGCCTTGTTGGAAGAGTTTGATTTCTATTGGAAAGCCTTTTGCGATTTTTATATCGCAAAGAGCGCGGATGACCTGAATGATTGTCTCGACTCTATGTACCTTTTGATCGATTCTGATGAATGTGATGAGTGTGATGTGGATCTAGTGATTTATGTGTGGCAGACTATTTTGGACGAATTGCACACACACCAACCAATTATTTCCAATAAAGAGACACCATTGTCACATGATTATTCCTGTCTTGCTGGGGTAAAGCAAGTGAGTTTGGACACTGTGCGACCTGAAATGAATGGGTGTGCCTCGACTGTGGACACCTGCATGAATTCTGATGGAGTTTCTCCCGTTTGTTTAGAGGTTAAATCTGTGCGATCTGATGCCTGTTTCTCAGATGTTCCTGTCGATTGTGATCGGCGTGAGTGTGTCAGTTTTGTCAATGATTTGTGGGATCCCTTGTCGTGTAAAAACAGATCTTCTTCTCTCAGTACTACTTTAAGATCCTCCATCTATGATCTTGCTATGGGGAAAATTCCCAAACTATGCAGTTTCAAGAGTAAAATTAATATGATTCCTCATGTTGTTGTCACAACTTCTCCTAACATTGTTCAGTATGAATGCTCAGACCTAGTCAGGTGTGAATGGGAGCCCCCGTTCCAGAAAAAACAGCTCGAAGCGTTGTCGCATGAATTGGAGAACGATTCAGAGTCGTTTTGTGAGTACTACATTGCCAGAAGTGAATCTGTCTTGAGAGCATGTATAAGTTATGCATCCGCCTTAAGAGAAAAAAAGGGGTGTGAATTTGACTTTGTGAGTCCGCTGATTTGTATGTGGAAAATGATTCTGAATGAATTACGTGTACGTCATTCAGGTGACGTTTGTAAAGGTACATTGTCAGCTGGCGTTTCTGAGATCCAGCAATCCAGCCTAGAGACCTCAGAATCCCTGTCTTTGGAGTGTTCGGTTTCGCAACCTAAAGCGATTGTGGATTCGCAAATTTCGCGTTCTGTCTCCTCGGATTCGACATCATTAGCCGAGTCTAAGGGTGAGACAGCACTTTGGTTTTGTGAACCTGACACTGAAGCACCTTTGCTCTGTCCAGAGAAGATGTCTCTGAGCCTGCCCTGTATCATGAATAAAGACATTATGTCCATTCGCATTGACATTTGCGAGTCTGATTCTGAAGTAAGTACTGACTCTCCACCCAGTAATCTAGATGAGTCAATAGTACCTTGTTTAAAATCTCCTACAGTGTCCCTAGAGGCTCGTCTAGGTATTGCAACCATTGTTACCTGTTTCTCTGCTATTTTGGAATTGCAGTCTGGTTTGACTGCTATGGAGGAATTTCCCTGCAGTGAAACGAAACTCGGAAGGCCAGAGTTAGTTTCACTAGATATTTCTGTGTATCCCTGTCCTGATGATGAAATTCAGTCTCAGTTTATGGTGGAACCTTCCCTGGGACATCTGCCCGGTTCACAAAATAAAGTTCAAGCTTTGCCCTGTAACATGGATAGTTCAGAATCCTTCTTAGGAAACTTGAAAAAGGATGTTCCTGAGGTCCTGTCTGACCTCCTGGAGATCTCCGAGTTCCTCCCAAAGGGTGCAGAACTTGTAGGAGACGTCTCCTGCCCCCCAAGTCCTTCTGAGGTGTTGCCCACTTCAGTAGGCATTGCTGCCTTGCTGGCTACCTTTTCAGCTCTGATGGAGCTTCACGCCTGTGTAGTCAATGATGATATTATTGTCACAGAAATTTCTGAATTTGTACCCGAGTCTTCTTTTGAAAGTCCAGTGTCTGTGACCTCCACTCATGATGATTCTCTGCCCGGTACTGGTTTTGGTCTTGACGTGCCGGACTCTGAGGTTGGCAGTTCCCCGACATGTCCTGAGGTTTCTCATGTGCTGGTGTACCCCAGTGTGCTCTGTGACCCAGAAATCCCAAGTGTGCCTCGGTTACCAGCGTACTCAGATGCTTCCTCGGTGGATACATGCTCTGATATGGCCTGCCTGCTTGCATGCCCAGAAGTGGTCCCTGAAAGTCTTGATCTTGATGGGTGTCCTCGTAATTCTGAATCCGGAATTGTCATTGGTTCCATGGGGGTTCTTGGTAATTCTCCATGTGAGCCTGGTGATTGTTCTACCCTCTTGGGATCTCTGTGGAGCTTCAAAAGGTTTTGGGAGATTCCGGGAGAGATTTTGCTTGGTACCCTGGATAAGATCAACGGTGGCTTTTGTGTTGTAAGGGACACTTCGAACAGGTATTGTGGCAGGTTTGGTATTTTTGGACGCTCCTTGGAAGATGGTGGGTATTGTCTGGAGGGTGTCGATGGCTTCTTCTCTGGCGTTCACAGTCCTGATGGGTGTTATACTGAGACTGGTAGTACTGATGGGCTTGTTTCGGTGGCTTCTGTTTCCGATGAGGTCGGTTTTGGGTGGACTGACTCTGGAATTGGACCTTGTCGGGCTGCCCCGACCTTCATGAGTCTTCTGTTAGAATGGTTTGGAGATATCAGTTTTGAGGGTCGTCTGGAATTCGACCCTAGAAGGGGGAGTACTGTGAGAATCTGCTCAGCTGCCTGTGCAGACAGGCAGCGTTTTGACCATTGCTTAGGTTTGCTTGCTGCAGGACTCTGGAAAGGAGACCTTCTGTCAGTTGTGCAGCTTGTGTTGCTGAGGGATTTGCATACATTAGTCATGCAAATCCGTTACCTGCCTTCTTTTGATGACTGGCACTATAAAAGCATTCTGCTCCCAGAATGCTTGGGTGGACATTTCCCTTCCATGGTCTGTTCCTGATGGACACTGCTGGAGTGTCAGCCATTGCTATGTAGTATACACTCCTAGTGAGTGTCAGCCATGCTACTTCTCGTTGAAGATTAGTTTAGAGTTATTCGTGGGACTGCGCTAGGCAGATTCCCTAGTCTAGTTAGGATTGTATTATTTGTATTGCCTGTTCTGTCTGTCTGTGGGGTGCTAACCAGAGCAGCAGTTGCTACTGGTAGGCCCTTCTGTTCTGTCTTCTGGGATCGCGCTAGCCACTTTTCGCTAGTGCTGGGGATCCTTCTGTTCTGTCTCCTGGGATCGCGCTAGCTACTTTTCGCTAGCGCTGGGGATCCTTCTGTTCTGTCTCCTGGGATCGCGCTAGCTACTTTTCGCTAGCGCTGGGGATCCTTCTGTTCTGTCTTCTGGGATCGCGCTAGCCACTTTTCGCTAGTGCTGGGGATCCTTCTGTTCTGCTACTCTGTACCTGGATCGCGCTAGCCACTTTTCGCTAGTGCTGTGGATCCTTCTGATCTGTCTTCCTGAATCGCACTAACCGCTAGCGGTAGCGGCTGTGGATCGTTCTGATCTGTGTTTCTGCTTGGATCACATTTGCTCTGACGGAAGAGCGGTGGATCCTTTCTGCCTAGTTCCTGTTTCACGTTTGTCTGTCTTGTCTGATTCAAAACGCTTGCTGTAGGCTCGGTGAGGTAACCGCGTTCTCTGTTTCGTGTTTGTCTGTCTTTGGTTAGTTAGGCGTGCTTGTCTCTGTTGTGCGTAACACGCGGAGACCGCGCACGAACGCGTGCACTGTTGCGAATGAGTGCGGTGTTCGCGTTCAGCTAGCATTTGTTATTTTCTTTATCTTTCTCTTTGTATGATTTGCTGTGCCTTTGCTACCCTTGTGCTCTGTCCTGCTCAGTCTTGTGTCGCTATTGGCAATCGCCATTCTTGCGATTGCGTTTCCTACTTCGTTTCCGCCATTGTGTGTTCGCCGTCGCTGGGTGGCGACTAATTTGGTGGGCACACATTGGTTCTGTCCCTTTGCTCTGTTCCCTGTGGGCTATCCAGCCCTGCCTGATTGTACCTTGTCCCGGATCTGTACAATTCCCATTTGGCATCTGTGGCTGTGCAGCGGCTGTGTTCGCCTGCACTCCACAGCGCCATCTGCCGGTGGGAATTGCCCTCTGCGGGTGCATAGCACCTAGCCTGGGTGTCCGCAATAATACGCTTGTGGAGGAAATCCGCCGCGTCAGCGCACGTCTGGTGCGCCGACCACGGAGACGATTCCACAATCGTTACACAGACTTGCTAATATATATTTATCCGTTAGTTGAGTCATTTGTTATTTTTCGTATTATTGTGTATTGCCTAGTTCCATGCTTGATGGACGTTCGCTGCATCCGTGGTGGATCAGTGAAGTCCATTATCCAGATAGCTTGGATTCTGCCATCACCACGTTGGTGACTGTAGTATTCCTGCTACTCTAGTTTCTGATGGCCAGATTTATCAAGCGTGTCTGAGACAAAATATTATTAGGTTTTTAGAAATCTGTGCAGAACTGTCTCAGACATCCTAAGAAATCACTAGATAGTGTAGAATCCTTCTTAAACTGTTAAGAATATGAGGAGCTAGGAAGGTCTCTCAGGCAGTGCAGTGTGTGAGGGGAATTGCTGTTGCTGAGGTAACCAACACACCTGCTGTCAGCAAGCTTTGAGTGAGGGGGGAGGAGCCCTTCACAAATCACATCTAGCCTGCACTATCTGTAGAACTGCTAATGAGCACTTCTTAATCTTAACTGTGGTGTAGCTCTAGAAATCCACACTAAACTGCTGTTATTACATAGGCTTTAAGAAGTTTCTTACTATCATGCAGAACTGTTCTTCTGCTGGTTAGAACAGTTTTAGAAGAAAAAACTGTCGCTAATGCTTTGATAAATCTGGCCCTGAGAATGTAACTATAGGCTGCAGTTGCTATTAGTTACGTTCTATCCTGTAGTCTTGCCTGGGTGGATGCTTACTAGTGACTGTTGTTAGCCTGCTTGCTCTACTTCTGTAGATGTGACTGTGAGCTGCAGTTGCTACTAGTTATGCTCCAACCTATAGTCCTGTCTTGTACCTGTCTGAATGCTTGCTATCGCTAAGGCAGCACAGTGCGAACTAAGGCAGCGCAACATCGCACTGCGCTGCCATTGTGTTTTATTTGTAGCGATATCGGAAGCCCAGAGATGCAGTTGCTCTGAGCAGTCTGTGTAACCTCTTCCATTATCCAGCTCTTAGCCTTGTTGCGCTGGGTGGTCAGAAAGTATGACCCCCCAGCATTACAGTAGTATAGCTGCCCCAGTATGGGTAGTAGAGCAACCCCATTATAGGTAGTAGAGCTGCCCCAGTATAGGTAGTGAAGCTGCCTTAGTATAGGTAGTAGAGCTGCCCTAGTATAGGTAGTAGAGCTGCCCCAGTATGAGTAGTAGAGCTGCCCCAGGATGGGTAGTGGAGCTGCCCCAGTATAGGTAGTAGAGCTGCCTCAGTATGGGTAGTAGAGCTGCCTCAAGCTCCCCCCTCCGTTCCCGCGGCCGACGCTCGTGTATCCTTCTGAGCTGGCAGACGCTACCTTTATGAACGTTCCCGCCGCCACCTTCTCTCCTGTGTCACAGGCGCTCCCCGTCTCCTCTCCCTCTGCAGTTTGATAGCTACAAGAAAATGGCCGCCGATGTCCCATTTTCTTGTAGCACTGCTCTAATTACAGATCGGGGCGGCGAGCGTCGACACAGGGGTGCTAAGTAGGTGCTTGGTCTATTTTTGGGGGTGCTTCAGCATCCCAAAGCACCCCCCTGGCGCTGCCAATGGAAATTACATAGGTGTCTCCCAAAAGTTAATAAGATGATGTACAAGAAGCATTATTTTGGGGGAAAAAAACATTTCTCAGCTTTTATTTACATTTGAGTAAAAAGTGCCCAGTTCAAAATTATTCATACCCTTCACAAACTGTCACAATCTGTGGGAAAATCCAAAGTTCTATACTATTCCAAATAGTCCAAGCTGTTCTAAAGCATTCTAATTACACTTATTAATTGGGAACAGCTGTTTTAATCAACTCAACAGGTGAAAAACAGCAGCTCTCTGCAGTTGGTTTGTGGACAGTCATGGCTAAAGGTGGCCACACACAATACAGTAAAATGATCCAATTTCACAGCAATTTGATAAATATGATCGGATCTCCCGAAAAAAAGCTTTTTTTTTTCATTCAAGTGAAAAATCTGATCGGATTTCACGTTTTTTTCCAATTTTTATCGATCCAGAATGCTGGAAATGTTTCTTCAATTTTTCTAAAGATTGTATGGTGTGTATTACATTGTCAATGTATTAATATACACACCCTAGCAATTTTCTTAGAGTTTCCAATCATTTTTATCATTATTGGAGAACAATTTATCATATGTGTCTGGTACATTGGTCATATTTTTTAAATGCAATTCTTTAATTGAACAGATATTTAAAAAATTGTACGGTGTGTTGCCAATTTTAGACAAAGGAGCTCAGTGAGGACCTGCGGCTGCGCATTGTGGCTGCTCACAAGTCAGGAAGGGCTACAAGGCCATTTCTAAATGTTTTCAAGTTCCAGTTGCTACAGGGCAAAGTATTATTAAACAATACAAGATGTTCCGCATTGTGGAAAATCTCAGAGGACATGGTCGGAAGCAAAAAGTGACACCTGTGCTGGCCATTAGAATAGTAAGAGAGTGAAAAAAGAATCTAAGGATCACCACCAATGCCATCCTGGTGAATCTGGGCTCTGCTGGTGGCAAGGTCTCAAGGCAGGGAATCCACACTGCTGTGTTCCACAGATGCAGACCAAGGAAGAAGCCACTTCTCCAGATAAGGCACACAAAAGCTCACTTGGTCTTTGCAAATGCACATCTGGACAAAGAAGAAGACTTCTAGTCTCCTGTGTTACGGTCAGATAAAACAAAAATTAAATTGTTTGGTCACAATAATGTTTCCTTGATTTGGCGTAAAAAGGGAGAAGCCTTCAACCCAAAGAACACCATCTCCACTGTCAAACATGGTGGTGGGAACCTAATGCTTTGGGTGGTGTTTTTTCAGCCAATGGACCAGGGAACCTAATCACAGTAATTGGCATCATGAAAAAAGAGCAATACATGAGGATTCTCAATGACAACATCAGGCAGTCTGCAGCGAAACTTGGCATTGGGCACCAGTGGACATTTCAGCATGACAATGACCCAAAACACACAGCAAAAGTGGTGAAGAAATGGATGGCAGACAACAACATTAACGTTTTGGAGTGGCCCGGCCAGAGTTCTGACTTGAATACAATTGAGAATATGTGGAGGGAGCTAAAGATCAGGGTGATGGCAAGAAAACCCTCCAACCTGAAAGATTTGGAGCTCATTGCTTAAAATGAATGGGCAAAAATACCTGTGGAGACATGCAAAAAGCTGGTTTGCAATTATAGGAAGCGTTTGATTGCTGTAATGGCCAATAAAGGCTTTTAAATTGATTATTGAGAAGGGTATGAATAATTTTGGACTGGACAGTTTTGCTCAAATGTAAATAAAAGCTGAGAAATGTTTTTCTTCCACAATAATGCTTTTTGCACATTATCTTATCTTTTGAGAAACACCTATGTCATTTCCTGTCAAAATAATTACTTGCTGGTTAAATGAAAGTAATTTTAAGTCAAAATTTGCCAGGGGTATGAATAATTATGGGACGCATTGTATATGTATATACATTATTTTTTCTTTTAAGTAAAACAAATAATGGGAGGGTGTTGGTGTGTGAAGATATCTCTCCTCTGCCATATTATAAGCATTAATACAGTCTAATAACTTTTTATCGGGTTTATAAAGTCATAAGGTGATCTGATAGAACCAAAGTAGCAACACTACTCAAAAACCCTGTAACTAGCTACCCACCTCGATATATTATCTGCCTACACTGGAAATGGTTCTGTCTTCCTAGCAACTTTACAGAGAAAAAAATGGTTTTCAGACAGCAAAAGCAGACAAACTAATAGAGCTTGAATGGAGTTAAAGAAAGTATCACCCTGTGGAGAATAAGCCAGGCTTAAAGTCAAGTATGTAAAGTGCATGTATTATTCAAAATATAGTCTTTATTGAATTGTAAATTAGAATTCGCCAACTTGTGAATCATACAGCATTTCATAGAAACCCCATGGATTCAATAATGTAAATGGTCAAGGTCACACCAGGCACATACATGCTTTAATAGCAAGCTGTGATGAAAGAAGCTCTATGCAGATGGAGAGAGAGCTTGATAAAGACATGGGTCTGGCGTCGGCACTTCACATATACTACATCCAAAGAAAAATAACATACTAACATAAGTGTACTACAGTAACAAGAACTGATAAGCATAGCAACCAGATCATTGTTAGGCCACACTTGAAGGATATACCGATACAGGTTCTGCATTGTTCTATTGCTTCCTCCGAGGTTCCACAAGTTGATAACACTCCTTAATAGATGCTTTAAAACCACACTACAATAAAAAAGGCACCATCATTTGCAGTGCATATACAGTATGTTATTTCTGCATGTGGATGCCACACAAATGATTAAATCACCTGAAAAACACTAACAACTGATATTCAGTGAATAATCTAAAACAAATCAAGTCCAAACTGGACTGACACACATCTTTTAAAACAATTACTAGACATAGAGTTAGTACACTACTGGTATCTGAATAGTCACAAGAATCAGAAGAATAGTCATACATAGATGTAAGATAGTGGTTAATATAAGGTTTAACAGTTCACCTATCATTACCTTGGAATATGTGGGCTTCATTGGGAGCAGAGCCGGTTCTGTCATGAAGCACTTGCATCAGGTGCAGAGATTACAGGGGCAGCATTTTTGTACTGTGAGTGAGGTGAAGAGGTCATCATTGGGGAAAAGCAGCTTGTTGTGCTGTGTGAGGAGTCTGACAGTGAGTGAGGAGCGGGGAGGCAGGGAAGCAGCAGTGTGTTCATTTGAATTAAATGAATCAGAGTAAAGTTTCCGGTGCTGTACGCATCCTCACAAGTTTACCTCAGGCAGTGAAAGGTCTAGGACTAGCCCTGATTGGGAGTAATATATATATATATATATATATATATATATATATATATATATATATAATTTTTTTTTCTTTTACTGATATTTTATTTGCAGATATACAGGCAAAGAAAAATATTTAACAAAGTTCCTAAATAACTCTGCTCCCCTCCCAGCCTCATCTCTCTGCGTGCATTGGGTATCTTATGTATACACAGAATATAAAAGTAATGCTAATACAAATAATTAAGATGATTAACAGATAAAAGATTATTTGAGGTCGTATAGCTTGGACATAATGTTCAGATTTCATCAAACGTTTGAGGACAATTGCAATTCTAATAAGTTACAGTAGTTCATAGCAAGTCAAGGTTTTCCAGTATGTAACTTAGAAGACCATGAAAAGATGGGGGATAAAATGATCGTTTATTGGCCATCCAGATTTTCCTCCTGCATTTTAGGATCACTCTGGATTTGAGTGGTGATTATCAAATTCTCTTATCGCATCAAATCGTTTTTGGCTGGCTGACAAATTTCTTCCCTTATCACTTCTATCTTCAGTTAAGATATTTTTGTAACAAAAGAATTTTCTTCAGCTGATTCCAAAATGTCCAATCACCTTGTCCTGTTCCCCTTATTGGGCAGAATAATTTGACAGGCAGTTTATGCGCCCTTTAATCAACAAACTGTAAAAGTTCTGGTAACTTGTTTTTGTGAATGATCAAAAGAATGTTATACTGTAAATACAGACAAAAGCAAAATATCAGACTATACATGCAATGCAAGAGCGTAAATTAGTACAACATAGCATATATCAAAGAACAGATATGCATGATACAGCGAGCAACTTCTGACATAGAATGATTGCTGCAGACCAGGAAAACATCACATCAGGAACTATGGATAAGAACATGTACAGAAACATAGTATAAATGGCATGATGAATGAATCTGAGTAGAATTCAAATACAGATCTTGGAGCATGTGACATGTATACTGCCGAATATACATGAGCAATGACCTAGCATAAAGATCTATCAACATGCATGCATACAATTAATATATACATTCTACATTGCAGATAAATGATAAGGTTTGACGTACCAATGATGCTTGGATTGGTGGGGATCAGAGGCGGGACAAGGTCCTCCAGCACCCAAGGCTGAGACACCAAAGTGCGCCCCTCCATCCCTCCCACCCCAGCCGTCACACACTGATTGCTATTAGACTAAGAGGCGCCACAGGGCCCACAACCTCCCCAACTCCTTAATATCTAGTTATCTGGCTTGCAGTCACTGCTATGTATCCCCTTTTCTTATTTCTTTCTGCTTCAAACACAATTAGGAATGACAGCTGAATGAATTGTGCTCCCCCTCCTACAATGCGCCCTGAGGCTGGAGCCTCTCCAGCCTATGCCTCGGCCCGGCCCTGGTGGGGATGAAGGATAGATGGATGTGGATGCAACAGTACAGTGCAAATATAGGAAAATATCATAGCTCCTAAATATCCCTTTTTCAGAGGGACAGTCCCTCTTTGGGAATCCAATCCTTCTGTCTCCCTTTCTTCCTAATTTGTTTCCTTTTCAGGACTGCTGCACAGATTTGTATATGTATATATAAAAATATGTGTAACTGACTTAATTCCCATTATTTAAGATGATATATTTCTTATTTTCAAGTGTTATAATGAAGAAAAACTAATTAAGATAAAAAGAGCCAATGTGGTTTGAATGATAAAACTACATCTTTTGCTTCTGAATTCTGTGATATGCAGGACAAGGGGTGTGGTGGGGGCGTGGTTAGAGTATGACAGGGACGTGTCTTAAAATGTCCCTCTTTTTTATCTTAAAATGTTGGGAAGCACGGAAATATGGCTACAGGCATACAGAACAATCTGCTTCCTTATCACAGAGGATCTACTTCCTGCTCTGTCACATGACTTCAGCAAAGAACACATGCTAGCTATTTTAAAGGTGTCCACAAGAAGGTGTAGAATTCAAATATATTGATTAATATAATCTGGCTTTGGGCAGACAGCACACACCTGGAAATTCTGTTTATTAAAGCTTATTAAATCTTATAAAAAATCTAAAAAGCATATGATTTGAGAGTTAAAATTTGGACTTTGAAATATCAAAAGATAATATTTTATGCAAAGGACTAATATGTGACAACCATTTAATACCATATTTTGCCCAAATTTGGGTATCAGTGATTTTAATTACATTAGTGCGTTTAGGGTTACTCCATAAAGGTGCATATGGCGAAAGTGTGTTAGGTTTTTATTTATTCTATATTCTATTCTTATTTAATTTATTCTTACTAATTTCCCAAACCTTGAAGGCCAATATCATAAGTAAGGTAATGGAAGATAATTATGCTTGTATGATAAGGGGAAAGAGGGAGTATATGATTGATTAGAAAAAAATGGTGTGGGGAAGAAATGAGGGATAGAGAAGGGAACTGAAATAGGTCAGGTAAAAGGACAAAGAACATGAGGGAAAAAAATAAATAAAATCAATGACTGGAAGGACTGGACAGAAACCATCTAAACCAGAGATGTCAAACTCCAGACCTCAAGGATTGAGATCCTCACACATTTTTGGCACAGCCCAAATTAAATGATGGTTTTGAATCAGGAAAGGTGGTTCATCAAGTAGAACACATTTCTCCAGTTCTTAGTCCATCCTATACACGACATGGAAATGGCCATCTAAGGCCTGGTGTTCTACAATAAACAATGAGATGCAATAAAATAAAAAGTGTATACTAGAGAATTGTTTTCCACAACAATACCTCCTTTAATGAATGAAGTAGACTTGTTCAACAAACAATAATAAGTAGGTGTGGCTCCCAAATACCCACTAGGAAACAGGTTCATTAAGGCCTGGTTCACAATGGCACGCAAAAAGGTCAGTTTTAGCAGACCATACCCGAACGGATCCTAACAAATGCAAATGGTTACAAAGGTGGATCTGTTCACATTGCTCCTGTACAACAGATTCGTTTGCACGTTCCGCCAAACAGAGAGCATGTTTGGGGAGGCTGCGATAATTTTGGAGCAACGGACACATCACACTGACCACAGGCTAACGGACCAGATCAAAAACTGATGCCAAATATTTATGGATCCATTTTTGATCCATCCAGCGTGAATCGGCCTTATTAAAATATAGTTAGGCATCATGCCCACCAATTAACAGGTATCACATCTCTATGTCCCCATATAGTGCCTTGTCTGTATGAGACGCATTGCTCTTTTGTGTTGCCTGCAAAATAGAAGATATCATACTTGCCAAAAAAGATTGTACCTCCTTATGCAACGGGACATTTTTTTGTTCCCTTGAAGGATGCAGATGTAGAGTTGTCTGTGATTTTGCTTACTGGATATGACAGATAGACTGTTTTGGGGGAGTAACTTAACAAGGAACTACTGGATATAATTTAGTGAATAAAAGTGTGTATTTTTTACAATATTCATTTATTATAAATAATTTAGTCCCCTTTGTGCAGTGAGCTGTAATATCAGTTGATTTCCCAGAGTACTCTGGGGCAGAAAGCTGTGTGGCATCAAGCTTAGGGTTAACATCACCAGGAGGGCGGGACTACATATTAATATGCAGCAATATATAGTTTGGAATTGTTTCTGTTGCTGAAACCAAGATAATTAAGGTAAAAAGAGGTATCCTGATTTTTTTTTATGTTCTGCTATGAGTTATTACAGGTGTTTTTTGTATTTGAATGTATGCATACAAGAGATAGCAATGTGAGAAGTACAGTAAGCTTATTATAAATATGGGGGTAAAAGTGTGAAAACATTGAAACATTTACAATAGTTAGATTTAGCAAACAGTATGTATGAAACTGTTAGTATACATATCATCATAATTTAAAAAACTAATGAATTATGGTTTTGTTAGTAAAATTATGCAGAATTAGGTTACTCTTTATTTCTACCCTGAAAGGGTTCTGAAAAGCTGAAGAAAAGCTACAGGGTCTTTAAAGTGGACTTACTAGATGTGTCTAGTAAAATCACATAACATGATTTTGAGCATATGTGCTAATGTGTTTAAATGCACTTCACAAGTTCCTCCTAACACACAATCTGGTAAATGTTTATGCCAGCTACAAGCCGGCAAAGTTAAAGTTTGCAGTTGTGTTTTAGGCCTGGAACCCACTGAAAACCGCAAACGCAAAACGCAACCGCTAGCGTTTTGTCTGAGCGGTTTGCAAGCGGATTCATGCGCGTTTTGGGTTGTGTTTTGCAACATTGTATTTTTTTCCCCAGCGGGTGCCTAGCGTTTTGCGTTTTGCGTTTTTATCCTGATTGGTCCTGTGAATTATTTTTAATTTTGTTACAGTGTGCTGAACCGCAAAACGCTAGCAAAACCGCTCAGTTTAGGTTTTGCTGAGCGTTTCTGCTAGCGTTTCAATACTTTACATTGAAGCGCTAACGCTCCCAAAATGCTGCAGGTCCTGCGTTTGCGTTTCTGGGAAACGCAAACGCTCCTGTGGAAGTTGCCCCATCCATTAACATTAGCCCAGCGTTTTGGCAAACTGCTAGCGTATCGCAGTGCTGCCAAAACGCTGCCAAAAGCGCTCCTGTGGGTTCCAGCCCTTACTGATATTATTCAATGAAGAGCATCCAAACCATCTGACACTATTTAAATCTATTTTTAATTTTGGTCTGCTGCTCACATCCGGAGGACTACACAGCAGACCTTAAAGAGAAACTGTGACCAAGAATTGAACTTCATCCCAATCAGTAGCTGATATCCCTTTTCACATGAGAAATCTATTCCTTTTCGCAAGGGGCTCTGTATGGTTGATATTGTGGTGAAACCCCTCCCACAAGAAACTCTGAGGACCGTGGTCCTGGCAGTTTCCTGTCTGTGAACCTTGCTGCATTGTGGGAAATAGCTGTTTACAGCTGTTTCCAACTGCCAAAAAAAAACAAGCAGCAGCTACATCACCTGCCAGCAGTAAAAATGTCACCATGTGATAAATGTCAAAACGTAAATCAGGGATTTACAATATTTTACAATGGGCAAACACTGACTAAATCATTTATACATAATTATTGTAAAAATAAAGCACTTTTTCTATTACAATATTTTCACTGGAGTTCCTCTTTAAGGAACATGAGTTCAGTAGCTAATCGTAGACTTTGTGGCCTTTGCAGTCTGCTCTGCTGCATTCTGAATTCCTTGGATACCCTGGAAATTGGTCAGTCTGCATCACATGATGCAGTGAAACAGGAAGTAGAAACAGAGATGTTGCTGACCTGCTTAGTGTGCCAGACTTAAAGAGGAACTCCAGTGAAAATAACATGAACAAAAGTGCTTTATTTGTACAATAATTATGTATAAATAATTTAGTCACTGTTTGCCCATTGAAAAAACCTTTCCTCTCCCTAATTAACATTTTAACACCATTTATTATATGGTGACATTTTAACTGCTGGCAGGTGATGTCAGTGGAAGGAGATGCTGCTTGCTTTTTTGGCAGTTAATTACAGCTGTTATTTCCCACAATGGAACAAGGCTCCCATACTGTGATGTCACCTGACATCACAATGTGGAAGGGGTTTCAACACAATGGGCTTGATTCACAAAAGAGTGCTAACTGTTAGCACGACCGTTTTCGCACGAATTTTCGCATTGCGTGCGATCGCGAATTTTATGCAAAACGATAACGTTTTTGCGCGCAAATGCGAATTTTCACGTTTGCGCATGAAAACCGTTATCGTTTAGCGTGAAAATTCACGATAGCGCGCAATGCGAAAATTTGCGCGAAAACGGCCGTGCTAACAGTTAGCACTTTTTTGTGAATCAAGCCCAATGACATTTAGCAATTCTGGTAGGGTTTAGTCATGTTTTACTTCATGAGGTTAATGATGAGGTAATTCGTGAAGTAATTTGCATTAATTTTACCGAAAATAGCTATTCTCATGGAAATTAGGGGACATGTTAGCACATAATTTACCGATAAGTTTAAAGGGAACTTAAACTGAGAAGGATATGGATTTTTCCTATTAAAATAATACATGTTGTCTGGCATCTTTCTGATCCTCTGCCTCTAATACTTTTAGCCACAGCCCTTAAACAAGCATGCATAACTGGTGCTCTGACTGAAGTCAGACTGGTTTAGCTGCACGCTTGTTTCAGGTGTGTGATTCAGCCACTACTGCAGCTAAAGACATCAGCAGTAGAGTCAGGCAGCTGGTATTGTTTAAAAGGAAAACTTTATATTCCTCTCAGTTTAGGTTCCCTTTAACACCTGCCTGTACCAGGAGTTAATGTCAATTTGTATGCATTTTGCAGTTTTTAGTGGAGTTCCTAATTGCTGTTTTAAGCCTCATCTACACGTGAGGATCGCCTCTTCCGAGTCCCCACACGTGCCCGCCGCATCCCCGCTCGCCGCGCGTGCGCCGCATTCGATTCCCCCCTCGTCCCCGCCCGCGCCGCTTATCTTCCGCTCGATTCCTTGCCACTGTCCCCTCGTGGGGAGCGAGCAGGGAATCGGCGGAAGCAAGATCCGTCCTGTCGGATGGATCTTGATAAGGAACATCGCGGCCGCATCTACGCGTGTAGATGCGGCTTTAGTGTCGTTCCTATTCAGGCTGTGAATCAGAAAAGAATAGTAGAAATAAAACTCCAAATATTTTTTTTTAACAGTCACATTTTATTGAATTTTTTAACAGAGAATCAGATACAACACTGGTGAGGAGACACCAGAACAGTAACCCCCCAAAACTCCAAATATTTACTGGATTTTTCTTAATAAGGGATGCCTATAAATATACTTTTCATAAGTTGCTATATAATTAAATACACCTTCCGCCTCAAAAAAAACAAAAAAACATCTTCCAAAGACTATCCTAATTTATGGAAGACAATTACACTACTATCATTTATTTACTGCATGCTTACCGCTGAAATACTTCCTGTTTTACCTCACTTTATGCATTTACCTCATGTTTGGAAATGGAGAAAAATCTTTCAGAATTGCTAAAAAACAAAAGAGGAAAATACCGCATGAGGTATCTTACCTACAAAAATCCATTTACCTCACATGGCTACCAGAATTGAGGCCAATATCATGCAGAGCCCCCTGATGATCCGTTTGAGAAAAGGAGATTTCTCATGTAAAAGGAGGTATCAGCTACTGATTGGGATGAAGTTCAATCCTTGGTCACGGTTTCTCTTTAATAACTTGTGTGACCACCTCTTTTTCACATTTTATGGAGAGGGGAAGGAAAATAAGCCAAGGGTTATTCAACAGGGGGCACTGGGAAGCTTTGTGTATACTGTGTGCAGTGCACTGCAGACTGCCAAAGAGTTTCATTAGCCACTTCAGGGTACCAGGGTTTTTACTCCTTAAAGAGACTCTGTAACAAAAATTTCATCCGGTTTTCTTCCATCCTACAAGTTCCAAAATCTATTCTAATGTGCTCTGGCTTACTGCAGCACTTTCTACTATCACTATCTCTGTAATAAATCAACTTATCTCTCTCTTGTCAGACTTGTCGGCCTGTGTCTGGAAGGCTGCCAAGTTCTTCAGTGTTGTGGTTCTGTGATGCATCTCCCCCCTCCTGGCCCCTCTATGCACACTGCCTGTGTGTTATATAAATTAAGGCAGCTTCTCTCTGCTCTCTTATCTTTTACAAGCTGGATAAATCCTCCTCTGAGCTGGCTGGGCTTTCACATACTGAGGAATTACATACAGGCATAGCTGTCTGCACTCTGCAGGAAGAAACAGCCTGACACTTCAGTGGAAGATAGCTGCAGAGGGAAAGAAACACACAAATGATCTCTTGAGATTTGAAAGGAAGGGTGTATACAGCCTGCTTGTGTATGGATGTATTTTCTATGTGTGGACATACTGTACATCAACCTACTTTCTGTTTTGGTGGCCATTTTGTTTGTTTATAAACAAACTTTTTAAAACTGTTTTTAACCACTTTTAATGCGGCGGGGAGCGGTGAAATTGTGACAGAGGGGAATAGGTATGTTTACTTTTGTGTGATTTTAACAATACAGATTCTCTTTAAGGTTCCTGACAATGTTGGCATTTCAGCTGTCCTGCTATTGTTACAGCAATAACTTGTTAGTACCTATACCATCAAAGTGATACATACATTGTTGTTGTTTTTTCAGGACAAACTAGGCTTTCTTTTGATAATATTTTTTTTCAAGTATTTTTAAATTTCACAGGCACTTAATCACAGACAATTAGGTGTAAATGCAAAAATTACAAATGTTTTCATGTTTCCCCATTCATAATTTTTACATGACAAGTGCCATGCTTGTAAAACACTTCAAAATACATTCCTTGGCTTTTCCCGGAAAAAAAGATACCATACATGCCACATTTCATCACTAGTTGGGCATGTAGCATACCATTATCGTTAGCCTGTGTGTCTGTAGCAATTCCATGAGATCGCTAGGCCGCACAGTTGGGTGACCCCAGTGCTGTACAGATGCATTGTTAGGCAACAACATTTCGATGCGTCTATATAGCATTGAGTCCTGAGCTGTTGCCGTAGTGATCACATCCGATCGCTATGGGCGGCAGCCATTACATGTGTCCATGAATCTTAATGCCGCATATAGGTGACTCAAGTGGTTTGTTAGTCTGGTAGGGGTTAAAACAGGTACCACAATGACATATAGTAAAATAAAATATGGGTTTCTGTTTCTGCTAATTTACCAACAAACAAAACATTCCACGGCGATGCACCTTGCCAGCAGAAAAGATGTTGTCGTCTGTGATAAATTTAGGAATGAAAGTCATGATAAAGAAAGATTTTACATGGGCAAATATTCACAAAATAATTAATAAGGTAAAAAGATAAGTAATTGTATCAATTAAGTTATACAATTCCACAGAATGAGTCGGCACCTCCAACAATTATAACTCTCTCACATGTAAAATATAGAGCTTTATTGGGTATCCGTTTAAAAATCCATAAAAGGTGTCAAACTGTGCGAGGCTGCTACCAGTGACAGCTCCCTGTTTCAGATCTCCTGGTCTTTCCTCAGGCTGGACAGCCCCACACTGAAACCACCTGCTTTGGGAACACACCCGCAGGGGCGTTTTTCCCCATGTTTCCTGGGTCTTTGTTGTAGTGCGTTCCCGTATGCAGTTGTGTTTTTTAACCTGCAATTCTTTGCGTTCGTGCCACAATTTTTCGGATACAGTGGGATACATTGCAATTATGAATGCATGCATCATGTGGAAACAAGCAGAAAGCTGTGCAATTAAAAAAACATGCAGGAAAATGTGAAAGCAAAATGTGAATAAATGCTAACGATGTGTGTTTCCCAAGGGGGCCATTGACTTTAATGGCTGGTGCAGTGACCAGCAAAATGCACTTGATTCTAGCAGGTATGTTCCCTGCCTTAATGACTATCTGCTAACATTCCTCTGAATTGGACACCACAGCCTGAGAACAAATGAGGTGCCTGGCTCTTCTACTGACCACATATGCTATTGCTCCGTTGTTATTGCCTGATGAAGCGGGATCAAACCTGCAAAACGCAATGCATATTTGGAGTTCATAAATAAAATATATTGACTATCTTTACTAAAGTCGTTGTGTGTCTACTTTGAGGAGGTAAGTCCACCACTACCTACTCTATTTACCAAGAATTTGGTTTTTAAGCTCATTTAGCTTCCTTTTATCCTTTTGGCGCCTCTGTTCTCCTGCATAATATTGAGTCCACCCTGGGTGGAGGGTTGAACCCCCTTTTTGTCATCTACAGAGAGTGACTTCTTATTCCTGAGTGGGGTCCGGAAAATCTCCGAACCTGCCTTTACATTGGTTGCCTAATGGTAACCCTGGTTTGTGAGTATTAATATTTACTCTATCTAGTAACCATTTACCAGTACATATTACACTATTGGGGCTCTTGGTGTTCCTTGTTTTTATGAGAACAAATGAGGAACATCTGTAATATGTTTGGTGCTCCTGTCAATGCCCTGACCATGCAGTGCATGACCACCATCAACACTTAAGGGGAATAATAATTTTAACACGTAAGATTGGATCTTTGTATACATTCCTTGGTAAGTGGAGCATTTATGTTTATGACTAGGGATGTTTAATGAGATGCAAATCATTTTGAGTTGATGCAGGGTTATGCAAATGTATGCAGCTTGAAAATGGATTTGCATAATGTTGCAGAAACTCAAAATGATTTGCATCTCATTGACCATTCCCATTTATGCCAATCTGTTTGAGGCCAGGAACCCACTAGGAGCGATTACTAATCGCTAGTGATTTGAAAAAGCTCTTGCTAATGCAATGCTATGGGGGATTTTTATAAAATCACATCGCTCAAGTTGTATCACAGTCATGGCCGGATTTCAGGCAAGGCCTTATAGGCCATGGCCTAGGGCACCAGGGAAGCAAGGGGGCGGTCTGTGGGCAGCAGGGAGGTAGTAGCAGTTAGCCTGCCAAACATTTGTCTTGCTACACAGAGTTTGCACATAACATCGGGTGGCTACAAACAGCCGGATCTAGCACTCGGGGGATGAAGGGGCAGCGAATGGGCACTTACAGTGATCTCTGAGTCGCCTGTCACTCACCAAATGTGCTACTCGCCAAGGAGCTTACAATTGAATCCCTGCCATTCTAATCAATAACTGTCCTCAGAAGAGCCTACAATCTAATCCCTGCCATGTTGCAGGGTGGGGGGGGGGGGTTAGGATGCTGTCGGACCGCGGGCAGCTGGTGATAGTGGCCTTGGGCGGTAAAAAGTACAAATCCGGCCCTGATCACAGTCATAGCATTACATTAGCAAGAGTTTTCAAAGCACTCAGAAAACGGCTACTAGGGGGTTTCTGGCCTGAGAGGGGATGGAACCTGCCTGCAGATCCAGCCGCTTTATAATGTTCATGGTAGCCTCAAACAGAAACAACAACCAAAGTAATTTGGAAGACATGCTGAAACTAAAGTAGCAGCAAAATGCTACCTGTTTGGAAGGTGCTTTGTTTATTTAAATGTACAGTTTAATCACACCGCAGCTCTGTGTCAGGAGGGAAGCATCACAGAGAAGCTGTCTTGACTAAGCTCTGGAACAGTAACCGATTATCAAAGCCTTTAGTTTTCATTTATTCTAGGAGGCAACTTTCTTATTTGACGTTTTTCCTATTAGTAATGAGCCCAGACAGGAGATATGACAGCTCTTCTGCTTCACACTGACACTTTGCACTGATAAAGAAGAAACAGGAATAAATATAAAGTACCTCTGCCTGACAGGTTAAACTATCAAGAAGGTAAACTTACAAGGTTGTAGATTTCCGCCGTTAAGTTAACAAGGTGTTGGAGAGCCTGATATCTGAACACTACATGGCTCTTCATGATCTCTTTAGACACCTGGCCACCCCTCCTTTTCCTGCTTGGTCTTACCCTAGCCTTTTCTTTCACCGCTACCTACCCCATCTCCTAGGCCAGTGGTGGCAAACCTATGGCACGTGTGCCAAAGGTGGCACTCTGAGCTCCCTCTGTGGGCACACACGCTGCTGACTGCCACTGCCGCTATATTGCAGAGTTGTGGGTTTTTTCATTATTTTTTTTTCATTATTAAGATACTCCCTCTCTCCTTCAAAGATCTCCAGAGAGGCAGGTAGGTGAGAGAGGAGTATTTCTGGCCGAGAATAGCAGCAGAGACAGAGGTGCACTTCAGTAATTGGTAATTTCTGCATTTCATACGTGGAGGATAAATGCTGCATTTCATACGTGGGGTAATTGCTGCATTTGATACATAGGGGTAATTGCTGCATTTTAAATGTAGAGTGGCCTTTAATGTATGAGTTGTTTTTTCTTAACTAAAACCGCAGTTTTCAGGATAAGTTGGCGTGTTGGCACTCTGTGACAAATAAGTGGATTCTGGGTCGTAGTTTTGGCACTTAGCCTCTAAAAGTTTTGCCATCACTGTCCTAGGCCTACATCAGCATTAAAGGACAAGTTCACAATTGTTTAAAATGTCTTCCTAAAGCTTCGGACACAAGAGGGTTCTCGGCCAACGTGGCGGTGATGATAAGAAACAGGCATTTTTTGTAGACCTGCTGGGACCAACCCAAAGATTTCTGTTTATGTGTTGGTATTATCCCAAGATGTCTTAAGCATGCTCAGAAAATCACTGCAAACTTACCGCATTTGTGAAACCACCTGTAACCTTTTAAACAAAGGTATAGATAACACTCAGGGCCAGATTTATCATAAGGCACTGTAGGAAGGTGCCTACAGGCGCCTGATGAAGGAAAGGTGTCTCACTTCCCTCCCCAATTTCCTCGCTCCTGCTTTACCCATGCAGAGTCCTAAGAGTGTAAACGAGAGGTTATTTACCCTATGCTCAGCATTCCACTGACAAGATCTCCCTTCAGTCAGGGGCACCTCCAGCTACCTGGTACTTGGGGGCACCTCTAGCTACTTAATACTGAGGATAGCTCTGGCTACGTAATAGTAAAGGGCACCTGTAGGTACCTATGATGGGCAAGGAAACCAAGGGCCCATTTCCACTAACCATGAATTTGCATCCCATCGCATCACACCCAACATGAGGCCAATGCATGTCAATGGAGTAGTTTCCATTGCATGAGAATTTTCAGATTCAATGCAATGCGACCTGGGAAAATAATTGGATGTATGCTGCAGATGCATACCTATGATTCAGCTGCCGGGAGATTTGGGCACAGGATAAAGCCAACAAAGGGCTTACGATGCTCCTGCACAAGTCCTGAATTATTATTCCTCCTCCAGGCCACCATAGATAGTGGGGGAAAGATGTAATTCAGCTTCCAGCAATTGCTAGTGGCTGAATTACAGTGTTTTTGTAGTAATTTGTGCTCTGTCTTTTGAGGGTGCCCAAATTACTCACTGAGCGCCGCTATGACCTTAATTCCTATGGTGGCGCTGGCTGTGTCCAATCTACTGCGCTGTTTTAACAGCACTTGGCTGCAGATATCCGCAGCACACATCCAATTCCCCTAGGCAGTAACAGATGGCAGCATCCGGACTTCCAGAAGACAACCGGAAGTCACCGGAGGCTAGTTGCGGTGCAATGCAATGCGATCACATCCGGGCAGTGAAAATGGGCCCTAAGGGAGAAGTGACTGCTGGGCCAGCTAGCACAATTGCTGTGCAGTTCAGCAGGTGTTTGGTGTTTGTAAGTTCATGAAGAGCGAAGTCTAGGGTTCCAGCAGTGGCGTAGCTAAGGAGCTGTGGGCCCGATGCAAGTTTTACAGTGGGGCCCCCCAAGCACTCTATACATAACAATTGATACGGTGCACCAAAACTTGCCAATGGCAACTACAGTGTCAAAGATGAAAGAAGGGGATGGGGAACAGTTTGTTAATGATTTCCACTATTCTAAGTATCAATAGAAGTGATTATTATGAGAACAGGACCAATAGAGAGCTAATAGTGTAGTTGAGGGAGTGTCCTTGGTGGCCCCTCAGGCCCAAGGGACCCGATGTGGTTGCAACCTCTGCAACCCCTATTGCTACGCCTCTGGGTGCCAGGACATCTGTGACTATTGGCTACTGTTATGTAAATCTGGGCCTGCTAACACTGGAATACTTTTTAGGAGACACCAAGATAAATATAATTATGAAAAGGACACATTTCTTCTAAAGAGGATGTGAGGAAAAATATAACGGAAAAAATGGTCACAAACTTTAATGGTATGAGGCGTCTCACAGGCCAAAGTCTGGGTTACAAAGTTAGCATTTTGCTAAAATACAACACAAGACAGAATAAAGACTTCACACCTGAGGAAGCTTGCTTTGTCAGGTAAAACAAGTAGTAGTCTGCTTTATATTTTTGTTCAGACATTCATTATTTTGGAAAAAAGTCATCTATTTAATAATTTTACTTTACAAAACTACCTCTTAACCCTGAAGCTAATCCGTTATCCCTTGCCCTCATAAGCTGTGCACTGTTTAAATGTAATGGTCTTTAGAGGGTGACAATGTGGGATGCACAGCCTCAGATTAGACGGATGATGAAATGCGTAGGCTAGAAAGGTAGGAAGTGATGAGCATGTAACAATAGAGGAGATGTCCTCAATTCTTATATGCTTTTTTTTACATCTATATTTGTGAGTAGTGCTACAATTTTATCTCACAGCTTATAGTTTTGCACTATGAGGCATGCTTTAAGCTTTAGATGACTACTGGATGGTGTGGATGAGGGGATAAGGAATAGCGTTTTGATCCTACTAAACCTATAGCAGTGTGTACAAGTGGGGTGTCCTTCCTTGTGAAGAGTGCGGAGTGGAGCAGCTTGCCAGTTGCCAGTGGGATTCCAGTTCATGCTAGCCGCCACCAATTAGGCTTTCTTTAGGTGGGACATTATGCCAAGAATTATTTTTTTCTAAATGTGTTTTAATGGGAAAATAGGAAAAATGTGGGGAAAAAAATAATTATTTTTCAGTTTTCGGCCATTATAGTTTTTAAATAATGCATGCTACTGTAATTAAAACCCATGAAATGTATTTGCCCTTTTGTCCCGGTTATAAAACCATTTAAATTATGTCCCTATCACAATGTTTGGCGCCAATATTTTATTTGGAAATAAAGGTGCATGTTTTTCATTTTTGCGTCCATCCCTAATTACAAGCCCATAGTTTATAAAGTAACAGTGTTATACCCTCTTGACATAAATATTTAAAAAGTTCAGTCCCTAAGGTAACTATTTATGTATTTTTTTTAATTGTAAATTTTTTAAAAAAATTTTTAATTACAAAAAAAAAAAAAAATAGGGAGTGTGGGAGGTAATGAGTTAATTTTATGTGTAAAAGTCATTTATTTGTATGTGAAAAATGTGTAGGGTGTAGTTTACTATTTGGCCACAAGATGGCCACAGTAACTTTTTGTTTTAATGCGACCTCCAAGCTTCCTTCCAGAAGCTTGGAGGAAGAATAAGGAGGCTGGACACGTGAGTTTTTTCTCACAATGATCGCGCTGCCCATAGGAGAGCAGCGGATCATTGCGGGGCTTAGATCAACGAACGGGAATGGATTTTCCCGTTCCTTGATCTCTGGGGGAGTGGGCGGCGGCGTGTTTACTAGCGGCGGGCGGCGTGTTTACGAGCGGGAGCGCGGGCAGCGTCGGGAACGCGGAAAGTACGTATTTCTCCGTCCCTGGTTGTTAAAGGATGGAAAAAGGGGCGGAGAAATACGTACGCGCGGGGGTAAAGTGGTTAAAGACACCAACACACTTTTTAGCCATTTATAGGCCGCGGACCTTTGTTTATTGGGGGTTTACAAAAAATGAACAAGAATATAATAAACCAATGTTAACCAACCATAAACTTCACACCAAGTGCTTGGTCACATGACTCCAGCAACCACCGTAAGGCACCAACATACTTTATACCAAGTGCTCGGTCACATGACTCAAACAACTACCATAACTTACCGCCATAAAATGCACTTTTCCCACCATAAGATTTATCAATAGGATCCTCACACTTCACACTCTTTAGGCCATTTATAGGTTGTGGACCTTTGTTTATTGAGGCTTTTAAAAACTTGAATCAGAATATAATATAACCAACCATAAAATTGACACCAAGTGCTTGGTCACATGACTCAAGCAACCACCATAAGGTACCACCATAAAAGTCCTCATCAGAATCCTTACATTTCAGTGGGAGACATTAAAAAACACTGTCCTCCCACTTTAGCCTGAGACCTTATCTCCCAATAAGTATGTGCCTGCTATGCACTATGAAATAAGTGAACAGTAACAATTTAAAAAATAATAATAACATTGGGTAGGGAGGGTGGGAGGCGAGCTTCTCCAAAGTTCAGAACTCTGTGCCACTGTGTAGATGTGAGTGTTGTACGAGGTATCTTAAAGTGAATGGGAACCGCATTTAAAAAAAAAAATGAAGCAAATACTTACCTAAGGAGAGGGAAGGCTCTGGGTCGTATAGACTCTAGAGCCTTCCGTCTCTTCTCTCGGTGCTCTCTATCCTGTGCTAGCTCCCCCCCCCCCCCCATTTCAATCTTCCATCGAAAGGGTATTTGGAAGTCATGTCCTCCCGAAGGCGTGTGGCTCCATACTGCACACATGTGAGCGTGCAAGAGAGCGTTCTTGTGCAGGCGCAGTACAGGGCCGCCCTTCTTCAGGAGCAAGCGGGCTCCCTGAAGACTTCTGAAGCCTCCTACGGCCGGGTAAAGCAGTATTTGACTAATTTAGTCAAATACTGCTACCGGGCGAGCCAGCACTGGATCGATGGGACCAGGAGAGGAGCCGGAAGGCTCTATAGGACCCAGAGTCTTCCCTCTCCTTGGGTTAGTATCGGTAATTGTAATTGGAAGTGCACCTCTTGGAGACAAAATTGGATCACCCAATCACAGGTAGCTACCACTGCTCAGCTCCCCCTCCTGCACTATCTCCTGGCAACAGCATCTTCTGGGTGTTGAGGAGAATTTTCAACCTAAAATACAAAAAAAGGAACAGCCAGAAAACAGCACAAGACCTTATAACACTGAACTATTTAGGTCCACAGCATTCCCATGTGTACTGTAATCCTATGTTGAGCTGGAGTCCTTCCATTCTCTGGAGAGTGGAGATGTCTGTGGGCCTGTTCCATACACACAGCAATCCCTTTGGAGAGAAACAGACCCTTTTTTCCATTTTTAGAACGGTACACATAATACACTCATCCACTTTCAGTCTTGTTAAATGTGCCCATGTTTTAAAAATTGCTTTTGCATTATCTGTTATCTGAAAATGAAGTCACTTTCACTAGGGGCTGCACATAATCACCGGTGATTATGCAATTCCATTTGTTGTCTCTAAGATGGTCCCCACTGTACTGTATCCAATCTTTAAATCACTAAATCTCTCTGCCTCCGCTCTATTTTACACTCTGCTTTTGTATATTCAATTCCTGTAAGCATGAGACTAATGTATCACCAGCCACATCAACCTGCCTCTCTTCAAAAACCAACAAGGGGAGGATGATCCAGCACTTTCTCCAACAATAAAAGAAAGAGCGAGCATTAATGGTGGAAAATTCATCTTTACAAGCAAGAGCTGCATCCAAACAGCCAAGGATTGTTATACAGACAGATAAATACTCTCTGCTGGAGCTTGAGATGACGTCCGTCTTATGCAGCACATATGCAAGAATATTAGCAAGGCTTTTCTGCAAAATAAATAAAAATAAATAATTGATGCAGAGCAGAATAGATCTCCCTGTTCAGAAGCCCTCAACAGTCATGTGCCTGACAGATGGTAAAAGCATCTTATGGATCTTTATTCTTTAAAGCGGACCCAAACCAAACTCTTTTTAATTCAAAATATTAAGTTGCACCACTCTGACACATACAAAGATAAATAAACACTCCTTCAAGCCTGTGAGCATTTCAGCGCATGCTTTTCACCCTTCTCTTTTCATAACTAGGGTTATACAGGTGGCAGCCATTATCAATTCCTCCTTTGCCGGGCACCATCTACTCCACCAGTTTGCTGGATAAGGTCCCGGCAATATGAAAGGAAGGGAGGGGTTCCTCCAATAAATGTAAAATATTTTATATTTGTCATCATGTAGCTGAAAAAAGGCTGCTATTTATTACTATAATTTAGAAAATAGATTTTATTTCTGAAATCTTGTATTTTTAATTTGGGTCCACTTTAAGCTGTCTAGCCTATTACAGTGTAGTTTCACTATCTGTGTTTTGCAATGCATTGCTCAGTGAGTGCCCTCAGCCAAAATCCAACAAAGACCCCAGAGGAGTTCAATGAGTGGGACAGGTTACCTTTTAAAGATGGCTTCTAGGTTCCACCATAAGTCAACCTCCGCTGGACCCCTAACCTCTATCACAGGGGAGGGTTGGAGAAGAAGGCCGGGAGCTATGGGGCCTTCTTCACTTCCTGTTCCATTTATAAAAGCCATGCAGCCATCCAACACGTGATGCAATGGCTCCTGGTCAGTACACGTGATGCAATGGCTCCTGGTCAGTGAGGGGAGATGTCAGCTGTCATATGACAGCTTAATCTCCCCTCTCGGGTGCGCACGATCACGGCGGGACGCGGCGTTTACTGCGGCATAGAGCCTACATCCAGTCTGAGTTGCAGCACAACCTGCTGGACTTAGATTCGTAATGTGTTGGTCCCCAAAAAGTTAAGGATTAATTAGGGTATCTTGCCAGTACAAAACCATTATATAGGTATACTGTAAATGATATGGCAACTATTTAAGTGGTCACCAGAACACCAGAACATTTGTTGACAAGCTAATAGTAAAGCTTTGATAACAAACCTGCAATCTTTGCATATCCTGATATCCTGAATGTAAGTGAACACTAAACATTTGTTTTACACACTCATACATTGCAGAATGGGCTTGGTGCAGTGCATTGTCAACCTCAAGCAGACAAGCTGCAGTGTTCTGACACCAATAGAGAAACCCTACAGTTTGCAATCTGGGAATCTGGGTTCCTAGCCTTAAAGTGGATCATTTTTTAGATGTTTTACAGACTACTTGTTACTATACCTCTGCACTGGTAATATAAAACATCACATGCAGTGCATAGGAATTACAAGAAATGCAGTTTTGTCACTAATGTGGAAATACACGGACTCAGACCAGGATTGAGGAAAGAACAACAAAGGTTTATTGCAACAGCAAATAGCATCAAACGTACATTGACTTCATGCACAGAAACCAGGCAATTAAATAAGAGAATATGCAACTGCAAAGGAAACCATACACAGGACTAGTAGTAGTAGTCAGGGATATATATACACTAAGTGCTCCTTGCATATAGTGAATATGCAAGGCAGCCCTAAGTATATATCACTAGTGTGCACACTAAACCCTGGAACCTGGTTAATATATATACACACAAACAATATACAATATATACATACACAAGGCAACTAAACCATATATCGACAGGTAACGGGTAGTCCTACAAGCAAGGTCAAACCAGAGAATCATACAGTGATATAATCGCTAGGCAAAAGATGAATCAGGGAACAGCAAAAGGTCATATACAAGGCAGGTAACAAGAGCAAGGCAGGGAAGGCTAGAACACGGAACAAGACCAGGAAACAGGCTTTATGAACTAGCAGTGAACTGGTCGGCTGAAGCTGATTAAATGGAGTGTTGGGAGGTCAGATGACAAAGTCCATGTGATCTCAGACCTGCCCTCATTAGCAGTCTGCAACAGAAATGTTCCTGAAGTAGAGACCTCTGCTGGTGGGCAGAGAGCAGTTCAGGCTGCATAATCCCTGAAGAGACTGGTGACATCTGCTGGTGAGACATAGGAAGTTCATCCAAAGAGTTAATGATACCAGCAGACCGTGACACTACTTTTATTATTACCCCTCTTTTACTATCTGTATAAACACTAACATATGTAATGCAAAAATTTCGTAATTCGTAAAAAATCGTAATTCATTTCTTATTTAAACGTGATCAAGAACCGTCATTTTGTAATTTTTACGTAATGTAAATGTTAAATTGCCACTGATGTTAAAGGAGAACTGTAGTGAGAGGTATATGGAGGGTGCCATATTGCTTTCCTTTTAAGCAATACCAGTTGCCTGGTTGTCATGCTGATCCTCTGCCTCTAATACTTTAAGCCCTCGACCCTGAACAGGCATGCAGCATATCAGGTGTTTCTGACATTTTTTGTCAGATTTGACAAGATTAGCTGCATTCTTGTTTCTGGTGTGATTCACTCTACTGCAGTATTGCTTAAAAGGAAATCATTATGGCAGCCTCCATATACCTCTCACTACAGTTCTACTTTAAGGGAATAGTGGGAACAAATTAAAAAAAATGTGTTTTCCAAAAGACCTTGTAATTTTTCAAATAATCGATTTTGAAAATGCAAAGGAAAAATGTTTTTTAAACTGTCTTTTTTCTGAGTTTAAAAAACATTTTTCCTTAGCATTTTTAAAATCAATTTTCTCAAAAACTACCATGTCTTTTTGAAGTATTTTGTATTTACTATTCCCATTGACAAACATAGCAATTTTAGTAACAATAGCAAATATGGGGACTTTGCTATAAACCACTTATTTGGCACAAAATTATGTAAAATGTAGAGTAATTATGCGCAATTCCAAATGGATTACGCAAAATCAACTGAATGTCCAAATCGTAATTATGTATGGCCATAATTGTGAAAAATTACACAAATTACACAAAATTTTGTGTAATTGTAATGAACACATTAAAATCATCTCTAGATAGTAGAGGAGACGACATAGTAAGGGAGTTTGTAGACTTCTGATTTGACACCAAGTATTTCCCAGGTAGCAAGAATTCAGATGTTGATACCCAGTCTGAAAATGCGTTATGCATTCATCTGACAACTCTATTGTGTATAAAGGCAGCTGCATATGAGGAATGCCTCTTGACACTTCCACCAACTTTCAAAACCGGAAGTTGCAAAAACATATTTGCTTCAGAATGTTGAAATTCTTGTAGTCAATTCAAAGAGTAAACTTTGGAGCTGCCCAGTTTCTGGACTAGGCAATGTATGCCATCATTGATCCTAAGAATAAAAGGACAGAATCCACCAAAGTCAACAAGCGGTGCCTGCATGGAAAAAGAAAATAAATCATTCATGACTGGAGGACCCAATCAAAAAACAAAATTGTTATTCCCAAAAAAGGTAACTAAGAGAGTAATGAAACAACTAGGCAACCACAGGAGCCATTGTAGAGCATTCTAACATGTCCAGTGTATGAGAGAGGTTTTCCTGGCCCGTAATGAGAAAACACATAACCGATTATGTCACTAAAAGATGTACCTGCCTGAGACAAAAGCATTTAGAAGTGCCAGAAAGAGCTCCTTTGGGGGTGCATTAGATCTAGCAACCCCTTTGAACTTGCCTCAGCAGATTTTCTTCACCTAGAGAAGAGCAGAGATGGTTATGAATGCATATTGGCTATCTTTGATCACTTCTCTCTCATTTCACACGGGTCTACGTTACATGCCACACATTAGAGAAACAGTAGCAGAGAGTTCCTTTGATTTCATTCCCAGATTTGGAAATCCTGAAAAAATTCACTGTGATCAAGGCAGAGAATTTGAGAACCAACTTTTCTGAAAACTGAGACAATTTTTAGGAGTAACACTTTCAGGGCAGTGCTATATCATCCACAAAGCTGCCCAGTTGAGAATCTGAGTTAACCTCCTTAGCGGTAACCCCGTGTGTGACACGGGGTAAGCCGCCGGAGGGTGCCGCTCAGGCCCTGCTGGGCCGATTTACTTAATTTTTTTTTTGCTAGACGCAGCTAGCACTTTGCTAGCTGCGCCAGCACCCCGATCGCCGCCGCCGCGCGCCCGATCGCCGCTATCCGGTGCGGCGCGCCCCCCCCCCCCCCAGACCCCGAGCGCTGCCTGGCCAATCAGTGCCAGGCAGCGCCGAGGGGTGGATCGGGTCTCCCAATGACGTCCCGACGTCGCTGACGTCGGTGACGTCATTCCGCCCCGTCGCCATGGCGACGGGGGAAGCCCTCCAGGAAATCCCGTTCTTTGAACGGGATTTCCTGATCGCCTATTGCCGGTGGCGATCGGCGGGGCTGGGGGGATGCCGCTGAGCAGCGGCTATCATGTAGCGATCCCTCGGCTCGCTACATGATTTAAAAAAAAAATAATTAGAAAAAAACTGCTGCGCTGCCCCCTGGTGGTATTTTTTATACCGCCAAGGGGGTTAAAGATTATTGCAGATATATATTGTTTTGTAGGTAGCAGGAAAAAAGGGCGCCGGCTGAGGGTGGATTAAAAGGGCACCGCCATAGACTTTAACTACCTTGGCGGTAATGATAAGCTCAGCTCATCCATTACTGCCAGGCTGGATATCTCAGCCCCTGGTGGGTCGTTTTTTACATTTTTTTAAACACACAGCTAGCACTGTGCTAGCTGCGTGTTTAATTCGATTGCCGCCGCTACGTGCCGCGAACGAGCTCCCCCCAGACCCTTAGCGCAGCTTGGCCAATCACCGCCAGGCTGCGCTATGGGGTAGATCGGGAATCCCCCTTGACAGCATGACGTCGATGACGTCATTCCGATCATCGCCATGGCGACGAGGGAAGCCCTAACTGGAAATCCCGTTCAGAGCGGGATTTCCTGTTAGGTATGATCGGCGGCGGCGATCGGACGGGTGGGAGGGATAGCGCAGGGATGGGGGAATCATGTAGATAGCGCTAGGCTAGCTACATGATAAAAAAAAATTAGGTGAAAAAAACTCACCCGCGGCCGAGCGCCGCACAAAATGTATATTTATAGTTTTTGTCATATTATTTCTTTAATAAGTACAGATTTTACGTTTTCAAAGGTATTATCGTTAATAAATGTAAAAGGGTGTTTCTGCAGAGGGAGTGGTTAGGGTTAGGCACCACCTAGGCGGCGGTAAGTTTTAGGCAACACCAGGGGTGGTGGTTAGGGCCGGGGGTTGGTTAGTGTTAGGCGCCACTAGGGAAGTGGTTCATTTTAGGCACCACCAGGGGAGGGTCCTGTGTGAGGGTAGGGTTGGGTTAAGCAGTATTGACGAAAAACGCAATGACATTTAACATTAACTTTTATTTGTTATTATGTCTTGTTTGTTTTTTGCAACAGTAAATATATTAATAAAGCTTCACAATGATGGTTCTCGTTATCAAATTTCGTTAATACCTGGCACCAAATTCGTTAATAATCCCCCTGGGCCCTTTTTTCATGGCGCCCTTTTTTCATGCACACGTCTTTTACATTAGAAGAGGAAGAGAAAGAACAACATAGTGTTTAGCACATATTTCTCATGCGTATAACTGCACAAGGTATTGTGCAACTGGCAATGGGCCATTCTTCCCTTCACAGTATAAGGCTCAACACACACCATACAATCTTGGTTGTTCAATCTTACCACTTTCATGTAGTATAAGAGCTTATCCAATCAATTATTCAAGGTATTTTCAATCTGTTGGCCCTTATATTACATAGATTTGGTAAATCTGTATAACCAAGATTGTATGGTGTGTGTTGAGCTTTAGGCAGAACATGCTGTTTACCACTTGCGCAAATAGCACAACTCACACTATATACATAGAGTACACATAGCTTGCATAATGTACATTGCACTATTTGTAGTTTGCTAGGGCTAGAGCCCTAATGGTTAACTGTTACTGCAGGAAAGCAATACCATCAGACTCACATTAAAATCAGAATACAAATCAGTAATGCATGCTATGTGTTCTTCTTTCCTTGGTACAAATACTGCAGGCTGCAACTGTAGCACAGGCTCATAGTGATGGGTGAACATCAAAATTTCACGTTCGCGAATGAATTCACAAATTTTACCATGAAAATTCACAATTCATGAACCGACAATTAGTGGTGAGCTTATTAGACTTTAATGGGCAGGCAAGCTTCTAAGACTTTCAGGGCATCTCTGCAGCCACAATTTCTTTAAAAAAAAGGTATAAAAAGTGTACCAAAACTCAGACAGTGGCATGGCAGAGGAGGATCAAGTGCGAAATAGTCACCAAAAAATATGTATTTTGCGCAAGCGCTTTTTTAATGGTTGTTTTAAAGAAATGTTAATAGCCGCCAACTTTGGCGGTTAATAGCAAAGCCCCAGTATGTGCTAGAAACACCAAATTTGCAGGGTATGGTAAGGAAGTCAATTGGGACAAGAACATTTTTTTCAAAAAGACCTTGTCATTTCAGAGTACATCGATTTTAAAGATAGAGGAAAAAAGACTATATTTAAATGCAGTAAAATGACAGATAATGTATCAACATGTATATAAATTATTTTGTTGTTGTTGTTTATATGTTCAGAGTGTGGGAAATCCCCCCAAAAAAACCTCCTGAACCTCTTTAACCCCTTGTCTCCCATGCAGGCTGGCATAGCCAGAATGCAGAGTTCTGGTCGTGTGGAGCACCCTGAGCTATACCAGCCCGCATAGTCCATGGTATAGGGGGTAGACGGTGGCATCTGGGAGTCCCCTTTAAGTTTTTCTTTTTCTTTTCCCCGAGTGAAAATTCTACAGAGGGTTAAATTGAAGTAAAAATGCAAACATGAAAAAAGCTTATTTATTTAACTTTAATGTAATTGAAAGCCCATGCATAGTACAATGGCTAGCTTACTTGAAAAGGGGAAGTGTGGGTTGTTTATGAAGTGGGCATTGGGGTGGGAAGAGGATGTCTGAATGTCTCCATAAAAATATACACACTCTTAAAGAGACAAGAATGCCCAAAAACTAGCACCAATCTATGAATAATGATTTCACCTTCAATCAATTCATAAATAATTGGTTAAAGGTGTATTCATTATTCATAGAATGGTGCTATTTTTTTGGGCAGTGAGACGGGACGGGTGAGATGCTCTGCTGCCTAAAAATTTGCAAGGGTCCCGGGAGCACAAGTCAAGGAGAAACCTGGGGGGGGGGGGGGGAGAGACTGGCAGTGCTTGGGTGTGCTGGGGCAATTGCCCAGGTGTTCCCACTGGTAGCACTGGCCCTGAAAAAAGGGCTCAAAGATGCAGATTGATCAGATTCTGGTGATACCTAGTGACCAAGCAGCATTTTCAAAATTACTAATATGGGCAATGTGTATGAGCTAAATTCTCCCTGCCAGTTGCTATATTATTACCCTGGAGCAGGAAGTTCCCCTGCCCATCTTACCCTACCTCTTTATAGGGGTGTACATCCCACTTGAGCAGTGGTGATAATAGTTGTCCTCTAATCATGTAAGCTTGACCTTTACCCTGCTATCAGTTCTGCCTTTCCCGGCGCCAGCCTTTTTTGTCTTTTGGTTTGTACAAGCTAAAATATTTCAGTTATGATAATATCGGAGGGATGATGAAGTCAATAATAAAAATGTAATGAGAAAAGTAAATCTAGCCACATGGAACAGTTTATAAAACATTATTCAGTCCTCAAAAGGTCATCTGTCCAGCATGCACGCTATTTATAATTAGTCTACAGTATTATGTGGATACTTAACCCGGACGGTGAACTTTTCTCCTCTATGGGTTAAAATTACCAGTTGTTATTACTGCAAAATGTTAGCCTTTGCTTGAGCAGTGCTGGCAATGCTGCGTATTATGAGTGGATGCAGCCACACAAACCTCATCACAATGTCGGGTCAGAAGGAAACACCAAGATGATTTTCAGCTACAGCAATCCCGCTCACACGTTTTATTTGTGATCATTCAGGGGCAGTTTGAGTTGATAAGAATATGGTATAAATGGATAGTCTATGGATAGTCTAACAACTGACACATTAATTAACCTCTCTGGCGGTGCATTTCTGTCAGGAACTAGGAGTCAAAAGCGGTACATTTTTTTTTTCATGAATTTTAGGCCTCCAATTTTTAAGTCTTCACTCACGAAAATACATCAGAATAAATGTGTGGTAGACATTCTGCATATAAATAAAAGTCAGGAACACAAAATTGTTGAAGTAAATACATTTCTCAATAATCTGAAAGAAAACTGTACAAATAAGGCAGCAGATTATGCAGTATGTACATATATACTCCTAATACACCTCCCGTGTGTGGTATATTTTAAAGCAAGGAATTGCACACAGGGCAACATCACAGTCTGGACAGTAGAATCGTGATTCTTTCCTGATTCTTTTCCCCTTCTCGTCTCTTTTGCTGCAACATACATGACATGTCCTAGTTGGGGCATTTTTCTGGGGAGTTGGTGGAATGTATTCCATAAAATGGCAGCCATTGAGGCGCTCCAGATTTACCACATAAGAGGCACATGTCCAACTCTGGCATCCGATGCAGTCTGGTACCTTAGACAGATGCATTCGCACAGTTTCCAGATGAAGTCAGCGTGCGTCACTGGCCTGTCACTTCCCTGCTTGTGCAGAATGTATGCATTCCAAATGCTTTGTTCCAGTAGGTGCCGGAAAATCTTCTTATAATATTTTTACTGCTGTTTCCTGACAGTAGGATAAAAGGTCACCGCCTGAGACCTCAGAGCTGTGAGGTGCAGACATCACACTGTGGGAGGGGTTTCACCACAAAATCAGCCATACAGAACCCCTTGATGATTCGTTTGAGAAAAGAAATAGATTTCTCATGGGTAAGGGGGTATCAGCTACTGATTGGGATGAAGTTCAGTTCTTGGTTACGGTTTCTCTTTAAGAAAAATAAACTGTTTAACTGTAGTTATCATACATTCTTAAAACAAAAAGAATATTACGTCTTATTGGAGTCTCCCTTTAGCGCCTGATTCTACTAGGAAACAGATTGCAGGCAGGATCTTGTTAACAAAACATCCGCTACAAGCAAATGCAGCTTTAGCAAAAAAAACACCTAACATACACAACTCGGAATATGCAGACACAAGCATTTCCGTAATGGAACAGCAATGGTACAAAGCAATAAACCTGCACATCAAGATGCTATACATTTACAAACATCATGAAGGGGCCGCGTGTAGCATGCAGGCTTCTTATCAATATAATCACAATTTATTGTGTTATATCTCCACTAATGATTTCTTATGGCAGTTTATCAGCCCTGTTGGAGCCTCGGAAAATTAACTATAATTTACAAGACGTTGTAAATGGTTATAAAGTGACAATCTCCAGCACATCGTTCTTCCGGCAGAGGGGAAATAAACAAATGGGTGTCTGTATAAGTGATGATCTGTAATCACGCTGGAGAGAATCGGTAGCAGTAACGTGCCTTGTAGCTTAGAAGGAAGGTAAACAGACCAGAGTTCTGCTAAAATGTATATTTAATTTACATAGCAAAGATTATACAAGACCTAATGGAATATATAGTTCTCTGTCCGCAGAGCAGGTCTTTTCTATATGTGATGTGGTGGTGAAACATAGAGCACCCTATATACAGCCTTTCCGAAAAATATGTACGTAGGATGTCCAAGGCACCGCCCATAAAATACAATGTTTTATGTTTGTAAGGCCGCCTCCCAATTGAGCATAAGTCTAGACATAGGCGGGGGATTTTACTTCCATTTGCTTCTCTACTGCTCAGAAATCATTTAACCCTTTCTAATCCTATGTCGGACTATATCAGCAGGGCTAGTTCTAGACTTTTTGCAGCCAGAAGCAATACATTGTGAGGATGCCCCCCACACCCTCCCCCCGAAATGTGTGTGCTAAGCTGGCCCGGAGAGGAGAGACACATTGGGCTTTGCATTGCAGGCACCAGCACTATGCTTACGTCCCTCTGATTCCTCCAAGATAGCATCTCCTTCCTGCTGGACCACATCATCCTGGCTCTGATCCCCAGGATGCCGGGTATATGCTGCATTGGAGCTGCATCACTCACCTGCTCTCATCAGATTAGCATTTGGATCACCAGCCACACATGAAATTCTACTTCCTCTCTGACTACAGCGGCACCTCATGTGACCTGGCAGCATGTAACAGGTCACATGAGGTGCCGCTGTAGCCATGGATACAGGATGCTGCATGGTTGTATGGTGACCCCATCGCTGGAACGCTGAGAGCAGGTGAGTGAAGCAAAGGCAAACTTCTAGGGATGAAGTAGATGGGGAGTGCGAGGAGGGGGACAACATTGTCCTTTTCCACCATAGGTCTAATGTCGGACATAGCACGATATAGGAAAAATAGCTGCTGCTAGGTGGCACTGTTGCCGGATAAGCTCTGTCCAACACTTTGATCATCATCTGCCACAGTGGAGTGTTGGACTTTCCTCTCCAGCACCAGGCGGCCCTACGCAATTGCAAAATCATCCTGGTTCCAGCATTAGAAACACTTCCTAGACCTACATATCGCTGTGTATGGATATGTAACTCTGCCCTACCAGTGATGTTTAGCCTAGGCTATGATGTCACAAAACCTTCTCCTCCCAGTGCACTCTGGGAAACCAAATGTTTTTTTCTGCTCACTTTCTGCAGTGATGCACATGTCAACGGTAAAGTGGCCGCCATCTGTGATACATTTAGGAAGTTAATTAAAGGGAGAAAAGATTCTACAATGGGCAAACACTGACCAAATAATTTCAAGAGTACTATTGTAAAAAATAAAAATAAAAAAATCATTCATTAATTTGTAATAAATAAGGTTCCTCTTTAGGTTTTGTGTTTGCCTGGATCTGGGCTTTCTTGCAGCCTCCAACAAACCGTATATGGTTTTGCGAGTCCAGAAGTTAATAGCATACTCCATCTTTGTTCCGTTCTGCCTTTCTATACATAAGTTCCTTAGTGATTCTTCTATGTCATGCTACTCTGTATCTGAGAGGTATTCAAATGCATTGCAGTGATTTTCCTGTCAGTCGCTTGGCCAAGATTGATGTTGGCCAGTGATCATGTAGCTATAGCCACAGCGGTCTGCGCCATTTCTATGAAAATCAGCGGCGTATGATGATTCTGTAAAGAAAAACATATTTCAGACCCCTCTACTGGCTGGATAATAATCTACCCAAGCAACAGTAGTAATTGCCTGCTAATTACTACATAATGATAATTGGTAAATAATGAATTTATACATAACTCCGGCACCTTTGCTAATCTGCTATGGAAGCAATTAATATCCTGTAGTGTTAGTTGTTGACTCAGAATGGCACAGGGCTCGGTGGGGAGATTGCCATTATGAGGGAGCTTAGAGGCCCAACAGTCCTTGTGACGTGTTGCTGCTGGAGACACAGTTGTGGTTCCACTCCTATGAACAGAGCGCACAAGTATATCTTCTAAATGCCAAGATTACTACTCAGAATCAACAAGCTGATGTAATCAGGGGAGCTGAGCTGCCATTTCAAGTGAAGTTTATTTTGTAGGAAAAATGAGACTTCAAGTGGATTGAGAGTCAAACAAAATGTTGATACTTTGGCTCTGATTTTGTCTCAGTCAGTAAATATTAAAACTGAACTAATCCCTAACAGTGAGATTTGCTGTATTAAAAGAATTTATTTTAATGCAGCCAGGGCCAGCACTACCATAGGGGCCACCTGGGCAGGCCGAGTTGGCTGCAGGGCTCCTTCCTGCAACTTAATTTATTGCTATGTTTTTATATGCATGTAACCTGCCTGTGGACGACTTTGCGATGGGTGCATGGCGATATTACTTCCTTGGTCGCAGCGCGTCGCATCGCACTAAGTATGAAAGTCTCCATATGGCAACGCCATAGTGTGAAAAGGCCCTATATGCTAAAGCATTTGCACTCTGCGCCATATGCTAAAGCACTCGCACTCTGTCTGCCCCAATGCTAAATCACTCACACTCTGCCCCCTATGCTAAAGCACTCACACTCTGTACCCTATGCTAAAGCATTTGCACTCTGCCCCCTATGCTAAAGCATTTGCACTCTGTACCCTATGCTAAAGCATTTGCACTCTGCCCACTATGCTAAAGCGTTTGCACTCTGTACCCTTTGCTAAAGCACTCGCACTCTGTCTGCCCCAATGCTAAATCACTCACACTCTGCCCCCTATGCTAAATCACTCACACTCTGTATCCTATGCTAAAGCACTCGCACTCTGCCCTCTATGCTAAAGCACTCGCACTCTATCTGCCCCTTATGCTAAATCACTCACACTCTGTATCCTATGCTAAAGCACTCGCACTCTGCCCCCTATGCTAAAGCACTCTCTCTCTGTACCCTATGCTAAAGCACTTGCACTCTATCTCCCCTTATGCTAAATCACTCACACTCTGTATCCTATGCTAAAGCACTCGCACTCTGCCCCCTATGGTAAAGCACTCTCTCTCTGTACCCTATGCTAATGCACTCGCACTCTATCTGCCCCTTATGCTAAATGACTCACATTCTGTATCCTATGCTAAAGCACTCGCACTCTGCCCCTATGCTATAGCACTTCCACTCTACCCCCTATGCTAAAGCACTCACACTCTGCCCCTTGTGCTAAAGCACTCGCACTCTGCCTCCTATGCTAAAGCACTTGCTCTCTGTACCCTATGCTAAAGCACTTACACTCTGTACCCCAGAGCCGGATCTTCAACCAGGAAAACAAATCAATTGCTTATGGGCCCCAGGAGGTCAAACGGGCCCCATAAAGATGTCTTGCCTCTGTTAATGTAATCCTTTAGTAACTCTCTCAGTCTTTAAAAACAATATCTCTGCAGCAATTCTGTACTACAGAGATAAGAAGTTATACAAGCAGGCACACACAGAGTTACCCCCCCCCCCCCTTAGCTCAGAGCTGTCAGACATGGGCTGGGTGCTGGAATGTGATCTCTTCATACAGGAGCTGCTTGCTAGCTTAGCAATGCTCTACTTCAGAAATAAGAAATTATACACACAGACACACAATGTTACTCCCCTTCCCTTTAGGACAAACTGCTCTGCTGTAAAGCCTCTGAGTTCTGCTTATGATGTTCACAGTTGGTTCCTGTCATTGCTGAACTTGACCTTAATTTTATCACACTAGTTGGCCAAAAAATATCTAAAGCTGGCTATACACACATCGATTTTGAACACTGATTGAATCTTCCAGTAATCTATTGCTCATATATATCCAATTGATTGGCTTTCAGGTGATATTGTGCTATTTATCAATCTCTGTGGTATGGGGGCAGGACAGGAGTGGTGGGGGATCGAATCAAAAATCTCGGCTATAAAAGGGTGCCCTTTTGTAGCAGACACCAAAAACCTTGTAGCCTAAAACCTTGTAGCTGAATAAAAAATATGGACTACAAAGGGGCGCCCTACTGTAGTCGAAAACCTTGTAGCCACATAAAAAGATGGGCTACAAAGGGGTGCCCTTTTGTAGCCGAAAACCTTGTAGCAGAATAAAAAATAAGGGCTACAAAGGGCCGGGCCGAGGCATAGGCTGGAGAGGCTCCAGCCTCAGGGCGCAGTGTAGGAGGGGGCGCAGAATTCATTCAGCTGTCATTCCTAATTGTGTTTGAAGCAGAAAGAAATAAGAAAAGGGGATACATGGCAGTGACTGCAAGCCATATAACTAGGTATTAAGGTGTTGGGGAGGTTGTGGGCCCTGTGGCGCCTCTTAAGTCTAATAGCGCTCAGTGTGTGATGGCTGGGGTGGGAGGGATGGAGGGGCGCACTTTGGGGTCTCAGCCTTGGGTGCTGGAGGACCTTGTCCCGGCTCTGGGTGCCCTACTGTAGCCGAAAACGTTGTAGCCGAAAAATAATATGGGCTACAAAAGGGCGTCCGCTTGTAACCTATATCAAAACTCGGGAGCCCTTTTCACCACCTCGTAGCCCATATTTACAGAAATAACATTGATGTCTATGGAGGAGCCCTTTTCATACAGGCAGCTCAGGAGCCCTTTTCAACAGATCCCGTGTACAAGACATTACAGTCAAATATGCCATGTGGCAAGCTTAGGCAACAATAAAGAAGTACAATGGGCCATCACATTTTCGTTGTAAACAATCATGAAGTTGAAGTTGATCTTAAATCTGCCTCGCTGTACTCACTTTTGTTGCCAGTGGTTTGGACATTATAGGACAACTGTAGCGAGAGGTATGTGGAGACTGCCATATTTATTTTCTTTTAAACAATACTAGTTTCCTGGAAGCCCTGCTGATCTATTTGGCTGCAGTAGTGTTTGTATTGCACCAGATACAAGCATGCAACTAATGTTGTCAGGTCTGACAATAATGTCACATGATCTGCTGCATGCTTGTTCAGGGTGTGTGTGGCTAAATATATTAGAGGCAGAGGATCAACAGGACAGCTAGGAAACTGGTATTGCTTAAAGGTAAATAAATATGGTAGCCTCCACATACCTCTCGCTACAGTTGTGCTTTATTGGCGGTGTGGTGATGTAATTGCAAAGAAAATAAATGAACACTGTTATAAAAGCTGTACACTGACTGCTTTACATTGTATCACAGCATCATATCTTCAGTGCTGTCTGTTCCATGAAAATATGAAATACAATATTAACAAAAATGTGAGCGGTGCACTCACTTTTGTGAGTTGCTGTATGCTGAGGAGACATCCTTTCAACAATGTGGCAGGTGGGGGTTGGGGGGCCTTAATTTATTGTTCTGCTTTGGGCCCTGCATGGTCTAAATCCGGGTCTGCTGTACCCTATGCTAAAGCATTTGGACTCTGCCCCCTATGCTAAAGCATTTGCACTCTGCCCCCTATGCTAAAACACTCGCACTCTGTACCCTATGCTAAAGCACTCGCACTCTGTCTGCCCCATGTTAAAGCACTCACACTCTGCCCCCTATGCTAAAGAATTTGCACTCTGTACCCTATGCTAAAGCACTCGCACTCTGTCTGCCCCTTATGCTAAATCACTCACTTTCTATATCCAGTGCTAAAGCACTCGCACTCTGCCCCTATGCTAAAGCACTCGCACTCTGCCCCCTATGCTAAAGCACCTGCTCTCTGTACCCTATGCTAAAGCATTTGCACTCTGCCCCCTATGTTAAAGCATTTGCACTCTGCACCCTATGCTATAGCACTCGCACTCTGTCAGCCCATATGCTAAAGCACTCGCACACTGCATCCTATGCTAAAGCACTCACACTCTGTACCCTCTGCTAAAGCACTCACACTCTGTCTGCCCCTTATGCTAAATCACTCACACTCTGCTCACTATGCTAAGGCACTTGCACTCTGTACCCTATGCTAAAGCATTTGCACTCTGCCCCCTATGCTAAAGCATTTGCACTCTGCCCCTTGTGCTAAAGCACTCGCACTCTGCCCCCTATGCTAAAGCACTTGCTCTATGAACCCTATGCTAAAGCACTCGCACTCTGTCTGCCCCTTATGTTAAATCACTCACACTCTGTATCTAATGCTAAAGCACTCGCACTCTGCCCCCTATGCTAAATCACTCGCACTTTGTCTGCCCCCTATGCTAAAGCACTCGCACTCTGCCCCCTATGCTAAAGCACTCACTCTCTGTCAGGGGCGGACTGACAACTCATGGGGCCCCCGGGCAATAGGAGATTATGGGGCCCCCCATACCAGTGTTTTCCACCTTTCACGTTCTTTTTTTTACATAATAATTTACTGACAACAGATATTTTATAATGATAAAAAACCCTGCGCCGAAAAATGGGTGTGGTCACGCAACATAATGTGGTCATGGGTAGGGCAAAATATACATGACCTTAGCAGTGGTGTAAAAGGTCTGCCAGGGAAGTTTGAACTCTGCCGTAGTGTTTCCCCCCCAAATACATGTAATCTGACTGCATTTCACCAAAAATCCATGCAACTTGGCAGAGGTTCCTCCAAAATACAGATAATATGGCAGTCGTCTCCCCAAAATAGATGTAATCTGGCAGCAGTGGTTCCCCAAATACACATAATTTAGCAGCGGCTCCCTAAAATATCCGTGATCTGGCAGCGGATCACCCAAAATACATGTAATCTGGCAGCAGTGGTTCCCCAAAATACACATAATCTGGAAGCAGCGGTTCCCCCATTATACACAATCTGGCAGCGGTTCCCCAAAAATACACATCTGGCAGCTATTTCGCAAAATACACTTAATCTGGCAGCAGCAGTTCCCCAAAAATAGTTAATCTGGCAACAGTTCCCAGAAAATAGGTGCCCCCAGTATAGGTAACCAGGTCAAAAGGTATCCCCAGTGGAAGTAACCAGGTCTATAGGTTTTCCCAGTATAGGTGTCCCCAGTATAAGTAGCCAGGTCTATAGGTGTCCCCAGAATAGGTAGCCAGGATTATAGGTGTCCCCAGGATAGGTAGCCAGGATTATAGGTGTCCCCAGAATAGGTAGCCAGGTCAATGGGTGCCCTCAGTATAGGTAGCCAGTTCTACAGGTGTCTCCAGAATAGGTAGCCAGGTCTATAGGTGTCTTCTGTATAGATAGCCAGGTCTATAGGTGTTCCCAGTATATGTAGCTAGGTGTATAGGTGTTCCCAGTATAGCCAGGTCTATGGGTGTACCCAGTATATGTAGCCAGGTGGATATGTGTCCCCAGTATATGTAGCCAGGTGGATAGAGGTTCCCAGTATAGCCAGGTCTATAGGTGTCCCCAGTATATGTTGCCAGGTGGATAGGTGTCCCCAGTATATGTAGCCAGGTCTATAGGTGTCCCCAGTATATGTAGCCAGGTCTATAGGTGTCCCCAGTATATGTAGCCAGGTTTGTAGGTGTCCCCAGTATTTGTAGCCAGGTGTATAGGTGTCCCCAGTATATGTAGCTAGATGTATAGGTGTCCCCAGTATATGTAGCCAGGTGTATAGCTGCCCCCAGTATAGCCAGGTGTATAGGTGTCCCCAGTATATGTAGCCAGGTATATAGCTGCCCCCAGTATAGCCAGGTGTATAGGTGTCCACAGTATATGTAGCCAGGTGTATAGCTGCCCCCAGTATAGCCAGGTGTATAGGTATCCCCAGTATATGTAGCCAGGTGTATAGCTGCCCTCAGTATAGCCAGGTGTATAGGTGTCCCCAGTATATGTAGCCAGGTGTATAGCTGCCCCCAGTATAGCCAGGTGTATAGGTGTCCCCAGTATAAGTAGCCAGGTGTATAGCTGCCCCCAGTATAGCCAGGTGTATAGGTGTCCCCAGTATATGTAGCCAGGTGTATAGCTGCCCCCAGTATAGCCAGGTGTATAGGTGTCCCCAGTATATGTAGCCAGGTGTATAGCTGCCCCCAGTATAGCCAGGTGTATAGGTGTCCCCAGTATATGTAGCCAGGTGTATAGCTGCCCCCAGTATAGCCAGGTGTATAGGTGTCCCCAGTATATGTAGTTAGGTGTATAGGTGTCCCCAGTATATGTAGCCAGGTGTCCCCGGGAGGGGAGGCAGCCAGTGAAAGGGAGCGGTGTGCAGAGCGTGGGGAAGGGGGGAAGTTTCCCCCTCCCTTCCCTCACCTTGGGGCCCCCCTTCCTGGCTGTCCCCTCCGGAATACTGAAGTGTCGCACTGTCGTACAGCGGCTGACAGCGGGCGGAGACTTACCGCTGTCCAGCCACCGGAGGGAGCTGTGATCTGTGCGCCGCAAGTCTGGTCTACTCAAGACCAGACTTGCGGCGCACAGATCACAGCTCCCTCAGGCTCAGCCGGCTATAACAGCGGTAAGTCTCTGCCTGCTGTCAGCCGCTGTACGACAGTGCGACACTTCAGTATTCCGGAGGGGACAGCCAGGAAGGGGGGCCCCAAGGTGAGGGAAGGGGGGGAAGGGAAACTTCCCTGCTGTTCCCATAGCTCCCTTTCACTGGCTGATCCCCTCCTGCCCAGGGTTGTCTGACGGGGCCCCCCCTGACCACGGGCCCTCGGTCCGTGCCCTAGTGCCCTAATGGTCAGTCCGCCCCTGCTCTCTGTACCCTATGCTAAAGCATTTGCACTCTGCCCCCCTATGCTTAAGCATTTGCACTCTGTACCCTATGCTAAAGCATTTGCACTCTGTACCATATGCTAAAGCATTTGCACTCTGCCCCCTATGCTAAAGCACTCTCACTCTGTCTGCCCATATGCTAAAGCCAGCGCATACCACTAAGGCTGCATCCGAAATGACTCATGATAAGCTCAGTGTGCAGCACTTAAATAGATTGTCTGCACACTTTGCATTCAATTCAGATGCAAATCATATGCAAATCTGCTACTACTTATGCAAACAGAAAACTCAGGAGGAGGGGCTGGGAGCAGCTAACCTGACAGTTACATAGTTACAAAGTTAAGAAAAGGTGGGGGGAAAGGCTGCGCATCCCTAAACACATGCTGCAATTGAATGGTTAATCGCACAGGCATACACCACCTCTTCTAGACTGAAAAATGCATGCCCTGCATCCAAGACAAGTGGATGCAGGGCAGCCTTTCCCCCCACCTTTTCTTAACTTTGTAACTATGTAACTGTCAGGTTAGCTGCTCCCAGCCCCTCCTCCTGAGTTTCCTGTTTGCATAATAAGTAGTAGCAGATTTGCATATGATTTGCATCTGAATTGAATGCAAAGTGTGCAGACAATCTATTTAGGTGCTGCACACTGAACTGGTGGTCATTTCGGATGCAGCCTTAGTGGTATGCGCTGGCGTTCTCCTCGCTGTTCAACCAAATGTAAGTTACACATTTTTTTTGCTTAGTTGCTCCCAAGGTTTTAAATTTAGGTTAGGTCACTTGCCCGGAGGTTTGCCTCACCGTGGCGCAAGTGTCTAGTATAATATACTTTGCATGCAAACCATATTGGAAGCTAAAGTTCCTCCTAGTTTAATAAATGTTAGCACTTGTCTTGGATGCAGGGCATGCATTTTTCACTCTAGAAGAGGCGGTGTATGCCTTTGCGATTAACCATTCAATTGCAGCATGTGTTTAGGGACGCACAGCCTTTTCCCCCCACCTTTTCTTAACCATATGCTAAAGCACTTGCACACTGCATCCTATGCTAAAGCCCTCACACTCTTTACCCTATGCTAAAGCACTCACACTCTGACCCCTATGCTAAAGCACTTGCACTCTCTACCCTATGCTAAAGTACTCACACTCTGTCTGCCCCTATGCTAAAGCACTCACACTCTGTCTGCCCCTATGCTAAAGCACTTGTACGCTGCATCCTATGCTAAAGCACTCACACTCTGTACCCTATACTAAAGCACTCGCACTCTGTCTGCCCCTTATGCTAAAGCACTCGCACTCTGCCCCCTATGCTAAAGCACTCGCACATTGCCCCCTATGCTAAAGCACTCGCACTCTGTCTGCCCATATGCTAAAGCACTTTCACACTGCATCCTATGCTAAAGCTCTCACACTCTTTACCCTATGCTAAAGCACTCGCACTCTTCCCCCTATGCTAAAGCACTTGCACTCTGTACCCTATGCTAAAGCACTCGCACTCTGCCCCCTATGTTAAAGCACTCACACTCTGCCCCCTATGTTAAAGCACTTGCACTCTGTCTGCCCCTAAGCTAATGCACTTGCACGCTACATCCTATGCTAAAGCACTCACACTCTGTACCCTATACTAAAGCACTCGCACTCTGTCTGCCCCCTATGCTAAAGCACCACTCGCACACTGCCCCCTATGCTAAAGCACTCGCACACTGCCCCCTATGCTAAAGCACTTGCACTTTGTACCCTATGCTAAAGCACTCACACTCTGCACCCTATGCTAAAGCATTTGCACTCTGTACCCTATGCTAAACTACTTGCACTCTGCATTCTATCCTAAAGCACTCATACTCTGTCTGCACCCTATGCTAAAGCACTCACACTTTGCACCCATCAACACCTACAAATTGGCGCTCTGCAGCCAGCAAATCACCATGCACCCTCCATCCCTGTCACATGATGACATGGGACTAAAGCCGCATGGTGATTGGCTGGCTGCATAGCACTTGCAAACTGAAGAGAAAATGAAGAGGACCTGTATCACTGCTGGAAGCTGGTAATGTATAACGCTCAGATGCTGCTCTCCATAATGTAAAGGAATCAGCCAACAGATCTCTGTGGGGCGGGGGGTGGCCAAATGTAGTTGAGTCCCTGGTTTATATGCTACAGAGTGTTAAGGATAAAGACTGGTGTCATTTCAATTGGCTCTAGGATGAATAAATCCCTATACAGGTAGTCCCTGGTTAACGAATGAGAAAATGACCATTGGTTCATCGTTAACCTGAATCCATTCTTAAGTCGAAACACTGTGCCTTCTGTGTCCCCTGTGCCTCCTCAGTGCCCCTCTGTGCCTCCAGTGTCACCCCTGGTCTCCCACTTTGTCACCTCTGTCCCCCTGTGCCCTCAATGTCCCCTTCTGTGCCTCGCCTCCTCTGTCTACATTGTGTCCCTCTGTGCCAACTCTGCCCTCCCACTGTGTCAACTCTGTCCCCCTGTGCTCTTAGTGTAAGGCAGCAAAATGTAATTCTACCAGTGTAAAAAACATTTTTTCTTTGAAATTTTTTAAAATCAATTTTCTCAAAAACTACAAGGTCTTTTTTTTAGTTGTTCCCACACAGGCAAAATTTTCATTTTCGGACCATTCGTATCATCGGGTTGTTTGTTAGTCGGGTGTTTGTAAGTAGCCTCGGGGACTACCAGTACTAATCTGTTCCTCTTATTTCGACAACACCACCAGCAACAGCAGCGGGGCAAACTCAGTGTGGTTTATCCTGGTAGCGCAAATTGTCTGTAAGGTGACACATATTTTCGATAAATTCGGGTATTTCACTTAGATTGGTGGCTTGAGTGAGTAAGAAAATTATGGTGTTTTATCAGTTAGAGTGTTATCATGAATCTGACTGCATTAATTATACTGGATGCAGTTACTCCTTTCAGCGGATGTTGTGGTTACAATTTATACCATAGCTTTAACAATAATAGATTAGATAAGAGTCAGAGAGCATCCTAGTTACATCTGTTAACTGCCTAGAGGCCCTGTCTGGTTTTAATACAGCTGCACACATAAAGCTACAAATCCATTAAGATTGTGTTAATACTTAGGAAGATTCTGCTGAGTTAGAGGGAAAAGGAGGGTGAGAGGGAAAGTGCACTGTCAGGTGCGGAGAGCAAGTGTTCTGTGTATGGAATGCGTGACAAACACAGTGATTATATGAGTATGCTTGTCACTGGTGCTGAGGGTGACACCCAGACAGGCAATTAGGAAATTCCAAAACACAAGGGCAAAAGCTTTGTGTCACCTCCAGCAGGACTGCAAAACATCACTGTCTCTAATTGCCATTAAAAAAAAAAAACAGGATTAGTTCCACATATTCGCAAATACACAGCAGTGTGACAAGCCTCCTGCTCAAAAACTGGAAATTGATTAGCCTTGTCTCCGCCTCCTGGACAGCACTACTTAGACTATGGAGAGAGCGTGAGAAATCAGATGTGAACAATCCCATAACACTAAAGGCATTTATTGGCCAGAACTTTGTAGTGCATATGTATACACCATATATGTTTATATATACAGAGCAGGGATTTCCACCTGGCAACATAAGTAGGTGCTTGGGGCCTAGTGGGTGTCAAGGGACCCACCTGCCAACTTATTTGACATGACCTCTTTTCACCTCAGCTTACCAAAAGGATCACAAGGGAACGCCGAATCTATTACCTTGCCAAGGGCCATTGGGTACCAATAGGGATGCAAGGGATGATTCTGGGTGGTTGAGACATCAACCGCCAAGGCTCTGCAATGATAGAGACCAGGAGCCCGATGGCGCAGTATCGTTAGGTAAAATTGGTATGAGTAAGATAGTAAAATGTACTCACAAGGGTGGGTTGCACTCCTGCAACCACCGACATAGCCTACGGGAAATTAACCGTTCCCGTTAGGCATCCCAGATCCGCTTGGCAGGCGCTGGTCAGTTGCTCCCCTTAATTATTTGGACACGTGGATGGGCTACAACTAAGAGTACTTGTTGGAGGCGCCCAGAATATAATTATCTTAAATCATAAGGTATAAGACTAATTCAGTCTTACATCCATAAGCGGACAAACCATATGGGTAAAAGTTTTTAATGATGCACAAAAAAGCCAACGTGTTTCACGGGAAGCGGGCCAGTACCCGTGAAACGCGTTGGTGTTTTTGTGCACCTTTAAAAACTTTTACTCATATGGTTTGTCCATTTATGGAGGTAAGACCGAATTACTCTTATACCTTATGATTTAATATAATTATATTCTGGGTGCCTCCAACAAGTTTTCTTAGCAATAGGGGATGTAGAGGTTGCGACCGAGCCAGAGCCCCTGAACCAGAGGGGTCTACTAGGGGCCCTCCTTCATCCATCTTATTAGCTTTTCACCTGTGCTATGCTGGCAATGAACACATCTATATGTGCATTGCATAGTAGTAATCCTTAACAAACTACTTCCTTAGTGTGATTACACCTCTCTGACACTGCAGCAGTCCTTGGTAAGTTGTGGAGCTCAGTATCATTAGAGTGCTTGAAGCCCCATGTTAAACTTACACTGGGGCCCCAAGCACCTCAGCTACGCCACTGTATAGACCCTTAATCCATCTCTGTTGCATACACACACAACACATAGGCACAAACACAGCTAGCTTACCCCTTTATGCTATGAAAATAGCAAATAAAATACATAGATTCTCAGATATATAAACCCCCACCAAACTCAACGAATGCTGTAAAAATACTACCAATACATATTAAAGAAACACACTGATATTCCATTCAATTCCCTTTTGTATCTTGTAAGAATATGCTACGTCCTCATGGACCAAACCAGGGTCTGTTTGCCACAACAGATAAGACTGCACAGTTGCCTCAATAAATAATACTACGTGTAATAACTCAACGTCGAACATGATAAAGCATCTTGGTTAAACAGTGAATAACACTGTAACAGAGGATCAAATCAGAATACATGGGGCTATATAGTGCAATGTGCTCGTAATAATGATAGCCAATGTACAGCTATATGAAAAACAAAAAAACATACTATATATGTATATATACTGCATATACCTAGTACTGAATTTATACTGTATGCTCTCTCGGCCCATGGATGTGTTTGATGGCTACATTTCTACAATGTTCTTCAACACTCTCAGCTAGTTTAAAACATCAGCATATTTATACTTAAACGTGCTTACAGTGAGCCCAAGGTGAAAATAAACTGATGAGCTATACAATTGGATCTGTCCTCCTACTCCTAAAAATGACATTTTTTTAGATATCTGATTGATTTATTTCATAGTTAAACATTTACAAAGTAAATTGAATGTTTTGTTGTCTCTGCTCAATGGCAGTCTATTAAGAGTCCCAGAGTTAAAACTCATGAAAACACATTCTATCTCTCCTCTGCTGTTGTATTCTGCCAAGAGAACTTGTTTGGCAGTAATTTGCTTATCAATGATGTTTACTTTATTCCCAACACGTTACCCACAAGACAGAAGCTACCACTTGCATGCCTGAATATTAACTCTTTTAGGCAGCAAAATAAAAAAATTATAAACAGCCTGGTTATTAATATGTTAACATGTTCCCTTGGTGACACGTTAAAGTGGATTCATGATGAACACTGCAATATAGTGATGACATTTCCAGGTTATGTTTGTAAGCTAATAAATTGTACCAGAGGTGAACCTCAAGTCAAAAAACCCATACCTACCTTAGAAGAGGGAAGCCTCTGGATCATGTAGAGGCTTCCCACGACATCCTACAGACCTTTGTTGCTGCGCGCTGTCCCCCCCAAAGAAATCAGGCAAAAGAGCTCTTGTCAGAATGAAGACCTGGGCCACACTACTTTTCATGCACGAGCCACTCCTGTGTTGTTAACTGGAGCCGCTTGTCCACGAGTGGCTCAGTGCTACTGTGCAGTTGCAGCTGTGCTTGTGCACGTGCAGTATGGCCGTGCTCAGGGGCGTAGCAATAGGGGGTGCAGAGGTAGCGACCGCATCGGGGCCCTTGGGCCAGAGGGGCCCCATGGGGCCATTCCTAAACCAAAGTATAAGCTGGTTATTGGTCCTGTGGTGGTAATAATCACTTCTATAGATGCGTTGAATGGTAGTAATCATTAACAAACTGCTCCCCATTCCCTTCTTGCACCTCTGATACTGTAGACGACCTTGGCGGGTTTTGTTGCGCCGTATCAAGTGTTATGCATACAGTGCTTGGGGGGGGCCCAATGTAAATCTCGCACCGGGGCCCTGAGCTCCATAGCTACGCCACTGCCCGTGCTTGTATATAAAGAGGAGCAGGGCCGGTTCAAGACTTTTTGGTTCCTGAGGCAAACTTGTAAGAATGCACCCCCCCCCCCCCCGATTTGGAATGATCGCACAGCACCTGAATTTTCACCCTCAGTATAGGTAGGTAGCCAGGTATAGGCCCCCCTGTATAGGGTGGCTTTTATAGGTGCCCCAGTATAGATAGCTAGTATAGTTGCCCCAAGTATAGATAGTATTGTTGCCCCCAGAATAGGTAGTATAGTAGATCCACCCCTCGGCGCTGCCTGGCACTGATTGGCCAGGCAGCGCACGGGGTCTGGGGGGGGGGGGGCGCGCGCTGCAACGGATAGCGGCTATCGGGCACAGGCCGGCGGCGATCAGTGTGCTGGCGCAGCTAGCAAAGTGCTAGCTGCGTCCAGCAAAAAAAAAAATTAAGAAAATCGGCCCAGTAGGGCCGGAGAAAACCTCCTGCGCGGCTTATACCGCTAGGAAGGTTAAGTAAATGTATTCTTGCTTGCGTACACTAAAATAGGGAGAAATTGGGCAAAGAAAAATGCTGGAATTAGAATATCGATAAATTGGTATTGGTATTTGGTAATAAATACCGAAATTTTAGTACAGCTAAATATAACCCTGTTCTCTTACTGAACCCTCCAACTACTGATGCCTAACCTGAAACACATCCCCCCCCCCCGGGCTCACCTTGCCCATCCACCATGGCTAACCTTAACCAATTCCCCTCCCTTCAGTAACCTTACTCAACCCTGTGGATAACTTTAATCACCCCCCCCCCACCGCTAACCTATACCCCCAAGCTAACCTTAACTCTCCCCCCTACATGCCTTACCATAACACCCTCCCCCCACGCCTAGCCTTAACTGCCCCCCCCCCTCCCCGTGCTGCCACCAATCCATGAAAAAAGGAACACACAAAAACATAAGCTCCCCTAGGCTCCCACTGAAATATTGGTAACGTTGAGCGCACCTGCTATTTGGAGCTGTATTTTGCACTGCGGGCGGCCACATTTCCCACCATTATCGATATTTTAAACTTCCGCCATTAGCTGGTGCCTAAATTTCCTGCTTCCCCTTGCTCTGTCAATAAATTATGTAGCGTGCTGCAATGTTTTTTCTTCTTTATACTGTTAGAAGTATTTTGTGTTCATTTTCAGCACCCCATCTTGTTTAGATGCCGCTGTCTAATGTCACAATTTAATCAGCCCTATTACAAGTCCTTGAGACTTTAGTTACTTTTTAATATATACTTCTATGCATATATGCAGGGCCCTAGATGTCTCTATTTATCTTAACAGCAGAGTGTTGCTCCTTCTGTGCTTTCAAAACTCTTCTTTCGGCTTGCTAGAAGAATCCCTGTCATGTTAATTGAAGCCGGCATCCTCTGGAGTTTTGTCAGTTTGCTTGTAGTCTGCTTCGATGTTGACTGAAGCGATATGACATCTTACATCCATCTTCTTCTAGCTGTGACACTCAGCAGAAGTTATTTGTCTGACCACACCCATAGTTATACATTTGAGGGAGGGCTGGGGGATGATGCAGCAGTTATGTCAGTAGCAATTGGAAATTCAAATCAGCTCCGGAAGGCCTTAATGATAGCTTGATGTTTTTTAATCAGAATTCAAGTATGCATTAAAGTTGTCTGCATGGACCATAAAACTTTGAAAGCCACTGCCCTGCATCACCATAAGACACAGCAATAGTAATTAGGGTCCTACCGAGTTGTGGAGGTTATAAATGGTGGGGAGGTTTTAAAAGCTGTTGGTGATAACGTCTAACATTGCAGTGGTGGAATTTTAAAGCTGTTTCAAGTTTATCCTCATGCTGTGGTTGTATCATGTTGTGGGATTTATTTTTATGAGGGATATAGCAATGTTGGCAGCTTTATGGTGTTGTTGGGGAGGATGTGGTGTGTGTGAGATATTATGCGGCTGGAAGATGTGGGAAGTTGAGGCTAAACATTCTGTCATTTCCAATCATACTCTAAAATATGACCAACTTTGTAATCATGCCTGCAATTTTTGGATCATCAATTCACCACAGTGAAGCATTAGAGTGCACCAGGTGATCAACTTGAGTCCTAATAATGCTCCTAGTAATAATAATAATAATGGCAGTATTTGTATAGCGCCTTTCTCCTGTCGGACTCAAAGCGCTTGCGAGGCAGCCACTAGAGCGCACTCAGTAGGCAGTAGCAGTGTTAAGGAGTCTTGCCCAATGAACTCCTTACTGAATTACTGGCTTACTGAACAGGCAGAGCCGAGAAGTTCTGGACCAGTGCCGAATTTCTGGGTAGGCCAGAAGGCCACGGCCTAGGGCGATAAATTAGATAAGATAAGAAGGGCGGCATGACTTGGAGAGAGAAGAGGTCATATGTCAAAGTAAATCATCTCTTCTGGTCCCGCAGCACAGCCAGCCAGCGCCCTGCTCTGCACTAATAGCTGGATTCCAGAGTTCCCCAATCCCTGCTTCTCTCTCTCACACATTTCACGAAGTGTTATAACAATCAGGATCAATCATAACTGTCACCTGATAATCCATTCCTCTGTATGATGGACATACAGATCGATGTGAGAAATACCAGAGATTTACATTACAAAGCAGATAGAACTAAGTTCCACTGAGTTTTAATGCAGGCATTCACAAACATCAGTGAGCTCTGCTAGTTTCTTCACCTCTTTTACAGCTTTGACACTGACCCCAGCAGCTGTAAATTACGTTATCTAACCCTAATTTATGTTTTTCTTTTGTTTTCCTAGCTAGCAGTGATATCTTCCTATCCATGAGAATTGCAGGAATAAAAATGTAGTTTGCTTCCCTTTCATTGCTAAACTGTCACCTGAGCTGTTACTACCTCTATGCTAGTGTGTATGGTTTGGCATCCTTCTTTCTTGTAGCAGTAGAGCATTGTATCATCTTAGCCATCAGCGAAATGATACCATTTATTGACTTAAAAGAAAAAGAGTAAGCTTTCTGCTAATAAGCCTTCTTCAGACTATGTTCCTGTATACTGCCAATATGTTAGAGCACAACACCATATGTACATTCAACATTCAAAAGAGATGCATAGATTTTTCAGCAAATATAAATAAATGTCATTCAGATGCTTTAAAGTGGAGCTGAACTATTGCACAGGACAGAAGGAAAACAGAGATATGAACCCTGTATGTATTTAGAGAGCCTGTCTAATTCCTCCTCCTATGTGTCTAATCACAAGTTGTAATTTGATTTCTTCACTGTCACCTGACTGCCACAACATCTAAGCTCATTTGAAAGCACAGGATGTTAAAAATATGTCTGCTTTCATAAAAGCAGGAAGTAGACACACTGCAGATTTATTGCAGGACTTGTATCAGCTGTAACAAAGAAATGTTTTTATTTAAAGGTTATGTTGTTGCATATCTTTTAGAGCAGAGAGGAAGTTCTGAGTTCATGTCCACTCTAATTACAACAGAACATCCAAAGTGGGTCTTGACAGGATGTTTGCTACTTACCTGTTCTCTGTTTTGGATGGGCTTTTCTCCATTGCACTGCCTTGCCACCTGTTTGTGGCTCCGACTGCAGCCAGTCGCACAGAGAAGCAGCGCATGCTCTGGCCACTCGCGCTCCCTGTAATTTCTCGCTCCTGCCCATGGCCGGTACAGTGTTATGCATTCTTGACAAGTACCGGTCATACATCAGCATCATTTCTCAAGTATGCATGCCCAGAACACTATCGGCTGCTGTGCACATTCGGGCAGGAGCGCGAATTACAGGAATTATTTGTTGAATGGGGGGCAGAGCAGCACAACTGAAATTAGCCCATTCAAACCAATGATCGCTAGTCAGAGTGTTAGACAATTTTTTTTTTTTGGGGGGGGGGGGGTGCACTTGGTGGCAGCAGGCCTAGGGCACTGGAAAGTACAAATCCGGCCCTGAGTAGAACATAAACTCTTGGGGTTCACACAGATATGAACTTTTCAAGTTCATATCTCAGTTTTGTACCTTTCTGTAGCAGTGCACCTGTCCATAATGACTTGGAAATCTTAAGTGTGGTAAAAAAAAAAGCTGAGATTTACTTACCTAGGTCTTCTTCCAGCCCACTGTAGTCCTTCAGGTCCCGCGCTGTTCTCCTGCTTCACTGCATTATGCCGCTGTAGGCACTGTCCCGGCTTTGCGTGTCTCCTCAATTGGCTCCCATTGCCGGCAGCATTCTGCACATGCACAATTCGTAAAACTTCCAACTGCATATGTGCAGAGTGCTCCCAGACAAGGGACCACAATCATGGTGACACATTGGCGGGGCTTTAAATGGGGGCACAGCAGCAACACGATGTGGATCTGCAGGGACGGATCTAGGGGGGGGGGGGGGGGGCAGGCGGGTATCTTGCCCCAGGCGCAGTTTGTTGAATTCTTAAAAAGGCGGCAAAATGAATGGCAGTTTAGGCGCCAAAACCTGACCTTGCCCCAGGCGCAACTTGGTCTTGATCCGTCCCTGTGCATCTGGGAGGACAGCTAGGGACCTGATAGACTGCTGGGGGCCTAGAAGCAGCTCCAGGTAAGAAAATCTCTACTTTCTTTGACCAGTTAAAATTTTCTTTAAGACTTCGAGAAGATGCATGGATTCCTGTGAGCAGACCATGGTCGTACAATTGCTCAGTTCCAACTTTCCATGAGCTACAGGTCTGCATCCTCACATAAAGGATACATTTAATACTGTACTGCATGGATATAAGAAAATATAGACTGGCATCTCTTATTACATTAGGTATCACATGATCAATTCTGACCTGTCTACCTGCTGCAATCAAGAGTTAGAAGAAAAGAGCTTTAATGAATTTTACAAAGCAAATCTTGCCTATGAAACGGGTATCCTCCATACCACTTTGTTACTATGCACTCTTTTTATACTCATATAATTTAGGATTTGCCTTGTTCAAATTTGGATTTAGATGGCCTTTAAAGGGTACCTGAATTGCGTACGTTAAAAAAGGGCGCCGGGAAAAAAGGGCGCAGGGTTTTAAAAGATAATCATGAATAACGTTTAAAAAAAATTGTGTTATATTTCGTTTAAAAATAATGTTTTATAAAGTTATAAATCATTAAATAATGTGTATAAAATCGGCAATTTTAAAAACGTTAATCTTCCCTGTTTAAAAATTGAAATTTATAATAACGTTTTGTAAAACATTAATAAGAATTTTACTAAAGCTATACCTAACCCTACTCTCACACAGAACCCTCCCTGTACCTATCCCTAACCCCTAGACCCCCCTGTTGGTGCCTAACCCTAAGACCCCCCTGGTGGTGCCTAACCCTAAGACCCCCCTGGTGGTGCCTAACCCTAAGACCCCCCTGTTGGTGCCTAACCCTAAGACCCCCCTGTTGGTGCCTAACCCTAAGACCCCCCTGTTGGTGCCTAACCCTAAGACCCCCCTGTTGGTGCCTAACCCTAAGACCCCCCTGTTGGTGCCTAACCCTAAGACCCCCCTGTTGGTGCCTAAACCTAAGACCCCCCTGTTGGTGCCTAAACCTAAGACCCCCCTGTGATAAGCATTAATAACGTTTTAAAAAAATATGGTGCGGTTTTTCGTTTAAAAATGAAAAAAAAAAAATTGTACGGTTTTTCGTTTAAAAGTAATGTTTTAAAAAATATTGTACTGTTTTTCGTTTAAAAATAATGTTTTAAAAATTATAAATCATTAAATAATGTGTAATCATGAGAAACAGTTATAAAACATTAAAAGTCTCCGGGCGCAGCTTTTAAAACGTTATTTTTCTCCGGCGCCCTTTTTTCCTGTTGGGCGCCGATTTAAACGATATTTATTATGGGAGTGAATGGCGGCGCCCTTTTTGTCCACCTGCCTCATGCGCCCAAATTTCCTGCTTCCACCTGAATTAACCACTTAAGTACCAGTGATCTATGCTCCCTTAGGGCCCAGAGACCGCTGGTACTAGAAACGGCAGAACACAGATGGATAACGACAAATCACCGCACATACCCGCCGCAATCGCCGTCACCGCCGCACGTCGGGAACCTGGGCCACCCACTCTGCTATCTCTATGATGGCAGAGTTCCTGTGAGCAGGTCAGGAGCCGCTTTCATTGGCTCCTGACCCTGTCTTTCAATGTAAGCCAATGGGAGTTGCTTACATTGAAAGACAGGGCCTGGAGCCAATTAAATTGGCTCCTGAACCGCTCATAGGGCTCTGCCGTCATAGAGACAGGCAGAGCAAGTGAGCTGCGGCAAGAGACGGCGGGGATTCCGCAGCGAGATTGTCGAGAGCGACAAAAAACAGCGGATACCTGCAGCGGTGGTTGATTGGAATTTACACCCTGGCAGCCAAATAGCCATCAAAACAGGGCATAGATTTCAATCATCAAGGTCCGGAAGTAGTTAAGAAAACAGCTGCTGTGTCATAGGGGAGCATGTACAAAGAGGGAGTGCATGTGGACAGAGCATGTGCCCCTCCTGGAAGAACAGGGGGCACAGCTGCAAGATGGAGGGGAGGCCGGGGAAGCTGAGGAGCTCCAGAGTTTATGGTGCCCCTCAGCTTCCTCGGCCTCCGCTCCAGGTTATTTCTGATAGTAAAATATTAGTAATTTTTTCTGATATCTACTATGACCTAACCCTACTCTCAGGGCCAGGAAGTAGGTTGATGTACAGTATGTCCACACATAGAAAATACATCCATACACAAGCAGGCTGTATACACCCTTCCTTTTGAATCTCAAAAGATCATTTGTGTGTTTCTTTCCCCCATCTGCTCTCATGCACTGAAGTTTCAGGCTGCTCTTTTCTTCCTGCAAACAGCTTTGCCCTTGTCTGAATTTCCTCAGTATGTGAAAGCCCAGCCAGCTCAGAGGACGATTTATCCAGCTTGTAAAAGATAAGAGAGCAGAGAGAAGCTGCACTAATCTAAATATCACACAGGCAGTGTGCAGAGAGGGGCCTGAAAGGGGGAGTTCATAGCAGAACCACAACACTGAAGAACTTGGCAGCCTTCCAGACACAGGCCGACAAGTCTGACAGGGGAAAGATACATTGATTTATTACAGAGACAGTGATAGCAGAAAGTGCTACAGTAAGCCAGAACACATTAGAATAGCTTTTTGAACAAGTTGTAGGATGATAAAAAACAGGATGCAATTTTTGTTACGGAGTCTCTTTAAGGCCAGTCCAAACCGCATTTGTCTGACACCAGTGAACGTGGATTAATGGACTTTATACGGATCATTGTTCTTCACGCCATCTTCATGAAAACAGTCCATTAAGGTTCTTATATAATACACCTGCAGTGATGATCTGAATAATTCCTATTTCGACTCCTGTGTGGATGACAGGAATCGTTTGCCAGGTGCCAATTAGTAGCCATGCTCCAGCTCTCTATACTGTAATGTCATCTTAATTGTTAGTCAGAGCGAACAGCTTTCCTCAGCCCTGTATGCTAAATATTTCAGGTGCAGCCCTTCTGCCTTCATTGAATATTACATCAACATTGTTTCTCTGTGCGCAGGCAGACAAATGTTCTTGTGTGAGGTCAAAAGGGGATGACATGAAAATTCAATCTGGCTCTGGATCCTGACTGCTGTTCCTGGTTTTACCATCTGATTCCTTAAACACTACAAAACAAGATATGTAACATGAAATGTGACCTACTGCAAACATCACCATGTACAGTATAGGTCGAACGCATGAAGTGTATGAATCATGGCACTTATTTATACTGTACAGACGGATAAGTACCGTAGATAGGAAACAGAAAGAAAGAAACAGTATGTGAAATACATGACAGACATGGTATAGATAGATAGTAGATATATAGACAGACAGAGAAATGACTCTCTATGGCCTCACTGGAGACATTTCTCTTCATCTTGTCTTGGAGTGACATCCATTTCAGAGCATTGCTGTCTGTGAGGTGAACTAGCTGATGGCACACTGAACTAGCTTATACACAGCTTACTGGCACCGAGTACTGCTCCTTTCTTATCCCTTTAAACTGTGAGCTTGTATGTAGGGGCAGTGATTAGCAAAAATGCCAATATTCTTTTCTAATGAATTTTCACAAAAATAATGTTGAATTCGATTTCCGAGTCAAAATGCCATTGCAAATAAGTTTTATTATTTTTTGTTTTTTTTTTGCGCTTTTTGTAATTTTTCACGGTAAAAAATGTACATTTTTTGCAGTTAATATGTTGTTTTTTTTTAGCCGTTTTGCATTAAAGAAGTCGATTTTTTGTGTTTTCATGAAAATGCAAAAAATACAAGCAATTTTCGTGAAAGTTTTTTTGAAATCGAAAATGGCATTTTCGATGTGACAACGGCTTGGGTGAAAACTCGCAAGCAAGATTGTGTAGGGACTCTTTCTTCTGTTGTACTTGTTATTCTTGTAAATGCTCTATTGTTCATCTATGGGTGCTTTTTCTCTTCCATATGCTGAAATCCAGAGTATTATTTGTAATTATTGTTTATGTGTGTTTAATTGTACAGCACCAGAGATGATAGTGCTGTATGTATCAATAATAGCAATCTTGGGAACAGGGGTAATATTTCAGATATCGTTTATCAAGAGATACAGAGCTAGCGTGGCACTTCCCCTTTAAGAGGTGTATTGCACCCAGCTTTTATGCGAGAAAGTGTATTTTGGTGGCTAAATTAGTTTTGACAGGCTGCACTCATTCCTATTACTTGCATTGGACGTGTGCTCCGCTGGTAGTATGTTTGAAGAAAGAGATACAGATTGTATGCATATAAGAACAGGCAGCGTGCATCTTCCATCCAGTCTTACGTATTTATTGCACGTGAACAACAACAGTGATAGTTCTTTGAATGACACAATGCATATGCGATATGCAGATATATACAAAATACCTTGATTGTGGTTCCGTGTGCAGACCTGTCAGCGTTGGAGGTGGGAGTGAGGGACAGAAGTGGGCCTAGCGACGGCCGTTTCGCGTCCTACAGGACGCTTGGTCACGCTGCGTTCCACTAAAAGTAACGCAGCAAGGTATTTTGTATATATCTGCATATCGCATATGGATTGTGTCATTCAAAGAACTATCACTGTTGTTGTTCACGTGCAATA